>NC_133457.1:35125000-36415000 GCF_048565385.1 Saimiri boliviensis | reverse complement strand
TGTCTGTTCATATCCTTCACTCACTTACTGATGGGGTTGTTTTTTTCTTGTAAATTTGTTAAAGTTCCTTGTAGATCCTGGATATTAGCCCTTTGTGAGATGGATAGATTACAAAAAATTTTTCCCATTCTGTAGGTTGCCTGTTCACTCTGATGATAATTTTCTCTTGCTGTGCAGAGCGTTTTAGTTTAATTAGATCCCATTTGTCAATTTTGGCTTTTGTTGCCATTGTTCTTGGTGTTCTAGTCATGAAGTCTTTGCCCATGCCTATGCCCTGAATGGTACTGCCTAAGTTTTCTTCTAGAGTTTTTATGGTTTTAGGTCTTACACTTAAGTCTTTAATCCATCTTGGGTTTTCATTTTTCTGCATATGGCAAGCCAGTTTTCCCAATACCATATATTACAGGGAATCCTTTCCCCATTGCTTGTTTTTGTCAGGGTTGCCAATAATCAGATGGTTATAGATGTAAGGCATTATTTCTGAGGTCTCTTTTCTATTCCATTAGTCTATATATCAGTTTTGGTACGAGTACCATGCTGTTTTGGATACTGTAGCCTTATAGGACAGTTTGAAGTCAGATCGCGTGATGCCTACAGCTTTGTTCTTTTTGCTTAGGATTGTGTTGGCTATATGAGCTCCTTTTTGGTTCTATACAAAATTTAAAGTAGTTTTTTTCTAATTCTGTGAAAAAAGTCAATGGTAGCTTTTTATGTGGTCCTGTATCAAAGTACAACAAAATATACATGACCAAATAAATAATTTTTATAATACTAATTTATGTATTTCCTCATTCATTCATTCACTTGTGGAAAGAGCCTAGACTTTAGGACTTTCAGATAAAATAAGTCAGGTTTTGAATCCCTTGCATTCTGTTTACAAATGAGAAATTTTAACTATTCATTTGACTTCTCTAAGGTTTTTTTTTTTCCTCATAGGTTTTATGAATACACTAGCAGCTATTTATTTATTTATTTATTTATTTATTTATTTATTTATTTTTGGACAGAATCTTGCTCTGTCACACAGGCTGGAGTGCAATGGCATGATCTCAGCTCATTGCAACTTTCACCTCCTGAGTTCAAGCAATTCTCTTGCCTTAACCTCCTGAATAGTTGGGATAACAGGTGTATACCACCATATCCAGCTAATTTTTTGCATTTTTAGTAGAGACGGAGTTTCACCATGTTTGCCAGGCTAAGCCTTGAACTCCTGACCTCAAGTGATCCGCCTGCCTTGGCCTTCCAAAGTGCTGGGATTACACCATGCCCAGCCCAATAGCAGTGATTTCATAGGTTTGTTTGATATGAGGATCCAATAAGACAACATATTAAAGGCATTAACAAAGATAATGTCTGGTATATTGTAAAATAGCAATATGTGTTTGTTGTCCCTTTTGCTTTCCCCATAGGTCCCCAAGTCTTCTATAGGTAAAATGTACAGGCCAGAAAGAACCCCCAAGATGATGTTTAATCTGAGAAAAGTATGCCTTCTGTGTCCATATCAAAAAGAACCCAGACACTCCACTCCATTCTCCTTCCTTGCTTTATCTGCACTATAGAATGCTGGGCTAGACCCTAAAGAAACATTCAGGTTTTCACCTTGTTATGGTTTTAATTTTTATCCCCTTCAAACTTGTATGAAATTTAGTTATCACTGTAACAGTATTAAGAGATGGAACATTTAAGAGGTGTTTAGGTCATGAGAGCCTCCTACCCTCACAAATGAGAGTGGGTCCTCTCTTTCTCTCTCTGCCCTTCTGCCATGTGATATCTTCCATCCTGTTATGACACACAAGGGCACTGCCAAATGCTATCCTCTTGACCTTGCACTTCACAGACTCCAGAACTGTGAGAAATAAATTTCTGTTTGTTACAAATTTCTCAGTCTGCAGTATTCTATTATAGCAGCACAAAACAGACTAAGACACACATTCATCTCAAACTCTAGTCTGCACTACTGGTTTCATTTCTCCCTTTTTAGTGGAACTTTCCTATTTTTACAATCCTTCCAATCAATGGAAACAACTCAGAATCAGAAGGCATAGCAAGGTCTTACACAAGAGAAGTTAAAATTCAAGAGCACAATAAAAATTAAGAGACAGCAGACAGCACACTAAAGAGAATAGTTGCCCAACATCACTACCATTTGTAATCTCTTCACTCACATGGATTGATAACTATACCCTCTAGGGGTGTAACCTACTTATATAATGAGAATTCATTTGTCTTCAACCCATATTAGGGCTTCTCCCTTGCAGGAATAGAAGAAACAGTAGGTAGATTGCATCTAAAAGTTGTTTCGGCCACTAAAGCATATCTGGAATGTTTAAGATACTGAGTTAACATCAGCTAATTGTTGGTGGATTATTTCTGTCATTCAACCAAAGCTGAAGTCTCATTAACCCTCTGAGTCTACCCTAGTATAATGAAATTAAATAAAATCATTTTATGTTATCCCTCACATCCTGTAGTCCACATAATCTTCAAAAATACTTAAATATCCTTAGTACAAGCATACTCACGGAAGTCAGGACAATTCCAACACAGCAGTACTTTCCTGGAACCTCTGCCAAATCTGACAATCTCTGCTAGAGATTTAGAATATAGTCAGGTTGCAGTTCACAATCTGTTTTGTTCTTTGAGGCATAAATTTGGCATCTGGAGGTGACATATGCCCAAACTCTTTGAGCGACTGACTCTTTTAGACCACCTTCACTAAACATATAATTCCAAAGTAGCAGGACTGTGCTCTCCCCAAGTGACAGTGGGAACAATAGACTGAGCAATATGCTGTCTCCAAAGAAACCTGTTTTCCAACCTTCTTCTCAGATCTCTGAAAACTCTTTGTTTTTAATTCTTGATCTGACTGAGAAGGTTAGAAGTTACTGAGAAGACTCATGAAGTCATTTCCTGATGCGTATATGTATAGGTAAAGAAGGGCGGGTTCTATCTCCAGCTCTTGCTGTATACTTATTGAACTGGTCCCCAAGAGAAATGAAGGGAAGAGGGGTTGTACTCTAAACTCACTGTTTATAATATAGCTTACAGCTGGTTTAGCTTGTGGGTCACAAATAATTTTCTGAGAAAGTAACAGAAATATGGGTAGCCACTTCCCACCATTCTCCTTGAGTTCCTACCCCATTCCCTCTCTGCACAATGTGGGCTTCTTCTACAGAGCAGCCCATGGGTATGGGTTAATTTGCACAGTGGCCTAAGAAGGGACTGTTCTAATTGCTTCAGAGGAAATCCATTTATTTTATAGCCCAATAAAATTCTATGTGCAATGGTAAATAAAACCACGTGGGCAGGACCTCAATACACAGTTCTCTGGCTCCATTTGCAGCCCATGATTAATTAAGGAGGTGGGGGGAATAGGAAAAAAACATTGTGCAAACAGATGCAATTAGCTGAAATGGTATATTTTTGGCCTCTGATGATGTCTGCTTACATTGAATTCCCACTTGAAAACCAATCCTCATTTGAAAGCAAACTAGAAAAATCTCTGTAATACAGATGGACCTTATTTGGCTGGATGTTGATGTACAAAGAAACCTTTGTACATTGAACTGCAGTGTTGACTTCTGCACTTGAAATTTCATTTTGTCATTTTTAATCACAATGAGCAAATGTCATCCTTAATAATAACCCTCTGCTTCTCTATAATGCCTTTCAACAAAGGCCCCAAAAGTACTTTTGCAAATATTAATAAACCGAGATTCATAACAACTCCCAGAGGCATCTGTATTGCAAGCCAAAAGAAAGCCCAAAGTCATGGAATGACTTTGCTAATCCACACAGGAAACTAAGCTCATGAAGAGAAACAAAGACTATCATTCTGGTTTAAGTCACCCTCACCTCTTTCATAACCACCAAGTATTTTCATTCATAACCTGAATCTCAGAGGACAAGGAATGAATGAAGGACTATTTAGGCCCTTACTGAGATTTACGTTGTTTCCTCTTCCTCAATACAATCTATATGCCACTGACTCCCAAATTTATAAATCCCATCCAATTCGTCCCTTTCTTCCCATACTCAGATATCCAGCAGCCCTGGAGATCTGACATCTCAATCCTAACATATTCAAAATTAAACACATGATGTCCCCTGCAGAAACCTGCCCCTTAGTCAGTTCCATTTCAGTAATTAGTAACTCCTCTTTTCTAGTTTATGGGTCCTCAAATCTTAGAGTCATCTTTTAAATCTCCATCTCTCTCACTCCATGTCAAATTATCTGTGAATCTTGTTGGTTCTACTTTTTAAATAAATACAGAGACCAAGCATTTCTCATCACTTTTTCCAGGCCTACATCATCATCACATCTAGCCTGGACCACTGTAATAGTCTCCTAACTTATCTTCCTGTTTCTATCATTGTCTGCTAGTCTATCTTTTCACAGCAGGAAGATTGAGCCTTTTAAAATGTAAGTCAGTTCATGTATTCTTTTGCTTTAAAGTCCTCCACATGCACACGAATGTTCATAGCAGCATTGTTTACAATAGCAAAGACCTGGAACCAACCCAAATGCCCAACGATGATAGACTGGACAGGGAAAATGTGATACATATACACCATGGAATATTATGCAGCCATCAAAAACGATGAGTTCGTGTCCTTTGCAGGGACATGGATGAACCTGGAAACCATCATTCTCAGCAAACTGACACAAGAGCAGAAAATCAAACACCGCATATTCACACTCATAAGTGGGTGTTTAAAAATGAGAACAAACGGACACAGGGAGGGGAGCACTACACACTGGGGTCTGTTGGGGGGAAATGGGGGAGGGACGGGGGGTGGGGAGGTGGGGAGAGATAGCATGGGGAGAAATGTCAGATATAGGTGAAGGGGAGGAAGGCAGCAAATCACACTGCCATGTGTGTACCTATGCAACGATCTTGCATGTTCTCACATGTACCCCAAAACATAAAATGCAATAAAAAAAATAAATAAATAAAATAAAATAAAATAAAGTCCTCAAAGACCTCCAATCTCACTCAGAGTATAATTTCAGTCCTTACTAAAGCCTACAAGGCCTTACATGATCTGGCCCCTCATATCTCTCTGTCCTTGTCTACTGCCACTTCCTCCTCCCTCCTTTAGCTCCAGCCCAGCTGTCTTTTATACTTTTCAAATAAGCTAAGCATGCTACTACCTCAGAGCCCTCACTTGCCAATCCTTCTGCCTAAAAAGCTCTCCTCAAGATATCCAAATGCTTGCTCCTTCCTTTTCGTAAATCTCTGCTCAAATACCACCTTATCAGAGAGGACTTCACCAACCACCTCATATAACATACACTGTTTTCACAATACTCTAAACCACCGACCTTGTTTTATTTATTTTCATTAACTTATCAGCACCTGGCACCAACTGCTAAGTTACCCACATATAAATGGCCATAGTAGGCAGAGATATACTTTCTTCCAATGATTGCAGAAATCCCCTCTTTCCTCTCCTTTGGGAATGCCTGGAGACCCTCTTCACTGCCTTTTGTAATGCCAAGTACTTTGTCCTACTTATAATTTTCTCCTTAATGCTCAGGAACACTGAATTTCCCCAAAGAAGGGGGCAAGGGTATGAAATACTTTCATTCAGCTACTTGGCCTACATCACTGGAAAAATGGATTTTGGCAACTGAGTTTGAAAACCTGAGGATTTTTTCATAGAATTAATATGAAAAGCAGGAGTAGTTTCATTTCTTAAGTACCCTATAGGTTAGTGTTTCATGGCTAGTTTGAGAGTCTAACATATTTATAACACATTGTACAAGAAAACATAATGTCCTAAATACTTTTGAGACTCTGTTCAGATACAAGCTTCTCTTATCAGTTAACTATTGCTATAGAGTATACCACCTGAAAATTCAGTGTTTTTAGCAACAGCCCATTAGTCTATGGGTTGTTACCATAGGCTGGGCTCATCTAGATGGTTCATCTGTTCTCAACTGAGCTTTCTTGAGCATCTGCAGTTTTTTCGTGCAAGTTGGCTAGCTGTGGACTTGACAACAGAAGTGACTAGACATATGCCTCTCACCCTTCAGCAAGCTACCTCTGGCTTATTCATATGTCAGAATCAAAATTCCAACAAAAAAGTGGAAGCATGAAAGGCCCTTCTGAAGCCTACTCTTGCAACTGGCATATGATCATTTCTGTAACGCCTTATTTGCAAAAACAAGCTATAAGGCTAGCCAGATTAGAAAAATAATACAAGACTTTACTTTTTAATAGGAGCAGCTCCAAAGTTACAATGGAAAGACTGTACATATAAGAAGGGTAAAAAATTAGGCATCCTTTTTTTGCAATCAATCTATCATACCTCTTTTTTGACAGTTTGTCTCAAGCAGAATTACGTCCTTTTTAATGTCCTTTCATATTACCTTATGCCTACCTCTATTACAAATTTTTATTTTGTTTTGTTTTGTTCTTTTCTTTGTTTCTCCTCTAGGAAACAAATTCCTCGAGGACAAAACTTACACAGTTATAGGAACACAGTATTTGTTCAATTAGTATCTATTAAGTCATTCTAAATGGATAATAATAAATAAACAAAATAAATTGATTACAATCAACTTAGAAGTCTTTGAAAAACAATTCCTGAGGACCACAATTTATTTTTATTGAAGGCAATATTTTCACAATATTTCAAAGGATTTCCTGATTTTGGGTAACAGACAAGCCCAAAACTTTTCCAAGACTGAACCCTCCTGAATTGTTATAACCAAGAATGAGGCAAATTAGAAACAGAGACACACTATTTTACTATTAATACTTCCTCACATCATATTCAATTAGTTATGTCTACTTTTCACTAATGTAATCTTTATTGTTATTGGTCTTAATCAAAGCTTTGAAGTCTTCCATCAGTGTACTGCTAAAGCAAAAATATAGATTCATTAAAGAGTCTATGCATCTTCACTTCTTTAATATCAAAAATCACTCAGTTCTATCTTTCCTTCTGATATTATTATAAACATACCAGTTGCTCAGAGATGTTTGTCATGCCAAATTATTGATTATCTTACAAAGACCTTCTTGTTCTTACCTTCTATTTGCTCTCCTGGTTTATAATCTAGATAGTGACAAAAAGATGGTTAACAATAACCAACCAAACAAATGAACAAACTAAATGAAGAAAGGAAACTCAAGCAGGTGTGTTGAATTCCATCTTAATTTTTCTAGTATTATTTTAAAGTATAAAACATCTGTTTTATTCATTTTATAAGGCCATCATTACTCTAACACTAAAAACAGGCCAAGATAGCACAAGAAAAGAAAAGTATAGACCCATACCAATTAAAGACACATAAAAATCTTTACTAAAAGATTAGCAAATCAGATTTTGCAATATATAAAAAAGCATTATACACCACGACCAAGTGAGACACAACATTGGAAAATTAGCAAGTATAATTCACTGTATCAACAGAATATAAAATAACCATTTGATTATCTCAATAGATGGAGAAAACTTATTCAACAAAACTCAATATCCATTCAAGATGAAAAGCCTCAGTAAAAGAGAATCAGAAGGAACTTAATATAATAAAAGTCATCATATAAAATACACAGCTAACTTTCTACCTAATAATGAAAGATTAAATTATTTCCCTGATAACAAGTCAAATACGTCCACTCTTTTCTGTCTAATTCTATCTCATACTGGGATCCCAGCCAATGCAATAAGGTAAGAAAAAGACACAAAAGTCTTTAAATGGAAAGGAAAATTAAAACTGTCTCTATTTGCTGACACATAATTATTTAGGTAGAAAATCTCAAAGAATCTTAAAAAAATAGCTACTACAATTAATAAGTTTAGGAGATAACAGATTTAACATACAAAAATTAATTGTATCACTGTATATTACCAATGAACAATTAGAAATTGAAATTTAAAACCAGAATCATTTAGAATACCACAAAAAATAATGTTCAAGGATAAACAAGATAAACATATGCTAAATTTATATACTGAAAATTGCAAAATGTTGATGAGATGAAACAAAGAAAATCTAAATAAATTGTGAGATATGCGAGACTTATAAATCTAATGTTATTGGCATATCAGTTCTCCCCCAGATTGATTTATAAATTCAGTGCAGTCTCAACATATGGTCAACTATCAAAATTAAGAATCAAAAATATTTGCTTTTTGAAAGACACCATCAAGGAAAAGAAAAGTTATGAACTGTGAGAAAATATTTTTAACAAACATCACTAATTAAAAACCAACTCTCACAACTAAATGACAGCAACAAAAATAAATGAATTAATAAAAGGATCGTACATTTTATCAAAGAAGAGATGTAAAAGCAAATAAGCACATAACAGGTTCCACATTATTATGAGAATGCAAATCTAAACTGCACTGAATCACCACTATATGTCTATTAAGACACTTTTCAAAAGAAGACATACATGAGGCCAACAAACATTTGTAAAAATGCTCATCATCACTGGTCATTAGAGAAATGCAAATCAAAACCACATTGAGATACCATTGCATGCCAGTTAGAATGGCAATCATTAAAAAAATCTGGAGACAACAGATGCTGGAGAGGATGTGGAGAAATAGGAACACTTTTACACTGTTGGTAGGAGTGTAAATTAGTTCAACCATTGTGGACGACAGTGTGACGATTCCTCAAGGACCTAGAACCAGAAATACCATTTGACCTAGCAACCCCATTACTGGGTATATATCCAAAGGATTGTAAATCATTCTGTTATAAAGACACATGCACACGTATGTTCATTGCGGCACTGTTTACAATGGCACAGACCTGGAACCAACCCAAATGCCCATCGATGATGGACTGGACAAGAAAAATGTGGCACATATACACCACGGAATACTATTACAGCCATAAAAAACAATGAGTTTGTATCCTTTGTGGGGACATGGATGAATCTGGAAACCATCATTCTCAGCAAACTGACACAAGAACAGAAAATTGAATACCGCATGTGTTTGCTCAAAGGCTGGTGTTGAACAATGAGAACACGTGGACACAGGGAGGGGAGCATCACACACTGGGGTCTGTTTGGGGGGCTAGGGAGGGACAATAGTGAATAGGGAAGTTGGGGAGGGATAACATGGGAAGAAATGACAGATACAGGTGACAGGGGAAACGGAGGCAGCAAACCACATTGCCATGTATGTAACTATGCAACAATCCTGCATGCTCTGCACATGTACCCCAGAACCTAAGTGCAATAAAATATATACTAAGAAAATAAAATAAAATAAAATGGCTACAAAACAAAACAAAAACAAAAAACTGACAATATTAAGTGTTAATGAGAATGTGGACAAAGTAGTTTTTATTCATTGCTTGTGGGAAGGCAAAATGATACAGTTACCTTAGGAAACTGACAATTTCTTGTAAAGTTAAACACATTTACCTTATTACCCAGCACTCCCACTCCTATGTATTGCCATATAGCTTTACAAATGCTTGTACATAAAAGTTTATAGCAGCTTTTCTCATTATCACTAAAAAGTAAAACTCAAATACCTATCAGTTAATAAATGGATAGATATTAATCACTTAACACCTATGCAATGGAATAAAACTGTGCAATATAAGGAAAGAACTACTGAAACACGCAACAAATTGATCTCAGAAGGATTTCGCTAAATGAAAAAAGACAGACACAAAAGACTGCACATGTTATGATTCTATTTACATGACATTTTCAAAAGCAAAATTCTAGGATCAGTTATCAGATCAGTAGTTTCTAGGGTTAAAATTGAACATGGGGATTTATTTCAGAAGTGAAGGAAACTTTAGGAGCCAGTAGGAATATTCTAAATTCTAAATTCTGATAGTGGTGTTGCAACACAATTGTATAGCTTGTGTATGTTTGTTAAAACTCATTGATCTGTATCAATGTTATGAATTTTGCTCTTGCCAATATGCCTCACTAAACCTAACATAAAAAGGCAATTACTGGTGTGTGTACAGAGTAACACTTTAACATCTTTTCTCCCCATTTCTTTAAGAAGTCAGCATTGAAAGACTTTGTGGAGGAAAACAGGGACCCCTAGATCAACAGAGAGTTCTTTTCACATTTTAATACCTGGAGTAGTGTGGTCAACTCATTTTTTATGGTATTTCAATGTAAATACTAGGAAAAATATAGAACAGAGCTCCCACCCTTTGCTGTAACACAGACTGAGTAGATGTGATTATTCATAAAATCTTGGAACTCAGATTGGTGTCTTGCTTAGGCTACCTTACATTTATTTATGAAGAATGGGTTGGATTAATCTGGTTTTACATATTTCAAATTAAACAATTTTTTGAGGGGGGAAGAGGAAGTATACTGTAGGCTATTGAAGACTATAGCCAAAAGTAGGGTCGGGCAACAGCTATAAATTTTGGTCACCCACTTTAACTGAGATACATCACTTACTTTCTGAGTGACCGTATAACTACATGCAAGCATTTTCTTTTCTTTTTTTTTTTTTTTTTGTTTTTTTTTTTTTTGTTTTCTGTCCTTAACATAGCTTTTCTGAACCTTGGTTTTCTTTGGCAAAACTGTAAAGAAAATATTACAAAATTATATGTATTCTGTGCTTGTTGTCAGGAATCGAATAACAAAATACAAGAAATGTACTTACTACAGGACCTAACATCTAGTAAGGAAGCAAAAAATTTTAGCCTGAACTTAAAAAAAAAAAAAAAAAAAAAGAACCCCTTCTATGAATGTGTATAGTGGGCACTATTACCAAATCTCTTCAACTGACATATGCGCTTGATACAAAAATCTAAGAAGTTTATAATCTAGTTGGACTTTCAAAAAGTTAGCAGATGCTGTTTACAAATGTAAATTCCAGCCTTAATGTAATATAAATTAACAAACAATTGAAGGCCCAGTGCAGTGGCTCATGCTTGTAATCCCAATACTTTGGGAGTCTAAAGTAGGCAGATCACTTGAGGCCAGCTGTTAAAGACCAGCCTGGGCAACATACTGAAACCCCATCTCCACTAAAAATACAAAATTAGTCAAGCATGGTAGTGCATGCCTGCAATCCTAGCTACTTGGCAGGCTGAGGCAGGGGACTTTCTTGAACCTGGGAAGCAGAGGTTGCAGTGAGCCTAGAGCCTGCCACCGCACTCCAGCCTGGGTGACAGAGTGAGACTCTATCTCAAAAAAGTCAGAACAATTAAAGATATTTTATTAATTGGTAAATTTAAAAATTCTGGACAGAAGAATGTTCAAAAGAATTGATGTGTAAAAAAAAAAAAAAAAAAAAAACAGTTAACAACTTGTAAACAGGCACAATGTAAGTAAGCATCAAATACTGAGATCCCAAGCAGAGAAAAATAATTTCCCAATACAATAAAGGGTTTGTGTGGAATTGTTCAGTGGTCTTCCTATAATCCCCTTATTCTACATCTTCATGAAAAAGCTAATCAGAGAAAATTCTCCAGAATAATTGGTGAATATACAATCTTAAACAAGAAGATGTTTTTAAGGCCATGCCACTCAGAAACAAGTTTCCAGGGTTACAGCCAAAATCCATTATAAGAGAATTTAGGCTCCAGAATTTTTTTTCAAGTTAAACTTGCAAGAGATGAGTTAAAGACAGACATAGGGAGAAAAAGGAAGGATTTACAGTTTTGAGAGTCCAATCTGTAAGCCCCTGTAGGATAGTTTTATATGTATTATCTCCTTTTGATTCGCAGAACAATCATTTAGGTAATTCCTATTTTCTTCAATTTACAGATAGGGAAATCAGAAGAGGTTTAATTTAATCCCTATTCAGCTTAAAAAAAAAAAAAACAAAAAAAAACAAAAAAAAAACTTTAGGTGTTTAAAGTAAGGCTAAAACATAAGACTTCAAGCAGAGATCAGACTCCAAGAAAGGCTTCCCTTGAGTCTGGCATCTTGGTCCATTTTATTGGTACAATGGAAGCTCCAACACACCATAGCAACAAAACTTACATCTTTAGACTAGTTTACTGTTCACAAACTCACAGACATTCTCTCTGGTTACTTTTTTATGTAATCCTAATTATCACAAGCTACCCATCAGATGTATATGATTCCCATTTTACAGATACAAAAACTGAGAAACAAAGAGATTAAGACATTTATTTAACTATTCAAAATAAGAGCCCAGTAGAACCAGGGGTCAAATTTTTATCTTGAATCTCTAAATGTCACATTCTTTTTCTCAGAGCTTTTTATACCATTTCCACTCAGGTACTTTATCAACACAAGTGTCTGTTTATCACTTTTAAATAACCCATTTAATTTACTTGGAATTTAAACATTCTCTTTCAAGTTTCCATTTATTTCACATGAATTTCCAAAGGAAGACTTTGTTTCCATATGAAAATGTTTTGAATTATTTCTAAATTGTGCTACTAAACTCTCTAACACTTGGAATAAAATGAAGAAGAAGATGCTTACTATCTGACCTAAAGCTTCAGTTCCCCCATCACACCATTGTATACTTCTGGTTGTTCCCAATCCCAGCTTTACAATTATGCTGTATACCCTTTAGTCTAAAATAATATGGAGGAGGGACTTACAGAGGATCAAGTACACCACCACGTAGCCATTCACAATATCACTAATATCTATAGCACTGTTGGTGAGCATTTTATTCCCACTAAATCCAAAGAAAATGGAGGACAAGTCGAGTTAGGTTTCTCATGCAAGTTACAGAACTGAGCAAAGGTTTTAGCTAACCCCGAAGCACAAGTTTGTCTCAGAAGTTCCCATCTGTCTGGTGATGCTCCAATGTAATTTTTATTTTTACATCAGATGCTTTTGGTTTATAGAAGTAAAGAAAGTAGATTGTACTAGACTTGGAGGAAAAAATAAGTAGATTATTAATAAAAGCAAGGAACATTTATCCTTTTATTATTATTTTTAGGCCTTGTCTAACCAAAATATCCCACCATCCCACATTTGGAGTTTTGTAATAGATGATTCTCGGCATCAGCATTCCTGCAATGGCCCAAAGACATCATTTTGCTTATCACACTTTCATATTTCACTGTTTTAAAACAGTGCTTGTACAGCTTTTGGGCCTGGATGCTTGCTTCTTTAAAGTGATTGTAGGGCATAGTTGGCTCAGTGATGTAGCAGAAATATTTCCAACATTGGGAAATAGGAAAGACAATGTAAAGCTACATTAAATTCTTGAGTATTTTAAGAGCATGATATTTTTCCAAAACACTTGGTATGTTTTTCAAAATTTAGCATTAAATTAGAATTGGAGAAGTCTATGATGTCAAAATAATATGGCTTTCAAACATAATTCTTCTCTTCCTTTTCCAATATAGTTCATATAAGTCAAACAAAAGTTCTTAAATAAAACAAACAATGCCTTAAAAAAATAAATCCTTTGTTTATCCCCATTTCTCTGAGACAAACCTCCCTTGGTATTTGGTGAAGCTGATATTTTCCTACATTTTATGTAATTCTAAAAGTTCTAGATAGCTTGTGGGCATGCAGTGTTAAATAAAAAGGCACTAACAAACATTTAGGGGATCTCATATGTGCTAGTTCTTGATCATACATTGTCTTATTTTACTCTCACAAAAATCATATAAGATAGGCATTGATGTCCCTGCTTTACACATATGCAAACTGAGGCACAGAGAGATTAAGTATTGTTTCGTAAGTGATATAACTGGTGTCTGATTCTGAGATGCCTTCTATTTCCACTTTACCTGGGGTCCACAATCTATTGCCACATATCATATCTGGCACACTTCTAATTTTTCTAAATAAGTTGATATTTTCCTACATTTTATATAATTTTTAAAGTTTTATTGGAACAGTGCCATGCTCTATTTTTTTTTACATATCGTTTAGAGCTTAATTGAATAAAGAGCCAGCCAATAATTTTTTGTCTTTGCAAGCCACATTATCTCTGTCATAACTCAACTCTGCCCTTGCAATATGAAAGCAGCCATTGACAATTTATAAAAAATGTGCTACTATGTTTCAATAAAACTTTATTTACCAAAAAAGGAATCAGTCCAGTTTTAGCCAGCAGAATATAGTTTTTCAGCCCTTCTCTGGTATGGAAATGTGTCTCTTAAAGCAGAATTTGGTAAGTTCATTCCAAAATATGTAAAGTCTGACCTAATCAAATATTGATGAGTTCATTCAAACATAGAAAGTGTGAGGGCTGCCTTTAAAAAAAATTTTTTAATCATTGGTTGAAATGTTCAGGGGCTTAATTCAAATTCCTTATAATTATTTGAGAATAAATCTTATTTTTTCCATATCCTTCTATTAAAAGAATGCTAGAAACACAAGCATCATCCAGTATTAGAAATATCTTAATCTACAAGAAATTTTCTCTAAATAAGTGTAGTATAGAAACTATATATAGCTATATAGAGGGAGTTATATATATATATATATATCATTTTGGTGCCCTTCCTATACGACAAGGATTGTCCTTCAAAAAGGCAACATTTATTACATTTCTTATAAAATAAGGAAAACAAAACAACAACAACAACAACAAAACACCTCCCTGCAATACACTCTAGTAGCACAGAGCAAAGGAAAGCCTGCGATCTCTCTGCTCAATCTCCCAGCTCAGTTATAATTCCATAGCTCTACGAATTGACTTCTAAAATGTGTTCTCTGCACACTTATCTCACCCAGCAGTACAGCCCTGATTGACACCACATCTCTCAAGTGAAATGAAAACTGGTGCCAAACCCAGATACTCAGCCAAAGGAGAAGCGAGCATTTGGCAGCAGAACATGTGTTAGATGTCAATCATATGGAGTAAGAATCCCAGCCACAGGGGAAGGCTGGCATTTTGCAGAAGAAATAAGAAAGAGGTATGATCCTAGGCTTACAATGGTCTACAAAGGGCTGTCACTGCTTGAGAACCAAAAAATAGAGTTACTATTGTTCACTTGCATCATTATAAAAATGTGAGTGCACAAAGTGGCTTTAGCCAGATTTGAGCTATAACAGAATGACAGAGGGATTCTTTGTCTCTGAAGAACCTACAATTCTTATCTACAACTGAAGGAAATCTTTAGCAAGAACCTAGGAAATTTTATTCTTTCAGAGACAGAAGTAAACATACTATTCTACATAAGAAATTATATGCAGCACTTAGTGCATTCCAAGCACTAATTTAAATGTTCACAAATATTAATTTACTCAATTTCTTAAAAATATTATGCATAGGTATAATTATTCTCCTCATTTTTACAGACATGGACAAAGAGATAGAGAAAGTCCCTATAACCTTCTCCAACACACAGCACAGTTCAGTCTGTGCTCTTAAGTCACTTACACTTCTGGATCAAGACTTCAAATGTAGCAATCTCAGGCAAATTAATTTATCTCTTCTCTAAACCTCTATTTTCTCATGTATGAAAGATGGATAAAAGTCCTTACCTTAGCACATGGTTATAGAGATTAAAGAAGATTAAAAATTATCCAACAGGATGTTTAATACATAACAATTACAAAAGTTCTCACCTATGAAGCCCTTATATATACAAAGCATTGTGATAAAAATTTTGTAGATGTTATCTCATTAATCCTTAGAAAACCTCAAGACATAGACATTGATACGATTCATATTTTAGACATGAAGAAATTGAAGATCAAGATGTATACGTGCTATGTTTAAAGTCATACACACATCTGGTAAGGAAGAAAGGCAGACCTCAGATTTCAGACGCTGGCATGTGCACATTAAAAGTTTATTCCCCTCTTCTTATAAGAAAAAGACAATAGCTGGCAAAGGGCCAGAAAGGCTCAAGCTATTTAAAGAGATGGGATCATTATGGTTCTCAAACAAAGCCCTTAATCCTGAGACAAACTATGTAACCATCACCTCGTAATCGTGGAACTTACCTTTGAAAATCCCAGTCCAGGTGCTATCGAGAATACAACAGAAAATGGGAAGAAAATTCAGTATTCCCAGTGTTTCCCCATAGAACCCTACTCATAGTAGTTATTTTAGGGCAAAATAATTATCTATGCCAAAGGCATTTGGGGTTTCACAAATATTGCTTCTAAGTGAGTTGTACCACATCTTTTCAGTTTTCCCAGTGTCTAAACATAGAATGTTCACAATGAGTAATACAGATGTGGAGGATCTTAATGAATTATCAAGTCAAACTAAATATAAAAGAAAAAAATAATTGAATGCTTTAGCCCTCATCTTGAGAGAGAATGGGTTTCCTATGCCAAAGTATTGGAACACCCCTTCATATTGCTTTTTACCTAGAATTACAATAGATACTGTCTTAGGCCACCAGCAAGCAGGCAAATTAAGTTTACACTGGTAATTTCTGGTTCAGCAGCTTGAAATCTTTGCCTTGGTTAAAAACAAATGAGAGAGAATCCTCATGATCTGTCACAACTGCTAACTTTGTTCCTGATTCACGAAATTTATATAATTTCCAGTAAAACATTTCCTTCATAGCTAAATGAATCCATTCAGCACAGCTGGCCACAGTTCCTCATTGTGTGCAGAGTGTCTCACTGAGTACTCCTTTTAGCTTAATCCTTGCCCTACATGTATTTTCAATGTAGCTTTCTAAGACCTGAGTCAGACTCTGATTTTCTCACCATTCCCTTTACTTCCACTGCAGAGACCAGTAGCTGAGTACTCATTATTTTCTCCAGGGGCAACTGGAGAAACTCTGTCCCCAGCTAAAACCTAGAAATCAGTTCTTTTTGAGTTCCCAGAGCAGCACTAATAGAAATATAATACAAGGTGTATATGTAATATTAAATTTTCCAGTAGCTGCATTAAAAAGGCAAAAACAAAGAGGTAAATTTAATTTAATAATGTATTTTATTTAACCCAGTATATCAAATATATTATCAATTTAACCCATAACCAAAATTATTAGAAATATTATTTTATTATTATTTATTATTATTATTAAGATGGAGTTTTGTTCTTGTTGCTCAGGCTAACATGCAATGGTGTGGTCTCAGCTCACCCAACCTCTGCCTCCCAGGTTTGAGCGATTCCCCTGCCTCAGCCTCTCAAGTAGCTGGGATTACAGGCACCTACCACTATGCCTGGCTAATTTTTTTATAGTTTAAGTAGAGACAGAGTTGGTCACGCTGGTCTGGAACTCCTGACATCAGGTGATCTGCCCACCTCGGCCTCCGAAAGTGCTGGTGTTACAGGCATGAGCCACCGCAGCCAGCCATAAAATATTATTAATTTTATATATATATATATATATATATATATATTTTTTTTTTTTTTTTGAGATGGAGTCTTGCTCCGTCACCAGGCTGGAGCACAGTGACGCAGTCTCAGCTCACTGCAACCTTCGCCTCCCGGGTTCAAGCCATTCTTCCACCTCTGCCTCCCAAGTAGCTGGGACTACAGGTGCGTGTCAAACGCCCGGCTAATTTTCGTATTTTTAGTAGAGATGGGGTTTCACCATGTTGGCTGGGATGGTCTCGATCTCTTGACCTCATGATCCACCCACCTTGGCCTCCCAAAGTGCTGGGATTACAGACATGAGCCACCGCCACCTGGCCAATGAGATATATTCTATTCTCTCTTTTAGTATTAAGTCTTTGAAATCTGGTATGTATTTTACACTTAACAGCACATCTCAATTTGGATGCAAAAATTTTAACAGAAATACTTGATCTATATTTAGATTTCATAAAATTTATGGTTGAAAAAGTAGATTGACACACTTTGTTCTTAACAGACTTAAAAATTTTCCAATAACCAAAGTAGACATCAATTTCTAAAATTAAATTTAAATTAATTAAAATGAAGTAAAATTTTAAAAACACCCCCTTAGTCACATTAATCATATTTCAGTTGCTCAAATATTTCACTGACATGAGGCTAGTGGCTACCATACTGAGTACTGACATCCCAGAGCCCAGAGGATCTGAAGTCTGCCTTTGCCAGCTGCTCACCTTTGAGCTATCTGGTAGGACATCTTTCTTTTTTCTTCTCCACCTCTTGCACTTCATCAAAAAATCAATTTGCAGGTTTTTTAGGATTCAACTGAGTGATAACCAGATAAAGCAAGTGGTAAGGCATGGGATCATCATTAGAGAAATCCTGTCTGAAAACCGTAATTAGGAAACAAAAGAAATATGAGTGTCAAAAGAAAGGATATCAAGGTCAAAATAGAAGGCACTGGGTTTGTTTTTTTGTCTGTTTGCTTTTCCAAGACTGAGAAACCTCGAAACATTAGAAGACAGGAAAGATACTCCAATTTGAAAGGAGAAACTAAAGATATGGAAAAAAAATGAGATCTTAATATGTGGAGATGACAGGAAAGGATAGATGAATAGAAAAATATACATTAATATTAGTGATTAAGAGTGAAATTTAGTATTAAGAAAAGTCAAAGGACTCATAAATAATTAAATCTTATCCTGAAACCAAAGCATACCTTTTCCAGGAGAATACTTCCAAAGAAAGTATGGACACAATAGCAGAATGACAATAAAATACCGCTTACGCAGTATTTGCCCAACAGGTCATCAATGCAGAGCTCTAATAAAATGCTGGACTGGAAACCCATGAGAAGCCCTCTCTTCCTCATTTTCCTTTGTATCTCAATGGTAAGACTTAGAACCAGCATATGTAGACATGCTTATAAGGCTCTATAATTAGAATAATAACCAGGTCTGCAATTAGGCATTGACTTAATTGCCCAGTCCAGATGTTAGAAGATAAAATTAGTATTGTTTCCTCAATTTCTTTTCCACTAAAATAAGTCTTCAAATGTATTTATAGTACTAAGTAACTCTCCAAATCATTACTGTATTCTGTTTTACCCCCTAATTACCAGATTTATCTTCTTCAAAATCAAGATGTTCCTGACATTTCCAGGGTATTGTTAAAAACATATTTTGAAAACTATTGTGAAACATATGTATAGAAAACTCTCCTGAGCAATCTAAAGTCTACTGAAGAGACTCCAAAGGTCTGGAACTAAAATTTCACACCAAAAGCTGATGTCACATGGCCTGTTCTCACAGAAAGCTTGCTTCTGCCCTTTAGAGGAACACATTTGTTTGTGAGTTTCGCAGCATCAAATTGATACTGAGCAAATATTTATCAACTCAGCGAAAGCATCTTTGGTCAAGGAAGGTGCATGGAAATACTCAAGACTACTCTCCATCCATTTTGAGACAATTAGCACCTGTATCTCACCTCAAATGCCAAGTCCAAACACTAAATAACAACAACAACAGTTCTCCAACAATGTAGCTTCCTGCTTGAAATAGATTTTTCAAACAGCCACATTCCTTTCTAGGGAA
The DNA here is from genome assembly GCF_048565385.1 of Saimiri boliviensis. NCBI lineage: Eukaryota > Metazoa > Chordata > Mammalia > Primates > Cebidae > Saimiri > Saimiri boliviensis. The sequence continues at coordinate 36,395,726 of NC_133457.1, read as the reverse complement.
GGATAGTTCCAAAGAGAATATAACAGCTCCTCCAGGTAATTCCCCAACTTGTATTTTATTCTCTTGTCTGCTAAGAGAATAAAATGATGTAGCTAAATGTGACCCACAGCCATTTACTTTATTCTCTTTATAGGCCAAGCACTTGAAATAGGAGTTGCTTTATAATCCAGATTGGCTGCATAGATGAGACCCTGTCATTAAAATACATCTAGAAGCTTATCAAGTATAGCATACTTTAAAGTTGTGGCTGGATAATGGGCAAACACAAACTTATTTTAAATTTGTACTTACATTTTTGTAAATGTGGCCTAAATAAAAACAAATGTTCTAAAACATTTTGAATCCAAATAGTATATGTTTATAAAATATGCATGCACACATAAACATACTACACATAAACAACATTTAGAATACAGATTATAGAGATAAAAATTTAGTTTAGAAATGGATCATACTGCAGATTTACTGGAAAATCTCTCTCACACTTAGAGATTAGCCAAAGGTTTAAAAAAATTATAAATATACATTTATATAAAATACATATGAAATTATAAATATGCATAGTTAAGTACAATAAAATTTCAGGTTTTATAACCCTATCACTTGGATGATTTGATATACAGTTTCACATCTAGGGTTTCTTTTTCTTTACTTATTCATTCAAAAAATATAAATAGAGTCTTCAATTGCCAAGTTGAATATCTTACACTCTTACTCTACTTTGAGGAGGGCTGCCAGAAATACATCTTTATCTCTAGAGGAAGTTGGTTCTCTGACACTGGTCTCCTCTCCAAAGATAAAATCAAGCAGAGATCCTTGGAGTCTACTTAGGTAGCTAGCAACTGAAGCATAAATGGATAGCTCTACTGTCTCTGAAGCATATAACAAACTATTTTGTTTTGGGGATTGAAGCTCTACTGTCTCAGAAGCATATAACAAACTGTTTTGGGGATTAAAAAGAGAAAAAGGTAACTTAATGCTGCATGGATCTTAGAGAGGAAAAGGAAAGCTGTGCAGCTGGAACAGCTGGCATGGAGAAGGACCACTGGAGGAACACAGAAAGCTAAGCATGAAGAACTGCCATCTTTAGACATATTATCCCCTGAGCCTAACTCAGAGCCAAGAGAATAGGATGATGCTCTCTAAAAGATGTTTCACCTTGAATGATCCTCTCTCAGGGATTCTGGACCGGTAGAGAACAAGCAGCCTCTGTTAGACTGTGTCACATTCTACTATCTGTACAAGCTCTATTTGGTAGCAGGAAGCAAGGGCAATTCAGACTGATGCAATTGTAGGCGCTCTCCATTCTGCTCAAATAAGTGGGTAGATACATTTCTTTAATACCACATAGATTCCTGGGGTTCTTGGATTTTCAAGTGAAGAAAAGAGAGCCCTATGAGGGAATTAAATGATTTCTGGTAAACTGGCAAATGAGTATTTGAGCTAATTTTCTTCTTAAGTATATTACAGATGGCCCTTCATATTTGTATGTTTCACATCCATGGATTCAACTAAAAGAAGATTGAAAATATTCAGGAAAAAATAGTTGGTTGCATGTGTACTGAACATGTACAGGGTTTTTTTCTTGTCATTATTCCCTAAACAATTATGACATAATAATTTTTACAGCATTTATACTGTATGAGGTATTATAAGTTAGTCTAAAGATTATTTAAAGTATTGGAGTGCATATGTGTAGCTTATACACAAACACTACAACAGTGTTTTTTGTAAAGGAACTGAGCATTCATGGATTTTGGAATCTGAGTGGAGGAGCCTAAAACCAATCCCTCACAAATACCAAGGGACAACTATAGATGCAACCTGAATTAGTGGAGCAGGTCAAACTTAGACATTCACACATTCTTGTGTTAACCTATTTCTCAAGTCATTGCAGACTTTATGAAGCATTATGTAATAACAAATGAATACTTGACTGGAAGTCAGAAGGCTTGCATAATAGCTCTGCTCTTAAGTAGCTATGTGAATTTGAGGAAGCTATAACTCAAATTCTTTAGTTGTATGTAAGTGTTTGGATGACATGAGCAATAAGCCCTTCAATCTTATAAATTCAATTTCAAAATAGTTAAAAAAAAAAACACACACAGACTTTTGGAAGAAAGAGGTCATTAGTCTGGCTGAAATATACCATCTTCAGCTGAACAATATTTGAGTTTTCTCCTGAACATATTCTTCTAGTAGTTTAGCTTGGGTTAGTGAAAAATCAGTAAGAAGTTTGGGCAAGCTGGAAGCATAATAAAAATATTATTATTATAACTATTATTAAATTAAATATAGTAATTATTATAATTATTTCTTAGATGCTTGCACTATTCCTGGCACTTATTTTATCAGCTTTATAAAATGGGTATTGTTTTACAGATGAGGAAACTGAGTCTCAAAGAGTTAAACAACTTGCCCATATCACACAACTAATGTATAGAAAGTACAGACTTCAAACAGCTATTCCTGAGGTTCAACCTGAAGCACTTTAGCACAGCCTTTTAGGAAATAAACTGGAATCTGTTAAAATTACACCATATTTCCTTTTAAGTCTCTACCAACATCCTCAAAAATCAAATTTGATAATTGACAAATGTGGTAATTTGACATCAACCAAAGGCAAGAGCCCCAAGGAAGGATGAAATGCAAATAATCAGTGTAAGTCTTAGGAACTTAAGATACATAGAACTCATGTTCCACATTTCTACCCACAAGAAAGCTGATTATTGTCTACTCAGATCCAGAATAGCAGTTGAATTGCCCTCTCCAAAACAAAGTATTATTGTTATTAACAATAAATTTCAAAATATTATTGACAAGTAAAAATAGTTGAGGAAAAATCAAGCTACTTCAAGCCTTTATATAGGTTATAGTTAACTTGCAGTTTTCAGATTCAGCCAACCTGTTTCCATCCATGCTGTTTCTATCAAACTGGAAATTTTTCTATTGAAATAAGTTAGATTCTTCTATTTGATAAAGTAAAGAGTAGCCAGAACTTCAAATAATATATATCAAAATAGGAGGGAAATTGTGTCACTTGTTTAAAACCCACAAAAACTTGCTGTTTGAAAAATGCAAATGCTAGGCTAATTGAGTTCTAAGATACTTTCCAATTGCTTGAACATCAAGCTCCTTTTTTTACCTCTAACCTGAACCATATGATTATGTATTCTGACAATAGACTGATTGTTCTCTTTTCGTTTGCATTTTATCAAAGAGAATGTTAAAATTACTTTTACAGTAATAATCCTTACAAGCCTAAAAAACTCAAAACACATTTTAAAAAATATTCAGAGATGATAAATTATGCAGTAGAAGATGCTTAATATCTTTTCTTCTGAATTCGGAAATTCTCATAAAAATATATTATGCAAAATAAATCTTGTGGTGTAAATTATGTGTTAGCAAACGATATTTTTCAGTTTCACTTCCAAATTATCCAAAATGAATTAAGACTTCATATTTAACTGTCAATATGAAATCCCACCTCCCAAAATATGGGTTGGATTTTAAGAATAAAGAAAATACAAAGTGGTATAAGTCAGGTTCTTTTATACCTCTCCATTCTAATACAGTATTCTGGAGTGAGAGATACTCATTATGCTGTGCAAGGCTGTCTGATTCTTAGACAATCCCTTAAGTAAAGTTGTTTTCTTTTGTTTTATTTTGCTGTGTGACAGTCTGTTGATAACTTAAAGGCGTCACGTTTTTCTTGAAAGAGAGAAAAACATCAATAGTTCTAATAAAATGTACTAAATAGACCCAGATTTTTTGATTCACTTCATATGGCTATGCAAGGTCTTGGTATCTTTGAAAAGCAAGCAAAGTTATGATTCAGTGTTACCAATAATGTGCAACTGATTAAAATGAAATTATTGGATTCTAAGCATGGGATGTATCACTATGACATTTCCCATTAATCTTTTTTCAGCTTTGAGATTAAACTATGAAGGAGTCTTCTGATCTGAGATAACCAGATTGACACCCCATTTGCCATGAAGACAAACATACAGCTATCATCAATGGAACATGAACACCAATGCCAATCAGAGAAGAATTTCCGGTTTTGATGCTATTTATGTGAGAAGAAAGGTAAAGGAAGATTGAATTAAAGAGTCGATTCTCCCTCTTAAAAACTCTCATTCACAAAAAGAGTAACAGAAAATTACACAGAAAAGAGACTATAACCCTGTCAAAATGCAATAATTCTCTCCCCTGAACTCCATATACCTAACTGCATATTTTTTATGACTTACAGGCTTATCAAAATTAACACATCTAAAACTCAACTTTTAAATTTCTCCTTTTAAAATTTGTTTCTTCCCAGGGTTACTTATGTGAATAAATGGCACCATGAACCATCTGTTGCTCAAATCAAAAACCTAGGTGCCATTTTTAATTTTACTCTCTCATATATGTCATCAAATTCATTAGGTTCTGTTTGTTTTACTTCCAAAATATTTCTCATTTTTCTATTCCATTATCATCATCCTCGTCCAGTGCTATCTGTCACCTGGACAACTACAAAAGTTTAGCACATTTCCCAACATACATTGTGATCCTTTCACATCCACCTCCATTGAGTAGCCAGAGTAATATTATTTATTAATAAAACTGTAAGCTGTGGAATTGCTTTAAAAGGTTTTCATTGCTCTGACAGGTACTCCTTGTTCTCACCCCAGGCCTCACCTCCAGACAACCAGTAATCCATAATCTTTTTTTTTTCTGATAGTAGGAAGAAATGAAGAAACCCAAATGTTGAGAAAATTAAGTGGTCTGCAAAAACCTAGCTACCAGTATTCTCTAATGAGCTCCAGTTCTTTGAAAAGCTGAGAAAGTAATAATGGAGGATTTCCTAATGGAGAAACTCATCTGTGGGAAAACAGTATGGCACAGGATGGCAAAGGTCTTTCAACCAGCTGAGGGAAACTTCAGGGAACCTTAAGCATGGAAGATTTGTGGATGAAAAGATCCTAGTTCCTCAAAATGTCAACCCAGATTCACATTCTGATCTGTTTACTTTTTGGCTACCATCTTCCATCCATGCTATTGTCTACCTAATAACCAGAAGGTTATTAGAAGAAAAATTCCTGATTTCTAGAAGTCTAAGGGGGAAAAAATAAATTTCAGAAACAAAATGACAAATGCCTTCTTTTTGTTTAAATTAGGGCAAGAGGCACAGGCATAAACTGGTGACCTGACAACACCCTTTCAGAGCAACGTATCTAAAGATGGGACCAGAGCTAACAGATCGAGGTACCTGTATTCAAACATTCCCACTCACAGTTCTTGGCCATCTAATTCAAAATATTCTCTTATAAATATTTCATAAAGGCTTTTAAACACAAATGCTCCTTCTGATATACCTGTATCAATAGGGAAAAAATGAATCTTTTTGTAGTCACTTCCTTTGGCCATTTTAACTTCCCTAATATCAAACAGATTTTTTTTTCCTATTTATACAAAGTTGGGGAAGAAAGGTTTTCAATACAATTTAAATGTCAAAGTTACAGATGCCTCAAATATATCACCTGAGTAGGTCTATTTACCATGTCAAACAATGAATTTCTCATCTGTCTCTGGCAAGGGAAATTTAAGTCTCTGGGTACTAAAACTGCTTTGTTCCACAAGAGTCAAGATAACTATTAAATTAATTTATTTTTTCCTTATGAATATTTTATAGCTGCCTTTTTAGGACATCTAGATTTTCAAGTACATATTTTTATTAAACTCACATTAATTTAATAACATTTTAAGATGAAATGTATATGTTATTTAAATGTCTTCCCTGTCATAATCTCATCTTCAGTACAAATACAAGTCGTTATGGCTCACTGTCATCAGGTTAGTAAAGCGTACATAAGGAAGATTTCCTTTTTGCAGTGTATAAAATTCAGGTTTATATATTTTTAATAATCCAAGTACAGATTTCTTTAAAAAAAATTGTGACTTAAATGGATTGAGCTCATCTGATCGGAAAAAATTTGATTGGTTATTTTAAAACTCAAATTGTATTGTATTTTGGAAGCACAATGTGGGTAATTTCACAAAGCGTCTTGAATTATGAGATAATTTAAAAGGCTCATTCATTATTTTGTGACAAAACACAGTTCAAGAGAAGTATGCATTTTACTTTACTGAAGTTGAATTAAACAAACACAACTTGTGAGTCTGGGAAAGGAAAATATAGATTATAAAGTTAGACTAGTATTTTTCATCTGGAGGCAATTTTGTGTGCACCCTTCTACTCCAGGATATTTGGCAATGCCAGGAGACATTTTTGATGAGTACAACTGTGATGGGGTAGGAGAAAGCTGCTGTTAGTGTCTATTGGGTAAAGTTTAGCAATACCGACAAACATCCTTCAGTGCACAGGACAGCCCTCAAAACTTAGAATTATCTAGTCCAAAACGTCAGTAGTGCTAAGGCTGAGAAACCCTGAGTTAAACAAATCAGGAACTGAACTAAAACAGAGGGGGTGAGAAGTTTATCTCACAGGTTACACCACTCTTGAAGGAGTACTATATATGACCTTGAACAGAGAGCACAAAGCCAGAACTTGATTTCAAATTCATTAAGTCAACAATAAGATGCCAAGGATGAAAAAATACAATGAAATTGTGAAGAAAAATAAAAATTATTTGACAACCATATTCACAAACTTAAACTTTCACAACAAAGTTGCAGTGTAAAAAGCATCCTTCTCTTTATCAACATTACATCCATCATCATCATCATCATCATCATTACCTCCACATAAGGACTGAGGAAATTAAACCTGATAGAAGCCAAAGGTCTTTCCCAAGTCACTTATGAAAAGTACAGTAAAGTGCACACCTAAATGTTCTGGCCTTCAATCCAATGCTTTTCTCACTATGTTATGTATATTTCTATCACATCCCATACAACTCACTGAAATTCTACTGCAAATCAATGTGCAGAGTACCTCGGACCTAGCTCTTTCTCTGACTTACTGTGTAACTTTAAAAAGTAATTTAAACTTTCTCTGTTTCAGTTTCTTCATTGGTAAACTGAAAAAATTGCTACTACTTAGAGGTCATTGTTTAGATGACATGAGACAAATTTAAATAGTAAGTGTTAATAAGAAAAGTCAGTAAACAGATGCCATTACTCATTGTTAACTCTTATGCTTTTATAACTAATGCTGTTTAATTCTCTGTTTGGGCAGTGAGTACCCTAAAACATGTATGTAAGTTACTGATAAAAGAGAAAGTATATTTTAAACTTTAAATGTTTTGCCAGATTCAGGTAGGCTTTGCTGAAAATGACGATGGATTTGAAAACTATCCTTTGAAATGCAGGCATACATATTTTATTTTACATTGCAAATACTGCACTTTTTATGAACTGAAGGCTTGTGGCAAGCCTGCATCAAGCAAGTCTATGAGAACCATTTTTCTACCAGTGTGTGCTCACTTTGTATCTCTATGTCACATTTGGAAATTCTTGCAGTATTTCAAAACTTATTATCTTTCATGGTAATCTGTGATCTTAGATGTTACTATTACAATTTTGGGGGGGGTGCCATAAACTGTACCCATATAAGATGGCAAAGTTAATCTATAAATTTGTGTGTTCTAACTGCTTCATTGACTGGCTATTCTGTCTCTTTCCCTCTCCTTAGGCTTCCCCATTTCCTGAAACACAACAATATTAAAATTAGGCCAATTCATAACCTTACAATGGCCTCTATGTGTTCAAGTGAAAGGAAGAGTTGCATATCTCATTTTAAATCAAAATCTAGAAACGATTAAGCTCAGTGAGGAAGACACACTGAAAGCCAACATGGGCTAAAAACTAGGCCTCTTGTGTCAATTAGCAAACTGTGAAACCAAAGGAAATATTCTTGATGGAATTAAAAGTGCTACTCCTATGAAGACATGAATGATAAGAAAGCAAAACAGCCTTGCTGCTGATACGAAAAAAGGTGTAGTGATCTGGATGGAAAATCAAATCAGCCACTAAGGCAATGCCTTGGCTTTGGATTAGGTTTTCCCTTAAGCCAAAGCCTAATCCAGAGTATGGCTCTAACTCTCTTCAATTCTACGAAATCTGAGAGAGGTGAAGACGTAGCAAAAAGAAATTTGGAAGCCAGCAGAGTTTGGTTCATAAGATCAAAGGAAAGAAGCTGTCTCTATGACATAAAAGTACAAGAGGAAGCAGCAAGAACTGATGAAGAAGCTGCGGCATGTTTTCCAGAAGATCTAGCTAAGATCATAGATGACGGTGGCTGTGCTAAACAATTTCAATGTAGATAAAACAGCCTTATATCAGAAAGAGGAATTTCCTAGCTAAAGGTAAGTCAATGTCTAACTTCAAAGCTTCAAAGGGCAGGCTGAGTCTTTTGTTATGGGCAAATGTAGCTGGTGATTTTAGGTTGAAGCCAATGCCTACAGCCATTCAGAAAATCCTAGGAACCTTTGGAATTGTGCTAACTCTACACTTTCTGTAGCTCTATAAATGGAATAACAAAGCCTGAATGACAGCATATCTGTTTATAGCATGGTTAACTAAATATTTTAAGCCCACTATTGAGATCTACTGTTCAGAAAAAAGGATTTTTTTTTCAAAATATTACTGTTCATTGTGGATTCACCTAGACACCAAAAAGCTCTAATAGAGATGCACAAGATTCATGGTTTGTCCTCATGCCTGCTAACACAACATCCATTCTTTATGCTATAAATACCATAGATAGTGATTTCTTTAATGGATCTGAGCAACGTAAACTGAAAACCTTCTGCAAAGGATTCACCATTCTAGAAGCCATTAAGAAGATTCGTAATTCATGGAAGTAGGTTAAAATATCAACACTAACAAGAGATTGAAATAAGTTGAATTCAACCCTCATGGATAATTTTGAGGGATTCAACACTTCAATTGAGGATGTAACTGCAGATATAAAAATAACAAAAGAACTAGAATTTGAAATGGATTCTGAAGATTTGACTGAATTGCTACAATCCCATGACAAAACTTGAACAGATGAGAAGTTGCTTCATATGGATGAGCAAAGAAAGTGGTTTCTTAAGATGGAATCTACTTGTGGTGAAGATACTGTGAACATTGCTGAAATAACAATAAAAGATTTAGAATGTTATGTAAACATAGCTGTTAAAGCAGTGGAAGGTTTTGAGAGGACTGACTCTGATGTTGAAAGAAGTTCTGCTGTGGATAAAATGATATCAAACAGCATCCCATGCTACAGAGAAATTTTTTGTGAAGAGTCAATTGCTGGAGCAAAGTTCACTGTGATAAGAAATTGCCATAGCCACCCCAACCTTCAACATCTACATTGAAACAAGAATCATGTACAACATCTACATGATTCAGCAGTCATCTACATTGAAGCAAGACCCTCTACCATCAAAAATATTACAACTCACTCAGATGATCACTAGAATTTTTTTAGCAGTAAAGTATTTTTAATCAAGTTATTGAGTGTGCAATAACACACTTAGAAACAATTTTTAGACACAATGTTATTGCACACTTAATAGACTATAGTGCACTATAAACATGGACTGGGAAGCCAAAAACTTTGTGTGACTTGTTTTATTGTGATATTCACCTTACTGGGTTGGCCTGGAAGCAAAACTGAATTATCTACCAGATATGCCTGTACTGAGAAGCAGCTCTCTGAGAGAAGTAGCTTGCAACCAACAAAACAGGTGTGTTTATATTGATTTCTCATCCAGAACAACTCTTGTGACGTATCCTGCTGATTTCCTTCATAGCAACCATTCTCTGTGTTTTCTAGCTAATAGAATCCTAACTTCATTTTGAATGGCAATATGCTCAGTTCCAAAAGGAGAATTAACACAAGTCCAGTTCATTATAGCAATCCTATTTCCCTTAAACAGTAGCATGTAACTGACCAGTGACCCATAAAGAAAAGTCTACCGGAGGGAGGGGTTTCTATGCCATGTTATCTTCCATAATTTAAAAAGAAATAGGGATGCAAGATGCAAACATTAGAAAGCTCTTTTGTTTCCTTCAGTGTTTCCTTACAGTGTATGATGTGAGTAATGACACAATGTCTGAAACCATGCAGATGGAACTATGCTGAATTAATGCAATGTCTGATCATCTGTCAATCATGAGGCAAAAAAGCTTGAGGGCCAAAGTTAATATTATGAGAATGGGAAGGTGAAAAGATAGTAATTCTCTGATGGAATTACTGAGCTTGCTAACCAATCCTGGAACCACTACATCCCAACGTGTAATTTAGTGTACAATAACTGTTCTCATATTTTAAACCAGTGTTTGTCAGACTTTTGGTTACTTATATTTCAAAGTATCCTAACTAATAATACACCCTTATGCCAATTCTACTTGTGCCCTCTGGAGATTCAGTAGCCTGTTTCATATCAATTAAGTATATCTCTATTTTTTTATCAAAAACATCCAATTTTTATTAATGGAAGAAAGAAGAGCTAGGTCATGGAATACTGGAAAGGTAACAACTGCATAAATCGGAAATAATACGACATTGCTCTTCTCACTTCTGTATTTGTGAGTGCTGATTTCTCTTCCTGGCAAACCTTTTCTCCCTTGTCTATCTATTCAATTTCTACTCATGCTCTGTCTCTTAGCTGGAGATTTGCTTCTGTGAAATCCTTTCCTAAACAGAATTAGATAATTTCACCTTTGGGTTCCTATATATGTCAACTATAACTTTTGATAGCAAGAGACAGAAAACATATTCAAACTGGTTTAAGCAAAATAATACACTGGAGACTCACGTGACTATGATGTCCAAGGAGAGAACCAGCTTTACTAAAAGACTCAATGAGGTTGTCAGGATTTAATCTCAATCTTTTCACCTCTCCTTTCTCTTGTCCACTATGTTGATCTGTTCTAAGTCAGGTTCTTAATGTGCAAAAATGGATTCAGGAAACTTTGACCCATTTCTCTTCCCAAATACATCAGAAGACAAGTAAATATTCTCTTTACAATTCAAGCAAAAGTTCCAGGGCTTAATCTCATTAACCTGGCTCGGATCATGTGCTCATGGTATGGACACAGATATGGAGTACATTTATTTGTTTAGTACTAAAGCTGGGGTAGATGGACAGTCCTACACAAATCCTCTGGAATGAAAAAAGAAAAAGGATCAATCTCACAGGGAATTTCTGAAAATGGAAGAATAGATGAGGGCAGGAAGAAACCATGTCCCCCACATAAACCCAGTACCTTGAACATACACCACATTCATTAATTCAAAAACATGTTGATCGTTTATTAGTTCCCAGCACCATTCTATATACATATCTTTTTGCTGATTTCTCTCTCCACTAAGGTGCACTCCTCAAAGGCAAAGACAATGTCTAATTTAAGGCAAGTTATGTTCCCTCTTACAGCATAAAACACATTGTGTTGTTATTGTCTTTTGAGTACTTGTCACCTTATACCAATCTATGAAATTCTCAAAAACTGAGGTCTGATCTTTCTCCTGTTTCTATCCTCAAAACCTACTACAGTGCCAGGTTGGCACACAGTATTTGCTCACTAAATCTTTATTCAGTGTATTAGTGCTCAAGTACTCTGGGCAGAATGTGAATTGTAGTTACTAGTCAATAAGTGAACTTGCCATGTTAATCTTTAAATAATGCCCAATATGCATGTTCCAGATTTTGCAGACTGACAGCAGAAAAAGAGATACTGGATAGCATAAAACCCAAAAAAAAAAATTAAGCACAGTTTACAGTGGCCATCCACACAAAGAAGAAAGAGGGTTTACAGCAGAGATATCACAGATGTAAAGTTGTGTTGCTGCTAATTTTAGCCAGAGTCACACTCTTAAACATGGGAAATATTTCAAATATCAAAAGCGATGGGACAGAGAAAAGGTGCTTTTAAAAAGGATGTTGTAGCCATACATCAAAAAGTTCTTGATTCTCTAGAGAATGTGGGTCACAAACTGGACAAAAATAGAAATATAAACCCCTTGGACAAAGCAAGAGGCAAGCAGTCAAAACACTAATGTAAAAAACACTCTCACTAAAGTAAGCAGCAGGAAACAGCATCATTTGGACCTGATTCCAGGCCAACCACAGGTCCTGAGCCCTAGCTCAGTCAGAAAATATCCCTGCCATGTTCTCTCACAGCTGAAATTTTAAGGCAGCAGCCAGAGAAACAAACATCTAACCAAGTTCTATGTCAAGAGATTAAAAAATTTTGGAAATTAAGATTAACAGTCCACTAAGCACAAAAAGTAAAAACACAAAAAGAAGAAACATGTTGGGTCAGGATTCCAAAGCATCAAGAAAGGGATAATGTGAAAAATGAGTAAAAATGTCTTAAAAATAATTATTTATATTATATAATTATTTATTTAAATCATAATTATTTTTAAATAAGTATAATCTTAACATATATTTGCATATTCACATGCTTTTTGTAAATTCCAGCAGCCATTTGTCTAGTAAGAAATTTTGTTTTGTTTTGTTTTTAAGTGAGGTAGAGCAGCATGACTTTGGAACATCTGTATTCATTTAAAGGAAATAAAAAATAAAATACACTATTCTATTTAGACAGAGATTAGAATCCATTATTTAGTGTGGTTTCTAAAATTAATTTAGAAATAAATTAGAAGTAGTAAAAGATGTATGATAATTAGTCAAGGGTGACTGAACCCCATTTTTATCATGTTCTATCAATTTTTTTGGAATGTTATTTATGTAAAGATATACATATTTAAGTATTTATTACAGCAATGTTCATAATTGAGAAAAAGCGAAACAACCGAAATAAGAATTAATAGGAAACCGATTATGGTGGTTATGGTGGATCTATATGATTTATAGATGCAGATAGGGAAAAGTTTCCAATATTAATTATTTAGTAAAATAAATACATTTAAAAACTGACATAAACACATATACAATTTCTCCTCTTTGTATAAAAGTTATATACATACATACATATACATAAACATATTCACTTGTATATACATGGAAATTATGAATAGATATATAAGTAGTTGTACTTTTGATAAGGAATGGAAGCAAAGTAAGGATAATTTTTTATTGTCTATATCTTGTAAAGTTTTTTAAATGTTTTAGGCAATAAAAATAAATGGCCATTATTTGGGACATTGTTGACTTAATTGTAACTTCGGTATTTTTTAATATTATGAAGTAATTGAAAAGAGTAAGTTAGGCCTTTGTAGTGAAATGGATAATGGCCACTTGATATCAGGTCCTAATACCTAAAACCTAGATATGTAACTTTTTATGGGAAAGCTTTGTATATGTGATTAAGATAAGGATCTCAAGATGAGTAGATCATACTGTATTATCTTGGCAGGCCCTAAATGCAATCACGGGTGTTCTTATAAGAGAGAGGCAGAGGGAGATTTGATACAAACAGAAGAGCTGATGTGACCATGAAGGCAGAGATTGGAATGATGTGGCCACATGCCAAGGAATGCAAGTAGACACCAGAAGCTGGGAGTTGAAAGCAACAGGTTCTCCCCTAGAGCCTCCAGAGGGAGCCTAGCTCTAACTACACTTTGATTTCAGCTCAGTGATGATTTCAGATTTCTGGCCTCTACAACTGTGCAAGAATAAATTTTTGTTGTTTTAAGTTTGTGGTTAATTCGTAGCAGCAGCCTCGGGAAACTAATAGAGGCTGTACCATTTAGAGATTTTTTTTTTGGCATATTATAAGTGTGATAAGCAAAGTACAAACAAGTGAGGAAGGGAAAAAGAAGAAAGGTAAATTAAAGAGAAAACTGTAGAACAGTTTGTATGACACTAAAAACTAAAACAATATTTATGACAACCTCATTCTTTCAAAATTATGTACATACGTATGCACAAAGAGATTTGCAAATGGATTGTTATCAAATCAATAATGCTATTTATTTCATGGTGAAAGCAGGTGATTTTTAATTTCTTATAAAATTTATTACAATAAGCATTAATTGTATAATCATTAAAAAGTCAAAACAGAGAAAAAATTAAGTCTTTGTGAGAGTTGTCTTTGCCAAAGGCAGCTTCAACAATCGTTCCCATTCATGTGCCATTCCTTACAATGTGACACTGACACTCCTCCATTGAGACATGGAGTCTATATTCTCTCTTCTTGAATCTGGAGGGTGTATAAAAGAAGTCCAGCCTCACAGAACCCACCATGCTGGAGATACTACATGGAGAAAACACTTAAAGATAGAGATGCCCAAGGAATATCTAATATTCTAGTCCTAGTGATGAGTAGATAAAACAGCTCTCCGGAGGAAAAAAGCAGCCTTCATTTGTAGCATTTGCTTATTTCCATGGTCAATTTCAAGCTTCAACAGTTGAAAGCTCATCTCACAAAATTCCTGAATGTTTAATAATCAGACTTTGTGAATTGGTTCAAATTGGCACTTCTGTCACCAAATTGAACTGTGGTCTACTCACCCTGTGTAGTTAGGCTCAACATCCACATGGAGGTTTTGCAGTAGAAAAATGGAGAACATTCATTTACACCAAACATGTACTTTACACCAACATTCATTTACACCAAGCACACCAAGCATGAACTTTTATAAGCTGCATCGGGCAGCTCTCACTGAAGACTTGGCCTCTCTGATGGCTTGCAAGCAAGTATTTTTAAAGGCAGAGGTAAATTTCAGGAAAGCAGAAGTTTCAGGCAAAATTGTAAATAAACACATGGAGGCTACACATTGGTTTGGACTTTAAAAAGGCAAGATATCCTGAAGTAAGAGCTTACAGGTCACAGGGAGATTCAAGATTTTCTGATTTGCCATTGGTTAAGGAAGGGAAGCTCTGTTTAAAAATTCAAGGTCGGAAGAAAAGAACACTGAGACTGGGCCAGGGATGTGACTTCCTCCAGGCCCTTCAAGAAAAAAATTAGTACAAAGAGCAACAGCTAGGGTTCAGTCTTCAAGTTCCCCTTATGTGAAGTCTATAAGCCAGTGGATTCATTTGGTGGGGGGCTGGGTTTCTGAAAACACCTCAGAGACGTGTGTTAAGATGCTATCTTTAGTTTCTATAAAGAATCAAACAGCTCATGACTCTAACATGCTTGGCTACTGTTTTAAGCTACTATTTCCTTCTTGCTTATCAAGTTAGTCATTTACGTCTCAGGGCTAGCTAGGTGCCTAAAATTTCCCTTGAAAAAATTCAAGATTTTCCTTTATTTCTATGATTCGGTCAGGGTGTGTGTGTATGTGAAGGATGCCAGCAAGAGTCTCTGCTAAGGGGAGTCCCTGCTCCATCTCACTACCACTCCATCACCTAGCCTCCAGATGTTTGTCTTTCCAATCCCAACATAAGACACAAGAGGAAATAGTGAAATGACCTCAGTCCTGACCATAGTCTGATTAAACCTTATTATAGACTTCATACTAGAATTGCACAGCTGAGCCGCTCCTGAATTCATGATCCACAGAAAATGTGAGAGATTTGATAGCAGTCATAATAACTGAAATTGTCTTCCATGTTAAAGTCTTTGTAGTAATACCCACTGGCGAGGAACTTGGGGGCCCTGTTAATCATTTATGTGGGAGCCACATTAGACCAAGAATTACTTCTTCAGGAGAATCTTTACCCTAACTAAGAGAACTCCCTCACCCCACAACCTTAGGCTCTAGAGTGGGCATTTTATTTAGGTATGTATCCTTGTCAGGCTCTCTACTTTCATAAGGATGTCGCCAGTTTGTCTCATGGTGAAAACTCTTCTCTCAACTGCCTATGAAAATACTTACACTACACTCCAAACAGATTTTTATGCATATCCTGACATTCTTGCCCTGCAGAAGACAGAGACACCATCTCTAGGAACTGCCCTTAGTAATTCCAGGTTTTTCTACATGGAAATGTATGTGTGCACTCTCAATTCTTATGGTCTAACTATATTTCCCACTGTTGCTATAAAGACCTACAACTGATTAATCACTCTGTTGTCTCCTCCAAGATTCCAGGAAATGTTTAGCTTAATGTGATCTGAAAATATGCAGATTTTTCTGTGCTCTTATCCATTATAGTGTGGTAATAACAACATAGAACCTGGGACCAAAATATTTGGATTTGATTCCTGGATTTTCCATTTACTTACTGTAATTTTATATGCAATTTGTTAATCTCTTTGTATCTGTTTCCCCCCCACACACATAAAGGAGAAAATGAAAATTGAACCTGCATAAAGGATGCTTTATTAGGATTAAATAAAGCTGTATATGCCCTTTCACCAGTGTCTGCCAAGAAGGGACTCAATAAATATTAGTTTTCAGAACACTTATAAAACTGTGAAATTAAAATGTTCTAAATATTTTAGGTGATAGTAGGGAACAATAATTTCTATTTCATCAATATAAGAAGTACTAGTGTGTGCCTTCAACTTTCACAAAACTGGGAACAGCCTATCAAGGTTACATGTCCAGAAATACCCACCGACCTCACCCACTCACAAGGCCTACCCCAGGGCTATAAAGCTTCCCTACCATCTGCCACTTTCACAGATTATGACATTGTGACAGCCAGAAGGCAAATTTGAAGAGTGGGATACACAATCCATAAAATCATTTACACTAATTAACCCTTTAGCTCCAATTAGCTGGGCAGATTGGCTGTCTGCTCATAGTCATGTCTATTCATCTAAGAAGCAGTGATTACGGGTCCAATATATGCTTGGCTCTGGACTACAGATGTCAATTAGAGGTGAATAGGCATAGTTTCTACCATTGGGGAGTGCACAGATCAAGTTATGGTACAAGAAAATTAAGTAGAGTTCATAATACAGATTATCATAAAGCAGAGGGGAACAGGTATACGTAACTGGGTACTGAAGAATCCACACTCATCATGAGTATATTGGAGAGAGGTGGTCAAGGCTGGGAGGATATCCAGTACCAATATCTTTCAAGATTTTATCTAGAACTGTCTCTATGTGGATCTTCAGGCTGCCAAATTTAAATTACTTTTCTGTCAAGTTTTGGATGCCTAATATATGAAGATAACCAACACAATGTAAAATAGTCATTAAGTTACGCTACATTTATCTTGGGAAGGACTAGGAATTGTCAAAGTGTGAACTAACATCTGTAAAAGAGACCGTTAAAAAGATAGTGTACTGGGAATGTATGTGGAGGGGTTTCCTGGTTTGTATTTGGGCACAAACCTAACGAAAACATCTCCAAAAATTTATCCCAGTAACAACTCCTATGTGTTGCTGTATGCTATGTTTTACATACTTCTGTCAATTTATGTTGAAACGATTCTAGGAGGTATTCCATATTTCCAGTTTCAGTGAAAAGAGAACTGAGTCTCAGGGAAGTTAAACTAATTGCTCAAGGTCACATAGCTCCTATGCTGCTGAGTAGAAACACTGAACCCAGATTTTTCTCCCAAGGCCAAAGACGCTTTTATGAGAGAGGCTCCCTGCTAACATTCATCCAACTAGGGAATGAAAGATGCATGAATTGTTATTTCACACACATCCCACCACTAACTATGCTTCTACTTCCTCCATTCAACAGGCAAAGCCAATTTGGTGCACATCTGATGCCTTGCTTGAATTTCTTTTGGAAGGCGTAAATGATGACGTTAGTACCAACTGTTTTGAGCAGCTGCAGAAAATCATTAACCCAAATTGCTCATTACACCTTTATAGACACCAAGCAAATCTGCCTGCTAAACACAGATATAAATATAATGGGTAATAATGGTGATGAGACATGATAAAAATAAGCAAGGCTGAAAGGGGTAGAAAAGAGCTTCAAAAGAAAATTTTATCATACTTTGCCTTGTCCACAAAGGGCACAAAAGACTCAATTTTTAAAAAATATTATGAATAAATTTATCCCACCACACCTAAATCAGAAGCTTGGCTTCTTTTCACTGACTGGATTATTGTAAACAACAAAGGGGGAAAAAAATCTCACTTGGGGCAAAAGAACAGATTAAACAAAAGCTGTTTTAGAAGCATTCGTAAAATTAATAGTAACTGCCATTTTATGGCTGGAAAGTTATCTCTGACACGCAGGACAGACATCAATGTGGGTGAAGGTCCCAGCCAGCATTGCCTTTCCACAGAAAGACCTTGAACAAAGGATTTGCTGCCAGTTAGAAGGCAATATGGTCTGGACTAGCCTTCCTTCTCCAGAGCTGCTCTGACTGGCAGTTTGAATTGCCCTGCCAGATCCCTCTGCTTTGCTCTTTCTAAAAAAAGAACAAGGGGAAAGACGTGGCGAGTCAGAGCAGCAATCCACGCCTCAGCAGATTGCAGTGCCACTGCAAATGTTAATATTTTTAATGTCAATGTGGAGGCTCCTGTTTGAAATTCAGTGGGGAACTAAAATTAATGTAAGCCTGCTTAAGAATGTCAAATGAATGTTCATCATATTCAAGAGAGTGTTTGTGCAACTTGAAAATAATGGCAATAAAAAGTAGAAGCCTCAGGCCAATAACCACATTTTTTTTTTTTTTAAGGAATAAGAGCAAGTATTTGAAGGTATTTGTGAAAAAAATCTACAAATTGTGGAAGAAATTGTGGAAAGAATAGGTCACTTTTTGCTGGGGGAAAAAAAATAAAGAATGCACGCAAAGACTTTACATGATAGTGGGCAATTTGATTTTTCAAAAGAATATTTTGGAAGATTAGAGGGGAAAACGACCCAATTCCCCACCTCTACCTGTGTATACATTCCTTGAAATGTGATTTTGCATCTCATCCTATCAAGATGTGGAGTCTATTTCTCCACCCCTGAAATTGGGCTAGCTTTGTGACTTGTATTGGCTAATAGAAGCAGCAGAAATGACCAGAGGACAATTCCAGGCCGAGGTTTTTAAGAGACTTTGCACAGATTCATAATCTAGGAATCCTGCCACTAGCATCAGAAAAGCTTGGTTTTACCACAAGATGGACCCAACAGAGCCAAGTATCCCAGCTAAGGCCCTCCTAGAAGGTCCAGCTCCCAGCTGATCACTGCAGGCACAGTGCTGAGGCCTGCAGTGATCAGCACAGCCCTGTTGATATTAGCCAAGTTCAGCCTAGATGACAGAACTGTCCAGTTGTACCATGAACTTTGAGAAATAATAAATAATTCTTGTTTTAAGGTACTTGAAATGTTCTATTTCGTAACACTAACTAACTGAAACAGTATCTATAGCATACTAAACTTAGTGTTAGGTAAAGTTTTGAGGAAAACTGAACTCCTGGGTACAAGAATAAAAACAACCCTTTTTACATAATGATTCTGCAGTTATTTCTTAGAGTCTATAAATGGTTACAGCTGGAGATGGACCTTGTAAGAGATAATACCATATATATGACATTAATCCATGTTCTTTTACAGCAATCTACTTCTTCCTTTCCTAGTTGAAATTTCCAACCTAATTTAAACAGAAGGTTTTCTACTAGAAATCCAGCTGAGGCCTGAACAGAACCTAATCTGAAATGAGGTCTCATTTGGCATTTTAAAAGCTATAATTTGAAATAATTAGCCATTCTTGTCAGTGCTACATGCCACCTTAACCACGATCTTATATAACTGGTAGAAGTGAGTTTATAAGATTCTTCAGCATTTTAAATAGCTTTTCTCCTAATCAAGAAATACAGGGGAAAAATAAGATAAGGAGTGAATATTAACAATGGAAACCACAGTTTGCTATTTAAGTTGTGAAAATTGCTTTCTTTCTGGCCTTTTAAAACTTCTTTAAAATAGCTAACTCAGTTTCCTCTATTTACCTTGCTTAGAGACAATCTTAAAACATATCTGCTAAGAGCAAAATGAGTAGAAATCTGAGTTATTCCTTCCCTATGAACACTACAACCTCTGACACAAATACATTCTTTCTCTCTATTTCTTCCTCCTTAAGTTCCAAAAACATACACTGTTTAGTGGCATAAGAAAGTGTTAAGTCTGGTTTTGTCACTTAGTTAATAAAATGATGTGAGTCATGCTTCAAAATGTGAGCTTAAATCATATATATTAAATAATAATTCAGTTAATCTCATCACCTCACTGCTTCCAAACATTGTTTTCACCCTAAGAGACTGAGAAATCTCTTTAAAACTAATTTTTGGGAAAGACATTGCTCTTACGGGGAATTTAAGCTTACAGCAATAATGATGGGTTTCGTGCTTACATGTTTTACAGCTAAATGATACTTGCCACTTGCAGAGTATTTAAACATTTTTTAAATATAAATTTTTAATTTTTGATGAGCTAGCAACACCCTTCCAGGCACAATGCTAGCAATATAGCCTCACCTTCGATGCTTACGTTCTAATTCTCCAACATCAATTTGTGATACATTTTACAACAAATTTTTTAAATCCTTATTTAACTGAGTTTTGGGAGCTTTAACTAAACAATGAAAAGAAAAATAATTGCTGAGTTTAAAAGATATTGATGAAGTTATTATGTTGCAAAATTCCACTTACTCTTTTAATATATGATATTAGCTGAATATAGCTATGTCAACACCTAGTTTCAATGATATATAAATAATGTGAAATGTATATTTTGTACATATAAGTTCCGAAGGTTATTATTAAAGTAAAAGAGAACTGAAAGTTAGAAAAAAATTCAAAAATTGTTGAAGAAATTAGAATAATACTCTATGAGAGCACGATCTGATTGCCTTTCCTGTGCACATCTCTTCACATAGAAGGACCAAACACACTATTCCCAAATAAAATCCTGCTTTTATTTTTGACACCACCAAGAAGCCATAGACATTATTTACCCTCTTTGTGCCCCATGTGTAGTAATCATTTCCACTTACTGCACTAGGAATTTGTAACTCAATTTAAAAAACAAATCTTACTCAAAGCATCTTACTACTTGGAAGTTATTTTGAAATACTTGACTCAAAGGCTGAATTCGCAGTTATGGTTTCCAAATGCAGACTCAAATCAGCTGTGCCAACTTTGAGACACTGAAATCTGTTTATATTCTCAGTGTCTTTTTCTTCAAATTTTTAAGTTTTTTATTAACTTTAATTATAAAATTAATCTGTGTTTAATTGGTGCCTCTCACCTTCTACTCACCCTGCAATCCCCTTGAGTGTGGGTCTTCCTTTCCACTAGGACTGTGATTAAAGTCCCAGTGATGGTCTTAAAATATGTCCAAAATTTGTTGACACTCATCCAGTAGTGAAGTGTTACCTATACCTCCTCCTTTTGAATCTAAGCAGACTTATGACTCATTTGTAACAGAATGCAGTGACCTCCAAGACTAGGTAAAAAAAAATGAAGCTTCTGCCTTGCCCTCTGAAACCATATAGCTTGGAGCCCTGAGACACCATGTAAAATATATATTTACCTTTGAAGCTGTCATGCTGTGAGGAAGCCAAGCCAAACTGTAAGGAGAAGCCACATGCAGTTACTGGGGTTAGATGTTCTAGTCTCCCATCCATCCAAGTAGCAGATGTATCAGTGTATAAACCTGCTGCTGATTCCAAGCTCCAACCATAAAGTTGCTCTTGGACTTTCAGTTTTTCTAGTGGATGTCCCAAACTTCATGGAGCAAAGACAAGTATCTCCATCATGCCCCATCTGAATCCTTGGTCCGGAGAATCAAGAGGCACAATAAAATAATCATTTTATACCTTAGTAAGTGAAGTAGTCACCAATGACCTCCATGTCTCTCAATTCCAAGGGCATTTTCTCAGTCCCGATCTGTATTTGATCTCTCAGTAACATCCCAAAAGGCTAATTCCCTTCCTTTCCTCTTGCAACATCTCCTTCTACTGATTTAGAAAAACAAAATTCTCTTAAGTATTCTTCTCCCTTCCTGAGAAGTAACCTACTCACCCCCACCCCGGGGGGGATCAGCAGCAAGACTGCTGTGAACTTTGGTTGAACTTCAGAAAACAGAAACCATAACAGGAGGATGTGTATGTCTCAAAGAGAACAGAGACAGGTTTAGGAGATAACCAGCTTTCACTGACCTTGCTGCAAGATAGTTGTTAGCTGAAGTATGTTATCTTAAGTATGAGAATAATAACCACAGTCTGTTCTAAGTAACTGCACCCTTCCTCTGCTATGTGCTTTGTGAACAAATAAAGTACACTGAGATAGGTTGGGGCTGGAGAGACTGATATCCTCACTCTCCTGGACCACCTGGCCCAGCTTTCTCTATGTTTGTGTTTTTCTTTGTGCCCCACCATTCTCTCTTAGGTCTTTGAACTCTTGTGCAGGACGGGATGCAGCATGCACCAGACATTACAATGTCTCCTTTAGTTCTCTTTGCTGCCTCTTCCTTCTTTAACCAATTTCTTTTAATTTTTTTAATTTCAGCTTTTATTATTCATTCAAGAGTACACATGCAGATTTGTTACATGGGTAAACTGTGTGACGCTGAGACCCGGGTCCCAATGATCCCATCACTCAGACTGTAAACATGATACCCAAGCAGTGGTTCTCTTTACACAATTTCTGTGTGTTTGGGTTCCACATGAGTAAACCATTTTTGTTATTACCCTAAATCTCTCTTAAATTATCTCATCTATGTTTACGGTTCTACGTATTGCATATATTCCAAAGACTTTCAACGTGATGCCTCCAGACAAACCAAATTCATTATTTCCAGTCTCATATATTCTAGCTGTCTAATTGAAATTTCCAGTTGGCAATCTTAAAGACATTTCTAACTGAACATGAGCCAAACTGAACCCTTAATCTTCTTCCCTGAACTGTATCTAGTGCAGTGGTTCTCATTTTAGCCTCTTTGTCACTTACAGTAGAATCTCAAAAACTACTCTCAGCACCTCCAGTTCTCATCACCCACATCCAATCACCAATTTTGTAAACTATATCCCCAAAACATATCCCAATATGTCAATTTAGCTTCATTTCCACTGTTCCACCCAATCTAAGATACTGTAATCTCTTGCCTGCATATCTTCAATATCTTCCTAATTTAATTTTTTGCTTTCACTATTACATTCTCATAATCTTTTCTATAGATAAAAATGTTCTCCTTAAAATACAAATCTGATTCTTTTCGTATCCAATTTTAAAACCATATAACAGTTTCCTATTTTATTTAGGATAAAAAACAAAATATTTATTGTGGCTTATGGGGTTTCATACCACACATTCAGACTGATATGATAAGAAATAAGGCAGCCACATGGGTGAGGGGCACTAAAATGGGAGCAGAAGTTATAATTTTCTCA
Source organism: Saimiri boliviensis (assembly GCF_048565385.1). Taxonomy (NCBI): domain Eukaryota; kingdom Metazoa; phylum Chordata; class Mammalia; order Primates; family Cebidae; genus Saimiri; species Saimiri boliviensis. The sequence continues at coordinate 36,372,564 of NC_133457.1, read as the reverse complement.
ATTCCTCTCAAATACTTAAACACAGAGAGAAGCATGTGGATATCAGCCTACCTCTGAGGAAATAGAGGTGAAATGTCCATATACTATAAGACATCAAAGTTTCAGACAACGACTATCCTTAGGGAATGAAAAGAGATGAATGGGGAAATGAAAGAAAGCAGATATTTAGAAGCAAACCCAACAATTTACTAAAACAAATGCTCCCCAGTAATAAACTAAAAGGATCTCCATAGTAGCAACATATTTCTGAATCCTTTAAAAAGATGAGTGTCTCTATTAATAAGGAGAATGCTTCATCTTGTGCTACTTGTCTTGAGAATTTAGATAACTCAGACAAGGGCAGGCGAGAGTGAGGTGAAAGGAGACAGATATTTCTCCACAACATATGAAAGAGCATTAGGTTATCTCCTGGAATCTCTGTAGAATAGATTTCTGGATTCATATATAGTTATTTTGCTAGTATGGAAAAATGCAAATTCCAGCCACATGAAAAAGAAAGGAGAGTGAAGGAAATAAAAGGAGAGTTAAAGATAAGGTATCAGGACACAAAAACCCTGCTTGCACCTTGCTCCGGAGCAGGAGCCTCTCAGGGGCCACAGAGTCTCTATCAATAGAATCAGAAAAAAGTAGAAGAACACATTGCTGATTTTTAAAATTTCTTTAGCTTAAACAGATATAGCTTATGGAGACTCTTTTCATGTGAAAGACCTTTCCATATTACCTTGGGGACGTTAATAGCCTACAAATACAGTTTCTCAGGGAATTGCTTTTCCCTGTGGACTCTCAAAATAAAGAACACAGAGAAAGAAGAAACAGGAGAAGAATGGAAAGACATAGAAGAAAATACTGAGAAATGGAGACAGGGAGAGGGAGAGGAAGAAAGGAAAGAAAAGCGGCTACAGATAACCTAATGAGGAATGCAACACCATTCACAATTGCCATGAAAAGCGTAAAATACCTAGAAATACAGCTAAACAGGAATGTGAAAGATCTCTAAGATGAGAATTACAAAACACTGCTCAAAGAAATCAGAGATGACACAAACAAATAGAAAAACATTTCATGCTCATGAAGAGGAAGAATCAATATCATTAAAACGGCCATACTGCCCAAAGCAATTTACAGATTCAGTGCTATTCCAATCAAACAATTGACATTCTTCACATAACTATAAAAAACTATTTTAAAATTCATATGAAACCAAAAAAGAGCCTGAATAGCCAAGGAAATCCTGAGCAAAAAGAAAAAAGCTGGATGCATCACATTACCCCACTTCAAACTAAGCTATAGGGTGACAGTAACCAAAACAGTAGGGTCCTGGTACAAAAACAGACACATAGACCAACTGAAAATAATGGAGAGCCAAGAAATAAGGCTGCACACCTATGACCACCTGATCTTCAACAAAGCTGACAGACACAAGCAATGGGAAAAAAAAGACTCACTACTGAATAAACGGTGCTGGAATAACTGGCTAGCCATAAGCAGCAGATTAAAGCTGGACCGCTTCCTTACATCATATGCAAAAATTAATTCAAGATGAATTAAAGACTTAAATGTAAAAATTCAAAACTATAAAAACCCTGGAAGACAACCTAGGCAATACCATCCTGGACATATAAGGGTAAAGATTTCATTATAAAGTCTCCAAAAGCAATTACAACAACAACAAAAAAAAATTGACAAGTGGACCTAATTGAATTAAAGAGGATCTGCGCAGCAAAATAAACTATCAATAGAGTAAATAGACAAGCTACAAAGAAAATAATTGCAAACTATGCATCTAAAAATGGTCTAATATCCAGCATCTATAAGGAAATTAAACAAATGTACAAGAAGAAAAAACAACTCCATTAAAAAGTGGACAAGTACATGAATAGACACCTTTTTTAAAGAAGACATACATCACGTCAACAAATACATGAAAAAAAGCTCTATATCACTGATCACTAGAGGACTGCAAATGAAAACTACAATAAAATATCATCTCATACCAGAATGGCTATTATTAAAAAGTCAAAAAAATAACAGATGCTAGTGAGGTTGTGGAGAAAAGAGAAAACTCATATATTGTTGATAAGAGTGTAAATTAGTTCAACCATTATGGAAAGCAGTGTAGCAATTCCTCAAAGAGATAAAAACAAAATTATCATTCAATCCAGCAATCCTATTACTGGGTATATAACTAGAGGAATATAAATTATTCTACCATAAAGACACATGCATGTGAATGTTCATTGCAGCACTATTCACAATAGCAACAACATGGAATCAACCTAGATGCTCATCAATGACAGAATGGATAAAGAAAATGTGATACATCTACACCATGGACTACTATGCAGACATAAAAAAGAATGAAATCATGTCTTCTGTGAGAATATGAATGGAGCTGGAGGCCATTATCCTTAGCAAACTAATGCAGGAACAGAAAACTAAATATTGCATGTTCTCACTTGTAAGTGAGAGCTAAATGATGAGAACTCATGGACACAAGGAAACAGACATTGGGGCCTGCTTGAGGGTGGAATTCAGAAGGAGGGAAAGGAACAGAAAAAATAACTGGGTACTAGGCTTAATACCTGGGTGATGAAGTAATCTGTACAAAAATTCCAATGACATGAGTTTACCTGTATAACAAACCTTCTCATGTACCCCGAACCTAAAATAAAAGTTTTAAAAATTATTAAAAATAAAGAATAGAAGAGTGGCTACAGAAGGAATAATGGCTTGGTAGTATTCCACAGTGTACACATATCACATTTTCTTTATCCACTTGTTGGTCAATGGGCACTTAGGTTGGTTCCTTATCTGTCTAATATGTTTTTAAGTTTATTTTTAATACAGAGGCTTGTTAATACAAGACCTAAAAGAACAAAATGGAGAAAGAACAGACAACTCTACTATATAAACATATCTAAATAAATGAATATATAGTCATAAACTATAAAAAGATAAAACTCTGCAAATTAAAAAGCCAGATTTACTGTGAAGTTATATAATTTATTTTCCAAATCCGTACCTAAATATATCTCAGTAAAAAGGGTAGAACATCAAAGAAAAAGTATTAACCATAAAAGACCCATGAATAATGTGTGGCAGAGAATGTAGGTTAACTACAAAGGACTAAGAAACTGACTAAGGCCTAAATGTTTGCTTGCAACTCTAAATGAGTAAAGGAATACATAAAAATGAGTGTATCCATGATGTGACATTAAAATCAAACTCTATGTGCAGACAATATAACTTTCAAGAGTGAAAGAAAAATACCAGAAGAACCCCAGCAAGTAAATCCAAAAGGAAAAAAAGATAAGCAAGGTAAACAAAAAAGTTAAATGTTTATATGTTTATTATATAACCATTAAATATGTGTAAATAACTCTCTCAAATTAACTTCAGGCAAGTCAATTTTTATAATTGTGATGGGTGAAGAAGAGAAAACTAAAAGCTCATTAAAATTTGTGTTTGGACTATGATATAGATACTTAAAAGTTTTAGATATTGACAGAAGAGTAAACGTTTACTTATGTGTTTTAGAAGAATTAGAATTAGAACCAGAGTAACAATAAAATTTTTTGCAGTTTACCAAAAAGGGAAAATATATTTTTCCTGCTATATATATATTCTTCCCTGCCATATTTATACTTTTCCCTGCCATATACAAGGAAGGAAGGAAGGAAGGAAGGAAGGAAGGAAGGAAAGGAGGGAGGGAAGGAGGGAGGGAGGGAGGGAGGGAAAAAGAAAAGGGAGATAGGAAAAAAAGAAGAAAAAGAAAGAAAAAAATGAAAAAGGAAAAAAGCCCTTCAGCTCCTTGAAGAAAAGACTGATTCTAAGTTAGGAAATCAAAACATTAAAAATGAACCTAGAACACCTGTAGTGCCAGTGTTCAAAGCAAGGAGGTGCTTAAAACACATAGAAAAAGACACAGGAACTAACTGAAAGAATGTCCGATTGCCAAACTTGAAACAATTTGAGCAATACAATAAATAAAACAGTACTGGAATATAACCAAAGAAAATGGACTCGTTAAATTTTATTTTATACTTTGGGTGACTATAGGCAAAAAGGGGAAAGAAGGGAAAATAACTTTATAGTGAAACCAATCTGACAAACACTATCTATGCTATGATCAGTTTAACATTGTCAATACATGTCAATGGATGCCAAAAATGGCATTTTACCTCCATGGTCTTTTTTATCAACAACTTATATTCACAATCTAGTAACAGGAAAAACATTAGGTAAATCTAAAGGCAGGGAAATCTCCAAGTGTTTCAAGATAATTAAAGTTAAAAAAGGTCTGAGAAGTTGTCAGAATCTGGAGGATTGGAAGGAGATATCAATAAATACAATGTGATGTTTAGAATAAGATCATGAAACAGAAAAAGAACAGTTAGCAAAAACTAAAGAAATCTGTATGAAGTACAGACACTTTCATAATAATGTATCATTACTTGTTCACTAGTTGTCACAGATGTATCGTGCTAATGAAAGATGTTCATGGGAAGCTGGATGTGCTGTATACTGGAACTCAATATACTCTCTTTGAAACTGTTCTATTAATCTGAACTATTCTAAAATTTTTAAAAAGCTTAAAACATGCCTTTGTTAGTTGTATTCCTAGGTATTTTATTCTCTTTGCAGCAATTGTGAATGGGAGTTCACTCATGATTTGGTTCTCTGTTTGTCTGTTGTTGGTGTACAGGAATGCTTGTGATTTTTGCACATTGATTTTGTATCCTGAGACTTTGCTGAAGTTGCTTAACAGCTTAAGGAGGTTTTGGCCTAAGAAGATGGGGTCTTCTAAAAATACAATCATGTCATCTGCAAATAGAGACAATTTGACTTCCTCTTATCCTAATTGAATACGCTTTATTTCTTTTTCTTGCCTAACTGGCCAGAATGTCCAATACAATGTTAAATAGGAGTGCTGAGAGAGGGCACCCTTGTCTTGTGCCGCATTTCAAAGGAAATGCTTCCAGATTTGTCCATTCAGTATATTGGCTGTGGGTTTGTCATAAATAGCTCTTATTATTTTGAGTATGTTCCATCAATACCTAGTTTATTGAGGGTTTTTGAGCATAAAGAGCTGTCAAATTTTGTCAAAGGCCTTCTCTGCATCTATTGAGATAATCTTTGAGAAGGACTACAAACCACTGCTGAAGGAAATAAAAGAGGACACAAATGGAAAAATATTCCATGCTCGTGGTTAGGAAAATCAATATCATAAAATAGCCATATTGCTCAACATAATTTATAGCTTCAATGCTATCCCCATCTAGCTTCCAGTTTCTTCACAGAATTGGAAAAAAAACACCTTAAATTTCATATGGAACCAAAAAGAGCCTACAAAAAGAGCCTACATAGCCAAGACAATTCTAAGGAAAAAAAAAAAAAAAAAAAAAAGCGGGAGGCATCACATTACCTTACTTCAAACTATACTACAAGGCTACAGTAATCAAAACAACATGGTACTGATACCAAAATAGAGATACAGACCAATGGAACAGAACAGAGGCTTCAGAAATAACACCACACATCTACAACCAACTGATCTTTGACAAACCTGACAAAAACAAGCAATGGGGATAGGACTTCCTATTTAATAAATGACGTTGGGAAAACTTGCTAGCCATATGCAGAAAGCTGAAACGGGATCACTTCCTTACACCTTATACTAAAATTAACCCAAGATGGATTAAAGACTTAAACATAAGTCCTAAAACCATAAAAACCTTAGAAGTAAACCTAGGCTAAACCATTCAGGACATAAACATGGGCAAGGACTTCATGACTAAAACACCAGCAATGGCAACAAAAGCCAAAATAGATAAATGGGATCTAATCAAACAAAAGGGCTTCTGCATAGCAAAAGAAACTATCATTAGAATGAACCAGCAACGAACAGAATGGGAAAAAATTTTTGCAATCTACTCATCTGACAAAGGGCTAATATCCAGAATCTACTTAAGAACTTAAACAAATTTACAAGAGAAAAACAACCCCATCAAAAAGTGGTAAAAGGATATGAACAGACATTTTTCAAAAGGAGACATTTATGCAGCCAATTAACATATGAAAAAAAGCTCATCATGACTGGTCATTAGAGACATGCAAATCAAAACTAGAGTGAAATACCATCTTATGCCAGTTAGAAGGGTGACCATTAATAAGTCAGGAAATAGCAGATACTGGAGAGGATGTGGAGAAACAAGAATGCTCTTTCACTGTTGGTGGTAGTGTAAATTAGTTCAACCATTGTGAAAGATAGTGTGGCGATTCCTAAAGGATCTAGAACTAGAAATACCATTTGACTCAGCAATCCTATTACTGGGTATACACTCAAAGGATTATATTCTATTCTAAAGACATATGCACACATATGTTTATTGTGGCACTGTTCACATAGCAAAGTCTTGGAACCAACCCAAATGCCCATCAATGACAGACTGGATAAAGAAAATTCAACATATATACACTGTGGAATATTATGCAGCCATAAAAAGGGATGAGTTCATGTCCTTTGCAGGGACATGGATGTAGCTGGAAACCATCATTCTCAGCAAACTAACACAAGAACAGCAAACTAAACACCGCATGTTCCCACACATAAGTAGAAGGTGAACAATGAGAACACATGAACACAGGGAGGGGGACATCACACCCAGGGCCTGTCAGGGGAGCTAAGGGAGGGACAGCATTAGGAGAAATACCTAATGTAGATGATGAGAACATGGATGCAGCAAACCACCATGGGACATTTATAACTATGTGACAAATCTGCGCATTCTGCACATGAACCCCAGAGCTTAAAGCATAATAAAAAAATATGCCCTTCACCTGCCCCCAACAAAATCTTAGTATCTTTAAATTAAGTACCTCATTTTCAAATAATACTTAGATCAAAGAAGAAAGCAAAACACTATCTTACACTATTTAGTAATAATGACGACTAAAAGAACAAAATACAAAACACTGTAGGATTTATCCAAAACAGTTCTCAGAGAAAAATGTGCAGTTATTTTTGGAGAAAATAAATAAACTAAGCTTTTCACTCAAGAATTTGAAAATAAAAATGCAGCATGAATTAAGGGTTTATACAGTTATTCAAATAAATAAATTTGAAAATACAGGTAAAAAAGTTTGGGCAGACATGATAAAAACATACAGATGGCATAAATAATATTAGAAAGAAAATCAGAAAAATAATAGCTATTGAGATTTTTTACTTAGAAATGAATACGATGCACAACTTTACAATACTTTTGATAACCTAGACAACATAGAAATTTGCCGTAAAAACAATTAATTACCAAAACTGGCTCAAATAGAAGTAGAAAGGTTGATTAGACAAATAACCTGAAAATACATTTAAAAGGTACTCAAATATCCACAACCAAAAAGAAAATATACTCAAATGACTTCATGGGTAACATATAAAAGATTTCAGTAAAAACGCTCCAAAGCACAGAAATGCTATTGAGCATTTAAAATGGTGCTAGTTTGTGCTGAAATATGTTATAAATGCAAAATGCACACCAAATTACAAAGAGTTAAAATGTAAAATATCTCAACAATTTCATTGATTATATACTGAAATATTTTATATGTACTGAGTTAAATGAAATATATTAAAATTTATCTTATCTATTTTTTTAACATGGCTAATAGAAAACTTAAAATTATGTGGTTTACATTATATTGTTTTGGACAATACTGATCTAGATTATATAGACATTATTCCTCCAATTTCCTTAGCATTATATGATTATAAATTTACTAATACTTTAGTGATCTCCACAGCATAAAACATTTAGACTAATAGTCCTAAAACTTGGAACTAGAAAATGCTCTCCAAGTTTCATTCTGATAATTTGGTTTCCCATAAAATTGCCCTCGGGGGGAAAAATGTGTTGGTTAGAATGACATGTATTTCTGATCTGCCTGACAGTTCCATTTTTCATTGTAAATCAATGAAATGACTTTATTTTTGTTGGTATTTTGTATCTTTTGTGAGCATGAGTCAGGTTCTCTGAATTAATTCTACCAAAATGGTACAGACTTTACAAGCCTGAGGAGCCAAGTTGAAGAAAGACTACAGGCCACAGCAAAATCATACAAGAGTGTAGTTCTCAGTGTTAATGGTTGAGAATCATCTGATGGGCTAGTTGAAACACAGATTGCTGAGCCTACTCCCATAGTTTCTGATTCAGCAAGTCTAGGGTGAGGCCTGAGTCTGCATTTCTAGCAAGTTTCTCAGGATGCTTGTCCAGGCATCACAAGCTAACAAAGATTGATCAAAGTAAATACTACCTTTTAGGAGGGCTCTAAGTGGTCAGTCTTTACCAGATTACACTACCTGGGGAAGTATCATTATTGTACTTATTGTATTGTATAAATTATTTCAACTTTTGTATCAAATAATTCTCATGTAATCTTTAGTAAATCACTTAATATCACCAGGATTCAGTTTCCTCACTTACAAAAATGAGGGATTACATGTATAGGTAGAGATTTCATATTGCCTCTCTAAAGAGATTTCTATTACCTCCATCATCCCCTTCCTCCTTGGAAAAAGAAGGCTATTTTTAGCTGGATACATTGGCAACAGAAATAACACACTATATTTCCAAGTTTCCCTTGCCTCTCCCTAGACCTGTTAAATCAAATGCAAATTCAAGTGCTGTGTGGGACTCCCAGGCTGGCAGATTCAGCTGATGGGTGCTCTCTTTTTGCTTTTTGCCTTTTATTTTTTCTTTAAACAGTCACTTTGCTCATCATGAAATAATATGGAACATTGAAGGTTTGTATAAAAATGGTAGAGCAGGAGAATAGAAATGTGTCCCTGAAAACACTGCGGAAATACCATCCCAGCTCCAGAATGTCCATCTCCAGGTTGACCTTATGTAAGAAATACATTTTCATATAATTTGTCACCATCGTTTTTCTCCTTTAGACAGCCGGAACCTATTCTATTAAGAAGTTAGTCAACATTTTAAAATGCAGAATCCCCTATATAGGGTTTCCATTAAACTTGGGAACATATAATACTATATTATTTTTATACAGATTGAAGAGGTCCTTGACGACATTATATAACCACCTGTATTTCCAGAGTTTCTAGACATCCTGTATTTTATGTCTTTCCCAAGACATCCTGGCTTCCACATGACATTATATATACTTTCATTTTTAAAAATAATTTTACATTCATTATCCTGAAGCCTTTTTCAAATCACCAGTGCCGTTCATGTCACATTCATCCATTAAATACTTCTGAGGAACAACTATTCAAAAGCTCAGGAAAATGTGAAGTCAGTAGCATTTGGAAAAGGGAAAATTCAGAAGAATACATTGTTAAGGGGAAGGAGAAGTATTGCACTTATTAGAAATAAAATGAATTATGTCAGGAAACTAAGGAGCAACTATATAAAGGTGTGCAGGCTTTTAGAAAGAGACAAAATTGAGTTTAACTGGGTGCTTTCTATTCTTTGATGGTAGCAGAAAAGCAAGCCTCTCAACTAACTGAATGAAGATCCAGGAAAAGGCTAAAATTAAGCATAGACTACATTGCCAGTGGCTCTGCCTATGGATGCTGGTCTTAAGGCATTGACAATATAATGGCAAAACCATCTCATGATTAACAACTAACAAGTAATTAGAAATGGAGCTATACTTTGCCTTTGGGAAAGGGTCTATCCAGGAGTTAAGACAAAGTTGTACCACAAATGATGAAATATTTTAATTACTATCCATAAAACAATTAGATAAAGCTTCCAAGTTTCTGCTTCTTCCTTGGATTTTTTTTTTAAATCAGCAGGTACAGTAAGTCATGAAGCTTTATATCCAAGTTCCCACAGATATTGCTATAGAATCACCCACAGAGGACAATGAGAGAATATAAAATCAGCAGAAATATGAGTGAGGTCTTAAGAATCTTGATGTCAATTAAATTTATACAGACAAGTCATTCAATTTAAAGATGAGGAAACTAAGGCCCAGAGAGTTGTGGCTTCTCCATGTGGCACAACTAATGAGAGCCACAGCTGGTACAAGAACCAAGATTTTTCATCTTTCAAAACAGTTTCACTTCTGCAATACCAGTGCCTTCCAATGATTTACTCAGTGACTCCATCCAAACAAACTTTACTCATCTACATTTGAGAAAGAGGAAATCCTGGAAAACTCATTTATAATCTTATCTGAAGGTAAGAGTGTTAACTCTAGCATATCCACTTATATATTTGGCACTTGGAAGACATTCTGTGGAATGAAATCGCTTTTCTGCATAATTTACAGAGGGATCACTTAAGCGTTTTTTTCCTGGGAAATGCAAATTAAATACTTGTTCTGTAAAAGTTGTGATTGAGTCTCTTCCAATCTCGAATCTTCCCTGTCTAATTAAATATTTAATCCCATTATTTGCTGCTTTTAGTGAAAATGGCTGGAATTCAAGCTGCTCTGCAACCTCTCATCTGCTCCGTATGACAAGGAGACATATGCTGATGAAGGTCTAATACAGTTTTGCTAAAGGCTAAACTCAACACATCTGGTAAAGCCTCAGAAGGGTCCCAGCCTCAATATTCACTTATAATTCTGAGATAGCAGCAGCAGCCTGACATGAGGCCAAGATACAAGTTAGTAAAATACATAAATATCAACCTCTGAGGAAAAAACTCAAGAATTGTAAGTAACATTTGACAGAGAAAAATACAATTGCCAAGCTACTAACATTTAAAATTTTGATAAATTCCAATATGATTTGCACTTTTTAAAAAAATTGATATTTTTGTGTTTCTTAAGGAGTTTTTTTTTTTTTCTTCAATTTGGCTTTGGTAACAAAACTGAAAAAATTGTGCTATAGAAAAAATATAAACTATCCTCTTTCATTGACCTTTAAAAATATCTGTTGAATATAATTAAATGAGACTAAAACAGTATTCTGGCAAGCAACTTGAAGATGCTGTTATTTTCTTTGTGTGAAAGTAGCAAGGCAGGTCTGACTAGTAAAGACTGAAGAGCTGCAGCATTTACTACTGAAAGAGGAAACGTAAATGGGATCTACCACTGTTGGCTGTGGAACTGCTTGGAATGTTGTAACACTGGAATAAACAAAACATCTGAATCAACATTTCTTCAGCAGGAAAATCTGCATTATTTGTGAATTATATATAGACACACACACACACACACACACACACACACACACACGCACACCTGATACCATGTAAATTAATCAATGAAATTTCCAGATATGAAAATGATTATTTGCCAAGCATTAAAATCTTTTTCATTTAAAAAAAAAAGATTTCTTAAGAGTTTTGGTATTTTGGTACCTAAACCATCATTTTCTGAATCATGCTACAGAGTTCAACATTTCTCAAATGATTTTGTGAAAAGTTCCCCCACAAAATTAATTAAAGAACAAGAACCGCCGGCAATCCTGGGAAACAGCGTGCTGTGCGAAATTTAGTTTTTAAACTGTAGGACCCCATGACATGCTAATTTGTATTGTCTATTTCAAGAGGGGAATACAATGTTCAGAATTCTCCAAAATTATTTGACTACATGGCCTGTTTTTTGTGGACTACAGCTCAGGCCTGGGGTACTATGGTCACTTTGTTATAGGTGCTTCATTCTTCCCAGAAAAATGAACCTCATTTTTCTCATTGGCTTGTAATGTGTGTATTTTAGTGAGTCTCCTTGAAATCTACACAGAAAGAAGAGTATCTGTGCTTTCCCTCTACATACATTACCGGACATATAAAAACAAAAGCAAAAAGTCACCTTGCCTTGCTTCAAGGAGTGTGAATGAGAGGGAGGACAGATAGTTGCAGCAAGAGTGGACCAAATATATTTTTAGCTCAACAATAGCTATATTGTTAGCAGGTCAGTAACTCTTCTGTCATATGAGTATAGCAGAATAAGAAACTAGGATCTGTGTGTTGTCTGGAGGGATCAGGTGTTAGGATCCCACAGGACTCCCATTGCAAATAATTTAGTACACGAATCAAATAGACATGACATACATATGTTCAAATCTGCCTTTCTTTTCTGTTTCTCTGACATCCCATATTTGCCAGAGTGTTCAATGCATAGCCATTAGAATTTGCTACAGAAAGAATGTTAAGTGAATGGCTCAAGAAAAATTCTCCTCAAATATTTGCCTCCCTCTTCATTAGGTCAACAACTCAGTTCATGGTGCTTTTTCAAAGGGTAAATGAGACATTCCTATCCACTACTTAAGGCTATAAAGCCCATGGTACAAAGTTTATGTTCCTTGTCCTCCTGCTGTAGGAATGTGGAAGTAATCAGGCAGAGGAAGCTTGAGGTTTAGCTCTCATGAGCACTTCTCACTTCCAGAGATCCATAATCACACTAAATAGAGCTCCAGTGTGGCTGTCCATGGCACACTGAGGCAGCAATACTAGGTCAGTGGGCTAGAGGAAAGACATGGAGAGAATTCCAATATCTGAAGCTAATGGAAACCAAGGTGAATAGAAGGCCAACAGACAGCATATGAGAGCCGGTACCCACTGATGAAGACCAGAAGAGGTCAAGAAGTAACTGTCTCACTATATAAATCCTTAATACTGCTAGATGCCACTCTTCAGAAGAATGGCAAGCAGAGGGAAAGGCTCTCTGGGCACCAGAGCAACTTTATGCAAGAAAGACTATGCCCCATCCATTACATTACTGCACTAAAACATTGTATTAGTCCATTCTCACTCACATTGCCATAAAGAGCTACCTGAGACTGAGTAATTTATAAGAAAAAGAGGTTTAACAGAATCACAATTCCACAGGCTGTACAGGAAGCATAGCTGGGGAGGCCCCAGGAAACTTACAGTCAAGGCAGAAGGCAAAAAAGAAGCAGGCACAGTCTTCATATGGCCAGAGCAGGAGAGAAAAAGTGAAGGGGGAAGTGCTACACACTTTCAAACAACCAGATCTCGTGAGAACTCATTGATTATCATGGGAATAGTAAGAGGGAAATCCTCTACCATGATCCAATCACCTCCCACCAGGACTCTCCCCCAACACCGGGGATTATAATTCAACATGAGATTTGGGTGATGACATGGAGCCAACTCTTAACAAATATAAACTAAATAGGACTAAGAATTAATTTTCTTTCCAACTAATTACCAAGTGAATATTTAGGAGAAAGTCAAGACTTACTGTAGACTAAATAAAGACATGTTATTTTTTCTTCACATCTGAGTAGTAACAGAATTTGAATATATAACCCCACATTTATCCTTTAGGGAATCAAGGGTGTTAAAGTATATGTACTCATTAAGAATCTGACACTTATTAAATTATGTGGAGTAGAGGAAAATAATTAATTCTTCCATCTCATATTACAAATCATCATCCACTTTTACCAGGAAGAATTTACTGACTACATAGAACATACATGTGTTTCAGTCAAACCTCAACTCCTTGAATTTCACCACCTGTCAAGCAAACTTCTTGCAATGTAGGAAAGGAGGCTTCATCCTGTTCTCTGATATGAGAAATGACCACAAAATAGCCCCTAATCAGTTCAGTCATGTTATGACCTGACAAAATCCAGACATGCTTGAAATCTCTCTCAATTCTTTGATATTTAAAGAAATATGACAAATGGGGGAGAAAACGCAGTTTAGTTCAGGTGCGGAAGCATCTAGTTCTGTCAGACATATACCCTATGATGTTTGGCAGTCCATATGATCTTCCTGATGTCTCCCCTTATGTAAAATAGAGCTAATGATTTTATTTTTGTAATCTGTCATGTATTATGAGTATTAGTAAGATTATGAAGAATGGATACAATAAAGATTCCTGCCTATTTTTAACCAAAAATATATAACCCTGCCTTCAACAGGTCTCAGCAGCCTGGCACAATGCCTACTGAACAATGAACCAAAAAGCAATCTGGAACACTTATTAAGAAAACCAGGTAATCTATTCTATTTGGATTAAATTCTTGAATGGGAAGGGCACGGTCAATCCAACATGGAAATAAATGGTTTTCTTGGCAAATATACTGAAAATTCTACAATGATGTTCTTCTAATAATCACAGTTTTGATAATCAGTGAACATCAGGAGCTACTTACTTCAGCCAGAAAAACTGTCAGAGAATAAGTTGTGGTGGTGGTGGGGGGGGGGTGGTTCTTCATTTCACATATCCAAAATTAAAGTGGATTCCAGATTCTATAGTGGATATATAACATAATAAATCACATTGAAATAGGCATTATGCTTTCACTATGTGTACTAGCAGAAACTGCTAACTAGATCCAATTAACTGAGACATATGGCTGCTCAACTAATGCCTACACTTCTCAGCTATGCTTTCAATTAGCTGCAGCCACATGACAAATTGTGACTAACAGTATATGAATGAAAGTGGTTTGTGTAACTTCCTGAATATAGTCTGAAAATGATTAAGTCCATATTCTTCCTTTTCTTCCTGCTAGCACGATTTTAGGTAATATAGTAAGTTATACTCGTCCAAATAAATGAAGGCAAAACTTTATTGATGGTAACAGAATAAAATACAGAAACTTGTGTCTGACATGAAATGGCAAAAAAAAAAAAGACCTATACTATTTACACCAGATTGTTGCGCGCACACACACACACACACACACACACACACACACACACACTTTATCTTACTTACATCAGTATTATTTTGGGTCTTCATTACAGTATCCAAAGTGATTTATAATTAACTGAGGGATGCTACTTATCTGGGCTTCCCAAATTAATTCATTAAACAAGTATTTTCTCACTGTATATTAGGTTTGAGGTTACACATTTAGTTCACAAGACAATAAAAAATATTTGCCATCCTGCAGCACTTTCTACATATTTGTGTTCACTGAATACAAAGAGAACAAAGAAGAAAGTCATCAATTCTACATGGAGGGCCAAGAAATGGAATTTTGGATGAAGGATATCTATTCGTCTTGATACTCTCTAATTCAGTCGCTTCTCTTAACAATACTTCAAGGTGCTCTTTTAACACAGTACTTTGGTAATAAAATAAAACAGAAAGCATTACCTCTAAAGCACATACAAAAACACACTACATACAAATATTTAAATATAAATTTATACATATTTATAAAATGTAATATATATACACACACATATAAACAAAGACAGTATCTATAAATATTATGCTGCAGTTTCCCTCCTTATTATCCCTCCTTTCAACTCTGAAATACCGCTGTTTCCCATTATAATAGCAATATAATAAATACCTGCATATGTCTTAACTTTGGGAAAAGACTGAATGTTCTTGATAGAAGGTTTATGTTTTATTCACTTTTATTTCCCAATAGTAATAGTATACTATGCTATGACATAAAAGGAGCTTGATAAGTACTTGTGAATAAGTGACTTGTATTTCTATTACAAAATACCAGAGACTAGGTCATTTATAATGAACAGAAATATATAGACTCATAGGTCTAGAGGCTGAATAGTCCAAGATTAAGGGCCAGCATCTTCTTCATATGTCATCCCATGGTAGAAGAGAGAAGAGAGGGTGAGTGAGAGCAAGAGGCTGAAGTTGAAAACTTCATCAATCCATTCATGACATGTTGCTGATGACTCAATCAACCCATTCATGACAGTGGAACTCTTTGACCTTAACACTTTCCGTTAGGCTTCACCTTCCAACATTGTTGTACTGGGGATTAAGTTTCCAACACATAAACTTCGGGGACACATTCAAACCATGGCAGTGATTGACTGATTAAATGAATAAGTAAGTGACTGTTTGGAGGGTCATGCAAGAAATGCAAGAAAATAAGTTGAATACAAGTTTTCTTCGTGAGTGGGTGTTCACAGAATAAACTAGAAAATAAGAGTCATTAGACATAGCATGTAACAGACAACCACAAAATACTTATAAGACCACATAAGGCTTTCTAAGTTAATGGCTCAAGTCCTTCAAAAACAAATTTGTTTGTTTGTTTGTTTGTTTGTTTATATTAAAAAGTAGCTTTATAATTGTCAGGGAGAAGGGGTTGCTTGACCAATCCAAGAAAACAAAATATGGCAAGGGACGAAGTTATGCTTCTTCTGACCTCATTGAATTTCAGGTAAGCAGATACATTGAAGCTCATTCATTCTGCTAGAATCCTTAAATGTCCTGAGTGCTGATTTACCAAAACTCACACTGTAAATATAATTAGCAATTAAGTCCTAATAGGATTCCCAAGGAAATCATAGCCAACTTATGACCAAACCAAGTTATTCTTAGAACTCAAAAGGAAATATTCAACATCTGCTGCAAATGTAAATACCTTGAGAACCATTTGGGACAAGGAACCAAGGAACCAAAGAGCCATCCAAATACAAACAGCCCAAGTAACAAAAGCTGTCAGCTATCCTTAAGAGAAATGACCTTAAAGACATCTTCTACCTTCAGCATAATGATCAAGGGATATAGACTTTTTCTCTGAGATATCATTTAAAATGAAGACCAAATATTTCTGAAAACAATAAAAACTATGCCCATCACTCTCCTCTATGTGTCAGGATTGAGAAAAAGAGAAAATTAAAAGAATAGCATTTCCCTTTCAGTTACTGTTCATATGTAATACACTATGTTTAAAATTTTTAGTTTAATTGATATACAGTGTAATGTGAACATACTTTTATTAAATGAAGGACATGTATTTGATGATCTCTGTAAATTCCTTTTCAGTTCTATAATGACTTCTCCACAATCACTCATAAATTCCAATAAAAATGCCATCCTGAGGAAAGGCAATACAACCTTACTTAAATTTTTGCCCTCGACTTTTTTGTCAGCCTTTTTAACAAAGTAAGTTACTAGAGACTTCAGAAAGAAGACTTCAAAGTCAACAGTTGCAAGGACGTATGATGATAGTACTAAATCATAATGTAAGGAAGAATGCTATTTCATACAGTGGTTACTGAGAACATAGAAGCAATTTTATGTATTCAAAAGCCTTGACATTTTCAAATCCTGTGCAATTATAATGCAATTACTAAATTCAAGCTGCAGTTTAACTAGTCTCAAATCTGCTAACATTTATATGTGAGGCTGCACAGAATCCCCAATAATGGATATGTTGAACTCTGACTGCATGCCATCCAAAGAAATAGCCTTTAAATAGTATTGGATAGGCAAGGGTACTGGCAGGTCTATCATTTTCGATGTTTTTAAGCAATTTGTATTTTATACCTATTCTGCCTGGGATCACTTATGGCAGAGAATATACTGCCAAAAGAGATTGGTTAGAAAAGAAAGTTCTAGAGGAGGATTTTAAGCTCCCAAACCAAATTTGGTGTATCTGTGTTATCTGCATGTCTGCCAAATCCTCAGCCATTATTTTTCTAGAAGAAACATGTCAAGTTTTTCTGTTAATCACTCTCCAAATGCATATCTATTCCCACGAAGTACATTAATAAGTGGAAATGAACCTAATTATTCATCTGTTACTGGGTGAGAATGAGGAAAAGAGAAAATGAAAAGAATGTTTCTCTTTCAACACTTTGGTGCATAGTTTCTTTGCTACCATTCTATGAATAGCAATCTGGCTTTGTATGTCTCTGTGATTGGATAATAATTTAAAATAATAACTAAGATTTCTTTTTACCCATAATTCTTTGCTCCCATGCCTACACTCTCTATTACCTACCCATAACCCTCCCTACCATAACTTGCAATGAGAAGAATCCATGCCTCAGACAAGGCTGTTTCAGCAAAAAATCAAAGAAGGAGAAAACAATTCATTTCCACCATGCTAAGATGGTCTTTAAGCTCTCAAAAAATTAAACATATTTAGAAAATATGTTGCATTTTCATGTACACCCAAATTTGGGGGCATGTGAAATTTGTACCTATTATTGCAGTAATTAATAGATAATTTGTTTATGTCCCCTAATAACAATAAGATACATTTATTTGAAGTATTTGAACTTAACTAGGTAGGACTCAGGCATCTACAGTATACTTTTTTAGCCCCTGAAACACATTGACCATTTTCTCTGAATCCTGACCCATTTCCAAGTTTTCAGTGTGAGACAACAGCTCAGAGTCAACATATCTAAGGTTCTCCTTTCACCATTCCATGCTATGGCATCAGCATATTTTCATCAAGTGTAAAAGAGAAATTGTTATTATGCATTGAAAATATGGATCTTTCCAAAGAGATACAGCTCTCCTGTCACGCAAATGATACTCACCTAAGTTATACAAGACAAAGAACCTTATTTAGACTACTGCAACTAAAAATACTAGACTTCATTATCAACTGTTTCTCTGGGTATTGCCTTTTTTTTCTTTTTCTCTTAACATTTATCTAGCTATGTCAGAGGATTCTTATGAGGTTAAAAAGAGGTGATGTAATAGCATTCCTGAAACTTTCAAGCACATTGCATTATCTCAATCAGAAATTAAGGAACATTTTAATCTCAAAATGACAACGTATAGCCTCATATTTACCAGCTTGTAACTTTTTTTTCAATATTGAAGCCTCTTTGTTTTTAAATTCAAATATCAGGGAATTAAGATGAAGCCAATAAATTGGCTGAAGAAGGCATAGAAAGCCAATTGTTAAGAAGACTGTTTTTATTGTAGAAACAACCATGGCATCTTGGTGTTTGATTATTCCATATGTTCTAATTGAAAATGTCCAAAGATTTCTGGTATTAAAATTTCTTCTTACAAAGTGTGGGTTTCTTAATCATGCAGCTGAGCAGTAACCCATATTCTGATTTCTTAGAAGAATTCAGGAAACAGTATTAATATTTTAAAATTAGAATCATCTCTTCTAGGATACTGATAATGTTCTATTTCTTGAACTGGAAGGGTATTGTATCGCTAAGTCCTTTTTTTGATACCACATGAAGCTTCCATTTATGATGTGTACACTTCTCTGTACATACATTTTACTTCAGGTAAATGTTAAGGGGAAAAACAAAAAAACCTGTGCAACTAGGAAAATTAAAACACCCTCTTAGAAATATTAATACTGTGCTCGTCTTTGGACTTTGAAAGCCAATTAAAGTATAGCTAAATAAAATTACAGAGATCATCCTGATATTTAACCATTATAGTTTAAAAAGCATCTCTATATTCATATTAATTCTATGACAGATTTAGTGCTTTCACTTCAAAAAGTAAACTAAATTTCAAAGTAGATAAATGAGTTTTTCAGGGTGGTTAATTCAATATGCTTCAGAATCATATCACACTCTCAGCATTTTTTTGGTCTCTAAGTATAGCTTTCATTCCACAATTTCACAGCTAACTTTATTACATGAATTCTTATTAAAACCAATCCTGTTATTAGGCAAAAAGACAAAACTTATAGAAATATCCTAATGAGTACAAAAAAACTAATAAATTTCATCATCTATTTCATAATTTTACAAATTTGATTGCTAAACCTCTTTCACATAGTAAATAATATTAATCTCAAACTAGTAGTTGACATTTCAATAGAAATATAATTGTGAAAAGCAAAAACAATTTGACAACATCTTCTATGATTACTATTCATTGTTGTCCCGTTAATGCATTAAAGGGAAAAAGTATTAAAAACAGAGTCTGGAATAACACTTTTAAAACTAATAACTAATGAGAGAGTTTAATAAAGTGAATAAAACAATAAGTGCTATCCAAGTTCTATGCAAGTTATGAAACCTCACTGAGAAATGAAAAAGATGGCTTGAATAAGCCCAGAAATATATCAAGTTTCCAGGTAGTAACTTGCTATAAAAGTGTTCACTGCAGCATTATTTATCATAATAATAAAAACAGAAACCAACTAATATTTGACAATAGGGAATAGGTAAAATAAAGTATGGTAGAATCATATAATGTAGTGTGAACAGCCATAAAATTATATGAAAGAAAAATATTTTATGGCTTGCAAAAATGTTCAAAGTCAACAGTAAATTTTTGAAAAGCAAGTCACAAAACAATTTCTTTGTCAAAATGTGTATTTTTGTATATGAACACATGCAAATGTGTACTCATAAAACTAGAAAGCTATATCTCAAAACATATGGAATTATAGAGTTTTAGTTTATTTCATTTGCTTCATCTGCATTTTTGTTTACCTATATTTATTTTAGACAATGTGTATATTTACAATAAGAATTATAATGACATACGTAATTACTTTAGAAAAAATATATAAATTCTCTTATTGTGGTTGGGATAGATTTTATGTAATTGTCCCTCCAAAAAAGAAATAAGTAAAATGAAAAACAAAACCTCAGTAGCATAAAATGGACTGTGTCTGTATATACACTATTTATGTGATCCCATTTTAGTCAAAAGTCATTGTTATAAATTTTTATCCCAAACTTCAAAGCATAAGAAGCTATATGGCTTTACCACACATGTAGTGTTTTACTATTTCAAAGATAATTCCATATTACTTGAATTATTTCATTCTCATTATAAGTTTTTGAGAAAAGAGATTGTCCTCATTTACAGATGACGACTTTTAGGCACAGAAACTTCTGGATGGTTAAACATACAGGTAGCTAATTAGATCTCCTACATCAGTGTACAAGTAGGACTAAAATTTAGAACTTTAAACTCTAAGCCCAAATGACTTTCTAAATAGGTTTTACTTTAATTATTAAATTTGTATTTTGGAAATTGTGTATGGAGGTGATTAAAATGTCATACAATTTTAAAACAATTTGTAAGGGCATTTTCAACTCTTGGGGTACAAAAGCTAGTGTTAGTTTGGTTTTTACTTCAGTAATACTTAAAAGCTGAAATGCTGATGTCGAATCACTCCAATATAGACCCAGTTCTTTAAAATGATTCACCAAGAGTATCTGCCCCCTGAAACAGAGCATTAAAATCAATCACTAAAGCTCAAAATTATAATCAGCCTGGGTCCAAGGAAATCCATGAGTAAAGATTTTTTCCCCTTTAGCAAACCCATCATCTTGGCTTAGTGAGTTAACCTTTCTTTTAAAAATTTCATTTCATACATGATGCATTTCATGAATACATACATGGTAACATAGTTAAAACACAATCAATATGCTTTCAAGGAATATACCCCAGCATAAGATATGATTTGCGTTTTTATTTTCTTCCTGTGTAACATTTACTTTGGATTACAAAAAAAGTAAGCAAAATATGATTTTCAAAATTTATCTCATGATATACTTGGCAATCTTGCAAAAGCTTCACATGCATTATGCCTTGCAATAAACATTGACATTTATAATCTAAAATTCTCGTTTGTGCTAAAGGCAGGCTCATTCTTTTACTTAGGCAATGAAAATTTAATATAGTGTGTCTATGTGTATGAGAAGGGACGGGGAATATAAAATATATTAAGTAATTCACTTGCCTATTACACTACCAGAAAGAGGACATTATTTTTATTTTCACATTTCTCAAGCAATAGATTTTTGCAGCAAAGTCGTCAACTGATGGGAGGGTTTTAGGACTTTCTGACACATCAAATTTGCTGAGAAAGACAGAGTTCTGTGAGTGCTTCTAGTTTTCCATTTTCTAAATGTTCAAAATGTTCCAGTGGAACATCCAAAGTACATACCTGCTTTTTTCTCATCTAGAGCATGCCTACCTCCTGTGAGCCATTGCAATGGGTTCAATGACAACCTCCACTACTACTTACCTTGGTGAAAAATGAAAATTTCATCACCCCAAATGTGGCTCCTTTATTTTTTTTCTTCCTCCTATACATCCAGCTAAGAAACTAATAGCATATTATTTTCTAAAACAATTTCTCCAAATGAATCACAGAACTATGAGGCATGGACACACATGAAGAAAGTTAAAGAAAATGGAAAATTCAAGGTAAAAATTGAGCAGCTTGACAGAAAGTGAATTTTCTTTCAAGAGTATGTATTACCTTGGTTCCAAAAGGCCCACAAATCTGTATAGGGATAATGTTGAATGCCATTAATTTGTGCATATGCTGCTCATTTAAGCATTTGATTCTGGCATTTTTCTCTGTAGATATTTTGCAAGTTCCACCTGAGCTAAGTTTACTGTTTTACATTGAAATAAATCTGCATCTTATGTGCAGTTGAGCCCCACTGGAATATTCCCTGTGGGCACATGGCTTGTTGCTTTACATCAAGATATTTGAGTTTCCTTTAAAACCACACCTCAAAGGACAGATTCTAAGACAGATGCTGCATACTAGTGAACTTTCAACCATAAATTTTAAAAGAAAATTCCAAATTTTGATAAGCAAGATGATTGTTCAACAAATTTTTCCTTTCTTTCCCCTCACACTGTGAGCAAAGTACAATTTCCTACCCCAGCGATGTTAGACTCAGCCACGTGACTTGCTTTGGCTAATATGATATTAGGAGACGTGATAAAAAACAAAGGCTTGAAATATGCTTGGGCACTGGGATTTAGCCAATATTGCTTTTGTCACTGACATGATAAGAATATGTTTAGGGAGTCCACTGTTCCCAGGAGGGTAAGAGACTCAGAGCAAACTTGAACTAACAGTGCAATCTGGAGACCAACCCAGCTGACCCCAATTTAGATTAGCCAACCTACAGCCAATGCACAGATATGTGAGAATAGATGTTTTACCTTAAGCCACTGTGTTTGTGGTGGTTTGTTACCCATCATTTTATTATGGCCGTTATTATTATGGCCCTTATTATTAGTAGTAGTACATATCTGGCAACCAATACAATGTAAAAGTAGTAATTGTGACATACAGATAAGTTCTTACACTGGATATAAAGCAGTTACAATGCAACAAATTTGATGAACAACCACATTGTGTATACACATAACCGTCATTCAATCAATTACCAAGATAATACTGTATTTCTTAAAGGAGAAATGATTAGGCTTTTTAGCTAGCAGGACATGTCTGGTTACCAGTCTTCTCTTAAAATACATGCATTACTTTTGCAGTCCGATTCTAAACGGAAAAACCAACACATGGATAAAGAAAGGACAGGCAGTTTCATTTTGAATGACTGTTCTAATGTGTTATTTCTTATCCTGCTGCTTAGTGAACTAGTGAGGTGATATTTTCTGAGGTAACAGAAAAGTAGCAGTAATAAATGAATACAAATTAAAGCTGCTAAAAATAATTTGTTAGTCATTTTAGTCTCTATTAAAAATCAGACTGTATTATTATATTAGATATTGTTCTTGGAGACACCTAGCATGATATGAACAGTTCCATATTGAAAATTCCGAAATGTTTATACAGATAAAAAAGTTGTGTTTCTTTATTTTTTGAGACGGAGTTTCGCTCTTGTTACCCAGGCTGGAGTGCAATGGCGCGATCTCCGCTCACCGCAACCTCCGCCTCCTGGGTTCAGGCAATTCTCCTGCCTCAGCCTCCCGAGTAGCTGGGACTACAGGCGTGCGCCACCATGCCCAGCTAATTTTTGTATTTTTAGTAGAGATGGGGTTTCACCATGTTGACCAGTATGGTCTTGATCTCTTGACCTCATAATCCACCCGTCTCGGCCTCCCAAAGTGCTGGGATTATAGGCGTGAGCTACCGTGCCCGGCCGTGTTTCTTTAAATCAAATACAATTAAACATATAAAAAAAATTAGACTTTTTTAAAAACTTCTTTTTAATTATTACTACAGCATCATGATTATAATTACAAAGAAATTTACATCTAAAATGTAAAAAAAAAACTAATAATAATTTATCTTGTGTCTGGCAAAGTGTTCTTGAGTTTTAAAATTCATGAGGGAACACTTTCAAGTATTTATTATTCTCCAAAGCCAAAAAAAAACTTACTCCTTTTCTAATCTTCTGAATAATATCCTTATCAAAAGTTTATATTTCAAATCTAAATTGTGAGTGTGAAATGGAGGTTACTGACAAAGCCATTAGAGCACCTTCAATGACACTGTATTTTAAGAGTCCCAGTGGAATGAAATTATATCTTAACCAAAGTACGTTATCAAGGAAGGATTAAATAAAGACTTTTGAGGAGGAGCCAGGAAACGAGAACCAATCTGAAAGCCTTGCTTGCATTTAGCCACAGGAGTGTTTCAGCTAACTTTTGCTACACAATGAGCATGATTGCACCCTGAAGAGAAGACTGTGCTTCAATGTGTTTCTGATCCTTCAGGGAATTTATTACATTGGAAAATAATTTATCAATGAGTTTAGTTCTTGCTTTTAAATTTTGTTTCTTCATGCATCATCTCATGGGCAGTGAAACTGTGTTGCTGAGGCTTCCCTGGGAGTCCTGGACTATGGTCATGAATGGAAACTTCATCTTATAACTTTTGATCTTATTCCATTGAAGGTACATATGTTGAAGCATGCAGGTGGCATGACCAAAGGCAAGAAAGACAGATGGTTTATTCTTTACTCTCTCTGTTTTTGATTAAAAAAAAAGCATAGATTTTAGGTTTAAAGTCCAGAAAAGAAAAAGTTTCTCATAATTGGCTAAATATATAAAGCATTTTTTAAAAAGAAGATGGTTCTCAAAATGCTAATAAAGGATTTCCACTAATTATTAAATATACAGCAATTAAAAACCTTCAGAATGAGAATCGATAGTCATCATATATTTTCATGCAATTTTAAAGTCTCCAGTGAAAATGTTGAACTTCATTCCTCAACACTGAATTAGACAACACAGCCTACTATACCCTAAAAATGTTTCTTTTTTCACTTTTAATCAATAAGATAACTTAATGAACATTTTTTTCTGTTGACAAATATTGATGGAATTAATTATTTCTGTATTACTTATAATAAAAAAATAGATGTGGACTTTCTGAAGAAACAAAATAGTAGGTTCTCTCAGTCTTTTTCCTGTGATGGAATTTCTTATAAATATATGGACAGAATTATAATGATCACTGGCAACTTCAAATGTCTGAAACTAGTTCTCTTTAAAAACACATTCTTTGGCAACAACTAAAACACAGGAGCTACATACCAAAGCAAGGTGAACTTTAAGTTCTAGGGAAAAAAATCCCATTCAAATCTAAACCATCTCCTCTTTTTTGAATACTGCTACCCATGCTCCTCCAAGGTATGCATTTGATAGAAAGAAAATAAGATTGAACTAAATGTTCCAGGTGCTGTAAGGAAATTTCTTTTTTTGTGGTGGGAGGGGTTGGAATCTGGCTCTTGTTGCCCAGGCTGGACTGCAGAGGCACAGTCTCAGCTCACTGCAACCTCCTCCTCCCGGGTTCAAATGATTCTCCTACCTCAGCCTCCTGAGTAGCTGGGATTATAGGCACATGCCACCACGCCCAGCTAATTTTTGTATTTTTAGTAGAGACGGGGTTTCATCATGTTGATCAGACTGGTCTTGAACTTCTGACCTAGTGACCTGCCCACCTGGGACTCCCAAAGTGCTGGGATTACAGGCTTGGGCCACAATGCCCCGCTGGAAATTTCTATTTATAATCAGAGTCCGAGATCGCAGTGAAATCCACAGTTAAAAAAAAAAAAAAAAAGTTTACTGTCCAGGAGATAACCCATGCTAATACCTTTGAGGCAACTTTTTCCATATTAGGCTGATAGCAAAGACAACAAAGAATCTTTCTTGCCCTGTCAAAGATAAACTAAAATGAATCTTTCTAAAACCTAACCCTATAATTAAAACAAATACCCAAATATCTAGGACTCAGTTTATAGATATTTGTATGCTCATGTGCACAATCAATGAAAACTTAAAAGAGAATAAAAATAAAACTTGAAAAATGAAGAAGAAAATTATGGAACAGATACCTTCTGAGATGTCCATATTGTGAACTTTTTTAAATGCAAATGTGCAGAGGGCAAGCCAGTTTGTTAGAACCTGAAGAATATATCATTTGAGATACCCCTTCTGAGAAAAATAATGCAAAAGTATACATATATAAGTAAATATGGAAGTATGTATTTATTTAGAATGATAAGGCCGTGCATGGTGGCTCATGCCTGTAATTTCAGCACTTTGGGAGACTAAGACAAGTGGATCACCCCAGGAGTTCAAGACCGGCCTGGCCAATGTGGCAAAACCTTGTCTCTACTAAAACTACAAAAATTAGCTGGGCGTGGTGATGCACACCTGTAATCCCAGCTACTCAAGAGGCTGGCACATAAGAATCACTTGAACCCAGGAGGCAGAGTTTGCAGTGAGGCAAGATGGCACGTTGGCCAGGCCAGTCTGGAACTCCTGGGGCCAAACCCAAGAAATGCCCATGACTGCTTCATCACCACTAGACTCAAGATGAAATGTGCCAGAAAGAAAATAAGAGAGTAAAGTTACGTTTATTTTACTAACTGAATGTAAATGTATCTTAATTTTATAATTTTTACCAAAAATAAAAGTGTATAAGCACATTGATAGGGTCTTTTCTTGGAAAAGTCCCATGCAAATGATTGAGTCCTTACTCTAAAGCTTCACTAGCTTCATGGTAAACCCACTTACATATGATATAAATTTTTTAAATTGATATAAATTTTTAAAATGTGAAAGAATTCTTCCTTCCTGATTTTAAAAATATACTCTTAGGTCCTACTAATATAGAGATACAGATGCACCTGTTTTTTTCTACTCAAAAAATACTATCTTATTCAGTTTGGGTCTTACAACAAACTACCATAGCATGGGTAACTTAAACATATTTCTCACAGTTCTAGGGGCTGCCAAGTTCAAGATCAAAGTGACTATAGGTTCTCTGTCTGATTTACAGATGACTCTCTTTTGTCTTCTCCTTCTAATCTCATATGGTAGAGAGCAGAGAGAGGAATTAAACTACTGTGTCTCTTCTTACAGGCTTACTAACCCTAATCACAAGGGCTCCACTCTCATGACCTAATCTTCTCCCAAAGTCCCCTCCTCCTAATACCTTCACATTTAGGGTTAGGATTCCGACACATAAATTTGAGGTGGACACAAATATTCAGTTCATAACAAATGCCCTGATCCTTTTATTTGCTTGATGAACTCTAACTAATACTTCAAATCTTACTTATTATCTTCTGTATACAAATATCCCTGAATCTCCTAGACAGGTTCCTACTTCTGGAACTATTAGCACACATTTGTCATGGTATTTAATTATAATAAAATCATAGCCAGCTTTGTTTGCAAGATTATAAGCTCGCTGAAAACAGGTATCACCTGTGTTCTCTTTTATATTCATAGAAAGCCCTTAAGATATATCTGTTTCGGGAAAGCACTTACAATGCAAGGAAAGTAAGGCACATAAACAAATAATAAATTCAACATTAAACAAATATTTACTGAGCTTTTACTATATGCAGACAGTTTGGGAGCTAGGGAAACATCAAGAGAAAAACAATCAGTACTAAGTTAAGTGTGTTAGGAGGTATTAGAGCTATTAAAAAAAAAAAAGAGCAGATTGGGGTGAGGCTCAAAAGTGAGAAATGCAGCTTGCAATTTTATATGGTGTTTGATAAGGGTGGGCTTAAATTGAAGAAGTAATATTTGAAAAAAAATACTTAAGGGAAGCAAGGGAATTAGACCTGTAGATACATGACAGAAAACGGTTACAGGTAAAGAATAGCTAGGCCTAAGGCCTTATGATGGAAGCACACCTAAGATACTGAAGAAGCAGCAAGGAGGCCAAATATTGCTAGAACTAAGTAAGTAAAGGGAATATGGCTGAGAACAGGATGTGTAGCACTTCCTGTCATTTTAAAGACTTGGCATTAATTTTGACGGAATTATTGAACTTTGAAGAATTTTTATCAGGATCACTCCAGCTTGAAAATACATTATAAAGTCTCAGACGAAAAAGTAAGAAAAGCAGAGGATAATAAGTAATAGTGGCTTGAACTGGGATGGTAGCAATGAAGGTAAAGTGAAGATGTCACATTCTGGCTATGTAAATATATTTGAAAATAGAACCTACAGGATTTTATGAAGAAGATTTAGAAGTTTAAAAATAATAGGGGAGTCAGAATGGCTATTTTGGCCTGAATAAGTAAAAATATTAGGTTTAACATTAACTAAGATGGGGAAAACTGAGTAGACCAGGAGGTTTTTGGAGGAATTTAGATCTTAGAATGGGAATTTAGATTTAAGTGTGTTAAGTTTGAGATGTGAAATGGAAGTGTCAGAGTGGAAATGTTGAAAATTCAGTTGGAATAGGAGTTGAAATTCAAGATAGAGATTCAGAGTGAAAATATAAATTTGAGTCACCATCTTATATATAAAATTTAATCCACAAGATTCAATGAGCTCTCCCAGGAAGTTAGGAATAAATAAAAAGAAGTCAGCATCCATGGGCTGTGCCCTGAGGCACAGCACCAATTAGTGAATTAGTGGTCTCAGGAGGATAAGAAGGAATCAGCAGAGGAAACAGAGAAGTAACAGCCAATAACATGGGGGAAAAAAACAAAAGTATGAGTACACTGAAAACCAAATGAATAAAATATATTGAAGAGGAGAGAGTGCCCAATTGCTACTAAAAGGTCAAATTCTCCTGAGACGTTATGTATACTGGGAGGAAAAACTGACATTCGAGTTTACCAACATAAAGATCAATAGTGGTCCTGAAAAGAAAAATTTTGATGGAGTAATAGGAGCAAAAGTGCGCTTACCAGAGAGTGAAAACAGAAGAATTAGATACAATTAGTATTGACGACTCTTTCAAGGAGTTTTGCTTCAAAGGAGACCAGAGTAATAAAGCAGTAGAAAGAAAGCAATGTTTTGAAGACAGTATAGCAATAAATTTGTACAGATGGGAATAATTCAATGAGGGAAAAGAAGTAGTGATGTAGGCAGGAAGAGAACTGAAGGGATGTTCCTGAGTAGAGAGGAGATGGAACCTAAGAAGACCTTAGGAATACGTAGTTCATCTGGGGAAGATAAGTTGAATGAGGAGGGGAAAAAAATTGTGAAAGGCAGTTAAGAGAAGGGAAAGTTAATGAACTAAAGAAATATGATTCCCAGTCAGCATTAATAGCTCACATGAGGTTTGTGGTCATGAAATTAAAGTCAGACCACCAAGATGATATTTCTTTTTCCATCCATGCTCTGTTGCTTTGCGTCCAGGTATAGAATATGGAGAAAATCAGACAAGTCAGGATTATTAATTTTCCAAGTGAGTACCACAAACTAAGAAAACAATAAGAAAGCTAGACATGTTGAAAGGGATTTAATGTGATTATTAACTCTGAAGTTTAAGCCAGATAAGGAGAGAAATAAAAACTTCAAAGGAGCAGAAGATAACTAAAACCAGTAAAATAAGTAAACTGGAAATCCTACTAGTGCTGAAAGACTTTTAGAGTCAGGATACTATGGGAGTGAGATGCATAGATAGGAAGTAGTTATCATGGAGTGCAATGCATAAAAGTGAGATTAAAGAGAACTTGCAGTGAAGCAAGGTCCAAGGTGTGACCATGAAAGTGAGCAACTAAGATAGGGGAAAGAAGGAGAAATTGAGAATTCAATGTTTTCAGAGAATTATCTATGTATATAGTTTAATAAATAGAATTAAAACAAACTGGAGTAATGAAGAGAGTTACAGTAAACCAGAAACTAACAAATGGAGAAATAAGGAAGAATGACATGTAAGTTGGACAAAACAATGAGGGGCAGTAGGTGATTTGTAGCTTAATGACATGATATTCAAAGCTAAGTATTTATTATATAAACAGAACTAAAGACAAAAACCACACGATTATCTCAATAGATGCCAAAAAGCCTTTTGATAAAATTCAATATCCCTAATGCTAAAAACTCTGAATAACTAGGTGTTGAAAGAACATACCTGAAAATAATAAGAGCCATCTATGACAAACCCACCGCCATCATTACACTGAATGGACAAAAGCTGGCAGCATTCCCACTGAAAACTGGCACAAAACAAGAATGCTCCCTCTCACCATTTCTATTCAACATAGTATTTAAAGTCCTATCCAGAGCAATCAGGCCAGAGAAAGAAATAAAGGGCCTCTAAATCAGAAGAAAGAAAGTCAAACTATCTCTGTTTGCAGATGATATGAATCTATCTCTAGAAAACCCCATGGTTTCAGCCCAAAATATCCTCCAGCTGATAAACAACTTTAGCAAAGTTTCAGGATACAAAATTAATGTACAAAAATCACTAGCATTCCTATATATCAACAACAGCCAGACTGAGAGCCAAATCAGAAACACAATTCCATTCACAATTGCTGCTAAAAAAATAAAATAAAATACCCAGGAATACAGCTAATCACGTATATGAAAGAGTTCTACAATGAGAATTACAAAACACTGCTCAAAGAGATCAGAGAAGACATAAATAAGGAAACATCTGTGCTCACGTGTAGAAAGAATCATTATCGTTAAAATGCCTACACTTTTTAAAGCAACATACTGATTCAATGCTATTTCTCTCAGACTCCAATGACATTCTTCACAGAACTAGAAAAAAGTATTTTAAAATTCATATGGAACCAAAAAAGAGCTCAAATAGCCAATGCAATCCAAAGCAAAAAGAAGAAAGCTGGAGGCATCATGTTACCTAACATCAAACTGTATTACAGGGTAACAGTAACCAAAATAACATAGTACTGGTATAAAAACAGACACATAGATCAATGAAATAGAATAGAGAGTCCAGAAATAGGGTTTCACATCTATGACCATCTGATCTTCAACAAAGCTGACAAAAACAAGTAATGGAGAAAAGACTCCCTATTCAATAAGTGGTGTTTGGATAACTGGCTAGCCATATGCAAAATATTTAAGCTGGACCCCTTCCTTACACCATACACAAAAATCAATCTGAGATGGACTAAAGACTTAAATGTAAAATCCGGAACTATAAAAACCCTGAAAGACAACCTAGGCAGTACTATCTTGGACATAGGAAAGGGGAAAGATTTCATGACAAAATCTCCTAAAGCAATTGCAACAACAAAAATTGACAAGTGGACCTAATTAAACTAAAGAGGGTCTGTACAGCAAAAGAACTATCAATAGAGTAAACAGACAACCTACAGAGAAAGTACTTGCAAACAATGCATCTGACAAAGGTCTAATATCCAGCATCTATAATGAACTTTAATAAATTTACAAGAGAAAAACAACCTCATTAAAATGTACACAAAGGACATGAACAGATACTTCTCAAAAGAAGACATACATGCGGCCAACAAGCATATGAAGAAAAGCTCAATATCACCGATCATTAGAGAAATGCAAATCACAAGCACAATGAGATACCATTTCATACTGCTCAGAATAGCTATTATTAAAAAGTCAAAAAATAACAGATGCTGGTGAGATTGTGGAGAAAAGGGATCACTTATACATTGTTGATGGGAATGTAAATTACTTTAACCATTGTGGAAAACAGTGTGGCGATTCCTCAAAGAGCCAAAATTTGACCCAGCAATCTCATTACTTGGTATATAACAAGACTTATATATAAGTCATTCTACCATAAAGATACACGCACCACAAATGTCCTTTGCAGCCCTGTTCACAATAGCAAAGACATGGAATCAACCTAAATGCCTATCAATGACAGATTGGATAAAGAAAATGTGGTACATATACACCATGGAACACTATGCAACCATAAAAAAGAACAAGATTATGTCTTTTGTCAGAACATGGACGGAGCTGGAGGCTATCATGCTTTGCAAAATAACACAGGAACAGAAAAGCAAATACTGCATGTTCTCACTTGTAAGTGGAAGCTAAATGATAAGAACTTATGAATACGAAGAAGAAAACAATAGACACTGGGGTCTACTTGATGGGGGAGCGTGAGAGAAGGGAATGGAGCAAAAAAGATAACTATTGGTAGTAGGCTTCATATCTGGATTATAAAATAGTATGTACATCAAATCCGCATGACAAGTGTTTACTTATGTAACAAACCTTTACATGTACCCCCAAACCTAAAATAAAAGTTTAAAAAAATGAGAAACATGCTTTACCTATAAAGACATACATAGCTTAAAAATAAAGGGATAGAAAAAGATATTCTATGCCAACAGAAACCAAAAAAAAAAAAAAATGCAGAAAGTACTACTTATATCATACAAAACAGATTTCAAGACAAAACTTTAAGAAGAGACAAAGAAGGTCACTATGTAATAATAAAAGGGTCAATTAGCAAGAGGATGTAACAATTCTAAATCTAGATGCACCCAACACTGGAACACCCTGGCATGTAAAGCAAATATTACTAGAGTTAAAGAAAGCGATAAGTCCCAATAGGATAATAGCTGGATACTTCGACACCGTGATTTCAGCACTGGACAGATCTTCCAGATAGAAAATTAAACAAGAAACATTGGACTTAATCTGCACTATAGAAAAACTGGATCTGACAGATATTTACGGAATATATGATGGCTGCAAAATGCACATTCTTCTCAGCACGTAGATCATTCTCAAGGATACATCATTTGTTAGTATTAAAACAAGTCTCCAAACATTCAAAAATTTGAAATAATGTCAGGCATCTTCTCTGGTCACAATGGAATAATACTGGAAATTAATAACAAGAAATTTTGAAAACTATACAAGTATTTGGAATTAAACAATATGTTCCTAAATGGCCAAAAGGTCAACAGAGAACTTAAGAAGGAAACTGAAATTTCTTAAAACAAATGATGATGCAAACACAGCATACTGAAACCTATGGGATACAGCAAGTAGTACCAAGAGAGAAGTTTAAAGCTGTAAGTGGTGTACGTTAAAGAACTAGAAAAGTAAGAGCAGACCAAAATTAAAGTTAGTAGAAGAAATAATAAAGACTAGAGTAGAAATCAATAACATTAAAATGTAAAAGAAAACAATAAAAAAGATCAATAAAACAAAAAAAATAGTTTAGAAAGTTAAAGAAAATTGACAAACCTTTAGCCAGGCTAATTAAAAGAGAGAGAGAGAGAGACAGAGAGAGAGAGACAGAGAGAGAGAGAGATGACACAAATAAGGAAAATCTGCAAGAAGAAAGGAGACGTTACAACTAATATTGCAGAAAACCAAAGGATCATCAGTGGCTGCTATGAGCTATACATATGCCAATAAATTGGAAAATCCAGACAAAAAAGAACAAATTCCTAGACACATACAACGTACCAGGATTGGGCAAGAAAAATATCTAAAATCTGAACAGACCAATAACAAGTGAGAAGGTTGAAACCATAACAATGTTTCCCAGTAAAGAAAAGCCCAGAAACTGATTGCTTCCCTACTGAATTCTACAAAACTTTAAAAAACTAACCCCATCCTACTTAAACTAATCTGAAAAATAGACGGGGAGGGAATACTTCGAAACTCATTCTACAAAGTCGGTGTTACCCTGTGATATGTTTTGAATTTGCAGCGCTGCCCAAATCTTACGTCAAACTGTAATCTCTCATGTTGAAGGAGGGGCCTGGTGGAAGGTGACTGGATCATGGGGGCAGCTTTCCCTTTTGCTGTTATCATGATAGTGAGTTCTAATAAGACTGGCTGTTTAAAAATGTGTGGTACCTCTGCCTGCTCTCTCTTCCTCCCACTTCAGTCAGGTAGGATGTCCCTCCTTCCCCTTCGCCTTTCGCCATGATTATAAGTTTCCTGAGGCCTCCCCAGCCATGCTTCCTGTACAGCCTACAGAACCGTCAGCCAATTAAATCTCATTTATTTACAAATTACCCAGTCTCAGGTAGTTCTTTATAGCAATGTGAGAACAGGCTAACACACTCTGATTACAAAATCAAAGACACATTAAAAAAAAAAAAAAAGAAAAAGAAAAATACAAGCCTGAGATAATCCCATTTAATCACAAACCGCAGTATACTGTATTTTTGAGGTGTGTTGAATTCAGTTTGCAGGTACTTTTTTGAGAATTCTGGGGTCTATGTTCATTAGGGATATCAGCTTGTCGTCTTTTTTGTTGTGTCCTTGTCTGGTTTTGGTGTTAAGATAATATTGGCCTCATAAAATGAGTGGAAGAATTTCCTCCGCTTCAATTTTTTGAAATAGTTTGAGCAGAACTGGTCTTAGTTCTTTTTTGTAAGTTTGGAATAATTCATTCAGTAAAGTTATCTGGCTCTGGAATTTTTTCATTGGTTCATTTACTTGCTATTGGTATGTTCAGGTTTTTTATTTTTGATTCAATTACTTGTCATCGGTATGTTCAGGTTTTCTTATTTCTGCATTCCATATTGATAGATTGGATGTGTCTAGAATTTATCCAGGTCTGGATAAGGTTTCCAGTTTGTTAGCTTACATTTGTTCATTATAGTCTCTGATGATCCTTTATATTTCTGTGATATCAGTTGTAATTTTTTTTATTCCTGATTTTATTTATCTAGGTTTTCTCTTTTTTTCACTTTAAGTCTAGCTAGAGATTTATCAATCTTGTTTATCTTTTAAAAAACTTTTCATTGTTAATTTTCATTTAGTTCAGCTCTGATCTTCATTATTTCTTTTCTTATACTTTGTGTTTGGTTTGTTCTTGCTTTTCTAGTTTCTTGAGGTGCATTACTGTTGTTTATTTGAAATCCTTCAACTTTTTTGATTTAGGCATTTATTCTAACAAACTTCTTAGTGCTGCTTTTGCTATATCTCATAGGTTTTGGTATGTTGTATTTCCACTTCCCTTCGTTTCAAGAAATGTTTTAATTTCTTTCATAATTTCATAGGCCCAATAGACACTCAGGAACATGACATTTAACTTCCATGTATTAGTACAGTTTCCAAAGTTACTCTTGTTATTTATTTCTAAGAAGTTTTATTCTATTGTGGACTGATAAGATATCTGGAATGATTCTGGTTTTCTAAAATTTGTTGAAGCTAATTTTGTGGCCTAACATATAGTCTATGCTGGAGAATGTTCCATGTGCTGATGAGCCTTACATATAGTCTTTCCTAGAGAACAGTTCCATTCTACAAAAATATTCTCTAAACGTCTGCTAGGTTCATTGGATATAATCTGCAGTTTAAATCTAATGTTTCTTTGTTGATTTTCTACCTAGATAATCTGCCCAATGCTGAAAATGAAGTTCCCAAATGCCATTGTGTTGATGTATGTCTCTCTCTTTAGATCTAATAATATTTGCTTTATGAATCTGGATCTTCCATTGTTAGAGGCAAATTTAATTAGAATTGCCATATTCTTTTGTTTGATTGATCCGCTTATTTTATAATGACCTTCTTTGTATCTTATTACTTGTTTTAACTTAAAGTCTGTTTTATCAATATAACTTTCTGCTCACTTTTGGCTTTTCTTTGAGTGGAATATCATTTTCCATTCCTCTACTTTCAAACTGTATATGTATTTACAGGTGAAGTGAATTTCTTCTAGGCAATATGTAGTTGGGTTATTTTTTTAGTTCATTCTACTAGTCTATTACTTTTAAGTAAAAATTTTAATTCAAGGTTATCATTGATAAGTTAGGTTTTATTTCTGTCATTTCATTCAGTTGTCTTCCAGTTGTATTTTATGTCATTAGTTCCAATGTAATTTTTCTATTAAAAAATGGGGTTATAGGGCCGGGCACGGTGGCTCAAGCCTCTAATCCCAGCACTTTGGGAGGCCAAGGCGGGTGGATCACGAGGTCAAGAGATCGAGACCATCCTTGTCAACATGGTGAAACCTCGTCTGTACTAAAAATACAAAAAATTAGCTGGGCATGGTGGCGCGTGCCTGTAATCCCAGCTACTCAGGAGGCTGAGGCAGGAGAATTGCCTGAACCCAGGAGGTGGAGGTTGCGGTGAGCCGAGATCGTGCCATTGCACTCCAGCCTGGGCAACAAGAGCGAAACTCCGTCTCAAAAAAAAAAAAAAAAAGTGGGGTTTTCCCATGCCCTCAAAGGAGTATTTCATATATATAAAAAATATTATGATATCTATAAATATTAAATATATATTAAATATTATAATTGCATTATATAACATACATAATATTATGTTTTATACACATATAATCAGTGAGAAAACAGCATTACTTCTTCATCTAGACTTCTGTCCACATCCTTGACCAACTTGCAGGAAACTACAAATTAGAATGCTTGCCATAGGGAAAACTAAATTATTTCACTTATAACTAGGAGGAGGTTTAGACACTCTAAGCTTGATTCATTACTTGGCTCCAAATCTGTGAGAAATTATTTCCGAGAAGATTCTTGCCAGCTGTGACCAAATCGATGGAAACAGCCAAAATGAGCTACAGTATGAGCACAGTTAACATAGAAAGGAACTTCTCAACTATATATGTGATTATGTGGCAAAACAAAATACTATCAAAGATTACAGAATTACTCTTCCTTAAGTTCTTAAAGAAGTAAATTTGCAAAGGATACCTTTAGAAATTTTTATTACAAGCCTAAGCAGATGTTGAGGACTAAATGTGGAGATCATTAAGAATCCCCTGAGCTCTTGTTACAGCATATCTCCAGGGTGAAATAACATTTGCATGTCTTCATCAAAATACACAAGCACACACTCTGATTACCCGTACACATCAAATAAAGGTTTTGTATTGTGCCTGTATTTCTTCATTTTCCTTGATCACAAAAATAATTAGCCTTTGCAGGCACTCTCAAGCACATCCATTTAGTCGCAGGGTACACTTTAGTCTAAGTGGTTAGAGTAAAGACAGTCCCAAAACAATGAATCAATGCTTAACCCTGGAAGATTGGTTCCAATTAGTGTTCTGTGTCTAATGCCAAAATTAAGAGAGATAATTATGTTAGACTTCTGGCTTTCCAGATGCAAGTTATTTGAATGTTTAAGATGAGGGAATTCACGATAATGTATAAATAATTTAGGAATGAGTATGATATAGTCTCTACTCTTGATGAGCTACAGTATCAAGATTAAATGGTCATGTTCATGATACACGGTATTAAAGAAAATATCTTAAGAAGTTCACTGACTGTAGAAGCCCTTGAGAAAGGCATTCTGACTGTGTGTTCTCATTTGACTTTCCACAGAGGAAGATAGTCACAAACCTACCTAGGATGGGGACCCTAAATATTTATAAACTGGAAGGGACATAAGAGATAGTCTAATCCCACTTTATCATTTTATGAACAAAATCTTATGCTGGGGA
This sequence comes from Saimiri boliviensis, assembly GCF_048565385.1. NCBI lineage: Eukaryota > Metazoa > Chordata > Mammalia > Primates > Cebidae > Saimiri > Saimiri boliviensis. Next base: position 36,335,558 of record NC_133457.1, on the reverse strand, counting down.
ATTTGAAGATTGTCTAAATAAGAAGCATCAGGCATATAATAAAACTAAAACAGCATATCAGGAGTAGTGGAGCAAGGTGCCCAAATAGAAGGCTCCACCAATTATCCCCACCGTCAGGAATACCAACTTTAACAACTATCTACACAAAAAAGCACCTTTATAAGAAACAGAAATCAGGTGAGCAATTAGACTACCGGATCTTAACCTCATATCACTGAAGGAGACGCTGAAGAGGATAGAAAAAGCAGTCTTGAATCACCAATGCCGCCCTTCACCCATCCCCCAGAAGTAGCCAGAAGGCATAAAGAAAAAAAATCTATGTACGTGAGAGAGGGAGAGCACAGCAACTGTGAGAATTTGTGAATTCAGTGCTGCCCTATCATAGCAGAAAGCAAAACTAGGCTGAGCTAAGCTGACTCCTACCCACTGAGGGAGTATATGGACCACTGCTAGCCTGAGGGGAATCATCCATGCCAGTAACGGGAACATGAATTCTGGTAAGACTGTCAATATGAACAACATGCTTTGTGACTAACATGTGAGAAAAATTTCTCTATCCTGAAAAAATATACACTTGCCCTTGAGAATAATGGGTATCTGTTATCATTGAGTGAAATGTTTCGTAAGGCCCATTTGATCTATAATGTTATTAAGGTCCTCTGTTTCCAAAAGGATCTTCTGTCTGAGTGTTCTGTCCATTATTAGAAGTAAGGTATTGGAATCTTCTACTATTATTATATTGCTATTTCTCCCATCAGTTCATTGTTTATATATTTTGGTGTTCTGATACGGGGTGTATATTTATTTATAATTGTTAAAACCTTTTAGTAGGTTGACCCTTTTATGTTTATAAAATATCATTTTCTCCTGTGAGAGCTTTTGACTCAGGGTCTATTTTGTCTGATATAGGTATAGCCAATCCTACTGTATTTTCATTACCATTTCCATTAAATATCTTTCATTACCATTCCTTCACCTTTAATTTAATTGTGTTCTTAAATACAAAGTTACCTGTTTAAAGCATATAGTTGTGTGTTGTTTCTGTATCCATTTAGTCACTCTATGGCTTTTAGTTGAGGTGTTTAATTCATTTACATTTAAAGTAATTACAAATTAGTAAGGACTTACTATTGTTATTTCGTTCATTGTTTACTGTCTGTTTTGAAGTCCTTTTGTTCCTCTCTTCTCTTGATGTATTCCTTTTTGATTTAATGATGACATTTAGGGATATGTTCTAATTCCTTTCTCTTTATATTTGTATATCTACTATATGTTTATTTTTCTTTGTAGTGACTATGAATTATTTTGTTATGTCTATTTTAAGCTAGTAACAACTTCAATCACATAAAAATTCTATACATTTATTTCTCTACACACACACTTTATATTACCAATATCAGATTTTACTTTTTATATTATGTATTCATTATTTTTTAGTTATACTTATTACCTTTGTCTTTTAACTTTTCTAATAGAATTAGAAGTGATTTGTATAACATCATTATGTTATTATATTAATCTGTATTTGTCTATATATTTACCTTTTCCAGTGAAATTTACACTTTTATATGCTTTCATACTGCCATTTAACATGTTTTCATTTCAACTTGAAGAACTCCCTTTACTACTTTCTAAAAGGCAAATTTAATTGTGATAAACTTCCTAATTTTTTTCTCTGAAAAAGTCTTTATTTCAAGTTCATCATTAAAGGTTTTTTTTTTTTTTTTCAGATATATTACTTTTGGTTGTCAGTTTTTTTTCTTTTAGCACTTTGAATGTATCATTCCAGTCTCTCCTGACTTGCAAAGTTTCCACTGAGAAATACACTGGTAGTTTTATGGAGGTTCCTTTGTATGTGATGAGTAATTTCTGCCTTGCTGTTCTCAAAATTCTCTATTTCTCTTTGACTTTTGGCAATTCAATTATAATGTATCTTAACGTAGATAATTTTAGTTTCAAACTCTTTGAAATCTTTTGGGCTTTGTGAATCTGGATGTCAGTTTTTTTCCCAAGACTTGGGAAGTTTACAGTCATTATTTATTTAAATAAGGTTTCTACCTTTTTCTCTTCTCCTTCTAAGACTTCCAGAACACATATATTTGCTACCCTGTTGGTGTCCCATAAGTTGCATAAGCTTTCTTTTTGCCATTTTACTTCTATGACAGGATAATTTCAAATGACTTATCTTCTATTTTATTGATTTTTTTTTCTGCTGCATTAGTCTGCTGTTAAAGCTCCCTATTCAATATTTTAGTTCTGTCATTTTACTCCTAGCTCTAGATTTTTTTATGATTCCCATGCATTTTGCGTTTCTAAAATTGTATCCAAAGTTTCCTGAATTATTGATTGCTGTTTTCTTAAGCTATCTATTTCCTTGAATATTTCTCCCTTCACTTCTTGTATCATTTTTTGGTTTTCCTTGCATTGATCTTCATCTTTCTCTAGTCGCTCCCTGATTAGCTTAATAACTAACCTCCTGAATTCTTTTTTGGGTAAATCAGGGATTTCTTCTTGGTTAGGATCCATTGCTGGTGAACTAGTGTGATTTTTAGGGGGTGCTGACAAGCCTTATTTTGTCACATTACCAAGGTTGGTTTTCTGGTTCCTTCTCATTTGGGTAGGCTCTGTCAGAGGGAAAGTCTAGGGCTGAAGGCTGTTCAGATTCTTTTGTCCCACAGGGTATTCCCTGATATAGTATTTTCCTCCTTTTCCTATGGATGTGGCTTCCCGTGAGCCAAACTGCAGGGATTGTTGTCTGTCTTCTGGGTCTAGCCACTCAGTGAGTCCGCCTGGCTCTGGGCTTTTACTGGGGGTTGTCTACACAGAGTAGTGTGATGTGAACCATTTTGGTCTTTCAGCCATGGATATCAGCACCTGTTCTGGTGGAGGTGACAGGGATGGGCAGGGGGTGGAGAGCAATGAACTCCCTGATGGTTCTTAGCTTTGGCGGTTTAATGATCTATTTTTGTGCTGGTTGGCCTCTTGCCAGGTAGTGGCACTTTCCATAAAGCATCACCTTTAGTAGTATGGAGAGGGACCAGAGGTGGGAAGGGCCCCAGAACTCCCAAGATTATATGCCCTTTGTCTTCTGCTACTAGGGTAGATAGGGAAGGACCATCAGGCAGGGGTGGAGTTAGGCATGTCTGAGCTCAGACTTGGGCAGGCCTTGCTGCAGCTGCTGTGGGAGATCGGGGTGAGATTCCCAGGTCACTGGTGTTGTGCACCTAGGAAGATCATGGCTGCCTCTGCTGAGACATGCAGGTTGCCAGGGAAGTAGGGGAAAGCTAGCAGTCATAGGCCTCACCCAGCTCCCACACAAACTGAAGGGTCAGTCTTACTCCCACCATGCCCCCTCCCAGTAGCCCCAAGTCTGTTTCCAGGTGGAGGGCATGATGTGCTTGAAAACTTGCCCTGGGCTACCTGCCTCCCAGCTTTGAAAGAAAAGTGCTTGGTGCTTCCCTTACCTGTGAAGTCTGCACACTGGATTTTCGTCCTCCCCTAAGTCTGGCCAGGAGGCTTCTTGCCCTGTTCAAATTGTTACAAAGTTCAGCCAGAGACTTCCTTCCCCGTGTTTTACTGCCCCCCAACCCCGGTCACCCTCCCAATTGATCCCTGTGATGTCAGGCAGGAATGGCCTGCTAGGGGACACAGCAAGCTCCTAGGGCCCTTCTGCTGCTTCCTCTACCCCTGTATTTGGCTCAGCCCTCTAAATTGAGTCAGTTCTAGGTAAAGTCAGAAACTTCTCCCGCAAACAGACCTTCAGCTTCTCTAGTGCAGGTGTGTGTTTGGGAGAGGAGGGTCTCCCTTTTCCACTTCCACAGTTGGGGCACTCACAGTATTTGGGGTGTCTCTAGGTTCTGCAGGAGCAGTTTATTTCCTTCAGAGGGTCTGTGGGTTCTCTCAGCATTGCTGGTTTGTTCTTACCATTGATCTGGAGCTAAACTTCACAGTGCAAGTTTCCACACTCTACTGTCCAGAGCTGCAATCTAATCCTGTCTCCCATCCACCATGATGATCGAAAGCCTTCTGATTTTTGTACATTAATTTTGTACCCTGAATTTTTGCTGAAGCTGTTATCAAATTCAGGATTCTCTGGACAGAGACTAGGGAGTTTTCCAGGTATAATATTATGTCATCTGCCAAGAAAGATAGTTTAAATTCTTCTCTTCCTATTTGGATACCTTTTATTTCTTTATCTTTCCTGATTTCTCTGGCTAGGACTTTCAGTACTTTGTTGAACAGGAGCGGTGAGAGTTGGCATCCTTGTCTTGTTCTGGGACTCAAGTAGAATGCCTGCAGTTTTTGTCCATTCAGTATCATGCATGTGTGGGTTTGTCATAGATTGCTCTTATTATCTTGAGGTATGTTCCTTTAGTGACTAGGTTGTTGTGACTGATTTTGCTTATCTGTTTTCTCTTAGAGCTCAGTGATCTTCTTTAGGATGATTATTTTAACTTCCCTGTCAGGTAGTTTATAGATTTCCATGTCTTATGTGTTAATTACTGGAGCTTTATTTTATTCCTTTGGTGTTGTCATGTTTTCCTGATTCTTCATGTCTTTGTATCTTCACATTGGTGTCTGCACTTTTGAAGAAGCATTTACATATTCCAGTCTTTACAGACTGGATTCAGCAGTAAAAGCCCTACATCATTAAGTCCAACCAAAGACTCTGGGTGAGCCAACTGGCAAGGTCTACAGGCTAACTATTTGGCAAGGTCCTTTGATGGTCCCAGTGCTAGGATCCACAGGTGGGCAAGCCTACCACTAAGGTTTGCAAGCTGACTACTGGGATCTGTGCTGTGGTTGTTGACAGCCTGGACTTTATTTTGTTATTCTTAGCTGCTAACAGATGATCTATATGTGTTGATTACCTCAGTGTGCTGGGTAAGGCATTACATGTGTGTCTCTCAAGTAATGTGTCTAAATGCTGGGGATGTCCCCCACACACGTTCATCTATCTCCCATGGGAGAACTCATGGGCCAAAAGAATCTCTCTTAGCATTGGCCTGTGCCAGCTTGGGGGAGGTGTAATGCAGATAAAGCAAAACTGTTCTTCTTATCCTTTTAATGCATTTTACCCATTTCTGTGATTCACACTGCTGCAACCTCTATCTGGAATTCCAGAGCTTTCATAAAAGTATTTCATCTATGGATAGTTGTTAAATCAGTGTTTCTGTTGCTGAACAAGTGTTCGGATCTTTTTAGTTCTCCCTCTTTCTGACTTCCCTCCTGTTTTGTTTTTGTTGTTGTTGTTGTTGTTTTTATTTTTGTTTTTAGACAAAGTTTCACTCTTATTGCCCAGGCTGGGCATGATCTCAGCTCACTGCAACCTCCACCTCCCAGGTTCAAGTGATTCTCCTGCCTCAGCCTCTCGAGTAGCTGAGATTACAGGCACCCACCAGTACACTGGGCTAATTTTTGTATTTTTAGTAGAGATGGGGCTTCACAACATTGAACAGACTGGTCTTGAATTCCTGACCTCAGGTGATCCACCAGCCTCGGCCTTCCAAAGTGCTTGGATTACAGGTGTGAGCCACTGCACCCAGCCTGTTCATTTGTTTTTTAATCTGTGTATTTGCTTATTATTTATCAATAATTCTTACTTACTACCTCCTTAAATTTTACCTGCAGTCCAGTCTTTCTTTTCTTCTCTTATATTTTAACATATACATTTCTTAGATTTAAACATAAAATCACTTTCACATTCCAAATTTGATGTCTTTTTTCCTTTCCTTATTGTCTTTTTCATCATTTCTTCTCTACATACTGCAGTATGGATAAATCCTTCTAGACTGTCTTCAAATTTAAAAACATGTCTTCCAGCAGTGTGTAGTCCACTATCAAAACTACTCATGGAGATCTCATTTTTTTGTCCATATATTCTAATTGAATTTATGTTACTTTTTATTTTTTAAATTTCTGAACATATTTCAACCTTATTTTTATTCCTTTCAACATACTAAGCATTGTTTCACAATTTTTGTCTATTAATACCAATATAAACTGTCTTTGTGGATTTTTTTCTATCTATGGCTTTTATTGTTTTGTTTATGGTATCTTATTCCTTTGAGTGCTTTACCATGTTTGACTGAGTAAAAATATTTTTTACTTCAAAATTATTTGTATAGCTCACTTGAAGCACATGACAAATGTATCTTAACAGAATACATGCATTTGCTTCTGCCACATGTGTTGATCAATACAGTTGACAATCATTTTAAATTGAGGTTAACTCACAGGTTTTCAGGGTCATGAAACTTAGGCTGTAAAACTTAGGCCTATATGAACTTAGGCTGTAGAACCTCACATGGAACAGTTTACTCTTGCCCTGAGGGTGCATTAATTAGATCCACAATTTTCTGCGGAGAATCTTATATTTCATTCCTCTAACTAAGCATGCTTGGGGTGTTATGTCTATCTTTATTCAACAAGGTCATCGAAAGTTCCAGTTTCCCAAAATCAGCATATGCTCTCAAAGCAAAAGCAGTTTTTTATCCCCATTTAACTATCTGGATTCCTATTTTTAACATTAATTTTGACCTGGTAATTTTTTACCATCTTGTTAGTTCTTCCATGTCTTTAAAAGATTTTACCTTTTATATCAAAAACTTTTGGCTATTTTCAGAGTTAGAGTTTGTCAAAATTATATAAACAGCTATTGTCAGAAACCAGAGGCCTAGGCTGGCAAACTTCTGTGGGGTATTTGTTAATATATTCATGATACAAAAGTTTATTGAGCACCAGGGATCTACTATGCATTCTGTTGGTCATGGTGAAATTAGACTGTGGCCCTAGCAAAAAGAAGTCTATAATCAAGGGCTTACTGTGCAATTCAAACCCCTCTGTCCTCCTGTTATAATACATGATGTCAAAAAATACAAGACAAAATAGAAAGAGATCAGAGGAGCAGTAGAGCAGTGTTTAAGAGCATAAGCTGTGAAATCCTGTCCCTACTCTTACTAGCAATCTGTGGGCAAGTTGCCAATTCTCTCTATGCCTCGGCGTCCTCAATTATAAAATTGAGATAATTATAGTAACCACCTTATTGGGTTTCTGTAGAGATTAAATTAATTAATATATCTAAAGCTCTTGGAATACATATAATCTACTTAAGCAGTCAAAAATGTTATTTTTATTATATTCTATGCAGTAGAGTGCCAACTATTCTACAGTACTTTTTATTTAAGCTTTTCAACACTAACAACTTTTTAAAAAACCAATGACTTTATGTAGCCTCTATCTGGATATACACTCCAGGCATTAATCAACATGTAATTTGTTTATTGCCCCCTATTTGGCATCAGACAGTGAGGTTCACCTGGTTCTAAACTAAATATACCAAATCTATTTTATTATTCTCTAGTTTGGACCTCAGGTGGAGAGGGCTGAATATTCATACTAATTAGTTCATAGCACAGGTGTCGAGGGTTGAGAGGGTTGAGTAATTATACTAATTAGCTCATACACACCATCCTCATTGGTCCATGCAAGGTCTCTCCTGTGTTATTTATTTACATATTCCCTTTTACAGCCCTTCTTCATTTCTAATCTCTCTTCCCCAAGCAACTAGTCTAGTGCATTTCTGTATCTCCTTGAATTTGTGTAAATACTTGTGAATGCTTATTGGTATTTGTGAAATGCATCAAATTTATAGTCATTTAAGTAAACTCCAAAATGTACATTCAAATACTTCTTCAATACCATACACAACAGCCTCACAAACACAAATACTAATTTTATGTTATATACCTAGCCAATCAAGTCAGAAAATTCTTTTATTTTCCCAACTCTCTCTACTCTCTCAACCAAACCCTGACAATTCTACCTTAGAAATGTCTGCCAAATTCATTTCCTTCTCTCATTTCCACAGCTATTAAATTATTTCAAGCTCTCATCAATGTATTTCCTTACAACCGCATTGGTGTCATGTCTCCCTTGCCAAAGCTAACCTCCACATTGCCACCAGAGTAATTTTTTCAAGTAAAATTAATTAAAAACAGATTGTGATTCTGACTTAATCAGTAATGTCCAGTAACTTCCCATTGCACACAGGAAAAATTCTAAGCTCTGGGTAAGGCTTTAAAATTCATTTACATTTTTTGGTGCCAAGATGGCTGACTAGAAGCAGCTAGTTAGTGTGTGTTACTCTCTCAGAAAGGAAACAGAACAACAAGTAAACAATAGCTCCTCAAGTGGATCATTCCTGAGTCCATCTTGTAATTTGTCAAAGGAAGCAATGGTGATCCATGAAGAGCAGAGGAGCAAGGCAGGACAGTGGCCCACCAGGCATTGGCATGGAGCCAAGGGAGGCTGCTCAACCCAGGAAACAGGTAAGTAAATGAGAGCCCCCAAGGACCCACAGTTCCCTAATGAACACTTGCAATCCTGGACGTGGGAGATTCCCCTGCTCTGCTTCCCCCTGGGGTCTTTGGAATGACATAAATTGCTGCATGGAGCCTGGGCAGAGCCAGTGCTCAAAACCACATGGAACCCCAAAGGCTCTGGATCCCTAAGCACCCTGGCACCAGCAGCCAGAGCCCCAATGGCTACAAAAAAAGACAAGCTTTCTTGCACACCCTCAAGATAAGGTCTGCCTCCATGGTGGTGCAGACAGACTGTAAGCTTTGCTTCCTTTGCACCTCACCAGGCAAAGCCCACTGGACCTGGGTGTAGCCACTGCATCCTGCCTGAACATTCTAGCCAGTTGAGACTCTCCATTTCTCAGGAATGGAGCTCCAAAGGTTGACAGGGTCACTGCAATTGCCACTGCTGCAGCCCCTGCCCCTACCGTCCTCAGGCTGGGGAGGGACCGAAGAGCCCATGAACAGTCTCAGGCATCCAGGACACCGCATCACCATATAGAAAACTGGCCAGACTCTTTTCCACATGGATCCTTGTCCCTGTTACTCCCACTGGACAGGTCCTCCTGACCTGGGTCCCAAGTGCAGTTGCCCTGCCCCCACCTGATATTTAAGTTAGTGGTAGCTCTGCCTTTCTCTAAGGTGGAATTTCCAGAGACAACAAAGAGGATCTCTGCCATTGCCACTGCAGCAGTACCTGCCCTTGTTGTCTTTGTGCTGGGGAGCAAACAAAGGCCCTGATCCCACTTTACTCACACTCCAACACCATGCAGCCACCCTACGGAGAGGGGGCCACTCTCTCTTCTTTGTGAGCCCCTGATCCCCTGCTCTTTACCAGGCAGGGTGTATTAGTCCATTTTCACACTGCTGTAAAAAACTTCCATGAGACTGATTAATTTATAAAGAAATGAGGTTTAATTGACTCACAATTCCTCATGGCTGGGGTTGCCCCAGAAAACTTACAGTCATGGCAGAAGGTGAAGGAGTAGTAAGTACTTGTTTTCACAAGGTGGCAGGAAAGAGAGAAGAGTGAAGGAGGACTTCCAGACACTTATAAAATCATAAGATCTCATAAGAACTCACTATCAAGAGAACAGCATGGGGGAAAACCCCCATGATCCAATACCCTCCCTCCCTCAGCACATGGGAATTACAGCTCCCTCTTTCTGCACATGGAGATTATGATTTGAGATGTGATTTGGGTGGGGACGCAGACAGGTCCTCAGCTTAGGCCCCCCCAGTGCAGCCACCCCAATTCCAGCTGAACATTCCCATTGGCAATGGCTGTGTATCTTTCTGGGGTGGAATTGTCAGAGGCAACTGGCAGCCCCTTTGTTATTGCTGCCACAATGGTAACTGCCCCTGTTGCCACCAGGCTGGAAAAGAAACAAAAAGCCTGAGTGCCCTACTGTCACTTCCAGTATGCCATAGCCACCCTAGAGAGATGAAGCCAGACTGTCTTCCCTGACAGCTCCCTGACTCTCCCAGCCCATCCTACTCCCATGCTCTCCACCAGGCGGGGCTCCCTGGCTTAGACCTTAAATGTGCCTGTCCCACCCATGGGAGATTATTCTAATTGGCAGCTTCTCTGAGGTGGAGGTCCCAGAGACCAATGACAAGCCCTCTGCTGTTGCCACTGCCAAGGTCCCTGCCCCTGTTGCCCCAAAGCTGTGCAGTCAACAGAAACCCCAAGTTCACTCCAGGTCTACAGTGCACACAGCTCAGGAGGAACAAGCTGAGATTTGTGGCCAGCACTGAAGCGGGAGAGAAGCCCTTCCAGAGCACTGAGAGGGAGCACGGCCACAAATGCAAGAAAATACAGAGATGCTGCATGGCTGAGTAGGAGCCTATCTACTGGCCATTATGCTTAAGCACTTCTACTGGATTCAAGCAAAAACTACAACAACCAAAAACACTGTGCTAATATATCCCTCTGGCTTCTGGCTTTGGAGATTTCTCAAAGAATGCAAAACAGAACTGTCATTTTATGCAGCAATCCCATTACTGGATATATACCCAGAGGAATATAAATCGTTATACCATAAAGAAACATGCATGCATATGTTCTTCCCAGCACTACTCACAATAGTAAATACATGGAATCAACCTATATGTCCATCCATGGTGGACTGGATAAAGAAAATACAGTACATATACACCATGGAATACTGCGCAGCTGTTAAAAAAGAATAAAACCATGTCCTTCACAGCAACATGGATTCAGCTGGAGGCCATTATCCTAAGTAAATTATCACAGAAACAGAAAACCAGATACTGTATGTTATTGCTTGTAAGTGGAAGCAAACTTGTGAGTACCTGTGGACACAAAGAAGGAAAGAAAAGACACTAGGGTCTACTTGAGGGTGGAGCATGGAAGGAGGGTGAAGATCAAAAAGTTATCTATAGGGTACTATGCTCATTAGCTGAGTCATGAAATGATCTGGTTACCAAACCCTTATGACATCCAATTTACCCATGTAACAAACCTGCACATATATCCCTTGAACTTGAAATAAAAGTTGGAACGGAAAAAAAGAAACTCCCATTCTTTCCCAGTCTTGAGGCTCACTTCCTCTCACTCTTCACCACAACTTCCTCAACTGAAAGACTTGTAGAATCCTAAGGAACCAGGAATTCTGTGTATCACTGATTGTGCCTGTGCTGTTCCCTCTATTTAGAAAGCTTTCTTTGCTTGTACTCAAGGTGAATTATTTTTCTTAATTTTATTTTTAAATGGCATCTTCACTGAAATGCCTATCCCTCCAAGTGCTACCAAAACTTCCACTATCACTGCCCAGGGAAAAGTACTCCCACCTTTGTTTTCTCAGCATTGTGTATAAACTATTGTTATTACCATGTATACTGCATTACAGAATTAGGCTGATGTTATGTACTGAACTGTGTCCCCAGAAATTTTCATATGTTGAAGTTCTAGTAACCAATAACTCAGAACGTGGCCATATTTCCAGACAGGTTATTTAAATAGGTAATTAAATTGAAACAAAATCATGAAGATGGCCCTAATGCAATATGGCCAATGATCTTATAAGAAGAGGAAATTTGAACACAAGTACATAGAGGGAATTCTTCTGCTGGGTTGCCTGTGGACTCAAGCTACATTATTCCCTCTATCTATCCATCTGTCTATACATAAAACATATATGTTATGTGAACATTTATATATAGAGAGAGTTATACATATAAATTTATATAGGTATATGTATGTATATATATTCACATATCCTACTGGCCCCACTTTTTTAGAGATCCCTGACTAATAGAGATAGCATTGATCTCATCCACTTAATGCCAAGTTCTAAGGTCAGAACCACATCTAGTGAAATAATATAACTATATGTGCATGTATATAAATTTTTTCCTGGGTAGTATCCTAATTTATACACACATATACACACACGTGACATACAACTCATTCAATCCTTACAAGAACTTTATGAAAGAAACATTATTACCTCAACTTTAACTGTGAAGTGTAGATTTGCCAAAAGTTACTCATCTAGTGACAGTGGTAAATTTTGAAACAAAGCAATCTAGCCTGAGACCCTCTTCTTATCACCCCCTAAACTATAAAACATTATGAAAATATTTTTATTTGGTTAAAGAAAAACATAATATGTAACCCAGTGCCTGGTAAAATATAGATATGCCATAAATTTTCATTGAATAAATGAGTGATTGAATAACATCATTAATATTCAATCATAAAATGAGATAATGAATATCATTATATATTTGTTCTACATAACTACAAATATATAAAATTCACTTATACTTGGAGATTAAGCCATTTGTGAAGTGTTGCTTGGTTTCAAAGACCAAGGTATGACACACAAAGCACTATGTATTAACCTGCTCAATATTATATGGTGATGGAAGGATAACAAGTGTGCAAACTACTTTATAAGCCTTATAAGTATCAAATAGTAATATATCCTTTAAGTGGTTTCTTTAAGAACAGAATAAGATTCCATTAAATTATTGTTCATAGACCTAAGGATTTTATCAAAAGCTCAACATTTAAATCAAACATAATGAAATTATAGCAAGATTTATCAAATAGTCATTATTGATTTTATTTTCAACTTTGTCTTCATAAACTTTTGTAACATGCTGTGAGTTGTATAGGGGCAACTAGATGAATATGTATTTATTTCATGCCTGGGGTTTGTTTTTCTTTATTTTTGAGACTGTCTTCTGAATTGCCTATGCTGGAGAGCAGTGGCACAATCTCGGCTCACTACAACCTCTGCCTCCCAGGTTCAAACAATTCTTGTGGCTTAGCCTCCCAAGAAGCTGGGATTGCAGGCTTGCACCCCTACACGTGGCTAATTTTTATATTTTTAGTAGAGACAGGTTTTCACCATGTTGGCCAGACTGGTTTCAAACTACTGGCCTCAAGCAATCTGCCCACCTTGGCATCTTGAAGTGCAGGTATTACAGCCATAAGCCACTGTACCCAGTGCCTGGGATTTGTTAGAAAGCAAAGTTTTATCCCAATAGAACTATTATATTGTCTGTCTTAAACTCAAATATAGAAATGTAATATGAGATATTAAAATATAAAACATCCAAATAACTTAGGTTATTTAATCTTTCTCTAAAAATTAGTTTGAAAACTGAAAATAATATATCATTGATCCCCATCGCCTACTTTAAAGTTGTCAGGCAGGTACTTTGGCTAATACTAAGTTGAAAACAAAAGCCTGAGTGTTTTGAGAAGCAAGTTTCTCAAAAGGAGCTCAAAACACTCAGGCTTTTTGACACTCCAATGTTCTGTTTCCCTTACTGTCTGCACACAGATTTTCCAGGCTTGGTGACAAGCTGAACAAATTGCCTTTTACTGTTCCTTTGATTTGCACAATAACATGTTAATTGCAACCCTGAGCTCTTCTTCTGCCCTATTGATTACATAATCACCTTTGCCAATTGATGCTGCCCAGAATGTCAAAAGGCATCCAGTAAAATGAAATACAAAATAAAATCTTTCTCTGCCTACCCTCCTCCAAGTAAATATAATTTCAAAACATCTGTAATCTCACATTGTTGGCAGGGCAAAAGGCCAAGTTTTAAAAGTATACTGAAGGCCGGGCACGGTGGCTCAAGCCTGTAATCCCAGCACTTTGGGAGGCCGAGGCGGGTGGATCACGAGGTCAAGAGATCGAGACCATCCAGGTCAACATGGTGAAACCCCGTCTCTACTAAAAATACAAAAAATTAGCTGGGCATGGTGGCACATGCCTGTAATCCCAGCTACTCAGGAGGCTGAGGCAGGAGAATTGCCTGAACCCAGGAGGCGGAGGTTGCGGTGAGCCGAGATCGCGCCATTGCACTCCAGCCTGGGTAACAAGAGCGAAACTCCGTCTCAAAAAAAAAAAAGTATACTGAAAAATCAGAAAACCCTATTTTATCCCTTTAGCACTGCCTTCACCACCTCCAACATTTCAGATCAGTCTTTGTTTCCTAACCCACTGATACCCAAGGGCTAGATTTGCCAGTAGGAATTAATAGTGATCATTATAATACCGAAAGCAACAGGTGCACCTATTCAGCTCTGTGTTAGTGATGCAGTTATGTAAAGCAAGGAGAAGACAACCTAGACAGAAAAGCTTAGTAGTACCATCTTTCACCGTGAAACAAACATCTTGCTGTTTTAGTAAATATATGCGTATAAAATGTTTGATATTTCCCTTATTTTAATAAAAATAATTGATAATACTTTTGTCTGTATTGAATCTGAATATGTAAGAAACACAACACAAGACAAAGTTCTTATATTTACTAATGAGTTTGCTAAGTACAATAAGAGTTCAGCTATCAGAACCCTCATCTGGCAATGATTCCTACAGCATCTACCAAAATGCAGGAATCAAACAAATACAAAAGATACTCTGAAGAAACACAAACACTGTCACATCTTCTATTTGTCAATTTGATACACTTATCAAATAGGAATACCTTATCCTTTTACTCAACACCTAACATTTCTAATCATTGAATTTTTAGCCTCAGGCCAGGTGCAGTGGGTCATGCCTGCAATCCCAGCACTTTGGGAGGCCAAGGTGGGCAGATTACCTGAGGTCAGGAGTACAAGGCCAGCCTGACCAACAAGTTGAAACTCCGTCTCTACTAAAAATACAAAAAATTAGCCAAGCGTGGTGGCAGGCACCTGTAATCCCAGCTTCTCGGGAGGCTGAGGCAAAAGAATCGCTTGAACCTGGGAGGCAGAGGTTGCAGTGAGCCAAGATCGCACCACTGCACTCCAGCTTGGGCACAACAGAGCAAGATTCTGTCTCAAAAATAAATAAATAAATAAAGCGCTGTGGATATCTGACCCCTCCAAATCTCATGTTGAAATTTGATATCCAGTGTTGGATGTGGGCCTACTGGAAGGTATTTGGGTCTCTAGGGTGGATCTTTCATGAATGTATTGGAGCTCTCCTATTGGTTATGAGTAAGATTTATGTTTTTTCTGTGGGAACGTATATCTGAAGTGTTCACACTGGGACAGAGGAGGATTCCTTTCACCCCTGAAATAGTAAGGCTCTGATATATCAAGGTTGGTTGTCCACTCATCCATCCTAAACCAGAGGCACATGTCTCAGAAAGTCCTACAATGTAAATACACCACTTACCGTCCTTCAGTTGCATATGTAGGAGCTGAAGCCAGCAAGAACTACTGTCAAAGTAGAATTATTAGTTTACCTAAAGCTACTTTATTCTCCATAGTTATATTGATATGTATCTGCTAGCTGTGTGACCTTAAGCGAGATACTTTTTTGTGTTTCTATAGAATGAATCTAACAAGAACACATAATAGGAATGTTTCATGGGATAAATAAGATACCACTGTAAAATACTTAGCACAGTACCTGACACATGGCAAACACTCAATAAAGTTATGTTTCAAAGTCAAAGGATTCAGAGAATTGCTATATTATGTTATCGATAAGAGCTTTTCAAAGCATCTAATGAAAGTTATTATCCCTTCCCTTGGCCCTTGGCCCACCCCAGGCCATCATGCACCAACTTTTCTGTATTGCAGTGCTTGGAAGTCATGACAATTCCCAATTACTTTAAAAGTTTCAAAATGTGTGCCTTCAATTTCTAAACATACATCATTGTAGACCACTATGTTTGTGGACCAGCATGCACCCACAAAACGAACTTTGAGTAGCACTTTAATAGACCACAATTGTCATCTCCTAAGACAGTAAAGTTAAAATAATGAACTGTTACCCTTCTGTTTTTTTTTAATTTGATTTCTTTGAAACAATCTATATAGACTACGTGGGGCTCCAGTGTATAAACACAAACTTGAACGAATAAATGCTGGCAATATGTGCATATTCAAGCAAATACATTCACTTGATCGGTTTCTACAATTGAAGAAAAAAGAATGTGAGGAGTATCAAAAGCTATATATAAGTTGTGTCTCAAAGATTATGTATCAAAGTCTCTTCAACCTTATTTATATTCACTTGACAGTGTCAATTCCTCCATCAGGAAAAAAAAATAGGTGAAGTACTCTACATAGCAGTGTAATGTTATAAAAAAAAAGTCAGAAGACTACAATAAATTGCATCATTTATCATTATAGTTGGTAATAATTCTACACCAGACCTGCACTTGACAAAAGCATGTAACTTATTACCAGTCCCTAGCCATCAGAACATGCACAGAAAAGTATTTTCAAAAGCACTTACCATTTATTCAAAGTGTTTTTAAGTATGAGAAGAGCTAAATTCCTAAGCAGTCAGTATATACTTCAAGCAAAGCACACTTAAAATCATAAATGAATAGTTTTGACTACTAAAAGAAAAATAATAGTCAATAATTAATTCTACAGTTACTTTTTATGTATACCAGTACAAAAATAATATTTAAAGTATATAATACTGCATATAAATTACTCATAATGAAAATGTAACTTTTATTAGTTTTGACTTACTATTTCTTAGAAAACAAAACCACCAACCAAATAAATGCCTATTATGCTTTGAAATTTTAAATTAGACTGCCTTCAAAGAAGTTAAAAGATATTTATCTCCTTAAGTAATTCACTATTCTTGAAGTATAAACCCAAGTTATTTTTCTGCTAATAATATATATTACTTTATGTATAACATGTTAGTTAATCTTAGAAGAATCAAGTTGAAAAGTTTTAAACTATCACCTAGTTAAATCTTCAACACCATTATTCAGTTTTCTTGAGTAACAGAAATCTTCGTATTTTGTGGCTGGGGAAATAAGACTGTAAATCGCACTGGACAACCCTACACATCTACTAGAATAACAAAAAAGAAACAAATAGGCAACACAAAGTGCTGGCAAGCATCCAACACCACAAAAACTCACACATTTCTGGTGGGAATAAGAATGATACAGATCTTTCTAATAACAGTTTGGAAGTTACTTACAGTCACTTACCACATAAATCAATAAATCTACCCTTAGGTATTTTCCCAAGAAAAATGAGAATATATGTAACATTGGAGAGGTACTGAGTGGTGTTGTGTCTGGGTAACAACTATGCTTTGTAACAAACACCATTAGCATCAAGACGGTCTGCAATGCTTAGCTTTCTTAAAATAAATATCATAGCAATTTTTAATGTTTTTTATTTTCTTAATTGAAAAACAAAAATTTATACATTTACTGTGTAAAACATTGTATGTTGAAATATATATACATTGTGGAATGGCTAAATCAAATTAACACATGCATTACCTCACATAGTTATCACTTTTCTGATGAGAACCCTTAAAATATATTGTTAGCATTTGTTTTTTTTTGAGACAAAATCTCACTCTGTCACCCAGGCTGGAATGCAATAGCACAGTCGTGGCTCACTGCAACCTCTGCCTCCCGGGTTCAAGCAATTATCTGTGTCACCCTCCTGAGTAGCTGGGATTACAGGTGCCCACCACCATGACTGGCTAATTTTTTTATTTTTGTATTTTCACTAGAGATGGGTTTCACCATCTTGGCCAGGCTGGTCTTGAACTCCTGACCTTGTGATCCACCTGCCTTGGCAGGTGCTTGGATTATAGGCATGAGCCACTGCACCCAGCCGTTGTTAGCATTTTTAACCATAGTCACCACAGTGTACAAAAGATTTCTTGAAATTCTTCTTCCTATTTGTAGGAAATTTTGTGTCCTTTGACCAAAGTCTGTCCAACCCCCATTTCCCCATCACCATCCCAGCCTCTGGTAACCATCATTCTACATTATACTTCTATTAGTTCAACTTTTTAAGATTCCACATATAAGTGAGATCATGTGGGGTTTGTCATTCTGTGCCTGGCTTATTTCACTTAATATAATGTCCTCCTGGTTCATCCATGTTGTCACACATGACCCTCTTATGGCTCTGAATAGTATTCCATTGTGATATATACCATATTTTCAAACTCATTAATCCACTGATGGACACTTAGTTTGATTTGCTATCTTGGCCACTGTGAATAATATTGCTATGAACATGAAAATTCAAGTATCTTTTCAACATACTAATTTCACTTACTTTGGCTATATACCCAGTAGTGGGAATGCTGGATCTTATAGTAGTTCTGCTTTTAATTTTTTGAGGAGCCTCATGCTGTTTTTTATAATGACTACACTAATTTTATATTCACAGCAATAGTATGTAAGAATTTCTTTTTCATTACATCCTCACCAACACTTATCTTTCATCTTTTTTATAAAAGCCTTTCTAATAAGTGTGAGCTGCTAACTTCTTGTGGTTTTAATTTGCATTTTTCTGATGATTTGTGATGTTGATCACTTTTTCATATACCTGTTAGCCATTTGTATGTCTTCTTTTGAGAAATATCTGTCCATGTTCTTGCCCCATTTTTTAATAAAGCTATTTATTTTCTTGCTATTGAGTTGAGTTCCTTATGTATTTTGGATATTCACTTCTTAACAGATATATGTTTTGCAAATACTTTTTCCCATTCCATAGGATGTCTCTCCATCCTGCCAATTACTTATTTTTTAATGCAGATTTTAACTTTGATGTAATCCCTTTTGTCTGTTCTTGCTTTTGTTGCCTTTTCTTTTGGGATTAGAGACCCCAAAAAAAAAATCATTACCCAGATCAATATCATGGAGCTTTTCCTCAGTTTTGTTTGGTTTTGTTTTGTTTCTGATGGTTTTACAGCTTTGCATGTTATTTTTAAGTCCTTAATTCATTTTGGATTTATTTTGGTATATGATATGAGACAAGGGTCTAATTTCATTCTTCTGCATGTGGATATAGTTTTACCCACAAAAATGTATTAAAAAGATTTTCCTTCACACATTTAGTATTCGTGGCATCTTCATAAAAAAAATCAGTTGGTCATAAATGCATGGATTTATTTCTATATTTTGTCCCACTGATCTATGTGTCTGTTTCTATGTCCATACCATGCTGTTTTGATTGCTGTAGCTTTGTAGTATATTTTGAAATCAGATAATGTGATAATTCCAGCTTTATTTTTCTTGCTCAAGATTGCTTTGGGTATTTGGGGTCTTTTGTGGTTTCATATGAATTTGGGAATTGCACTTTATCTTTTCAAAAAAAAAACAACATTGGTCTTTTATATTGTTTTTCTACTCTATTTCATTATTTCTGCTCTAAGCTTTATTATTTCCTTCTTTTTACTAATCTTGGGGTTAGTTGGTTCTTTTTCTATTTCCTTGGGGTACAGTCTTAGGCTGTTTATTTGATATCTTTCTTCTTCTTCTGGTTTTTTTTTTTTTCTTTCTTTTTTTTTTTTTTTTTTTTTTGAGACAGAGTCTTACTCTGTCGCCAGGCTGGAATACAGTGGGGCAATCTCAGCTCACTACAACCAGCAACCTCTATCTCCTGAGTTCAAGCAATTCCTCTGCCTTGGCCTCCTGAGTAGCTGAGACTACAATACAGGCACATACCACCAAGCCAGGGTAACTTTTTGTATTTTAGTAGAGATGATGTTTTATCATGGCTAGGATGGTCTTGATTTCCTGACCTTTTGATCCGCCCACCTCAGCCTCCCAAAGTGTTGGGATTACAGGCATGAGTCACTGTGACCAGCCTTCTTTGTTGATGCAAGCATTTAGTTCTATAAACCTCCCTGTTAGAACTAGTTTTGCTTCATCTCATAAGTTTAGTTATGTTGTATTTTCATTTTCATTTGACTCAAAATATTTTTTAATTTCTCTTTTAATTTCTTCATTGACCCACTAGTTGTTTAGGAGTAAGTTGCTTAATTTTTACATATTTGTGAATTTTTCCACAAATTCAAGGTGTTTTTTTATACCCAGTTTCATACCATTGTGATCAGAAATGATACATAATTTCAGTATTTTAAAATTTCTTAAGACTTATTTTGTGGCCTAACATATGATCTCCCCTGGAGAATGTTCTCTGTGCACTTGAAAAGTATGTATATTCTGCTGCTCTTTGGTGAAATGTTCTGTATTTGTCTGTTAGGTCCCATTTTGTCTAAAATATAGTTTAAGTCTGATAATCTTATTTATTCTCTGTCTGGATGATAGCTCCATTGCTGAAAAGGGTGTATTAAAGTACCCTATTATTGTATCACAATTTATTTCTCCCTTGAGCTCTATTAATATTTATTTTAATAGAAGCACCTATTTAATTAGGTGCTTCAATGTTGACTGTATTGGCAATTGCTACATCCTCTTTTTGAACTGACCCCTTTATCATTATAAATTACCTTCTTTGTAATTACCTTCACTTTACAGTTTTGACTGAAATACTATTGTATTTCATATAATTTTTAACTTGTGCCTTTTTTTGGGCTCCATTTTCATAAAATATCTTTAACTATCTCTGCGCTTTCAGACTACGTGAATCCTTACAAGTCAAGTGAGTTTCTTTTAGGCAGCAGTTTTGATTCTTATATTCATTCAGCCACACTGTGTCCTTTGATTAAATAATTTAATTTATTTACATTCAAGATAACTATTAACAAGCAAGAACTTACTACTGCCTTTTAGCTGATTGCTTTCCATCTTTTCTAGTCTTTTTCTCATATTCTTCTCTTGCTGTCTTTTTGTGTAAGTGATTTTCTCTAGTGGTATCCTTTGGTTCTTTACTATTTATTTATTACATATCCACTATAGGTTTTTGTTTTGTGGTCACCATGAGGCTTATGTAAAATATCTTATAACAGGTTGGTTTAAGCTGATAACAACTTAACTTTTATTACACACACCTACACAAACACATTCCACATTTTTACTCCACTCTCCCTCCATATTTTGAATTTTGAGAGTATCATTCACATCTTTTATATTGCATATCCCTTAACAAATTATTGTAGCTATTATTACTTTTAATAGTTTTGTCTTTTAACCTTCATACTAAAGATATAATGGCTTACATACCATTAATAGAGTATTCGAGTATTCTTCTTCTGATTGTGTGCTTACTTTTATCTGTGAGTTTTATATCTTCACATGCTTTCATGTTACTAATTAGCAACCTCTCCTTTCAGCATGAAGAGCTCTCTTTAGCATTTATTGTAAGACAGATCTCATGGTAATGAACTACCTCAAATTTTGTTTGTCTGGGAAAGTCTTTATCTCTCCTTCATTTCTGAAGGACGGATTTTCCAGGCACAGTATTATTGACAGATAGGGCTTTTTTTTTTCCTTCAGAACTATAAATATATCATCCCACTACCTTCTACCCTCAGCAGTAAAATGTCTGCTGGGAAATCTGGTAGCCTTATTGAAACTCTCTTAAATATTACTTGCTTCTTTTCTCTTGTTCCTTTCAGAATCCTCTCTGCTTTGATTTTTGACAATTTGATTATAATATGTTTTGGTCTAGGCTCGTTTCAATTAAACCTAATTGTAGACTTTTAACATTCCTGTACCTAGATATTTTTATCTTTCTCTAGGTTTGGAAAGTTTTCACTATTGTTTCTTTAAAGAAGCTTTCAACACCTTCATCTTCCTTTTCTCTTTCTTGAAGTCCTTTGACTTGCAAATTTGTTCTTCTGATGCTATCTCACTAATGCTGTAAACTTTCTTCATTACATTTCATTCTTTTTTTCTTTTTGCTCCTCTGCATATGTTTAAATAACCTATCTTTGAGTTCAGATGAACTCTG
The DNA here is from genome assembly GCF_048565385.1 of Saimiri boliviensis. Classification (NCBI taxonomy): domain Eukaryota; kingdom Metazoa; phylum Chordata; class Mammalia; order Primates; family Cebidae; genus Saimiri; species Saimiri boliviensis. The sequence goes on along the minus strand of NC_133457.1, from coordinate 36,314,069 downwards.
ACTTGGTCAATTCTGCAACTGAGTCTCTCTCTCTCTCTCTCTCTCTCTCTTTCTCTCTCTTGACCCCTTCTCTCTCTCTCCCTCTCTGTCTGTCTCTCTCTCTCTCATACACACACACACACACACACACACACACACACACAAACTTTTCATGTCATTAATTGCATTAGCTCCTATTCAATTTTTTAAACATTTCTATCTCTAGTAAATTTTTCATGTATTTTTTTCTTCATTTTGTTGAATTGTTTCTCTGTATTTTTTTTGAAGTTCTCTGAGCTTACTTAAAACAATATTTTGAATTCTTTTTCAGGCTACTCAAACATTTTTAGTTATTTAGGATCATCACTGGCACTTTATTTTTTTTCCCTTCAGAGATATCATGTTTCCCTCATTTTCCTTGATTTTTCTGGCCATGAATTTGTGTCCACCCATTTGAAGAAGTATATACTTAATTATGTCTTCACAGGCTGGCTTTGTCTGGGAAAGCCCTTTACTTGCCAGCCCATTCAGAAATTTGGGGCAGGCCTTCTGGCATAGTTTATTGGAAGGCTTGCTGCTGGAGTCATCTAGCTAGTGGCTTTGTACCTGGGTCTCTAGGTAGATGGTCCTGGATCCACTGGAATGGACCTGTCAATTGGGTCTGCTGGGGTGAGCCTGGAGCCTGTACTCCTGAGAACTAACCTGATGCCCATGTCCACAGGGGCTGGCTTGGCACTGATGTGGGCTATAAGTCTGAATCTGAAGGGGCTGGCCAGGCAGTAGGATGGTCTGAAGCCTGTGTCCTCTGGGATGGGGCTAGATCCTCAGTCTGCAAGGGTAAGCCTAGGTCTTAAATCCACAGAGTCTACTTTGACAGCTGGATATGTAGGAGTGTTGCTGGAGCCTCACTCTGCTGAGGAACCTACAGCCTGTGTCCTTTTGTGTTGACATAGTACCTATGGCCATGTGCCAACATGGCATTGGAATAGGTATGACACCTAGGGCGTGTGGGTAAACTTATTTTTGGCCTCATCTGGATCCTAGGATGGGCCTTTTGTCTGGGGGTGCAGGAGCTGACCTAGTGCTAGATGGACCTGGAAGTTGTATCTGTAGGGGCTGGCCCTTGGTGCTGGCCTAATGACTAGGGCATTGGGGGTAGACTTGTGCTGTGACAAGCCTGAAGCCTAGGGCCACAGGGGTCAGCCTGATACTGGGGATGGTCTGGAGCCTGGGGTCACTGCACCTGGCCTGGCATTGAGGGTGGTTTGAAGCCTGGAACCACAGAGGTTGGCCCAGTGGTAGGGAAGACCAGAGACTGAGTTCAACATGCAGGCCTGTAGCCTGGGACTATGGGATATAGCAAGGCACTGGGGCAAGTTTAATAGCTCAGTCTGCGAGCTTGAGTCTGGCACCCAGACTCCTCCATGCTAGGTTTTACTAGAGCGGCCTATGTTGGGGTCCAAGACAAAGTCTGGTGCTCACTTCCCTGTCCTTCCCACATGCAGAGAGCATCTTTATCCACACTGTGCTGCCTGCATTTGGGAAAAGGGTAATGCAGCTAATGTAAAACTGTTCTTTTTGACCTCTTCAATGCATCTTTTTTTGTGTTTAATTTCTGTGCTACATCCAGATGCTGTGATCCCTTACCTAGTTCCTTTAGCTCTTGTGAAGGTATTTTCACGCATGAATGGTTGTTCAAATTAATGTTTCTGAGGGGAAACAAGAGTGGGAAAGTCCTATTTCTCTATCTTGCTCTTTCCCTTCTCCTATCACAGAAATTCTACACTGATTTCAGGCAAAAGCTGTTACAATAAAAAATCAGAAATAGGTGTGAGCAAATACAGACATGTCAAGAATATGAAGCCAAGTGGCCACTATACAATGACCTAAGACTAAATCTTTGCAGGATTTTTCCAGTAACAGGTCAACAAATGGAAATATCCATACTCCAGATATTATCCTCTCAGAAATACACACTTCTTGTTCGTGTGAACACAATATGCACATTCATCAACTTAAGGAATTAATATTTTTTCATCAGAATAATGTGAACTATATAAGTTCAAATTTACTTCATCAAAAATATATGGCAGAAGACTAAATTATGTGGCCTTTCCTTCACCTTAACCACCTAAATGAATCTTCAGAGCACCAACTTTTAAAAAGATCTCCTATTTAATAATAACCCTGTGTCCTTTTTTAGTTATTCCTTTGCTATTACCCTCAGAGCTTCTTCAAAACCTACATAAAATGGCAATCTTTATAATATCCTAACCTTTACCAAAATTATCCAGCTTGATCATCCTTGTTAGTTCACCAGACTGTTTCAAATAGCATCTGAAAATTTCCAAGAGTAAAATCCATCTCAGAGTCCAATGATTTGCCATCTAGTTTTTAATCCCAAGAAGGACTGGTTATCTAGTGAATCTAAGTTCATATAATAAGCCAAGAAAACTATTTTAAAAGGGAAAACAAAGGCTTAATAAACACATACTTGTTTCCAGGGCAGAGAATAGGTAAGGTGAGTAGGCACTTCATTCAGGCAAAAAATTTAAGAGAAGGTATCCCCCAACACACACACACAAAACTTAGTTATCAAGGCAAATAATACAATAATACAACATTTTCATATCAGTTTTGATTTAAAAAATAAAAATTTGGTATTTTGTTAATCATAAATTTTTGCACCAGCTTTAAAAATATAAATCAAAATTGATGCAAAAAAATTATGATTAACAAAATATCTAAACAAACCCATAGTTCAGATCTGCACTAGTATCAGTTGCCTCACTTGCCTCGTTATTTGTTAGTAGAAAAGAAAAGAAACCCCAAAGGCATACAGAGGAAAAATAAATCATCTGACTACCTTGTCATTATATCTTACCTCATAGAGACAGGTATCATGAGCTCAACCTGATCTGTCAGAGGAGAGATCTGAGATTTTACACAAAGTAGGGATGCAACCTCACTTCTCTAACACTACTGAGGATACAAATGTAGTTTCATGAATGGTAAAATAAAAATTACACCAGCTTGTTCCCCAAACTAGGTAGTAGAGAATTTCAGACTCTTACAATTACCCTGCAAGGTAGCTCATGTGTAGTCAGGAAGAGAACTTCCTCAGGGACTTCCTTACACATGTTCAAAGTTAGAGCTGGAGAATGTTATATTACACCCACACTCACATACAAAATTCTATTTGAACATGTGGTGATCAACTGTCTCTCACACTCCACATACACGCTTAAAGGTAGCAGAGGGACTCATGAGGGGGACCTTTTTTAACCTAGCAGCTGTTTTAAAATAATATAGCTCTAATAGTATGAATGCTCATTCTATAGTATGCTCGCTCATTCTAGAAATATGGGATTTTGAGTGACATAATAACTGTATTCTAACTGTACAATCCTTACCCATGAATTATGTGCTGAGTCAATCTTATTTCTTTACCTGCAGAAAAGAATGATGAGGCCCTCAGAGAGTAACTTGGGTTGGGTGGCTACAAAGTCTGAATCGGATTTTCTCTGTTTCTCATTTAGTATTCTTCCTGCTGAGTCAAACTTCTTCTATTAGGGTTAGTGAAAGAGCTAACTTACTTCAGAGGGGTGTTGAAAGGAGCAGTCAGCATGATTAACACTGAGACTGGCAAGACACTGTAAATGAAGACCAGTTCTCCTAAGCACATCAGGTAAAATTGAGGCTATCATTTTAAATAATTCAGCCTCTTTCACCTCTGTTACACCCACAATTATCTGAATTATTTGTGTCATTTTTAGAGGGTCATTGTGGGCCAGGACACACTGGATTTGTAACCACAAAATCTCAGGAATGTGAACAGGTCTCTGCATCCCTCAATTTCCTGGTGGAATTGCACTGAAACTTTCTCACATTTTTCACCACCCTATTTCCACAGGTCTGGATGGGAGAGTCTTCATCCCAATGTTTGTGTTTAATGCTCGGTCCCAGAGCTTCTCCTCCTCCTCCTCCTCCTTCTAGCCACAACATCTTAGCCTCAGGCTCTCTTAAAGTTTGTTCTTACTTGGAGTTCACCACCTACACTGAGTCTCTTTTTTTCTATTTATAAATAGATATCCTCTTGTCTCTCCTATATAGTTTACGCATTCATTTAACAAATGAATTCACTGAGTATCTACCATGTACCAGACACTGTGAAAGAAATTTACCACAGTCAATAAGGCCAAGGGTATATCTGCTTTCATGGACTGTATTTTTAGAAATAGCTGGTGCTTTATTCTGTGGCTACTATGACTTTTCCTTCAGACATAAGTGTCTTGAACAAAATGCACGCTGCCATCCTCATTTCTCTCAATAGCCCACTACATTTTGGGTTTAATTTCCACACAATCTCATGTTGGTCACACACGTTGCTTTAATCCTAGTAGCTATTTCAGCTGTATGTATCATTTATCCTTTTGCTTTCCCTTGGCCTCACTGAAGCACTTATTATTAACCATTCTATCATCCTAGAGCAGGCATCCCCAAACTACAGCCTGCAGGCTGCATGCAGCCCCCTGAGGCCATTTATCCGGCCCCCCGCCGCACTTCAGAAAGGGGCACCTCTTTCATTGGTGGTCAGTGAGAGGAGCACAGTATGTGGCGGCCCTCCAACGGTCTGAGGGACAGTGAACTGGCCCCCTGTGTAAAAAGTTTGGGGACGCCTGTTCTAGAGCTTCCACTTGGTTTCTGTGATACCATCCTTTTCTGTTTTGTCCCGGCTTCATTGGTAACTCATTCTTGACATCCTTTCTAGTTTTCTGCTCCTTTACTCCATTTTATCCTTTACATAGATTCAATGGGATCCATTTTGAGTCCAATTTCATTCACTCTTTCCAAAGTGTCTTCATCTAGTTCCTCAACTATAACTATTTATTGAAAGGTTCCAAATTTTATCTTGGGTGTAGATTTGCACTCAATTTCAAACTTGAATTTCCCAGCTGCCTTACTGACATACTTATCTGGATCTTCATCTTAACTGTAACATGCCCCAAACTAAATATATCATTCCCGCTGAACTGCTCCACATCCCTATTCATTTGCCACCATTCACCATCATTTCCATGTAGGAAACGCCACCATCATAAGCCAGAAATATGGGTGTCTTCTTCCGAGTCATTCCATGTCACTAAGCATTCTACTTTTTTAATGTCTTAATTCTTCTTTGTACCCACTCTTCCTGTCTGAGTTCAGGCTATGTCCATTTCCAATCCAAATTCCTATAAGAAACTCTAGTTGGTCTTTTTGCCTCTACTCTTATTTTCCTCAAATTCTTCTTTTCCACAATGTTTTTATAGTGTTATTTTATGAAGGCAAATTTGATGCTGCTATCCCCTTGTTTGAAACACTTTAAAGATTCCTCCTACCATGTATATGTCTTAGCATGACATACAAACCTCTTCCTATATGACTCCCCAGTTGCCTATCCAGCACTGAATTTTAACTTGCCACCCTCAACGCTAGCATTCAAGTCACACACCCCAAATTTGCTAGACTGTTTCTCAGGCCTCTCGGTCTTTGCACAGCTGGTCTCTATTCAGTCAACCCACGCTCCTCATCCTTTTTTCCTTGTCTTCTCCCACACATATTTTCAAACTTGGCAGAGGTGTTCCCATCAGAAGCCTTCTCTGACTCTTATACCCAGCCCTTACCACTCACTGCCTTATCTGACTCTGATTTTGATGCTCAGAGTTAGTATAACTTACAATTTTTTTCTTGACAAGCAGACATAATGTATTTAGTAACAGAAACTGTGATAATAGGCCTTCTGTAAGGTGGTGAACAGGTGCTGAGAGGGGTCCTATAATTCGGTTTTGGTCTCTTAGTGAGTTTGAGCCCCTGAACTATGAACTTCACAAGTGCTTCTCAGTATTTTCCCCGCTTAGGTTGGGCAGGATAGCTAGACAGGGCTGTAGCTGGGTCCTTCCATTTTCCCATGTGGAAGGCTACAGAAGGCTGGAGCTGGGTATTTTCCTCCTCCCAGGTCAGTTAGGCTCTGATAAAACCTCAATAGTTTAGGCTCTGGTAAAATAGCTTCTCCTAAAGAAGGCCTTGTTAAGAAGAACAGAATGCTGTTATATATTTCAAAATGCTTACTTTTCCCCTCCTTCTACCAGAACCATGAAGGGATTTTTCTCTAATCTTTACTATGAAAACCTGGTTAAGCTCCTGGAAGTAAAAATCATTCAATAACTGGGTCCCCCTAGAATTTTTGTCTCTCAGACTTTTTGGTTCAAGTCTTTAGCAATTTGTCAACTATACTTAGGTTTTTTACTCTGACACTGGTTACTGTGGTTATCTCTGCTTGGGTTTCTGCTCTAGTTAATTGTCATTCTCTGTATTTGTCTATCTGAGTCTCCAATTTTAGAAGAAATGGTTTGCCCTGTAGCTTCACTTTTCTCAATGGATATAAGAAGAGCTGTTGGTTTTTCAGTTTGTTCAGATTTTGCTGGATCTTAGAATGGGATGGTAACTTCCAAGCTCTATGGGTCAGGCCAGGGGCTTGCCATTGCCTTTAAAAAAGTTTTCTTCATCATTTTGACACTACCTTAGTGAAATTAATAGGATACTGATAATTAACATTATTTCTTCTTGCTGTGCATTTCAGATTGCTAAATCAGAAGAAAATTTTCCTTCTAACTTGAAAACGTCTATATTCTGGTGATCTAAAAATGTAGAACAGTTTTTTTGAGAACTCTGAAATTGATTTTGCTTAGTCTCGAAGAAATTCCATTGGCTGGGTAAGAGTCAGTTCAAGTCATCAAGCACATAAGTTTGCATTCAGACCTTTCTCTCTTTTAAAAAAACAAAAATCTTGTGGAACTCTAACATGGCCTTGTAGAATCACTTTCAAGCTGCTCAGTACCTTTGGCCTTAAAGTTATATTAGTTCACACCTTTTTTATACAAAAATTTCTAGTAATAGAATGCCATGCATCCTCAGGGAAGGAAAAAATGATTTTCAGGGAAATACAGAATTTGCCTGCCATTGGGAAAATTTGTTTTAAAAATAGGATACTACCTTAAAATTTATTTTGTTTCAGAGTAAAGAATGCTGTTAAAATTAAAATATTCTTATCTTGGTTTGTACTTGGAAGGTTGATTTGTGAATGCCTTTTGTATATCTACTTCAATTCTATTTTAGTGACTAATTCCTGTTGTTCCTACATGTGGCAAGCATTGTGCTAGGTATTTGGAAAAGCAAGTTAAATAAGATATAGATTCTTCATCTAGAGAACATGTTTAATAAAATAAGACAAAAAATAAAAGAAATGATGAGAGTACAGGATGCTATATGTAATAATGGAGGTATGTACAAGGTATACAGTAGGCACATAGAAGGGAATAATTAGCAATGTGAATAGAACAGAGTGAGTAACTATTTAAATCCTAGCAAATGCTATAGGCTAAAAGTCAGGAAGACCATTAATTCAAAGTGCATATATTGAGTTTTCATAATTTAATGAATACCACGTAAAGTTTTAAATAGGGACATACAAATAAATATTAACTATGACAACAAGAAGTTCAAGGTCTGTTAAGGAAAACAAAAAAAAGTGAATAAGTAATTATATTACATAAAGTTGTGTGCTAAAAATGTAACTCAAAAACTGTAGAAACATTTCATTTCTTATGAGTTATCCAATTTCAGGTATTCTGTTATAGGCAACAGAAAATAAACTAAGACACCTATGTAAAGGGGCAAATATAAGAATTACATATGATTTCTCACAGATAACATGCAGACAAGGAAAAATTTAAAGTGTTGAGAGAAAGAAAGCACAATCTAGAGTTCTGTACTTTTTGAAATTATCCTTCAAAAGTGAAGAAGAAGTAAATACATTTTTAGATAAATAAAAAAATTGAAAAAATTTATTGACAGTAGATTTGGCTTGCAAGAATGTTAGAATTGCTTCTGAAGCTTAGTTTTTATTTGTAAATTATTTCACAGAAAACAGTTCATTCAAAATAAGAATGGCAAGATTATATACATATATATGAACATATTATATATAAATAAATATATTCCTGTCAATTTTATTTTGAATATATATATGTACTATATATGCTTATGTATAAGACGAATGATAGCAATGAAACAAAGGACAAGAGGAAGAAATAAGGATAATTTAGTTACTATAAGATACCTACATTACCCATGAAGGGGAATAGTGTCACTTGAAAGTTGACTTGGATGAGCTGTAAATATAAATTGCAAACTCCAGGGTAACCACTAAAAGAAATATAACTAATATGCTAAGAAAGAAAATGGAATAATGAAATTCTAAATTAAAACCACAGAAGAAAGAAAAAAGTAGAAGTCAAAAATAAGAACAAAAACAAGGGCAACATATAGAAAAGGTTAACAAATATGGTAAATATTAATCAAAATATATCAGTAATCACTTTGAACATGGATGGGCTAAATGTATCCAATAAGAGACAGAGATTGTCAGAGTGCTCAAAAACAAGTTCAACTATATGTTATCTTTACATATAAATATACACATAGATCAAAAGCAAAGAAATGATAAAAAATATACCATGCTAACATCAGAGGCATTCAAACCAGAGCAACTCCATTTTGAGTGAGGGCTTGGAAAATAAGGCTGAGACTTGCTGGGCTGCGTTCTCAGAAAATTAGGCATTCCTAGCCTCTAGATGTTTACAGATAAGGGAACAAATTAATAATGTTTACTAAAACAGACCCAGACTTGGGAATGTCCAGGTATCTCGATATCTAGAAAACAAAGGCATTCCTAAATTTTGTTTTAAAGATAATAATATTGATTCTTGTAAAATACAGTCATTAAGAAAATTTTTAAAAATCATTTATCATAAACCCTTGTGGCAGATTACATCTTCACAAGATCTATATTTATCATATATATATATTTTATCATATATATTTTTTTATCATATATATTATCATATATATATCAATATAATATATCATATATTTTTATATATTATATATATTATATATATATTATATATATATAAACACACAAGCATTATACCTAGGGTGAACACACTCCTCCTCTTACTTTCAGGAATGTCCTATTCTGCCTATGGAGTAGTTGTCCTTCCACCACTTTACTCTCTTAATAAACTTGCTTTTACTTTGCCCTGTGGACTTGCTCTGAATTCTTTCGCAAGAGCCAAGAACACTATCTTAAGGTCTGGATGGGAACTGCTTTCCTGTAACAGGAACACTAATCAAAAATAGTAGGGGTAGCTATATTAACTTCAGACAGTGCAGACATCAGACCAAGGAAAATTTTTAGAGATAAAGAGGAGCATTACATACTGATAAAGAGTTTAATTAACCAAGGAAATATAACAATCATTAATGTGTATGTGCCTTACAAAAATGTTTCAAAATGTGACCAAAACTGATCTAAATGCAAGAAGAAAGAGATGAAGACCCCATTATAGTTGGAAACTTCAACATCCCTCTAACAGAAATGTACAGATGATTCAGCAAGCAGAAAATCAGTAAGAACATAGTTGAACTCACCAAAACCATTAATCAACTGGATATAATTGACATCTACAGACTACTTCATCCAACAACAGCAAAATACACATTTCTTTTGAGCTCACATCACATGCAATATTCACCAAGACACACCACATTCTGGGCCATAAAATACACCTAAACAAATTTAGAAGAATACAATTCATACAGTGTCTACTTTCAGACCACAACAGAAAAAAACTAGAAATCGAGAACAGAAAGAAAACTGGAAAACCTCCAAATACTAGGAGATTAAGCAACATGCTCATAAATAACATATGGATCAGTGGATTAGAGAAGAATCTCAAGATAAATTTTTTAATGTTTTGAACTAAATAAAAATAAAAATAAAACATCAAAATTTGCAGGATATAACAGAAGCAGTATTTAAAGGGAAATTTATAGAAATGAATGCATATAGTAGGGGAAAAAAAGATCTAAATCAATAATCTAAGCTTGCACCCTAGGAAACTAGAAACAGAAAAGCAAATTAAACTCAACGTAAGGAGAAAACAAATAAGAAAAAGTAGAAGCCAGGCACAGTGGCTCACACCTGTAATCCCAACACTTTGGGAGGCTAAGACAGGGGGATCACCTGAGATCAGCAGTTTGAGACCAGCCTGGCCAATATGGTGAAACCCCATCTCTACTAAAAATACAAAAAATTAGCCAGGCATGGTGGCTCACACCTGTAATCCCAACTACTTGGGAGGCTGAGTCAGGAGAATCACTTGAACCTGGAAGGCCGAAGTTGCAGTGAGCCAAGATCATGCCACTGCACTCTAGCCTGGGCAACAGAGCGAGACTATCTCAAAAAAAAAGAAAGAAAGAAAAAGCAGAGACTATATCAATAATATTTAAATAAATAAGAAGAGAAACATCAAAACCAAAAGCCAATCCTTTGAAACATTGTGACATAATAAGAAATATATATTTGGTCTCTGCCTATGGTTTTTGGCATGAAGCTTCTAAATCCCTTGAAGTTTCCTAGATAATAGGAGCATCTTTTGTTCTAATCAGGTGGCTCTTAGTGGGATCTTGCATAGCCTCAGCATAAGGGCTAGTTACCAAGAGAAGTAATCATGTGATTAGATGGTTGGAACTTGAAGTCCTACTCACCAATCTCAGAGGAGAAGAGAAGGGTTGAAGGTTGAGCTGACCACCGCTTACTATTGATTTAATTAATTATGTCTACATAATGAAGGCATGATTAAAAAAAAACACAAAAAAACAGGGTTCAGAGTTTCCAGATTGCTAAACACATGGAGTTTCCTGGAGGCTTATATACTGAGAGAGAGCACAGAAGCTCCATGCCCCTTTCCTTTCAGACTTTGCCCTATACATCTCTTCATAAATGTCTAAATATAAGTAAAGTGTTTTCCTGAATTCTATGAGCCACTCTAGCAAATTAACTAAACTCAAGGAAGGGTCATGGAAATATCAGTTTATAGCCAGTTGGTCAGAAGCACAGGTCATAACCTGGGACTTCCAATAGGCATCTGAGGTGGTGGTAGTCTTGTAGGACTGAGTCCTTACCCTGTGGGATCTGATGCTATTTCTGGGTAGATAATGTCAGAATCAAGTGACTTTACAGGACAGCCAGTTGGTTCGCTCTGGAGAATTACTTGATGTGTATGTGGGAAAAAACGCATACTTTTGGTGTCAGAAGTGTTCTGTTGAGTGTTGCATGAGAGTATGAAAAACACTGTTGTTTTTTTTTCTATGTCTTACAGCCAGGCTACCTATGAAAAGGGACACAAATTACAAGTAGTAGAAATGAAAGTGCTCAATGGTAGTTTCTACCAAAGATTTAAGTAAAAAATCATACCAATTCTTGACTCTCTTTCAGAAGAAACAGAGGGAAGAGTTTCTTATTGTATGGAGTCAGTAATACTCTGATACTACTATCAGACAAAGACAATACCAGAAAAGAATACCACCGACTAACATATATTTCATAAATATAGATGTAAAAATTCTCAACAAAATATTAGCAAAACAAATCTAATAATGTATAAAAAATGATATAGTACAACTAAATGGAATTTATCCCATGTATGCAAGCCTTGTCCAACATTCAAATATAAATCAGCATAATCCATTATATCAACAAGTTTTAGAATAAAATCTCTAAAATAAAAACCACATGATTATACCAATAGATGCAGAAAAAGCATATGAAAAATCCAACACTGATCTGTCATAAAAACTCTCACGTAAATTGGAAATAAAGGTGAACCTCCTCAACTTGATTTAAAAAATTTACAAAACACCTATAACTAACATCATATTTAATGGTAGGAAACTAGAGGCTTTTCTACTAATCACAGGAACAAGGCAAGGATGTCACCTCTCACCACCACTTCTTACAATATCATACTGGAAGTTCTAGCAAATGCAATAGACAAGAAAAGAAAATGTATACAGACTTCAAAGGAAGAAATAAAACTGATCTTTGTTATAACATCATTATCTATGCAGAAAATCTAAAAGAATCACCAGAAAAAAAAAATCCTGGAACTAATAGGAAATTTAACAAGCTTTCATGACACAAGTTTAATGTACAAAAATTAATTACTTTCCTATATGCAAACAGTTAACTGAAATTTGAAATTAAAACATAATGCTATTTATATTAGCACACCCAAAAATGACATATGTAGGTATGGATCTAGTAAAAATATGTACAAGACCTATGGGAAGAAATATAAAACTCTGATGAAAATAAATAAATAAAAAGATATTCATCTTTATGAATATGAAGACACGGTATTTTCAAGATCTCGGTTCTCCCCAACTTGATTTATAGATTCAAAGCAATTCCAATCTAAATCCTAGCCAGTTACTTTGTGGATATCAAAAAGCTGATTCTAAAATTTATATATAGAGGCAATAGACCCAGAATAACCAACACAATATTGGAGGAGTTGGAGAACTAACAACACTCAGAAGGAAAACTTGCTGTAAAACTGCAATAATCAAGACAGCATTGCTGTAAAACTGCAATAATCAAGAACAGACAAATCAATCAATGGAACAGAATAGAGGGCCCAGCAGTAAACCCACATTAGCAAAGTCAACTGATCTTTCACAAAGAAGCAAAGGCAGTACAATGAAGAAATGATAGCCTTTTTAACAAATAGTGCTGGAGCAACTGGAGAGCCACATGTGAAAACAATAAATCTGAACACAGACGTCACATCCTTCACAAAATTCAAGTCAAAATGGATCACAGATGTAAATGCAAAGTATAAAATTATAAAACTCCTAGAATATAACATAGGAAAAAATCTAGATAACCTTCAGTTTGGCAATCACTTTTTAGATACTATATCAAATGCACAATCCATGAAAGAAGTAACTGATAGGCTGAACTTCATTAAAATTTAAAAAATATATGGAAACAAGATACATGGATAAAGAATTGTTACTCAAAATATACAAAGAACTCTTAATACAGATGCTCCTTGATTTACAATGGGATTACTTCTTAATACATTTATTGTAAGTAAAAAAAAAAAATCATTTAAGTCAATCTTAAGTCCAGATGGTTTTTGACTTAAGATACTATTGGGTTATGTCCCAATAAAGTTGAAAAATTTTAAGTCAAACAACCCTACATTGAGGACTATCTGTACTTAACAATAAGAAAACAAACAAAATGATTTAAAAATGAGCCAAAGATCTTAATAGAGCCCCCACCAAAGAAGATATACAGATGGCAAATAAGCATATCAAAGATGTTCCACATCATATGACATCAGAAAAATGCAAAATAAAAAGACAATGAGATGCCACTGCTTATTAAAATGACTAAAATCTCCAGATTACTGATAACATCAAATGCCAGCTAGCATATGAAACAAAAGGCATGTTCACTATTGCTGATGGGAAAGCAAAAATAGTATCATTCCTTGGTATTTACTCAAAGCAGTTGCAAACTACATCTATACAGATACCTGCACATGGATGTTTATAGCAGCTTTATTCATAATTGCCAAAACTTGAGAGCAACCAATATATCCTCCAGTAGGTGAACAAACAAATTTGCTGTGGTGCATCCAGACAATGGAATATTATTTAGCACTAAAAACTGCTATGGAAAGACATGGAGAAGATTTAAATGTGTATTACTAGGTGAAAGAAGCCAATATAAAAAGGCTACATAAGATTCCAACTATAGGATGTACCGTAAAAAGCAACATTGTGGAGACAAACTATTATTAAAAAGTCAGTAGCCGGGTGTAGTGGTTCACACATTTATAATACCAGCACTTTGGGAGGCCAAGGCAGGAAGATCACCTGAGGTCAGGAATTCGAGACCAGCCTGGCCAACATGGTGAAAGTCCATCTCTACTAAAAATATAAAAATTAGTCAGGTATGGCAGTGCATGCCTGTAGTCCTAGCTACTCAAGAGGCCAAGGGAGAAGGGCTTAAACCTGAAGGTGGAGGTTGCAGTGAGCCGAGATTACAGCACTGCCTGGGCAACAAGAATGAGACTCTATCTAAGAAAGAAGAGAAAAGAAGAGACAAGACGAGATGAGAGAGAAAGAAAGAAAGGTCAGTAGTTAACAAGGGTTAGAGGAGAGGAAGGGATAAGTGGTTAGAATACAGAGAACTTTTAGGGCAATGAGAATGATACTCTAAGGGTGAATACACGCCATTACTCACTTCTTCAAATTCATAGAATATACAACACAAAGAGTGAATCCTAATGTAAAAACCTTGGACTTTGGGTGAAAATGCTGTGTCAATGTAAATTCATCAACTGTAACAAATGTACTAGTCTTGTAGGGGAGAGGTTGATAACAGGGGAGGCTATGCATGTAAGGGGGCAAGAGGTATGTGAAACATCTGTACCTCTGCTCCATTTTGCTGTTAATCTGAAACTGCTATTTTTTAAGGGTATTACATTTTTTAAAATGCAGTTCAACTTGAAATTTTAGGCTGTCTTCATAATTATAAGCTTGACCTAATTGACACAAAATCATAGGCAAAACCTAATCTTTACTGCATCACAGATAGACATATGGATAAAAGGAAGTAGAGAGTTACTTCTTAGTGATCAGATATTTTAGGTAAAAAGACTTACACAGAAAAATGCCTAGACAAGTAAAGCCTAATTTCTGTTCACTTCAGTTATCTAGATAATTAAGTCAAGTAATTCATTTGTTTATATATATAGTGAGTAAAAACAAATAACGTAAAACATGATTTATAACAATAAAACTGTGTGTATGCCACAATAATATAGGCTTACACATTACAATGAAGTGTATTGTGCCTTGCTAAGATTGTTAGAAGATAATTTTCATAATAATGTTTAATGTCCTACATGGCAAAGAGTTTAAGTCATTAATTAATGAGAGAACTAAGAAGATGTTACAACTGGTCTATAGGAGAATTCAAAGAATGAATATATGTGGGAAATCAGGAATACTTGAATTGACAAATAGTTAAAACTAATTGATATCCATGGGACAATAATTCATTGAACTTATTTGAATAATAGTTATTCGAATTTGTATGAACAAGCAAAATTTGCATCATCATCAATTTTCTATATTTGCAGGACAATCAGTAATCACTTCTGCTAATTTCAAAGATTTTCACAATTTTTCTGACAGTAAAAGATTTTGCACTATTTTGTTAAAAAGACTCAACAGTATCACCTATACTTTGTACAAAAACAAGATGTCCTTATCTGTTCATTCCCATTTTTCCCAAGCCAACCAAAGTTTATTCTTTTTATAAGCATAATTTTACAAACATAAAAAAACTTCTCCTTACCCAACATCCAAAAGAACTTTTCCACCTGCTGACTGATGTGTGAATTTCTTACATAGGAAATTGTCAAAGACCAAAACAAAGACGACCAAAAGAGAAAGAAAAAAAAAAAACCCTCAGTTTATTAACTTGCCAGACAAGAGAACATACACAAATGTCGAACTTTACTAAGTAGATCACTTGGGGATGAGAGGAACTCAAGGGTTTCCAGAAAGATAGGTTTGAAAACCTAGCATGAAATAAATCCTCAGGTCTGTATGTAATTGGTTAAAACACATACCATTGCCCATTGGTTAAAAACAGTTTCCCGTTAAGTCCAGTAAGAATCCGGTGTACTAGAGTCATTCAAACTTCATGATTCTTAGCTGCTTAGAAAAATTACAGTGTTTAGCTTTGATATATCCTGGGCAAATGTCGCAATAAATGGAAAATTTTCATTCTCTCAGTGTAGCCTCTTAGGTCAGAAGACAGAAAAATACGGCATGGGCCAAGTCTAAAACCCTTTTTAGTATGGCCTGTGATCTAAGAACAGTTTTTACATTTCTAAACGGCTGTTAAAAAAAAAATCAATAAAAGAAAAAATGTACCACAGAGACCATATGTGGCTTTCAAAGCCTAAAATATTTACCATCTGGCCTTTTACAGCAGAAATTTGCTGACCTCTGTCTTAGATCACAGTGTGAGATAAGGTTTACATTGCAGATAACCCTTAATATATAAAATAGATGAGATTTTATAGTAAGTACTAACATAACAGTTTTTTCTGAATTATAATGGATAAAAGATAGAAGTAACAGGGAAGCACTAATTTCCTAGAAGAAGAATGAATTTTTAAAAAACTTACAGAAGGGCTATCAAACACGGTAAGTGGAGGTAGCCAGACAAACATCCCAACTGGCCTAGTGGGCAAGGAATCGGAAAAGAAAGAGAACTAACAGGAAATTAACGAAGGTGAGTTAATTCATTATGCAAGTAACATCTTGTGTCACATCTCTCTAAGAACTAACCACAGCGTGTGCTCATTTGTGGACAAAAGAGGAAAATCACAGTAAGAGTAAAAGCTAATTGTCTCTAAAAAGTAGTAGGCTGTATTAAACTTAAAAATACAGACTAAGAGCCTAAATTTAAGCATAAATTGAAAAGTTTTTGTACAAGCAGGAAACCCATCTAATACCAAGTCTAGGTTTCAGAGAGGGGTACTTAGGTAGACCTTTTGAAACAAAATATTATGAATCATCACTGTCCCATATAAGGAAAGCCATGTTTTTGGGTGTTGCTGTGTGGGTGGCCATATTTTGGCTTTTTAATTAGGCAAGCATGGGGAAAGTTGGAGGTGGTCTGGCTACAGTATCACTCAATGGTCCTTCTGGGATCATTGCCTTCAATCAGGTCTGCATGCTATTAGCATACAAAATGGCCAAGACAGGGTGTGTCAACTGCGAAGAAAAAGTATGGTTTCTCTTGCAAATCTGCACATCTAGTCTGTTATTACTTATCCTAAGGGCTTTTTCTGCTTCCGCTTATCTCTTTCATTTCTTCTACATCACTGTTTTTATCACAGTTTTCATGCATCCATCACTAAACCAGTAAAACATCCCCATGAGGGGCTCTAATCTTTCTTTCACACAGAATAGTCTTCTTTATTATCATTCTCTTCGTAATTGTTACAGAATTTGCTCTGGTTCCTAAGAAATACACAACTCTGAGGATAGGAAGAGAGATGAACAAAAATGCTTCAGCGCTCTCTCTCCCTCTCTCTCCCCCTCTGTTTCTCTTTCTCTTCCTTTCTTAGTCCAAGGAAAGGACCGAAGAGCTATTTTTAAAAATAACAAAATAACTGTGCTCCAAACCAAGAAAAGGTTTTATTAAGAGATTAAGTGTTAAGGTTAAAGATATGAGAAGATGGGAATTCTTTTTTTTTTTTTTTTTTTTTTCTTTTACAGAGTCTTGGTTTGTCGCCCAGTCTGGGGTGAAGTGGTGTGATCTCAGCTCACTGCAACCTCCGCCTTCCTGGTTCAAGCCATTCTCCTGCCTCAGCATCCAGAGTAGCTGGGATTACAGGCAGGCATCACCATGCCCAGCTAATTTTTGTATTTTTAGTAGAGGTGGGGTTTCACCATATTGGCCAGGCTGTCTTGAACTCCTGACTTCAGAAGATCCGCCCGCCTCAGCCTCCTAGTGTTGGGATTATAGGTGTGAGCCACCACGCCTAGTCAAGAAGATGGGAATTGTTACACCCCTTGATAGAGACGGGAATTCTGGTGTGCAATCTAGTAAAATGGATCAGAATTTGAAATATGAATATTCTTTGATCTAGAAGTTTTAGGAATTTGTCCCCAAAGGTATAATAAAAGAGGTGCTTGAAAGCGTAAGAGTAAGGATGTTTATTGCCATAATGTGAATACTAGTGAAATAAGGGAGAAAACTTAGAAACACTGATCACATAAATCATGGTACTTTCACATAAAGAACATACTGAAATCATTAAAATAACAAGGCTTATATTTATGTTTGATGTAGAAAGGCAGCCATAATGCCTATGTTGTTCAATCAAAAAGCAGGTTATAAGCCAGCATGTGTAGTGCATACTTATAATTCTCCACAATTGGAAGAAAAGGATTTTCACTATTTCTTAGATCGGATTATGGTCTGAACTTCTTACAGTGATCATGTATTACTTTTCTAATAAATAAACAGAAATAATTGTACCATTACTCACAGTCCCCTGCAACCCAACACAAGCAGACCCCATTCCTCCTATTTTTCCTCCCACCTCTCCCTTACTCCAGATTGGTTTAACTTTGACAAACTGTATTTTTAATGTCGTGTTTTTTACACTTTGCTCAGGGTTTTTCCTGCCCAGAATGCTCTCTGCCCCAGCCTTGCCCTTTTCCCTTCTGTTCATCTTTCAAGATCTATCTCCAGAAGTCTCCTTCATCAGCCCATCTGGAATCCATCATCCGTGTCTTTCAACCCCCATGGCACTTTCATTCTGGACTAAGTTTTCTTCACTTGAGGTCTATATCTCCCATGGATGGGTTTTCCTAAGTTCATGAATGCAGGGAAATAGTAAAGAAATGTTAGTATACGTATACGTGCATTTCCTTAGACAGTGTCCACAGCTTTGAGCAGATTTTCAAAACGGCATAAACATAGTCATTTGTCTAAATACCTTTCATTTACCAATGTATCATATTCAACTTTATGATATTACTTCTATTATTTTCTTAAAATGCCACTTACATCTTTTTACTTACTTTTAAACATACCTGTTTCTTCCCTCCAGACACTAAGAAAATTGAGAATAAGAACCAAGATATACCCTTTTTTCAATCCCTTATCAAAACCTTGCACAGTTCAAGAAAATAGGTGGAATTTTTTAAATGCATGTTGATTTGATGAGAATTTGTACCCACAGGAAAATGTGTGGTTAATCATGAAAATTAGTAACATCCAAAGCCTGAAAGAAAAAAAAAATTGTGGCAGAAAGAACCAAAATAGAAACCTTGTCCTTAGTCCTGAGACAGCAGTTCTTCAAAGTCTTGCGGACCGGACCCTTGATAATCAGATGACTCACCATCAGGACAAACAGGGCCAGGCACGGTAGCTCATACCTGTAATCCCGGCACTTTGGGAAGCGGAGGCAGGTGGAATCACCTGAGGTCAGGAGTTCGAGACCAGCCTGACTAACATGGAGAAATCCCATCTCTACTAAAAATACAAAATTAGCTGGACATAGTGGCGCATGCCTGTAATCCAGGCTACTCAGGAGGCTGACGCAGGAGAACCACTTGAACACAGAAGGGAGAGGTTGTAGTGAGCCGAGATCGTGCCACTGAACAGGATTTGACAAATAGGTAAACGTTCCCACATGATGGTGCATATTTAACATAACACTGAAGTTTGCCACAGGTAATATTCCAAAAGAAAATTATAAACAGGTCAAAGCAGGTATAAAAGAAAGAAAAACATGTATGGATTTTAACATAGATATTCTTAGAATAGAAAATTTTTCTTAAAATATTAGTCACACAATTAAGGAACCCCTATCAGAAAGTAGAAACATACTTGTTTGACACAATTTCACTAATAATAAGAAACTTATTCCATTCTACATATCTGCAAAACCTGGTACAGCTATTAAGAAAAATAATCCTTCTCTTCATAAAGTAGTCGCAGGTAAAAGTAAGACATGGTAACTGTAAAGAAATCCATTTTCTGCAAGAATATGTCACACAATACCAAAATGGAGGCTGGAATTTGTTCTAGAGAAAATTCATAGCACAATTTGCTGCATTTTTACCATACCTTATATGGGGCTTAACTCAAAACTCCCACAAAGAAATTCTGCCTCATCAGTGTTACCATGACATGATCTGCACATTGAAAAACCAGCCCCTTAGATGCAATCCATGGGCACTTTCTGAAATTATCAATAATCCAGTATCTTTAAACCATTCATCAGCATTAGTGTCAGGTTGCAAATTTGTCCAGTCAGACATATCAATCATGTATAGCAATGATGACAGCAGCGGCAAATCAGAGAAAGCCAAATTACCTGCCAAGGCCTCCCACACTTAGAAAAACATTTAACAAAGACAGCTGATTAACTCATTCTCACATAGTCATTTACCCAGGCTTGCAGAGTTCATTCAAAAGTAATTTCCACTACTTTGGTAAGCAATCTATGTAACTTGCTAATGAGAATGTGTCAGAATATGTCTTTACAAGTCATTATGTGAAATATCATAGGTATGTGGTGATGAGATCTTCAAAATATACATGGTTCCATCTCAAAAAAAAAAATTCACACAGGCTGCCTAGTGAAGTCTCTTTTAGAAATTTGTCATAATTTTCCCACAGTTCAGATGTGATTATACAGGAGTTCAGTAAAAATCCATATTTACTCTAGCAAATTGATCAGAATTATAGAAAAAGACTATTCTAAGTATTATTTGGATAAAATCCTGAGTTCAGAAACTCAATTGTATTTGCTTAATTTTCCCCATCTTTGTGCACCTGTGCTGGTTTGTGTGTGTTCGTATTGACATGTTCACCATTTAATTACCTTCACTATATGGATCAAGCAAAACCGAGAGGGAAACTACCAAATCATTTTCAGAGAGTTGGCATAGTAAAGAGCTGGGACAGATGTTAAAAGTGAGAATAACTGTCTTACAACAGCAAAAAAATACAAAAAGAAAACATGCATGTAGGTCTATTCAATTTTAGCATGGGAAGCAAAGTCAAGAAGCACAAAGCCCTGTATGGAACACTGTTATGATGGTGATATCTAACTGAAGCAAGGACAATAGACATCACTATTCATAATATGGAAAAATTCACCTGTCTATAATTAACTCCATTTAGGCTCCAATTAACAGAAGCTGCTAGGAATTTTAGCCAATGGTATGGCTATCTGGGATATAGTATGTACCCAAAGATTTATGAGTAAATTGCCTCCAAGAATATGAGTAACTTTCAGCCCATAACACCCCCTACCTGCTTCATCTCTTGGATACAGGAGTTGTGACTTTTGTTTTCTAGGAAATGCAACCTAGACATTCTGTTCAACCTGAACCTGCTGTGATAAGTGTTCTAACTCTTGGACATTTGCTCAGTATTAAAACTGTCTTCTGTTGCAATTCCTACCAAACACATAATATATACACACAAAAAAAATTATCATCTTATTGTCATATTTGGGTAAACATTGTCATATAGTACCCACATATGTCACGGCACATTCCCTGATTGGAATTAAACACATGCTAAAGAATTGCAGGTGTCTTCTAAATAACCAAGTTAGTCCCAAATGCAGAAAGAAAGAAAACAAATAATCCAGCAATCAATACAGCATCAGCATCATTAACTCTAATCTCCAGAGTCTACTCTTTTTAGTTGGGAGAGAAAAATAAGAAAATCTCAAAGCTATACTATTATGCCAGTCAATTACATTTTGATAGAAGAGTTTCATGCTTCCATCTGTAATTAAAGTCAGCAGTCTTATAAATTAAATTCCTACAAAGGGAAAATTGTATAGGAGCAGAGGGAGCACTTAGTTGTTTCTAAGATAAAAGCTAGGAAATAAATTGTGTATAAAACAAACTATCTCTTAACAGCACAAGTTATTAACCTACACACTGGGCATATTGTGATCAGGACATACGTACACCATCACCTGCATGCTAGAAACTATTTTTTTAATTGGAAGACTGCATGATGGTTCACTTTCATTAATTTCAGCTCAACACTGGCTCCAAATAATATATCTCAATAATGAAAAACTTAAAGGTTTTACAATAATCCATAAAAGAGCCCAAAACTGCTGATAAATGTAAAATAACATTGCCTACATGATTCAATTTAAATTTTACTTCTCCTTCTCCAAGCAGGGTGACTTCCCTGCTCTTGGATTTGAGGTATAATTTGCTGTGACCAATGGTATGTTGGCAGACATGATGCATGTAAAGGATCAGAAACTGCCAGCACAGGTGGTCTTGCTCTCATTTGCATCAGTCTTCACTGTGAGAAGATAGCATCCCGGCTGGTCCACCGGTCCCTAAAGATTAGCTACAGACCCAACCTGACTACAGATACATGAAGTGAGCCCAAGTAAAACCAGTATAAGCATCCTGTTAAGCACAGCCTCAATTAGCCAACCATTAGCCATTGATCTGTAGATGCATGAGAAATAAATAATTATTATTGTATTATAACAACGTATTGCTGTGGGAGTAGTAGACTGACACAACTAACAAATAAAGTCTAAATTCCTTAAACCAGAATCCAATGTCTTTCATGTTCTCTGTGATACTTTGACATAATTATCTAGTCATTCATTCATTAACCAACAAATATTGAGTATCTACTATATGTCAGTTACAATTCAGGCACTGGGGATAGAGTGGTTAACAAAAGTTCACACTGTAATGGAGCTTACATTCTAGAAGACAGAGAAAGCAATAAATAAATGTATAACATGGCAGGTAGTGATAGCTTCAGTGAGGAGGAGTGACAAGTAAAAGTAGAGTGAGTAAAGGCAGTAGTAGTGTGGTCAGAGAATATTTCTCTGATGAGGTAACATTTGAACAAACATCTGAATTAAGTGAAAGAAAAAGCTATGAGTATATCTCAGGGAAAAAAATCCTACTGTCAAAAGAAATAGGAAATGCAAAACACTTTAGGGAGAACATACTAAATGCATTTCAACAACAGCATGGAAGCTAATATTTTAAACACAGTAAGAAAGAAGCAGGATAGGAGGATACGGTGTTGGGGGTGGCAGAGAGTAAACCATGTAGACCTCGAGGCCCTGCTTTAGCTTTCACTGTGAGAGAGAATGAAAACATTTAACTCATAGATAGCTACCTACCTAATTATCTAGCTACCTACCTCTCTGTCCATCCATCTATCTGTCCATTTATCTTATCCATCTACTTAACAATCTCATATATCTATTGTCTGTCATCTATGTATCTTTATCTATTTCTTTATCCATTTACCTATTACATTCTGCCATCTGTTCTAAACATCAGTTTCTGCTATAGCATTCCTACCAGATTCTGAGACTCTTGGTGATAAGGGCTGTGTCTTACTCATGTCTTTATTCCCCCAATGCCTAATACATTGTAAGCTGTCAATAAATAGTGGTCAAATAATAGAAAAATTAATTCATGCACAAGCATAAAAATAAGCTTTTTCCTAATATTTTAATATCCTAATACAATAAGTATTCCCTTAGTGGTATGATTCTTAGAATCAAAGACTACATACTATGTGACCCTGAATAAAAGAAAAAGATTAGGAGAAGTTTAGTAAATCCTACTGTTAACCTGAGGCTCTACTTAGAAAATTCATCTATAAGGTGTGGATAATTCAGACACTTCTATTCCTACCTTCTTCTGCATTTCCTATAACCCTAGAGTCTAGAAATGTTTGCCCTAATAGCAATAATGATAAGTGTTCTGGAGAAAAATTTCTTTTGACTATATGGCTGAACAATAAAAATAATAAGCCTAATGTGTGAATATACCTACATGGTAGCTACCTGAATTTCCAACCATTTAGCCCTGTTTTCAGCCCATGGTGAAAAACACTACCTCAAAAAATCCATACAGAAATCTGAGCTAGATGAGAGAAAATTCCAAAGATAAAGTGTGTGGCCCAGAAGAAATCAATACAGCTTTATTTACTTTGCAGGAAGCAACTTTCAGACACAGCACAGTTACATGATGTATAAAGAGGGCTGTTTTCTGAGCTTTGTGGACTTCTTTATGGAAAGCCAACATATGAGCTATCCAGATAACCAAAAGTTACTGAGACCTTCCAAACACCAAAAGATGCCCTCACTGTTGTCTCACAAACAAAATCTATGTAAATGAGTTTGTTTCAAGCACAGTAGAGGAGAAACAGAAGCAAACAAGAGTGTAGACGGAACTGTCTTTTAGGATCCCACCCTACAATTTTGCAATATTGATAGCTGTTCTTTAAGAACAATTTCTTCTGTGAACAAGATGATTCATATACGCCAGGACTCTGCAGCATAAGGTGCAAATAGATTTTCTGTGAATTTGTTTTGTTTCCCTACAGAAATTGCCTTAAAAACTCAAATGCCCTTCAAAATGTATTTTGTATGGCAAAATAGTATTTGTCATGAATTCTGAAAGGAATGATCAGGCTTTTTGATAACAGATATTTGGGTCTACATGCAGACTCTTCTACTTTATCCCAAGCCTGATTCAAAATCCAGGCTGTGCAGGCAGATAAAAGTATATGTGTTTTTTTAAGACTTTCAACTTTGAAATGAGGTTATTTCATGCTTTTAAATCACAAAGAGAGAGCTTTGTAAGCAGTTCCTTCACAGCAGCCTCTGCTAGATCTTCAGAGATTGAATTCTTTCCTAGCTGGAGCAATGTCTCTGGAACAATAGTGGGAGTTGATTTTTCTCCTCAGCCAATTCTCTCTTTTAACAATTAGGATGTAGTGAGCTGCATTTGATCAGGTTGAAATGGCAGGTCAAAATCTATACTGACTAAATTTCATTGGATTTCCCAAGATGTTGCTCTTGCTATGCCCTTCAGTTGTGTGTGTGTGTAGGGTCACTGAGGTTTCTTCATCAGGCCATTCATTGTATTTCTCCTCTAAGTTGATTGTGTTCCTGGCTGAAGTGTACTCACCTTAGAAGATAAAAAGACCTTCGCTGAGTATTTGATTACTTCTGTGTTTACATTTTTTCACCACAGCTTCCCTGGAGCATAAGTTATTACTACAACAATCTACAATATCATTACCATTAGCATGCATGTGGGCCTCTGTGCTCTTTTCACATATCGCTCGCAAAGCCGTATACAAATGGGAAATGTCATTAAGGTATCAGTGTCAAACTCTGTACCTTCATTTCAACTAAATGAGGTTTTGTCTTTTCATTTTTAATTAGTCTTTCCCTGTGTTTCTAAACCCCTCATGTGTGTCTCTTGCTTTATTTTATTTTCCTTCTGAATCCCCTCCTGCTTTCTCCTTACAGAATACAAAGTCTTTCAAGATTGGTTCTGATGGCATCAGTGGCCCCATCTACAGTGGCCACTGCCAAGACGGTGGCTGCAGCATGGAGACAGTGCTGGGTTTCCCATTCCATGGAGCAGGAAGGAGTCCGACACCCCTCTGCCTTCCCACTACCACTGCCCTGGCGTGCCTCTAGACACAAGTGTCTCTGTGCTTTGGAAGGCCTAGGAAAGCCCTCCTGCACCCTGCAGGCTTGGAAGTGCCTGCTACCACTGTCTGGCTTCTCCTCACTGTCAGCACCCACTCGGATCTTGGAGGCATGGCCAGGGCTGCACACTTCATGGAGCTGCAGGAGCAAGGGACAAGCAGGAACCCACCTTTTCCAAGTTGGTAGGGCAGGAGCTCCCCTGGTGCAGCTTCAGCCACCCAAGCTCTGCTGCGGACCAGGCATTCCTGTGCTCTTGAGGGTCTAAGAAGGTACCCCTGCTCCCTGCAGACTCAGAAGTACCTGCTCCCACTGCCTGGCCTCTGCCTGCTCCCAGCACTCACTCCTACTCCCACCATGGAGTAAGGTTGAGCCCGAGCCCAGATGCTGTTGCTGCACAGCAGATGGGCACCCACTTGGGGCAGCACTGACAGCCAGGCTCCTGCCACCTCAGCCCCCTCTGGACTTTGGGCACCAGGAGCATGGGAGGGAAGCCGAAGTGGAACTGAGGGCAGCTCAGCATTGGCCTGCAGGCACCCCTTGGCACTAACAGCCTGGGTGCCATGAAGGAGGGGCAGACAAGCTCCTGGGCAGAAGGGAGCAGGTCCTTGGTGAAGCCCCACGTTGAGGCTGGGGAAGGCCATGAAGGCCTGAGGCACCTGGCTGTCAGTCCTGCAGACTGGAGGGGAAACTGGCTGTGCTTTTTCCTGGGGCCACCCATGGCTGCCATGGACCAGTAAATATGCACTTCTTTCTCTGAAGATCATAAAAACCCTGGACTCCATGGGTGTGGTGACTTATCTGTAATCCTGGCACTTTGGGAAACCGAGGCAGGAGGATCACCTGAGGTCCGGAGTTTGAGAGGAGCCTGACCAACATAGAGAAACCCCGTCTCTACCAAAAATACAAAATCAGCCGGGCGTGGGGGTGCATGCCTGTAATCCCAGCTACTCAGGAGGCTGAGGCAGGAGAGTCACTTGAACCGGGGAGGCAGAGGTTGTGGTGAGCAGATATCATGCCATTCCACTCCAGCCTGGGCAACGAGAGCAAAATGCTACCTAAAAAAAAAAACCTGGACTTAGCCAGAGCAGAGTAGATGTCTGGACAACCAGGTGCAGGGAAAGGTTACCCTCTCCAGTGAGGGCTCAGGATATCCTGCCTACAGAGAGGAGCCACCCACTGCAGGTCTCCTCTGAGCTGTGCTAACACTGAATAAAGCTCCTCTTCGTCTTGCTCACATTCCACTTGTGTGCATACCTCATTCTTCCTGGATGTAGGACAAGAACTCAGGCAATAATGCCACTGGCCACAGAGGTTTCCAGCCAGAAAAGCAACACCCCAAAGATATCATAACAGTTCTACGTCTTAAACACCTTTGCATCGTTTCTCTAAACTTAGTTCAATGCCTGGCAAACAATCACCATTAATAAACAAAAAAAACTAAATAAGAATGAAGAACAAATTAATGAATAAATGATGGTATCACAGGTCTTTAGTCACACTGCATAGCCAATGCTATTTTATCAATGAGTTTTCTTTCCCAACTGCCCTTGATGACTGAACAAAATGTACCTTTCTCTTTTTCATCATTTTTTCTCAGATTGCCAGCTGAACTTTTTAACACTTTTGAGCTAACCAGAGCTTCTGTTTCTTTACTAATGCTGATTAGTAAAATCAGTTATTCTCACTCTTGAGGATGCATCACAATCACCTGGAGGGCTTGTTAAAATACAGATAGCTGGGCCCCACTCCCAATTTCTTATTCAGTAAGTTTGAGTTGGGAACTAAGACTCTCCATTTTTAATAAGCTCCCAGGTGATCCCATGCTGCTGGTCCAAGGACTGTACTTTGAGAACCACTGGATCAGCCAATCACCTAGGAAACTTCTGTGCCCAATTTGCTCCCTTGGTTTTTAATAACGAGTGCTCAAGAGGTCCAAAAAAGAGAAAAGGAGCCAGTTACAACATTTGCAGTCTTTCTAGTTGCAAAGCTTGAAATCATCGTTGACTACAAATGCAAAGTCTGAGTGAAGACATGAATCAAACTGTATTCCTTTTTGCCAAGTCCCAAATAAAAGTGACCATTAGTAAAGATAAGGGAAATTGGAGAGGCTATATCCTGGTATGTTAATGTTGCCCAAAATATCTCAATAAACAAGAAGGCACACCTCTCCATCCTGCTGCTTGCTAAACCACCTTTATTGAATTTCATGATCTAAACATGTAATGAGTTTAAATGCTAATTCTGCAGAGGTCCAAAATATATCTTGTTTGGTCCTTAACTTCTCTTTGCCTAATTGAAATCTATCTTTACTCTCCTGTTATTAAAAATAAGTTCAAATCATCTTCTTAAAGCAGTATGGAAATCAGATGCATTTATATCCAATTATCAATATATTGATTTTTAAAGTTAAAATTAGAAGTAAATGTATAATCCTTGAATTGTGAATGAAGAATCATGTTAAAAAAAAAAGAAGTAAATGTATAATAAATGACAGAAAAAAGTTCTCTTATTAAGACATTGCAGGATTTAAAGTAGTATCTAGATAATATTTCCTTATATGGAAGTTATAAATTTATGGTAAAATAGCAGTGAAGGGATGGGAAACAAATCTTACAAAAGAATATGATTCGCTGTCAGGAAAATATGCAAAATCTGGGAGGTATTTCCTTTGCCAAAAGGCTGCCAGATTTGTAGTGCAAGCTAAGACTGTTTTTTACTACAAGTGTGTCAATTATCACATTCGGCTATGAATAACAGAGCATTTGACAAAACAGGGGCTTGCACAAACAGGTTTTGTTTTCTGGTTTTTTTTCATATAAGAATTTTGGAGATGGATGATTGCTGGTGTTAGTAGGGTCAAGGTTGCTGTTTTCCTTCTGGTCGCGAAATGGCTATTTCAGCTTCAATGATCATGAAAGAAAATAGAAACTAAAAGAAAGAGATTCCAGAACTGTGTCACATAACCACACCTGGATTCAAAGAAATCTGGGAAACACGTTTTTAGTTCTGCAGTCTTCATCACCAACTCAACACAAAGGAGGGATTGGAATAGATGCAAAATGATTTTGTCTGTCATAGCTGGAAATACAAAATGATATACACAAAAAAAAAAGAATGTGATCACTGATTCACATGGTTTAAATGTGAGCAATATTAATATTAGAATAATAATAAGTATATTCTGGCTATTGATTTAACAAAAACTTAAAATATAACTATTTGGAGTAGGAAAAAAGTGAAGATTTGTGGCAAGGGCAGGGGACAGTGAAGAACATTAAATTAGATTCTTACAAAGCTCCTACCTGCCCACCTCAGCGTTCATTCTTTCTTTTGTCCTTAGAAATAAAATCTTGACTTTTAACAGACATAATTGCCAGAATAAAAGACTAGATTTTCCAACCTTTCTTACAGCTGGCAGTGGTCAAGTGACAAAATTCTGTTCAAGGACATATAAGTAGAAATACTTAGGACTGTGACAAAAACACCTCATAGGGACATAACTGCCGAGAGGGCCTCTCCTCTGCCTGCACTTTCATCTTTCTTCCTTCATGAAGACTGCAACTTGGATACAACTGGCTAGGGTGCTGGCAGTCCTCTTGAACAGGAGGTGACCAGAACGTGAATACCATTACTAGGGTAATAGAACAGAAACCAGAATCCAAGATAATTCTAAGAGGCTACCAGGAAAACCATTGGGCCATTTTCTACAGACATTTTAACACCAGAGTAGAATGACAGAAAGAACTTCTATCATTTTTAAGTCACTGTTACGTTGCAAAAGCCACATTTTATCTTACAAGATGAAAAATAACAACCAATAATAACAATGGTAACAAGATAAAACCTCTCTTATATTTTTAAACTTTTTCAACTAATTTATACATCCAAAAACACAGAATCAGAACTAAAATTACTATCTACTAAGACAAAATGAAAGAAAATACTAAGTAGCAAAAGCTGTAAAAATGTTTACTTTTTCTCCACCTATGCTATCAGATCTTCTACAATGAACACACTTACTCTTTTAAACAGGAAAAAAATCAAAGCTGTTCTTAAAGATCAGGTGAGAATCTTAAATTCTTTCCTTATTTAAAAAAATTATAAAAATACCTAATTTATGGGCTTGACTCAAAATGGAGAAAAATAAATTATTAAGAACATAGGAATACAGAAATTAATCTGAAAGCACAAAATATAAAATTTATGAATTTGAAAAATGATTCTCTAAAAATGTTTATGTAAAAGGCAAAATTTCAGACAGCTGAATTCAGGAAACCTGAAATTCACAAAATAGGAATGTGAAAAAGGTTCTGCATCCCCCTAAACACACATGCACACACGCATGCACGCACACGCACCTCTTTCAATGGCTAAGGACTCCCAAGAGTAATCAAGATAAAGTAATAAAAACAGAGATGGGTACTAAAGTATTTTAATGACTTTGTGATGCATACAACAAGGGGAAGGACAATGAGATAATGCAAATGTAGTTCAAAATGGTCAACTTCCATTTAACTGTATGAAAAACCAAATCCTTCTCCACATTGTAACATTTTCCCCAGTCTTTTATTATACCTCTCTCCCATCACCTGGCAACCCAGTCTTTCAATAAACAGTAAGAAAATGGAGTAAATAAGGCCAAAAATGTGATTTTTCTCCCAATTCCTTGGCAGTTTCCCCTGTATGGGTGGCCTCGTAGGTTTGGTATGCTCCAACCAATCAAGACTAGAAAAGCTACTTCCTGGGCCTGAGCCTCCAGATTTCTTAATTAGCGATATTTTATTCACAACCATATATACTCTCCAAAATCAAACATAAGTTAAAAAGTCCCATACCAAAGTTACTTCATACATGGCAGAGACAGAAAATGTATCCAGGAAATGTATCTGAGGAAATGACTTTTTACCTAAGTCACTCCTAAATATAATAGTGGGAAGAAATTATCAGAGTTGCCTAGCATATTTTTAAAACGTCTGACTTCCCATGTCTTCCCACACAAAGATTTACTTTCACCATGTCTTCTCCCTTATAGCAAAGGCCAGATTTGTGGACATTGCTACAGTATACCCCTGCTCAAGTTGGGATGAGAAAAATTATACCTATGGCCCAACTAATACTACAATCAAAATGAAGAACTAAAATAGCATAATATAAAAGAGAATGTTGGAGGTCACTGAGTTGTTTATGAGTATCAAAAAGGGACTAGCCAATCAAAAGAGTAATATTAAGAGGAGAAAAGAGAATAAGGAATGCAGGCCAAATCAGAAAGATAACATTTGACCTGCACTCTACAAACCTATTATATTTCACTAAAACTATGTTTGGTTATTTCATTCAAACATTTCAAAAAAATGTAATCATACATCTTTTTGAAGTAATTAAATGTCAATATTTTGGGAATCTGAGTGAAGGTATACAGGCTTTCTTTGTTCTTTAGCAACTTTAGTTTAATTCAAAAATTATTTCAAATAGAAAGGAAGACTATTTAAAAGAGAAAGTGCCAAGCTAGTAAATGTATGAAAGCACTTTCAATTTAACTACTCAGCAAAGAAATATAGAAAATAAAAGTAGCATACTATTTAAAAATTATAATTTTCTATATTGATGGCTTCACAATAAAATGAATGGAACCTCTTAAATTTTCCTGTATTTTTACTTAGTATAATTCCACTTCTATGAATTTATCTTCAGGAACTATATAAATTCTTTCAAAGCTTAATATGGGAGAATATTCATCATGGCATTACTTATAATGGGAAAAAAATAAAATTGATCTAAACATACAGCAGTATGAAAGTATTTAAAAGAATTATAATATTCCATAATGTTAATTATTTGTTAAAAATAATCACAAACTAACTTTTAAAATGTGGAATAATATAGTTTAAAATAATGATTTCTATAGGGTACTATTAATAGAAAAGGGTGGGATACAAATCTGTATATAAAATATGAGTCTAATATGCAATGTAAGAGGCTACCTCTGGATTATGAGTTGCTTGGTTTTATTCTTTATTTTTTTCTCTACTTCTGAAGATTTTTGTTTAATGGAGATATGATGTTTTGACATTTAAAAAAACAAGCTGGCAAAAAAATTAAGATATCTTTAATCCTAACTGCAACCAATAACTGATTTTCTAAGCACATGCTGTTCTGGTCCTAAAGAAATAGGAGGCAGTATCTAAACATTAGGTATATCATGTAGAAAATCCATAATGAAATCATTAAAAATTGGAAAATTGGAAATGTAAGGTAAACTCTATCCTTCATTACTTCTATTTTATAACAGATTTATAACTTACTCAAGATTATACTGTAATAAACTCATAATAAAGTAATATTATCTTCAATTTTGAAATTGAAATTGCAGATTCTTGCAAACCAAAACTCCAGCTGGTTTAAAGGGTCACTCTATTCAAATCAAAAATTCAGTATTTTACATATATACACACTAACCTAGTATTTAGACATAGAAAAGGAAAAAAAAACAAACTTTTTTTTTAACTCAGCTACTAACTTCTTTATTTTGAAGGAGTCACTAGTGTGATAGACTTACCCTCATGATTACTAACTTGTCCATTAGACTAATTCCAAAATTATGTCCCTAGCACACTGTTCATCAAGTGGTTGTGATGCTTTTCTGTAGGAGCATCCAATGAGCAACTAGACACAGGATCCTGAGTTTCTAGATCAGTGCTCTACAAAGGATTTTGATTGTATACCTTTACCAATTTAAAAAAATTGAACATGCCCTCTCCCATACTTTATATATGAACTACTCTATTTAATATTCCAAATTACAATATAGGACAGAATTTATTGTTATTAATGATGGGTGTATACAAGTAATTCAAACAGCCTTTTTGATTGGTTGAATTTTTGGCATCTTTTGAGAGTATTCCTTTTACTTTCTATTGGACTGCTGAACACCTCATTCAACTCATAAAAAAGATGTAGCTAGGCCTCTTCGGAATTTCCATACCTGCTTGCATTATTGGAATACTCTCTTCAAATTTTGTCTGAAGAAATCTTTTTAAGCTATGTGTCCATGGTTGAGGATGACTACAAGTTGAAACTAGATAATATTATATCATGTATTATTCCACCTAGCCAGTCACAAGCAAACAGCCTGTGTCACAAAACACTGAAAATAAACTGAATGTGGCAACTCCCCTGGAATTTGGCAAGTCTCCTGTAGTTTTCCAGTCTGAATTATTCAGTGAACCTTGTATAGTAGTTCAAGTCTGTTTAGTTGCTATTTCAGAGAACCCCGAAATTTACCTAGCTTAATACAAAAGTCCGAAATGGTTGTTCAGCAGCAGCTTTCCTCCAAGAGGTGATTAAGAGACCCAGCTCCTTTCTAAGTTATGCCTCTGTTAACTCCTACATTTGTCTCCCAAGGTCTCCATGTTTTATTTCCATTAAGCCATAAAGATCATGCATAGGAGGTCTGTTACAGGACAGGCCAGGAATGATGCACATCAGGCATTTCTATATTCTGTTGACTAGAGTTCAATCAAATGGCCACATCTGACTACACAACTATCTAAGATGTATCAATCTTGTGCCAGGAGGAAGAATAAGTTCTGTAGAAGAGCTAGATAATCTCTTCCAACACTGTGCAACCATTCCCATAACAGACAGACTGAATGATGGCATCAGATGTCTGTCTGTAGATTAAATATCAGTCCTGCCTAATTCATTTATCTTACAAGAATGATGCCCATAGAGATTTTGCTTGTCTTTTACAAAATATTTCCAGTATACCAGTATGTAGAAAGATGCTAATACAAAATGAATAGGTATCTATCTTCTTGCCTTCTGCTCGTATTACCGAGAGTATGAGTCCCCTAAAACTGAGGGAGATTATAGTCCCCTAAAACTGAGGGAAATTTCCAATCAGAAAATTCACAAATCAAGATCAAGTTATCAAAAAGCAGTGGTTCTTAACCTAGAGTTAACAGACTGCCAAAGATCTATGGATGGATGAATACGTGTCAGAGATCATACATACTGCAAGTGCAATTATGTACACATAGTTTGTGAATGCGTGTGTGTGTGTGTATGTGTTTGTTCATTTTGGTAGAGGATCAAAATTTTAAAAGGAAGCATGACAAAATAATATAATTTTTTAAAACCACAAGTAAACTTTTCTCATGCTGTTTAACAAACATAAATACACCAATCCATTCTCTAGAGTCCACCAAAAGTCATTGTACATTAATGCTTCAAGAATATATTGCTGTAGTACTCTTCTATTATTACCAATATGAAAAAGAAAACAGGTTGTCTCATTATATATGACAGGGATGGAGATCACTGTAAGAGAGAGCATCACTATTTGTTATAGTATGCTTCTCCTAGTGACAAATGTTAGGAATTGAAAAACTCATTGGTGGTATTTGATAATCATGGCACTTAAAGGGTTAAAAAGCCTGTGAATGCAGATTGATAAATTACATTTTATTTAAGTTTTCCCTTGTGCTAAGGAGAACTTGGACCAAGAAGATAAAAATCCTTTCCATAGGATGAATCACTGTATAATTTATATATTCTTGAAAATTCCAATGCAAATTCATTTTTCCCTAATATGAATGCTGTAACGCAATTTAAAACTTACTAAATAATTAAACAAAACTTTGTTATAGTATTTGAAGACTGGTTCCTTATTAGAATATTGATAATATATTACTTTTGCAAAATTTAAAGTTATCTGTAATATGACTAACCTTTCCTATGGCTCTGTTTACAGTAGGAAATACTATATTTAAAAATTTGCCACAAAGATAAGTAAGAAGTGCCCCTTACAAATCTTTATTTTAAAACCCACTCACTTAAAATGGAAGTGCTTTTTCAAGAGTTATACAGCAATGAGTGGCAAAACTAACATTCCTCTATCTGAAATAAGTGTTTTCCTTCCTGATTAGTGGCATTTCAAATAAATTGCTTGAAGGCTATGTTTTTGGAGAAGACAGAAAAAAGGGGATGTTTCAGAAGTAATTGCAAGGCAGGGTTTCCTGATATTGTAAATTCCATGGTGTGGGATTCAGTGCCTTTGATCCTTGGGAAAAAAGATCTTCACTCTTCTTGGGAAGTACATAGCCTTGCCTTAAAAGCCCAACTCAGAGATAAAAGAGACCGGAGTTTGGTGAGTCAGACTAGCTGATTGAGAGTGGACTCTATCCATGCCTCAGGAAAGCACAAGACAGTGTCTGCCTTTTTGAACTTCTCCACTGTCTGTCCTGCAAGGGACAAAATATGTTCACTTAGAACAGAAAAAAGTACTTGCACATGTTGGGAGAAGGAAGTAGTATTCAGAAGAAACCTGCATTTTCTTTGCAACAAGCATGGCTCTGTGTGTTAAGAAAGGACTAACACTATTAGGTAAAAAGTAAGATAACAACTGGTTTTTAAGGCTTATTAGCCTCTCCATCATGCTTTGCTTAACTAATACTATAAAAATTTAACATTTCCGAAAAATACATGATTTGATTATCTGCAGAATAGAGTAGGCATGAAAACAGCCTGTAATTAAACTGGATTGGAATAATCCAGTAAGTGGAAATCTAGGTAAATTCATTTTATATTTATGTGTATTTGTGTTTTACATTTATATTATGCCATTCTTTTGTGACAGTAACTGAAGGAAAACTTGTTAAAGTATGCTCACACTGAATATCTAACGTTAAATTATTTTAATTCATTTAGTGAATATATCCTGAGTAGCTGCTCTGTTCCAGGCATCATCTGCAGGGCTTCTCCTTTTATCATCACCATCAATGAATGACAGAAAAAATAAGGATGTAGGATTGTGTGGACAGGTATGTGCAATCTGTCCCAGCACAGCTTTACTAGTAACAACTAATGGAACTGGCTGATTTCCTGACTTAGAAGAAAAATAGTGAAATGGCTTAGCCATTCTGACACACACCTTTCACCAATTCCCCAAAAAAGGAAGCCACCAGGACTTCTTGATTGTATCATCCAGAAGTCTTTCATTTTATTTAGGCAGCTACTAAATCAATTTCTTAAAATTGTCCTATTTTGTCTTCTGAATTCTACCATAACCTCCTTTATGTAAATATATGTCTTGGAATTCATGGATTGGTGCTATTCCTGTTATACACCTTGGCTCAAGTCTTCATACGCAGCTTCAGATGAAAGCCACACCAAAACACAGCCCAGCCTAACACATTCCATCTCCTGGTAATTCAGCCTACCAGTACTGAGTTACTCTAACCCCCAACAGGCATAGCTACACAGGCCAGGGTAATACTAGCCAAAAAGACCTGGGCAAAGGACAAAACCAAAGGTATATCCCCAGAGAAGTAAAGAGATTATCCTCTACTCATTTGAAAAATGCTGAATAGCTCTAAATTCTAAGTACTGAAACTACCTTTGCAAAAAAGTATAACTGAGGAAAATACAGGGAAAGGGACCAGATGACTGACTCCATCTCGCTTCTAACCTTTAATGTGTTCTTGTTCACTCCAGGGCATTGGCTGAACTAACTTTGGGAAAAAAATTAGTTCATCGTTTGACTCTGAAACAAAATTGCTAATAGCCCTTTCCCAAAAAGACCCCTTCTTGCCTGGGGATCAGTCTTCCTTTAAGGACTACCAAATTAGCTACAAGATAGAAATTATAGTCTAGGGGTCATGTAGCCTCTGGCTGCAAGAATCTGATCCTCCCCAGATTGCTCCTGGGGATAACATCACTATTGTAAAATCTAAGATTAGTGCTTGAAATATTTTGCAGACTCTGCACTCAATGGATCAGGTGATGTCACACAGACTGGTAACCTGGCTCAACCAGTTTCATGATTCCACCCAGGAACAGAAGACAGCAGAAAATCCTGACTTGGATCTCCTGGGATTCCATCTCCAATCTGACCAATCAGCACTCCCCTCTTCCCAAACACCTACCTGCCAAATTACCCTTAAAAACTCCAATCCCCAAATTCTCAGAGAAACTAGTTTGAATAATAATAAAACTCTGGTCTCCCATACAGCCAGCTCTGCGTGAATTATTCTTTCCCCATTGCAATTCACCTGTCTTGATAAATCGGCTCTGTCGATGTTACAGGTAATTAGACAGGCATGAGCAGGGCAGGAGAGGGGGCTTCCCCATCCAATACAAAGGTCACGCTATGGTTTGGCAATGATTGCACTGCCTCTCTAAAAATGATAAATTGGCAACCAGCGCCTGGAAGAGGCCATATTCTGATGGTCTGATGGTCTATACTTGTTGCACTAAAATGTTAACTGAAAGCAGATGCCAGGGAGAAGCAACTTCCTGGGCATATGCATTAGGAGACAAAATGGCAGAGTGTGACCTTCTGGGGGCACACCATCAGAAAAGGGAAGAAACCCTCAGATCAGGATGCTACAACTTGCTAAAGACAATGCATGTGCTCACTTCCCAAGGGTAAGGAAGGCACTGCACATGTGAGCAGCCCGCCCTAAGACAAGAATCACTGGAAAGGGCCACCCTATAAAGTCCTAGGATCAAAGTTAAACACTGCACTTGACCTTCATGTGCCTACTTGGGTTTCTTCCAAGTGTACTTCACTTTCTTTCCTGTTCTAAAGCCTTTTTAAATAAACTTCAACTTCTGCTCTGAAACTTGCCTCAGTCCCTTTTTCTGCTTATGCTTCTCAGTTGAATTATTTCTTCTGAGGAGGCAAGAATTGAAGTTGCTGCAGACCCGTATGGATGCACTACCAGTAACTCAGATACCTTCCAGTGGTAAAATCTAGGCAGCAGGCCAGGTGAACCAACCCATTAAGCAGTTATAGTAACCCAACAGTGAACATGTCTTAAATGTACACTGTTTCATAATCTCACAGGTTTTTTTTTTTTCAACCTGATTTATCTCAAGTGTAAGGTACTAATTTGCTTAACTGGGTTAATAATGCCAATCAATGATAAATTAAAGTATCACTTTCTAGGTGAAAGGTACTAATTTTCTTTACAAACCATTTGAGCCTCCACATTCACCATAAAATAGCATTCTGTCCTGACTGCTTGCAAATTGCAGTGAAGTAAGAAAGTTGGTTTAGTATATCTCTTAAATCAGGAGCCAGCAAGTTTTTTCTATAATGGGCCAGAGAGCATATATTTCAAGCTTTGCAGGACATATAGTCTCTATCACAACTACTCAACTCTACGGTTGTAGCAGAAGAGCAAGACGGTTCGTAAACAAATGAGTTGTGTTTCAATCAAACTTTATTTACAGAACAAATAGGCAGGCCACATTTTCTTACCTTTATCATATAGCAAGATTTTATTAAAATGTAATATATCTCTCTCATTTATTTAAAAAAAATTCCCCAATATAAATGATTTGGGATAGGAAAGATTAGAGGTATCTGAGCCTGGCACTTTAATTAATATCTGAGAGAAAGCATTCAGTATATCTAGCATATAGTAAACATGAAGTAAGTGTAGGCTGGATTAGAAATCAAACTCGCACCTCATAAACATATATCACAAATTTAGCCAAATTCTAAAATAACTTTGAAAACAGTTTTCTTGTTTTGTGACTTTTTGCTTTCTTTCTTTCTAATTACTAAACTTTCAAAATGTTTTCTCAGTGTCTTCATTACAATGCGTATTCATTTTTTATACTTGCTCAGCAACTATAAGCTTTCAAACAAACTGGGACTCTTCAATATTGCTGTATTAAGGGAAATTATAATAGCCTATTGACTGCAGTTCAGTCAACAATCCATTCATTATTCCTTCTTGAAGGCTAAGTTCATAAAATAACGCATGTGATTATCACAAAAGTCAATATAAGTTTGAGAGGATGAAACTGGTGATGAACCCAAATAGTTAACTTATATTTTTGTACCATTTCAAAAATATTTGGACATTCTTTTTATTCATTGTTTAGTTCAGTAATCTATAGAGTAAGATGTAGATACTTTGACAGGTTGGCAAGACGTTTGTGACATCAAGCAAAATTTTGAAAATTTCTGTTTCTATTCCATTTTCATCTCATTCTTTTTGTGTGTGTCTGTGAATTTGTGCATGTATATACTGGAGATTCGTATTCAAAAAAGTTTAGAAATGGCTGACACACTTTTTATAGTGCCATGAAAGATTGTTACATGCTCCCTAAATAATATAACCATCCAGAGAGACACTAAATCTTTTAATGCAATTTTTTATACCCTGGATATATTAGGAATATATGTTTTTATAAATAGAAAAAGTAAATTTATAAATCATTTATATTGCATAATCAGCAGCACTCTGCTGTTTCATATTACTGTATGTGTTTAATTTCTTTGCTGGTCTGAGTATTTTAGAAATACCTGCAACAATGGAAGAATGTAGATGTATATATCATCCAGAAAAATGACAATGAATTTTGCTGTGTCAAATACCAATCTAAAAGTAGTAGCATAAAGCAGCAATCAATTTTCTATGCTCATGAATTTTGGGGTCAACAATTCAGGGTAAGGCATAGCAGAGATGGCTATCATCTGATTTTTCAGCCAGGAAGAGTTCAATGACTGAGGGTGACTATGATGACTGGGGGACTTCTCTCACATATCTGGTAACTAAGCAAAAATGTACGGAAGGCAGGATTGAGCTAATTCTAATGTAAATCTTTATCTCGACTTTCTATATGGCTTGGGCTCCTTCAGAGCATGGAAGTCACAAGGTACTGATATTCTTACATGGTACCTAAAAGCACCAAGGGCAAGTATTTCAAGAGAAAAGAGGCTTCATGGTTCGTTATGACCCAGCTGTAGAAATCACATAACATAACTTCCAGGTCACTGTATTAGTGGAAGCAGTCACGGACTGACCCAGATTCAAGGAGAGAGGACTTAGCTGCCACCTCTCAATGGGAGAAGTGTCAAATAATTTACAACTATGTTTTAAAACTACCAAAAATAATAACTTCACATACACATGTGATTTTGATAATCAGAAAAATTCAATTATACTAACAAAAGTAAGTAAAGTTATAGGCTAAACACTTGAAATATTTGGATTGAAGAAATATTAATAATTCAAAAATGTTTTACATACATTTTAAAAGAATTCTACACAATTCTACATTACACAAATGTAGAATTCTTTTAAAATAGTATATTACATTAAGATAGATATTAAGCTGCATTAAGAATTCAAATAATTTATGCCAGGCATGGCGGCTCACACCTGTAATCTCAGCAATTTGGGAGGCGAAGGCGGGTGGAACACCTGAGGTCAGGAGCTCGAGACCAGCCTGACCAACATGGAAAAACCCTGTCTCTACTAAAAATACAAAATTAGCTGGGTGTGGTGGCTTATGCCTGTAATCCCAACTACTCGTGAGGCTGAAGCAGGAGAATCGCTTGAACCCAGGAGAGGGAGGTTGCAGTGAACCAAGATCACACCATTGCACTCCAGCCTGGGCAACAAGAGCGAAAACCGTCTCAAAAAAGAAGAAAAAAGAATTTAAATAACTTAATAGAACTCTGAGACTTCCTTTATCCATTCCTTGGGGAGCCATGAACTATTAAATACATAAAAAATTACACTACAATAATTATATCAAAACAATTTATAAAATTTTAAATTTGTGTAATTATAAAAATGACTATAAGGCATTGTGAAATGATAAGGACAAAAATTTATTTAAAAAAAAAAAACACCTTATACAAACCAGTGGATTTCCACCGTTGCTGTTATCATAATTTTCTTGCTGAAATAACTACTTAAAAAACATATAACTAGATAACATTTTGTTACAACATAAAAATATTTTGCTTAATATTTGCTTCAAATGAAATAAGGCTTTGAGAATTTCCATGGCATTCTCTAATTATTTAAATTAAATATTAATTTCTAATTTAAAATTTTATTTATCAGCATTTCAGAATATCCTTTTCTAGAAGTTTTTATTTAAAAAGTCAAGTCTTTGAAATCTCCAGGAACATTTAACTTAGTACTTTATCATGAAAATACACATAGTGCTGCAGGACTAGAAATAGACCAGGTTAGAGAAACATTCGAAGAGTCAGTAGAAGGGACAAAGCCATATAATCTTCATTTGGATATTTGGTTGGGTATGTGGGGATCCAAATTAGTAGGTACTTAATGAAAGACATTTCATTTCCATTATTACCAAGTTACATACTCCTGGGTTTAGACACAAAGACATGAATGTTTAAGACCTAAAGAAAAGGTGCTTTGTAAAACACTCTGATAACAATTAACTTTTTTAATAAATTCATGTTGAAATAAAAGATCATCTTTTGAATCAAAACAATGGAAGTCATAGACATAGAAAGTAGAAAGATGGTTATCAGAGGCTGGGAAGGGTTGTGGAGGGGTTGTGCGTGGTGAGCATTGTTAATGGGTACAAAAAATATAAAGAATAAATAAGACCTGCTATTTGATAGCAGAACAGGGTGACTACAGTCAATAATAATTGTATATTTAAAAATAACTAAAATAGTGTAATTGGATTGTTTATAACATAAAAGATAAATGCTTGAGGGGATGGATACCCCATTCTCCAGGATGTGATTATTATGCACTGCATGCTTGTATCAAAACATCTCATGTACCCAATAAATATTTACACCTACTACATACTCACAACAACTAAAAAAAACAAAACAAAACAAAAAACAACAAAAAGATCACCTTTTGTCTAAGGCCGCCACACTAATACTTCTTATCCATACTAATACTTCTTAACACTTAGAAGTGTTAGTTATCACACTAACACTTTTGTTGACTTGCTTATCCTTCTGTTTCCTCCATTCGCTCTGCTTCTTCTTTCATCCAAACGAAGGCAAATCTAACCAAAGATGGGGTTTTGCAAAAATATCTTGGTTTTGAAACGCCATCCACTTTTATTCACCAGTGTTTGCTACGGAATGGTTCTCACTGCAATTTCACCGTATTTATTCTTCCATAACCAGAAACATCATCACTGCCAAGGCTATTTCACATACAACCTGGAAAGTTGAATCTCTTCTTAGATGAACAGCTCTTTGGTTATTATATGCCAACAATGAATCTTTCTCCCAGTAACTTATTGAAAACCTTTCTAGGCTCAAAATTTGCAGGCAGTGAGAAGAAAGCAGGTATCCAGAAAAACAGCATACTTGTTTTTTTATTTTTTTTCCTTACTAGATATATCTGAAGCATGAAGGATAAAGGATGAAGGGCAGCTGCTCTGCACAAAGACCAATTTCAGATGAGCCTTATAGACTTTATATTGATGTGTTATTGTATCCCCTGCTATGTATTTTAGAAAGCAAACACAAAGCAATATTCTATTTAAACTACCTGTTGTTACAGTATTTTAAATATTAAAGATGAGAAATCTAAAAATCTTGTCATTGTTAAAATGTTTATAAACTTACAAATTTAGGGATGTGATGACTCTTGAAAACCTTTCTTCCTCTTGTAGATGAGGAAAGACAGGCCAAGAAAGTGATTTGCCCGTAGTCGCCCAGTCAGTTTAGAATTACATCCTAGATCGCAGTACAATAGAATGTCTTCTACACTGCAGCTTTCTCTTGAATGAATTTTTTGTTAATGAGAACAATAAGTCAATTCTTTCTGGGTATATTAGAAACATTTATCCGGTTTCAGAATAGACACATAATAGAAAATAGGAAAGAAGGGAGAAAGAAATGAAAGGATGGAAGGAGAGAAAAATAAGAAGAGAGAAATAAATAAGTTAGGAAGGAAGGAGGCAAGGAAGGGATGGAGGGAAAGAGAAGGGGGGAGGGAGGGAGGGAGGGAGGGAGGGAGGGAGGGAGGGAAAAAAAGAATTAAACTCTGTTAATTATTTGAAGAGATTTATTCTGAGTCAAATACAAGTGACCAGTGTCCTGTGACACAGCCCTATAAGATCCTGAGAACATGTGCCCAAGGTAATAATGTTACAGCCTCATTTTATACCTTTTAGGGAGATGCAAGATATCAGTAGATACTAAGATGTATATTGGTTTGGTCCTGAAAGGTAGGGCAATTCAAAGCTTCCATGTAACAGGTGAATTCAAAGATTTTCTGATTGGCAATTGATTAAAAGAGTTATTATGTTATTATTGATTAAAAGATCTGGTCAATAAAAAGGAATGTTTGGGTCAAGATAAGGGTTGTGGAGGTCAAGGTTTTGTCATGCAGATGAGGCTTCTAGGTAGCAGGCTTCAGAGTTCTTACCAAACCTAAAAAGGTGCCAGACTCTTAGTCAATCTCTCCTGAATCAGGAAAACCTAGAAAGAGAAGGGGATTCTCTACTGAATGTAGATTTTTCCTACAAGAGACAGCTTTGCAGGACCATTTCAAAATATGTCAAAGAAATATATTTTGGGGTAAAATACTTTGATTTCTTTCCCGGCCTGCTAGCTGTCATATGATACTATACTAGAGTCAGGCTGGAATTTGATGTCTTATTGAGACAAAGTATCTGTTTTGTCAGTCTTA
This sequence comes from Saimiri boliviensis, assembly GCF_048565385.1. Lineage (NCBI taxonomy): Eukaryota > Metazoa > Chordata > Mammalia > Primates > Cebidae > Saimiri > Saimiri boliviensis. Next base: position 36,271,606 of record NC_133457.1, on the reverse strand, counting down.
AGATCTCTGTTTCAATGTTACTGCTAGTCAGGATGTGTCTGAATTCCAAAAAGAGGAGTGTATAGTGAGGCATGTGGTATGTCCAATCTCCACTTTGCATCATGACCTGAACTAGTTTTTCAGATTTACTCTGGAAGCCTTTGGCAGACGGGCCCATTCAGTTGGTTGAGAGGTTTAAAATTTTATGCTTGGTTTACAGAGGCATCTGTGGCTATTTTTCTGAAGAGGTTTTTAGGAATGTTAGTGTTTATACATTTCCTTAAAGGAAAGAAAGCTTTTGGGGAAAGGCACGGGTAGGTGGTAAAGTAAATGGTTACATTCTCATGAGGTTTTAGTTAGTGCTCAATAAGTCTACGTTTTACATAAGATAAGATGAATGAAGGAAAAAGAGGAGTAAAGGAAGAAACAAGTATGCACACTTCTCTGGTAGGTGGAGGAATAATTGATCTCATCTTTGTTCTGCAACTTGGAAAATAAGTTTGTAAGGACATGATCAGTGTGGAATCAAACATATTAGTTTTAGGAGCAAGACTTAGATTGCAGATCTAAAGTTACAATTGGCAAGCCCTTGTTTATGGGAGGCCAGCAAAAAATGTCCTTGGGGGTCTGTCTGATGCATAATGCTAGTAACAGCTGGCTTCCAACACTGGGAGACAGTGTTGCATGAGTCAGACTCCAGACTTAACTTTCCTTTTGGCGTAAGCAGTTTGGGGGATCTGGAGATTATTTTTTTAAATTGTAAATTCACAAGCTTGAGGAAATTGTCATTTCAAAACAAGAACAACAAGAAAAAGAGATCATGACACATGTTTCAATTACAGGGCTGCCCAGAGGAACATTTATGCAACAAACATTCATTCATGCAACAAATTTTGTTGAGTACCTACTATGTGTCAGAAACCATTCTAAGAGACATAATAGTAGCACAGGTAAGAATAACAAGATTCCTGTTCTTACGAAGTTTATTTTAGTGGTGAAAAATAGTAAATAAGTAAAAAAAGATAAACAAGATGATTTTAGATGAAAACAAGTACATTAATGAAGATAATATGGGATATCTATGTATAGGGGATAAGGCATTTTTTTAAAAAAAATAAAGCATTCAGGAAAAACTTCTCTGAGAACAAGCAATGTTTACATTTAGACTGAACTCAATTTAAGAAAGAGCCAACCACAGGACAATCAAGTTGAAAGACATTCCAAAGTAAAAAAAAACCTGTTAACAGCAAAGGCCCAGTACTTGGGAAACAAATATTAGATAGATCTCCATACATATTTTATTATCTAACCTGCTGAACATGCTTTTTCTGGCTGAAGTCTTCTCTCCAGACTTCCAAAAAGAGGGAACTGTAACACTCCTGTAAGCAGGTATATATTGTAAACTGATACTTGTTTTAAGAAAAATACATTAAATAAACAGTTGGTACCAGAGGTTATCTCAGAGATGTAACTATCTCAATTTGGAAAAATACTATGAGAATTCTGTCAGGATAAAGTAAATTCACAAGGATTTAGGTTTGGCTAGAACTCAGGCCTCAAAAGATAAGCTGTACATTGTACTTTGTAAGTGCACACATTTCTTTTGCTTTTGATGTACAGGGATGATATGAACCAGAGTCCTCGATAATCAACAACAGACTTGTAATGTGAGCAAGAAACAAGCCTTTGTTGTTTTAAACCAATGCAATTCAGAAGGTTGCCTATTACTGCAACAATAATCTAACCTGTTCTAATTGGTACCAAAAATAAATAAATAAATCAGAGAGAGAGAAGAGAAATGAGGGAAAGAAAAGACTCCCAAGATTGGGAGAAGATGACACTAAGTAGACCGAAGGGCCACTGGGGCTCCTCCCTACGCTGTGTTGGTTTCAAGGCATTTTCAGAATGGTTTCATATTTCATTTGAAGTTATTGTGTTGCTGAATGTATGTCTCTCTTTTTACTGCCCCACTCTTTCCACCAGATGTTCTGTAAAACCTATTGTAGAGACAAGGTTTGGTATAAATTGCTTCTTTTGTGGAAATCAAATGAGCTGCAGATCACATTTGGGAGTAATATAATAATATGGGACACCATGTGGGAAGCAGAACCCCACTGGAAAATTTAAAAAGATGACAAGGAGAATGTAAGCTCCCTTAAAAGTTGCAGCAATCTTATAATAGGATGTGGCTTTTTCCCTAGACCTGTAGTTGTGGGCTCAATTCAAACTCATCTACTTCTCAAGGGGACACCTGATACATGGGTTACATGTAGATGTATGTACAGGAGGAACTGGTGCCTATTCTGTTCCCCCATGCTGAATCCATCTTTCGAATGTCAATAATGCCTGAATTGATGGGGCTTATATAGGATCCACTGTGCTTTGTGCTTCCATGCAATTTGGTTCATACCACTTTTAAAGCACTTGACATAGGTGGCTTTATAGTTACTCATTTTGATGCCTCTTTTTCCCAACTAAACTGGTTGGTTTTTGAAGCTGTGTCTCATTATATTTACTTGTGTGTCCCCAGCACCTAGCACAGTATCTGACACCTAGCAGATAATCAAAATGTTAGTTGGGTTAGTTAAAATCTGATATGCACAGGTGTGTTTAAATCAGGGCAATTGGCTCTCAAGAATCACTCAAAGCGAAGTCTCGAAAATATTTCTTTTCAGGAAAAGAAGTAAGTAGCTATAGATTCTGCTTCCTAACTATTCCCAGCTCTCTACTTTCTGGGCTATTTTTGACCCCAGCCCTCAGTTGTTGGGTGGAATGATGGAACTAGTTCTGTCTATTGAGATATGAGCAGAGCTGAGATGTGTCGATTCATGGCCAGGGCACTTAATTGCTAGTGTGGGGTGCTATATGGTTTTATCTTCCTCTGCCAGAGCAAGTAGCAGTATTCCAAATGATGGGTGCTCTACGTACCAGGGTTTAAAGTTAAAAGATGATGTAAAAGGAGGCCCTGTTAATCTACAATAGACCTGAGTTATAAGCAAGAACAAACCTTCATTGTTTTAAGCCACTGAGATTTGAGGATTGTTTGTTACCATGGTATAACCTAACCTATCCTAACTGATACAAAAATCAGTTAGGACAAAATCAAAAGATTTATTCTTCCTAACTCAACTGCCAAATTATTTTTAACGTAGTAGTAACCAATCAAAACAGGAATAGGCACAAACGATATAAAAAGGAAAGACGGAGAATGAAAAGCCAGTACCTTGGGAGCAGGACTGGCTCAAAGATCAGAAGATCAGAAAGAAATATGTGATGAGCGGAAACCTGGGCAGGTAGACGGGCCATCTACTCACATGCTTGCATGTGTGAGCTATACAGTTAAGATGAATGGCCGGCCATAGGAAGGGACTGTGTATAAATGGTGCATTAACTGTTGGCAGAACAGAGGTAACAATGGCGTTTAAAACTGGAATAAAAGCAATGAAGCTTTAAAAAGAAAGCAATGAGGCAGAAAAGGTTTAATAATAGACTGAAAAGATTTCCCCCCACCACCACCCCAATACAGTGACTATATGGTATCTAACTACATGAAAAAATTCTCTGCAAATTCCAGAAGGATTTTCTGTCTTTTTGTTCTTTTACTTTTGCTGTAACACTTACATAAAATTCTAAGTACATTTAGAATGCCTGAATGTGTCATTTTTTGGTTTTGAATTACTAAATTTTTTTTTATTTTTGTATTTTAAAATTTGACATTGTATTTATTCAAAGTGTACAATGCAATTTGATATACATAATTATTATCACGATCAAATTAACACATCCATCACCACCCATGCTATACATTAGATCCCCAGAATTCATTTATCTTATAACTGGAAGTTTGTATTCTTTGATCAACATGTCCTCATTTCCCCCAATCTCCAGCCTTTGGCAATAACCTTTCAACTCTCTGTTTCTGTGAGTTTGACTTTTTTAGACTCCACATATAAGTAAAATCGTATAGTATTTGTCTTTCTCTGTCTGACTCATTTCATTTAGCATAATGCCCTCAATGTTGATCCATGGTGCTGCAAATGGCAGGATTTCAGTCTTTTGTTAAGGCAGAATAATATTCAATTGTACAAATACACCACAATTTCTTTATCCATTCATTCATCAATGGCTACTTAGGTAGTTTCCATGTCTTAGCTATTAAGAATGAAGCTGAAATGAACATCAAAATGCAGGTATCTTTTTTTTTTTTTGTCAGCTATTGTTTTTTATTTAGATTGAGATTTAAAGTTGATTATTTATTTCTTAACACCACTCAAACCAATCTCCTGTGTTCCCTCCTCACTGACATTCTTAGTTCAGATGCCTTGTCCACATAACAGCCTCAAAACCGCTCCTATCTGCACAATTTTATGCCTCTGATTCACTCTTCACACTGTAGCTAGAGCGAGTGCTCTGAAATACAGATCTAATCAGGAACTTCCTCTGGCAGAAACCCTTTGGTGGTGCCCTGTTGGTCTCAGGGAAAAGTCCAATTTCTTTTGCTTGACAGAGGAAACTCTTCAAAATTTGGCACCTGCCCTGCTCTCCAGCCTCAGCTCTTGCCATTCTTCAAACTCCCCGTAAAGCTGTGCAATTCTGCACAGGTCCCCAAAATGGCCATGCATTTTCTTTCCCATCAGGGCCTTGGTGCTATTCTTTCCTTTGGAACATGCTCCTATTCTTTCTCCCAGGACTCATGACTGACTAACTCCTACCCATTTTTCCTTTTCTTTTTTTTTTTTTTTTAATTGCATTTTAGGTTTGGGAGTACAGGCACATTGATCAACCTGGAAACCATCATTCTCAGCAAACTGACACAAGAGCAGAAAATCAAACACCGCATGTTCTCACTCATAGGCGGGTGCTGAACAATGAGAACACATGGACACAGGGAGGGGAGCACTACACACTGGGGTCCATTGAGGGGAAATGGGGGAGAGGGGTTGGGAGGTGGGAAGAGATAGCATGGGGATAAATGATAGATACAGGTGAGGGGAAGGAAGGCAGCAAACCACACTGCCATGTGTGTACCTATGCAACAATCTTGCATGTTCTTCACATGTACCCCCAAACCTAAAATGCAGGTATCTTTTTAAGCTACTTATTTTATCTATTTTGGATCTATATCTGGGAGTGGGGCTGCTAGATTGCATCGTAGTTCGTTTATTAACTTTTTGAGGAACTTCCATACTGGTTTTCATACTATCTTTAACTTTTTTTTTCTTTTTAATTGACAGGCATATCAAGGTTTAATGTCTTAAAATCTGTATTTACAAGAGTTCTACTGCTTGGTACAAGGCCATTGTTAAAATGGACTTTGTGCTGAAGAAAATCAGAAACTTATATGATCTTTGGGGTTGCACATTTATTTTTAATAATGCTTATTTTTCTGATCATTGTTTAAAATAATAGGAAATACAGAAAACATAAAGAAAAGTAAAATCAGTCAATCTTGTATTCAGAAAAAACTAAGGTGGCTGCTTTGTTGAAAATCCATCCATACCTTTTTCAGTCATGCATATACATTTCAATATGATTTTGGTATTTAAGTCCCTTCATTTTTTCTTCACACAGCTTTTAACCATGAGCACTATTCTGGTAGAGTGAAAACATTTTTTTAAATGTATACAATGATTTATTCAATTTTTTCTCAGTTAATTTCCTGGTCTAGAGCTCTCTCTTTTGTTTTTAAATAATTATAAATAAAACTAGGATGAGTAAAGATACTTTATGCATCTCTGATTATTTCCTCAAAGAAAATCTAATGAGGCATAGCATATGGATGTTTTAGGATTCTTAAAATATTAAGACAAATTAGTTACCATAAAGTCTATCCTATTTTATACCCCTAGGCATTTATGAAAGTACCATTTCCTTGGTCCCTGCCAACATGAAAAAATTATGTATGTATATATAAATTATTTATTTATTTATATAATTATTATTTATATATAAATTATATATGTGTGTATTTATATATATATTTTTTGAGATGGAGTCTTACTCTGTCCCCCAGGCTGGAGTGCAATGGTGCGATCTCTGCTCATTGCAACCTCTGCCTTCTAGGTACAAGTGATTCTCCTGCCTCAGCCTCCCAAGTAGCTGGGATTACAGGTGCATGCCACCACATGCGGCTCATTTTTTCTATTTTTAGTAGAGACAGGGTTTCACCATGTTGGCCAGGCTGGGTCTTAAACTCCTGACCTCATGATGCGCCCACTTCAGCCTCCCAAAGTGCTGGGATTACAAGCGTGAGCTACTGCGCCTGGCCAAAAATTCTATTTTTTAAAAAAACTTGACAATTTGTTTGACAATAATGGCAGTGTTGAATTAATTTGCCTTAATTTTTTGACTAATAGTAAACATAAACATTTCCTGATGTATTTAAAAGTCATTTGCATTTCTTGGAAATATAAAATATTTCTAAGCTTAGCTTTGAATTCAAGACATTTGAGATCAATAAAAAGAGATACTTTATGTGAAAGCTGCTTTTAAGCATAAAATGCTATAGATTGTTTTGTTTATTAATTTATTTTTATTTTTCAAATTTAAAAGTTTTACAATTTCTGTTTCTCTTTTGATATTATTAAACAACTTGACCTGACTCTGAATTGGCAATCATCTGAGTTCTTGATTCTGCATATACAGATGTATGCATAATTCCACATACAGATAATTTACAGAGATCCTTGACATTCATATTATAGGGTAGTGATTACAAGCACAGAATAAGAGCTGGATTCCCTGGGTGTCAATCCTAGTCTGTGCTCTATAAGTTGTGCGAACTTGAGCAAGTTATTTGACTTCCTTATGTTTTTTACCTCATTTGCAAAATTGCAGAATTTGTAAACAAGGAAGTAACAGACCTTATAGTATTCCTGTAGGGATTACCCAAGATAACAAGCCAACTAGTTAAACTAGAAAATCATTTTATTTCTGAGAACATGGCCAGGCATATAGTAAGCCAGTAGTGCTAGCTCTTGATATGGCATTTTACATATTCACTGCACTGGAGAAAAACTTTTTGATCAAGTTTGTTTTTTAGACATTCGGAGTGAAATATATCACTATTTCTAATAACAGCAGTTAACATTTTTCTAGAGCACTTTGCAAAACTTACTGATATTCATTATTCATTCAACAATTATTTATTGAATACCTGAGCTACCATGCAATATTCTAAGCACCTCAGCTGTGAACAAGACCGATAAGGTCCCCCAGATAGAGTTTTCATTTCAGAGAGAAAAGATAGAAAAAATTGCAAATAAACAAGCTTAATTTCAGAGAAGGAAAAATGACATGAAGCAAATAAATCAGGAGAATGTGCTGTAAGATGACTGCTTGGCTAATTCTACCCGGTGGCCCGGCAGGCCAGGGTGAGAAAGAACCAATGTGTTGAAAACTCTGACAACAGTCCTATGATACGAGGATTACCTTTATTCCCATTTTATAAACAGAAAGGTTAATTATTGAAACCAAATTGTTGTTGCTCTAATAAAATCTATACACTTTTCTCTCACTGCCAATTTAACATGGGTTTATGATAGAAAACAAAACTAAGGACAAAAAAAAGTCATCTGTGATTATATGGCTAACATTTTGCATGTATACTCTCTATCCTCTTTTTTTGTATGTATCTACGTAATATGTTTAACAAATAGAATTGCTCGAAGAATAACATCTGTAACTTGTTTTTCCCATTAAGCAATATTTTCCATGCCATTAAAGAGTCTTATGAAACATCAGTTTAATAGCTGTAAAGTCTCACATTATATGAAAGAACCATTATATAATGGTTCCTTTAATTAAGCTCTTAAAATAGATATTTATATCATTTTTAATTCTTGTAAACAATGCTGTGATAAACTGCCTAATAATAATAATAGCTAATGTTTATTCAGTTTATATAGAATGAAATGTGCTAAGCAATTTACAACTTTCAACTAATTTAATGTGTACCAAAATCCTGTTAAATAGATACAGTGAAAATCTTCCCTTTAAAAACAAAGTAAACTCATACAAAAATAAGTTAAACAATATGGACAAGGTGACACATTCATTAAACTACAGAGCTAAAATCTGAACTTAAAGACACATCAGTTCCTGACCACACACTTAACCATTGCACTCTATTTCAGATCATGGCAGTATTTCTACAGATTGGCAGATAAGTCATAATCCCCATCAGCATTATTTCCTTAGGATATATTTTTAGAAGTGAAATTGCTGAGAACCTGACTCCAGATTTTATGCTTCTACACAAGAACCAGAGCTTCTCTTATCTAAGCCTAATGTCCACTGCAAGGTGCCCTAACAGAAGATCTGTAACTTTTCTGTTTCATATTGCACACCAGACTGCAGCCTGCAATGAGAAACCAGAACAAGCAATAGTATAAGTAAAAGGGATTTCAACCCTGACAGTCCCTCCTTCCTTTGTTTCACTCCAGAGCTTTTGCCCAGGAAAACTTAGCAGAAACAAAGAAGAAGCTCCTGAAGTCCAAGTTTTACCATCAACCCCTTTTCATTCACTAGGTCCATGATCCTCTAATACATATTCTCTACATACATTACCACAGTCTAAAAACAGACAGCAATGAAACGGCAGAAGAGAGACATGAGTGGCTTGAGCTCAGTAGCTGGAAGCTTCCTGTGATGCCCAGGTGCTGCTCTTAAGCTGGCTCTGCTTCCTTCCCTTCTTTTGCGGCCTGATGAGGCCACGGAATGGATTAGGTAACAAATAATCTGACTACACTCAGGGAACTGAAGGAGTCCTATGAATGTACACTGTTAATTGAGACACACAAAGTAGATCCTCCTGAGTGCTTTGGACTTGCATTAACCTGAAATCGTGACTCACTAGACATCATTTTATCTCATTTTTCAAAAAGTATTTTTTTCTTGAGAGGATGTTCAGACAGAAAGAAGAAACAATTCATCTCTATTACTTTTCCCAAGTTTCAAAGATAACCTAGAATCATAGGTTTCTATTTTACCAAAGGAGGCTCTTGAGTATAGTAAACTTTTTGTTATCTCATCTGGTCAAATGATAGAGGCTTTAGTGGGGAGTGATCAATTGAGTTATTATATCTATCCTGTATAGTAGATTATCACTCTTCAACGAAATACAATATAGGAAAATAAATCTAAAAATATATTAAAGAAAAGGTAATCATTCCTTGTTCATTCACAAGCCATGTTTGAATGTTAAAGAGCTTCAAGGTCATCACTACAATCTTGAATTATGATTGCACAAGAAATTTCCAGCTGACAACTCAGGTTCCACCAATCTGTTTCAAAAATATATGATTGGAAACCAGGGATGCATTTGTAAAAATAGTGCTTAGGGCACAGGGCAGGTCAAACAAATATTTTTAACCCATAATAGAACTGAAGAAACATACTAATATTAGAGACCCTTATGATTGTCTTTTATATTGTTTTAATACTTCTATTTAGAAAGTGTATTTCAAATTGATAAACTGAAACACGAAGAACATGTCTTCCATACTCATGGCAAGTATAGGAATCTATACTTAATGTCCTTTATGGTAGAGCCTGGCTAGTAGAAGAGAGACAATCTCGTAGAGACTCCAGCGGTAAGCATTTATAGGAAGATCCAGAGATTGAAACTCTTAGGTCAAAAGAAAAAAAGGGGCAAGAGCAGAGGTTATATTGAATGAGTTGTAGCTGCCACTGTAAGCTCCATGACATCAGGTGGTTTCATCTGTTTCGCTCACTATTGTATTCCCAGTACTTAAAATGGTGCCTGGGGTATTGTAGGTGTTTGATATGTAGTTATGAATTAATGAGTGAATGAATGAATGAATGCAGTAATGATAAGAATTGATGTGACACCAGGGCAGACACCAGAAGAAGCTAGGTGCAATAAATAATCTGTAAATCAGTCAGCCTCCTCCACATTAGAAGAGAGATGCTGGCTAGCAGAGTTCTTAAAACAAAGGGGCACAAGGAAACATTGGGAGGTGTTGTGTATGTTGATTACCCTGACTGTAATGATGGTTTTACAGGTGTATGCCTATGTCCAAACTCATCAACTTGTATACATTGAATGTGTACCATTTTTGGTTATCAACTATACCCCAATAGGCTGTATAAATAAATATCTCATTTCCATCAGAAAAAGAGTTGCTATTGACAGAATATCAATATTCTGTAACAATACAGACACACAAGAAATTTAATCACAATGATCTAATCTTCACGTGAACCAAGGAAATAATACAAGTTTGCAATTTTCTAAAGATGAAGAAATAAGCGCAGCTATCAAGGATAGCAAAATCTATGTAAGTCAATGTTTCTCCATTGAAGAGATGAGAGCCAGCAATTATAAGCCTGACTTAGCTATGCCATTCTGGCTTGATGAAGACAGAGGTCATTATCATGTCTCCCTATGTAGAGGAAGGTGGAATAACAATATTGTCATCAAGTGGTCATCCATGTGAAAGTTAAGATACTCTTGGCAAAAAAGCAACAGAAACCGCTACCTCTGAAAGCATCAAAGCTAGAATATTCTACTGAAAGGCAGAAAGCTGGTTACACCTGATTAACCATGAAAGTCTGGCCAAAGTGTCATGTATCATACATCTCAATGTGGTCTCTACAATCAATTTAAGACACAATTCACCTCTTTTCTTTAAAACTCCACAGAGCATCTGACTTAAGGAGCCTAAAACCTATGTTACAAAAACTAACAACCTTTACAATATGTTACCACCAAGACTTGGACTATCTCCAAAATCTCAACTACTGAAGGAAATGTGTATCATGCCCGAAGTTTTCTTTAAAATGGCATGATGGCCATTTGGTCATGGAACAAATCCATTAGCTCAGCCTATCCTCTTATTTAAGCTGTAGAGTAAAGCACTGGGTTTTGGCTAAGAAGGTATCTGAGTGTCAGACATGGATGGATCGTCACTTTTCCTCAGACTACAAAGTGGGAATCAAGAAGGATAAAATAGAAAGAAGATCCTTGGGATAAAGAAAGCATGACCATTACCTAGGGAAAACACTGTCAGTCTGTGGAGACTCAGAAAAGAGATGGTATAAATGTGTGAACAGATGAGGGACTTGGAGAAAGTTAAAGATTTTAAATGAAAGGATGAGAGGCCAGGCCTAGAGCAATTTCCTGGACCAAAAGGGAAGCTGCTGTTTTCATAGAATGCTTGTAATTTGAACTTGGGCAGAAAGAGACACATTAAAGTTGCCAAAGTCATTCCAAGTCAAAAAAGTAGTCTTACTTTCCTTTGCAGGAATCTAAGTAGAGGAGAGAAACAGTAAAGAAATCACATTAAATCTCTGACTTTACCTCAGTCACACTGGTGCCACTAAGTTAACCACTCACTAACTGATTCAATTTGGTGTTTCTGAGGTGCAATCCATTATTTTAAATTATAATCTCTATATTCTAATTCAACATTTACCTTCACAGTCTAGTCTCCAAGGGTCTTCTAATTAACAAAGAGAAGCTTCAGCAGCATCATCATTGTCATCAACTTCTAACAGGAAAAAATTACCATGTATTATTTCTTTGAAAAATATCATTCTGGAGAACTATAATGCAGAATATGAAAATGTACTAATTTGATTTTTCAAAGAAATGTTCTTTCTTTTAGATCCAAGATAAATCAGCAAATGCTTCCAAAGCTGACATTTAATCCATGAATTCAAATCATTTTCAAGATTTATGATCCATTAGACAGACAGTTTCAATTTCCCTTGCCCTTGTGAGAGTCTAATGTATGGCTGGCACAAAATGCATTTACACTGCACACATTCCATGACAACAGTATCATTTATTGATAAGGCTTTTCAAGTCTCAAAAAATTATGTTGCAAGTTATGTTCATTTTGATTTGTTTATCTGTAAGTAGTAGATGAATGCTTCATTCTGGTGAAGCTTCCTAAAATATACAGATTAACAGATGTCACAGATGTCCATACACCAAAGATTGCCTACTAAAGTTTAGAAGAAATTTCCCACAATTATAATAATTACATCATAAGTGGATGGGATTTCTAAGGACAGACTAGATGTCTATATATAGCTATAAAATCAGATACAGAAACAGATACACACTTAGATATTGGTAGAATAAAAAGTTATAGGTAATTTATTGAGGTGAAGATGGCAGATAGAAGGCAAGACTACTTTGCAGCTCCTGCTCAGACAGATAGAGCAGCATGTGGAGACCCACATAGTGAACTCTTGCTCCAAGAACCTACCACAGCAACATACCATGAAAGCTGAGAGAATCTACAGACCCCTTAAAGGAAGTGGATCCCTGCTGCAGGCTCCTTGAGGCACCAAAAAACTGAGTCTGCTTGCTTTATCAAAAAGGAGGCTGGTGGTCTGGGGCAAGTTATCAGCCCTGGTCACCAGCTGCCTGTAAATAGACTCAGTGCTGCTGGCAGGTACAGTAGGAGTGAGACTAACCTTTAGGAATATGGGCTTCAGGGCATCAGGGTGAGGCCTGTGACTACCAGCTTTCCCCTGTTTCCCTGGTGACTTTTGTGACTCAGAAGAGGTAGCCATAATCCACCTGGGAATGTAACTCCATTGGACTGGGAACCACACCCCAACCCCCAACAGCAGCTGCAGCAAGCCCTGCCCAAGGAGAGTCTGACCTCAGACATCCCTATACCTACCCTCACATGGTGGTCTTTATCTACCCATCCTGGTTGCTGAAGACAAAGGACATGATCTCTTATGGCCCTATCCTCTGCCTGAGAAACCTGACTGAATACCTAACCAGGCAACACTAGGGCAAGTGTGCTTCCTCCCTATAGTACCATAGCTGATGCACTCTTGAAAATACCACCTCCTGGCTGTAGGCCAACCAAAACAAAACTGGTGCATAAAACAAAAATATAACCAATGTCCCTCACAGAGTCCACTTCACTCCCCTGTTCCCTCCACTGGAGCAGATGCTGGTATCCATGGCTGAAAGACCTGAAGATGGATCACGTCACAGGACTCTTGGCAGACACTCCCAAATACCAGCCCAGAGCCCAGTTGCTCCGCTGGGTGGCTAGACTCAGAAGAGCAGAAACAATCACTGCAGTTGGGCTCTCAGAAAGCCCCATCCCTAGGGGAAGGGGGAGAACACCACATCAAGGGAACACTATGCAGGATTAAAGAATCTGAACATCAGCCCTTGAGTCCCAGATCTTCCCTTAACATAATCTACTCAAATGAGAAGGAACCAGGAAAATAATTCTGGTAATATGACAAAACAAGATTATTTAACACTATGAAAGATCACACCAGCTAACCAGCAATGAATCCAAACCAAGATGAAATCTCTGAATTGCCAGAAGAAGAATTCAGAAAGTCAAGTATTACGCTAAGCAAGGAGGCATCAGAGAAACGTGAAGTCTAACTTAAAGAAATCAAAAACATGATACAGGAAATGAAATAAAAATTCTTCAGTGAAATAGCATAAATTAAAAACTAACCCAACTTCTGGAAATCAAGGACACACTTAGAAAATGCAAAATGCACGAAAGTCTCAGCAACATAATTAGACAAGCAGAAGAAAAAACTTCAGAGCTTGAAGGTGAGGCTTTTGAATTAATCAAATCCATCAAAGACAAAGAAAAAAGAAATTAAAAAATGAACAAAGCCCCCAAGAAGTTTGGGACTAGGTTCAAGTGTCCAAACCTAAGAATAATTGATGTTCCTGGGGAAGAAGAGAAATCCAAAAGTTTGGAAACTTTTTTTTAATTCCTATTTGAGGGAATAATCAAGGAAAACTTCCCTGGCCCTGCTAGAGATCTAGACATCCGAATACAAGAAGCTAAAAGAATACCTGGGAAATTCATTGTGGAAAGATCATCACCTAGGCAGAGAGTCATCAGATTATCTAAAGTAAAGACAAGGGAAAGAACCTTAAATGCTATGAGCAAAAGCACCAGGTAACCTATAAAGGAAACCTATCAGAGTAACAGCAGATTTCTCAGCAAAAGCCCTACAAGCTAAAACAGTTTGGGGTCCTATTTTTAGCCCCCTTAAACAAAACAATTATCAGCAAAAATGTTGTATCTAGCAAAACTAAGCTTCATAAATGAAGATAAGATACAGTCTTTTTGAGACAAACAAATACTGAGAGAATTCATCACTACCAAGCTGGCACTATAAGAATCTCTAAATTTTGAAACAAATTTTTTCAAAATAGAACCCCCTTAAAGGATAAATCTCACAGGACCTGTATAACAATAACACAAATAAAAAATGGTATTCAGGCAACAAATAGCATGATGAATAGAATAGTACGTCACATCTCAATATTAATGTTGAATATAAATGGCCTAAATCCTCCCCTTAAATGATAGAGAATAGCAGAACAGATAAGAATTCATTAACCAAGTTTCTGCTGTCTTCAGGAGACCCACCTAACATATAAGGACTCACATAAACTTAAGGTGATGGGATACAAAAAGATATTTCATGCAAATGGACACCAAAAGTGAGCAGGAGTAACTATTCTTGTATCAGACAAAACAAACTTTAAAACAACAATACTTTAAAAAGATAAAGGAGGACATTATATAATGATAAAAGGACTAGTCCAACAGTAAAATATCACAATTCTAAATATATACACCTAACACTGGAGCTTCCAAGTTTATAAAACAATTACTACTAGACCTAAGAAATGAGATAGACAGCAACAGAATAATAGTGGGAGATTTTAATACTCCACTTACAGCACTAGACAGTCATCAAGATAGAAAGCCAACAAAGAAACAATAGACTTAAGCTATACCCTACAATAAATTGTAATAGATATATACAGAACATTCTAACCAAAAATTCCAGATTATATATTCTATCATCAGCACGTGGAACATTCTCTAAAACAGATCATATGATGGGCCACAAAACAAGTCTTAGTAAATTTAAGAAAATCAAAATTATATCAAGTACTCTTTCATATCACAGTGGATTAAAATTGGAAATTAACTCCAAAAGGAACCCTGAAAACCATGCAAATACATGGAAATTAAGTAACTGCACCTGAATATTCAGTGAGTCAACAACAAATCAAGATGGAAATTTAATAATTATTTGAATTGAACGATAAAAATGACACAATCTATCAAAACCTCTGGGATACAACAAAAGCAGTGCTAAGAGGAAAGTTTATAGTATTAAATACCTACATCAAAGAGTCTGAAAGAGCACAAATAGACAATCTAACATCACACTTCATGGAACTGAAGATACAAAAACAATCCAAATCCAAACTCAGAAAATAAATAACAAAGATCAGAGCAGAACTAAGTGAAATTGGAACAACAACAACAACAACAAATACAAAAGATAAATGAAACAGAAATCTGGTTCTTTGAAAAGATAAGCAAAATTGATAGACCATTAACAAAAATAACCAAGAAAAGTGAGAAGATCCAAATAAGCTCAATTAGAAATGAAACAGAGGATATTATTACTGATGCCACAGAAATACAAAAGATCATTCAAGGCTACTATGAACATCTTTAAGCACATAAACTAGAAAACCTAGAGAAGATGGATAAATTCCTGGAAATATGCAACCCTCCTAGGTTAAGCCAGGAAGATATAGAAACTCTGAACAGACCAATAACAAGCAGCGAGATTGAAATGGTAATTTTAAAATTGCCAACAATAAAAGAAAGTCCAGGCCAGATGGAATCACAGCTGAATTCTACCAGGCATTCAAAGAAGGATTGGTACTAATCCTATTGACACTAGTGCACAGGACAGAGAAAGAGGGAATCCTCCCCAAATCATTCTATAAAGTCACTATCACCCTAACACAAAACCCAAGGAAGGACATAACAGTTACAACAACAACAACAACCAAAACTACAGGCCAATATCTCTGATGAACACAGATGTAAAAATCCTCAACAAAACTACCTAACCGAATCCAACCGCATATCAAAAAGATAATCAACCATGATCAAGTGGGTTTCATACCAGGGATGAAGGGATGATTTAACATCCACAAGTAAACAAATGTGATACACTACATAAACAGAATTAAAAACAAAAATCACATGACCATCCCAATAGATGCAGAAAAAGCATTTGACAAAACCCAGCCTCCTTTACAAACAAAACCCTAGGCAAAATTGGCATAGAATGTACATATCTTAAGGTAATAAAAACCATCTATGACAAACCCACAGCCAACATTATACTGAATGGGGAAAAGTTGAAAGGATTACCACTGAGAACTGGATCAAGAAAAGGATGCCCATTTTCATCACCTCTATTCAACATAGTACTATTGGAAATAGTCAGAGCAAACAGACAAAAGAAAGAAATAAAGGGCATTCAAATTGGTAAAGAGGAAGTCAAACTGTTGCTGCTTGTTGATGATATGACTGTATGCCTAAAAAACCCTAAAGACTCATCTAATAAGCTCCTAAAACTGGTAGTGAATTCAGCAAAGTTTCAGGATACAAAATAAATGTAGACAAATCAGTAGCTCTACTATACACCAACAGCAAACAAGCTGAGAATCAAATTAAGAACTCAATCCCTTTACAATAGCAGAAAATAAAATACTTAGGAATATACTTAGCGAAGGAGGTCAAAAATCTCTGCAAGGAAAACGACAAATCATTGCTGAATGAAATCACACACAACACAAACAAATGGAAACATATCCCATGTTTAGAGACTGGTAGAATTAATATTGTGAAAATGACTATACTGCCAAACACAATCCACAAATTCAATGCAATTCCCGTCAAAATACCACCATCATTCTTCACAGAACTAGGAAAAGCCATCCTAGAATTCATATGGAACCAAAAACGAGCCCACATAGCCAAAGCAAGACAAAGAAGAAAGAAAAAAATGGAGACATCCCATTGCTTAACTTCAAACTATACTACTAGGCCATAGTTACCAAAACAGCATGGTACTGATATAAAAATAGGCACATAGAACAATGGAACAGAATAGAGGAGAAAACAAGAAATAAAGCCAAATACTTACAGCCAACTGATCTTCAACAAAGCAAACAGAAATATAAAGTGGGGAAAGGATACTCTATTCAACAAATGGTGCTGAGATAATTGGCAAGCCACATGAAGAAAAAGGAACCTGGATCCTCATCTCTCACCTTATATAAAAGCCAACTAAAGATGGATCAAAGACTTAAATCTGAGACCTGAAACCATAAAAATTCTAGAAGATAACATTGGAAAAATCCTTTTAGACACTGACTCAAGCAAAAACTGCATAATCAAGAACACAAAAGTGAATGCAACAAAAGCAAAGATAAATAGGTGCAACTTAATTAAACTAAAAAGCTCTGCACAGCAAAAGAAATAATGTCATTTGCAGCAACCTGGATAGAATTAGAGACTATTATTCTAAGTGCAGTAACTCAGAAGTGGAAAACCAAACATCATATGTTCTCACTCATATGTAGGAGCTAAGCTATGAGGATACAAAGGCATAAGAAAGAAACACTGGACTTCGGGAACTCAGGGAAAGGGTGGGATGGAGTAAGAGATTAAAAACTGCTCATTAGGTACAGTGTAGACTGCTTGCATGGTGGGTGCACCAAAATCACAAAAATCACCACTAAAGAACTTATTCATGTAACCAACACCATCTGTTGCCCAAAAAGCTATTGAAATAAAAAATAAATTTAAAAATAAGTCATGCCACTTAAACTCATAAAATGATGTGATCAACCCTATGCCATTTTTCTTTTTTCCCCTCCTTCTTTGCTCTTTATTTTAAGCAAGATAACTCTGCCAGTCAAAAATATCAGCCAAAGATTTTAGACTCTCAATCAGAAGTTCTCAAAGCCCATTAATACAAACTTAAAATTCAGAGTCAACATCAATGAACATAAAATCTATTAAAGAGGATGTTCCTCTTTTCCAGTAATTCAGGTTTTCAACCAAAACACTGATAAATTCCTCATATGCTACACTAGAAAAGTTACATAGTATTAGAATATCTATGTTTTTCATTATACATATGATAAAAAGAAATTCCAAGGAGAAAAGTTATTTCCTCAAGGTCATAACATATTTGTAAGATTTGTGACTTCCCCAACCTGAGTATTAAACAGCAAAAGCTAAAATAGATGTTTTTCAGCTTCGTAAGCTAATGTCAGATCATTAACTTGTCTGTCATCACCCAAACATGTCACTCGACAACCGTATTAGTTACTTATTGCAGAAATGATATACCATCACTTCTCCTATATACTATTGACCACACAAGTCCAATGCTGATACAACGGGAAGGGGGCACAAAAGGATGCAAATATTAGACAGATCCCATTAGATACAATGGGAAAGGGTTCAAAAGGGAGTGAATACCAGGCAGAAGCCATTAGAGGCCATCTTGGAAACTGGTTATCACAATAAACACCTCAAAACCCAGGGGATATTTTCATACTTGGAAAGACTTTCAGCAAATCTCACTTTCTTGATCCACAGATCCCTCGAAACCCTTCTTGAAAAACACTTTCAGTACTCTCCTAGATTCAACCTCATTGCCTCACAATTGATAAAATAAGAACAGCATCAGTTCTGGATGCTCCTTTCATATATTTACTTACTAAATGGCATACTACAATATATCAGGAAGTCCTGGGGACTGAGACTGCAATAGTAAAGAACGCGTCACTTCTGCTGTAAAACCATTTGAAAATAGAGATATAGAGAAGAAAATCAGATGAGGAAGAGAGAGGAAATAGAATAAGACAAAAAGAACAGAGGTCAAAGAAGCAATGGGGAGGAGAAAATAAGAGGTAAGGAAGGCAGGGAAGGAAAATGGAGTGGAGATGAAAACCAGTATTGATGGGAAATAAACTCAATCATGAAAATATTTGCTACATTAAAATTAAAATACTGAAGTTTCAAAAGAAAGTAGAAGGACTTTTGCTTAACATGTGCATCCATATGCTCAATATACAGTTCATTAACTAAATCTAGAAATTGTATCTAAATGTATGCCTTTCTAATATGCAAAATTCTCACACCTCAGTTCAGAGGTTCTCAAGTCTTTTAGTAAAGACAGTGACAAAAGCACCAGACCTTCTTTTCAAAAAGACAAACTAAAAAATGTGTGTATATGGATATACACAGACACAAATTTCATGGTCCATGGGCTTAAGGTTAGGAACTCCCAATCTTAAAAATATAAAATAACATTTTAAACTGTTGTCCATGTTAGCTGTTTTGCGAATATTCAGGATATACTCTAGTGCAAGACTTGCTGGATCTTTATGAAATGAAGTGTTTCAACAAGATAAGGCAAAGTATTAGTGGGTTTTGCTCTTTAGAGTATTTTTCCAACCTGAGTAGTCTCAGTCTGAATGTAGGAACTTAGCATCACAAAGACACGAGTAAAGAGCCTCATGTCCAAAGACAAGCTCAGGTCTAAGTTAACCAATCTAGAAGTAAGAGCCATGTTGTCCCATTTCTTCATTTTATAGATGGGAAAAGTGAAGACCCAGTGACTGATGAGGACATGGTGACATAAAATCCAACACTGAGCATACACTCAGGACCTAAGTAACCTTGGTCCATATTGCAGGAGACAGCCGTAAATGTCAAGATCAGACTTGGTAAACTAATGTTAAACCCTCCACTCCAGAAGGGGAATACTAAGTGCACTCAGATTAGCTACAGATGTCTCAGTCAAGCAGGCTGAGGCATGGACTTTGGATCAAGCAAAGTAGAGGGTATAAGATCAGGCAGACAGTTATTGGGGCATCTCCTAGTAGACACTTCTGTGAATTTTCATTTAATAGTCTGAATTTCCTCCCTTTCAGAAGACACTACAACAAATTTACTATGCAGTGCAGTGTTTTTATACTTTGAAACAAATGGAAGCTTGAGTTTGAAAGCCAAATTCTCCCTTGGAAATATAATTGACATTCTCCAATGTGCCTATAATACTGGTATGCTGCCATTTAAGTCTGGTACTTATGCCTAGAAAACTTAGCAAATGCTATCAAAAGCAGGTGAGCAAATTGCTCCTATTACTATCTCTACCACTAATTAGCTAGAACTAGCTCAAGGAGGCACCATGTCAGAGTTTTGCCAGACAGCAATGCCCTAGTTACAAAAAATCATCCTTGAAAACATGCACTGCTGTTGGAACAGTTGTAGACTGATGTTAAGGAAAGCTGTGGTGTAATATCAGGTTACTTTCCATAAGCTTCGCATGAAATCTAAGTCTAAACCAGCTGTAGAATGCTTAGTGCTCCACCAGGATTTTAAGGGGCTAGGGAGGGAGCACTTATCTTTTCCCCATTCCTCCTCAACTCTTCACGGTTAAAAAAAACAAAAAGAAGAAGAAAGGAAAAGAAAGAGAGAGGGAAACTCTAAGAGATTAAAACCATTCACCAGCTTTTATGCCCTATCAGAAGTTTTTGAAAAAAATAAAAAAGGTATAGGTATAGATTCTCAAAATAATGGCAAATTGTCTGGCGTTTTCCTTTTCCATTAAATTCTTCCTACTAGTTTGATCTCTGCCTGCATTTTGTTTTCTAAAATTCCCAGTGACCTTTTGCAAAGGCAAATGGGTCATAGTGCATGTCAGGCAGGAATGCACTGGGCTGACCTGTTGAGAGCCAATGAACCTAGCGCTACATTTTTCTGCTTTGCTTTGTTCTTTGAGCTGAAACAAATGCCATACATTATTTGATTTAAGGAGTTAGTATAAATATAGTAAATTGTCAGGTTCAACATAGGCAAAATAAAAAATTTCTATAGTTTATGTTAGTTCAAGGAAATTCCCAAAATGTCACTACATACAGTAGAAAACTGATGAAATGGATAAGGAATAAATTTGATTTACAGAAATCTAAAGTGAATGTAGTTTGCTTATTTTTGTTGCCATATGGCTTTCTATTTATGAATCTACTACAATTGATTTATCCAGTTCCTTCCCATTTGGAGCAACTATGAATAATATTATTATAAATATTCTTGCACAAGAATCCTGATTTACATATCCCCCAGTGTTTCTATATTATATAGAGAAGAGAGGAATTTCTGGTATATTACCCAGCATTATACCAAGGAGATTTTCCAAAATGGCTGTACTGAATTTTGCCCATATCAGTAGTATATAAAAATTCTTACTGCTCTTAATACCTAATGTATATGACAGGTTGATTGGTACAGCAAACCACCATGGCACGTGTATACCTATGTAACAAGCCTGCATGTTCTACACATGTGTCCTAGAACTTAAAGTATAATTTAAAAAGAGAGAGAGAGAGAGTGTGCTTATTTTGAAGTCCTTACAGCTTCCTTAGAGAAAGGGGCAAGCACATGGCCACAGACTTGGCAAGTCCTGCTACTGCTGTGCTTCTATCTGCACACAGACACCCCCACACAGAAGGCAAACAGTAAACAGGACAGTCTTCCTATGAAATTACACAATTTCCCCACCAAAAAAAAAAAAAAAATTTCTTACTGCTCTTCATCCTCACAAACACATAGTATAGCTCCGTTTTTTTTTAATCTGATGGAGTACTTAGTGGTTTTCATTTGTATGTTCCTGATTACAAATGAGGTGGTATACTTTTACATATAACTTTTAACCAATTAATTTCCTTCTTTTCGAAATGTCCATTTAAGTCTTTTTCCAAATTTCCTATTGGGATATGTATCTTTTTCCTATTGATTTATGTCTACTCAAAACCACATGAATGAATTTCATAGCTATAGTACTGAGCAAAACCATCAAAATACAAAATAATATCAATGTATGTTTCCATTTGTATATAGTTCAAAAACAGGCAAAAAAATAAACTATTTAGTTTACTAAGGCACAAAAGGTTGTGATAATATTTTTTAAAGCAAGGAAATAATTCCTACAAAACTCAGTGGAGGTCACTCCTAACTCTAAACAGGTTGTGCTTAGAAGAAATAGAGTCTGCTTCCTGAGTTGTGATGGTTCTAATATTTGGTCATAAAATCTGCCAGTGACCAGGCTCTTGAACACTGAAAATAAATCAAACAAAAAATTGTATTTAAAAAACCAGGGCAGTGGCTCATGCCTGTAATCCTAGCACTTTGGGAGGCCAAGGTAGACAGATCACGAGGTCAAGAGATCGAGACCATCCTGGCCAACAGGGTGAAAGCCCATCTCTATTAAAAATACAAAAATTATCTGGGCGTGGTGGTGCACACCTGTAGTCCCAGCTATTTGGGAGGCTGAGGCAAGAGAATCGCTTGAACCTGGGAGATAAAGGTTATAGTGAGCCAAGATCGTGCCACTACACTCCAGCCTAGAGACAGAGTGAGACTCTGCCTCAAAAAAAAAAAAAAAAGATCAGCTGGCATGGTGGCACATGCCTATAATCCAGCTATTCAGTATTCAAGAGGCTGAGGCAGGAGAATCGCTTGAACCTGGAAGGCAGAGGTTGCATTGAGTCAGGATTGCGCCACTGCACTCCAGCCTGGGCAACAGAGTGAGACTCCATCTCCAAAAAATAAAAACCCAGAAGAATGTTCATATTATTACAAGTATAGATAAGTATCAAAAAAGAATGGAGAATGGCAAATAAGAAGTAAGGAGTTTCCCTTTATTTTTACAATGACACATATTATTTTTCTAGTTTAAAATACACAGTCAATTATATAATTTACATACTTATTACTTGAGAAGGCGTATGCATATCACTCAATGTATACTTTTCTCTCCCCACGGCCCAGTAGGATGGGAGGGAAATGTGAAGCAGATTTGGAGTATGCTGATTTGAGCTTCATGTATATAAGTTAGTATAACTTTAAACTAGAATATAGAGTAATCCCTAGAGCAACCATTAAGACAAGTATTTTTAAAACAAAAGACAGACAAACAAAACAATAAAGTGGCAGGCTTAAATCCTGACATCAAAAATTACATTAAATATGAAGGACTTAAAGACATCAATTAAAATATAAATGCTTTAAATAAAAATTTAAAATATAGTTCAAAAATGACTCAGCTGTCTGTTGTCTACAAGAAATTCATTTCAAATGTACTGATATAGATAGATAAAAAGTAAATAGAAGAAAAAAATACATATGAAAACACCAATCACAAAACAAGCTGTATAGCTATATGAATAATAGATAAAGTAGACTTCAGAGAAAGAAAAGTTACTGAATACAGAAAGGAATACTACATAATGATAAAAGACTTAATATACCCAAAAAGGACATGAAATCTTTATCGCATCAAATTTAAAAACTTCAACAATCAAGATAGAAAGGATAATAAGACAACTTATGACTTTTGAGCAGCTAATTTATACTGCAAATAAGTGTTAGAACCTGTTTCAAACATTTTACATCTATTATCTCATTTAATCTTCACTAAAAGAAAAGCAATTACATTATTATCTCCATTCCAGGTACAACAAAATTGAGGGCTATCAAGAGTTAAAGCATCTTGCCTAAGGTCACATAGTTAGCAATCCTTAGGCCCAATTATTCTTACTCTTCATTCTGCTTCCATCAAGATTCTTCTATAAACACTTCAAAAATAAACAGTGCGAGCATCACATCTAACACTGCTGTCCAACATTTATCCTTCTTGATCATAAAGACAGAGTATTTTTAGTGGTGAACAGACACTGGATTCTAAATTAGTCAGAGGAATAAAACGGCTCTAGAAAACACCAGTAAATATAAAAGAGCCTGGAGCAGGAAGCAGTTAATTATGGAAAAGCTAGAAGTCACATCATGGCCACAGTGACCTCAACTGTGTCAAGGCTGCCATATAAGTTTGGAAAAGCAAAGCCCTGCACAACTCCAGGGATTCCATTAACATAGAGTAAAATAGACTGTCGCTTAAAAGGCACCACCTGGAATCACAGTACACAGCATGCCCTGCCATTCATGGTATTTCTGACAGTAATTATACTGTCTGTAAGGAATAACGTCTGCTAAGAATCTCTTGGCATTCAGAGCACCTACCCACCCGGATCAGTAGCCTGAACTGCCCTTCCCTTCCTGTGCAGAGACTATAATGAAGTAAGGACCTCTTTGCTCCAAGCTGTTTGCGGCACCTGCTGACATGGATTAGCAGCCTGAGTCCCCCACCCTTCCTGTGCAGAGATTGTGGTGCAGCGGGACCCTCTATGCTCCATGCCCAGGCAGATCTCCAGGCATCTGGAGCACCCATTCTTCTGGAATAGTTTAGGCTGCCCCACCTCCATGAAGAAACTTGAGGCCAAAGAGATTTTCTCAGCTTCATGCCTATGGGCACTTCTGAGAACTTGGTGGCCACTCTCAGGACCTCCTTCTTGGTGCTGGTGCCTGTGCCTGCCATTAGGGAACCTGAGGCAGGTCTGCCTAATCTGGCCCTGCTTATCTTCATTCCCTCCTACAGGGTTTATCAGGGAGCTCAGACCACTGTGCACTTCACAGGTCAGCCCTTTGCCTGAGGCTGGCTCTCAACAGAGAGAGTCTCCCAGCGAACAAGGATCCAATACATACTCATCCACATTGGCCATAGCCAGTTATTATCTATAAGCGCCATCTACTGGCCTGTAGATCAAACTGCACAGCCCAATATAAAACTTGCTGACAGAAGTGCACAGGACTGTAGAAGCAAAACCGAGACTCTACCCAACATTCTCTACAGTCATACACCCATAGGGAAAAAGAAAAAGGAAAAGAAAAAAACAATTATAAGGAAAGAAAGTCACAAGAAAATAATTACATAAATTAGAAGTGCCAGTGTCTCCAGATGAGAAGGAACAAGGGCAAGAGTTCTGTCATGAAAAATCTGAATCTTGTGACACGACCAAAGGATGACACCACCAAAGGATGACACCAGCTCTGCAGCAATGGTCCCTGAAGAAAACTGAAACAATAATGACAGCTAATGTGAAGCACAGATTGCAAGAAAGCTTAATGAGACCCAAGACAGGGTTAAAAATCAACATAGAGAAACTTCTAAACAATTCAGAAAAAGAAGGAAGAGATATGCATTTTAAAAAGAAAAGGATCCGAGCCTCTAGAATTGAAAAA
This sequence comes from Saimiri boliviensis, assembly GCF_048565385.1. Lineage (NCBI taxonomy): Eukaryota > Metazoa > Chordata > Mammalia > Primates > Cebidae > Saimiri > Saimiri boliviensis. The sequence goes on along the minus strand of NC_133457.1, from coordinate 36,246,608 downwards.
ACTCAGAATTTGAACTGGTTCTTCAATCTAGCACATTCAGTCAAAATTGTTTTGAAAATGTTCGAGCAATGAAACCTAAGACTCATTGGCATACCTGAGAGAGAAGGAGAAAAAGTAAACAAACTGGAAAAACATATTTAAGGTGATAATTCAAGAAAACTTATTTTATCTTGCTATGGAGGTAGACATCCAAACACAAGAACTGAGAGAACACCTGTGATATACAATGCAAAACAAACATCACAAAGGCATATAGATAACAGACTGTCCAAGGTCAAAGCTAAAGAATAAATCTTAAGGGCAGCTGGAGAAAAAGGTCAGATCACATACAAAGGGAACCCCATCAGACTAACAATGGTCTTCTCAGCAGAAACCCGACAACCAGAAGCGACTGGAAGCCTATCTTCAGCATCCCTAAAGAAAAGAAATTCTAACCAAGAATTTCATTTCTTCCGAAAATAAGCTTCATAAGAGAAGGAGGAATAAAACCTTTTTCAGACAAGCAAATGCTAAGGGGAATCATTACTACTGCACCACCCTCATAAGAGATTCTTAAGGGAGTTCTAAACAAGGAAATGAAAGAAAGATACTTGCTACCACAAAAACAAATTTACGTACATAGTCCTATCATGGAAACAGAAAATAAAAAACATCAGGGTCACCATGCTCCTATCAGTAAAAACAAACTTTAAACCAAGAGTAAAAAAAGATAAAGAAATGTAATATATAATGATAAAGTGTTAAATACTACAAGAAGATTTAACAATCCTAAATATATATGCACCAAATGTTGGAGGACCCAGATTCATAAAACAAGTACTTTCAGATCTTCAAAATACTTGTATGGTCACATAATTGTGTGGAATTTCAACATTCCACTGACAGAATTGGACACATCATTGAGGCAAAAAACTGACAAGGAATCTCTGGACCTAAATTCAACACTTGCACTTGGACCTAATAGACAGCTAAAAAGTAGCAAAAGCAGTATTAAGAGGAGAGTTTATAGTGCTACACACCTACATCAAGAAGTTAGAAAGACCTTAATATAACAGTCTAATAGTAGACCTGGAGCAATTTGAAAAACAAGAACAAAGTAACCCCAAGGCTAGCACAAGAAAACAAGTAACTACAATTGGAGCAAGACTGAACAAAACTGAAAGGCAAAAATTCACACAAAGAATCAAGTAAACCAAAAGTGAGCTCTCTGAAAAAATAAATAAACGAGATCGATTGACCACTGCTAGATTAACACAGAAAAAAAGAGAAAACCCACACAGGTAGAATCAGAAATAACGACTGAACTCACAGAAATATAAAGGATCCTCAGAAACTATTATGAACACCTCTACGCACACAAATTAGAAAATCTAGAGAAAATGGATAAATTCCTGGAAACATACAACCTGAAAAGACTGAATCAGAAAGAACTTGAAACCCCGAACATATCAACATTGACTTCAGAAATTAAATCAGTGATCAAAAACCTATCAAACATAATAAAGCCCTTGACCAGATGGATTCACAGCCAAAATATGCAGACATACAAAGAAGAGCTGCTAAGAGTATTGCTGACACTATTCTAAAGAATTGTGAAGGGGAGACTTTACCCTAACTAATTCTATGAAGCCAGAATCACCCTGATAACAAAATCTGACAGACACAACACAAAAAGAAAACTATAGACCAATATTTATGATAAATATAGATGCAAAAATCCTCAGCAAAATACTAGCAAATAGAATCCAACATTTCTTGCATACAATGTTGGTTCAACATAAGTAAATCAATAAATGTGATTCACCATATATACAAAACTAAAAACAAAAACAATACAATCATCTCAATAGATACAGAAAATGTTTTCAATGAAATCTAACATATTTTCATGGTAAAAACTCTCAATAAACTAAGCAATGAAGGAACGTAAATCAAAATAATAACAGCCATCTAGGATAAAACCATAGTCAATATCATACTGAGTAGGAAAAACCAGAAAATTTCCCCTTGAGAACTGGAAGAAGACAAGGATGCCTACTCTTACCATTCCTTTTCAACATAGTACTGTAAGTGATAGCAAGAGCAATCACACACAAGCAAAAAAGTAAAAGGCATCCAAATAAGAAAAGAAAAAGTCAAACTTATCTCTCTTCACTGATGATACAATCCTATACTTAGAAAAACCTAAAGACTCTGCCAAAAGGCTCCTGGAACTGATAAACAACTTCAATAAAGTTCCAGGATACAAAATCAATGTACAAAAATCAGTAGCATTTCTATATATCTACAACATTCAAGCTGAGAGCCAAATTAAGAAGCAATCTACATATTTAACAACATTCCTATTAAACTAACAACATCAATTTTCATAGAATTTGAAATAGCAGCACTGTTTACAATAGCAAAGATTTGGAACCAACCCAAATGTCCATCAATGATAGACTGGATAAAGAAAATGTGGCACCTATACACCATGGAACACTATGCAGCCATAAAAAAGGATAAGTTCACATCCTTTGCAAGAACATAGATGAAGCTGGAAACCATCATTGTCAGCAAACTGATACAAGAACAGAAAACCAAACACTGCATGTTCTTACTCATAAGTGGGTGTTGAGCAATGAGAACACATGGACACAGGAAGAGGAACATCACACACCAGGCCCTGTTGGAGGGTAGAAGAGCTAGGAAGGGATAGTAGGGGTTGGGGGGATTGGGGAGGGATAATATTAGGAGAAATACCTAATGTAGATGACCGGGGGATGGATGCAGCAAACCACCATGGCATGTGTATACCTATGTAACAAACCTGCATGACCTGCACACGTACCCCAGAACTCAAAGTATAATTTTTAAAAAGCTCTAAAAAAATTCCCTAATACATAATCATAACACCCTTGGTCCCATGTTTTCCTACAGCTTGAATTATTTTTAGAAGAAAAAGATATCAGATCTCTGTTGCTACCACCCTTTTAAATTGCTATTTTTTTTAAAGAAGCACCAGTATGTGTTTTATACTAATTTTTTTCTGATAGAGGGAAATAACAGTCAATAGTTTCAGTTCTGATGGTATAAGCAAAACAAATAAAACATGTTTATAAAAGTTGTAAAAAAACAATAATAATGTAATTATGTCTTTTGCAGCACCATGGATGCAGCTGGAGGCCATTATACTAAGTGAATTAATGCGGAAACAGAAAACCAAACAGTGCATGTTCTCACTTACAGGTGAGAGCTGAACCTGGGATACACACAGACATAAAGATGGGAGCAACAGACACTAGGGACTACTAGAGGGGAGAGAAAAGGAGTGGGAGAGGGGCTGAAAAACTGATAACTATGCTTACTATTTAAGTGACACGATCATCTGTATCCCAAACCTCAGAATCATGAGTAATGAATCTACCCACATAACAAACCTGCACATATACTCGCTGACTCTAAAATATATGAGTTGAAATTTAACAAAAAAGAAAAAAAAATGAAACCTACTAGGCTGGAAAATTGCTGTTAGCATCTGTCTAGACCCTGGACTATAGGTCAGAGATAGTTGTCCTACACAGTGAGTCTAAATTCTGGTGAACTAGAGTAGCAGTGCCCAAACAGTTGCTATAGTAAATCAGGAAAGGTCCAACAAAAGTTTTAATGATATACAGAGGAGTCTACAACTTTGTTTTGCAAGCAGTTTTCTCTTTTCAGATTATAATTAATCATAACCATAGTTTTCTAAAAGAAATTTATAAACACATTTTCCTTATTTCACCAATATGTGAACAATTTGGTTACAGATCAACTTTGGTTTATAAATGGGAATTTGGAAACCTCTGAGCTAGAAAGTCAGAATTGAAAGATAAAAGAACACAGGAGAGAGACCGTTTTCATTTTTATCCTTTGCAGAGCCCTATCCTTCTTTCCCAAAGCCAAAGAATGCTCCTTAGATCTTCAAGATAATTTTTAATAAGATTCTTATGTACACTTGACCCCTAAATCATATGAACAGATTCACTTTGATGGCAGCTATCAGCATCCAACCTGCAGCAAGTCTCTCCAAGTGTATCATCACTGACATGGTTACATAGAAATGTGAACTGGAGCAGGCCGGGATTATCCTGAAGAGTCCAGGATCAAGATTAGCAGCTAAGATGGCATTTTTCTGCAAAGCTCACGAAGGTGGAGCAAGATAGTTAAATAGAAGCCTATACCTTTTGTTCCTGCTGCTAGAACACCAAATTTTAACAACTATCTGAACACAGAAAAGCACTATCACAAGAACCAAAAATCGCGTGGGAACAATCACATTACCTGGTCTTAAATTCATATCCCTGAAAGAGACACTGGGGAGGACAGTAGAGACAATCTCTAATTATGATGCCATCCCTCCCGCAGCCCCAGTATCCACAATGCAAGAAACAAAGAGAATCTGTGTACTTTGGGAAGGGAGAGCACAGCAACTGGGGTACTTTACATTAAATTCAGTGCTGCCCTGTCACAGCAAAGAAAAAAGTCATGCCAAGTTTAGCCAGCACCTGCATGTGGAGAGAGGATTTGGACCAGCCATACCAAGAGGGAAAACATTCATGCCAGAAGTCAGAACTTGAGTTTCTCAGCAAGCCTTACCACGGATGACTGAAGAGCTCTGCAATCCTAGGTCTGCCTGAAAGGCAGTCTAGGATACAAAGACTGCAATTCCTAGGCAATTCCTAGGTGGCACTTAGAGTCCATAGACCAGGGTGGCATGTGATCTAGAGAGACACCAGCCAGGACAGCTAAGAGAGTGCTCCCACCGTCTCTCCCCCAACCCCAGACAGTGCAGCTCATAGCAATAAAAGTGATTCCCTTCTTCTGCTTAAGTAGAATGGAATGAAAACTAAAGAGGAATTTTTCTCAAATGTTGGATGCTAGCTCAGCCACAATAGGATGGAGTATACCAGGTGGAATTATGAGGCCCTTATTCCAGGCCTGAGCTTCCAAAAGACATTTCTAGACAAATTCTGAGCAAAATGGGAACCCAGTACCTTGAAAGGAAGACCCCAGTCCTGGCAGGATTCATCATCTGCTGACCAAAGAGCTTTGAGCCCTGAATAGCAAGGAGCAATACCCAGGGTGTATGAAATAAGCCTTGGGCACTGACACATGATGCCTTCAGGTATGATCCACCACATTTCCACCTGTGGTAACTATGGTGAAAGACAGCTTCTATTTGAAAAAAGCCAATGAAAAAGTAAAGGGGACTTTGTATTGCAACGTAGGTAACTGCTTGGCCGGTGGGGTAGAGCAACAAGTAGCCCAGGCCGGGACTTGAGTACCCCAGTCTCTTGAGATACCCAAGCTCAGGCCTGGACTACTGTACAACATTTCTGGACCTGCCCTGGGCGAAGGGGGAGCCTAGTCCTAAAGGGTGAATCTCAGACATGGCAGCATTCACCGTAAGCTGAACGAAGAGCCCTGGGCTTTAAATGACCATTGGTGGTGGTCTGGCACCCACCCCTGGGTCAATGGTGGTGGCAGCCACAGGAATAGGCTCCTATAAAAACAGGGTGGGAGGAAAAAGTTGAGGGGAAGCAAGAAGAACTTTGTATTGTGGTTTGAGTGCCAGCTTAGCTTCAGTAGAAGAGAATGTCGGATAAATTGCTAGGGTCTTTGACTCCAATACCTGGCTCCCAAACAGCATCTCTGAGAATGCCTAAAGCCAGGGAAGCTTTCCATCCTCAAGAGAAAAGCCTTGGGAGAGACCCAGTGCCATGCCGGCCTCCGGTCTGATCCAGCACAGTCCCAGTGGTGGTAGCCACAGAGGTGTTTTCATCATCACTCCACATTCAGTTCCAGGTGACTCAGCACAGAAAGATGGGCTAAGTTTGTTTGGGAGAAAATAAGGGAAAAGAACAAGAGTCTGCCTGGTAATCTGGAGAATTCTTTCAGATCTTATTTAAGAATGCCAAAGAAGTACTTCTACAAATCTGCAAAAACCACAGTATTGTTGGGTGTGGGGTCCAAGTTCCTTTGACTACATGGAAAGCCCTCCCAAGATAGACACACACACAAACACACACAAACACACACACACACACACACACACACACACCCCTACACACCACATACACAAACAGATTACAAAGACTACAATAAATACCTAAGTCTTCATTGCCTAGACACCAACCATTAAGACCAGGCGTCCCCAAACTTTTTACACAGGGGGCCAGTTCACTGTCCCTCAGACCGTTGGAGGGTCGCCAGTGTGCTCCTCTCACTGACCACCAATGAAAGAGGTGCCCCTTCCTGAAGTGCGGAAGGGGCTGGATAAATGGCCGCAGGGAGCCGCATGCAGCCTGCAGGCCGTAGTTTGGGGACGCCTGATCAAGACCATCCAGAAAAACATGACTTCACCAAATAAAATAAATAAGGCACCAAGGACCAATCCTGTAGAAACGGAAATATGTGACCTTTTAGACAAATAATTCAAAATAGGTGTTTCGAGGGAACTCAAAGAAATTTAAAATAACACAGAGAGAGGATTCAGAATTCTATTAGGTAGATTTAACAAAGAGATTGAAATAATTTAAAAGAGTCAAGCAAAAACTCTAGAGTTGAAAAATGCAATTAACATCCTAAAGAATACATCAGAGTATCTTAATAGCATATTGAACAAGCTGAAGAAAAAAATTAGTGAACTTGAAGACAGGCTACTTGAAAATACACAGTCAGAGAAGACAAAAGAAAAAAGAATAAAAAAGAATAAGGCATGCTTACAACATCCAGAAAATAATCTCTAAAGGGTCAGGACTTGTCACCTGCTGACTAAAGAGCTTTGGGACCTGAATAAAAAGCAGCAAAACATAGTGAATATGTCATCAGCCTTGGGCACTGAGACATGCCAGCTCAGGTAATGTAAGAGTTATTGGCCTTAGAGGAGAAAAAGAGCGAGAGACGCAGGTAGAAAGTTTATTCAAAGGGATAATATCAAAGAAATTCCCAAACCTAGAGAAAGATATCAGTGTTCAAGTACAAAAAGGTTATAGAACACCATGCAAATTTAACCCAAAGAAGACAACCTGAAGACATTTAATAAGCAAAGTCCCAAAGGTCAAGTATAAAGAAGGGATCCTAAAAGCAAGGGAAAAGAAACAAATGACATACAATGGAGCTTCATTCTGCAGTAGACAATTTAGCAGAAAGTTTATAGGCAAGAAGAGAGAGGAATGACATATTTAAAATACTGAAGAAAAAAATTTTATCCTAAAATAGTATATCTGGTGAAAATATCCTTTAATCATGGAGAAATAAAGACCTTCTCAGACAAACAAAAGCTGAGAGATTTCATCAACAGACTTGTCCTACAAGAAATGCTAAAGTTCTTTAATATGAAAGAAAAGGATGTTAATGAGCAAGAAATTATTTGAAGGTACAAAACTCCCTATAATAGTAACCCCATGGATAAACATAGAATAGTATAACACTGTAATTGTGGTGTGTAAACTACTCTTACCTTTTTTGTTTTTTTTGTTTTTTTTAGACAGGATCTTGCTCTGTCACCCAGGCTGGACTGCAGTGACACAATCTTGGCTCACTGCAACCTCCACCTCCAAGGTTCAAGCAATTCTCCTGCTTCAGCCTCCTGAGTAGCTAGGATTAACTATTCTTATCCTAAGCAGAAAGAATAAATGATTAACCCATTAAAAGTAATAACTAGAGCAACTTTTCAAGACATAGTACAATAAGATATAAACAGAAAAAACAAAAATAAAAAAGTAGGAGGATGAAGCTAAGGTGTACAGTGCCATTAGTTTTATTTTTGCTTTTCTGCTTGTTTATGCAAACAGTGTTAAGTGATTTAAAGCTTAAAATAATGGGTTATAAGATAGTATTTGCAAGACTCATGATAACCTTATATCAAAAAACATACAATGGATACACAAAAATAAAAAAGCAATAAATTAATAATACCATTGTAGAAAACTGCCTTCATTAAAAGGAAGACAGGAAAGGAGAAAGAGAAGACCACAAAGCAACCAGAAAACAAATAACAAAATGGCACAAGTATGTCATTACTTATCTGTAATAACATTGAATGTAAGTGGACTAAACTCTCCAATTAAAAGACATGGAGTGGCTAAGTGGATTTTTTAAAAACAAGATCAAATGATCTGTTGCCTAAAAGAAGCATATTTCACCTATAAAGATACACATAAACTGAAAGTAAAGGCATAAAAAAAAGATAATCCATGCAAATGGAAACCAAAATGCACAGAATTAGTTACACTCATGTCAGACAAAATAGATTTCAAGACAAAAACTGTAACAAGAGACTAAGAAGTTCACAATATAATGATAAAGGGGTTAATTCAGCCAGAGGATTTAACAATTGTAAATATACATGCATGAAACACTGGAGCACTAAGATATATAAAGCAAATATTATTAGAGCTAAAGAAAGAGATATACCCCCAAAAAATAATAGCCAGAGACTTAAATACCCTACTTTCTGTTCTTCCAGACAGAAAATAAACAAAGAAACATCCGACTTTGTCTGCACTATAAACCAAATGGACCTAATAGATATGGACAGAATGTTTTATCCAATGCTTTCAGAATACACACTCTTCTCCTCAGCACATGGCTTGTTTTTAAGGTTAGACCATATGTTAGGGGATGATAACACAATAACAAGTCTTAAAACATTCAATAATTAAAATAACATAAAGCATCTTCTCTGACTACAATGGAATAAAACTAGAAATCAATAACAAGAACAACTTTGGAAAATATACAAACACATAGAAATTAAATAATGTACTCCTGAATAACCACTGGGTAAATTTTTAAAACTGTGAAGAAAATTGAAAAATTTCTTGAAACAAATTATAATGGAAATACAACATATAAAAACCTAAGAGATACAGTGAAAGTGGTACCAAGAGGGAAATTTATAGTTATAAATGCCTACACCAAAACAGAAGAAAAACTTCAAAAAACAAGTTAAAGAACTAGAAAAGCAAAAGCAAACTGAACCCCAATTTAGTAGAAAAAATAATAGTGCAAATCAATGAATTTGAAATGAAGAAAAGGATACAAAAGATCAATCAAAAAGTTGTGTTCTTGAAATGATAATCAAAATTGATAAGCATTCAGCCAATCAAAGAAAAAAAGAGAGAAGATGCAAATAAATAAAATCGGAAATGTTAAGGAGACATTACAGAAATTCAAAGGCTCATTAGTAGCTACTATGAGCAACTATATGCCAACAAATTGGAAAAATCTATAACAAATGGATAAATTCCTAGACATATAGAACATAACATAATTAAACCTTGAAGAAATTCAAAACCTGAAAAGATCAGTAGATAAATATCCTGTGGCAGGTGACTGGGCTAAGCAAGCCTGTCACTTCAAGGTCTTCTTTATTTCAATGAAACATTAAGATTTTTATGAATGATTAATCAGAACTTTATAAGTATCACATCAAGTTAAAACACTTCAGCACAACAAAGTAAGCAATCAACAAAGTGAAGAGACGATCCATAGACTGGGAAAAAAATGTTTACAAACTACTCACCTGACAGGGCATTAACAACCAGAATATATAAGGAGCTCAAACAATTCAGCAGAGTGATTTTTTTGTTTTTGTTTTTTAACATATGGGTGCTCAGAAGATGTTACTTTAGTTAAATGCAATTTAATTTAAGTAAAATGCAATTTAATGTAAATATAGAAACACCCAGGGGATCTGAGACCCTGCAAGTACAGAGGCAGAAACAAGCATCCAAAAAGAAATAAATAATTACATCTGTGAGTTTGATTTCTGACCTTGGATTGAAAGCTGTTCACTCTCTGAATGTGGACTGTGCTTGACCTGCAAAAGTTTATTGTAGCCATAAAGGGGGAAAAAAAATATCTGCAGTGATTCTTCTGCCTGAGTGAATACAAGTCATCAACATTGCATTATCTGAGAAGCTCATCCTTCGCCTTTGACTGGTTTTGATGGCAAGCAACTATTGCTTCCAATACTGTTGGTTACATCTGTACATTACTTCAGGAAAGGATAAATCAGTCCAGGAGAATTTTAAAAGCACAGACTCTGAAGTCTGTGTTTTCATTCTGAACTATGCCACTTAATAAGAGATCTTGAGAGAAACCATTAACTTCACAAAACCTCCATTTCCAATCTGTAAGATGATAAGGATATCATCTACCTCACAAGTTTGAAGGTAAATGAGACAATCTACGTTAAAGACACTTTCTATGTTGAAAGTCTTATGCAAATGTTAGCTATTGTTACCCTTTGGATAACCCAATTAATTAGGGATTTGGAAGAATATTTCTGAGCTCTGAAGTGTGATAGCAAGACTTTTCTGTGAGACTTCAAAGAGAATGAGAGGAATTTGAAGTTACACAAAGATAAATACCACACTAAGAAGTTTAAAAAAATCCTTTCTGATGGAAAGGAAAATAAATTGACTGCCTATGTTAATCTTCATTAGTGGTATCGACCAATTAATGTATATTTTAATTAAACAGGGTACTTTTCAAGGCAAAGAGCAAGCTATTCTTTTAATTTACTTTGCTTAATTGCTATTGCCATATGAAGACCAATGTATTGTAAGTGTCAGACACTGGGAAAACAGGTAATGGGTATAAGGGTAATCCCTGACACTTGATCTAATACTTTGAATGAATAGTCTCTTTTCCTCTTGAAATAATCACTAAGAATTCTGAGGATTTTCTATTTACTACGCACAAAGTCCTTGATGGGCTTAATGAGAGATAATATTTGCTTTCTTCCTGTAACAAATCTTAAAAAACAAACAAACAAAAAAAAAAAACAGAAACTTCCCCAGCTCCCCCCACCACAAAAATCCATGCCACATTGATAATAGTAGTTTCACCTCAACAAAGATTTTTTTTCCTCCCCTGCCTTCCTTAAACAGAAGAGCTTTCCAAGCAAGTAGATGATTACGGGAGCTATAAAGGTTAGTGTTTGAGGAAGTTCGGTAACTATACAAGCAAAGTAAACCAACCTCTAGTTTTATTCCTCTTCCCGCTCTTCTCCACTATATCATTTTAAAAACTCCATTAATTCTGTATAATGTAAGTTTCTTAGCTGCTGTCACTTCTTCCAAATCTGTACCTGCCTACCTTTTCCAACTCCAGTCAGTACCCCACCTTACCTTGCTAAAGCCAAACTGGACTATCTACTGTTTTTTCCCAAAGAAGTTGCTCCTTTGTCCGTGACTTTGTTCATGTTGCTCCTTTTGCAAGGAATATGGCCTAGGGCTTTCACCTTCTGCTAACAGAACTACTTCTTGTCTTGCAAGTCAAAAATGTAAAGACTGCCTCTTCATGAGACCCTCTTCTGAACAATCTCTTTTGGCCCTCCAGCCGAGAGTTAAATGTTTTCTATTCTATACTCTTAATTAAGTGTCTGCTAAATTCACTTTTGAGGCATTTGTTATATTCTATAGTTAAGCTATTGCTGATGTGTCTGTCTCTCCCACAAGACAGTCTTTGAGTTCCAGAAAGGATTATATCCTTTATACCTAGATCTATAGCATCCAGCACATAGTAAAATCTTACACACTTAATAAACGTGTTTTCAGTGAATGCATAGAGTTCAGAGTTCAGTGGTTGGCAAATGCTTTCTACAAAGAACCGCATAGTGAATGCCTTAGACTTCATGAGAAATTTAGTCTCTAGGAACTCTGGCATTATTAATTACTCAAGCCTGCTAAACTCTGCCATAGTAGAGCAAAAGCAGTCATAGACAATAAAAACAAGTATGACTGTGTTTCAATAAAACTTTGTTTACAAACACAGGTGGTAGGTCATATTTGGCCCATGGGCTATAGTTGGCTAATCTCTGAAAAACTAAAAGATTGTGTGAATGAGAAAGTCCTAGAAAGTTGTTCTCACAAAGGGGACTGCCAAGCCCAAGAGAATATCAAACGAGGTAAGGGAAGAAAATGAAAACAAATCCCTTTGAAGAGAAATGAAAAGAAAGGAGTAGCACAAAAGCATTCCCCTGTCCTCGTGCTAGAAACTAGGAATAATCTAGGTTAATATGCATACAGCTGGAGAAGTGCAGGTCCATCAACAGTCTTATGAAGGCCACAAATCAACTGTTTGCTACTGTTGTACTCTAGTTATTAAACTTTTTAGCTCATAGATTAAGAGTACCAACAAAGAGATTGCAATGGATTTCCCCATAAAGGGCATTTTTTTTTCTCTACATTACCTGAGAGCCAAATACAAGGGAAGATGCTAGCTATGCAAGACATGATTGTCTATCCTATAGGATTGAAGCAATACAGATGGAAATTCCAGTCTAGGTATGAGTTATAGGTGACACTTTGGCATAGTTCTATGAAAGATAATTTGAATAGGTCACCCTGAAATTCAAATGCACAGGCAACCTAGGTGGCATCAACCATTTATTTTCAATTCTAAACCATTGGATGGGAAGCATATAAATAATTTAATAATGTTTTACCTTAAGGCATAATTCTGGTGTATATTTTTTTTCTTCTTCACGTTATATTTTTAAGGAAATTTTTTGAGGCATAGGAAGGACAATCAGATAAGAGAATGCGGTATAGTGGTTCCAATCATTCGAAAGGAAACTGTAAAAGAGTGTTCAGTTAAATTTATATTACACATTCAAATGGGGATCCAAACTTTGAGATATATTTCCAAATGCAGACAACACAGATAAAATGTTGGAGTGGTGCCTGATCCCACATAATTCCCTACTCTGGAAGGCAAAACATCTGATATTGCTACAAACACAGGAGCCAAATTGTCCTGCTTGAAGCAGCGGCATCATTACCAGTAGCACCACCTGTCTACTGTGGAATGGAGTGGGATTATGTGGGAAGGGGTACTCAGAAAATGGAGTTACACAAACATAAAACGACTCTGGCCATAAAATCAGCTAAGCATATTTACTACCTTTTCAATAGGAAAGTGTCTAAGCACACCAAATGATTGTGTATGTTTCCAGCCGCCACACCTCCTCTTTTCTTTCTCTAAAAAAAGTGTCTGCAACTTTTGAAGCAATTGGACCAAGTTGTGTAATGCATGAAGTATCAATTCACAACAAGTGATCAGTGTTCAATAGAAAAAAAGTTTGCGACATGGCCTTTTTCATGCAATTGCCTTCAGAGCACACATTCTGAAGTGCCCCAAAAGCACTGATATTTTCTCTATCTCTAGCCTTGTGCGATAAAGTCAGACCTAACTCTCGTGGAGCCCAAGCCATGTAGACAGCCTTACTTAAATGGATTTCCTTCATTGGAAGGTCACTGTGGCAAATCAATGAGAGCCTAACGATGAGCTTTTTGTCTAAATTTTCTGGACTGTTAGCCCAATACATATAAACCTGAAAATTTTTCACTTTGGCACTACAGACACAGCAAAACAAAGTTTTGTGAATCATTCCATCCCATTCTCTTCTGCAATGAGAAATAATTCTAGTGGTCAAAGCTGTGAAAACATCATGAGTCCATTTTACCACTCAGATAGAATAGAGTTCAGCTTTGCTTAAGAGTTTCTTAATCCCATTAATAAACCCTATGTCCCTGCTTCAGTTATGAGTCCTTAATTTTTTGTTTGTATACTACTATGTCAGGGGTCTTAATTTAAGATGCTTTCATGGGTGAAACAGATAATGAAAGAGGATAAGGTAATACGGCTAGTAAAATATCAAAGAATCAGTGAACCAGAAATGAAATCTCTACTAAACTCCAACAAAATTCTGCCATACAAGAATATGTGCAAGTATTATCAGCTATTTCGAATTTCAGAAAACTTTTCAAAACCACTATGAGATGAATGAAAGTGGTATCGTCTCACACCAGTAAGAATGGCTATAATCAAAAAGTGAAAAAACAACAGACACTGGTGAGGCTGTAGAGAAAAGGGAACACGTATACACTGTTGGTGGATATGTAAGTTAGTCTAGCAACAGTGGAAAGCAGTCTGGTAATTTCTAAACAAAAAAGAGCATAAAAAAGAACTACCATTCAACCCAACAATGCCATTACTAAGCATATAACCAAAGGAATGTAAATTGTTCCACCATAAAGGTACATACACGTGTATGTTCATCACAGCACTATTCACAATAGCAAATGAATCAATCTAGATATCCATCAACAGAGGACTGTATAAAGAACATATGGTACATTTACACCATGGAATACTATGCAGTCATAAAAAGGAAAGAAATCATGTCCTTTACAGCAACATGGATAGATGTAGTGGCCACAGTCCTAAGCAAATTAACGGATGATCAGAAAACTAAATACCACATGTTCTCATTTATAAGTGGGAGCTAAATGATGACAAGACACGGGCACATAGAGGGGAACAACAGACACTAGGCCTACCTGAGGGTGGAGGTTGGGAGGAAGAAGAGGATTAGGAAAAATAACTAATAGTTACTAGGCTTAATACCTGGGTAATGAGACAATCTCTAAAACCCCTGTGACATGAGTTTATCTATCTAACAAACCTGCACATATACCCCTGGACTTAAAAATGAAATAACAAAATGTTTATTGAGTATTATAGGTGCTGTGAGTATGAGGTTCAGAGTCAAAGTGTAGGTAGGAGAACAAGGCAAACATTGAAAGGGTTGATAATACAAAGCCAGTGAAGAGGAAGTACCAAACATCTGCTAGACAAAGTATTTGCCATGGAGTCATATGTGATAAAGTGATCCTTCTTGGACAATCTTAAAAGACAAGTCTTTCAGCATGGTTGATATATATATACAACAATATACAAGGTAGGGAGAAATGGTAGAAAATACCAAGGGATTTTTACAGGTGAGAGAATTTACTTTCTTGAGCAAGCAAAGTTTGTCATAAGCAGTAAATGTGTTTGGATGGAGAGGTAGGTTACATTCATACTGCAAAGGACTTTGAATACAGGGCTAAGGCATTACAACTTTTTTATGAGTCAGTGGGACACCAGCAAAGATTCTGAAGTAAGAACATATTGTTGGAAGGTTTTTTCTTATGTAGGAAAGAAGCTAGATGAAACCTGGGTTAGCTGTTAAAAAGATGGGTAGCAAAGTACTGAAGAATCAGTGAATCAAGAAATTACAAAAATTAAGACCTGAAATAATAGAAATTTTAAGGGACAGAAGCAAATTAATATTGCAGTATGACTCCACAGAACTTGTGGATAGAAGTGCAAAGCAAGTGAAAACGTCTAAAAAGATGCTTATGTGCTAAGTGAAAGAAGCTGGACACAAGAGGACAAATACTGTATATTATACTTATATGAGGTTCCTAGAAGAGTCAATTTCATAGAAAGGAAAAGTAGAATAGTGGTAACCTGCAACTGGGAAAACGGAGGAATGAAAAATTGGTGTTTAATTGGTACAGAGTTTTAATTTGGATGATGAAAAGTTTTGGAGATAAATGTGAATGACTGGTTTGTCTCCTGAATAAGCTGGGATTATTCCTCCTGTGTAGCTGGAAGATTCCATATTAGCTATAACCTAATTGAAAAGGAAAACACAGACGTACTAGAGAGAAACTTGGGGTTAACCTTTTTCCTTTTTAAAAATTTCAACTTTTATTTCGGATACACAGGGTACAGGTACAGATTTGTTACACAGGAATGTGTGTGCTGCTGAGGTTTGGAGTATGGATATTGTCACCCTGATAGTGATCACAGTACCCAATAGGTAGTTTTTTTTAGAGCCCTCTCCCCGCATACACACTCTCTAGTAGTCCTCATTGTCTACTGTTCCTATATTCACATACATGCATACTCAAGTCTTAGCTTAGGTCAATTCTTAGGCCCTTTTCCCTCAACTTTCTGGAATAGTTTCAGTAGGAATGGTACCAGTTCTTCTTTATAGATCTGGTAGACTTTGGCTGTGAATCTGTCTGGTAATAAGGTTTTATTTGGTTGGTACACTATGAGTAATTCAGTTTCAGAGCTCATTTTTTGTCTGTTCAGGGATTTGGTTTCTTCCTGGTTCTGCCTTAGGAGGGTGTATGTATCCAGGAATTTATCCATTACTCTTAGACTTTCTAGTTTGTGTGCATAAAGGCGTTCATAATATTCTGATTGTTGTATTTCTGTGTGGTCAGTGGTAATATCCCTTTGTCATTTCTAATTGTGTTTATTTGGAACTTCTTCACTTTCTTCTTTATTAGTCTAGCTTGCACTCTATTTTTTTTTTTTTTTCCAAAACCTCAACTCCTGATTTTTGATCTTGTGAATGGTTTTTCAGGTTTCAGTTTCCTTCAGTTTAGCTTTAATTTTTGTTCTTTCTTATCTTCTGCTAGCTTTGGCATTGGTTTGCTCTTGGTTCTCTAATTCTTTTGGTTGTAATGTTCGGTTGTTAAATTGAGATCTTTCTAACTTTTTGATGTGGGCATTGAGTGCTAGAAATTTTCCTCTTAACACTGCCTCAGCTGTGTCCCAGAAATTCTGGTATGTTGTATCTTTGTTCCCATTAATTTCAAAGTACTTCTTGATTTCTGCCTTCATTTCATAATTTACCCAAAAAAGTCATTGAGTAGCAGGTTATTTAATTTCCATGTGATTGCATGGTACTGAGTGATTGTCTGGGTCTTGATTTCTAATTTTATTGCACTGTGGAGTGAGAAAGTGGTTGGTATGCTTTCAGTTCTTTTGCATTTGCTGAGGATTGTTTTATGTCTGTTTCTGTGGCTGATTTTATGTGCCACGTGGCAATGAGAAAAATGTAACAGATTGGTGTAAAAAATAATTGTATGTTTTAATTACCTTTTGGAAAAATATATCAGTGACTACCATTTAATTCCCAAATGACTACCATTTGGTAATTAAAAGTAATGGCAAAAGTTTAATTCTTAAAGTAAAAAAGTAAATTTACTTTAAAGTAAATTTAACTATTATTTGGTAATTAAAAGTAATGGCAAAATTTTAATTTTTAAAGTAAAAAAGTAAATTTACCTCAAAGTAAATTTAACTACCATTTGGTAATTAAAAGTAATTGCAAAAACCACAATTATTTTTGCACCAACCTGATATATTGTGTTGCTCTGGGGTGGAGAGTTCTGTTTCTATAGAGGTCTATCAGGTTAATGGACTGATTCAGTGCTGAGTTCAGGTCCTGAAAATTGTTGTTAATTTGTTGCCTCAATGATCCATTTAATTCCATTATCAAGATGTTGAAGCCTCCCACTATTATTGAACAGTCTCTTTGAAGTTCTCTAAGACCTTGCTTTATGAATATGGGTGCTCCTGTGTTAGGTAAATACATATTTAGGATAGTTAAGTCTTCATGCTGAATTGAGTACTTTATCATTATGTAATGCCCTTCTTTGTCTTTCTTGATCTTTGTTGGTTTAAAGTCTGTTTTGTCTAAAATTAGGATTGCAAAGCCTGCCTTTGTCTGTTTTCCATCTGCTTGCTAGATTTTTCTCCATCCTTTTATTTGGTGCCTGTGGGTGTCACTGCATGATAGACGGATCTCTTAAATACAGCATACCATTGGGTCTTGATTCTTTATCCAGCTTGCCATTCTGTGCCTTTTAATTGGGGGCATTTAGCCTATTTACATCCAAGGTTAGTATTGATATGTGTGGATCCGATTCTGTAACCATGATGTTAGCTGGTTATTATGTAGACTTCTTTGTGTGGTTGCCTTACAGTGCCACTGGTCAGTATACTTCATGTGTTTTTGTAGTAGCTGATAACTCTTTCCTTTCCATATTTAGTGCTTCCTTCAGGAGGTCTTGTAAGGTAGGCCTGGTGGTAAGAAATTCCCCTAGCATTTGCTTGTCTGAAAATGATTTTATTTCTCCATTGCTTATAAAGCTTAGTTTGGCTGTACATAAAATTCTTGGCTGGAATTTCCTTTCTTTACAAATGTTGAGTGTTGGCCCCTAATCTCTTCTGGCTTGTAGTGTTTCTGATGAGAAATCTGCTATTAATCTGGTGGGCTACACTTTGTAGGTGACCTGACCTTTCTCTCTAGCTTCATTTAACATTTTTTCTTTCATTTTTACCTTGGAGAATCTGATGATCATGTTTCTTCAGAATAATCTTCTTGTGAAGTATCTTATCAGGGTTCTCTCTCTTCCTGAATTTGAATATTGGCCTGTCTTGCTAGGTTGGGAAAGTTCTCATGGATGATATCCTGAAATATGTTTTCCAAGTTGCTTCCATTCTCTCCATCTCTTTCAGACACATCAATGAGTCATAGATTTGATCTTTTTACATAATCCCATATTTCTCAAAGGTTTCATTCATTCCTTTTTATTATTTTTTCTCTACCTTTGTCTGACTGTCTTGTTTCAGAAATCCAGTCTTCAGGCTCTGAGATTCTTTCCTCAGCTTGGTCTGTACACTATTAATACTTGCAAGTGCATTATGAAATTCCTATAGTGCGTTTTTCAGGTCTATCAGGTCATTTACATTCTTTTCTATACTGGCTATTTTGTCTGTCAGCTCCTGTACTGTTTTATGGGGACTTTTAGCTTCCTTGGATTGGGTTTCAACATGCTCCTGCATCTTAATAATCTTCATTCCTATCCATACTTTGCACTGTATTTCTGTCATTTTAGCCATCTCAGCCCAGTTCAGAACCTTGCCAGAGAGCTAGTGTGGTCATTTGGAGGAAAGAAGGCACTCTGGTTTTTTGAGTTGTCAAAGTTCTTGTCAAGGGGAATGGGGTGGTCTGCTGTCCTTTATGCCTAGTTTCACTCTGGAGACAGTGTTGGAACAGGGATGGGGTGTTGGCAGGGGTGAGGCTAGCCAGCTCTGTGCCCATCTAGGCTCACTGTATGTTGGTATAGGGGGATAGAGTACATTCATGCTGGCAGCAGTGGCAGGATAGGGTGCATGCACACATGTGCACTGGTAGGGCAAGAAAGACAAGATCCACTCATGCTGCAAACACACATGCTGGCAAAGTGAGCTGGGGGGTGGCCCTGGGCCCAGAGGAAGTTGCAGTTGAGGGAGGAAGCAGGTGAGCTGGTACATGTGTGTGGGGGCCACTCTGCTGGAGCTCTCTGCTGGTCAGGCACAGTCCACCAGGATGGAAGCTATGATGTGGACCTCCAGGGTACCCAAGGCTGCACTGCAAGCAGGCACAGCCAGGCTGGAGCCCCAGGAGAGGGTACAGACCAAGGGCTGCTCAGGTCACATCATTCTGGCTGATGGGCAAGACCACCCTGCAGAATTCAGGTCTCATAGTTTTCCTAGGGCTAAAGTCTCCTATGGGAGCAAGTTGAACTTAGGGGAATGGGCATCCCTGGCCACGCTTCACTATAGACATTCCTGCACCAAACCCTCTGGACTCCACACAAGCTGTAGTGCTGCTCCACCACTTCTCTAAGCAGCTCTTGCTCCCAAATTAAGTGTCTATGGTAGTCAAGATGTCTCCTCCTCCAGGATTCCAAAGGCCCATGGCAAGAGTTGGTTGCTCCTTGACAGTTCACCTCACCTGTTCCCCATGATTCACTGGGGACCAGGCACAAGTCCTGATGCACAGCTGCCCCATGCAGGACTCCCAGCTTCCTTTCCCTTCAGCTCAGCCTCTGTGTCTTCCCTTCACCCACCCTCAGTGCCTTCCCTCTGAAGATCTATTAGGAGTGCACTGATCAGCCTAGTCCCTTAGTGGCAGCTGTTCTACCTGGCTGCCTCTAGTTGGCCGCCTTGCCCAGTTCAGCAGTTATTAAACTTATGACATGGAAATTTAACACCTACAGATAGATGGATTAGTTACCCTTTATCTAAATCTTTCCCAGACCTTTCTTTTTGGTCAAAGTAGTAAACAATCTAGTCTCTGAATTCCCGTATAAATCTCAAGCCTTTACCAATACCATAGGTTATGTTCAAAAGGGACAACTGAACAAGAAGAAGCTGCTACATAAAACTTTGGCCACTTGGCATTCTACTACTCAAGTATGTGTGCTGCCCTTTGACCATAGCTGCTTCCATTGATGGGGCTTGCACTAAAAGATTCTAAAAACTACTTAGCATGTCTTCCCTGGGCTGAATATTTGGCTTTTATTGCAAATCATTTTCTCCTCATGTTTTAATATATTTCCACTTGCTTACAATTTATTATGCTTCATTGGACTTCACAAATATATTTTTTAACGATGTAACTGTGTACCATTACTCAGGATTGCTGGCATCTCAGAGACAAGTTAATTTTTGAACTGTGACAGTGATTATGAATTTGGCTAAGTCATTTCCAATGATGAATATTATCCCCCAAAGGATACGTTTCCATTCTCTTACTTGTTATCAGTCTGCCACCTCTCTGCTTACCACATTTCCCTTCTGTATGCTTTTCTTTTGTCCTCTCCCATGTTGGAGTAAGCATCTGTTTTTGTTTTTGTTTCTCCTTTTGGCCTGAGCTGCTATTTCTCCTACACATTCTCTTCAGTAAGTCACACAGTTTTGTTACAAATAGTGGATGCCTTCTAAAAGCACATACTCCATTCTCTCCTTCCTAGCTCTGCTCAGTGTGACCCAGGAAGTTAAATGGAAGTCCTCTGCAAACCATTTGGGATGCATAATCTTAAAAGAACTAGGAATCAGATGGCAAAAAGCTGTCATCTGAAAAACAAATCCACACAGGGAAGTGCTTGCCTATCAGCAAAGAACTCCTCATGCTGCAGACCAGAGTTAGCAGGTTGATTTTTTTGCTTGTGCAAAATTTGAGTTTACTCTACTAACTGAGAAAAACTCCTAGATAAAGAGACCAAAAAGTGATATAGAGGACATACTTCTCATATGCTTTTATTTTAGAAGTATAAACAAGATTTTCTAAAACCCCACTGTATTTTGTCTGAGAAAATTTTAAATAAAAATAAAGGAATATTCTATCCTTAGTGATTTACTTACCAATACACAGTGATGCATCCACTTTTCCTTTTTAACAAATATTTAATTGATAAATAAAAATTACATATATTCAATATGCAGCATATAATTTGATATATATGTACATATGTACACATTATGTAGTGATCACCAAAATCAAATTAATTAATACATTCGTCAGCACCCATAGTCACCATTTGTGGAGGAGGGCAGTGAAGCCACTTACAATCTGATCTCTTATTAAATGGTTAAGTAAACAATACAGTTTTATTACTATAGTCACCATGCCATATATTAGAGTCCCCAGAACTTATTCATCTTATAACTGAGAGCTTCTACTCTTTGACCAACATCTCCCAATTTTCCCTAGCCGCTCCCTCTCTATCTGAATTCATTCTTAAAAATCCCAAATCCTCTATGAAGCCTTCCTGATTTACATCCTCCCTTCTTCCAAGTCTTCTAACCTTTCTGCCTCCACCATTGATTTGACTTTGTTATTTCCTGCTTTGGTTTGTGATGGTTTCTGTGTCTGCCATATGCTATAATTTCCCTGAAAAAAGAAAAAAAAAACCTGTGTAATATGTCTTCATATGACTCTTCAGGTTTTTCGCCATTGTCTCAAGCAGTGTAAAAGTGCAAAAACTTAATGTATTTTTCTTTTTCTCCCCAGTCCAAATTAATCTATCCTGCTCCAAGACTGTATCTAGAATATCGTGTAGCAAAATGTGCCTTCGTTAGAGTGTTAAAGTGTGTGGGGTGTGTGTGTGTGTGTGTGTGTGTGTGTGTGTGTGTGTGTAAGAGAGAGCGGGGAAGAGAGAGGGATAATCTATCATAAAAGTTTTTATTTCAAGGAAGAAAAAGATCAGCAAGCATGGGTTGCATAAGTATGTAGTACCCAATAAAGCTGCTACTCAAATTGACCCCTTGAAACAAAATATCAGAATAAAACCATCCTGAGTGTGGAATTTACTAAGCAGTGGACAAGAGACTAGCATAAGGGAATGGACAAAAAAATTAGATAAAAAACCATAAAGTCAATTTTGGAGAATGTGAAAAAGTAAGAGATAAAAATCATAGTACAAGCCCCTAAAGCAAAATATGGACACAGCAGAGAATTCAGGATGCTTCAAACCTCACTCAGTATCCTGTAGTTACCTTAGCCAAGATGATCCAGAGATAAGTATAAGAACATAATATAGATTCTTCAAAGCTGTTGTATTTAAAAATAGTACATTATTCTCATTCCGAGTATGGATTCCAATTTCTCGCCTGAACAGAGAAGCAAGTGCAGCCATTCTTCTAAATAACTAAATGTCTCCATGCCTATGGCTGGGGTCCCCAAACAGGATTGTAGATATCCAGAGGAAACCAGTAGCTTATCTAGAGAATTACTGGCTTAGTGTTGGAGAAGACAGTATTTCCTAAGTGATCGAATTACCTGTAAGTGAATTACATATAAACATTTTAAATTATCACATTTTCTAAATCTATGATGTTTGAGTCCAGTAAGGACAGGAAACAGGAAAGAAGGCAAAATTAATTAAAAAGCCAGTCGGACAAAACAGAAACAAATGAATAAAAGATGAAAATATCAAGACAGTATAAACATCCAGGGGCCTCAGCTTGGAAATACTGGCACAATAACAGACAGCCTTTAAAATCTTATTCCCTGAGTGAAGGAAAAACGTAAGAATCAGAAGACAGCTCATAATCTTTTTGGTGGCTACTTAACCAATTTTAGTCAGCAAAATTAAGCAACTTTTATTTGCTTGGCAATTGAATGAAAAGAGAAGTTTAAAGCAATAGAAGCTCTAAGTTACAAGTAGCTGCCAAAGGAAAATCTTAGCTGCTGAAAAAGCAAGTTCAGCACTTAGCTTTACAGGTATGAAAGTCTGAAGATAAGGTGATGTGGTATCATTTAATTAGCGGCCACCCAATGGCAGCTCAGAAGAGAATCATTCTGTTTCTTAAGAAGTTAAGGCCAACCTTGGTCTCTACCAAAAAAACACACTTTAACCTATGTTGTGCTCTCTCCCTCCTCCCTTCCCATCCCTCAGATATTTTCATATCCCCTTCCCTCCTTTCCTCCTAGTCTTTCTCCTTTTTTTCTCAATAAAACCAGTCATTTAACTTAAAAGAAAGTAACCAATTTCAGTTGCTTAAATGTATACTTGCGTATTCTTGTAAAATAAGCAGTTTTCACATGCTCTGAGAGAAAAAAAAGGAAATCAATTAATTCAGATTTATATTTTTAGAAAGAAAAAAAGTGTTCTAAAATCTAATGGAAAATAGATATATAATTTTTTTTATCACAGTGACTAAACCAAAAATATGACTTTCAACTAAAATATAAAAGAAACTGCCATCTCAAAGTATTACATTTATATAGAAATACATAGTAAAGAAAGATAAAAGTCTCATAAGTACATGAAATTTAAAAATACAATACAATATAACATAATACAATATTACAGAGTCATGAAAAAAAATCTAGCATGTTACTATGGATTTTTGTTTCTACTCCTTCTTTTCCATCTGACCGCTCTTCCCCTGCCTTCAGCGTTTCTAACCTTGTTGAAGATACTTTCTAGCTATATAAGACATCTAACACCATTTACATGTACATATAGTGGACAATTCCACTGAAATGTAGTTTTTTAAACAGATTAATAAAGCCTGAGAGGGAGCAATAGATATTTCAGTATCTGAGTGACAACAAAAACTGACGTGTATATAAATCAGAGACAGATTTCTCTCCTGAGACAGGATTCAATATACTACATTGAAAAGGTATTATAGTTAGGCTCAAGAAAGAGTGAATTACAGTGACAAAAAGAGAACCTTCACCAGTAAACTACTGTTGTGGATGTGAATTGGCTCAATGCTAATAAATACATGAAACAAAACCATAGCCTGTATAATTCTTAAGCAAACAAAGAACACAGTGTAAAAGAAATAAGTAATGAAATTCAATTTAACCACTAGTGCATTTCCAAGCCTATTTTTTGTAAAACACATTGAAACACATTACTTACATAAGCGAAGTACTGGATTTAGTAAAATTGACTAAATATACTTGCCAATTATTCCTTCTCAACCCACAGGTAATTCTATAGCTTCCAAATGAAAACAAAATAGAAGTAGATGTCACTAACAGGTAATAAAAATTTTTACTTAATTCACAAAATATTCATTTTTATATTTATTGTTGCTATAATGCTGTATATTTATTAATTTATAATTTCTATTTATAAAAGTAACAAGTGGACATTGCAAAAAATAATACTACAATAAAGGTAATTAGTAATACCACCAATCCCAGTGTAATCACTGTTGATGCATGATATGGTTTGTCTGTGTCCCCACCCAAATCTCATCGTGAATCGTAGTTCCCATAATCCCCACATGTGATGGGAGGGACCTTCTGGGAGGTAATTGAATGATAGGGGTGGTTTCTCCCACGCTATCCTCCTGATAGTAAGTTTTCATGAGATCTGATGGTTTTATAAGGGGCTTCCCCCCTCACTTAGCTCACATTATCCTTCTCTCCTCCCACCATGTAAAGAAGGATGTGTTTGCTTACCATTCCACCATGACTATAAGTTTCCTAGGCCTCCCCAGCCATGCAGAATTGTAAGTCAATTAAACCCTTTTCCTTTATAAATTACCCGGTCTCTCGCAATTCTTTATAGTAGCATAAGAAGGGACTAATCGAACATGCTAGAGTAGAAATATAATATTTCAGATATTTTTCTCTTTATACATATATATGCCTTTGTGCTTATATATCTTTTTAAATAAACTCATAGTAGATAGACTGTGTATAATCTATTTCTTTTACAGTATGTAGCAGATTTTTTCACATTAATAATATACATCTACATCACCATTTCAATGTATTTTATAATTGTACCATAATTATATCACTATTAGTGATAATATAGGAGGTTTTATATTTTTTTCTATCATAATCAATGCCTCAATAAACATTCCTATGCATATGTTTCTACATACATTATATATTCACTTTTGGATTAAACATAAAATTTGTTTCTGACAAATATTGAAGGATGCAACATTTCCCTACAGTCATTCACTATTCTCCAAGTTTTTATGTGATAGCTTTGTATCTGGATAAATTCTTGGAGACACTTTGCTAAAACTTTATATCAAGCACACAGACACACACAAAAACACAAACACACATATAAGACCCAAGAAAAACAGGAAAACATCTTCAAAAAATGGAGGACAGATGGATGGCAAACCAAAATACGAATAGTGACTGTTAGGAGTATTACATAAAATATGAGGCAAAATCGGCTTCAAAGATACAGGCATGTGTAAACAGGACTATGGCATAATATTGGCCATCCAAATGAGTAATTAACCGTAGCCATTTAAATCTATTTTTATATAAGGTATTGTTCTAAATGCATTTTGATGCATGAGAAATGATTCGTGTGAAATAAGAAAATATACCTGCAAAAGCTGTTATGATTTAAATATTTGAAATTAACATTCCAAAACTAAAAATGGCACAATCTAGAGTTTTAAAATGTGGACTCCTCTACTTTTCAAAGGAGATCATGCATTGCAATGATCATAGCTGAAAACAAAAAAATCAATGAAATTATAGAAGGAAATAGACAGATACGGTCTTTAATTTCACGGTAGTCACATTCAAGTGGGAAAAAAATACAATAAACCAATAAAAACTATGCAGCAAGATCATTTCCAAGAACAATAAATATAGTAAAGGATACATGTATTTAATTCAGGATGATGTGGTAGAAATTAACTGAGTTCACGGGAAAAAAGAAACATCACATCAGGTTGTCTGAGAAAGCCTCTCTACTGAGAAGATAACTCATAGGTAACAAAATGATGAGAAAGAAAAACGCAAGGAAAGATCAGGGAAGGGCATCCTTGTCATAGAAACTAGCAGGTACAAAACCCCTGAGGTGAGAGAGAGCTTGGAATGTTTAAAAATCAGACCAAAAGGCCAGCATGTTTGGAGATGGTGTGGAAGAGGGAGATATTAGAAGATTAAATCTAAGAGATAGGAACCTTTGAACCAAGGTGGAGCAAACTATTCCCCACAGGCCAAATCTGGACTGCTGACAGTTTTTAATAGACTCACCAACTAGAAATGTTTTTTTTTTTAATTTAAGGATTACATTTTAAATAGTTATATAAGTATGTACATAATATCCTCTTCACTCTCAAAACCTAAAATATTTATCACCTTTTGGCCCTTTACAACGTTTACCTCTCCCCCTCTTCCCCCCATTCTAGACCATGGTAAGGAGTTTCTATTTTAATATAAGTGTAAAAGAAAGGCATTAAAGGTTTGGTATAATTTCCATGTTTTGGAGATCATTCTGACTGCTATGTGGGGATTGCCTGCAAGGAATGCAGCCAGGGAGCACCGTTTGAGGCTATAGCAGTAGTCCAGGCACGAGATTACAGTGATTCAAAAAAGAAAACTTCTAGGGTAGGAAAGAACACTGCAAATTATACTCTGTCATGCGAGCATGACATCAATTAATTAGCACTCAATTGTTTCAACACTGGCCGTCCAAGTTGAATGTGACGGAAAATGTGGTTCATAGATGATTCATTGACAGCTTATCTAACCCATACAATAATTGATTGTATGATAGGCCAGTTTTTACTAAAATTGCTCCCAAATTAAGGAATTCATTTGTAGTATGTAGAAACAAACATAGTATATGCCTTATTTAAATAATTCTGATAAAAGGACCACTTAGCAAGTGTTGCTCATTCTGAGTACCAATTTTTTTTAATTGCATTTTAGGTTTGGAGGTACATGTGAAGAACATGCAAGATTGTTGCATAGGTACACACATGGCAGTGTAGTTTGCTGCCTTCCTTCCCCTCACCTGTATCTGTCATTTCTCCCCATGCTACCTCTTCCCACCTCCCCACCTCCCCACCTCCCCGTCCCTCCCCCATTTCCCCCCAACGGACCCCAGCGTGTAGTGCTCCCCTCCCTGTGTCCATGTGTTCTCATTGTTCAACACCCGCCTATGAGTGAGAACATGCGGTGTTTGATTTTCTGCTCTTGTGTCAGTTTGCTGAGAATGATGGTTTCCAGGTTCATCCATGTCCCTACAAAGGACACAAACTCATCATTTTTGATGGCTGCGTAATATTCCATGGTGTATATGCGGAGTACCAAATTTTGACCCTAAAAAATAAGGGGTCCAACTAGGCCAGAGAACTTATAAGGGCATTAACTTAAGAAATCTTTACTTAGAACTTCATAAAGATATCATATTTCCTATTTTCAGTTATCATGAAAATAATATCACCATATATTGTCAGGGTCAGTTCAAAGGCTAAAAAGGGAGATGGAATGTGGAGACAAGAAAGAATTGAAGTCAGGGTTGTGCAGACTATCCCCCAGAAAAGAGTGATGCTGAGTACCAGAAAATTGTAAGGAGGAACAGAGAACTGAGTAGATAAGCATAGGGAAGAACAGCAAAGAACTGAAGAAATAGTCAAGTCCATGGAAATGGCACAAAAAAAGAAAGTTATTAGGGTGAACCGACCAATGCACCAAAATAGAAGCTTTCTTACCAGTGATGATTCCGTAACTCAATGTACTTGTGCCATTTCTTATCTCCAAGATGTCTTATAAGTAGATTCCAACACTGAAAAAACCTAGTGCTCTTTATCCATATCTAATTGATCTTAAACATAGGGACAGGGAAAATAATTTTTTATGTGTTTTAGGTTATGGTGAATTCTTATTTCCCTTAGTTACCCTTCAGGCTACTTCATATTCACTCCAGTTCAAGAGACTTATTTTGCCGGAAACCACTGACTTTGTCTTGCACATTACATATTGCCCCAAGACCAAGCTATTTGTTGGCCCCTTCCCCATTACAGCAATTAGTTTAATGGAAGACAGTTTAATTGAGACAGAGTCTCAACCCAGGATTTGAGACAGTAAAGGCAAATTTTTATCCAACATCTTCTTTGCACTACTTCTTAAAACACACATACTAGCCGGGCGCGGTGGCTCAAGCCTGTAATCCCAGCACTTTGGGAGGCTGAGGCGGGTGGATCACGAGGTCAAGAGATCGAGACCATCCTGGTCAACATGGTGAAACCCCGTCTCTACTAAAGATACAAAAAATTAGCTGGGCATGGTGGCACGTGCCTGTAATCCCAGCTACTCAGGAGGCTGAGGCAGGAGAATTGCCTGAGCCCAGGAGGCGGAGGCTGCGGTGAGCCGAGATCGTGCCATTGCACTCCAGCCTGGGTAACAAGAGTGAAACTCCATCTTAAAAAAAAAAAAAAAAAAAAAAAAACACACACACACACACATACAAAATACAGAAAGTTAATGTGACGAAGAAGATAATGTCTGCCTGATCCTTTACATATTTCAACTAAATCTAGTATCAAATTATTTTAAGCATTAGAGAAGGACAAATCTCCTGATTCTTTCTCTCCTCCTCAGTCTTTGACTAGAAGTCAAAGACATAACCCCAACAAAGTACAGAACTACTACCCCAACAAAGTATAGAACTATTTATTTTTGCATGAGTCCATAAACAAACCAACCTTCCAGCCTCAATTACCAACCCCAACAGTTCTCTTAAAAGCTTTTGAAATTTATCAAGAGAAGCTGCCTTTGTTAGTCAAACATGATTTTCAGTTTTTGAAGTCACAAACTGGTACTGATAACTATATTATTGCAATTTGAGATTTAGCAGCTCTTTGACTTTGGTCATCTTTCTCTTTGCTTCAGTGGTCTAAAAGTCTTTCAAAGACATTTTTCTGAAATCAATATACCTTACCAGGATGATGCTTAAACTTTCAAGTCCCATTAGCCACTAAGAACTCCCAACAGAAAAGGACATTAACTGAGTGGTTTTTTTTAAGTAAGTAACTGTGCAAAGATTATATGGACTAATTATTCATCTGACTGGCTTCTTATAGGGGTTGAAAGGAGAAATAAATGCACTTAAGCAGTACTTTGACAAATATCTCTTACTCCTTGACCTGATTATTCAGATTCTTATGTGTGGGGTTTTATTAGTGTTGAAGCCAATTTTTTAGGCACACGTCTCTGAAGTCATAATAAAAATTAACATCATGATTAAATATACAAATATTCATTTTACACTTCATTATATAGAGCACATATAATTCATAAAGCAAGGTCAGATCATGTTCTTATTGCAATCCTTCACTTGGGACTACTATAAAATTTGCTGATACTAAAATGGAAGTCAGTATCTGTTAGGTTGAGTCCAAATGTGTTACTATGTGTAGCAATAGATGACTATATCAAAAAAGAAAAGTGTGAATTGAAAGATATGTTTCAACTGTTTGAGATGGTTTCCTGAATGGGATGATGATATGTTTCATGATATTTAGTTCTAGAATATAAACTGATATTCTTTCATTCCCTGTCTTTTGAAATATGTTCCATTAATATAAATGATCATTTTATAAAACACTTTTAAGAAATAACAATAAAGAATTCATTACATGAGAACTTGAAGGCTTATCCTTGATTGCTTTCATTATAACCAAGGACGAAAATCTCTTTAATATGGTGGTTCTGATTACTCAAAATGTTTGGATCTACCCTTAAATAAAGCAGCAGTAGAAAAGTGGCAGTTATAAAGACACAAACTCCAGGTTGAAAAGGAATAAAAACAAAGATGGAAAAACTGTACCTTTTGCTAAGAGGATCCACTTAAGCTCTAATAAATAATCCATTCATATTTTCCTTTCAATGGAATGACCCCAAACACACATCCAAATCCTTTGAGTTGAAAATCAAAGACAATCGGACGGAGTGCAGTACCCAGCAAGAACAACACAGAGGGTGAGTGATCACCGCATTTCCATATGAACTTTTACTGCCCCCAGACCAGGAGATTGCTGGGCTGGAAAGCGCCACGAGTTTCCAGCATAGTCTCCACACAAAAACTCACACAAATCTGGGTGGCCATTTCAACTGGCGCCTGGAATGCCTGGGAGACAGAGCCGCCCATTCAACTGAAAAAAAAAGTGGGGGGTGCTGAAACAGGGAGCCAGGTGATCTGGCTCAGCGGGTCCCACCCCCACAAACACCAGCAATCTGAAACCCTCTGGATTGAGAGTTTCGCAGCAAGTGCAGCTGGACCCAGGATGGTCCAGCCTGGTGGGGGGAAGGGTGTCAGCCATTACCAAGGCAGTCCACCACTACTGAGGTTCACTATCATGAGAACAAGATGCAGGAACCAACCCCATGCTTCATTATCTCTACCTGGTCCCTTCCACAACACATAGGGATTATGGGAACTACAATTCAAGATGAGATTTGGGTGCGGACACAGACAAACCATGTCACATATCATTTTCGAACTACAGAAAGTCAAAGATCAAGAAAAAATCCTGAAGGAAGACAGAGGGACAAAAAATAAAGGAACCCTGTCTATATAGAAACAAAGAATTACATCTGACTTTTCATCAGAAACCATCTACTATGGCCAGGCACAGTGGCTCACGTCTGTAATCCCAGCACATTGGGAGGCCAAGGAGGGCAGATCACCTGAGGTTAGGAATTCAAAACCAGCCTGACCAATATGGAGAAACCCCATCTCTATTAAAACTACAAAATTAGCCAGATGTGGTGATGCCTGCCTATAATCCCAGCTACTCGGGAGGTTGAGGCAGCAGAATCGCTTAAACCCAGGAGGCAGAGATTATAGTGCGCCGAGATCACACCATTGCACTCCAACCTGGGCAACAAGAGCAAAACTTCGCCTCAAATGAGGAGTGGAGGGGAGGAAAGGGGAGAGGGAAAAGAAACCCTCTACTGTGAGCTGAATATCCCCCTAATTTCATATTTTTGAAATGAGGATTGTTGAAACTTAATCCCTATTCTTGTGTATTAAGAGGTAGAGCCTTTGGGAAATTAAGTGATGAGGGCAGAGCCATGGATTACAAGTGCCAAGTACTAGGGCACTTACAAAAGGGCTTCAGGGATTGGATTCCCTCTCATCTTCTCTTCTGCCATGTGAAGACACAGTATTCATCCCCTTTTGCCCTTTGTCTCTTCTTCCATGCTGGGAGACATTTATGCTGCCATCTTGGAGGCAGAAACTGGGGCTCTCACCAGACACTGAACCTGCTGGCACCTTGATCTTCAAATTCCCAGCCTCAAAAACTGTGAGAAACAAATTTCTGTTCATAAATTACCCAATGTGCGGTACTATCTTATTGCAGCACAATCAGACTGAGACATTCTCCAAGCAAGAAGAGACTGGAGTGAAATATTAAAAGTGCTGAGAGAAAATATCACCAATCTAGAATACTGTAACATACAAAATTATCCTTCAATAGTGAAGGAAAAATAAAGACTCTCAGATAAACAAAAACTGAGGAAACTTGTTTCAGGTAGACCTGACTTCCAAGAAATATAAAAAGAAGTTCTTTAGAGAAAAGGAAAATAACAGAGCTCAGAAATTCATATCTGTATTAAGGAAGACCAGCAAAGAAGGAAAAAGTGAAGGTGAGGTAAAACATCTTATTTTTTCTTATTCTTAATTGACTTAACAGGTAACAATTTGTTCAAAATATAATATCAAAAATGTACTCAGTTGTATATGTTTATATCTGATGTGTATATATAAACACATAAGCATGCAGGTATATGTATATATAAATGAAGGAGAGAGAGAAATTATAATTATTTTATAAAGTATTTTCATGACTCATGAAGTGATATAGCGTTATTTGAAAGCGGACTTATATTTTTTGTAAATGTATATAATGTATACTGCAAATTCTATAGAAATCACTTTAAAAGTAAAAATATATATATTAGTGGAGCTGGAACAATGGCGCAACTACATGCAGAAAATTTAATCTAAACACAGCCCTTACATCATTCACAAAAGTTAGCTCAAAATAGATCACAAACCTAAATTTCAACACAGAAGTAAAACTCCCAGAATATAACACAGGAGAAAAATGAGATGACCTTGGGAATGGTGATTACTCTTTAGACACAGCACCAAAGGCATAATTCATGAAAGAAATAATCGATAAACTGAACTTTATTAAAATTAAAAACTTCCGCTCTGCAAAAGACAATGTCAAGAGAATGAGAAGACAAGCCACAGACTGGGATAAAATATTTGCAAAGAACCCATCCAACAGATGAGTTATCCAAATTATATAAATAATTCAACAATAATAAAACAAACAACCCAATTTTTTTAAATGGGTCAAATACCTTACTAGACACCTCACCAAAGAATATATACAGATACAAATAAGCATATTAAAAGATGCGCTACATCTTATGCCATCTGAGAAATGCAAATTGAAAGGACAATAAGATAATACTACTTACCTATTAAAGTGGGTAAAATCTAGAATACTGACAACAGGAAATGCTCATTAGAATGTACAGCAACAAGAATTCTCACTATTGCTGATGAGAATGGAACAGTGTACACCCACTTCAGAAGGTATTTTAGTGACTTCTTACAAAACTAAATATGCTGTTACCATACAATACAGGAATCATGCTCCTTGGTATTTAACCAGATAAGTTGAAAACTTATGTTCATACAAAACTCTGCATGTTAATGTTTATAGCAGCTTTATTCAAAATTACTAAAATTTAGAAGCAACCAAGATGTCCTTCAGTAGGTACATGAATAAATAAACTGTGGTACAGCCAAACAATGGAATATTATTCAGAGCTAAAAAGAAATGAGCTCTCCAGCTTTGAAAATACATTAAAGACTTTTAAATGCATATTAGTATGTTTTTTAAAAAGCCTACATGAAAAGCCTACATATTATATAATTCTGACTATATGACATTGTGGAAAAGGCAAACCTATAGAGACAAAAAAAGATCAGTGGTTGCCAAGGGTTGGGGTGAGGGAAGGGATGCAGTGGTGGAGCACAGAGAATTTTTAGGGCAGTGAAAATATTCTATGTGATCCTGTATTGGTAGATATACATTATTATATTATTTGTCTAAAACCATAGAATGTGAAACACCAAAAGAACCCTAACGTAAACTATAGCTTCTGGGTGATGATGATATATCAATGTAGTAGTTTCATCAGTTATGACAAACATACCCCTCTGGTAGAGAATGTTGAAAATGGATGAGACTATGCATGCAGGGTGGGCAGTGGCAGAGGGCATTTAGGACATCTCTGCATCTTCTCTTTGATATAAACTTACTCTTAAAAAATAGTCTTAATAATAGTATTCCTAATAAGAACCAATAAATATTGTTATCAGCTACCAATTGTTTAAGATAAAGTTATTACAGTAAAATAAAAAATATTTCCCTTGTCTTAAGAAACGTAGGGCCTGCATGATGTATTAAGGCCTACCTATGATAAAAACAACCCTCCACATAAGGCAACAGGTTAAAGTTTTAATTGTGTAATGTTGGAATGCAATTAGAGTTAGAATGAAAAAAAGATAATTTCAAAATGAAGTCTTCAGATAAGAGGTGGAACTTATGGTGTATTGAATGGTAGATGAAACTGTGATAAATAGGAAGGAGGCATTCGGAGGCAGGGTACTAGAGGAAAAGTTAGAAAACAGGCTTATCACTATGCACAATAGCAAAGATGTGCAATCAACCCAAATGCCCATCAATGATAGACTGGATAAAGGAAATATGACACATATATACCATGGAATACTATGCACTCATAAAAAAGAAACAAGATCATGTCCTTTGCAGAGGCATGGATGGAGCTGGAAGATACTATCCTCAGTAAACTAATGCAGGAACAGAAAGCCAAACACTGCATTTCTCACTTATAAGTGAGAGCTGAATGATGAGAACACATGGACACATGATGGGGAACACACTGGGGCCTGTCAAAAGAAGAATAGGGAGAAAGAGAAAGCATCAGGAAGAATAGCTAATGGCTTCTGGGCTGAAAAACGAGGTGATGGGATGGCCTGTGCAGCAAACCACCATGGCACACAGTTAGGTATGTAACAAACCTGCACATTCTGCACATGTACCCCAGAACTTAAAAGTTGAAGAAAGAAAAATAGGAAAGAGTATAGTTTAGACACTTAGGGAAATGTCATTGTTTTAAAAAGTGCACCTTAAAAATTTTAAACTAAAAAACGTTAAAAATGAATAATAGAAAGAGAAAACAGTCTTATTGACTGGACAGAGTGGTTCCATGTAATAAAGCTGAGAATGCGGATTTCTTTGTAAGGAAGTCATAGGAGACATGCCTGAAAAGGCAGGGTGTGGCAAAGCTGGCAACAGGGCAACAGTGGGTAGAGGGACGCTAAATGTTTAAAATATTCTGCCTCTGATCTCTAGGCAATAAAAACCTACTAAAGATTGTAAGGAAAATTCCATAGCTGAAGAACTTCTTGAAACTCTTCAGAAATACAACGCAGGTAGAAAAGATGATAATTTAGGTGGGAAGACTGGCTGGTCCTGTAAACAAATTACTCAATATTGTCAGACGAGTCAACTGAGAGAATCAATGATGTGCTTCAAGACTTGTAGAGCAAGAAGTAAAAATCAAGGCTATTAACCTATCACCTTGAACGTTTCTATTCATCTATGTCATTCTTTTCAGGAATTATTTCAGGTGAAATTAAAGTATGTGAACTTTGTGTTCAAATCCTGCAATTTATTTTTCCCACCAAGCATCACAGTACATTCTATTCCACCACCATTAACAACTCCAACCTCAGCCCTTTCTTCTTACCCCAAATCACATACCTGCAATGTTCTTCTCAACCTCCCAAAACCACTTTCAGGAAAAGGCTCTGAGAAATTGATTTTATATAAAGATACAAATGTCTAATAAAGTTTTGATGAATAAATATCTAAGGTGTCTGATTTTAAGATATAACACAGAAGAATGTTACTCTCAATGCAAACATTGAGACATATTTTGGTAAATAAAAGTCTTTCTGAAGAGCCTGAAAACATAAATATATAGGGGGCCTCCTATTGATAACCACCCTACTTGTGGAAGATTGCTCCAGAAACATATTTATACTCTCTTGTCCTGTCATTGTAGGAGACAAAGGTGACACTGGAGAAAGTGAGAGGAAGGAGAATAAGGTTTGCAGCCCACAGGGAATGCTGGTGGGTCAAGCTGTGAAAATGACTTGTAAGCATCGCAAGTTATTACTGCAGCAACACAGAATGGCAATGAATCATTGCACAACAAGCTTCCTGAGTCTCTGGAAATTGTCTCCCCATAAAGGAAGTAATTCTTGTTTTTAAGAGGAAAGAAGTGAATACAATATTTGGGTTGAAGAGGAGGACTACCCCAGAAAAGATAGGGTTCGGTCTGCATACAGATCCATTATTGTGATAGTCAGCAAAGCAAAGTGTCTGAAAGTATGGTTTAGCCATCAAGAAATTATTTTATGGAACTGTTCTGACTCTATATACTACAGGTCAAATCCCATTGTAGAAAAGATTATTATGCTAACACCTCTGTATAAACATTTGCCACTTACTCAAACCAGGACACTTTTTTGTGAGTTTATGCTTACCCAGAACAGGCCACTTTTCTTCTGAGCAATTACAGCCACATTAGTGTATACTTCTCTTTCACTTTGGATACCTACGAGAATGTGATCTGGAAAAAGGAACACTCAGTGGAAAAAGGAGGAGTCACAATTCCCTGCTTCCTACACTATAAAGAAGTGCTGAATATTGAACTCTGTGGTATGCTTCTTCTGGCACATGTCATCATAATAACAAAATCAGGAACTGACAGAATTAGCATATGCTTGCTAATGCATTTTCATGATTATCAACAGGCTCTGTGCTTTCTGAGCATTTCTACCTTCAGTAAGCTGCTAACTGAAATGCCAGTGAACATTTACAGCTAACCCAACTGTCTCCCTCATTTGCTATAATCCCAGCACTGACCTCATCTCTTGCTTTTAGCCACCACTCTCCACAGTATTTGCACCCCTCTCTTACCCATACACACACATTTTATTTGGGGAGCCATGACCCCATACCCCTTAATTATGAGGACAAGGGCTAGATAGACAGATACCTCCTCCTACCCAAGCTCCTTCTGGTAGGAAGCGGTGTGGGTGGGTGAATGGCTGGAAAACTTCTTTTTATGGGGTTTTCTTTCTCTGAATTAAAAAAAAAAAAAAGGTTTTATTAACAAAAAAATATGTCAACTTTCTGGCCAGTGACCTTTGGAAAACTATAAGGGATACTAGTTTTTAAAAATTCTCAATCTCCAGTTTAAAACTGTAACAGTGTCCTTTAACCTAATTCAACAACCCAAGAAAGCAATAGAGTAACATTTCTTGGCTGAATCAATACTGCATTAAAGAAAGGTGCTATCATTGAAAAGTTATGAATACAAAACAGCTCAATGATATATTAGTGTCATCGCTTGCTGTGTCTTTCAGTTTGCTTGCATTATCGAATATAAGCAGAAAATAACCCTTCTTGTGTTTAGATTTGTCAGTGAGATCCTATTGGTATTCCATTCTGCCCTGTATTAAGGTTTTATATCTTGCATTCAAAGCATTACAGGTACAAAAGATCCAACTCAAATATCAGAACAACCACTGAGCCTATTTAGTGTTTGTTAGTACGTTCTTGAAGAGTTCATGTTTTAAAAATCATTTAGTAACTTGTTTCTAAAAGAAGGCAAATTATTACTGCCAAGACTCTCCTTGCTTTATGATACAGGAAGACACAAAACTTTTTTTTCACAGTCATTTAGCACAAACTTCAATATAATTTTCAAAAAAGATTAAGCTTCTTAAAGGGTTACTATCTTTGATAAATTAAAAATCTTTTACAAATCAGTAAGGACAAAACAAGCACCTAAATGGAAATTGCAATTCCTTGTGGCAATACAGGTGTTAGAACAGGCATTCTCATCCTTTGCTATTGGGCAGTAAACTAGCAAATTTACTTTCTGGAAAACAATTTGGTAAATTCACATCAAATTCCTTAAAAATATTTTACCCTATGATGAAGCAATTTCACATCTAGGTTTTTACCCAAAGAAGGGGAAAAGAGCATCAGGCATGGATTTTTTTTAAATGCCAACATGTGATTTCCAAGAGTATCAATAAATCAGACATTACAAAAGTAACCAAAAACAAGGGACTTTCCAGAGCAGACACTATATCCAACATAACACCTAGCACAAAAGTAAAAACTCAAAAAAATTGTTAACTGATTTAACATATAAGTGAACATTTACTATAAAAACAAGTGCTCATCAAAATGAGGCCCACAGTCTGGGAACACCAATATCACCTTGCTAGAAATACACATGTTGGAACCCTAGCCCAGACTAATTAATTGACAAATTCTAGGGGTGGAGCCTACAAAACTATATATATATATATATATACATATATATATATGTATATATATATATATATATATATATACATATATATATATATATTTTTTTTTTTTTAGACAGAGTTTCGCTCTTGTTACCCAGGCTGGAGTGCAATGGCGCAATCTCGGCTCACCACAATCTCTACCTCCTGGGTTCAAGCAATTCTCCTGCCTCAGCCTCCCGAGTAGCTGGGACTACAGGCACGTGATACCATGCTCAGCTAATTGTTTGTATGTTTAGTAGAGATGGGGTTTCACCATGTTGACCAGGATGGTCTCGATCTTTTGACCTCATGATCCACCCGCCTCGGCCTCCCAAGGTGCTGGGATTATAAGCATGAGCCACCATGCCTGGCCAAAACTATATTTTAATAAGCCCTCCAGATGATTCTGATGTGCACTAAGATTTGTGAAGCACTGAGCTAGAATATTATGCAGCCTTCAAAAATTAAAATCTCTCAGCTTCATTCAATCTTTAACATTTTTTCTATGTTTATCTCTACCATCAGAGTAAGCTATTTAAAATTCTCCCAAGAGCAGAGACTTAGTTATCCTCCAAGCCCAGATTCCTCTGGAAACCAAACTTGGAAAGAAGCTGAAATATAGCAAAACCTTTATTGGGTTGCCCTTGTCACATTTTATTAAGATCCTTGTCTTGTGTTGTGATTAAAAATATCCAGATTCTGGAGACTGAATTGTGTTGAAATTTTGACTATACTACTTAATAACTTGGAACCTTCTAGTTTCGATTTCTTGGCAACTATGGAATGAGGCTAAAGATACCTATATGTCAATGTTTTAAAGTGATAATATAAATAATATAAAGTCTATAAAACTTTGTGTATCACCATGCACATATTAGATCCTCAACAATTGTTAATCCCCTCTCCCCAGATCAGTGCTGGTTTATTCAAGATCTCGCATGTATGCTTAGTCAGCAGGGTGTTATGTAAAGACATATCTCACCATTTGGGGTATTTGTTAGTGTTTGACACATGCAAGGCAATTCATAAGTACTCAATGATTGATGGATTGACTGGTGTGATGAGTCAGACTGAGGCAGAGTTAGAGAATCCAGTCCTTTGGACCTTACTATACTGTATGGAACCACTTGACAGAGGAGACAAGCTTAAACCTGTTGCCACTAAAAGAAAAATGCCTGTGAATAGAGTAATCTTCGCACTCCTTACCATGCACAGTTATCCTCCATTATCTGTGCTTTCCTTCCTCTAAATGAGATTTGATCTCTTCAAACAGCTGGCAGGCTGCCTTTAAGGCAGAAAAGCCCTGGATGATATTTACCAAGCTGTAATAAGAGATAACATACAACTTCCAGATGTCCCTTGTATTGGCAAACGGAACTGTTGAACACACTTGAAAGATTAAAACTGAAGGAATTCAGTTATTTTTCCCCAAAATTGGCAACAGAAATTGAAAATATGACATCATGAGACCAATTTGAACATGGAATAGAAAAGTATATCAAAATATGGCACTTAATTCTTCTTTGGGAATCCCTTATGAGCCAGAAGTCTTTGTGAAAAGTGACCCTCTCTTTCAACATAATGAACCTTTCACATTGTAACCTAACTCCTACAAAAAGAAACACATGCACACAGTCTTAGGGACTGTATTACATGAAATGAGAGCAGATGGACAAAGTTTATTTCCAACACTGCTGTAGTGCTCAAGGAAGGACAAGTTAAGTAAGATATGTTTCTTTCCAGAAAAGCACTTATAGGCAGGCACATAAAAACATACATACAATAAATAATTTATAGGTATAATTACAGAGATTGGATTAGGGCACATCAGGTGCACAGAAAAAGAAAAGGCCCATTTTATTAGTGGTGTGGAGGGAGGGAGAAGACTTAAATGACTTATCTTGAGATAAATCTCTAAAGATGAGCAAGTCCTCAGAAGCCTTGCTCCTCAAAGTGTGGTCCATGGACCAGCAGCTTGCTGGAATGCAAAACTCATGCCCCACCCTAGAGCTACTGAATGATCCCCAAAGCATTCATGGACACATGAATCCTAAACCTTTAATCTGAAACCTTTAAGAAACACTGGTCTAAAGCAGTTTCAGAGGAGAATTAGAGGCAGAAAACTTTCTGTAGTAAGTTGATTAAATAGCGTGAGACATCAAGATACCTACTGCAGGCCAAGAATTAAAAACTGGATGCCCATGATCCAAATTCAGCCCACATATGTGCTTTATTAGGATTGCACAGTATTTTAAATATTGAGAAATTTAAAATCAAAGCCGAGATTTTCTGATTTCCTTGAGGAAAAAAAATCAGAAGTTTTGGCCAAACTGGACCCATATTCACCTATAAGAACAAAGGACAGGATAGACTGTCAGCTTCAGACAAAGGTGAGCCCACAATTACCTTTCGTTCAGCCCTCTTTGCCCACTGTCATTATTACCTTTCTGGTCTCAAATAGACATTTGAGACTGCTGCCCTTAGAACTGACTCTGCTTTATGGAAATTTAACAGGGACTGAAGAGAGAGAAACAAGACAGCAGCTAACATAGAATATGGAGTTGATGGAAGAATGCTTTGAATATGTTTTTGGCTGTGAAATAAATACCAATAAAAAGTAAGAGGGTGTAACTATGGGAGAGAGTGGGGAGCAGAGAACATAATTCTGGGGAAAAAAGATGATATCAAGATCACAGAAGGGCTTAGCCTACCTCTTTGTCTGAGGAAGGATAGAAATGGTGAGGTGTGTTCAGACAGAGATAATTTTTCAGGTTCTCACAGGTAAGCCAATGAGTTGCTGTCTGAGAACCTCAATACTGTCCATACAATTGGAGGCAAGATCATCTGCTGAGAGTAAAGCGGTAGTGACAGGAATTTCAAAAGAGTGGTGAACATTTAGAGTGGTGAACTCACAGTGGGGAACAGGAACTGATCAAAGATTTAGATGAATTTTCACATGATCTGGGGAACTGAAGTTGGGGAGCAGATCAGAGAAACTGCAAGCTTCATGAGTATGATGAACTCGGGTCCTTCCCTCCAAACGACCATCACAGGAATGAGAAGTGAATGTTTGAATGGGCCAGAGTTTGCAGGCTGAATACAGAAAAAGGTCAAGATGCTAAGAGTATTAATAAGAGTGGCTGAAGTGAACCACCATGAGGTTCTGGCTAAACTACAAGTGAAGGAAAACTCTGGGAGTATTAATAAACTTAGAGAAGACAGTGGAACTAAGGAGACAGAGGTACCAGTAACTCAATAAGTAGATTTAAAGAGTCAATAAGTAGTCACTGGTAGATCCAGGTTTTGAATGTAAGGCTGTCTCATCCCAAAATCTATAACTTTCTTTCTGCTATAACTCACCATTTCTATGAGTTAAGTAAAAATATAAGGAAAAATCTCCGTTTTTCTGAAATGGCACAAGCTCAGTCTATTTGCCATGGAATCCCTGGAAGGAATCATTAGGAGGTCATCCATATGTTGTTAAAGAAGCAGAGCGGGCCGGGCGCGGTGGCTCAAGCCTGTAATCCCAGCACTTCGGGAGGCCGAGGCGGGTGGATCACGAGGTCGAGAGATCGAGATCATACATGGTGAAACCCCGTCTCTACTAAAAATACAAAAAATTAGCTGGGCATGGTGGCACATGCCTGTAATCCCAGCTACTCAGGAGGCTGAGGCAGGAGAATTGCTTGAACCCAGGAGGCGGAGGTTGCGGTGAGCCGAGATCGCGCCATTGCACTCCAGCCTGGGTAACAAGAGCGAAACTCCGTCTCAAAAAAAAAAAAAGAAGCAGAGTGGTTTCACTTCTGTTGACTCATCTGCTTTCCCCTGATTCCGTATTTCCTCATGCCAGGTGTTTTCTATATTTTGTTAAAGTCTTCAAAGTAAGACAGAAGCAAGGATATTTATGTATTATCACCTGTAAACCTGCCAGTTCAAAAGAGGGCAAATAAACAGCTGTTATACAAGTTCGTTTTAAAATAGGCAAAAGTGTCAACATTAATATCTCTGGCTTCAAATTACCACCTTTACAATTGTAAAAGGCTCTATTGTGCATCCTGCAGATTCATTAAGCTATCATGATGATAATAATT
Source organism: Saimiri boliviensis (assembly GCF_048565385.1). Classification (NCBI taxonomy): domain Eukaryota; kingdom Metazoa; phylum Chordata; class Mammalia; order Primates; family Cebidae; genus Saimiri; species Saimiri boliviensis. The sequence continues at coordinate 36,205,297 of NC_133457.1, read as the reverse complement.
TTTTTTTTACATTATTACCATTATTATTATACATTTTACATTATTACCATTATTATTATTACCATTATTTTTACACTTACTATTAACACTGAAACATTTGAGGCTTTGGCATGTAAATACCAAAAAAAAACAAAAACAAAAACAAACAAACAAAAAAACCCACCTGATATTAGGTCCACTGAATGTCAAAGAATAAATGACTTTAAGTATATACTTAGTCTCGTCTTAGCAGTAATTATTATTGTCACTAAAACCAATTTATGGCGCTTCTTTTCCAAACAACTCCTTGAAGCTTTATTTTACTTTATTTAGTTTACATAAGTGATTATCAAATGTCATTGTTACATGTATTATTCGGTCAATCACCTAACAATTTAAAACATAGTAAGTGCATACTTGGGAAGAGTGTCATTCACAATATAGTAATAGGTTTGAAACACTAACAGAGCAAAACTTTCAGTAAGTGCTAAGTTTGTTTGTTTGTTTGTTTGTTTTTAACTCTGCTCTAACCCAGTTGAGGACAAATGCCTAATTGAAGAAAGCAAGAATGAGCCAAAAAGAAAGAGTTAAGCAATGAGGAAATACATTCTAGGCCCTATTCACCTCAGAAAGTACATTTCCCTACCTAAAATTGGAGAAAAGGAAGATAAAAGTCATTCAGGAGTTCATAAACCTATCCTTATTATAATGGTAGAAGGTCTTTTGCAGAAGGTAGTCCAGGAAATAACAGTGTTTACAAATTATTTTCATTTAAGAAATCTCAACTCCACATTAGACAATTGTGTACCATAATACAAAGAAATAAAAATAGTTAACCTTAATGGAATCTATTTGGTTAGTTCTTTGCAGTAGAGTAAGACCCATCACTGAACTTTAATTACAACTTGGTGTAGTTGCATAAAAACATACCAAAACACACTGCAGTTAGTATGTCAGTTTTGATTTTTTAAAAAATGCTTCATTCAGTAAATACCAACATGGAACAACATGGAGATATATTAACAAGGGATATTAAATAAAATGGATGAAAGAGGGACCTATTCCACGCACATATTCTATCTGCCACCTGACAGCTTTGCATCCATAACCTAATGAGAAGGGGCTGGTGGTCAACACCAAACCAATATTCCACCTTGGACACTCTGGTCCATGAAAGAACTTCAGTGCAATTAAATGTCTTCTGGAATAAAAGCAGATTGAATAGATGACTGCATTGGTCTATGTCTAAGTGTTCTCAGTTTGGCTGTTTAAAAAAATTATACTTTATTAGAATAGATTCAGTTCTTCTTAGCTAATTCTTTTGCTGTTTTACTATGTGCTAAGTTTTAAAGAGAACTTCAAGTATTCATTAACTGTAATTATAACATCTAGACAATATGTTCGTAACTGTCTTACTTTTCCATTTAATTGAGCCAAATGACTCCTACTGTCATTCCTAGACCCTTTGATTTGTATTCATCTGATAAGTAGATCTCTTCACAGCATTGATAAGCAAGCTGATTTTGATTTGGATGAGCCTCCTTCTGCCCAAGACCCTGTGTTTAGCGTTGTAAAGTTAAAATAGGTATAAAATACAATTCTTGTACCCAAAGAACTTACAATATCATACTAATAATAAATTGTTTCTTTAAACAAAGACACAAATGAATGAGGCTTCTGCCCATCACTCCATCTCTATCTTTCACTGTAGCATTATATATATATGCTTTGTGAATATAGGAGTACTCATAATTAACTCAAAAAGTTGTGCTACTTCAAGTCTTTATGACACTTTACACAGCCAACTCTGCCGAGAATACCCTTCTCATTTTTTCTACCTATACCTTTACCCTATGCACTTGTAACACTTCTAACTAGAGATGACGCTTCATCATGAAGCCAGTTTTTATTTATAATAAAAGAAAAGACTATTTTATCTCCTCTTCCTCCACGATATCCTATACTGGCTTCTGTCATATACCCAAAGTTTCTAGACTCACACTTTCAGAATCCAGGCAACTAATGCAGGTGAGGGACATAGCAAGGGTAAAAGTAATAAATAGAGATGGTAGTGAATTGAAGAAGGTACCTAAATAAAGAATTGCCATTAATTTTATTTAATTGCATGTCAAACAAGATATAAATAAAACTTAACCTATGATCCTTGATTTTGGAATGTATAATCTATCTAACTTTGCTTCACTTTTAAGAGTATAACTTTCTCCTCCCCAAAATATAACAGTTCTTTAAGGACAAGACTGTGTCATAATCACTTCTATTTTCCCAACTTCTAACACACTGCACAATACATATTAAAAACTACCCAAATATCTGTTGAATGTATCAATGCAGTATTAATCACTAGAAAGTGCTAGAGCTTTGTCCATATTGTTTGAAACTTTTATGTTTAATCCTAGGAAAAAGATTTTATGGGGAACATACCACACAACTGTTGACTCCTGTAACTGTTGATAAGAGATACTCTTTACAACTGTCTTAGCCTATTTTATATCGCTACAACAAAACACCTGAGATTGCAATTTATAATACAATAAAATTGATTTGGCTCATGGTTCTGGAAGCTGGGAAGTCCACAGTCAAGGGGCAACAACTGGTGAAGGCCTTCTTACTCTGTCATTCCATGGCAGAAGGCAGAAGGGCAAAACAAAACAAGAACAACAGAGGACAAGAGGGAATCACACTTACTTTATAAGAAACTCACTCCCACAATAATGGCATTAGTCTTTTCATGAGGGTAGATCCCTCAGGACCTAAACAGCTCCCACTAGGCCCCCCTTCCCAACATACCGCACTTTGAAAAAGTTTTCAAGTCTTGAACCTTGGGGAACACATTCAAACCACAGCACTAATTAAACTAAGCAATGACTTTTGTTTTAAGATTTTAGTAATAAGTATAGCAAAGTGACCAAAAAAGTGAAGCTGTATCCTTTGTATTTATAATTGTTTTTAAACTTCATATCCTCCAAATCGAATTTGTTTAAAACAACAAAAAGCAAAATACAGTAAATCAAGAGAAAATCAAGTTCTACATTGGTTCCGTTCATGTTTAGAAGAAATGTTAAAACGAATGAATAGTTAGATACTTTTTTTAAAGAAAGACTTCAAATGTGCTAAGATTTCAGCATCACAGCTGTATATAAATTAGGGACTATATGTTCCCACTCATTCCTCTTTGTAACAGTAGAGATACTGTATTCAACAAAACTAGTCCTTGAAATCCCAACAGAGGTAGATTATCCAGTTTCCTAAAAGGTACTTCCAAAGTAAGTGACAGTGTGAATACGAAAGTAATAAGCACCACCCTAAAAGCATCATGAAAGGTAAAAGAAAATATAGAAACTGACTTTTCAAAAAGTATTATAACAGTGGGAAAATAACGGCAATGGAGGAGATCTGATCTAGGGAACCCAAAGATCAGATCTACCTCTTGCCTTTTACCTTCAAGCTGCCTTAATTATTCCTGGGCTCAAGATAGTTTAAATGATAATACCTCTTCCTCAAAACTCAACCACTTTTGTAAAGCTAATGAGATATAACCAGGCTAGGAGGAGGAGAGGAGCCTGAATTCTGTTAAGGGGTAGACATAAATAATTGATAGCCATTATTGCAGAGGTCAAAGGATATGCAACTTCCCCAATCACTCCTGCAGATAGCATCACTATTGTAGAACTTAAGATTGGCCTTTTGAGACTTTTTTCAGGTTTTGTGCATGTCTCATACCTGACTCCACCTGGACCTGACAACCTCTCCTATGGCCCCATTCAGAAGTGAATCAGTGCATAAGAGGTCAGTTTCAACTCCCTGAATTCATCTCCAATCCAACCAATCAGCAGCAAGCACCCATTGCCTAGCTACCTACAAACTATCTTTGAAAAACCCCTAACCTACGAGCCTTCAAGGAGATTGATTTGAGTAATAACTCAATCTCTTGCATGGCATGGCCAGCCTCCTGCCAATTAAACTCTTTCTTTACTGCAATGCCACCATCCATTTTATTTATGCAGTGGGCAGGAAGAACCTGTGGGGAGGTTACAATGTTCACACATTTATTCTTCTGTACTAATTCTTTCTATATTGATGTTCATCATTGTCCACCTGACTTCTTTCTCATGGAGTTCTGTAACTGCCCAATGAGTTCACCTTGCCCACTGCCTAGACAGAGTCAATTTATCAACACAGGAGAATTGCAATGGAGAAAGAGTAAAAACTCCAGGAGACTGGAGTTTTATTATTCACATCAGTCTCCCTAAACATTTGGGGGCCAGAGTTGGTTTTTTGTTTGTTTGCCTGTCTGTTTTAGTAGAGATGGAGTTTCACTATGTTGGTGAGGCTGGTCTTGAAGTCCTGACTCATGATCTGCTGCCTCAACCTCCCAAAGTGCTGGGATTACAGGCATGAGCCGCCATGCCTGGCCCCAGAGTTTTTAAGGATAAATTGGTGGGTAGGGGGCCAGTGATTTGGGAGTTCTAATTGGCCAGGTTAGGGATGAAATCACAAGGAGATGAAGCTGTCTTTTTGCATTGAGTCAGCTCCTGGGTAGGGGGGGCCACAAGACCAGATGAGTCAGTTACTAAATCTGGGTGATCCAGTGAGAGCACAGGGTCTGCAAAATATCTCAAGCACTGATATTAGATTTTACAATAATGATGCTATCCCCAGGAGCAATTGGGGGAGGTTCAGACTCTTGCACCCAGAGGTTGCATGGCTCCTGAACTGTGATATCTAATCTTGTAGTTAATTTGTTAGTCCTACAAAGGCAGACTGGTCCCCCGGCAAGAAAGAATTTTATGGGGGGAAAGGGCTATTATCAATTCTATTTCAGAGTTAAACTATAAACTAAATTCCTTCCCAAGGTTAGTTCAGCCTATGCCCAGGAATTAACAAGGACAGCTTAAAGGTTAAAAGCAAGGTGGGGTCGGTTAGGTCTGATCTTTTTCACTGTCATAATTTCCTCAGTTATAATTTTTACAAAGGCAGTTTCAATTCCATGTCCTTTTCTCATTCAAAGACTTTTAACGAATTTTTATGATAAGGCTCAGGGTATAAAAGAAAATGGAAAACTCAACTACCATAATAGATCTTAAATAAAATGACATTTCTATTTTTTATATGCCATAATTGAAATTACATTGTTTTGATTACTATATCTTTCAAAAATGCTGAATTCACCTGTTTCTAACACTCTATCTTGTTTACATGCAAAAATAGTAGTTACTGACAGGATATAAGCAGATTATAAAAAATAATAATATGTTTAATCTCAATTCCAAAACTAAAATTACTAACTTCAGAGATTCCTTCATTTTATTTCACTGCACTAAATAAGAATCAGGCACAGAGATAGTAAACAGGTAATCTTCAAGATGCACTTATTGATCAGTTTTCCATGAGCTGAATTTAAATGTTCTTAGATATTGCATATGCTCTTCATTTTGTCATGATCCTACCAAAATTTATTGTATTATACACAAATGTTTTTGATAACGGAAGGAGGCAGATAAATGCCTAGACAGATAGGAGCAGGTCCCCAGTAAAAACCCTACCTTCAAGCCAAAGACACTCCCAGGTAAATCCTTGGATCAGATAGAGAACCTGTCTACAAATTTGGCACACTTTCCTCTGATTGATCCCCACCTTTCACTTATTTTACATATACCCTTCTCTAATTTTTTTTACACTGTCATGCCCATCTTTGAGTGGTCTCTTTGTTTTAACCTTTTTGCATATTCACAAACCAATCAGCACACATTCCCCTATTCTAAGCCCATGAAAAGCCCTAGACTCAGCCACACTGAGAGACAAACCACCCAACTTTGTGGTGCGGGACAATCCCTCCCATCTTCTCTTTACTGAGAGGTGTTCCATTACTCAATAAAATTCTTCTCCACCCACCCTCACCCTTCATTTGTCAGCATATCCTCATTCTTCTTAAATGCAGGACAAGAGCTTAGGAACCACCAAATGCAGATACAATCTATAGCCGAGGCAGGCTGAGAGGGCAAGGTGTCTCCAGCAGCAGGCGTCAGGCTAAGTGAGGCCCTGGCTGGTGGGGGCATCACCAGCCATGTAGGCCCCAGTTGGCAGTGCATGAAAAAAATCTTGTGTCATATCTGGGGGCTGGTCTAGGATCTGAGAAAGGGGGAGTAAATGTGGACCCAGAACCACTTTTACTTTCACTTCCAAGCCCTCTCATCTCAGAATTTTTCTCAAAACAGATTAATCACCAGATCTCTGTTAGCCAATTAAGAACAAATGGCATGGCTGCAGAGGAGGCTGTCACCGCTCCCTTTCACCCTCAAGGGTGGGAATGTCAGCTTTGTTCAAATCCAGTCTTTATTACAGTATTTTTTTCTTTCTTTCATAGCATCTATCTCTTCTTTATATACAATATTTGGGGTATTGTTGCAAACTACAGAGATATTGCTAGGTAGAATGAGCACTTGGCCTAGTCATCACCTAACTCCCTTACAGTTTGGTGAGGCCTAGGGACATAGGGAATTAACCCTGCCCCTAACTATGCTAGAATGAATCAGATCATATCTACACCTAGTACTTAATTAAAATAACCTAACAGGTTTTACATTAAAATTTAAAATTGCTAAAAGTCACCATTATAACACATAATTGACACTAATGAAAACAAATTTATATGCAAGTGTGTAAGAAAAGTATAGTAAGTTTTAATTAAAAGATTATAAGAAAGCATGAGAATATAAATTTGTACCCTGTTTAGAGGGTTAAAGGATTGTTTGAAATTACATATAATAAAGCTAAAAGTTTAAACAAGTTGTGGAAGATTTGTAAAAATTAATTTTGCGGCCGGGCACGGTGGCTCAAGCCTGTAATCCCAGCACTTTGGGAGGCTGAGGCGGGTGGATCACGAGGTCGAGAGATCGAGACCATCCTGGTCAACATGGTGAAACCCCGTCTCTACTAAAAATACAAAAAATTAGCTGGGCATGGTGGTGTGTGCCTGTAATCCCAGCTACTTAGGAGGCTGAGGCAGGAGAATTGCCTGAACCCGGGAGGCGGAGGTTGCAGTGAGCCGAGATCGCACCACTGCACTCCAACCTGGGTAACAAGAACGAAACTCCGTCTCAAAAAAAAAAAAAAAAAAAAATTAATTTTGCACAAGGAATTCTGTATGTGAACACACTGACTAAATTCAAAAGGGCATTATGTGGTTTTTCCACAAATTGAGCATGAAACAAAAGCACAACAAGGTTTTCCTAAGGCACTGATTTACTCTTTAACAAAAATTTGTAAAGAATTATAAAAGGTTTATAAGAATCTCATCACATGATGAAACTGGTTAAGATTAGACAGAATTATCTATAATGTTTTATTTATAAAAAATAGGTTGACATTTATTGTGGACTAATAAAAGGGGGAAAATTGGTTTTCTCTCCCTTGAAAATGATTTACATGTAATAGCAAATGATAATAAAAAAATTTTATTTGCCTTGCAAATAACGAAAAAAGAAGATGACAGAAGATAGAGTGTTTGATAAGCTAATTCTTCCTCTTAATAAGTAAAGGTTTTGCCTTTTTAAAATACCTTTGAGTCATGATTTTGGCTAAATAAATGACTTAACGGTAATCTGGAATTCTATTTCATAAAGTCAAGTGTTTAAAACATTGAATATATTTAATAGGCTTCCCAAAATCAAATTTCAGCTTCAAAAATTGTCTCTTCTTACTCCTATTTTGGATGCTACAGAGGGTCCCTGGAGCATCCAAAAGAGAACTAAACCAGATTATTAGACAAGTTTACATGTCTAATAATTAGACAAGTTTACATGGATTGCCAAAATAAAAATTATGTTTAATCTTCTTCAGATTACAGTTTAGTTAGTAATACTAATATGTGTTCCAAAATTGTATGGAATTACTAAAATTCTAATGTCTGAGTATATGTTATCAAACACAAGTAAGGTTATTATGTCGTTACATGTTGTTATTCTAAACAACAGAAATAGCCAAATTGCTTTGTCAATCATGTTTTTGACTATAAATACCCTCGACATTTTGTCATTCACAGACAATTGTCTTGCTTTGATCCTTTTCAAAAGATGGTTTATAATCAGCTATAGGACTTTGAGAGATGCTCTAAAGGTAGGTTCCTGATATCTTTCAAGATTGTGACATTGGAATAACGGAAAAACATTCAGGACTCATGAAGGATTGAAATGTTCATGAATATCAAGCAGAGCAAGAGTTAACTGAATGGACTGAACTAACAGAAAACTGGAGTAATATTTTTTAACTTTTTGCTTAAAACACTGTTAATCCTTGTTTTGTTTTTCAGAGTCAAGGAAACTTTTCTCTGAAGCTATCCACAGCTTTTAATAATTGGGTAAGGTATCATCCTGTGAACAAAATTAGGAACATATTTGTTTCTCTCTGCCTGGCTTCTCCAGAATTCAGAAACTTTATGAGTATTCTTAACTTATGGCAATATAGTTATTTGCATCAATGCAATAAGAATGCATTTTCTTTTTTTTTTTTTTTTGAGACGGAGTTTCACTCTTGTTACCCAGGCTGGAGTGCAATGGCGCGATCTCGGCTCACCACAACCTCCGCCTCCTGGGTTCAGGCAATTCTCCTGCCTCAGCCTCCTAAGTAGCTGGGATTACAGGCATGCGCCACCACGCCCAGCTAGTTTTTTGTATTTTTAGTAGAGACGGGGTTTCACCATGTTGACCAGGATGGTCTCGATCTCTCGACCTCGTGATCCACCCGCCTCGGCCTCCCAAAGTGCTGGGATTACAGGCTTGAGCCACCGCGCCCGGCCAAGAATGCATTTTCTTTTGCAACAGAATGGAAGTGCAGAAACTGGTTGTTTTACCAAGTCTTGGACTGAAATGGCATGCTTTCTTTTAGGGAATCAAGCTTGACTTGCAAAGCCAATAAAAGTCCTTTTGGAAAACTTGCCTCATACCTTGTCTACACAGTCCCTGTACAGAGTTCCTAACCTATGATGAGTAAAGAAAGTCACTTTATAACAGGTCCAAAAGCCCTAAGCTATCTTGGGACCTCAGGAAGAAAGAAATTTACCCAACTCATAGGTATTTGAGGGTACAAACTCATATTTGGACTTGGCTTTAAAAGGTCTCACCTGAGATTCCTTGTGGAACAGAGTTCCATCAAAGCCTATTTAAAAAGCCTATGTGAAAAATAATTATTTTCACTGCACTTTATGCAAATAATCAGGCCAAGTAAAAAACTAAAGTTCATTGTGAAAATTCAGTCCTATCATAATTTGCTTCTAACAAAAATGAGGACTGGAGAGAGAAAAATTACGTTTCAAAACTTACCATACACTTATTAAATTCTAGTTATACTGGTTGTTTTTAAGTTTTTAACATACATTTTAGACTAACCCTGCTTATTCCTGTGAACCAACCAGTAATCTGCAGCTCAGAAGAAACAAAGGTATAAATACTGTAAAAATCTGAATCAATATTCTAACTCTGAGCAATTATCCTACAAATCCTGCCAGGTGATGAGAGTAAATAAGGTGCCCATAACCAAGAGGTTTCTTTGCTTGGGAAAATAAGACTGAGGGAGCTAACCAAAGCTAAACCCCATGCACCCAAATCTTAGCAGGCATAACTATCACCACCATTTATCTGGGCATGCCAGCAGCCTCAGGATTTTTAAGCTTACCTCCTTAAGTCCTTATCCCCTTGTTTCATTTTGATACATGTCTTCTTCAGGTTTGCCTCTTCTTGCCTTCAGGCCACCAAACTCCAAACGGTCATGCAACCAGAGCCACAGACAATGGCTCCCTTTTAATTTGGACCCTTAGATAGGCCTCTGAGGGAGATCTGACTACCACATTCCCAAAAACAGCACCCTGTCAGCAGGAAGCGGTCAAGATCGGCTTTTATCTCTATTCTAACAACAGTTAGATATACCTCTTCAGAGAGGAAAAATGATAGCAACAGGAGGCAAACAAATACCTAGGCAGATAGGGTTGGGTCCCAGTAAAACCCCACTTTCAAGCCAAAGACAGTCCCAAGCAAATCCTTGCACCAGACTGAGAAACTACTTTCCCATTTGGTACAATTTCCTCTTATTGTTCCCCACTCTTCCCTATGTCACATATATCTATCTACCCTTCCCTAACAGGTTTTTTTACACTGTCACGAGCTCCTTGGAGTGGCGCCTTTGTTTTAACCTTTTCGCATACTCAACCAATCAGCATGCACTTCCCTATTCTGAGCCCATGAAATGCCCCAGACTCAGCTACACTGAGAGAGAAACCACCCGACTGCAGGCATGGGGGACCACCCCCTACATTCCCTATCCACTGAAGGCTTATTATCCATCCTCACCCTTTAATTTTCAGCATATCTTTATTCTTCTTGGATGCAGGACAAGAGCTTGGGAACCACCAAACACAGGTACAAGCTATACACAGGCCATCTAAGTAGACAAGGCATCTCCAGCAACAGGCCCAGGGCCAACTGAGGCCCAGGCAGGGGGTGCATCACCAGTCATGGAGGTTGTCAGTTGGCAAAGTGGCCAAGAAAAATCCTGCATCGTTTCCATACATTAAATTAGTTGGTCCTTGAAGGCTTTTAAGTTTGAAATTTCTGAGTGAAAGAGTAAGAATGAGCCTTATATTTACAAAAATAAAGATTTGAATTCTAGGTTCACATATTAGCTGTGTCCTAACTGGAAAAGGGTTAAATTCTTTATGCCTCAGTTTCTTCAGGACAAACTACATTATTTCGCAGGTTTTCTGTAAAGACACAATGAGAAAATATTTATAAAGGACATGGAGCACAAGACATACTAAAACTCACTATTCATACATCATCTTAACTTGGATTCCCCATAAAGCAGAGCCTAAGGCAAAGTTGTATAATATATTTGGGGAGTAGTTCCAGAGAACATGAGAAAAATAGGTGTCGGGGATAAGAAAGGAGAGAGAAAGCAAATACAAGGATGTGATGCTACTGAGCTGTCCATCATTACAAGCAACTGGAACTCAATTCTCTGGGATCTCCTGAGAAATTTCTAAAATGCATTTCAGAATTCTCCACTTGGTGTACAAACGAAGAACACATTTAGCCATGGGTTCCTGTCCCTCACTATTCATTGGTGACCCTATCAACAATGATTCAGCCACACGTCCATGTAGCACACACAAGAACGCTGAGAAGATATTCTCTTCCTTGATATCAAAGAATATACTGAGAAGGACACAATAAGAAATAATAAAAGGGATATCACCAGTGATGCCACAGAAATACAAACTACCATCAGAGAATACTATAAACACTGCTACACAAATAAATTAAAAATCTGTTAAATTCCTGTACACATACACCCTCCCAAGACTAAACCGAGAAGAAGTCGAATCCCTGAAAAGGCCAATAAGTTGTGAAATTAAGGCAGTAATTAATAGCCTTCCAACCATAAAAAGCCCAGGACAAGAGGGATTCACATCCAAATTATTCCAGAGGTACAAAGAGGAGCTGGTACTATTTTTTTCTGAAACTACTCCAAACAACAGAAAAAGAGGAACTCCTCCCTAACTCATTTTATGAAGCCAGCATCATCCTGATAACAAAACCTGGCAGAGACACAATAAAAAAGAAAATTTCAGGCCAATAACCCTCATGAACATTGATGCAAAAGTCCTCAACAAAATACTGCTGCAAATCGAATCCAGTAACACATCAAAAAGCTTATCCACCACAATCAAGTTGGCTTCATCCCTGGGATGCAAGGCTGGTTCAACATACAGAAATCAATAAACGTAATCCATCACATCAACAGAACGAATGACCAAAACTACATAATTACCTCAACAGACGCAGAAAAGACCTTTGATAAAATAAAACAGCCCTTCATGCTAAAAACTTTCAATACACTAGGTATTAATGGAACATATCTCAAAATAATAAAAGCTATTTATGACTATCCCACAGCCAATATCATACTGAATGAGCAAAAGCTAAAAGCATTTTCTTTGAAAACTGGCACAATACAAGGATGCCCTCTCTCACCACTCCTATTCAACATAGTATTAGAAGTTTTGGCCAGGGCAATCAGGCAAGAGAAAGAAATAGAGACTATTCAAATAGGAAGAGAGTAAGTCACACTGTCTCTATTTGCATATGACATGATTGTATATTTAGAAAATTCGATCATCTCAGCCCAAAAATCTCCTTAAGCTGATAAGCAGCTTCTGCAACATCTCAGGATACAAAATCAATGTGCAAAAATCACAGGTATTCCTATACACCAATAACAAACAAAAAGAGAGCCAAATCATGAGTGAACTCCCATTAACAATTCCTACGAAGAGAATAAAATACCTAGGAATGCAACTTACAAGCGATATGAAGGACCTCTTCAAGGAGAACTACAAACCACTGTTCAAGAAAATAAGAGAGGACACAAACAGATGGAAAAACATTCCATGCTCATGGATAGCAAGAATCAATATAATAAAAATGGCCATACTGCCCAAAGTAGTTTATAGATTGACTACTATCCCCATCAAGCTACCATTGACTTTCTTCACAGAATCAGAAAAAGTTACTTTAAATGTCATATGGAACCAAAAAATAGCCTATGTAGCCAAGAAAATACAAAGCAAAAATAACAAAGCTGGAAGTATCACACTACCTGACTTCAGACTATACTACAAGGCTACAGTATTCAAAACAGCATGCAACTAGTACCGAAACAGATATAGACCAATGGAACAGAACAGAGGCCTCAGAAATATTGCCACACATCTACAACCATCTGATCTTTGACAAGCCTGACAAACACAAAGAACGGGGAAAGGATTCCCTATTAAATAAATGGTGTTGGGAAAACTGGGCTATCCATATGCAGAAAAAGGAAACTGGACCCTTTCCTTAAACCTTATACAAAAATTAACTCAAGATGGATTAAAGATTTAAACTTAAGACCTAAAACCATAAAAACCCTAGAAGAAAACCTAGGCAATACCATTCAGGACATAGGCATGGGCAAAGACTTCATAACTAAAAAACCAAAAGCTATGGCAACAAAAGCCAAAATTGACAAATGAGATCTAATTAAACTAAAGAGCTTTTGCACATCAAATGAAACTATCATCAGAGTGAACAGGCAACCTATAGAATGGGAGAAAATTTTTGCAATCTCTCCATCTGACAAAGGGCTAATATCCAGAATCTACAAGGAACTAAAACAAATTCAAAAAAAAAAAAAAAAAAAAAAGCCCTGTCAAAAAGTGGCCAAAGGATATGAACAGATGCTTCTCAAAAGAAGACATTTATGCAGCCAACAAACACACGAAGAAAGGCTCATCATCACTGGTCATTAGAGAAATGCACATCAAAACCACAATAAGATACCATATCACGCCAGTTACAATAGTGATCATTAAAAAGTCAGGAAACGCAGATGATGGAGAGGACATGGAGAAACAGGAATGCTTTTACACTGTTAGTGAAAGTGTAAATTAGTTCAACTACTGTGGAAGACAGTGTAGTGATTCCTCAAGGATCTATAAATAGAAATATCATTTGACCCAGCAATCTCATTACTGAGTATATACCCACAGGATTAGAAATCATTCTACTATAAAGACACATGCATACATATGTTTATTGCAACCCTATTCACAATAGCAAAGATGTGGAACCAACCCAAATGCCTATCAATGACAGACTGAATAAAGAAAATATGGTACATATACACTGTAGAATAGTATGCAGCCACATAAAAGGATGAGTTCATGTCCTTTGCAGGGACATGGATGAAGCTGGAAACCGTCATTCTCAAGCTAACACAGGTATAGAAAAACAGACACCACATGTTCTCACTCAAAAGTGAGAATTGAACAGTGAGCACACATGGACACAGGGAAGGGCACATCACACACCAGGGCCTGTTGGGGCATGGGGAACTAGTGTAGGATAGCATTAGGAGAAATACCTAATGTAGATGATGGTTTGATAGGGGCAGCAAACCACCATGGGATGTATATAACAAACCTGCATGTTCTGCATATGTATCTCAGAACTCGAAGTATAATTAAATAATAATAACAAAGCTGAAGGCATCACACTCCTCAATTTTAAACTATACTACAGGGCTATAGTAACCAAAACAGCATGGTACTGGTACAAAAACAGACACATAGACCAATGGAACAAAATACAGAGCCCAGAAATACAACCACCACACCTACAAATAGCCAATCATCAAGAAAGCTGACAAAAACAATCAATGGGGAAAGGACTCCCTGTTCAATTAATGGTGCTGTTATAACTGGCTAGCCATATGCAGAAGATTGAATCTGGACCCCTTCCCTACACCATATTTTTAAACTATCTCAAGATAGATTAAAGATGTAAATGTAAAACCTGAAACTATAAAAATTTTGGAAGACCACTTAGGCAATACCATCCTAGACGTAACAACAGGCAAAGATTTCATGACAAACACCCCAAAAGTAATTGCAACAAAAGCAAAAATTGGCAAATGGGATCTAATTAAAGAGCTTCTGCATAGCAAAATAAACTATCAACAGAGTAAACAGACAACCTACAGAATGGAAGAAAATTTCTGCAAACTATACATGTGACCAGGGTCTAAGATCCAGCATCTATGAGGAATTTAAACAAATTTACTAGAAAACAACAAACAATACCGTTGAACAGTGGGTGAAGGATATGAACAAACACCTTCCTAAGAAAGACATACATATGGCCAACAAGCATGTGTAAAAAAAGTTAGGTATCATATCATTACAACAGTGCAAATCAATACCACAATGAGATACCATCTCACACCAGTCAGAATGGCTTCTATTAAAAGGTCAAAAAATAACTGATATCTGTGAGGTTGTGGATAAAAAAGAAATGCTTATACACTATCGGTGGAAGTGTAAATTAGTTCAACCATTGTGGAAGACAGAGTGGCAATTCTTCAAAGACCTAAAAACAGAAATATCATTCAATCCAGCAATCGCATTACTGGGTACATACCCAAAAGAATATAAATTGTTCTATCATAAAACACATGCACATGTATGTTCTTTGCAACACTATTCACAATAGCAAGACATGGAATCAACCTAAATGCCCATCAATGGTAGATTGGATAAAGAAAATGTGGTACATACACATCATGGAAAACTATGCAGCCATAAAAAAGAATGGGATCATGTTCTTTGCAGGAACGTGGATGGAGATGGAGGCTATTATTCTTAGCACACTAATACAGCAACAGAAAACCAAATACCACATGTCCTCCTTACAAATGGGAGGTAAATGATGAGAACACATGGACACATAGAAGGAAGCAATACATGATGGGGCCTATCAGAGGGTGGAGGTTGAGAGGAGGAAGGGGATCAGGAAAAATAATTAATGGCAACTAGGTTTAATACCTGGATGATGAAATAATCTGTGCAACAAACCCCCATGACACAAGTTTACCTATATAACCAACTTGCATGTGTGCCCCTGAACTTAAAAGCTTTAAAAATGACAATTTTTTTTAACACTAGGGAGTTCCAATGCTAATGCTATGTAGAAGACACTCGGGCTATCAAATGAAATAGCTGATATTCAAATCCAGTTACTGGTGACCTAAAAGAATATAGACTTGATATTTTAAGATCATCCACTTTTTAAGAGGCACAAATCAAAATTTATGTGGGAAATCTTCAAGTTACTAAATACAGGAAGCCATCTAGAATAATTTTTTAAAATTCTGTGAGAACCAAACACTTATGCCAGTAAGTCACACAGCATGGTACCATTCTTTCTACTTCTCATATTAATTGTAAAGGTTTACTCTCCTGAGCTGGGCATGAAGAAATGGCAGTATGCATGATAAGGGCCATAAATCTCTCATATGCTTATAGCAGAATTGTCTCTTTCTCTTCAGGGAAACTGGAGAAATCTTGACTACTGAAAGGTTCCTGGTACTAATCCCAAACAATATCTATTTTTCTAGTTCTGCTGAGGATCAAGAAAGATCACCCCACATAACATCTAAAAATAGTCAGCGTATAGACTGGATTCTATGGACAGTTAATGAGTTCATTATTTGACCTATTATGATCACTTTCAAATCACCTTTAAATGAGTCACTCATGGATGTCTTCCAAAACTGTTTAAATTTCTTTCTGGAAAACGAATAAGTACGTTCACCAGTAAACCACTTTATGATAGCAGCTTTGAGATTGGAGTTCTTTATGTGAATAGAAAATTAGTAAAGTGATTTTTCATTAAACCAATAAACACTAGAAAATAGCCAAAGATAGCATATAGCCAGCAAATCAAAACATTTTGTCAGCAACATCAAAGGAGCTATGCCCAGAACACCTAGATTTCCCTTTCTGTATTTTAAAGGAGATACAACCTCCCTTTAAAGTGCCAATCATCTCATGCAGAAAACGTGAACAGCATTTTTCCCAAGGATAGATATTAATTATACTGCATCTGTATCGAACCCCTTCACTGTACTAGGTGAGTTAGCATTGAGTAAAAGCATCTGTAATGTTCTGAGTCATTAGCAACAAATGTTGAACCAGCACCAGGAGAAACCTAAGATAGGGACATTTTTAAAACAAATGTTACTACAAACAAGTACCCAACGTCTGAAATATTTTGTGTGAAGAATAAGATTCTAAAACAGGAGAGAAAGGAATTGATTTTAATTATTTTTCAAAGCGTGAAATGGTTCTGGTTGGTTTCTTTTTTGTTTGTGGCTAAAACAAATTCTCTAAACTTATAAAAAATGGTATGCCTGCTATAGTTTTCTATCATTTGGGGAAATCCGCACTTTTCTGTGAGCTCACATTTCCATTGAGGGTTGAATGGGTTTGTCCTGTCAGAATTTCCAGCAAAAACATCAGAAAGAAACCCATCTCTATGACTGCCAGAGCAATAATAAAACCAAAGGCAAAACAGGATTGAAAGATAATCCCAACAAATAACTTTTTAAAGAGGCTCACAGAATGGAAAGACTAGTTGGATTTAACTTAACTTTCTTTTAATTGCAGGTGAACTCACTCCAGGAGGAGCATGTGTGGTAGGCACCTAACAGCTAAATGTCATCAGTTCTTTGTAAGTGTGCTGAATGCAACCTGTGCCTGATGATTTCATCCTATTTTCCTATAAGCAGCTGAAATGTAGCCAAAGAAAAATTACCTGCTGCTAAATCTGAGGTTGACATGTAAGACACAACCAGTAGCACCTCTCAGCTTCATATGACCACAGAAGTCACTTTTTGGTGTATGTAGGACAAGAGAGCACATGTGAAATCCAAGTCCTTAGATAAGCTGAAGATAGCATAACCTATCATTGGCAACACACCTTAGCTATTTTGAGTTCAGTAGGTCCCAGGAAGCATTTTTCACTGCTAATGTGCTATAATGTGATTTCTGTCCAATATTTCTACCAAACGACATTCTCTTAGAAATCATAGGAGGCATCGTGCCCATCAAATTCAAAGGCCTTTTCTGATCTTGACATTCCTTGGCTTCCATGTCATATTTGCTCATTTCTTCCTTCCTAAGATTCTCTCCTTTCCTGGCTTCCTGGACTAGCCTAGTTTTTCTTTTCTCTACCTCTGACCATATATTCTTTTTCTGCTGACTTTTCTTATGACTACCTACAAATGTTTTTCCCTCAGTTTTATACTAATCAGTGATATTTATTGATTCCTAATAAGTTGCATTATCTCATTCAATCCTCACATCCACTCTACAAGATAGATGTTACTATCTTTGTTATGCAGATATAGAAACTGAAGCTTGATCATTAAATAAAATGCCCAAGGACTCAGAGTAAGAAGTATAATTAAGATTTCAACCCAAGATGGCCAGGCGCCGTGGCTCACGCCTGTAGTCACAGCACTTTGGGAGGCCGAGGTGGGCGGATCAGGAGGTCAAGAGATCGAGACCATCCTGGCCAACATGGCGAAACCGTGTCTCTACTAAAAATACAAAAATCAGCTGGGTGTGGTGGCATACGACGGTAGTCCCACTACTCGGGAGGCTGAGGAAGGAGAATCGCTTGAACCCAAGAGGCAGAGGTTGCAGTGGGCCTAGATCGCACCACTGCACTCCAGCCTGGCGACAGAGTAAGACTCGGTCTCAAAGAGAGAGAAAAAAAAAAAGATTTCAACCCAAGTTATTCTGAACTCTGAGCTTACATTTTTAACATCTATATTATAATATCTATTTTTTTTCTCTCCTTTTAAGGATCACAAGTGCTTACACTACCAACTCTCTTTGAAGTACAAATTCCTTTTTTTTTTTTTCACAGCTTTCTAGGGTAGCAAGCCATCTTTGGGATGCCCTCCTAGCACTTTAAATTCAGTAACAAAATTAAGCTCATTTTTTCCTCCCTAATACCTCTACATTCCAAATTTCATTAGTAGTGTTTACCTAATGAGGTAGTTTGGTAAAATATGCTTGGAAAACTATCGTGTTATTTTATTATAAAAATAGGATCTCATCAAAACTAATTAATTAATATGAAAGAAATAATCAGAATAGCGCTGGAGCCAGAAAGCTAGTTGTTGGCTGTTTATTGAATTCAAAATTACTCTAGGAAGCTTCAAACTAATTCCAACTCAAATAATTCAGGAACTCAAACATATATCCACAAAGAAGGAAGACTAATAAGTATATAAAGTGAGCCAGTTTGCCCCCAATCTCTATAAATCAGGGAGACCAGGAAGTAAAAGTCCAGGCCAAAACTTACAGTGGCAGCTAACATCCAGTCAAATCTGGGAATAGAATTGGTTATACAGCCATTCATCTTGCAGCATTCTTTCTAAGATGAGAAAAATAGCAAAGTCACCTGAACAGTCTGTGAGCAAACTCTCTTCAAGGTTGGCAGCCATGGCTCCCCAGGCAAAAGCTAGAGTTGACTTGGATTAAAACAAGTGAGGGAGAATGTTTAATTAAATATGGTAGGATACTTTACTGCAAGCCTAAAATTAAAAATAATTTTGCAAGCTAGTTTAGCCAAATGGTTTTTTAAATGGGATTTGAGAAGTGAAGACAGCAAAATACAAAATTGTATTTATGACATAAAACTACATAAAAAGCACACTTCATGTAAAAGTATTTTAAAAACAATGTTATTTGTTGTACAATAACTGTATGTTTTTTATTTTAAACTGTATGTTTAATTTTATTTTCATACAAACTGCTATTAAGTTGTGCAACCAATTGTCTTTTGTAAGCAAGTGGGGTTCACCCTATAGATAGATACGCAGTCCCAAAACAACAACAGGGTTCTTTGTAAATGTAGCCTGAACTCTTCTAATTCCCCTCCTCTCAGTTTTTCCACTGCCATTTTAAATTGTTACTTGGTACAAGATTGATTTAGTTCTAATGATACAGACTAGCTTCTAAGGTCATCAGAATAAAGCAACCAGAAAATGTGAGTGACATTTGGTAATGGAACTGTAAGATGACTGAAATAATATTCCCACTCCCACAAAGGCATTTCATACCTCATCCATTGCTTATTGTTAACTAGTATTACTGACTGTTTTTTAATATGCCACCAAACAAAATCTCCAAATCAGAAATCAGGAGATTTGAACTTCACGATTAATTTGCTCTGTGCCCTTGGACAAGATTTCCACCTTCTGTTTTCTTGTCTGTAGTGCATGAGAACAAGTGCACACCCAGATGCACATGCTGATCTTTAAGGTCCTGTCCTAAACGAGGCTTCTATAATTGCTCTGCCATCTTTGTGAAATTCTGGAGGCAGAATAAATTGGCATAAACTTTCCAAATAAAAGTGTGGTAATATATATCAGAGCCTTAAAAATGACCGTACTATTTGACATAGCAATTACACCTCTGGGTTTTTCTCTAAAGAAACAATTCAGACGCCCACAAAGACTTGTGAGCAAGGAAATTTATCTTATATATAATGACCAAAAAATAGAAATGAATGCTTCATAGATAGGAATTGGTTAAGTAAGTTCTCTTCAGACATGATATATTTTGAAATCATTAGAAAATATGTTGCAAAAGAATGTTAATGAAATAAATATAATTCGAATATAAAATAAATATAATTCAAATATAAAATATTAAGTAAAACAGCAAGCAGTTACAATCATGATTGAGATATGGATTTATACATGTATGTACATGTATACATTTATCAGTAAACCTATATATGCACATAAATTTACATACACATACACAAAGAAAGATGAAAAGTAAGAGAGAGAAGAAAGGACAAGAAAAAAGTGAGACTAGGTTCAAATCTTAACTTTGCTACTAATTTCTAACTGTGTGAACTTAGCTTCTCTGTGCCTCCATTTTCTCACTGTAAAACTGAGAAATAGTACGTACAGAACTATTTTGAGGACTGAGTTAATTGAAAGCTGTTTTATTTTCTCTAAGCCTATAAGAAGCACACAGTAGGTGTTAGTTGGGCAATCAACTAAGATGAGGGGAAGTTATAACAAAAATATTTTATTATCTATACACTTAAGGCATTTTACATACCAGGTTTATTAAAGTCTCAAAAGAATCCTCCAGTGTTATTAGGCAAGGATTCCCATTTCTAGGTGTTAGGTAAAGAAATCAAGACGCAGGAAGATGCCATAACTGGCCCAATGGTACCAAAACAGCAGCAGAACTGGGAGTAAAATTGCTTTACTATTCCTTTCTAGGGTCCTCACCACTATTTAAGAAATGTTAAAGAATAATTTATACTATTGAAATTTTTTACCATGTGCATATATTACCAGATCAAAATATATTAATGCTGATGCATTTTAAAACAAAAATGAAAAGATGTTAAGGGAATATATAGTCTCATTACAAGTGAAGGAATAGACTGTCCTGCCAGTTCTTTGCCAACCTGCCAGTGACCCAGCAGCAAAAGCTTCAAAGCCATCTGCTACCTGACAATCTTTTCAGGTATAAGCAAGATCTATTAAACTCTAAGCACTTAGGTCTTATACAAATGCTTATTTCCTGCTAAGATGCAGGGAAGATAATGCTAGGATATGTTGTTGAAATTCCCTCTTATCCCATAGATAACTGGTAGATCTTCAGAGAAAAGGAGATGGGGCAGGATCCTCAAACGCTGATGACTGTCTAGGGATACGTGAAGACAAGTGAAGCATCCACTTACTTCTCGTGTTGCAAGTTACCTAAAAGCTCTATTAAGTTTACCACATCATAGCATAATGAGAATTTGCTCCATCTAATGGTAATTTACACAATTTACTTGGCAAGAAATAAATGCCTGAGTTTGGAAAAGGAGATGAATTCACCTGGTGAGAAATAAATGCCTGAAGGAAAAGAAAAATGGGCATGATTTTTGACAATTTGCTCAGACACAGTAAGGATTCTAACTTGGGTTAGACAGTTGTTTTTTTGTTGTTGTTGTTTGTTTTTGTATTTGTTTTTTTTGAGACGGAGTTTCGCTCTTGGTACCCAGGCTGGAGTGCAATGGCGCGATCTCGGCTCACCGCAACCTCCGCCTCCTGTGTTCAGGCAATTCTCCTGCCTCAGCCTCCTGAGTAGCTGGGATTACAGGCACGCACCACCATGCCCAGCTAATTTTTGTATTTTTAGTAGAGGCAGGGTTTCACCATGTTGACCAGGATGGTCTCGATCTCTTGACCTCCTGATCCACCCACCTTGGCCTCCCAAAGTGCTGGGATTACAGGCGTGAGCCACCGTGCCCAGCGGGTTAGAGAGTTTTAAAAACATTCTGCAGGGAGACACATGGGAAGCACTTCTCTAGTAAATTCAGCATGTTAGGCAAGACCACTCTGTAGAATCACCCTACCCATAAGTACACTGAACAGTGTTCAGTTAATTCATTCACCTTTCCATGTCACAACCCCACCATCCAAGAAACCTGTCTCTCTTCTATTCCGATGGCCCAATAAACAAATAACAATGTAGAAGGCTCCTGAAAATTCAGAAGCTCCAATGGAGAGACACCTAAAATTGCCACTACAAAAAATACCATTTAAAATTGAAGACAATATATAGAAATCTCACTTTCTTAATTCATGCAAATTTGCTGCTGATGTCAAAGCTGCTGAATAGAATGACAGTATGCCTGACTCACCGTCGCAAAATGTAAAATGTAGAAGGAAAAAGCAGAGGCAGAAAAGGTGAAAATAATTATCTTCAAACTTGAAATGAATTGGACTCATAAATTCTTCTTCTGCTATCCATCAAGGATTAAAATACTTTCAGCTCATTGCTTCAACCATATCGAGGTATTTAATGCTATTCAGAGAAAGTATCTGAAATCTAGCAGCTAATGCCCATGGTTCATCTTGGGAATTTTTAAAAAGGGTTATTTGGTTTGAGAAAAAAATCTGCTCTCTTTAACCCAAATTATTTCTTCCAGAATTATGGAACAAATAGTAGAAAGCAAGTATAAAATACACGATAAAGAGCAAATATAAAATAGGTAAAAGCAAAACAGAATCATTATGTAATAGACACATAACAGTAGTTCCTTTCATTTTCTTCCCATAGCTAACAGCCTCCCAACCTCCCTGGTGTCATTTTTGATGGCAGTCACATCCTCACCCCCACATCTAGTGGTCACAAGGTGCGTCAAGGCTCTCACCTCCACTCTGGCTTCTCCTTCCCCCCTGTACTGCCTGAGGTCAAGCCTTCATCATCTTTCTGACTCTAGCTGCCCATCTTGCGTCAAGTGTCATCTTCCTTCTCCCAATCTGCTCCCAGAATTGGCTCTCTAAAGGCACATAGGATTGAGTTGCTGCTTAAGTATAAATATTTGCAGTTTCCATTGGTTTCCAGTTGCAGTTACAAGCCACTGGAATATGGACAGACATGAACTTTTAAATGGATTTGTTTCTGGTCCCCAGGTATTTCAAAAAAAATTATTATTAGTTACCAGGATTTAATTATCATGAGAGTTCACATAAAAAAATAAAGCCTCGTTTCCAGGTTTCTCTTGGGAAATTGGTATTATTTGTAAAAACAGTGCTCATATGCTAGAAAAACCACCATCTGTGTGAATGGAGTCCTAGTTGCTTTTCTTATAAGGCACCTAACTATCCAAGTGACCACAGTCACTACATGATCACTCATTTATATTACTTTCCTGGCTCCTGTAGACAATGAAGTCTGTGACATGATCTACAGTATTGAGTCCAAATTCTTTATTATGGCATTTCCTAGCCCTTCACAATATTGTTCTAACTTATATTTGCCAGGCATAATTTCTAGACATACCTCTCCCATAATTATCTGCCATATGTCCTCACCACCATGTGCCATGCCTCTGTGCTCATTGCTATGCTGCCTTTTACCCCCAGAGTACCCTCCTGATCCCTTGGCTCACCCTATACACTCTGTCATTCAATCTTCATGGATAAGCCTTAGTAATATCACCTCTCTATAGTCTTTCCTAATCACATCTCCTGAAAATTTCATCATTTGCATTTTCATAACATTTTTATAGCAGTTGTCAAGATATATTAATATTTTAAGGGTGAGTGTCCCAGAACTTTAGTAGGGATGGTGTGTTTTCTTTCTTTTCTCCAAGCAATCAAGCAGAAGTATGGCCAATTGTGAATATTCTGTAAATATTTGTTAAAGTAAAACTAGATACTGAGAACCATGACTGAGATGTTATTGCTAATCCATACTTCCCTTCATACCTTTTCTTTCTGCTACAGAGCTTCAGCAACAGGAAAACAGTTATAGTATCTGGTTCCAAAATCTCCCTAAACCATGAGGCTGGCTCCACTAATACCATTGACTCATGTCTTCTTTTTGAATAAAATAGTTAGAAGGAATTTCATGTTAAATTCCTACTTATCTGAGAACAACTTGGTTACAAACATGTCCTCCCTGCCAAACAGAAAACTGAATAATTTCTTGAGGTAGCAGAATGCTAGGTGAAGGTTCCAACATGGTCAGCCCATGGAGAAACAACAGGAGCACATTTTGTGTAATTTTCTCTCAAACCCAGACACTAGGAAGCCATTCTCCAGTCCTCTGCAATCAGAATCGACTCAACTCTTGTAATATTATTCTGCTGAGACAAGAATCAGGATCATCACAGTCATAGCATTAAAAGAGTCACAGGCTTCATAAAAAGAATCTCATCAGCTATAAAATGGCAGGTGATCAAGGTTGCTGCTCCACTTTCATCATAACTTAGTTTGACTTGCATGGATGGAGAAACAAATTATAGATAGTTCCTAGCCCACCTTCCATTATTGTGGAAAATGACACATTGCATCTATTTCCAGGCAGACTGCCACAGTGGTAAAGACAGAATAAATGTTTTTCAAATTATAGGAAATAAGCCTGAAAAAGACCTTGCTAGATAGATTTAGACAATAGTTTCTGAGAATTGGAGCCATCCCAAAACTGTTCTAGGGGATATGGAATTCAAAAGGATAGCTAAAATAAATCCTAATACCTACACCCTGATACATTATGCAAACAGCATATAGTCTAGAATCTGACATATCTGAAGTTGTCCAAGGTCATATCACTGTCTACTGATTGTATATGTGACCTTGATCAAGGTCCAATCTATGTCTATAAAAAATATTTCCATTTTTATTTATAGAAAACGACGGGAACACTGCTACTTATCCTACTGCTATTTAATCGCACGGAGTTATCTTAAGGGATCATTATCCTAACTGATCTGATCTGAATCCTGAAAGATAACAGATTCTAAATTGTTAGTGAGTTTCTGCTACCCACATCCCTGAGGTTTTCTGCCATTCAACATGAACTACCTTCCAAGTCTCTCTCTCCCTTTCTCCCTCCCTTTCTTTCTCTCTCTTTCACACACACACACACACACACACACACACACACACACACAGAGAAAGAGAGAGAGAACATGTCCATTCCCATTCTCACTATGTACCCTATTTCTTATGTCATACCCTAACTCTTCTCTTCCTTTGTCCCCACTACATAGACAATATGCTGGATATATGGAAGTACATATATTAGGGTTTTATACAGTATGCCTCTATATGTCTTTCATACCAAATTAAAGTGATGTATATAAATTTTTGCTTCAGGGTATTGAAAAAAGAACAACAACAACAAAAAAAAAACCTCTTTTGGAACATTAGAGACTTCACAAGAGTGAATCAAGGTGGCATGACTTCAAATGTCCCCCAGCTTCAACTTTTTCCTTCCTGGGCCTCCCTAAGAAATTACTTGAAAATGCCCTGTCATGTCTCATTGCACTGCCTTGATCACTGCTGACAGATCATGGAACCATTTGGAAGCTGATGAAGTATTTAAGTATTGTGGTTCAAAACTTGATGACACAGGTATTACAATGACAGATGGCGCCACTACATAAAAGAGATAGACTGCAAAGGGATGCCTGACTAGTGCAAGTCCTATTAATGCAGAGTGACTATTGATTTGGAAACTGTCTGGAAAAGTTCAGCCAATTTAGTACATCAGCACTTAGCATGGGGGAGATCTAGTATAATGACAACCACGAGCGAAGGAAATAGGGAAAATGTGGGGTAGTGGTGATCCCTCCTCTGTCCCAATCTCTAGGTAACCTCAGCACTGGTCTCTTTTTCTCCACGAACTGTTTGGAGTTTTTTGTTTGTTTGTTTTAATTTGGTGGTGGGAAAAGAATAGCCCACAGAATAAACCTATTTCCCTGGCTAGGTGCTCTCCCTAGGTGGATCCATGTGAGAAAATTTCAAGCAGAGAAAGTTGAGAAGTTAAAAGTCAGGCCCTGTGTTCCCTCGTGTTGCTAACTGGTGTTTATGCCTGTAAAAAAAGTCTAAGGTCTCACTACACAGAATTGTTTTGTCAAGCCAGACATTCCATGGGCCACAAGAGAATGTCCCATACGGGTGCCCACTCTCCTCCACTTCCAGTTCTTTAAGAGGCAGCTCCTATCTTCCTGCCTTCCATCCTAAGTCCCCACCTCTCCTGTCTTTCTCAATGGCTCACTCTTGCCCCAGAGGTTAACAAAGTCATCTTTCTCGGAGTCATGGAAATTTTCAGGCTTTAAGTGTGGACTAATAGAAAAAAGATGACTTTTTCTATTAGTATATTCATTTCAGTTTCTGGGCAGTAGTACTGGGATGAGCTTTGCAGGGATGGAAGAGAGATGCCGAGCGCAATTTGCCTTTTGACTGGTTTACCTTCGGTTTACATTATCTAAAAACAGCAGACATCTTATTTTTCAGAGAATAATTACCTACCATTAACCACTGATGTCTACATTTAAGATTCATATTTCCTCAGCTACAACTTCTTTCTGGACCTCATTTTGGTAAACACATACACCCATATGCAAATGTATACACATATGCAGTCATGCAGGCATACATTCTGATAAATGCATCATTGGGTGATTTTTGTGGTTGTATGAACATCATAGAGCATACTTACACAAACCTAGATAGTACAGCCTGCCACACACCAAGGCTCTGTGGTATACAGCCTTGTGCTCCTAGGCTACAAACCTGCACAGCATGTAACCGGACTGAATACTACAGACAATTGTAACAGAGTAGTAGTTGTGTTAAATATGGTATTACAATCTCATGGGACCACCATCTTATATGTGGTCTGTCATTGACCAAAACATAGTTGTGTGGTGCCTGACTGCACATGTGTGTCATTCCTGCGTTTGAAGATCCATGAGTTTGGATCTTCCTATTTGGGACAAGTCCAAGCCTAATGGGGAATACTGTCAAATAAGGGCACAGAAAGGATGTTAGATGGGTTGGTGCAGAGAGTAGCTGTTAGCACAGCCCTCCATCTGAAGCAAAGAAGACTGAACATGGGGATCACAGAGACAAAGGACCCACAGGGAAGTAGACCAAGCCACCCTAGGCCAGTAGGCTTAGAAAAGGGAGACTTAGTTCCTCATAATGCCAAGCTTGAGTTAGTCCCTTGGGCAAATCAGCCTTCTTAGAATAATCTAGCAGCTTCCCTTTGGCATAAGGCAGGGAAAACTAACAAACTAAATAAATAAATAATTTCCAACTAACATTTGATAGTCATTTTAGTGAAATTCTAAATTTTCTCTACACTAAAATTTCCTTGGTTCTAAGCCCATTTGTGACCAAAAGAGCCTGGAATAAAGGCACAGACCACTCATGAGGGGAGTAGGAAAAAGAAAGAAACCATCCTGGGTTCTCTCTAAAGTCAGTTCCTGATAATTAATAGTTAATCCTTGACTATAAGCTGGTAGAGCTGTAAAGACTATAAGCTGGTAGAGCTGGTAAAGAAAGGACAAAATAGATATATTTCATAGATATATTTCTAATTTCATTTTAAAAAATGTAGCAGGATTGCTCATCTATGACATATACAAAAACCACTAAAGAGAGACAGCAAGCTACACACGACAAGTTAACGGATTGATCGGTTAGCTGAATGATTATTATGAGTGTTGCTCAGTCTTGTAGCAAGATTGAGGCATATCAGAAACATGTTCTAAACCCAACCCTGTTATTCTTGTGTGTCCAAGAGGAAGACACATTTTAGAATTATTCCCTAACCTAATTCATCATAAAAATGAACACAGCTTACCTGCTATTCTTGTTAACACTGAGAGTATATAAATAGGATTTCTTTTGGTAGAAAATTTTTGCCTATCAGTAGTCAAGTCTCCATCTGAAAATGATCCTTTCCTCTTATAATCTAGACATGACTTCCATAGACATTTGTACCTGATTTATAAGAGTTGTCAGGAAGAAGGGCATGTTAGCAAGTTCCTCAAAGCCAAAGGACAATGGTAATCATCTTGAACACTGAAAGCTACTGATTTCATATAAAACATCAACCCATTCAGTTACTAACAGGTACATTTTGCAAACTACTGTATCTTGAAAAATTCAACAAAGGAATTTGCTGCTAAAATTTAAATATTCTATAAGAACTTTTTTTTAATGTCTGGAGTAAGCATATAAAAATATTTTCTGGATTAAAATTAGAATGGCCATGCTCTATGACATCAAATTAAGAAGTTCCAGGTAACAATTTTTTCATGAGTTAGATTTTATTTTCTTTTCCAAGGAAAATCATGTCATTGACCTTGGGTACTTTGTCAACCCACCTTCATGAGGAGGTAGTGTTCTCTCCTATTAAGTTCTCAAATTTTATGAGAGGATGTCACTATTATCCTAAGAGTAGCAGAATACTAAAGCCATAATAAGTATGAGAGAATATCTTCAGTCCAAGTGCTTATAAGAGAGAATAACCTCAAACTCGCTGACACTCAGGACTTACCAAATTCTAGTCAAAAAAAATAATATTTCTGGTAAACTGCCTAAAGTGCAAGTAGTCCAGCCACTTCTCTAACATCCAAAACAATTTAACCTCAGTTTGAATCACACCACTATGAAGTTATTTACATGGGGCACCTTTATCTATGCACCAACTTTCCCCAAGGAAAAATTTTAAAACTGCTTTTACTAACTCATGCTGGCATTATACCATGTACACACATTGAGGAATATTCTATGAGGATATTGCCAAGAATATCATTCATGACATTATCCTATGTCCTCCTAAGGATGACATACAGGAAAAATTATTCTCAATAATTAATAATAGATTGCTTCCTTTGAACAATTGGTTTGTTTAAATTTATAGACATCTGTCTGAACTGTGTATCTTGATTGCTTTCCTCTTTTATTGATTGCCAGAAAGTTCAGAGGCAAATATTAGGAACATTCCCTCAGGATTTTACGGCACATTCTGCAGTCTAATTTTACCATTAGCTTTACTTTATGTTTACATCTTTATTTTATCAATGTTCTGCTTTGTTTGATTAGTCACTTTCATCTGTTATATAGTATTCTGTCAATCCTTTTTCATAAAGATGATAGTTATAAATAATGTAATTCACTTAGCTAAGCATCTACTATTTGCATGGCATCTCCTTGGGTACCATGACACTTTGTTTATTACTTATCCTCTAATTCAAATATTTTAACTGGGATCTGAACATTTAACTTAAGCCCAGATAAACACTCATCAATAGTAAAAGCAGATAAGAATCTCTCTAAGGATTCTCAAGATTATAAGAGGTCTATATTGAGAATGCCTAAACTTATTATTTTTCCCTAAGCCTATCTAATAAATTAAGTAAATTATTATTTGATTATGTATTTAATCAACTAGTTAATAATAATTTATATAAATAAAGTCAAATCTGATTCTAGTGACTGAGGGAAAATTTTAAAAACAAGAGTCTCAAGGTTTAATAAAATGTCCTCAAGATTGAATTGGGACTAGAGTAAGGAGAAAATTACTGAATTATTTTCTTGATAGTACCTGGTCTTTAAAGAGAACCACACTCTTCTTTGTCAATGACAAATACGTTCAGTCTCTTTTCTCGTTCTCAAGAGGCTTTGAAATCTCATTCCATTTTCTTTATCCTATCACATAAAAAGGTGTAATTGTATAAAGGTGCCTTTCAGCTTTCTTCATCTCTAGTGTTTTGTTGTTGTTGCACTTATGGAAATATCTCTTCTCATGCAGTGCCTACCTTCCCATGAGTGTATTAGTATGAAGCATCCTTGAGGATGCCTCCTTTTGTGTTTCCAGAGACCTTAATCTCCTTGGTAGTCATTTGAGGGCAGTAATAATGTGAAATGCTGTGAGGGTACTACTCCACGTCTGTCAAAGGTCAAAGGTGATCAGAAAATCCATCATTTTATTGTTTATGGCTAGCTTCACTAGCAGTGACTGATAAAGGTCATTTTCATCAACCAACTCATGATGCCAGATATTCAAGAGCCTCCTTCAGCAACACACTGGGAATAAGAGCAGCCTGGTAGCTGGTTTTACTGTTTGACATTGTGTGAGAAATACACGCCTGGAGAACCACTTGACAGCCAAGCTTTTCTCCCCAACTCCTCCGAAGTGTTCAGCGTATATAGCCCCATTAGTCCCTCTCCACCAAGGCAGCTCCTTCTTTCTGCCAAAATTCAAAGAATAATGAATACCAGAGTTTGCTAGGTTGGAAGTTTCATGTGAGACACCAAGATACCATAGATATTAAAGATTAAAGCGTGCTGTCAGATGGAACAAAAAGCTTCTTTGCAAAATAGGTGAAGCTAGGCATGGCGCTTCATGCCTGTAATCCCACCACTTTGGGAGGCTGAGGTGGGAGGATTGCTTGAGGCCAGGAGTTTGAGACCAGCCTGAGAAAACAGAATAAAACCCACCTCTTAAAAAAAAGAGAGAGAAAAGCAAAATAGGTAGCATAGAATCAGTCTGATGACTGTCCCTCATTGAAGATATAGAAGAAAATTAGATTATAGAGAATTTGCAAATAAATTTTCTTGGAGTGGACTGTCTTCTTACTAAAATTCTCAAACCTCACTTTACCCTCCCAAAATAAGCTCTTTTCATCTCAAACCAAGGCAGTGGCTTCAAATTTGTCCATATTAGTCAAAAACTAAAAATAGTCTAGGTGCCCATCAATAGGAGAAATGAATTTTTAAAACTGTCATCAGAAAAGAACACTACTCAGCAGTAAAAAAGGAAGAAACTACTGATACATACAACAATATAGATTAGTCTCAAAAAAACATGACTCTAAGTCAGAGAAACCATATACAAAGAAGTACACACTGGATGACTTCATTTTTGTGAAGTTCTAGAATAGGCAAATCTAATCCACTATGGTAGAAAGATAAAACAATGGTTGCTTCTGGTGGGGAAGGGTGTAGAAATTAACTTGAAAGAACTTGCTAGAGTGATGGCTGTATCTTTTCATTTTTCCACACTACCTTCATGTAGACAGAGTGATGTCTGTATCTTGATAGTACTTTGGGTTACATAGGTGAGTACATTTCTCAAAACTCAGTAAATCTATACTCCATATGTATGTTTTACTGTATATACATTTTATATCTAAAGAAAAATGTAAGCATATATTGCACTCTAGTTCAATACATGATAGGCATGCTGAGATATTTACAGAAAAGTATATAGATGCCTATAATTTATTTTGAAATATATCAAAATTAAGATGGATTTGTGGATGGATAAACAGATGAATAGATGGATATATACCTTAAAAGATAAACACAGTAAAACATAGGTAGTGGGTATACCAACATTCACAGAAATTATCTCAACTTCACTGCATGTTTGAAAATTGTTATGATAAACTAGTAAGGAGAAAAATAATAAAACAGTGGCTTCAACAGGACTTTATGTAGAACTTGATATCAGTCTCTTGGTATTAGATAAACACAGTGGAATGATGCTTGCTTCTGGTCTGAGAAATCAAAGGGTAAGAGAGACAGGTTAAGTGGACTCTTTGGCAGTGGAAAAAGCTTGCTGCCGAGATGAGTTTGCCTCCTACATCACCTGTTCAGCCTGCAAAAACAAAGGATATGTATTGCTTGTGGAGGATATGGGCTCTGCAGAAAAGAGACGAGCCTAGTGCTACTGTGACTTCTGCCCAAGAAGCTCATACAGATGGGCAAAACTAGGGGATCAGAAGACATTATCCACAACAGGAGGATAATGCCATGAGGAGTCAGGAGGAGCCAGTATAAGAGAGCCTTTGAAACCCCACATAAGTATCCATGACACAAAGTACCACCTGTACCTGCCAGGTCCAGGGGATACAAAGTCATCTTATCCTCATACTGGTCAAGGAAGACCATATGCTACATTTTCCCTTGTTTCTGACACATTGTAATCCCAGAAAGGTCAATAACAGCAGCTTGCTCTTGAGGAAGTGATGAGCAAGTAATAAGTCATCCCACCTTTTTGCTTCTGAAGCCATGTGGCCAGCCTTACTATGCCATACCTAAGAAAGTTGGCATGAATGGTAGGGAAGGAGGAGAGATAAGACCTCTTAGAATAAAATGAAAAGTATTATTTAATACATTAGATTGAACACCCTAACTTCTTAATCAAAACACTGTCTCTTAACCTAAAAGACTATCGGATTATCAGTTGTCCAAGAGTGACCACAAAAGCTAAGAACCATGACAGCAGGGGGAAAAATTCCACACTAAATGAATTTTAAATGGAAAATAGACATAGTGGACGCTGTTGATTCCTCACCCAGATCCCTTCAGCAGGCCACTCCACGCACTAGTGTTTACAGCTCACTGCGGCCTCCTTCACCAGAGTTACCTTAAGCAGAACAGAAGGCACCTCACCTAAATTATGTAACTGTCTACCACTGCCCACCAAATACACAGTGGCCAGTGACCGGCTCTAGGTACAAAAGGTAGAACTTCAAGTTGGACCCAATTTTGAGGCAATTTGCGCAGCACAGATCCCCATAGGACAAGGCTACAGGTAGACTTCGGTCAAGACCACGATCTTAATTTGTTTCCTTTCTCTGGCCTGTCTTGCTTCCGTCACTACCCTTCTCCTAAGGATACCCTTTCAGTACATCACTTAGACGAGAGTTCCAACTGAGACACTCCTGTAGAGAATCCTACCTACAAGTAAGAGACAAAAATAAAGTTATATTTTTATTATATCATATGGTACCCATCCTAGAACAAACAGCCTGACATGAATACAAAGACAAACTGTCCCATCTGTTGGCTGATCTTATCTCTGGTGCCCTATTTGTTACTGTTTCCATAGCCTTCCACCATCTATCAGATAACTGCTCACAAGCTTCTCCCCAGGTCCATAAAAAGCCAGCCCATTGCCACTGTCTCTACGAAGTCACCTGTTATTAGACTGTTAAAATGACTTCAATTTTTCATTCTTCAAAGGAAGTTTAATTACAAAATTTTAACATGTTCATCTCTTTAGGTGAAGAAACTTCTTATATCCCTCATATATGACAATCTTAAGTAAATATTGCACTGAAAGATGAGTATGAGTCCCAGACCTCTTTGGATGTAATATGATCTCCAGGTCAAATTTTGGTTAAGGTGGTTAAGCTAAACTTAATTTTGGTTAAGTTAAGCTCTGTAACAGAGCTACACTGTCAGATAAACCAAATGCTGCTTGCAATGCATTTCTCAGATGATCCTAAAGAAAAAAAAATTCACTACATTAAATAAAAGCAAAAATCATACTGAGATAATGCAGCCACTTAGGAATCATGCCATTTAAAAATGTTAACACTTCATGAGGGCTTTGACCACCAACACAGAGGGCAAATTCCATGGAAGTTACAAAACAAAGCCAAAGTGTAGTATTACTTTTACATTAACTTGGATAATTTTTTCATCATATTTTCAATGATTGTGTTTAAAAGCCAAAAGTTAATAGTTATACTATAAATGTCACAATCCTTTAGCTCAGAAATCTATTTTTATCCTCTGAAACCGGGTGAAATTATAGAAACCACAGTCATATCTTTCTGGTGATAAATTTCCCTTGAAAATTGTTCATAGGATTTAACACATAAAGCAGACATAGATTATGAAGAAACACAAGCTGGAGGCTGGAAATTTGAAGAAGGGCACAGGTAAATAATTACACAAGAGTAGAGGTAATACAAAGGAGAACTGGGAGATAAATACGCCGCAATCAGGAAAGGAAATTTACCCAGGATCCATCCCCTGTTCTCACTGCAAACGTCATCGAAAGACTAGATTCAACCTAAACTAGATTTAAATCCTAACTACAACCCAGAAATGTCAGTTATTCATAGTAATTTCTAAAATAATCCTTAACATACTCACATCTAGAAACTCAAAAATCAAGTTTCTGTGTACAGTTTCTGTCACTGAGTCAAGTCCCTTACAGAGTTTCTGGGGCACAATTTCTACAAGTATCCTGGAGGGAAACTGTATTCTTCCATTTACCACATTTTGTTTTGTTTTATTTTGTTTCAAAGTATGGCCCTTGGATCTTCTTTATCTGAGTCAACTAGAGAATTTAATAAAAATTCACATTCCAGGCTTATCCAAGATCCAGTGCTTCAGAATTCTAAACCCTGAGACCTGGGGATCTGCATTCATGCCAAAATTTCCCTATGCCTGAGGCACACTAAATTTATGAACTATTGAGATAACAAAGAACTGAAGACTAGGTCTTCCCTTACATCTGACCCTAGTATTAAGAAGCAATAGTAAGAAATATAATCTCCCCAGCCAATCTCAGGTTTCCAGTTCCCACTGATGTTCTTTTATAAGACACCCAGTGTTTCTGGAGAAGTCCACTAAGAGTTGACAAATTATTGCCCCTCTAGATCACAATGATGACTCTTTTATGTCCTCTAAAGCCAACTAAAGTCTTACACACTTTCTAAGAAGGAAAACTTCTCTTTAAGACATTGATAAAAATTATCTCATTTCACATAGACATATAATTTCATACTATCCACTTCTGGAAACTCTTTTTCCTCTCATTGTTGTCTGAGTGAAGGCCTGGGTAAACTAAGTTCTAATTGACCAATTCTACAGTGAGAATTTATTAAGCATCTACCATGTACCAGAAATAATGTTAGCAAGATAAACAGAAAATGAGGAGAAAGGGCCAATGATGCATTGGTCTCACAGGCTAGGAGGAAGAAAAGGCAAATACATCAACACGACAGCACACTGTGATCACTGTTGACAGATTTGCTAGAAGAGTCCAGAAAAATGGCATCTAAATCAACCCAGGAGTTTCAGGAAAAGTTTCTTGAAAAGGTCTTGTCTACAAAGCATAAAAAATGTGAGTTCGTGTCCTTTGTAGGGACATGAATGAATCTGGAAGCCATCATTCTCAGCAAACTGACACAAGAACAGAAAACCAAACACCGCATATTCTCACTCATAGGTGGGTGTTGAACAATGAGAACATGTAGATTCAGGGAGAGGAGCATCTCACACTGGGGGCAGTTGGGGGGTGTTGGGGAGGGACAGCAGGGGGTGTGGAGGGATAACATGGGGAAAAATGCTGGATATAGTGTACACCTAAAGTAAAAAAATTTTTTTAAAGGTCCAATAGTAGAATTATATAAAAGGCAAAAGCAGCCGGCCAGAGTGGCTCAAGCCTGTAGTCCCAACACTTTGGGAAGCCAAGGCGAGTAGATCAGAAGGTCAGGAGTTCAAGACCAGCCTGACCAATATAGTGAAACCCCATCTCTACAAAAAAAAAAAAAAAAAGAATTATATCCTAGACATGCTAGAGGTCAGGTGCCCAGAAGACTTATCAGCACATGTACCCCATATCAAGAGGGACATTTATGCAAGTTAGTGGTCAGGAGTAACCCATAGGTCTCCAAGGTAGAGTACCAAAAAAAAAAAAAAAAAAAGACTCAACAAAGCTCTGGTGTTTCAGCTACTGTGTTGCATAAAAAGTCACCCTTAAAACAGTGGCTTCAGACAACAAGAATCACTTATTCTGTCATGGCTTCTGTACGTCAGAAATTTGAATGAAGTACAGCAAAAAAGGTGCCTTTGCTTCACAATGCCTGGAGTCTCAGTGGAAAGACTTAAAGGCTGAGGCTGGAATCATTTGAAGCCTCTTTCACTCAGCTGTGTTGTGGCAATTGACACCGGCTGACAGCTCAGGGCATTAGCTCCTCTCCCCACAGACTCTCTATGTCAGGCGTCCCCAAACTTTTTACACAGGGGGCCAGTTCGCTGTCCCTCAGACTGTTGGAGGGCCGCCACATACTGTGCTCCTCTCACTGACCACCAATGAAAGAGGTGCCCCTTCATGAAGTGCCGCGGGGGGCCGGATAAATGGCCTCAGGGGGCCGCATGCGGCCCGCAGGCCGTAGTTTGGGGACGGCTGCTCTAAGTGGTCTCTCTGCATAGGCAACTTTGAGCTTTCTCACAGTGTGGTGGTTAGGTTCCAAGAGCAAGCATCCCAAGAGAGAAAGCCAGGAAGACACTGCATTATCTTCAAGACCTAGCTTTGGAAGTCACATAGTGTAACTTCTAACACACACTATTTGTCAGAGCAGTCACAAGCTCCTCACACAGATACAATGAAAGGTAACATAGAACACCCTTTTGGGGTGAAGGAGTGTTAGTCATATTTAAAGAATGACATGTGGATGGGCTATATATGTGAGATACACATACACATACATACACATTTTTACAGGCATCTTTGGAAAGCCTAATATGCCACTTTTAGATTACTAATATAAAGAGAATATTGTATTAGCCAGCTTGAGTGCCCTTCAACATGTAAAATAATATAATAGAAAATGTCAGCAAACAAATTAAATCTAGGCAGTAATAAGATTTATTATTTATGAGACTCATGGTCAACTCTCCTCTATCTTTTTTCCATGTTTTCAAACACTCGTGCCATATCTATATGTATAATTGCAATCTTTTATGATCCCATCATACAACATCTTTCAGAGACCTGAATTTCAAAAAAATTAGAAGAAAATATGCCCAGCATGTTCTAAAATTTGTTGCAATAAAACGAAACAATGATAAATTAAGGTCCAGTTTTATAGATCTTATGATCAGAAAAGTATTGTCATCTCAGAGTCTAGATAATCAGCTTCTGGCCCCTTGCCTGATGAACTGGTTGACAAATTATCCTCCTTTTGTACTCCATAGTCATTAACTGAGCTTTATCATAAAATGAATTTTATCGTAAAATGTTCTAGGATAGTTTGGCAACCAGAGACCAAGAGCCATAATCAGAAGAGCAGCCAATCACATTGCCACAGTGTTCTGTGCTGGACAGGATGATTCATATGTGGCCAGCCTGGATTCTTTTACAACAAAGTAGAGACTTGCAAGAGAAGAGCATTATAGCTTTTGTTGCCACTGTACTGCACTGCTCCCCTCCATTCTCCCTGAAGGTTTAAATTTAATGCCTGCCGACAGCCTTTCTTCTGCCATGCTGCTGTTACATTGACACACACTTTATACCTGACTCAGTGAGGGAGAAAGGGCAGGCACCACTGAGCAGATGGAGAGGTCCTGTGGTTTACCCCTCCTTTAAAGTCGCCAGATTCCTATTGCACCTCAGTAATCACTGATGTGACCTGTGAAGTATGACCCAGCCCTGAATGATTAGGGGCTGTGCACTAAACTTCTGCCGTAATCCTGAAGTATATATTGGGGATTTAAAACCAGACGTTTCTAATCTAAAGGGCATGAAAACAACACACTGATCCACTAGACAATGTTAAGAAAAAACCATATGGTCCATAGATGTTTGCAATAAATTAAGGATTAAGAATGGAAAAAGAAAATTCCAAAGTCCAACCTCTTTAACTCTTTGAAACTTCCCAAGGTAGCCGAGGCAATAACGCTTGCTCTAGATAGTGATAACAAAACAAGGATGTCATTTAAACATAAAGCTCATGTATTTTAGTAGTTCTGTGGTTATCTTTTATTAAGATCATTAGCATATTGGGAACTGTACCCCAAAGTCACAGACTTAGGTATAAAGAAAGCCTTTTTAAGAAAAACTGTGGCTTTTATAGAAGTCAGGTGCCAAAAATATCCATTGCTCTCAGCTCTAGTGAATATTTTAAGCCCAAACATTTTTTAAATGGTGAATAAACAGATATAGAATGGCCCAAGGAAACAGTCATAATGCATAATTTATAAAACTCTTTGACCTTTACATGTACTGATTTAAAACTAGCCCAGAAGTCATCTTGCTGATGGTTAGAAATGATTACTATATGACAGAATGAACCCCTTTCATGTGAAAAGAGTTTGCCAGCCTGTGGGCTGGGAAACACATGCCCTCTACAGTATCACTGACAAAACCCAGACACCTTAGAGAGATTCAGCAGTGAAAACTGCTTATCTGCACCTAGCCCCAGCATAGAAAATCCAAGTAAATACTTAAATATTTAAAGTTGTATTCCTTTCCCTTTGTTGTTCTCCAAGCAGCATCTGGATATATTCCAAGTATAGCTTATATGATTCTGTGGCAGTGTAAGTGGAGAAAGATGAAGTCCTCAAACATTTAGGGATCTCTGAATACTGTCTCCTATAGGGAGCTGTCTGAGCATTACTCTGGACTCTGACCACTGAGCCACCATGAGACTGCCCTTTGAACAGGAGAGGAGCTAATACTCAGGCATCCCTAGATAGAGTCCATGTCTCTGACCATTAGCCTCTGGCCAGCCTCTGCTCCCGGAAGTCTCTCCACTTCCTTGTTCCTTCTGTGTCTTTCTCCCAGGGCATTCAGAAATATTCTGGTCTTCAGTTTTCAAGCATAAAACATGGGACTGCAGCTCCATTCAGGCTCAGCCACTTTTCTGCCTTCTGCTATCACCACTGGTACCTTTGCTTCTCAGGCTTACTGCAGTAATAGTAGTAACACTGAGCTGAAGGCTAATGTTCTCACAGGGGCTGAGAGCTTCCTGCTGACTTTTCCCAGGAAAGTGATGAACTTGATCTTATGCCTCCAGAGGTTCACTATTTCTCTGAATGTTTCTAAAGCCATTCACTCCCTTATGCATTCATACTCTTTCATCTGATCTCAAAGGGTCTATTAGGGAATACATAGTGCATTTGCCTTTTCATTCTAAATAAGCTACGTTTATCTCTCCCATAACCTACTTGAATGATTAAGTCCATTAGGCCTGAATTTTGACATATTACAAAAATCTTCTCTCAATGCACCTAGCTTTCAAAACTGTCCTTTGCTACAAAGGTTTTAAAAGGAACATAAGCACTGAAATTCAAAACTGACCAATTCACCTTGGAGTCTTTGTAAATCTCTGAATAAAGCGTATTGACATAAGTATTAATTTTTTTAAGCTCTGAGGTGATTCCAGCACACAGCCAGGGCTGACCTATCACTGAGCTCAGCCCCTCCTTTCCTGGAGAACTGAGCTTCCTGGATCTAGAGGTAGAGAGTTACATGGAAGCATTTTAGGAAGGCAATTAGAATTAATAGTCACACAAATGCATCTCTACTGATCTCTACATTGGCCTAGAAGAATATCTGGTATAATATTCACCTAATATTAATGATTACTCTGTGATAGTGTAATATGGAAGAGACACTTTTATTCTTGTCTTTTTACTTTTCAACATTACTTACCTTTTTCTAATTTTTATTATTTTTATGAAACCAACGTCTTAAGAAAATAAAAACAAAATATAAAGGACAGCATATTCATAAAAATAGCCAAAACAGTAATTGAAGTTGAAGGCAATAAATATCAAAGGAATAGTTAAGTCAGTCATGGACTATCTGACTATTAGGTATGTATTAAAATTATCACTATGAAATTTTTTTTTGAGAGGGAGTTTTGCTCTTGTCACCCAGGCTGGAGTGCAATGACATGATGTCGGCTCACCACAACCTCTGCCTCCCAGATTCAAGCTTTTCTGCTGCCTCAGCCTCCCGAGTACCTGATTACAGCCATGTGCCACCACACCCAGCTAATTTTTGTATTTTTTTTAGTAGAGACAGGGTTTCACCATGTTGGCCCAGCTGATCTCAAACTCCTGACCTCAGGTGATCTGCCCACCTCGGCCTCCCAAAGTGCTGGGATTACAGGAGTGAGCCATCACGCCCAACCATTACTATGAAGTTCTATGTAGCAACATCTTTATATTTACGATGTTAAGTAAAACAATACAAATAAAAATTACGTGTATAAAGTATATTAGAGAAGCATAAAACATGAATACCATTTATAATGCTCCAGTGCTTCACATCTTCAGTATTACTTTCTCTTCCCCCTCAATTTTAATTCAATAGTGGCTTCCTAAAGATTTCAAAGTTATGAATCCTTAAGGGTACAATATGAATGCTCTGTGAAATAAAAGTGTATTATTTGGGGGCAGATGATCTGTCCACAGAACCACTCAGATCACATTATGGCTGCAGTCACCTTTTCAACAAATATAGATGCAGTAAATTTGAAATCACTCCAAGAAACTAAAAGGAATATAAAATCTACTTTGCAAATGGGGAGGAAAGAAAAATGAGAGAAAACCAGGAGAGCTACAAACACTCTCTTTTGTACAGTGTGTAAAAATCTTCCAGGATAGCAGTGTAGACAAGTCTTGGTTTCCCTGTGGAGCTGCATCTATCCTGAACTTGCATCCACTAGAAAATCTGGTCGTATCTATAACATGAAATTAAATGCCAAGCAGGAGAAACTCATTTTACAAAATTCCCAGGTGTCTTGGATAGAGAAAGAGCAAGTATTTCTCTTAGAATTAGTGGGTGCAAGCTGAGCCTTAAACAGTTGGGAGTAGAAAGAAGGTGTAGTCCTAGGTGTGAGGTCCCTCCTTTTCAAAAGATGAATAGAAGAGTCAGGAATATGACATGGGGCCAAAAGAGGAGAACATCTGGACAAATGGGTAAAAGTAAACCAAAAGATCTGTGAGTTGACATGAGTGACTACAGGGTGAAGCCTGGAAAAGCTTGAAGCAAGAAATGGAACTAGGATCACCTAGTTCCAATGAGGATTAGAGGCAAATTGGAAATAAAATTCAAAGAAAAACATCTTCTGCCATCTTGGCTTAGAGCTACTAAATCCAGCTTCTGTTGCACTGATTTAGAGTTATTATCACAAGCCTATTTTTCCATAAATTTTTGTGTTACTATGGGAGGTCCCCATAACATGAATCTTACAGGAATTCCCCAGCCTGTTGAATGGCCACACACAGATGTTACAGACTCCAGTACCCATAACAGTCCTAACAGTCGCCTCTTACTTCACAGGGGATCTAATAATCTGCCTGTACCAGTGACCTGGTTGGGACAAGAGCTAGAGCCATATCACTTCCTGGAGTTCTTACCATGCAGGCAACCAGGACAAAGGAAGTTATGACTTTTTGTTTATTCATTATAATTTATTCAACGAGCATATGCTAAAGTCTTACCATGTCTAAAAACTATGCAAGCACAGTGGCTATGGCAGAGAATAAGACAAACCAGTTCCAATTCTTGAGGTGCTTACACACTAGTAGGGAAGAGAAACAATAAGCAAACAAATCAGACAAGAGCTATTTTTACAATGTTTATCAGGCGCCTCGGAAGATTTCACCTTTAAGGTTCATTTGGGAAGGACACAGTTGACCATACTGACTGCATTATGTGCTTTTGATGGCAATATCTTGAATGAGTAAGCATGTATAAGTAGTATATGTGTGTGTGTATGTGTTCAGCTACTGTAACAGACTAATAACTCTGCTATGAATTTCAACATCATCATACCGTCTCATACCAAACCTGATCCAGTTTCTCGGATCAGCAATATATGAAGAAACAGAAGAGACACCA
Source organism: Saimiri boliviensis (assembly GCF_048565385.1). NCBI lineage: Eukaryota > Metazoa > Chordata > Mammalia > Primates > Cebidae > Saimiri > Saimiri boliviensis. The sequence continues at coordinate 36,164,145 of NC_133457.1, read as the reverse complement.
TACAGGATACCAGGTGAGCAGAACACATCTCTATCCTCCACACATTTAGGATCTAATGGTAGAAACAAGCAATTATATAGATAACAACAGTAATAGAAAAAAATATAAGTCCTAGAAGAGAGGTGAAATCCAGCCATTTTGGAAGCATCAAGGGCCAGAGTGGCCCCATGATTTGACCAATGTCACACAACTTATTAGTGAGTTAGAAGAAGAGAAAGTACTTTTCCCAGAGTCCCAGAAAATGTCAAACTGACATAGAATCAGCATCTTTCAACAATATAAAATACAATCATTCTCCTTTACAGGGTTGCCTACAGATCCAAGTTTAACAGAGTCAATAGCTTGAACAGCAATTTGGAAATGAATAGGACTAGATTCTGCTGGGAGACTTGGTAAATCCTTCACTTCTGCTTCTATTTCTCTATCTGCAAAATGAGGCAACAAGTTTGAAGCCAGTCCACCATCCCGTAGGGAGGAAGGTGTAAGAAAACTAATGGTTTCTGACCTCTTATTTCACACAAGTCCCCATGTTAGACACCATATTATATGTGTCATTTAATCCTCACAACATCTCAGTGTGGTGGAAATTACTCCCATTTTGTAGATAAGTATGTAAGTTAAAAGAGGTTAAGAACCTTGCCCAAGGTCAAACAGCTATGCAAGAGTCAGAATTGAAATGCCATCTGTCTGTACCTCTATGCTGCTAAGCAACCACCCACTGTAATAATTCGAGGTACTATTAAAAAGGTACTATGTGGGCCCAAGCCATTAGAAGCAATATCAGCCATGTGATAAACTGTGATATAATTGTGAATAAAAAACCCTAGCTGGAATTTTAATTTTAGGACTTAATCACTAAGATAATATGTGCTATATAAATATACAAGTTAAAATAATTTTTCTTCTAGTAAATTCTGTTTTTGAGTTTCCTGTAATTGTATCTATTAAAAGAACATAGACAGAATTATATAAGCCCTGAGGTGAAGAAAGGACATGATGAGAAACTTGTTCTGCCTGGAGAAGGCAGAGTGTACAAAATATTCATACATACCAAAGACACTGCACAAGCCACTTCCTCTCCCTCTTTCTCCACTTACTGCCTTCCTCCTGCTGTGCTCTATCAATACTACTTCACCTAGCTCTTCTTACTTCCTTTTATAACCCAGCCATCCTACCATTTTCCTCCCACACTGCTGCCTGAGGGCCTAGGGTGTCAGAGGATAAAGAACAATTGAAGGCTGATGTGAGTCCAATAAGCATGACCCATTACAAGTTGTGTAACTATGAAAAAAAAATATTTCAACCCTCTGTTTCCTCACTTGTAAATGGAGAACATATCTATCACTTTGTTGTGAGATAATAAAGGGAGAAAAATACATTTCTGTAGTGCTCACAGCTCAGGAAGTACTTTCCCCTTTCAAACCCAAAATTTCAAGGTGAGAACCAAGAATACTGGGAATGTTATACCTGCTTCCTGTCACTATCCTGCTCACTCTACACATTGTAGAAGGGGGGGAAAGTGACAAGGTTTGTGGGAAGAACACTTGTTTGCTGCTCCAGACATCAGCAGAGGAAATACTAGAATGCTGTCTACTTGAGAAAACTTTAGTTTGGTTAATAAGGTTAGTTAGCTTTGAGCACAGAAACTGAGTCCCTGCTCCGATACTAGGTAGCTGTGTGACCTTGGACAAGTCACTTGGTCTGTTTGGATATCAATTGATAGCTTGGAAAAAAAAATCACTACTTGCCTAGCCTTCTGCACAGGAAGGGTGTGAATGCCAGAGGTTATCAGAGATGTGAAAGTGCCACCCATACAATACTTACAACCTAAAAATGATTTCAACAGCCTGGAACACAAAATTCAGGAGAGCAGAGAAAGTGGATCTGTTACTGCTCCTGGAAAGCAAATTACTTGTGTTCCCAAAGGCAAAAAAAAAGTCAAAACTCAATTTCTTAATGAAACAGATGACTTCCAACATTTAGCTTTCTCAGATCTGCCTCAGTATCGGTTCTTCAAAGACAGTTTGAAACTCTTCATAATTCACACCCTCTACTTGTCTTTTTTCTGACTGATCAATGCAGCTAATTCCAAAAGCTATATAACAAATAAAAATTACCACTCCAATTACATTTTACTAGATATAAGAATCTTAAAGATGGGGAGCATCTTATTCATCTTTCATCCCCAGTGTTTACAACAGCACAAAAATAAAGGCTCCATGAATAATTGCTGAATGGACTAAATGAATATATATAAAGTATGGGTGCAAGCATGGCAAGCAACCAAATGTACATCCTCAGCAATATTTCATCATCATTAGATATTCAAGGTCTGCCCAAGACTGAACTCTCACTCCTTCTAGAATCTGCATGAGCATTTATTACAAATATATGAAATATTTTAACAGAGTCAGGAATTTTCATTGGATACATTTGATACACATAAAGAGGAAAAAAAACATTAATCTTGTTGCTTACTTCAGCATGCTTCAACTTTTTTTCATGCTTGAATGCTACTCTTTGCAAACTGTGTCTTACTCTACGTTGAACATACAGACCTTGGCTGAGGCTCTGACACCAATATGATGACCAACTGGGTAACTATTTTAACACCAACTATTCATCAGGTCAGCTGAGAACCCAAGTCCCTAAGGAGGATCTCATGATGGCATAATAAATAAATAATATTATGATGGCATAATAAATAATGCTTATGGCAGGCCAGAAAATCACATAGTACACAATTTTTATAATGCTCAAGCCCAGCATCTGTTCCATGGAATGCTATAATATATGCTGCATATAAATACAGATGTGGTCCTCACTGGACCCACCTGGAGTAAAAAGTCTCTTGTATATGTAATACAGATGATGTCTGAATAGATATGGCCACCTTTGCATTCGAAAATCTTCCCTGCAAGTCATTTTCAGCATAGTGCCTCTACCAGGACTACTGAATGCTACATCATCAAATTTAAAGGCGGTATCTAAGCCAGGCATAGTAGTTCATGCCTATAATCCCAGTACTTAAAGAGACCGAAGGGGGATGCTCACTTTAGCCCAGGAGTTTGAGACCAGCCTGGACAACATAGTCAGACCTGACTTCCACAAAAAATAAAAATAAGATAAAGAAGGCGTCCAGCTCCAACCAGAACTATGCATACTTTGATGTGATTTACATGACTGAGTAGAAGTATGTGTCACTCAGTGACACACCATACCCACTCAGTGACACCCCTGTTTAGTCCAATACTGTTTGTTTCTATCTACCAAGGATGGAACCATGAGCTGGAAAACTGATCCCATTTCCCCAAATTTTTAACTGTACTCTTTTATCTTTTTTTTTTTTTTTTTTTTTTTTTTTGAGACAGAGTCTTGCTCTGTCACCAGGCTGGAGTGCAGTGAAGCGATCTTGGCTCACTACAATCTCCACCTCCCGGGTTTAAGTGATTCTCCTGCCTCAGCCTCCAGAGTAGCTGGGACTCCAGGTGTGCAACACCATATCCAGCTAATTTTTGTATTTTTTAGTAGAGACGGGGTTTCACCATGTTGGCCAGGATGGTCTCAATCTCTTGACCTCGTCATCCAACCACCTTGGCCTCCCAAAGTGCTGGGATTACAGGCGTGAGCCACCATGCCCAGACTTACTTTTACCTTACTTTTTGGTGTGTCAGTAAAATTGAGTGGTGGCACACTGAATTCATTCTCTTGATATGTATTTTCTTCTCTTTTATTCCTCTATGGAACGAGTAAATTGAATAGCTCATTTTGTCACAGAGGGACAAGACCAGCTCCCAAATCTCACTTATGAAATAGATGAGTATAGGGCATCCTGCTTTTAAGAGAATGTGAGCACAGAAGAATGAAGAGAATTCGCATTGTCCCTCAGTGGGGTAAATTTCTGGTTCTGTAAATGTTAACAGAGTCCCAAATGCTTTAGTGCAACACTGAGGTCTGCAAAGAAAATGTAGCTTCTTTGTTTTTATAATTGATCAGTTCTTCCTCTTAAGCTTAGCGCTTGATGGTAATGCTAGAGGTGTAAGGAAGAAGGCAAGGTCCTTTATCACAACACAAACAATTGATTAGAAACACTTCATGTAAATTTGTGGTAGAGTTTATCTTTGTCAGTAGAACTTTTACTAGCAATTATTTTTCTATTAAGATACTGTGATTCTACCTCTGAAAATCCAATCTCCTTTTTCTTATACTCTTACAGTATTCATTTGTCCCATTTCATGAGAAGTGCTTCTTGCCAATATATATCATACTAGTATTATATTCATTATAAAGTGAATGCTTTCTCTTCAACATACTGCAAAGAGGCTACTACAAAAATCAAATACACGAGAAAAATACAGACTGATCATTTTTTTCTTAGATTTGTGGTGGTCAAGTAAAAGATACCTGAGCATCTTACGATAAACAATTTCATTTGCTACAATAATAATTTCATCTTTTCAAATGATTAAAGACCTACATATACTTTTCCTCAATCTGGCCTACCAGTATGGAAAGAGGTAACATCAGCTCCCTCCCAGCTATCAGTGCTCTCACACTGACATAAACTACATGCACCTCTCCACCCCAGAATTACCCTTTCCAAGTCCCATTCCCTCATAATCTTGCTTTCTGTAAGATAATATAATTAGCTAATTCATACAATATTAACATACTATTCCAACAACAACAAAAAGCTGAATTGTAACAAATTGAGTCCGGCATCTGCTCAGACAAAAATGGAGTGTCAGGGATCAGATTTATACGTCTGTCTGAAAAAAACAACATACAAAATGGTGGTTTTCAACACAGTGGGCATCAGGCAACAAAGTATAATAATCCCAGAACAATGGAAAACAAGAGAAGTATGTTCTGTAATAACAGCAGCTCACTGCCTACAGTAATTTTCCAGGCCAGACACAGAGGGAGTGGGAGAACACTGGTCTCCCTGAGTTGGCATTTTTAGGTGTTAGTATAAGCATATCATCCCTTCCTTGTGTATCCAAATCTGTCTTCCTTTCCCCTTCAAAACCTGACTCTAGTAATTCTTCCTTCTGTTTTCCTTTTTTCTTTTCTTTTTTCTTTTTTTTTTTTTTTAAGATGGAGTTTCACTTCTGTTGCCCAGGCTGGAGTACAATGGCATCATCTTGGCTCACTGCAGCCTCCTCCTCCCAGGTTTAAGTGATTCTCCTGCCTCAGCCTCCCAACTAGCTGGGATTACAGGCATGCACCACCACGCCCAGCTAATTTTGTGTTTTTAGTAGAGATGGGGTTTCTCCAAGTTTGTTAGGCTTGTCTTGAACTCCCAACCTCAGATGATCTACTCCTTTCGGCTGCCCAAAGTGCTCGGATTACAGGCGTGAGCCACTGTGCCTGGCCCTTCCTCCTCTTTTCTATAAATCAAAGTTTTTTTCTCTTCTGAATCATTCTCTTCAATTTGCAAATATGCTGTTATTTCATATTTAAGAAAAAAATGAACGATACATAAACACACATTAAAATAATATTTTTTAAAAATATTTTCCATAATTGGAAGTAGTTATTATATCAACTTAATATTTTTTTATTTGTTTATTTTTTGGAGACAGAGTCTCACTCTGTCACCCAGGCTGGAGTGCAGGGGCACAATGTCGGCCCACTGCAACCTCCACCTCCAGGGTTCAAGCAATTATCCTGCCTCAGCTTTCTGAGTAGCTGGGAATATAGGCACATGCCACCACGCCCAGCTAATTTTTTGTATTTTAGTAGAGACGAGGTTTCACAATATTACCCAGGCTAGTCTCGAACACCTGAGCTCAGGAAATCTGCCTGCCTCAGCCTCCCAAAGTGTATTTATTTAATTTTTAATTTTTATGGATATGTAGTAGACGTATATATTTACGGGGTACATAAACTATTTTGATACAGGCATACAATGCATAATAATCACATGGGACTAAATGGGGTACCCATCACCTCAAGCATGTCTTCTTTGTGTTATAAACAATCAACCATTGTTATTAGTTATTTTTAAATGTACAATACATTACTGTTGTCAGCAGTCACCCTATAGTATTTGATAAGCTATCAAATACTATATCTTATATATTTTATCTAATTATACTTTTGTATACATTAATCATCCCCACTGGCCCCCTGCCCCCCACCCTGCTGCCTTTCCCAGAGTCTGGTAACCATCATTGTACTTTCTATCTCCGTAAGTTCAATTGTTTTAATTTTTAGCTCCCATGAATAAGTGAGAACATGTGAAGTTTGTTTTTATATGCCTGGCATATTTTACTCAATATAATGTCCTCCAGTTCCATCCATGTTGTTGCAAATGATAAGATGTCATTCTTTTTTATGGCTGAATAGTACTCCATTATGTATATATACCACATTTTCTTTATCCATTTATCTGTTGATGGATAGAGGTTGCTTCCAAATCTTGGCTATTGTTAATAGTGCTGTAATAAACATGGGAGTACAGAGATCTCTTTGATATACTGATTTTTTTTAATTACAGATCTAGCAGTGGGATTAATGGGTTATATGGTAGTTTTGGTTATAGTTTTTTAAGGAACCTCCAAACTCTTCTGCATAGTGGCTGTACTGATTTACATTTCCAACAATGTGAGAGTGTTTCTTTTTCTAACCCACACCTCCATTTGGAGACCAGAACCCCCAGCAAGGGAAGCCTGAGCTTGAGTCTGGCGCCTTAGACCACTGAGCCATCCTGATGCCTGCGAGAAGGTTTCTTTTTCTCCACATCTTCACCAGTATTTGTTATTGCCCATCTTTTGGATAGAAACCATTTTTATTGGAGCAAGATTTTATTTCATTGCAATTTTGAAGTGCATCACTTTGATGATCAATGATGTTAAGTACCTTTCCATATAACTGTTTGCCGTGTGTATGTCTTTTGCGAAATGCCTACTCAGATCTTTTGTCCATTTTTTAATTGAATTATTAGATTTTTTTTCCTTTTGAGTTGTCAGCTACATCTATAATCTGGTTATCAATCACTTGTCAGATGGGTAGCTTGCAGATATTCACTCCCACTCTGTGAGCTGTCTCCTCACTATGTTGAGTATATCCTTTGCTGTGCAAAAATGTTTTAACTTGATATAATCCTATTTGACCATTTTGGTTTTGATTGCCTGTGCTTGTAGAGTATTATGCAAGAAATCTTTGCCCAAACCAATGTCCTGGAGAGTTTCCAACTTATTATTTTGATTATTAGTAATTAAAGGGAAAATTAAGCTTTTAAGAGCAAGTACAGTTCAACCCCAGTTGATGGGGGGAAAGTCTGTCCTTTTCTAAAAGCAAGTGTTAACTAAGAATTTTTAAAAATAAATGTTAAAATCTGGAAATGGTCATTTAAGGTCTCCAAATTATATAATTGATTTAGGCACTAAATCAAACAGAGTATCTCTATACAGCACTAGAATATCACTACACAGATTATTTGCTAAATGCAAAAGAGAAAATGTACCTTTTTGTTGAAAAGATCTGTTGGACAAACCCTCAACAAATAATACAGATATATATAGAAATGTAGAATCATTAAGACAACCTCATAGTAGTGCCTCCCTAATGAAATACCATATGAACTACACAATATCACTCACAAAGTATTACTTCAAAAAGTGTTTAACCTAAATCTAATCAAGCCTTTAGGCTTGTATGTACAGAATACACACACACACACACACACACACACACACACACACACACACACGTGTTACAGATAGTTAGATAGGTGTGAGAGGGGCAGGAGAGGGCTCTGTCCCCACCCACTAAGAATGTCAGGTGATGGTTCAATGATTATCACACTGCCTCTCTAAAAATGGTAATTCAACAGCTGCAGGGAGAGATAACGTCCTGATGATCCACAGCTATTACATTTATTCTTTCATTCTGCAAGCATTCCCTGGTCACTTTGGGTTGAATCCTTAGTAGGTGCTGATATATGAGACAAGGACCTCTCTTCTTTCTTGAACTCAAGTGGGGAGATATAAACACACAAGAAGACAATTACAACACAAAGTGGTGGATATAGATAGATTTCAAGATATTATGAGAACACAGAGAAAGAGTACTTATTTGTTTGAAGAGGATCAGATGTGACTCTCCAGAGGCGATCATGTCTGAGGAATTTAAATCTCCTTTCCACCACTGCAAGACAGTGACTTTCAGCGTACTGCAAAGAACCTCTGATATCAATTTGCTTGTTTGTAAATTTGGGATGATAGTGCTTGACTTACAAGTTTCTTCTGAGTGCCAATAGAGAGGACAGATGCTCGTTAAAGTGTCATAAGAGTGTTACCTATAGTTCTTATCCATCTCTGGCCTCTTACCCACTGCCATCCACACAGAAGTAGCTGCTTTAGAAAGTGTCGCATCTTTTCATACAGCATCAAGCATCTTTAAAAATGAACTTATTGGGCCAGGCACGGTGGCTCATGCCTATAATCCCAGCACTTTGGGAGGCTGAGGTGGGTGATTCACGAGGTCAAGAGATCGAGACCATCCTGGTCAACAAGGTAAAACCCCGTCTCTACTAAAAATACAAAAATTAGCTGGGCATGATGACGCGTGCCTGTAGTCCCAGCTACTCAGGAGGCTGAGGCGGGAGAATTGCTTGAACCCAGGAGGCAGAGGTTGTGATGAGCCGAGATCACGCCATTGCACTCCAGCCTGGTTAACAAGAGTGAAACTCCATCTCAAATAAAAAATAAAAAATAAAAAATAAATAAAAATGAACTTATTAACTCAGTCCCTAGAGTTTAATATCTTGAAAAACTTAACTGCTTCTTATTTTTGTTTTAAGCTTTACACATTGTTTTGAAGAAATGAACCATATTTTGTTGAGGGCAATGCTATCACATACATCTACACAAGCCCAGTCAATATGCATTGATTTGTGTTCTAATATTCTAAACAATGGCTCAGTTCAAAAGTAGTCCTCTGTATTGGATCTATTTCATGCCACAAATGAACAGCTAATAGAGCCATAGTTAAGGATTGCTAGAGGCTACATCAGAGAAAACACTAATGTAACATCCATCCTGACTGACTGCAAGAATCCTTGGAAAGAACAATTCATTTAAAATTCTCATAGCAATTATTTTTTCTACCTAGTATTTTGCTGGAACCCACTGTATAATGACAAATGAGAAATATTGGGTTACATTGAGAAATATAAAGGAATTGGTTAGTATTCCTGCATTTGACTTTCTAATAAAACACAGGACTTGCCTCTGGTTTCCTCCTATAAGTGCCAGATACCTTCTGCTTTTTTGTAAGATAATTAGAAAAGGGGGGAAAAATCTCTAAAAAAAATTAACTGTGAATTGGGTGCTATGGTGCTTTTAAAAAATGACCACAAATTTTTCATGCTGCTCCCATCAAGAGGTGAGACCTGGGATAAAAGAAAAACTTCAGCCAAATTACATTTAAAGGAGTTTAATTGAGCAATGGATAGTAGTGAATTGGGCAGCCCCCAGAATGACAGCAGATTCATAGGGACTCCAGCACTGCCTTGTGCTCGGGACAAATTCATAGACAAAAAAAGTCAGGCGATGTACAGGAATCCAAAGTGAAGTACAGAAACAGTGAGATTGGTTACAGCTTGGCATTTGCCTTATTTGAACGCAGTTTGAACATTCAGCACTCTCTGAGTGACTGAAGAATGGCTACTGGGATTGGTCAATACTCAGCCATTGTTACAGGTGCATACTATTAAGTTACGTTTTCAATTTTGTCTGACTATCAAGCTAGGTTACTGTTCATTCACAGGGACTGAAATATGGAAGTAAGGAGTCTTTCTCAAGCCATATTTCGTTTGCTTTAACAATTTCCTACTAGGGGCGTCCACCATTACTGAGGTTCGGGTAGGCAGTTCTAAACTATCCTGTGTAAACAAAGTCCCTGGAAAGTTTACACAGCAACTGGGTGGAGCCCAAAGCAGCTCAGCAAGGCCTCTGCAGGCAGACTGTGACTAGACTGCCTTCTTGCTGGACAGGGCATCTCTGAAAAAAGGCAGCAGCCAGTCAAGGACTGCCTCCTCAAGTGGCTCCCTGGCCCCCATTAAACCTAGCTAAGAGACACCTCATGCAAGAGAGCTCTGGCTGACATCTGGCGGGAACTCTTTCCGGGATGAAACTACCAGAGGAAGAAAGAGGCAGCAATCTTTGCTGCTCTGCAGCCACCGCTGGTGATTCTCAGGCAAGCAGAGTCTTGAGTGGACTTCCAACAAACCTGCAGCAGAGGGGCCTGACTATTAGAATGAAAATTAAAAGACAGAAAGAACTAACTTCAACATCAAGAGAAAGCACAGACACAAATAAAAAAGGAAATTTCAGGCCAATATCCATGATGAACATTCATGCGAAAATCCTCAATAAAATACCAGAAAACCGAATCCAACAGCACATCAAAAAACTTATCCATCATGATGAAGTCAGCTTCATCCCTGGGATGCAAGGCTGGTTCAACATATGCAAATCTATAAATATAATCACATAAACAGAACCAAAGACAAAAACCACATGATTATCTCAATAGATGCAGAAAAGGCCTTGGACAAAATTTAACAGCCCTTTATGCTAAAAACTCTAAATAAACTATATATCAATGAAACATATCTCAAAATAATAAAAGCTATTTACAACAAACACACAGCCAATATCATACTGAATAGGCAAAAACTGGAAGCATTCCCTGTGAAAACTGGCACAAGAAAAGGATGCCCTCTCTCATCACTCCTATTCAGCATAGTATTGGAAGTTCTGGCCAGGGTAATCAGTTAAGAAAAAGAAATGAAGAGTATTCAACTAGGAAAACAGGAAGTCAAATTGTCACTATTTGCAGATGACATGATTGTATATTTAGAAGAACCCATCGTCTCAGCCCAAAATCTCCTTAAGCTGATAAGCAACTTCTGCAAAGCCTCAGGATACAAAATCAATGTGCAAAAATCACAAGCATTCCTATACACCAATAACAGAACAACAGAGAGCCAAATCATGAGTGAACTCCTATTCACAATTGCTACAAAGAGAATAAGATGCCTAGGAATACGACTAAATAAGGGATATGAAGGACCTCTTGAAGGAGAACTACAAACCACTGCTCAAGGAAATAAGAGAGGACAAAAATAGATGGAAAAACATTCCATGCTCACGGTTAGGAAGAATCAATGTCATGAAAATGGCCATACTGCCCAAAGCAATTTATAGATTCAATGCTATTCCCATCAAGTACCATTGACTTTCTTCACAGAATTACAAACACACACACACACACACCTTAAACTTCATAGAGAACCAAAGAGAGCCTGCATAGCCAAGACAATCCTAACCAAGAAAAAAAAAAACAAAGCTGGAGGCATCAAACTACCTGACTTCAAACTATACTACAAGGCTACAGTAATCAAAACAGCATGGTACTGGTACCAAAACAGAGATATGGACCAATGGAACAGAACAGAGACCTCAGAGGCAACGCCACACATCTACAACCGTCTGATTTTTGACAAACCTGACCAAAAACAAGCAATATGAAAAGGATTTCCTATTTATTTATTTATTTTATTATTATTTTTTTTTAGATGGAGTTTCGCTCTTGTTATCCAGGCTGGAGTGTAATGGCGCGATCTCGGCTCACCGCAACCTCCGTCTCCTGGGTTCAGGCAATTCTCCTGCCTCAGCCTCCTGAGTAACTGGGATTATAGGCATGTGCCACTATGCCCAGCTAATTTTTTGTATTTGTAGTAGAAATGGGGTTTCACCATGTTGACCAGGATGGTCTCGATCTCTTGACCTCGTGATCCACCCACCTCGGCCTCCCAAAGTGCTGGGATTACAGGCTTGAGCCACCACGCCTGGCCGGATTTCCTATTTAATAAATGGTGTTGGGAAAACTGGGCTAGCCAATAGCAAAAAGCTAAAACTGGATCTCTTCCTTAAACCTTATACAAAAATTAACTACAGAGGGATTTAAGATTTAAATATAAGACACAACACCATAAAAACCCTAGAAGAAAACATAAGCAATACCATTCAAGACATAGGCATAGGCAAGGACTTCATGACTAAAACACCAAAAGGAATGGCAACAAAAGCCAAAATAGACAAATGGGATCGAACCAAACTTAAGAGCTTCTGCACAGCAAAAGAAACAATCATTTAGAGTGAACCAGCAACCAACAGAATGTGGAAAAAATTTTTCAGTCTACCCATCTGACAAAGGGCTAATAACCAGAAGCTACAAAGAACTTAAACAAATTTTCAAGGAAAAAACCCATCAAAAATGGACAAAGGATATGAACAGGCACTTCTCAAAAGAAGACATTTATGCAGCCAACAAACATATAAAAAAATTCTCATCACTGGTCATTAGAGAAATGCAAATCAAAACCACATTGAGATACCACCTCAAGCCAATTAGAATGGCTATCATTAAAAAATCAGGAGACAACAGATGCTGGAGAGAATGTGGAGAAACAGGGAGACTTTTACTCTGTTGGTGGGAGTGTAACTTAGTTCTACAATTGTGGAAGACAGTGTTGCAGTTCCTCAAGAACCTAGAAATAGAAATACCATTTGACCCAGCAATCCCATTACTGGGTATATACCCAAAGGATTATAAATAATTCTATTATAAAGAGACATGCACAGGTATGTTTATTGCAGCACTGTTTACAATAGCAAAGACTTGTAACCAACCCAAATGCCCATCAACGATAGACTGGATAAAGAAAATATGACACATATACACCATGAAATACTCTGCAGCCATAAAAAAAGGACTTCATCCCCTTTACAGGGACATGGATGAAGCTAGAAACCATCACTGTCAGCAAACTGACACAAGAACAGAAAACCAAACACCACATGTTGTCTCTCATAAGTGGGTGTTGAACAATGAGAATACACAGACACAGGGAGGGGAACATCTCACACCAGGGCCTGCCAGAGGGTGAGGGGGCCGGGGGAGGGAAAGCAGGGGATGGGAAGATTGGGGAAGGGTAACGTTAGGAGAAATACCTAATGTAGATGACGGGGAGATGAATGCAGCAAACCACCATGGCATGTGTTTATCTATGTAACAAACCTATACAATTTGTACATGTACCTCAGAACTATAATAAATAAATAATTTTTTAGAAATTCCCGCTTTTGGCCATTTTCTCAATTTTGAGAGACTGACCAAAACCTTCATCATTGATGTTACTATCACTATCATAAATGTACTTACATGGTTTTGAAACACAATGGGAAACAGTGTAACAGTGGGTTTTGCAAGGAGAGAATAAGGACTAAGTAGAGGGTCCATCCTTATGCTGGAATATCCTTTTTAAAAGAGAAAAACAAAACCTGGTCTGTTCTAAGATCTACGTGTTTTCTAAAAGCCTTAGTTTGATTATGTCATATTTAGCACAAAGGAATCCATTTTAGTTTGGTTTGGTTTGGTTTGCGGGGGCCTAGTACATGAGTGCAGTCCAAAATAATGGCCTCCCATAATTTTGTTTTTAAAAAATATCCCTTTATGGTCAGGTTCTCACTTAGATGAGAGTGTGACCAAAATGTAGGGCCTTAGCACCACTCTCAATTACCATCATTTTGGGTTTCCCATCTCAGCACGTCATTCATAGATTACAGTGTCCTCAGGGTCACATATTTCTTTCAGCTTTTGTCATTCCAGTTGAAAAGAGACCATTTGATGTTCTAGAGATGGCTGCATGAAAACATTTAATACTTTTGAGAGAAGAGTCTGGGCTCAGTGGCTCATGCCTATAATCTCAGCACTTTGGGAGGCCAAGGTGGGTGGATCACTGTCTCCAGTGATCAGAAGCTTGAAACCAGCCTGGCCAACATGGTGAAATCCCATTTCTACTAAAATACAAAAACTAGCCAGGTATGGTGGTGGGCACCTGTAATCCCGGCTACTCACAAGGTTGAGGCACAAGAATTGCTTGAACCTGGGAGGCAGAGATTGCAGTGAACCAAGATTGTGCCACTGCACTCCAGCCTCTGTGACAGAGTGAGACTCAGTCTCAAATAAATAAATTAATTTAATTAAATTAAAAATACAACTTTTGAGAGAATACAGTGTACCAGGGAGACTCTTATGACTATAGGGAGGATGATAACAAGAGTTTGAAGTATGTTCCTTACCCAGGGTCCCCTTAAACCAAACCACCTAAAATTAAATAGATTCAAAAATGAGCTAAATGAAGAGTCTACTCACTTGACTAAGCAGTCTTTTCATTAATCCCCTAAAACTGAATTTTTATAATCTGCATTTGATGTATTTCTTCATATACCACAAGTGTCAGCAGCTGCACTGGTACTTTTCTGTTTAGCCAATTCTATTATTTAGCATAACTTTCACAAGAGAACTTAAAAGTCTGTTGTGTGATGATAGCCTTTAAAGTAGAATTTTCTATGGAGGCTATTATGAGGAAGGCATTTATAATTATTGCCTCTTTTCCATGGGAAAAGGACCTAAAAAATAATGTCCTTCTAGAAGACTAATGGCCTCCTGGGAATGTTCTCATTAATCCATGATGTTGGATTAAGAGGAGTTTTCACTGATTATGAGGCAATTTATGTACCACTAGAGTTTCTCACCTACATTGGCCTTCATCTTTTATCTATTAAAGCATGAGGTTATTCATGTATAAGGCTGGCTGCAAAATCCTTCACAAATAAAAGCATATGCTATAAGTGCACATAAAAGACCCCTTTTCATTTCTATTGTTCATAGAGGCATAAAGAAGGAAAAAATATTCAAAGATAAGAGTCTTAAGATACTAGAAGTCTTGACCCATCATCTTGGTAAAGGCCGTTCACATCAAGGATGCCATCTTCTTCTGGGGAGAAACTTTCCAGGTTAATTTTACGTTAAGAGTTCCAGTGGGTGCACAGTTCCAGGAGCATGAAGAGACCCCTTTCAGTTGTGAGATTACGAACCCAAGGTTCAAGGCTTCAAAGGTTTGCAGTAGTATGGATGGCAAGGATCGTCTTTCTCTGATGCTCTCAGAAAATCCAAACTTCAGGTTCTAGATTGTGAAGGGATTATCCTCAGTGAACCATAAAAAGCTTTCCTTGGGCTGGGCATGGTGGCTCAGGCCTGTAATCCCAGCACCTTGGGAGGCAGAGGCGCGAAGATCACAAAGTCAGGAGTTTGAGACCAGCCTGATCAACATGGTGAAACCCCATCTCTACTAAAAATACAAAAATTTGCTGGGCATGGTGGCACATACCTATAATCCCAGCTACTCAGGAGCCTGAGGTAGGAGAATCACTTGAACCCAGAAGGCAGATGTTTGAGACTCGGTCTCCAAAAAAAAAAAGCTTTCTTTACCTGGTGAAAATATACCGTACACTGTAGCATAATAAGTCTACCATTATATAACCTCAGCCCTCTTGCATGGAAAAGCTTTTATACAACCAGAAAACATGCACTGAAACGACAATTGAATGAAATCCCTTTATAAATGTTTAAATGACCCTTCAGGTAGCCAAATGTACCTGAAACTTTGCTTGTTTTCCCAGGAATATGGAACCAAACATTGGTTTTAAACTATTTCCACAATTTATAAGTCATCACATCAGCATATTCAGTTTGGATTATTTTATCTTTTCCATGATGAGTCACAGAATGCAGAACATTTAATTACAAAAGCTTACAAACTCAGGAAGGACAAGGCAGCCGTCCTGGTTCTTCATGGGTCTATGCTTAACATTGGACTTGCATTCTCTTCAATACCAGTTATTTCTCCAGGTGCAAAGCACTGATAACCAATGGGTTACCATAGGTAATGTGACTTAGACCATGAAGTTTATTCAAATTGTATATTCAAACAAATTTAGTATTGGCTGATTTAGCATGATAGTCCAGAGTCTGATTTTGAAAGGTTTGTTAAATAGCAAGGGTTCAGAACATTGGCTATTACAAAATAGAATCTTAGGTTACCATAAGTCATTCATTTAGCCAAAATGATAACTAAAAAATTTTAAAAAGGAAAAGACATTATTCTGGTAGAAAGGAGACTCAGTTTTCCAAACAAGACCCAATGAAGATAGCATGAGGCCAACTGACTGCCTCCTTTCCTTCCCTTCTACCTACATTTTTCTTTCATAGTTTACTAAAAAGGTAAACGAAAACCTTTCATCACCATTTAATATTATATAAAACTCCTTTTTAAAAGAGAAAACCAAATTTCATGTTTTGATTAGTATATTTTAATGTTAAAGCTAGTTTTTTAAATAACATTTTACAAATCTATTCAATTTTAATTAATTTGACCATAAGGTAAGATTTTTATAAACCCTAACAATTTTTCTCTCAGAGCAGAACAATGTTCTAGGAAAACTCTGTTGTGCTTCTATTCCAATGTCCATGTATGGTGGAAAAAAAAAAACTGAATAATGCCATTTTCACTTTAGTCTATATGTTCACACACTGAATCTCTTATAATTAATTTTTACAAATCTTCAACAGCCTTATATAAAATCTCTTTTCTTTATAACCTTTGCATAGCTAAGAGGATGGCTAATTCTATATACCTCCATGTCTTTCTTAGAATTTAATGTCTCCAAAATAAATTGAATAATTTTCAAAAGCTAAAGCAGTTTACGACATTAAAGCATTTAGCAAACCTAATATCTGACCTGCATAATTTAGACAAAATGTCTTTATTTTATCAATAATCTTTAAAGCTACTTTTATTTCCTAAAACTTACTGAAGTTACATGAACTAGAAGGTCTTGCAGTTTTTATTTTGCTTTCAAAATATTTAAGAGTGTTTATTTTTGTTTAAGCCAATTGGAGCTCTTTTATATAAACATTACACACAACACATATATAATTACATAGACAGATAAACAGAAGATTACTACAGTAGTCAAAAGATTTTTCATTTGCCAGTTTATAAGTTAATTAATTGGTTATTGGCTTTCAAGGGTAGAGAGCCCTTGAAAGAACAGGGCCAGGAAAGGGATTTCAGGTACCTCCATTTTTGCCAAGGAGTTCAGGCTGTTAAAGCTTGAATATCCACTTTCAATTAAGCTGAGTTTTAACCATAGCACTCTTTAATAAAGTCCTTTTAAAATTTCTTATTAACCTGATTTTAGCGAGGTGAAACAGCTGATATTTCTGGGTTTTGAACTTTACCAAAGATAACCTCCCAGGTGCTCAGAGAACATAAAATTTAAGAAAGTCTATGGAGAAGAGACTAGACAAGATTATGCAGATATTAAACCTACTTCCTAAGCAGAGAATCAAACCCAGACCACCAGTGTAAAAGACCAAAATCTTAGCTACTGAGCAACAGAACAGAGCAGTCTTCACTGTCCTTTCCAAAAGGAGTCTAGAGTAGTTAATTTTGAGCTTGCAAAGGCTTTTAACTACTCAAGATAATTTTTAGAGCTAACTGTGACATAAACCTAAAATTCCTGACTGCCTGGAAGGCAGAAACCAAGAGAAAATACTGCCACGTGGTTACAAGGTCAAGTCCTCAATGACATAAAACAAAATGGAGACCTCATCCAGTTTTTTTGTTTGTTTCAGGAACCTGTAGGAAAGTTTGTTATTGATCAGCTTGCTGGGTCGTCTTGAACAGAGAGCTTATGGGGTCCTAAGCCCAAGTTTTATCCTAAAGTAACCCTTGACCCAGAAAAATGAATTCATAGCACAGATATTATCAGTTTAAGGCTAGCCTCAGAATTATTTTTTGCAGTAATCAAAACTTTACAGAAGAGATAAACAGTGACTTTGACGATTCATTCAAGTGTTTGCACAGAGAGAGGGAGGCTAGAAATATGACTGGTAAGAAATCCTTACCCTTTTGCTAGCATGCCAGGCTTCTGGGTTCTCTTTCCCTGAGCAGCCCTAGTGACCTAGCTTGCCGCACCATCATGCTGGGACCAAGCCACATCATAAAGGAAAATTATCTTTTTTGTTCTGGCCAAGTAAAACACGAGCGATAAAACATAGACATTAGCCACACTGCTTAGCACCCAATATCAAACTGGCAAGGCTTAAATTTGCCCCTTGGTTGGGCCCCATCATTATTAATCCAACCTTGGACCAGAAGCTTCAACATATGGTCTCCGGACAAGATGGCTGCCCTGAGTAGCAGAAAAGATAAGGGAAAGAAGAGAGAGAAAAGCATTGCCTGTGGCAGGGTGGGGAAGGTGAATGATCAGGGAGGCCAGAGAAAGACCCACCTACTGCAATGACACTGAAAAGTTCAGGTGGCTGCTTCTTGGTAGTAAAGGAATCTTTTCCAGTCATCCCATCAGCTATCAAACTTCCCATTTTGAGGAGGAAAAGGCTCCCCATGTCCCACAGTCTTGTACATGCCTAATCCTGTCACCTACAGCCATCAGCAAAGAGTGCAAGGCAAATTATTCCAAAAGGAAGAATAGTTGATGTCCTGTAGTGCCAAACCTGTTCTTAGCCAAAAGGCACTTTACCAAGAATGCTCATTTTTAAATGTACTTCATTGCATTGCTGTTCATATAGAACAGTCCTCCGTAAGTTATCTTTAGTAAGAATTTGCCATTTCTGTAAGACTTCACTGCTTCCCAGGCCTAATGTACAAGCCAGAAGGAGCTCAATTTTCCAGAAGTTAAGGATCCCATTTTTACCTAAAATATTGGCTTTACTCTCAGGTTCTCTTGATTAACTTAATCAATAATTTTTTTCTCTACCTAAGCACACAAGAAAAATGAAACAAAGGAGTAAAACACAAAAAAAAAACTGTGAATTTTCAAAAGCCAAATTTATAACCCCTGCAATATTACTGCTTACTACCAGTCCCTCTCTGACCCAACCAGATGTAAGAGGTCTCTACCTGGATCCAAGCCCATCAATTCCCAGATCGAATCTCTGTTCCTTGACCCAGTCCAGTTTGTGTCATGACTCCAAACCCAGTTAGGATTAGAAATGTGCTCAAAGGAACTCAGAGAGCTCAAAAAACAAATCCATGGAGCTCCAAAATCTCAGAGTGAACTTACCCACCATCCCTAGCCGCTCTGAGAGATCCGTGGACGTAAGTGGGTCCTGCTGGTACCTTGCGTGTTCACTCAGCACTCCAGGGGTTTGCTAGAAACTCCATTTTGGATCCCGATTATGACACCGCCTGATAAAAGAGAAACTTCAGCTGAATTAAATTTAAAGGCGTTTAATTGAGCAATGAATGATTCTTAAATTGGGCAGCCCCTAGAGATCACAGCAGATTCAGAGAGACTGCAGGGGTAACTCATGGTCAGACAAAATTTATGGACAAAGGTAAAATGATGTACAGGAATCAGAAATGAGGTACAGAAACAGTAAGATTGGTTGGGGTTTGCCTTATTTGAATGTAGTTGAACATTCAGCAATCCGTGAGTGGCTGAAGTATGGCCACTGGTATTGGCCAACACCCAGCCATTATTACAGGTGCATACTATTAAGTTAGGTTTTTAATTGTGTCTGACTATTAAGCTAGGTTACAGTTCATCTACAAAGATTGAAATATAGACTTACGGAGTCCTTCTCAGGACATATTTAGTTTACTTTAACACCTGTATCATCTTCCCTTGAATGTGGGCAGGGCTATACTTGTTTTAATAAATGGAATAGAACAGAAGTAACGTTCTCTGATTTCCAAGGCTGGGCCACAAAAGCTCATGCAGCTTCACCTTCTCTCTTAGAGCTCTCACTCTTCTGGTGCCCCGACTTGGGCTTCTTCCTTTCAGAATGCAGCCACCACAGTATGAGAATGACAAGCCCGGTCCATATGGAAAAGCAATGTGTATGTATTCTTATCAACAGCTACAGCTAAGCCCAGCCTTTACACCATCCTGGGCAACGTGCCAGACATGTGAGCAAAGAGGTTGCCAAATAATTCAAGCACCCATTCGTTTGAGCCACTGCTGAGCCATTTGAGTCTTCCCAGTTAAAGCCCCAGACTTCATGCAGCAGAGATAAACCATTTCTATAGAATTCTGTCTGAATTCCTGACCCACAGCTGTTATTTTACACAACTACATTTTGGAATGCCTTTTTTTTTTTCCTGCAAGCAATAAATAACTAGAAATGGTAGTTCATAAATGCTATAAAAGGTAACAACAAAAATATCTTACATTTAGATAACCAAAAGGGATT
This sequence comes from Saimiri boliviensis, assembly GCF_048565385.1. NCBI lineage: Eukaryota > Metazoa > Chordata > Mammalia > Primates > Cebidae > Saimiri > Saimiri boliviensis. The sequence continues at coordinate 36,144,003 of NC_133457.1, read as the reverse complement.
AAAATGTTTTTTCAGGCCTTACATAAATAGGAGGTTTTCTAGAGATGGGAAACTGGACTTGATATCCAGAAAAGTTTTCAGTGAGAGGCTATGACTATTCTTTCCCCCCACCCCATCCCACATAAGTATTTTAACTACATTTGCTAATTTATCAATCAAGTGAAGAAGACAAAATAATCAACTGTTTTCAATTATTTTGTCTTGGTTACAGTCTCTAAATATGAGAGAGAGGTATTAGAAAGCGAAAATGCAAATGAATACCCCTTATCTCTATTAACTATAACATCAATCCTAGCTTTACAAAATCACTTGACAGCAATATGATCATGAGATATTCTCAATGTTGTAGAGAAGATTCCAACTTGTTTTAAATTTTTTTATTTAATACAGGTTGAAGGACCACAAAAAAAAATGTAATAATAATAATTTCCAGAACTGCTGGCCAGCCGCCCATGGCTCATGCCCATAATCCCAGCACTTTGGGAGGCTGAGGTGGGTGGAACACCTTGAGGTCTGGAGTTCAAGACCAGCCTGACCAACATAATGAAACACCATCTCCACTAAAAATACAAAAAAATAGCGGGGCATGGTGGTGGGCACCTGTAATCCCAACTACTCAGGAGGCTGAGGCAAGAGAATCACTTGAGCCTGGGAGATGGAGGTTGCAGTGAGCCAAGATCACACCACTGCACTCCAGCCTGAGTGACAGAGCAAGACTCTGTCTCAAAAAATTAAATTAAATTAAATTAAAAGCTAAAATCTTAGTCTTAACATTCGGAATATCTTTTAATTATTAAGGCTTGTCCATAACCTCAGTTTAACTGAGCATTTTTTTCTAAAAGATTTTTCATTGCTAATTGACTTTCAAAAAAGCAGAAAATATATCCCTTTGCACTGAAGGGTTGTAATTTTCCAAAGCTTTGACTTTTGTTTAATACTCCGTAAAGAACACTGTATATTTTTGCTGAATTTTAAAATGCTGTCATTCTGTGAAGTAAAGAACTAAGTGCTAAGTGAAATGTGAAACCCAAGTCTTCCTTGGAAATGTGTTCCTCTGAGAAAAAATAAAAATGTGCCAAAAATATCTCTACAAAGAAAGGAAGGGCATTTGTCCTGATGTCTATTCCAGGAATAACCTCCCTGGGGAGAATTTTGAAAGGATTTGAGCATTTTAAATGTCCTGAACTAAATTAGTTAATTAAAAATATGGGTGAGCAAAGTCCACTGAGGTTAAAAGGAGAACAATAGTCAGCAATCATTTATCACCATGCCCTGTTCAAGGATTTCGAGATACCTGATTAACAGTGGCAATTCTCATTTAGATTCGTTATCTGAGGGAGCAGAGTTGTTATTGATCCAACAGCTGACCTCACTGCGGGCTTAGAGTGTGACAATAATAATCTCTCCATATAGTAGGCCTGCAGTCATTGACAGTTTGAGTAATGATTAGATGAAACAGAAGAATAAACAGCTAATTCCAAAAAACTCTCATTCTCATGCTTTAGACTCTCCACATGCGTCATATCTCTCTTTTTATCTTTCTCCTTCCTTGTTTCTTCTTTTCCTCTTTTAAAATGAGTTATTAAATTTTTTAAAGGAAGTACTAACAGAGTTAAAACTGTGAAAGAAAAAAAATTTTTCCTCTACTCTCAGGTTCAATATCTGAGACCCTGCAAATTTAACTGACCAAAGACAGATTAACAGGAAAACACTATACAGATTTATTGCCATTTTACAAGCATGGGTGTTTCTAGACAAGAAGTGAAACTCAAAGAAGCAGTTAGACTTGGGGACTTATCTGCCATTTCAACAATGGAAAATGGATTTGGGCTTCAAGGAACAACAAATTGAGAGAAAGTAACCAGAAAATATACAGGAGAAACTAATGAAAGACAAGCATTATTTTAGTAAAGTTTCTTTAGGCAGACTCATCTCCATGCAAACTGTCTCCAGTAATAAAAGTTGCTCCTTTCTTCCTGGTTTGGGAGGTGGGGAGCACCTCCACAGAGGGAAACCTGTGCCTTTTAGGTGGTAGCTAATGAAGAGGAACAGAGAGCTCTTTCTGCATTTTTTTGATTTTCAATTGCCTTCAGTCTAAAATAACCCTTATGCCAATATGGCACATTTGGGGGTGGCATATTTTGAACACCTATGAATCCTTTTTATTTCATCACATCCTAACGACAGTGACTAAGAATGTCCTCTAAATTCACTATATATATGGTAATTTAACTCAAGGGGAAAAAACTTGACCAAGTATTAGGTTTAAACACTATAATTTTCATGAGGAATGCAACGTCGACGTGAAATCAATGCTTTTAGAACTTTTTCTACTAAAAACTCATGAATGAGAGCAATGAATTGGAGCTACATCAACACAATGCTAAACATCTGGAGGGAAAGTGGAAAATGCAAGCAATTGTCCAGATACTTTTTGTCTACACAAAATTCAGCCATCCAGATGTTTGCTTTCCCCAGACCCAACATCTAGACGATTGGCAAAATTCCCTTCATTTCTATCAGAATGTGAAACATCCCTCATTTACTCTTAACAATGAGCTACATCCTTCTTGAGTGAGATTTCAACCAGACTGTCTTTCCTACTCAACTAACTCTTCTCTTCTTTCAGTGTATCTGTATATTTTTTAAAATACAAAGGAATGAAAAAATAGCAAATTGTCTGTGTCTTATTTTAAAGTAATTGCAGAACAATCACTGGTTGGTTTGTATTTTCCTTGAAGTACCTAGCACACCAGGTGCAGTCAATAAACATTAAGGCATCAAATAAATCAGAATTCCAAATTGTGGTCTGCATTGAAGAATATATTATAGTCAGCTGCTTTTGCAACAGGGTGAATTTCAGAAAAAGACTCAATTGATCGGCTTTTCTCAAACATTAATGTGCATACAAATCTTCTGGGGATATTTTTTTAAATGCAGATTCTGATTCAGTAGGTCTGAGCTGGGGCCCAAGATACTACATTTCTATCAAATTTTCAGGTTACTCTGATGACGGTTGGTCCATAGCTGAGTAGCAACCAGATGGGTTATTGGCAAGGGGAAAAGATTAAATCTGTCCCTTCACCAATTCTAAAGCATATCTATTATAAACAATATTCCAAATATATTTAAATTAAGGAAAAAATTTTAATAAAATAATTTTAATGTAAAATAATTGAATAACTCTAAATCATCAAAACATAAAAAACTGACAAAATAGAATCTGTAACCTAAAACTAAAAGGGCTATTTGGGGGGAAGAAATTATTTACTAAATGCTAATAAAGTCCGTGTTAATAGTAGAAAAGAGCCAAAAAGTTATGTCTCAAGCTAAGATTACAAATACAAACTCATAGGTACTTACTTGAGTACAGGTTTTAAAAGTGCCCCCTCCCTCAAAAAGTCAGTCTTTCAGATGTACTTACAGCAAGAAAAAAATAAATGAATTACATCTTCAAGTATAGAATAGTAAACATCATAAATGGATTCATGGTTTCAGTAGACTGATACACAGGATGATCTGTTTTAAGAAAATCTTTATGATCAGAATATGATGTGTTTTATTAAATTATTTTTTCACCATTCTATCTAAACCATCACATAGTGTCTGAAACAGAAAAAATAAAGTTATTCATTTAATCAATATTGAACTCAATCACTGAAAAATCACAGTGCCAGACACTCTCTGGGGTTGTAGTAGTACTCAAATAGCATGGATTCTATCATGGATCTTGTAGTCTGACAGGAAGAAAATATGCGTACATAAATAACTAGAACATGAATTCAAAGTGTGATAATTGTTATGACAAATACACAAATAATGGGTTTTGGAAATTAAGAACTACGAGCAGAATTGTGGTTAGACAGTAACCCTTCCCAAAGGTTCTTAAAAGGAAGTGCCTGGATGAAGTACTAAATTTTCTGAAATCCTCCCCAATTCAATATTTCAGTAATCATGAGAATTCTCTTTTGTATATCCTCTTCCAATTCAAGCCAAAAGGGATCCTTATCTGATAAAGATATTAAGAAAACATTACCAACAATTCCCCAAGTGAATACCTGCAATACTCAAACAGCTTTCCAAATGTGTATATAGCCAGTGGTGTGCTGGTAATTGTTTCACAAACAGCCCTAGGGGATGGTGACAGAAGCTCTAATTTGGAGACTTTACTAATTTCCACGGTACAAGTACCCATAACTGACTTTGGGGAATTAAAGTGAGATCACTGAACTCTGAGTTGGGAAGATACCTTCACAATCAGCCCTCTCACATATCTGATGACATTTACATTTAGTAACAAAGAAGGATAACGGCTTTAAAGAAAAACCATCCAGAATTTAAAACTTGGTTCTGAGATTAATCAGCAATTAAAACTTCAGTAGTAAATTACTCAACGTCTGTAGGTTTCAGTCTCTTTTGTAATGGGGAATACTAATACAATCTGGTTGTTATAAGAAACTAATACGTTAAAAAAAAATTATGTATCATTAGGTGGTGTCATTGTTAACCAAAACAATTCTACTAGAAAATTAATCTGGCCAGGTGCGGTGGCTCACACCTGTAATCCCAGCACTTTGGTAGGCCAAGGCAGGTGGATCATGAGGTCAGGAGATAGAGACCATCCTGGCCAACATCATGAAACCCCGTCTCTACTAAAAATACAAAAATTAGCCAGGTGTGCTGGTGTGCACCTGTAGTCCCAGCTACTCAGGAAGCTGAGGCAGGAGAAACGCTTGAACTCAGGAGGCGGAGGTTGCAGTGAGCCGAGATCTCACCACTGCACTCCAGCCTGGGAGACAGAGTGAGACTCCATCTCAAAAAGAAAGAAGAAAGAAAAAGAAAGAGAAAGAGAGAGAAAGTTAATCTTTGAGAAAATTTCTAATCACAATCTTCACCTACAGCATCTTTCCCAAAAGTAATATTTTTAATATCTTTTTAGAAATAACACTACCAGTCATCTCCTCCTGGGAACTGTTAAGACTAAATTTTAAAATAAGATCGTCTTGCATAGTCATGAAAATACAAAAATAAAAAAGAAGAAGAAGAAGAAAATATTGCTTCTCTGGGCCATTATATGAATATTCTGAAAGATTTATCAAGCGTTTTCATTCACAATTGAGTCAGAAAACTTCACTTGACATACATAGTGCTAACAAATTAAACTATTCATTTGGGCTTTGGACTTACGGTGCCTTATCTTGGTCTCTAATTACATAGTATCATAGCACAATATGAAAGCTAGAATGTGACCTTGAGTTGCAACTCTGTGTACTGTCAATCCCCACTGCCATTCACTTCACTTATGGATTGGATTATAAGTGATTTTGTGGCAGGTTGGGTTCTGTCACTGTATCTTTTCATTGTCTCGTCCAAGGCTTGGCACATAGTACTTTCATTAAGTATTTGCTGAATTAAGATGATTTCATACTCTAAGTTCCATTAACTTATTAACATAAGAAGCAAAATAAGAATTCCAAAGCCAAAATGCTAGAAACTATACTTCCTCTTTTAGAGAATCATAAGGCACATTAGCATAATAAAGGATTTGCAAAGTTTAGCAGTCAAGAAACCTGTTTAAAATTATTTAACCTAAAATTTTCTATTCAAAGAAGGAACTCCTATTAATAAGGTAACTATAAATGTTATTATTTAAATCTGGACATTCTCTACAGTAAAATGAGACACTTAATAATTACACCAAAAACAAACATAAACTGGGATATACCAGCTGAACCTGAACATATAGCCATCCTGTCTATGAATGTCTTTTGCAAATGGATAGAAAAATGAAAATTCCACAACTACTGTAGATAGAGCGAAGTTTACAAAACAATGGTTGACCTAACTCTCTCATTCTACTGGTCAGGAACATGAGGTCAAAGAAAAGTTAAATACTTTCCATTGGCAAGTTCCTTAGAATCCAGTTAGAGTTAGACCTGTGAATAAAATCCAGTTCATTGGAATGCCATTTTCAAATCTGTTTCTAATTTATACAAAGGTCATTAATCCTGAAATTAACACAACTAATTATTCAGCTATGTGGTCACAAAGAAAATAAATTCTGAACTTACATGCCCCTTTTGGATATCATTTCATCATACAAAAAGTATTGACTTTAGGTACAATCAAATGTAAGTTAAATGTCGGCCTGGGCCTCTCGTCTCTTCAGAGATGTAGGAATAATTGCCTCAAGCCCCAAACAATTCCATGGCCTAGTAAAAGGTCAAGGTTTTACTCCAAAATTTTTGCGAATTCCTGCAGGCCTATTTCTCATAGCCTCCTCTGCCATCTGGGCTCTGAGACATACTGCACTAACCCACACACAAAAGTAGCTCTCTAGTTTCCACAGAACAGGTGTAGTCTCAAAAAGTTGCTAAAAGATTTTGAAAATTTTCATACGAGAGAAGGAAGGATTATTTCATAGCAACACAAATAATGGTAACAATCAAGCTACAGCATTCCCAAAAATATGTCTTGACTCTCCATGCCTTGAATTTTTACTGGCCCCACATCTTCTTACCATTTTCTGGCTCTTCACCCCTGCTTCTTTTCTCTTCTCTTTCCTCCTATCGAAGTGAGTATTTTAACACCTCTTCCTTGCTGGGTATTTAACCACAGAATTCTTTCCCCTATACTCATAAAACAAAAACAAAAACCTTTCCTTCTGCTCTGAAGTCTCGATATTACCTAGTATTCTCAACCATGATACGACTTGAGTGTTGGGTCTGTGCTGGAGGGAGGGTTCTCTATTTTAATCATTCTTCCAATTAAGATAGAGCGTGCTTTAAAAGGAATCCAGATGCAAATAATATTCTGAGCCTCATTAAGCAATTATATAGCTCACTTGGAGGATAATTGAGTTACTCGAAATGATGGTGACTTGAACTAGGGTGGTAGCAGCAAAAGTGTAGCAAAATGGACAGATATGAGACCCTTAGGAGTTAGAAGGCATAGGTATTGTGGTAGATTGAGTAAGTGAGAATGAAGAGGTATGTATAATCAAGCACAACCCTGAGTTCTCTAGCTTGGGCAGCTAGAGCATGGAAAACCCCATTTACAAAGATAGTGAGCCCTAGGAGAAAGCAGATTCAGAAGGGGATATGATGAGATCAGTTTTGGAAATGTTAAATATAAAGTAGCCATGAGAGAACCATAAGAGGTGCTCCCTACACCACTGGATGTGTGGTTTGGCAGTCAGGAGAGGGGAAGTGAGAGATATTCACAAATACCTGGATCTAAGTACTAGTTCTCCCACTTACTAGGTATGTGCTTTGAGCTAGCTACTTAAACTCTCCATGCCTCAGTCTCTTAATCTGTACATTAAGAATTATTATTACACTTCTATAGTATAAAGATAGATCAGGATTCCTGGGATAACACATACGAAGCTCTTAGCCTATCTCAATAAAAATAAGAAACTAAAAAAAATTTAGCCCCTCCTATGTGCCAGACACTGCTCTGAACACTTTATATATATTTACTCACTTTATCGTTCTAACAACCTTGTATCATAGTTACTATTATTGTTTCCATTTTCCAGAGGGAACAAATGCAGAACAGGTAAGCAGCTTGCAAAGGCAAGAAGTAACAAATTTGAACCCATACAGTCTGGCTCCAGAGTCTGCATACTTAACCACTGCACAAGACTTTCTCTTAATAATATCAGCTGAAATTATTATAATCATAGATTTGGAAGTCACTAGAACATTAGAACATGTGTTCCCACATCATGTTCTGGTGACTTCCCAATCTGTAATTATCAGAAATTGGGAGGTTACCAAACAATAATGCTAATAATATCTCAATTTCATTGCATACTTATTCTTTGAAAGGCAATATGCTGAATGCTTTATATAAAGATCTCATTTAACTTTCTCAGCAGTTCTATGAAGTAGGTACTATTATTTCTCCCATTTTGAAGAGGAAGAAACTGAGACATCAAGAGGTTAAGTAGCCTGTAAATTTCTCAATGATATAAAGTAATGAAGTAAAATTCAAACCCATAGAACACCTGACTCTGACACTCTAAAATGAAATATTGGAGTGGATAAGAAGGCTATGTAGAGATGAAAAGAACATATGAAATGAAGTCATGAGGAACAACACCTGCTTCCATTATCCTCCTAAGAAATCCTTTTAAATGTAAGCAATCACCTCCTTCTTCCCTTTGCCAAAGATGACTAGAAAGCATCCCTTCTTCCAGCCTTTCACAGCACATTGTCTATACCTCATGTAAAGCACCTGGTCACGCTGTCATTACCAGACCTCCATTTGTCCCACCAGGATTTAAACCCTACCACACAAGGAGTCCTTCACTCTTCACAAACTCCCCTTCAGCATCCAGTGCCTTTATCAGCCCCTCTTTAAGAGTTTGCTGGATTAAACTGAAAAGGAAGGCTTACGAAGATGGAAAGCAGAGAAGGGAGCCTCACAAAAAGAGGCAGTTGATGAAGCAAGAAGAGGAAACACTGAGAAACAACAAATGGAAATTTCTTGGCCTGCCTTCCTAGCCTGAGGAGGGAAAGACTAGTTGTAGAATAGAGGGAGAAGTGGAATTGTTTTCTAGATCCTTCTGCTCCCGGAAAGCTTGGGAAATCAGGAAAGCCTTCATAAAGGAGGTGACAATGCAGTAAAGTTTTCAAGGAACAAAAAGAGATTCCACTAGATGTGAAGGTGATGAGGCACAGAGAGAAGAGTAGCCCACGGCACATTTGAAGAGCCACACTCTGTTTCTTTCTTTTTTTTTTTTTCTTTTTTCTTTTTAGACAGAGTCTGTCTCTGTCACCCAGGCTGGAGTACAGTGGAGTGCATTGGCATGATCTCGGCTCATGCAACCTCTTCCTAGTGGGTTCAAGCAATTCTCTGGCTCAGGCTCCTGAGTAGCTGGGATTACAGGTGCCTGCAACCACGTCCGGCTAATTTTTGTATTTTCAGTAGAGACAAGGTTTCACCATGTTAGCCACGCTGGTCTTGAACTCCTAACCAAGTGATCCACCCGTCTCGGCCTCCCAAAGTGCTGGGATTACAGGAGTGAGCCACTGCCCCTGGCCATGTTTCTTGATTAATGGAAGAATAAGGCTAAAGAACTCAGCAGGGCCTCTGATAAGAATCTTGTGTGCCATGCAGACGAGTTTAACTGTAGCCAGGACAGCAGGGAATCCTGAACTCAAAAGCCCATAGAAGCCACGGAGCTAACATCAACAAAACAGATTTGGGGGCTCTTTGCCAAATTGCCAGCACTTGCCCTGTCTGCAGGAACAGCCTCTACTCAGCTTCACCCTTTTGTTACCATCCTGGAATCCAGCCCACATTGCAGTAGAATTTTTAATTCCTTGAGAAACCAGAAATCTACATGTTTGTGTAAAATAACCCTAGTTTTAAGTACTAACAACTTCTTCACAGACAAAGGAAAATCACTGAATGCTTTTAAGCAGAGAAGTAATAGGATCAAATTTTAATTAAAAAAAAAATTTTGGGGCATCCATCAGAAGAACCAACCATGAAGACCGCCTACTAGTAGTAGCCAGAATTAGCCTATTGCAATTGGACTGGTGAGCCTCAGTAAGCCTGATGCAGTGGCAAAGTTGGAAAAAAGAGCTTATCATTATAAAATATTTAGGCCGTAGAAGGATTCAGCTTTTAGAGTGACTTGAAGTAGGGATACCAAATGAAAGAAAGACAGAGGCTGAAGACTTTTTCCGTCTAGTGGCGTAGTGTAAAATGGTAAGCTGAGTTCACTTTAAGACATATTAATTGTAAAATGCCTATGAAATATCCAAGAGGTGATGAGAAACAACATTAAAAATAAAATCATGAAAATTATGTAGCAACTTTAAAAGGTGATCATGGATTAATGTCAAGTGGGGAACAACTATAAATATATCTCTATGCCATGATTACAAAAATCTCCAATGCGATACAAATTAGATATGCATACAAAGGCTAGATGTAATTTTGAAAAATGAAACTGGTTTCATGTGTTGAAATGACAGGGCTTTAGGTAATTTTTTAAAAATTTTCATTCACTTGTAAAAATTATTTTGCAGTGAAAGTAATAAAAAGATGACCAACAGTTTCTGTGAGATGTAAGAGAAGGTTGCCATAAACTAAAGAATTTAAGGAAGACTTGCTGGAGGAGGTGAGGCTTGAATAAGGCCCTGAAGGAGTAGAAAGAAATTATGACAAAAAGATTAATGTTTCCCTTGCTTCTACATGAAAAACTGCAACTACTTCAAAGAATGAACAATACAATTCTATTGTGTATAGTAACAAAGGGTGAACAAAGCTCTTTGCAAACTTGAAACTAATCTGATTTGTTCTAACAGAATACCACAGAATGGATAATTTATTAACAACAGAAGTTAGTTGACTCACTGTTCGTGAGTTGGGAAGTCCAAGATAGAGGGGCTGCCCCTGGTAAGAGTCTTTTTGCTGCATCATAACATGGCAGAAGGCATCCCATGGTGAGGAAGTGCATGTACAAGACAGAGAAATCAAACTCCTGAGATAAATAAGCCACTCCCACAATAATAACATTAACCCATTCATGAGGTTGAATCATCCATAACCTAATCACCTCGTAAAGGTCCCACCTCTTAACACCACCATAACGACAATTACACTTCAGCCTCAGTTTTGAAGGAATTTCAAACCATGCACTAGTTGAACTTGTGTCTCCACTTTCCAGGAGAATGTGACATCTCTTGTTCTAACTAAAAAAAAAAAAAAAAAAAAAAAAAAGTTGCTCCCATATTTTAGATTAAGAAACAGATACAATTGGAGGACACAAATGGATCCAAATATTGCAAGGGCTGTGCTACGTAAGTCTTTCTGCCAAATTTTCAGATTGCATTGGCTTCAGCTGTCTTTGAGGCAGCTGCCACCATGACCATTGTATGCAGTGTATAAACTCACAAAGTTTTGCTGTCTGAGGGTAACCAGCCACACTCGAGAGTCTTTGTTTTCTGCCATTTTCCATTTGACTCAGATTCAGATGAAACAGTACACTATAGAGCATTGGTGTTAACTTCTGAGAAGCTGCTGAAGATATCTGATGATACAAACAAGTAGTGTTGAGGAGTTAACTCCTTGTAGGGCAAACTTGGACCAGTAGTAATCAAGAAATGAGGGCGGGCCAGGCAGATAAATTCTTCTTTCATCCCTCACTCTACTGGAATGTTCTAACTCCTGATTTTGCCATACAGCCTGAGTGGGTTGACCTGCTGCATGATCTGCTATTTCTTTCAGGTTATTGTGAAGTAACAATCAATATAGTAGCTTGTATGGCTTACCATCCTTACCTGCCTTGCTTCCCTTTCCTCTCATTCTTGCTGCTCTGGACATATACCTCTCAAATAAAGCATTAGTACTAAGTCCTTGCCTCAGATTCTATTTTCTAGGGAACCCATGCTAAACAACTACATTACCTAGACTCCTTTGAAATTAGATAGGAACATGCAGTGGGATTCCAACCAATCAAATATAAAGAGAAATTATACATACCACTTCCAAACTTGGCACATGAAAATTTCTGTGCATTCTCAGCTCTGCTTTTTTTCCCTACAGAATATCTAAAAGGAAAAAAAAGGCCTTCTTTTAAGCCAATATGTAGAAGAACCTCTATTACCTAGGTCTCTGAATGGGTAGATGAGAGCTGTCTGCTGACTTTTCACATTTCCACTACCATTAGATGAATATGAAATAAGCTCCTATTACACACACACACACACACGCACACACACACACACACACACACGTGAGGTCTACTTATCACAGTAATCACTGTACCCTGGTTAATAAACCTATGTTGTCATTAAAATAAATAACCATAATTTTAAAAGTATAGTGCTAATTTTGAAAGAGAAAGTTTTTCTCTTTTTTCCTGTTACTTAAAACTATATTTTATCTGTAAATCTGTATAAATTAAACAACAAAATCATGTTTTTCCAAAATCCATAGTTAATAGGTCCTCTTTAAAAGCCTCTTCCACCTCATTACCCTCCAACCACCTGCCACACATCCCCAGAAAATATCCAAATGATCTGAACTGTAAGATGCTCATCAGTACAGACATTTTTGTGCTGGTTTTACTAAGACAATAATCTTAGGAATGCAAAAAGAAACTAATCCAGATTCAACCACTGAAACTAACAGACTTCTGCATTTCTATACTACATGCTACTCATGAATAAGAACGATTATTCTCTAAAAATTAGAAACATCACCTGGGGAGGGATACTTGGTTTTTTACTTTATTTTATAATAGATGGTGCCCTCTATTCTTCAGGAGACAACTGTGTACATAACCATTTTGCTCATTCGCAATCACTGCTCAATGGGCTCAATCTTTTATACAAACAACTCAAAAACCTCCACTAAATTCATTCTCTTTCTCCCTCTTGATATCTACACAATCACTCCCTAAAGATAAGCCTGTTATATAGTGGAAATAGTAAATACCTACCCTTCTCTCCCAGCACTTCGTTCACTAGAAAAAGAACAGATGCTGGGTCAGTCATGTGCTAAGAATTAATGACAGCAACACATCAGAAAAGTTGCTAGGGAGAAACACAACCCAAATCAAAGACTGGGGAAGGGGTGAGTCAGGAATGCTGGAGGAAGTCAACATCTGTGGCTTCTTGCTGGAGGGAAATTAATGGTCCATTTTCAGTAAACAGTGCTGGAAAAACTGATATCCACGTGCAGAAGAATGAAACTATACCCCTATTTCTTGCAATATGCAAAAATCAAATGAAAATGGACTAAAGACCTAAATCTAAGACCTCAAACTATGAAATTACTACAAGAAAATATTGGGGGAAGTCTCTCAGCCACTGGTCTGAGCAAAAATTTCTTGAGCAATACCCATAAGCATAGGTAACCAAAGCAAAAATGGACAAATGGGATCACAGCAAGTTAAATAGCTTCTTCCCAGAAAAGGATACCATTAACAAAGTGAAGAGACAACCCATATAATGGGAGAGAGCGTTTGCAAACTACTCACCTGAGAAGAGATTAATAACCAGAATATATAAAGAGCTCAAACAACTCTATAGAAGAAACTTTAACGATCTGATCAAAAATAGAAAAGATTTTAATAGACATTTCTCAAAAGAAGATATACAAATGGCAAACAGACATATGAAAAGGTGCTCAATATCAAATAATCATTTGATTTGCATTTGAAGTACAAATCCAAATCACTATCAGATGTCATTACATCCCAGTAAAAATGCCTTATATACAAAAGACAGGCAATAACAAATGGCAGAGAGGTGGTGAAGGAAAAGGAATCCTTATACACTAATTGTGGGAAGATAAATTAGTACAAACACTATGGAGAACAGTTGAAGGTTCCTCAAAAAACTAAAAATTGAGCTACCATGTGATCCAGCAATCCCGCTGCTGCATATATACCCAAAAGAAATGAAATCAGTATATCAAAGTGATATCTGCACTCCTATATTTGTTGCAGCACTGTTCACAACAGCTAAGAACTGGAAATAACCTGTTAATCAATATATCAATATATATGAATATATATATAAACATTTTTCTTTATCTATATATTTTATTGTACTTCAGGTTCTGGGGTATATGTGCAGAACATGCAGGATTGTTGCACAGGTACATATGTGGCAATGTGGCTTGCTGCCTCCACACCCCCATCACCTATATCTGGCGTTTCTCCCCATGTTATCCCTCCTCAACATCCCCGCCCACCACTGTCCCTTCCCTATTCCCCCACAACAGACCCCGTGTGTGTTGCCTTGGAGGCAACGCCACACATCTACAACCATCTGATCTTTGACAAACCTGACAAAAATAAGCAATGGGGAAAGAATTCCCTGTTTAATAAATGGTGTTGGGAACACTGGCTAGCTATGTGCAGAAAGCAGGAACTGGACCCCTTCCTGACACCTTACACTAAAATTAACTCCAGATGGATTAAAGACTTAAAATTAAGACCTACCACCATAAAAATGCTAGAAGAAAACCTAGGCAAAACCATTCAGGACATAGGTATAGGCAAGGACTTCATGTCTAAAACACCAAAAGTATTGACAACAAAAGCCAAAACAGACAAATGGGATCTAATTAAACTCCACAGCTTCTGCACAGCAAAAGAAACAGTCATTAGGGTGAACCGGCAACCAACAGAATGGGAAAAATTTTTGCAATCTACCCATCTGAAAAAGGGCTAATATCCAGAATCTACAAAGAACTAAAACAGATTTACAAGAAAAAAACAAATCCATTCAAAAGTGGGCAAAGAATATGAACAGACAATTTTCAAAAGAAGACATTTATGAGGCCAACAAACATGAAAAAATGCTCATCATCACTGGTCATTAGAGAAATGCAAATCAAAACCATCTCACACCAGTTAGAATGACGATCATTAAAAAATCTGGAGACAGCAGATGCTGGAGAGGATGTGGAGAAACAGGAACACTTTTACACTGTTGGTGGGGGTGTAAATTAGTTCAACCATTGTGTAAGGCAGTGTGGCGATTCCTCAAGGACCTAGAAATAGAAATTCCATTTGACCCAGCAACCCCATTACTGGGTATATATCCAAAGGATTATAAATCATTCTGTCATAAAGACACATGCACACGAATGTTCATCGCAGCACTTTTTATAATAGGAAAGACCTGGAACCAACCCAAATGCCCATCGATGATAGACTGGACAATGAAAATGTGGCACATATACACCATGGAATACTATGCAGCCATAAAAAACGATGAGTTTATGTCCTTTATAGAGACATGGATGAATCTGGAAACCATCATTCTCAGCAAACTGACACAGAACAGAAAATCAAACACTGCATGTTCTCACTCATAGGCAGGTGTTGAACAATGAGAACACATGGACACAGGGAGGGGAGCATCACACACTGTGGTCAGTTGTGGGGGGTTAGGAGAGGGACAGTGCGGGGTAGGGAGGGTGGGGAGGGATAAGAAGGGGAGAAATACCAGATAGAGGAGATGGGGGGATGAAGGCAGCAAACCACTGTGCCATGTATGTACCTATGCAACAATCCTACATGATTTGCACACAGATCTCAGAACCTAAAGTACAAAAAAAAAAAAAAAAACAGGAGATTCTGTCATTTGCAACTTCGGAGATGAAACTGGAAATCATTATGTTAACTAAAATAAGCCAGACACAGAAATACAAACAACACATGTTCTTACTTACTTGTGGGGTCTATAAACCAAAACAACTGAACTCATGGACATAGGGTGTAGAAGGATAGTTACCATAGGCTGGGAAGGGCAGTAGGGGGTTGGTGGGGTGATGTAGAGAGTTAATGGATACAAAAAAATAAAATGAATAAGATTTACTATTTGATAGCACAATAAGGTGACTATAGTCAATAACCTAACGGTACATTTTTTAATTACTTAAAGAGTATAACTGGACTGTTAGTAACTCAAAGGATTAATGCTTCATGGGGTTAATACCCCATTCTCCATGATGTATTTATTTCACATTGCATGCCTGTATCAAGATATCTCATGTACTCCATAAATAAATCCACCTACTATGTACCCACAAAAATGTTTAAAAATTGAAATTAGGCTGGGAGCAGTGGCTCACACCTATAATCCCAGCATTTTGAGAGGTCAAGGAGGGTAGATCACAAGATCAAGAGATCAAGACCATCCTGGCCAACATGGTGAAGCCCCGTCTCTACTAAAAATACAAAAATTAGCTGGGTGTGGTGGCACATGCTTGTAGTCCCAGCTGCTCAGGAGGCTGAGGTAGGAGAATCGCTGGAACCTAACAGGCAGAGGTTGTAGTGAGCCGAGATCGTGCCATTGCACTCCAGCCTGGAGACAGAGCGAGACTCTGTCTCAGGAAGAAAAAAAAAATTGAAATTAAAAGAAAGAAACAGTTCATAGATCTTGCTAAGTCTCAGCTTCACTAATGGGACATCTTAAATAGAGGGAAAAACTTTGCATTTTATTTGTTTGTTCATTCAACATATATTTATTGAGAACTTATTATACACCAGGTGCAGTCACTAGGAACATACAAGATAATTAGGTGCCTCTTTGTATAGAGCTTGTGGACTAGTATGGAAACTCCCCATTATACTTTCTACAAGTCAAAGATGCCAAGGGAGCCCCACATGCTTTTCTGAGAAAAATAAATTGCAAAAGAAGTTATTTTTATTATCTTAGACTTCAATTATAAAGCTTCTAAAAGTATCCTTCCATGGTTTAAGATAGAAATCTCAGGACTTTGGTTACTGAACTAAAATTCAGAACATAACTTCTGATAAATAGTATTTCAACTATTTATCTAAAGACCTTAGGAGAGAGATTTTTTTCTCTCCTAAAGTCTTTAAATACATTATCTGATTTGCTCCTGTGAGTTAGGTATTGGATCCCATCTTCAGCTGAAAAATATAGAGCTTCACAGAGATTAAATAGAGTCTCAGAGAAGCTAAGTAAGGTCATATATCCATTCTTTCATTTTTACTTATTTATTGAGTATTCATTCTTACACATATTTATTGGGCATCCATATATTTTGGAACACATTTATTGGGCATCCACTATCAATAACGGGGTGTGTGTGTGTGTGTGTGTGTGTGTGTGTGTGTGTGTATTAGCCAAGGTTCTCCAGAGAGAGAAAGAGAGAGAGAGAGAGAGAGAGAGAGAGACACTTATAAGAATTCACTCATGAGCTTATCTGGAGGCCAAGAAGTCCCAGGATCTTTCATCCACAAGCTGGAAAACCAGGAAAGCCAGTGGTGTGATTCACTCTGAGTCAAAAGGCCCAAGTACCAGCTGCACCAATGTCTGAGGGCAAGAGAGGATGGGTGTCCCAACTTGAACAGAAGCAAATTTGCCCTTCCTTTGCCCTTTTGTTCTGTTCATGGCCTCAACAGACTGGATAATACCCATCTACATTGGTAAGGGTGATTTTCTTTACACAGACTCCCAATTGAAATGCTGATCTCTTCCAGATACACTTTCACAGACACTGCCAGAAATAGTGTCTTACCAGCTATCAGGACATCCCTTACACCAGTCAAATTGACACCTAAAATTAGCCATCATGGTGTGTACATACTATTCAGGACAGGAAAGAGAACAATCAACAATAGAGACACCTCCCCTCCCCTGATCCCACCAAAAGAAAAAACACCTGCCCTCATGGAGATTGCCTCCAGGAAGGAAGAAAAAAATGTGCATGAATAAAATACATGCTTACCAGATAGGAAAACATACTAAAGGGAAGAATAACACAGGGGGAAAGGAAAGGATGTGTTCAGGTAGGTGCTGCAATTTCAGATAGGGAAGCTAAGGAAGGACTGTTTAAAAAATATGATAGGTGAGCAAACACCCCAGGAGGTGAGGCAGTGAGCTATGTGGTTATGGGAGATAAGAGGAGCCCTCCAGTGTGAGATTACAAAGGTGCAAAGCATTGGGAGAACCCTGACCTGAGTTGGGAGAACGCTGGCCTGCTGGAGTTGTAGTCATGAGACCCATGGGCTGCAGCGGAATAATCAAGGGGATGAGCAGCAAGAAAAAGGGTCAAGGAAGGAAAGAGATGAAAGACCAAGCCAAAACCTCAGCATTTACTCAGTCATTGTAAGAACGCTGGCTTTTACTCAAAGCTGAATCAAAGGAGGGTGCAGAGCATTGGAAAGGTGTGATGTGACTTGTATTTTAACAGAATCATTTTGCCTGTTTTGTTGAGAATAGATTGTAAGGAGCTAAGGGCAGGAGCAGTGAAACCAGGCAGATTGTTCTTGCAACAGTCCCAGTGAAAGACAGCTAAGGCCTAAACCAGAGCAGTAGCAGTGAAGGTACTGAGAAATGGCCATCCAGCTTCTGCATGTATTGTGAAGGTAAATCCAACAGGATTTTCTGACAGATCAGATAGAGATTACCCTCAATGTTTCTGACCTGAATAACAGGAAGAATAGATTGTCATTTATTGCAATAAGAAAAGATAATGGGACAGAATCCTCAAACTGAGAATCTCTAAGGACTGTAAACCACAGGACAAGGCTAGTTCTACGTAAATTGTAATCTAAAAGTATTGTTTTCATTTTTTACTTTTCTAAATAACAGCAAGGGAAAAGCAAGAAGAAAGCAAATAGGGAAATGGAAATTTGTTTTTAATTCGTAAGGAAGTCTTTTTCACTATTTCCCAGGAAGACTTTCTCATTTCTACCAAAATGGTTGTCTTAGTTTGGGTTCTCACAATTCTCAGCAAGCAGAAGTGTGGGCCATGGAAGTGGAACAGGGGAAGAGGGTCAGCCAATACAAGGATGCATCATGGAGCTAGTAGCCACTGTGGGCATTGAGACTCAGTCCAGTGGGTCTCTCTAAGAAGCCATATAAAATGCATGCCAGAATTGTCCCTGTGACAACCGTGGGGTATTTTTCACTGTCTTCTACCTCCATTGGTTGAAGGCTGTCACCACAAACATGGACTCCACCACACTTATTGACAGTCCCTGTGGTGATGAGCAGCCTTTGTAGGCATCAGAGGAAGTCCTGAGGCCAAAATTCAGAGCAACATAATGGTAGACACTTGAGTTGGGACACTGTCAACGTGCATGGAATTCTCGAATTCACCTGACCTTAAATTAGGTGGGAAGGGTGTGATATGTGGTGCGAGTCATCGCAAATGACAGCGACACTGTTGTCCATGCCTCCCTGCACCTGCCTTGGGCTTTCACCTCTCTCCACTTTGCTTCTCTGATTTTCTTACCATTACACTCTCAAACACTTTATTACCTATGAGCTGTGACCAGCAGTCAAAGTTCAGGTGAAATTTCACTTCCTCTCAAAAAACCGAGGACCATTTCCAGTTAGAAGTGCCTTCCACTCTTCTTAATGGCTACAGCATGAACACCCTTAACTATGGACACTTAACTTCAATGTCTTATGGATAGTTAAATCTTTAATACATGCTTTAGCTTGCCAAGTAGATCTGGCCATCCTGGCCATATGATGGCCAGAATTCTTTGTATCCACTCTGTTGATTTATTCTACCCCATATAAGTGGATTTGACCTTCTCTGGTGGCACAGAGGGGCAAAGAGAGCAACCAAAATAGCTGATGACCATGATCACTAGTATCTTGGGTTGCATCAAAAGCCACTAGGAAAATCAACTTCCTTTATTCTCCCCAAAACTGACAGGTAGAACAGGCGATTCCACAAATATAAACACTTGGCATATTTACTCTGCTTGAAAGTCTCTGAAAACTCTTTAAAAAAAATTAAGATTGTTTTAATGAACCCTTATGGCCAGGTGAAGTGGCTCACATCTGTAATCCTAGCACTTTGGAAAATTGAGGAGGGAAGATCATTTGAAGCCAGGACTTTCAAGACCAGTCTGATCAATATGATGAGGCTTCACCTTGAAAAAAAGTAAAAAAAAATTAAAAAAATAAAGCTGGGCCGGGCGCGGTGGCTCACGCCTGTAATCCCAGCACTTTGGGAGGCCGAGGCGGGTGGATCATGAGGTCAAGAGATCGAGACCATCCTGGTCAACATGGTGAAACCCCGTCTCTACCAAAAATATAAAAAAAAAATCAGCTGGGCATGGTGGTGCGTGCCTGTAATCCCACCTACTCAGGAGGATGAGGCAGGAGAATTGCCTGAACCAAGGAGGCAGAGGTTGCAGTGAGCCGAGATCGCGCCATTGCACTCCAGCCTGGGTAACGAGCGAAACTCCGTCTAAAAAAAAAAAAAAAAAAAAAGCCAAGTTAGGTAGCATGTGCCTGTGCCTGTAGTCCTAGCTACTAAGAAGGCTGAGAAGGGAAAATCCCTTGAGCCCAAGAGTTTGAGGCTGCTGTGAGCTATGATTGCACCACTACACTCCAACCTGGGTGACAGAGCAAGATCCTGGCTCATAGAAAAAGGTCAGGGGAACCCTTTTGACATGGCAGGGAGGGGTAGGGCTTCAAATAGCCTGACTGGTTTACAAATTGAATACATCTTTTTGCTGATTCAGATCAGGTATAGGCTAGACATAAGTAACAGCCATACAACTTCATTCCTCATATATTGTATTTTGTAAAAGGAAGATTCTACAAGCACAAGAAAAATGGGTGTAGTGGCTGACTCTTCTCCCAGAAAGACAATGACTTAGGCATAACCAATAATAGTACAAACGGCCTGATAGAGGGAAGAGAGGTGGGAAGGGTCCTTGAGCATATTAAGGCAACCCTGGATGTGGTAATATCTTGGTGGTTATATTATTTTTAATATCCTTATCGGTTAGAGATCCATACTTATACATTGATGTACAGCAAAAAATGCATCTAAAATATGCTTTTTTAAACGTCAGAAAAAAATAACAAAATGTTTATATTTGTTAAAGCTAGGTCATGGATACATGAGTGAAATCTGTTTTGCATATCTGAGAATTTTCATTATAAAATATTTTTTCAAAGAGCCACACACTGGGTCAGAAACTTGTGTACAGCTGAGGTATCAAGCTGTGACCCTCTAACTGTAGCAGCTGCTACAGCACCAATAAATAGAAAATTCATGAACCTTTAATTGCTCATCATCACCAAGGCATTGCTGCACAGAGTGGGAAGGTTTCCCCATGCTAGGGAACAGGGAGTCCTGGTGTAGTAAAAAATGTAGTCGCAGTCTTGGTTGTTCTGCACAAACTTTTCCCAGATCCCAGCCTGTCTCCCTTTCCCACTCAGTATAGTTAACAGAATGTCACAACCACAGAGTCCATGGCTCTTCACCATACCTGCAGCTTCAAGTACCTTCTTGACCACAACATTCGTTTTCTTCCTAACCTATTCATGTTCATCTAATCTTGCTATTTCAGTACATTAATTCTTGCCCAAAGACAAGAACATGACCTCCTCTAATAATTTCCCATTCATATTACTTAACCAGTTTGTTGATTCTACTATGAGTATCTCCCATATTCATTAAGAGCTACCATTCTGCCATTTAGCTTGTTTTTTCAAATTTAATTTCTCTCAAAAATGGATTCAACTCTGCATTGACCCAAACTCTTCTTTCCAACCAATATTTCCTTCACTTAGCAGCTCCCATAGGAGACTTAGCTCAGAACTAAGCAGAGGCTGTTATCTAGTAAACAGCCCTTGGTTTTACTCATTGAGCTACTAACTAAATCCAAGGATTTAGGAGTGAAAGCTTCATTCATTCATTCATCCAAAAAGCAGTTGACAAGCACCTATTGTATGCCATCTCCTAGATCTATGAAAAGAAACAAATTAGGTACCAACTTTGAAGAAACTCAAAATCTAATAGGAGATAAACGCATAAGCAGCTGTAATTAGATTATTTTTAAATAACCTAATTATATCTATTTATATATATATTTCTAACTTCTATATATTATATACTAAATATATGTTTCTAACTACTATATATTAGAAATATATATAGAAATAAATATGTAGAAATATATATTTCTGTGTGTGTGTATATATGTATATGCATATATGTGGTGCAAGTCATCACGAATGACTGCCACACTGTGTTACCCATACTTCCCTGAACCTCTATACACGTGTGTGTGTATATATATAGTCTCTACACCGAAACATACACACATATATCTATGTATATATACACACACATACATACTAGATAAGTGGCAACATCAGTGAATATACTCACTTTGACTTTTTGGAGTTACAAAATGGAGGTATGTAGAGGAGGCTTCCCAAAAATTAAAAAAAAACAACAATTTGATTTAGCTCTATGAGGTGGAATAGCAGTTCATCAAGATATAGGCTGGGCACAGTAGCTCACACCTGTAATCCCAGCACTTTGGGAGGCCAAGGTGGGTGGAAAACTGTGGTCAGGAGTTTGAGACCAGCTTGACCAACATGGAGAAACCCCATGTCTACTAAAAATACAAAATTAGCTGGGCATGGTGGCCCATGCCTGTAATCCCAGCTACTTGGCAGACTGAGGGAGGAGAACTGCTTGAACCTGGGAGGTGGAGGTTGTGGTGAGTCGAGATCGCGCCATTGCACTCCAGCCTGGGCAACAAAAGCAAAACTACAAATCAAAAAAAAAAAAAAAAAAAAATAGAATTGGAGATATAAATTAGAAAAACCTGGGTGAAGCTAAAATTAACAACAGGAAATCATAAAACATAAGGTTGGAAGGGTAGAACATAAAGGTTCTAATGATATGTACTTTGAGACTTATTCCACAGAAAATAGAAAGTCACTAAAAGCTTTTAAGCAGAGCTGCCAAACAACAGGATTTGCATTTTAGAAAAATTACCCTAGAATAGAGTAGATGACTTTGAAGATTTGGGGTGAGGTAATGGAGCAGAGCAATGAGGCAGCATCAGCAGTTACAGGATGATCATACCTGTTCGAAGGAGTGAAGATGCAGACCCGAATACGGTGAATTGGACTGATCCATAAATGAATGTACCAGCCTGATTTAAACTTGTATTTTTCCCTAAAAGGGCATTTCTTCTAATAAGTTATCCTGGGCATTTTTAAGGGAAAAATTGAGGAGCAGAGGACAGATTGTATGGCATGGCTCTGTGTTACCACTCAAATCTCATCTCAAATTGTAATCCCCATAATGCCCACATGTCAAGGGAGGGAGTTAGTGGGAGATGATTAGATCATGGGGGAAGTTTTCTCCATGCTGTCTTCATGACTGAGTGAGTTCTCATGAGATCTGATGGTTTTACAAGTGTTTGACAGTTCCTCCTTCATGCACTTACTCTCTCCAGCTGCCATGTAAGACATGCCTGCTTCCCCTTCTGCCATGATTGTAAGTTTCCTCAGGCCTCCCCAGCCATGCAGAATGGTGAGTCAATTAATCCTCTTTTCTTTATAAATTACCCAGTCTCAGGAAATTCTTTATAGCAATGTCAGAAGGAACTAATGCAGCAGATAACAAACAAATCTATAAATATTATATATATATATATATATATATGTATGTATGTATGTATACACACACACACACACACACACACACACACACACACACACACACATATATCTTGCTATTCCCTATTATTCAAACTTTCCCTTTTCTTTCCTTCCCCAGATACCCTCAGCATGATCAGGTTCCACATTTGTGTTGACCTCCTACCAGCTATTTCTTGTCTTTTTTCTTCCTAATTTTGAGCTTTGACCCTTACTGTTCTACAAATCTTGGTTTTATACTGCAAAGGCTCTTAGTTCTAGAATGATGGCCAAGTGGCCAAACACATCTACCTGAGTGGACAAGAATGCGACATTGTCATGCAACCACTGTGAGGTATCAAAGTCAAGATCAATTTTGACAAGAATAAAAGCTTTCTATCCTGCTGCCCCTGCCTTATGGGATTTTTAGGGTTTAGAGAAATATCCATTGTATGTCCTAAAACACTTGAATGCCCACATGAGATTGAATGCCATTTCAATAAATAAGCCATTTAATAGTGATGGTTTACATAACAGAATTACTCAGTTGGCTTTTCTTGAATTGTTCATTTTATTTGTAAGTTCAGGGGAAGTTAGTTTTGGCCAAGTATCTTTTTTAATTTTGTTGAAAAATCAAGTTCCAGGTGGTGAGGTTCCAAATAATAGATGGTATGGCAAAAGTGTCAAAGCATTATAGGTTTAATTAAATAAGTGTCTATTGACTACTAACATAGGCATATTCTATTACAGAAAGACATTCATGTCTAATATAGAGTCCATTCTTTGAGAGAAATAGCCAGGCAATTCTTCAAGACAGTTACAGAACTGTGACTTACATGTTATTTGATGGTATACTAAGCAGGGTTCCTGACATCATTGTTGCATGGTCAATATCCGGTTTGACCACTTCATCCTCCTTTTCCTGGAGCCTTGACCACTTGTGCCCTTCTCTCGACATCTTTCTCCCGGCTTCTAAAGAACTAAGACACTGTTTCCAGCTGTCCTAACCATACTACTTTTCCACCATTCCAAAACATCCCGTGATCTAAAATTGCCCTTTCCTCTTCCTTCGTCAATTCTCTCCAAACAAGACCTCTATTTCATCTTCTAAGCTAGGTGTTAGAAAAAAGGCAATCAACATGCCTGATTAAGCCAATTCACACTGAAGTCTAGGTGGTACAAGGCTTAACTTTCATGACAGCTTTAAAAAAAACCTGTTATTCCAAATGGATCTTCGATTGGTAGGATGAATGAAGGAGTCATTTTTGAGGTGTGGGGAATCATACTTTTTTCTTATCTATTTATGCCGGCCAGAGACCCTACTTTCAATTTATTTTCTGCACAAAAGTTCCCTTCTGAACTAAAGCCAATGCATGCTATTTGGTTTATTCATACCTTAGTGCTATGATTCTCTATCTTAGGTCACCAGGTCACAATAAAGAACCATAAAAGAAACCTGGGTTGGTTTCACATTTCTTATAGTCTGTAGTTGAGTTCCTTCTCTAAAGCCACATTCACATATCTGAAGTGAAAGTTAAAAAAATAGTTTAAAAATATTTTTTAAACAGTGGTAGAATAGTGAGCACAGTGCATACCCTCTTCTGAGAGTGAATTAATATGGAGATCACAGACAGAGTGGTAGAACAGTGAGCACAGTGCATACCCTCTGCTGAGAGTGAATTAATATGGAGATCACAGACAGAGTGGTAGAATAGTGACCACAGTGCATACCCTCTTCTGGGATTGAATTAATAGGGAGCTCACAGACAGAGTGGTAGAATAGTGACCACAGTGCATACCCTCTTCTGAGAGTGAATTAATATGGAGCTCACACACAGAGTGGTAGAATAGTGACCACAGTGCATACCCTCTTCTGAGAGTGAATTAATATGGAGCTCACACACAGAGGGGTAGAATAGTGAGCACAGTGCATACCTTCTTCTGGGAGTCAATCAATATGGAGCTCACACACAGAGTGGTAGAACAGTGACCACAGTGCATACCCTCTTCTGAGAGTGAATTAATATGGAGATCACAAACAGAGTGGTAGAACAGTGAGCACAGTGCATACCCTCTTCTGAGAGTGAATTAATAGGGAGCTCACAGACAGAGTAGTAGAATAGTGAGCACAGTGCATACCCTCTTCTGAGAGTGAATTAATATGGAGCTCACACAGAGAGTGGTAGAATAGTGACCACAGTGCATACCCTCTTCTGAAAGTGAATTAATATGGAGCTCACACACAAGAGTGGTAGAATAGTGAGCACAGTGCATACCTTCTTCTGGGAGTGAATCAATATGGAGCTCACACACAGAGTGGTAGAATAGTGACCACAGTGCATACCCTCTTCTGAGAGTGAACTAATATGGAGATCACAAACAGAGTGGTAGAATAGTGAGCACAGTGCATACCCTCTTCTGAGAGTGAATTTATATGGAGATCACAGAGTGGTAGAATAGTGACCACAGTGCATACTCTCTTCTGAGAGTGAATTAATATGGAGATCACAGACAGCGTGGTAGAATAGTGAGCACAGTGCATACCCTCTTCTGAGAGTGAACTAAGATGGAGATCACAGACAGAGGAGTTAGTGACATCTTTGTGGCACTGCATCCTAACATCAGCTCTACATATGGACAAATCTGCCCTTAGAAGATCCCTAATATCCCTCATGTAAAAAATGAGCAATTAAGAGCCACAAACACTGTTTCTCACTAATGCTGCGGTCTTCCTCCCTTATCAGTTGAGATTGCTGTTTCTTCAGTTGCACACCGGATAAAATCAGGGTTTGCATTAGGGACTACGTTATAAGAAAAACATGTTTCTTTTAATAATAGACACACTTGGCCCTGGAATTCCCTTAAGTTATATACCTATGTAGATAGAGTCCACTGTATATTTGCCCCCCTTTGTTTAAAGAACACAATTTCTGTCCTCACAGTGTCTATAAGCTTGAGAATCACAGCACTATGGTATAAATAAACTGAAGAGACTGTCCCTCATGCATGCTGTGACAGAAATCAGCTTTCAGACCAGGTATGCTGAGTCCCAAACCTGTGCTACATCCCTGCTACAA
Organism: Saimiri boliviensis; assembly: GCF_048565385.1. Taxonomy (NCBI): domain Eukaryota; kingdom Metazoa; phylum Chordata; class Mammalia; order Primates; family Cebidae; genus Saimiri; species Saimiri boliviensis. The sequence continues at coordinate 36,118,001 of NC_133457.1, read as the reverse complement.
AAACTAAAAAGCAAGCCTAAAATTCACTATAGTCCCTAGAAAATCAAACCTTAGATATAAGACCAAGTTCCACTATCTTATTCTCTCAGCAGATCCTTAATATGTTTCTTCTCTGTGCCAGGTATTAGCTAAGCTCAGGTGATACAAAGTTGAATGAGATAGCACCCCTGCCTTCTTTGGGCTGGCTCATAGTTTAATGACATAATCAGGTGGTCACAGTGCAGTGTAATAGGTATTGTGACAGAGAGAGAAGCTGTCAACAAAGGGCACATACCCCCAGGGCGCCTAACCCATCTAAGGCAAAGGGTGCGCAGGGGACACCAGGGAAAACTGTTAAAGAACGAGGCATTCGGAGATCTGGTGTTGTATTTATTATTTATGATTTTATTTTTTAACCTTTGTATTTTGATATAATTTCAGATTTACAAAAAAAAGGTTGCAATAAAACTACAAAGAATTCTCAAATACCCTTTAACCAGATGTACTAAATGCTGTTATATCAAATATGCTTACATACATGTATGCACACACACACACACACACACACACACACACAAATATACATTTCTTTTTTCAAAAAATAATTGGAGGCTGGGCACTGTGCTTTATGCCTATAATCCCAGCACTTTGGAAGGCCGAAGTGGGTGGATCACCTGAGGTCAGGAGTTCGAGTCACCCTAGTCAAATGATGAAAACCCATCTCTACTAAAAATACAAAAATTAGCTGGGCATGGTAGTACACACATGTAATCCCAGCTACTTGGGTGGCTAAGGCAGGAGAATCCCTTGAACCCAGGGTGTGGAGGCTGCAGTGAGCCAAGACTGTACCACTGCACAACAGAGGCTCTGTCTCAAAAAAAAAAAAAAAAAAAAAAAGAGAGTAACTTACAGAGATTATGATGCCCCCTTTACTCTTGAAGATTCCAGTATATATCTCCTAAAAGCAAGGACATTCTCTTCCATAGCCTACAAGTAACAAAATCAGGAAACAAATACCAATACAATTCTACTATCTTATTTACAGACCTCATTCAATTGCACCAATTGTCCCAATGTGTACTCTGTAGCAGAAGAAATACCCAGCTCATATGCTGCATTCAGCTTTTGTGTCTACCCTACAATCTGGAACAGTTTCAGAGTATTTCTTTGTCTTTTATGAACTTGTAATTTTTGAAGTGCTGGTTATTTAGCAGAATGTCCCTGAATTTAGCGGCATGTCTCTGGTTTATCTACTAACTAATCTAACCTATTTTTCATGGTAAAATTTGACATAAACATGTTTGCCAGAAATATCATGAAGGTATATTGTGCTTTCTGAGATGAATTTTGAAGAATGAAGAGGAGTCAGCCCACATAACCTATTGCCATATTAATGCATTTTTGCATTCAGACTTGAGAGGATGGAAGACAGAAGGCAAAGGGATAGCCTATAATTTTACTAAATAATATTTATCAAGTAATTACTAAGCACCAAGCACTGTTTGAAATGCATTACATAAGTTAACTTCATCATCTTCACAACATCCTTATAACATCCTCACAACATCCTTATAACATCCTCACCATGACTATTATTTTTCCATTTTTCTGATGAGAAAGGATCAGGCACAAAAAGATGATGAGGCTAGCGCTTGGTGCAGCTAGTATTGAATTCCAGGCGGATTGACTCTTGCCCATTCTGTCAGAAGAAGGGTCTTACTTAGTGAAAGCAAAACGCTTACAAAAAACGGCTCGTGTCTTCAAAATCAGTTGGCTTGGAGGTGTGCAACTGGTCCAAGCAACTGGGTGTGGCTCTCCCGCCCTCTGCTGGCTGAATCAACTTATTGCATCCTTTTAACTGCTTTCTGCTCAATTGGATGGTCAAGTGCAGAGTAAAACCTCCATGCTAAGCAACAATGACTGAAATTTCTGCAAAACTCCTGAGTTACTCCTGACTTATAAGAATGCATAAGAATTTAGCATTCCTTTCATTTTTGTTTTCTGTGTGCCTCAACTCCCTGCTACATTCTAAAGATTGGTCAGCAGAATAAATCCTAAGCCCTGTCCTCACCAACTTCTTTCATAAAACTTCCCAGAATTTTTTTTTAACCATGGCAAATTTGGAATCCACTGAAGCAGTAAGAAAGCTAACGTTGAATTAATCAGAATACAATCCCCAGACAAGCCAATCATTACAGCTGAGAAAATCTGTAGGGAGGATGTTTGTCCTTGAAAAATATTTGAAAACGATCCAGTGTGAAGCAAAGTTATCTCACAGTAGGCTCTGAAGTGTCAAGTAAGGCCAAATCACTAGGCAAATAAGATGACAGAAAGGAAAAACTCCTTTGAATGAATCATAAGTAGCCTCTATTTTCCATCAAAAATCCTTTCTCTTCCAGGTAAAACCCTGTTCGTCCAAAATTCAGAAACCTCTAGGGCTTCCACAAAATTCAACTGTTTTCTCTAGTAAAAGGAAGAAATGGAAGTAAAATAAAACCAGAAGACAATGGAAAGGGTCTTAAAAGGGTGGCACACTGATTTATTCCATACACACAAGAAATGGGCCTGGCAAAAGAAAAAGAGTATGTTTAAATTCCCAAAAGATATCCTAGAAGCAATTCTGTTCATTCTGCCTGATGGCAAATACAAATATGTTAGTGGCCATTATTAAGCCACTTCTAACATCCCAGGGGAATGAACTCTTTACTGAAATTTTGAGAATGCTCACACCGAACACAAGAAGGTCCCATGTAAGTATTTATTTGATAACTTCTAGATGCCTGTCTGTTTATCTGTCAGGTTGGAAGTGACACAAATACATTTGCATATGGCTATTACCAGGCTGAGGGCTGAAACCTTTGCCCCCAGATCAAATCAACTCAGTAGAAAAATGTCCTGTGGTAGGTGATTGGGCTAAGCAAGGCTGTCACTTCAAAGACTTCTTATTTATAATGAAGCATCAAGATTTCCATGAAGAATGAATCAGAACTTTATACATATAATCCCAACTGGAAACTAATCTTCTAAGCTATACTGTGGCATTATTGTCACAATAACACTGCATAACAACCAACCACGAAACATCAGCAGCCTACAACATTAAGCATTTATTGCTTACATGTCTGGGGTTGTCAACTACATGACTCCACTGATCATACCTGGTTCCTCGACATGTCTGGGGCTGATGAGACTGTGTCTTTCATCATGCAGAAGCTACGCCAGTAATGTTCTCATGGCAGTGTTCTCAGCTAGACAACAGAAATATCCAATGCCTTCTTAGACCTAGGTTTAGAAATGGCATGCTGTCATTTCTGCTGCATTCTGTTGGACAAGGCAATTCCCAAACAAGCCCAAATTCAAGGAAAATAGACTCTATATTTTCATTGAAAGAAAATGCAGTCACAGAGCGAACAATGTGCATACAGTGATAGGTGAAGGATTGGGGCCACAACTGCAGTTTACTACAGGCCCAGAAAATCATTGAAATCCAATGGGTAACTCTCCACTTTCTCACATTTCACATAGATCCTTCTCAATGGATGCTCTAAAAACAGTGGTCTCTAGGTTGTCCTGGAAAGATTTAAGAAAGAAGAAATTCTTAAACCTTAAGGACTTTTGTTTCTGTGAGACCAGGAGCACACCAGCTAACTGAAGATATTATACCAGAGCCTTTGGATCTGATGTAAATTTGCATCTAGTGCCATCAATTTCTCACTGCCACCTTGTCCAGACTTCATTCAAGAGCAGTCTAGAGTTTAAGAAAAAGCAGGAAATTTTCCCTAATATTTTCTCCTGCTATATCACAATTTTTGGTCAAGAAATATATACAGTACTCATCTATATTTTTAAGAACTTTTCTAGTAATGTGTGATGAAATAAGATTAAAAATCAGGCTACTATAGGTTAATTTATTGATCAGTTGCAATAGGCATCTTTCTAGGTGAAAATTAAAACACATATACTATGCAGACTTTTTTTAATTGTAAGAAGGAACTAACAAAAGCCTTTTTTTTTTGTTTTGGAAATGCCCATGGTGAAACCTTGATACACACACACACACACACACACACACACACACACACCCCTATATAGTTCTCCAATAACAAGGTTATAACCACCTGTCATTATTTCCTTCCTTCTCAGATTTTTAAATCATTTTTTCATTCCATAACTGTTTAGCTACTTTTCTAGAAATACACAAATTAGAAATATTATAAGATCCCTCTTCCCTCAGTTTGTAAATCTATAATTGTAACTTCATGAAAGAGCCTAACATTTTCAATGATTACCTTTTCTTTACTGTATTCCAAGAGATTTTGCAAAGAGCAAGAACAAAAAATTAATCTTGTTTCTTTTTTTTTTTCCTAGTCTAAGTAAGACTAGAAGCAACAATATGATGAAATACATGCTTCTGGTATTTCCATCTTCCTGGATTGATGATATACCAGGCAGCCCAATTTTCCCCTAAAGGATAGGTGTGCATTCAAAATATTAAGCCCTTAACAAAGACAAATATAAATGCAATTTGAGAAACCCCATTTCTTTCCAAGTCCACTGCATCTATTAATGTAGCCCCCAGACCAAGGATCAGCTCATCTCACTGTAATACAAATTCTTTTACTCTGCCTGACACTCTGCCTACCTTTTTGTATGTTGGAATATAAAAAACAATTTCAAGAAATAAAAATCACCTCTTGTAACCTATCTTTGCTGATGCCAACCATATTGATTGCTTGACCTTTACGAAGTCTACTGACTAGGTGATGCGTGATGTTTGGGGATTAAACATGCTGACTTACTTTTTTTTCTAAGTCAAATTTAAACTCTGACTACCCAAAATCAAACCCTGCAGAGTACCTCAGCCTGTCCCCACTTTGCAGTGCTCTCCCTGACATTTGGATACCACTTATTGATTGAATTTTTAGCAGCTGTCATTCAAGGACATCCAGCTTTAGCTGGACAAGCACTGGAATGGCAGACTCCCAAGGGCCTGAAAATGACCCGGTTTGACACAAATGTGGATAATCTTTCTGCAGAAATAAATGGGTTCGACCAGGTCATCAGTTTAACTGATAACTCTCATTCAGTTATGACTGTCACAATTAAGAAACAGTTTTAGTAACAGAGGCATTCAGAGTTAGGGGTTTTCCTTTTCAGTAAAGGATATAGGATAAGAATTATTTAGCTTTCTCATTTCCAAATATTTTGGGAGCAACCCCATGGACAAAAATCTATTTTTATCTAACAGATGAGTCGTTAGCTTAATGTTGTAGGCTCTTTATTCATGACCATAAACCGCCATCATCACCAAAAGAAAAAAAAAAAAAAAAACAGATAATGATCTGGTGAAAAAAAAAAAAAAAGTCTGCCAAGTCTAATTGTGATTCTAAAAAAACTAGCCCTGGCTGCATATCAATTGAGTTTTGTTTAGCTTGCAATTAAAATAAAATTTTCCATCTTTCAAAAAGAATTTCAAAGCACTTTAAAATTGCAACTATTTTTAAAGCTAAGTACGTGCTCATCTTTGATAGCATATTTGCAAGCCACTCATGAATTCATAGATTAAAGTTAACTCTTCCATTTTCAACTGGTAAGCATGTCAGCCTTAGGAGCATACTCTCCACAATCACATATAGACTATAAACACCTCCACTAATAGAACTAACCACTAGAGCACCACCATTGACTCAATATATAATTTGGACTAGAACATATACATCTTAACAGCTTGGATGGTTTAATTTCATGTGTACAGGCACTGTAGGACACTAGCCCCAATTCCCTTGAGCAGTGTTCCAACTGGCATAGCAAAGGCTTAAGTTGTAGATTGCATATTCTCGCTTCACACTCAAAATATAATTAAGGTGATTGAGTTATTGGCCATTTTTAGTATGCTGTTAATGTTGTTTTTGGAAAGACAATCTTATTGTAAAGTAATATTTGACTGTAAAGAACAGAACCAGCACTTTCTGCCATCAAGGAAGAATTCCTCTCACAAAACCTGTGGTGACCTGGAACCACTTAATACTGGCTCTCAAGAGTTGATTGGGTACATCACCTCCCAATGCCATGTTCAGTGGTGTCAGGTTAGTAGCGTGAACTTGGCCATGATAGGAGTATTTACTCCACAGAAATTGGAAAACACTAAAAATTATCAGACAGGGTAGCAAGGTTAGTATCAGCTATAGGAGAGGAATTCTACAGCAGTTCTGTCCAGTAAAACTTTCTGCAATGGGGCTGGGCATGGTGGCTCAGGCCCATAATCCCAGCACTTTGGGAGGCAAAGGTGGGAGGAGCTGCTTGAGGCCAGGAGTTTGAGACCAGCCTGAGCAACATAGCAAGATTCTGTCTCTACAAAAAAAAAAAAATAAAAATAAAAATAAAAGAACTTTCTGCAATGGTAGAAATACGCTTATATTTGTACTGCCCAATGCAGTAGCCACTAAACGCATGTGAGTAATTGAAACATGGCTAGTATAGCCAAATAACTAAATTTTCATTTTATTTTTAATCTGAATAGCCATATGTGAGTAGTGGCTACCATTTTGGACTGTGCAGTTCCACTGTGATATAACAAGTGATGGCATCTTCCAAGAGTCAGGGGACTGAGATACATAAGAGCTTAAAAAGAGGGAGAAATGCCAGATATAGTATGCACCTAAAGTAAAATAAATAAAATTTTTTTTAAAAAGCTTGAAAAGAAAGAGGAGCACCCAAGAAACGGATTACTTCAGGTCCTGGAATAATGAAATGTAACAGCAAAGCTTTGCCAAGTTCTTCTATCACATTTTGAATCTGCTCTCCATACATTTATTCATTCACAGACCTGGAACAATTAGTTGTAGGAACAGACAGATGAAGGCCACCTCCTCATTAAGGTAGCTTAGTAAAGAAGAGTGGCCCAATGCCCTAAAATAGTGTTTCTCAAATTTTAGCATGCATCAGAATCACCTGGAGAACTTGTTAAAGCACATACTCCTGAGCTCTGTTCTCATAGTTTCTGACATCACAGGTTCGAGTTGGAGACCAAGAATTTGCATTTCTTACAAGTTCCTAGGCAATGCTGATGATGACAGTCTGGAAATCCCTTGGAGAACCATTGCTTTCGAGCTAATTTATGGCAATCTCCAATTTCTGCTTCTTCTATCACAGTCTACATGCTTTTCACTCTGCGAAAGTCCTACTGACCATGTTTCCTAAGATGCTAGAGCACATTTCATTACTCCTTGTTGGTAATTCTGTTCTTAAGGTCTGGAGTTAAAACTACAAGACACCTGACAAGCTCTGCTACTTTATCTATTCCATAGTCCCTGGAGCTTTGCTGTTTCCACTATGCCAGATGCTACTTTCAGATGTACAATCTAGAGAGTTTCTGCTCATAGCCCCAGCTGTTTATGAAAACTGCAGACATCAGCTAATCTTTTTCTCTCTTTTTCACTCTTTCTCTCCATGCCTTATAATACCGTCCAATAACGCGCCCTCCACACAAGCACAAAGAAACAAAATAAGTTCCACTCTGCAAGTTCCTTGACCATATGGATTCAGCAGGAGCTAAATGACTATCTGTCCTCGAAGTAGAATGGTATGAAGGGACTCTTTCCCAAATGGAAATGCATTTACTTGAATAGACTGGAGACCCAGGAATTCAGATCACGAGAGTAAATGGCTTCTCCAGGGCTTTGTCAAGCCTATTTTAATTCTAGTTTAACAAACAAAGAACAATAAAGGCTTTCTGCTTTCTCCTGTTCTTGTTCCATCCCCGCTCATTCACAGGAGTAAGACAGTGTTCAGGAGGCTATTTCAGCAACTGATCTTGAGGGAGCTAGGGTGAAGAAAACTGGTAACTACAAGGTTAGTCGTCAAGACAGAAATGATAGCTAAAAGTGCATGTTAGCAATATAAAGGGAAGTTATAAATCAAGAGAAATAAAAAAGGGTCAGTTTCTGAGGCACCAGCTATTTCCTTGATTGCTTCAAGTTTTCTTTCTGATTAAATGTTTCCTCATTTTCTAATACAAACTTCTGTTATGTGTAATCAGCGCACTGTTAGGAAATTAAGGTACACTTTAAAAGTGAGAGCAGAGCTACCAAATTTTGTCCTTTCAGCAACATAAAGCTATTTTTATCTCCAGACTTAATCACTTCTAGACTAGGGAAAAATTCCTTCGCTTTTCACCATAAACAAGAGATTAAATCTAAAAGTATTGAATAAATAAAAGTGGGTATTACTTCTCTTTACATATAGATTATGATTATAAATTATAATTTATGGTGTGAATTATTTACATTGTTTTAAATCTATCTAAAATGGCCTTAAATAATCTTCTTAATGGCAGAAACAATTGATGTGTGTTCAAAATGCAAATTAATTTTAAAGTTAGTCTGAATAAAATAGCTCCGAGATAGTATACCAAACTGTTCCCCTACCACACATACACACTAAAATTTCTAGTGCAGTCCTAAGTCAGATTTTCACGAACTTCCAAACTTCCTCTGCTCAGAAAATCAAAAGTTGACTATTTGTCTAAAGAATATTATTTATACTTTCCAGCCTAAAAAAGTGGTAAAAATTGAGGTTAGTAACATGCTTATAAAATAGCAATGACGTATATAATTTTACCCCATAAATGTTCCCTATCAAAAAGCTACTAATCTTTATCCATCTCCTTTCTTTTCTCACACATTTTTTATACTATATACATTCACCAGGTCTTGTAGTCACTTATTTTTCCATTTTACACTTTCTTCACCTTTAAATTACACATATTTAAAAACATCAAGAAGAGCTGAGTTAACATTCATATTAATTGATTGTAATTGTTCACTGAAACTAAGGTGCTCTGCTCTTGTCAAGAAGTATTGTACACTCTGCCCCCTAGGATAAGATGTCCTTTAAAAAGAATTCTGAAAGCATCACACTTATAACACAGAAGCAGTATGGTCCCAGAACTTGAAAAATGTCTGTTTATAGTGTTTTCTTGATAATAGAGCAGGTATCTAACTATATGCTAAATGTTCTAGCAGTTCATAAGTTAATTATAAAGAATTAATCTTCATTTTTCTAGTACTCTTTCTTGTTCATTTCAAAGCTTCTAATTCACAATGAATCCACCTGTTATTGCATGCTCACCATATGCTGGACACTGTCACATCCTTTATACCTGTGAACTTAGCTCTTTATATTAGCTCATTCAAGCATTATAACAACCCATCACAACAATCATTTCACAACTGCAAAAACTGAGTTTAAAACAAAATTAAGAATTTTCCTGGTTCACACAGCTAGTAATGGCAGAGCTGAGTTCCAAACCCTGAAGCTTCAAAGCTCATCATTAAATTAGAATTCCTTCAACACTGTAATCCCAGCAAAAGAGCTCTGAGAGATATTCTTTTGGCATATCTACAGTTGCGAAAGAGAAAATTTCTGAAGATCTCTTTGATAAGTGTTATACATATGTGACTTTGATTAATTTATGCTTACAAACATATGTATGTTATTATTGCCCATTTTATTTTGCAAAGTGACCTAGGAAGTGTTCTGTTGTGTTTTTTATATTTATCAAATAAATGCCCTCCTAAAATGTCAAAAAAAAGAATAAGATGGCAGCTTTTCAAAGTCTAATGAGATCCAAATGTCAATTAAAGCTTCCCATAAGCACTATTCATTACAATTATCAGCTCTTGCTTGCTTACAAATAGGTTAAAGAGGAAATTAGTTGAAGCAGATTTTAATCACTTAAATGGTTTTTTTTTTCCTTCAACAGGTGATTTGTTTCACCAAAAGCAAATCCTGCCAAGAGAATTAGATAAATAAGCAACCTGTAATTGAATGGTTCTTATCTAGTCTTCCCTGGAAGTTAGTGGAATTGAATTAATGGTTTATATCCCTTTACCTATGGAAAAAGTTAATATTTTGATTAATATAATAAAAAAAGAAGCTAACAGTGGCATTATTCTTTCCTCTATCTTTACTATGCTCAGCTTTCTGCAACTGAATCAGTAATATCAAAAGCATACAGAGTGCTCAGAAACATAGATGGCTCTGCAAGTTATTTCATGATTCAAAAAAAAAAATGTGACATAATTCTTTGGGTATCTGTATACTGTTCATTTCTTTACCCACAGCCTAGAGAGATTTCATCAACCCAACATTTATTCAACGATTACAAATGAAACAACCTTCTTCTTAGAGAAATTCAGATGATGGGTGCCTTTTTAATTTAGAGGAAAGAATAGTTTAAACAAAATATACAGTGAGATAATAAACTTTCCACTAAATTTAATTTAGAAAAACCATGCAACCAACCCATAACCATAATCATGGATCTGAAATGAAAACCCCTTACTGATACAGTATAAAAAGAAACCCACCAAACACTCTGTAGCATTCAACTCTTCCTCATTTGCTTGTCCTTCTGATTATTGAATGCTTATTATAATTAGATAATCACTGAATGTTTCCCAGGGGCCAGACACTATATTAGGCACCGGAGACACAATATGGAATAAAACAAGCATGGCTCCTGCTCTCTAGGGAGCTTACAGTGCAGTAGGCTTTAAGCCTCCCCTAGTCTTAAAGACACACAAATGAAAGAATAATATCCTACAAACCTGTAGAATTGTCTTTCACAGAGAAAGTTCCATGCAACACCATCTGTCCAGAGATCTCCAGCTTTTCCAGATTGGGGCTGATCTCATTTTCTCCTCAGACATTTCATTTTCTTGGAAGGCAACAGGAATTCTGTCAGAAATTACACCTCTAACTACTGGGTCTGGGAAAGGTGAAAAGCTTCCAAGATTGGACAGTCTCTAAAAGTTCCCTGGGGGATTAGTGAACATAATCTCAGCTCTTCCAAGGATGAGACTCAAGCCAGGGCCATGTTCTAAAATCCCCTCTGCACAGTTACTAGAGCCCCATATAGTGAGTAGGAAGCAATTGATACTACAGAAAAATCCAATGTTTGGTGGTAAGAAGGCTGCCTCCATTGCAAGTGACAGAAAACCCAAATCAAATTGATTCAGACAGTAAGAGGAATTTACAGGTTCAAGTTACTGAAAAGTCTAGAGGTTGAAAGGGCTTTCAGAGCAATTTCATTACAGCTTCAATTTCTTTTCTCTGTGATTCTTTAAGGCAGTCCTCTCTGGACCTACTTGATCTTCAAGATGGCTTTGCTTTTGGACATAAGAGCACTGCCAGCCAGAAAGTGAGGCTACAGTTCTTTTTTGAACATATCCAGCACACAAGAAGGTAGGGTTTTCCATAATTAAAGAACAAAAACTCTAAGCTTTAATTAGTCCACCCCCAAACAACCACTGTGACCAAAGGGAGTATCATCTGTACACTAAAATCTGCTCAGGTCAGAAATCTCCATCCTTTGTGGTAAGGGAAACTAGATAACCCCAAAGAGCTTTGCCTGTTCACATCCCAGGGCAGGACACATGAATCATAGTGGCCACAAAAATGGGATGAAGTAGAATGAATGCCAGAAAGACAACTAGAATAACCACTTTGTATAGTTTCCTTTTAACTGATTGTCTGTCTATAGTGATGTGTTTCCTCCCAACAGGGGCCATGTCTAGCAAGCAAAATCTGGACTAGTTGACTCACAACCCATAAAAGAAGTGCAAAAGTGTTTCTAACTTCTTTTCCTAGCTAAATCAACAATAATGTAGAAACTCATGTGCTTCTCTCAGAAAGTTTTATCAGCTACAGTGAAGGAACCTGGATAACATCCCAGCTAATCTTTCAGCAGCAGCTGGGGAAAGCATCAAAAAATTACTTTTTCAATTGTCTGTCCAAGTATTGTCTGCATTTAATCTACAGATACCCAACTGTTAACACTAGGAAACTTCATTCAAACAAAGCAACTGTGAAGGCACCCTGGGCACAGAGCCCCGTGTGACCACCCTCTCAGAATGTTAATTAAGAATTCCATAATCAAAGTAAGCTTTGTTTGGGAGATGTCCTTAAGCCCGGAAGAGCAGCGTAATTTCTCTGCTAATTGTTCCAAAATGCTAGTAGAGGCCTTTTGGCAGAACCTAGTTTAGGTAAAGTGTAGGGTTTCCAGCTTTTTCTAAATGAACTTATTTATTCATTTTTCTTTTCAATCGGAGTTCCTCATAGTAAACAATGGCTTTAACAATTTGCACATTGGTCCTAATAGGCAACATGCTTCTGCTTTTCTACTTTATCTTTTTGCTTCCCAGTATAACATGGCAAGCAAGAGCATGTGATTTACGGTCCAAAAATAGAGACAATTCACTACCTCTGTAGCCTAAGTTATACCAACTTCTCTATATGTTAAAGGATTTAAAAAAAAAAAAAAAAAAAGGTAAAATCATAGGCCAGGCACAATGGCTTATCCCTGTACTCCCCAACACTTTGGGAGGCCAAGGCAGGCAAAGTATGAGGTCAGGAGTTTGAGACCAGCCTGACCAACATGGTGAAACCCCCTCTCTACTAAAAGTACAAAAATTAGCCAGGCGAGGTGGTGCATACCTGTAATTCCAGCTACTCAGGAGGCTGATGCAGGAGAATTGCTTGAACCCAGGAGGCAGAGGTTGCAGTGAGCTGAGATTGAACCATTGCACACCAGCCTGGGTGACAGAGTGAGACTCCATCTCAAAAATTAATTATTTATTAATTAAAGAAAAAATAAAAGGTAGACTCATGATGCTGATACAAATGGATAAAAAAAATCTGCATCAAAGATTTTATTTAATGCATTAATTAATGACAGAACCAGTAAGATGTTAAAACCAGTTCAAAAGATAATTCAAAGAACCATGCATCTAGGAAATAAAGAATACTGAACTGAATTTTACAAGTCGAAGCAAGCAGGTCTGTCTATCTTTGGGCAATAATCAATTACATTTTGGATGCAGTTTATTTGCATTTCTAAGGAGAGGAATCATGATTATTGGTTTTCTAATGCTTACAACTTAGTGAATTAGCTCAAAGACAATGAAAAAAGATAATTCTGAAAAGTGCCCTAGCAAGACTTTTTTTTACCATTTTAAAGTTTTTTATATTTTTTTCTAAAAGTATCTATCAAGTAAAAAACAAATTTATCAAGAAAATGCAAAGACAAATCACAGGCTGGGATTAAATATTTGCAAAAGACATATCTGACAAAAGACTGTTTTCCAAAATATACAAAGAACTCTTAAAACTCAATAAAGAAATCAAACAACCTGATTTTTAAAACAGCCAAATACCTTAGCAGGCACCTCATCAAAGAAGATTTACAAGTGGTAAATAAGCATATGAAAAATGCTCTACAACATATGTTATCAGGAAAATGCAACTTAAAACAATATAAATTAGTACTATACAGCTATTAGAATGGCCAAAATCCACAACACTGGCAACATCAAATGCGGACAAGGATGTGGAGCAACAGAAACTCTCATTCAGTGATGATGGAAATGCAAAATGATACAACCATTTTGGAAGACAGTCTGGTGGTTTCTTACAAAACTAAACATACTCTTATCATACAATTCAGCAATTATGCTTTGGTATTTGCCCAAAGGAATTGAAAACTTATGTTCACAGAAAAACCTGCATGTGGATGTTTACAGCAGCTTTACTCATAATTGCCAAAACTTGGAAATAGCTAAGATGTCCTTCAGTAAGTGAATGGTTGAATAAACTGTAGTACATCCAGGCAATAGAATGTTGTTCAGCACTAAAGAGAAATGAATTAGCAAGCCACGAAAAGATATGGATGAAACTTAAATGTACATTACTCATGAAAGAAGCCAATCTGAAAAGGCTACATTTTGTATGATTCCAACTTTATCACTGTGTTAAAGTTGCCTGCAGCATTCAGTATAGTAACATGCTATACAAGTTTGTAGCCTAGGAGCAATAGACTGTACCATAGAACCTAGATGTGAACCAGGCTGTACCATTGAGGTTTCTGTGAGTACACTCTATGATGTCCACACAATGATCAATCACCTAACAACACATTTCTCAGAATGTATCTCCATCCTTAAGGAGCACATGACTCTATATATTTGGTCTTTGACCAGTTTCCCAATATAAAGAATCCAAAACTCTTGGAATCTTCAGTGTCATAGAATATGTTGTGTATGTTAATGAGATGACTGGTGGCTGGGGGTTTCTAGATAGCCTCAGAATGGAGGCTGGACACTAGAAAGACCAAGGTATAGTTAGAGTGCTGGGACTTTGAGTGCATGCTCCCCCAAAACCTAGGGTGGAAGGAGGGGTAGAGGGGCTACAGTTCAAGTTGATAATAGCATCGATTTCATAGTGTGGTCTTTGGAGAACTTAAGCAACCCAAAATCTAAAACACATTAGACTCTTAACATGATGCTGATACAATGCTAAATAGATGAGAAATATTACTGTTTCCATTACTCATTGATGCTTCTATAGCCAAAATATCTTTCTTATATCTGACTATTTTTAACTTTTTTTAATTAATTACAGAGATCCTTTTTACCCATTACCCCCACTATCCAAGATAAATTTCAGTTATGGTTTGCATGTTTACCCCTTCAAAACTCACGTTAAATTTAGCTGCTGTTGTAATAGTATTAAAAAGTGAAACCTTTAAGAGATATTTAGGGCTGGGCACTGTGGCTCACACCTGTAATCCCAGAACTTTGGAAGTCCCAGGCAGGCAGATCACGATGTGAAGAGATTGATACCATTCTGGCCAACATGGTGAAACCCCATCTCTACTAAAAATACAAAAATTAGCTGGGCATGGTGGTATGTGTCTGTAGTTCCAGTTACTCAGGAGGCTGAGGCAGGAGAATCACTTGAACTGGGGAGGCAGAGGTTGCAGTGAGCTGAGATCACACCACTGCACTCCAGCCTAGCAACAGAGCAAGACTCCATCTCAAAAGTTAAAAAAGAGGTGCTCAGGTCATAAAGGCTCTGCCTTTATGAATAGACTAATGTCATCATCATGAAAATAGGTTCATTATTACGGGAGTAGGTTCATCCTCCACTTGCTCTTTCTCACCCACTTTGCTCTTTGGCCATGTGATGCCTTCTGCCACATTATGACACAGAAAAGAGGCCCTCCCTAGCTGCCAGCACCTTGATATTGGACTTCCCAGCCTCCAGAACTGTGAACCCATAAATTTCTGTTCTTTATTAATTACCCAGTCTGCAGTATTTTGTTATAGCAACACAAAACAGAATAAGACAGAAAACTGGTGCAAGAGAAGTGGGGTGTTGCTTTAACAAATACCTGAAAATGTAGAAGCAACTTTGGAACTAGGTAATAGGCAGAGGCTAGAAGAATTTGGAGGAGTAAACTAGAAAAAGCCTATATTGTCATAAACAGAGCTTTAAGTATAATTCTAGTGAGGGCTCAGAAGAAAACAGGCAATGTAGGGAAAGTCTGAAACTTCTTAGACATTACTTAAGTCATTGTGACCAGGAAGCTGGCAGATATATGGACAATAAAGGCAATCTTGATAAGGTCTCACACAAAAACGAAAAACAGAAACAAGATATTGGAAACTGAGGAAATTTTTTAACAAGACCATTCTTGTTTAAAAAAAAAAAAGTGGCAGAACTTGGCTGAATTGTTCATGCCCAAGGGCTTTACGGAAAGCAGAATGTTAAAGCAATGAACTAGGATATCTGGCAGAAGAAATTTCTGAGCAAAATATTGAAACTGCTGCATGGCTTCTTTTAATTACATACAGTGAAATGAGAGAAGAGAGAAATTATTTAAAGATGGAATTTATAATTAAAAGGGAAAAATTTGTAGCCTGTCCATAAAAAGAATGTAAAGCATGTTAGGATGTGCCCAAGCAACGTTTTGATGAGGGGTTCAGTATGGCTAGAGAAAAGCCAGATGTCATTCATCAAGACAAGGGGAGAATAACCTCAAAGGTATTGTGGAGATCTTCAAGGCTGCTCCTCCTGTAGTGGGTCTAGAGCTGCAAAAGGGCAAAAGGATTTCAGGCGATAGCTGAGGGCACCCTACACTGGCCCAGGGCCACCTTGCTCTCTGCATTTCAGCACAGTGCTCCTCAGCCACCCCAGCTGTGGTTCAAGCAGACTTGTGTGCAGCTCAGAAAACTGACTAAGACAAACTTTGTTAATAATTTATTTCTTTTATCTCTGCTTATACAACAAAATGAATAAAACCCAAATGTCTAAAAATAGAAGAATAAAAAACCAAGTTGTCAACCACCAAATGCTGCAATGGATGATAGGCCAAGGCAGCCTAAATGTGGTGTCTATGAAGAATTTTAATGATGTAGGAATATACCAGAATATAGTAATATTTTAAAAATATAGAATTGTATAGCCCAATAAATAGGATAGATGATTAACATACTGATTTATATATGAAAAATAACAGACACAACTCTTGCTTTATCATTAGACATTGTGCATCCTCTCTCTTTTCTCCACAATATGTTCTGAGCATCTCCCCATTTGCACAAATAGTCCTTGAGAATATACATTCTTAAAGTTATAGCATAAGACATATTCCCTCCTATGTTATTTTTCTATTAACCTCTGACTCTCTCATTAAGAATTATGTGGCAGTGGATGGAACATTAAATTGGCAAGCTCATTCAGCAAGGCCTCAAATAAATCTTCATTTGAGACAAAGAAGAGTTCAACCCACAAATGCTACGGTCAAAAGAGGACTAGATGAGAGATCTAATAGAGAGAAAATTGGTTACTGGAAATAGGAGGGAAATGATCATATTATAGTCTAGGGTTTGGAATGAGCCAATTTGAAGGAATTGAGATCCTTTTCCCACCCCAAATGGGAAATAGAAAATCAGAGTTGCCCTTCTCCCATCCTTTGTATTTAAGAATCAAGGTTACATTAGTTCCCTGAATACTCACATTTCCCCATGCTGCTTTGGTTTTGCAGAAGCTGTTCTGCCTCGGATACCCTCCTTGACTTCTCCACCTGGCAGACGCCTCCTTATCATTAAGTGTCAGTTCAGAGCTATCTTTTGCATGAGGCTTTCCCTGATTCCCCCAGACATGATTAGGTGTTCATTTCTCTGGGCTCTGTAGGGACCTTTGTTACAGCCACTGTTAGCCCAAGCTGCACCATTCTGTGAAACCCCCGCCATTCTGTACTCCCTGCCAGAGTGGAAATTTCCTGGCTGTGGGAAACATACTTTCAGACAGGTCCCAGGCCCAACCACCTGGCCACAGGAAATTCCTCCCTTGTCAGCAGCTAACCACATTGCCCATCCCATTTTGCAACAATTCCGCCTCTCCCAGCTGGACCTATAATTGCCCCAGTCTATAAGAGGAGCTCGAGCTCCAGCCAAGCTGGTGTCCCCCTTCACAGGTTTCTTCGTCCAATAAATCTGTGTCGCTTTTGACCTGCCCCACCTTGTTTCTGTCTCTTTTCTCCATCCTAACAGCCATCACTTTATTGTAACATAACTGTTTGCATGGTGGTCTCCCCTAGAAGACAGTAAATGCCTCAGAAATAAGGTTTCCATCTCTTTATCCCCTATACTTAGTATATTGTAGATGCTGAATTTTTAATGAGTGAATAAGTGGACAAATAAATGAAGTTGTGTGATGAGATGAAGTAGAATTCATTAGCTTACTTAGAACCAAAAATAAAATCATAGACCCACAGCAGTTGGAACTGCCTAATTCCTAAAACTTACCAATATTCTCATTTTACAAATAAAGAAACTGAAATTCTAGAAAAATTAGGTCACTTACTCCAGAAAGTAAATTTCAAAAAAATAAATACAAATAATTTTTCACTATATGAAAAGGTATGTGCAAATCAAAACCAGTTTTAATCTAATAGACCTGCAGAAATAAAGTTGTTTTTTTTGTTTGTTTTTTGTTTTTTGGTTTGTTTTTGTTTTCTTAAGACAGAGTCTCACTCTGTTGCCCAGGCTGGAGTGCCGCAGTGCAATCTCGGCTCACTGCAACCTCCACCTCCCAGGTTCAAGCAATTCTCTGCCTCAGCCTCCCGAGTAGCTGGGATTACAGGCACCCACCACCATGCCTGACTAATTTTTTGTATTTTTAATAGAGATGGTATTTTACCATATTGGCCAGGCTGGTCTTGAACTCCTGACCTCATGATCCACGTGTCTCAGCCTCCCAGAAATAAAGTTTTAGAATAAACATCTTGGAATGGTATAATAGGCACTTTTATATATTGTTGGTAGAAGTGTACATTGGAATCACCACTATTTGACACTCCCCATTTAGTATATATCAAGATTACAAATATATATAACACTTGGACCAAAAATTCCACTTTTAGAAATTTATTCTACAAAAACTCCTATACTTCTTTGAAAGGGTATATGAATAAGAATATTCATTGCTTTATAGTTCATGATAGCAAAAGATTGGAGAAATCTCTGTTGTCTACCATCAGGCTAAACATTTTATATGTATCTAGAGCAGTGGTTCTGAAAGTATGGTCCTCAAACTAACAACATCATCACTTCCCGGGAATTTATCAGAAATGCAAATTCTCACACTCTAACCCAGATCTCTTAATTGGAGACTTGAGAATAGAGCTCAGCAATCTGTATTTTAACAAGCCCTCTAGGTAACTATGATATATACTAAATTTTAAAAACACTCACCTAAAAAGTGAAGTACCATGCAGCTTGAAAAAAAGCGGTGGGGGGAGCTGTCTATGTGCTGCTAAGGTAAGATCACCTATATGCAGCACTTTGTTAAGTGAAGAAACTGCAAAGGACTGTCTGTAATATGTTACCTTTGGGTAAAAGAAAGAAGGAAAGAAGTCATATTTTAACTGGCTTTTAAATAAAAATTTTCAGCTGAAAATCTGGATGCAAGAAATCAAGAAGAATCATTACATATGACTGAAGTGTCTTGGCAGAATGGTAATAAAATAGAAGGAAGACTTGTAACTATGAACTTTTTTATACTTTGTGATTTTTTTTTTTTTTGAGACAAAGTCTCACTCTGTCACCTAAGCTGGAGTGCAGTGGCACAATTTCAGCTCATTGCAACCTCTGCCTCCCAGGTTCAAGTGATTCTCCTGCCTCAGCCTCATGAATAGCTGAGATTACAGGTATGTGCCACCACACTCAGCTAATTTTTGTATTTTGTATTTTTTTTAGTAGAGACAAGTTTTCACCATATTGGCCAGGCTGATCTCGAACCCCTGACCTCATGATCTGCCTACCTTGGCCTCCCAAAGTGTTGGAATTAGAGTCACCGTGCCCAACCTTTTTTTTTTAAGACAGTCTCTCTCTGTTGCCCAGGCTGGTGTACAGCAGCACCATGTCGGCTCACTATAACCTCCACCTCCCAGGCTCAAGAGATTCTCATGCCTCAGGCTCCTGAATAGCTGGGAGTACAGGTGCACACCACCACACCCAGCTGATTTTTGTAACTTTAGTAGAGATGGGTTTTCACCATGTTGGCCAGGCTGGTCTCAAATTCTTGACCTCAAGTGATCCACCTGCTTCAGCTTCCCAAAGTGCTGGGATTACAGGCATGAGCCACTACACCTGGCCCTGCTGTGTGATTTTTGAACTATGTGAATATATGTATAAGCATGTATATCTCCAAAATATGGTGAAAGAGAATTACTAACTGAGCTAATTGCTAATTATAAACAGTTTTTTTTTTTTAAGAGTTACTGATGATCTGGAATAAAATCAGGTAGGTAACACACAGACAGACAGACACTCAGATGCATGTACACACACACACTTAAAGAAGGACTGGCTGCCTTATTAACAAGATAATTTTCCAATTGCTTATTTCCAAATTAGAGACATTTTTTACTCATGTGCAGGAGTTTATCCAATTGCAGAAAGATGCATCTATTCACAAATTGTCTACATTGGAGCAACCAGACAGATCTAAACATAAAGGCTATTAACAATGCAAATATCAGGTCACACTGATAGATGATAATTATATTAAATTAAACAGCACACCTACTGCATGGCTTGTAATCCTAGAATCTGAGTGAAGTCCAATAGTTTAGACAGCTTCAAACATGCACAACCAACCCACTGATACCAAGAAATGTTTTGTGATGGTCACAATAGATGTCTATGTGAGTGTATTGCTGTTAATTTGATGTGTGAACCTTAATAGTTACTTTTTAAAAAAAATCCAACTGTCCTTTCTATAAAAAAAAGGAAAACTAGTATAACCCTCATCTTCTCACTGGA
Source organism: Saimiri boliviensis (assembly GCF_048565385.1). Classification (NCBI taxonomy): domain Eukaryota; kingdom Metazoa; phylum Chordata; class Mammalia; order Primates; family Cebidae; genus Saimiri; species Saimiri boliviensis. Next base: position 36,097,851 of record NC_133457.1, on the reverse strand, counting down.
CTGTGATAGGAATTAATTAGAGATTTTTTTAACTTAGTAATATTTTTAGCTCTTCAATTCCAGACATTATGTAAAAAGCCAATAGCCTTGTCATAAATGTCTTTTTATTTTGTCCTATTTTCAATGTAGTGACACTCAGACAGAGTTTAATCCCAAGATCACTTCCTGCTGCCAAACTTCAAAATGGAATCCACAGCAATGACCTCACGTAAATCTCCAGAAGGAATGGAAAATCACAACTCCAACTGGCTCTTTCTGGCTTACATCCTCAGGAGACCTTCATAGGCCCTGTACAGGAGAACACAAGCCCCACACTTGGTGTATTTACCGTGCTGTTTGCTTTGATCTGAATTTCTCCAATAAGTACCTTTGAAGTCCACATATTTTTCTGAGTCTACTGCCCCACAGATGACCAAAATGAGCCACGAGAACTACTAAACTGTGTCTTGACCTGCTGTGGAAGCTCAAATGAACCATCAGTAATAGGATATAAGAGAACCAAGAGAGACAATAGGCAGTGATAGGTAACAATTGCTATTAGAGTACTTCTTATCTATTTCAGAGACAGGCTATAAAGACTTCGGAAAATGTTTGCCAAGTGCTTTGAGTCCTGGAGAAAAAAATATTAGCGGAATTATTTGAGACAAAAAAAGAGAAAAGAGAGTTCTTTTTTTTAAAGGTAGAAGAACAAAGGGAATAACAGAAATTCAATTCAATAAATATTTCTTGAGTGTCTGCCAAGCACTAGGCACTGGACTCAGAACCAAGATGTCCAAGTACTTACTTGCTCTGGAAGATGAGTGGGAAGAGACATTTTATAACAACAAGGTAGATTAAAATAAATTTCATGAGAGATGTGATACTGTTCTTTTATGAATTTTTTTTAATTTGTTTTCATTTCAGCAACAAGTACTGAATTTCACAGAGAGGGTACACTCACTAATACTGAAGATATGAATGAACAAATTACCAGATACAGAACACTGGATCAAAAGCTTGTTTGTAGCCTCTTGTCTCTTAGTCTGCTTTCCTTTATGCACATTCCCCAGCTTGTGACTTTAAAACTCTATCACCTAAGTATTATATGCCTTTCAGAAGCACTATTTGTAAGGCTTAAAATTTATTAGCAACAGCTCTTCTTACCACATGACTGCCATTGACATAGGGGGCAGTTTGGAACTTATACTGAAATAATACAGACTGTATGTTAGGAGTAAGGAAGAAACTAATTTGTCCCATTTTGCTCAGGACTTTCCCCAATTTAATAGAGGAAGTCCTGGCTTTCTGAGAAATTTCTTAATGCCAGGCACACTTGGATGGCTAGTCATCATAATTAGGGACTTCCTATGAACTTTTCTTCAAGTGTTACCTCTGTATTTTAGTGTCAGAAAATTGAAAATGTTAGACTGCAACTTTCTGGAATACAGGTTAGCAATTTCTCTTTTACAACAATTGTAAAAGGGAATCTCTTACTTTCCTCTCAAATATTCACACTTTTTTTAAAGTTATCTGACTCCTATTGCTCCTACCCATAAGAATCCTAACTTATTTCAAAAAGTTTTAGAGCTAAAATATATATAGAATTAGCTAAACCAGTCCTCTTTTTACTGTTGAGGAAACTTGAGTTCCTGTGAGACAACTGGCCAAAGTCACACAGCTCTTCAGTCAGCAGAACAAGGCAAGTGCTCTAGTCTCCCAATTTCCAGGTTAGTAATGTTCCTTTTACATGTAGCTTTTAAAAATTAGCTTCATGTCCAGTAAGTTAAAAATTGTATTTTATGTTCCATAAGCCCAGACTTATGTCATTTCCACCTTTACCGTATTTGACAATTCCTAACAAAATTTGTCACAATGCTTTTGAGATCAGCTTATAATTTGATCAACAGTAGTCTAGTTTTAAGCACAGTATTTGGCTAATAAAATAACACGAGCTCTTTTATTCATGATTACAAAAGTCCTTTAACTCTTCAATGAAATATATTTTAGAGTACTTTTCTATTTCATTGGTTATAAAACTCTTTCTTCTACTTGCCAGAGCCCATTACTGCCTACTGGGGTCCATGATCTAATAATGTCAAGAGTAACTTACAGTATTTATCAGTTTAACAATGTCCTTTAATCTCCACAATAACCCTGTCAGCCAGTGTAGTGGATGAGTTGTCTCCCTGAAGAGTTTAGTTTAAAAAAAAAAAAAAAAAAAAAACTTTCCCTCTGAGAGTTACACTGCAATGCCAATACAATGCATACTGATAGAGATATGCAAAGTTGATTTATAAAAGTCAGTTGAATCCCAGACATGCATAAGACAGGTTTGAAGATATGTGCCAATACCTCAGTCATTATAAGAACCTTTATAATAAAAATCACTGGACAAGTCAGAGAAGCTGATGGTGGCATTTGCCTATTCAAGGGAGAGGAATATTCCTATAACAGAAAATGATACATCAGGCTACCCTTACTCCGGTGCTCCAAAATTCAACCACATAACCGATTACCTTTATTTGGATCCTATTCTCACTTAGTAACATTCTGACTTTGAACTTCCAAAATTGCTTGCCTTCAAAGACAGTAGGGCCTTAGCCGAAAAATAGCACTGTCCATGCTCAGTGACTTCACATTTATCATTCTAAATTAATAAATTTTTATGCTGATTTATAGGTCAATCTTTATGACTGTGGTTATAAGCCTTGTCTTAAAAGAAGATGCCACTCTGAGAATATAGAAAACCTTAGTCGCCGCAGATTACAGCAAATGCAAGATGGTAACACCGCCTCTGGAGGCCCCTTGACAGACAGCCAGTTCACCTCTCCTTGTGACTCACTGTCCCTGGCTTTGTACCTTCCACACAGATGTGACCTAATAATGTTATCCTCGTTTTATTTATGAGAAAACTAAATCTGGGAGTTAAGTGCCTTGGCCATGGTTGCTTAGCATGATTATGATCTGGAACTCAGACCTTTAACTTTAATTTTAGTAACTTTTCCTATTCTGACTTTGTGGCAGATATCTCGATGTTTCAGAGCATATCGCTCTGGACACCTTGAATTTCAGCCTTAGCAAAAATCGACATGAGCTCAGACTACCCTCAGGTTGAGGACATCAAGGTCATGTCACCCATCTTTCTGCTCTCTTCCAAAAGGCCTTTTCTGATGTAATGCCATAGAGGTCTGCTCAGCCTAAGGACAGGCACAGTTCAGAGGTTGCTCTCAGAGACAGCCTTCAAACTAAAGGGAAATGAGGAGGGCTGGATAAATGTCTTTGACTTTTAGCCTACAGGGGGATATTTCTGCAAAGTAAGCTTCTCAGAAGATCCCAGGAGAATCAAGTCCTGTTTCACTCCCTTATTTTGGGTTTTTCTCCATCCTTGTCTAACTCTTCCCATACCCTCACTACTGCTTTCTGGGATCTTCCTCAAATAAATGATAAGCATCCAAATTCATTTCTCAAGCTTTACACTGAGGCAAACACAAACTAAGACACAGATACCTTTACTCTGAGAGCGAGCTAAGACAGACCTTCTTTCTCTGACATCCAGAAAGCACCTCTCTCACTGCTGTCCCATGGAGACCTACAGAAAGCACATCCTCAGGGCTTCACAAGAGCCACCATTTAGGCCAGGCTTTAGGGCCCATGTGATGACTCAGTAAATCATATCCAGGTAAGAACTATAGATCAGGGACCCAGAAGGGTCCTAGAAGCTGACAGAAATGTTACATTCTTTCTATGTCTGGAAGAACACAACAAACTCTCCATCTTGTGAGTTTTTGCAACTACTAACAATCAAAAAGCTCCAATTATCTACTGATACTGATGCCAACATTTATTTTGCTCACTGCATTATAGTTTTATAAATGCTGTCTCCGCCCAGTTTTGAGGCACAAGCTAGAGGCTGGTCAGCTCCCCTTCTTGAGCAGCCAATTATGTCCATTCTTCAAGCATCTCCCTTATAAGGCTCTCTCATTCTGGGCCCTATACACCCATCCTAATCACCTCAGAACCACATGCCAGAAAACTGAGAACAGTCTTTATGCCTCAGAGCCCACTGATTCCTGATATTCAATTAGCCAATCTAAAGCCTACTTACTCTATCTCACGTTTTTTTCCCCACAGAAACTCCACAGTGCAATAAAAGCACTTTCCCAGAGTTCCCCTCTCACCCTGTACGTGACCAGTTCCAGTGCTTCTGCCCTTGAGTGGCCCTGCGTGGCATACTGTGTTCTCAGGGAACAATGAATGTAACAAAACTGTAAAACTCTTTCCAGCTTCTCTTTCTTGATCTCTGTTTGGCCTCACCATACCTCACCTGAGGTAAAATGGCTAAAACACAGAACAATCCTGCAATTTCGGCAGGGCTTGATGGGGCCATCTCATCTCTGCTCCATATAGCCCCAGCTGGAATGGCTCAAAGGCTGAATAATAGAACCATTTAAAAGCTCGCTTACTCATTCACATGTTAGGCAGTTGATGCTGGCTGTCAGCTGAGACCTTAGCTGGAGATGTGGCTGGAAATACCTACACATGGTCTTGCCATGTGACTGCTAAATTTGAGAGAATTAAATGCCTTAGGCAAAGTCACTCAGTAGATATAATTCTGGACATGAACACAGGCTGGGTTCCAAAGGAGAGTGTTCCAAGAGAAAGTCAAATGAAAGCTCCTTCATCTTCTCTAACCTAGCCTCACAAATCATGCAGCATGCCGCATTCTACCTGCTAGAAGTGAGTCCTTAAGGCTGGCCCCTATTTTGACAGGAATGTCAAAGAATTTGTGGACAGAGTGTTTATCCTTCAAGGAATCTGCCATTATTGACCTTGACATATCATCTTGTCTTAAGGATCTGATCCTTGGATTCTCTAAGATCTTGGAAACTGGTCCCTAGATTTCCTAAACTACAAGAACTCAGAAACTTGTGAAGGTCTTTAAAAAGCATGGGGTTCATCTTTCCATCAGTCTACCTGGCAAATGGTTACCTAGATAAGGTTTAAATGCATTATATGGCAATAAGATAGGTGAGTACTTCTCACACTGCCCATTTCACTGTGAACAACTCTGCTAGAATATCCTTCCCTATCAAAGTGTCTTTTCTCAAAAGTTCCAAGTCTTTGTTCTATTAGTAGCTGTAGAATTACACAAAATAAAGCCAATCTCTGTTCCACTTCATAGCTTTTAAATATAAATGGTCATACCTACCTAAATCTTCTTTTCTGAATTTAATAACTGTAGTTTCCTTAGCCATTTTTACAGAATGGGGGCTTATAAGATTTTTCCTCAACTTTATTTTTTTATTATTATTATTATTTGGGGTGGACTTTCTCTCTTTGTCACCCAGGTTGGAGTGCAATGGTGCAATCTCAGCTCATTGCAACTTTCACCTCCCAGGTTCAAGCGATTCTCTCAGTCTCCTGAGTAGCTGGAATTACAGGCGCCTGCCACCATGCCCAGTTAATTTTTGTACTTTTAGTAAAAATGGGTTTTCATCATGTTGGCCAGGCTGGTCTTGAACTCCTAACTTCAGGTGATCCATCCACCTTGGCCTCCTAAAGTGCTAGGATTACAGGCCTAAGCCACCACCGCACCCAGACAACTTTATTTTTTAAACTGATTGTGATAATTTAAATGTATCCTAATTCAATTTTATGTTTAATAGTCTATGTTCCTTTGTTCTACCTGTTCTGCTCCTTTCCAGTGTTGTTAAGTTTTTTTTAATCTAAAGATTAGATCTACATATCTTTCTGTCAACTCATTAATTAAAATGCTAGAGAAACTCTTCAGGTACACTACCAAGTGAAAATTGATTCATTTATCAATTTTCTACCAGGTATGCTTAAATGCAAGTATACTGAGAGGTGGTTTGTTTAATTAAGACCTTAATAAAACAATCAGTCCCATAAATATCTGAAGCCAGAGAGATACAACAGAAGAAACTACATATCAAAACACTGTGGACATGTTTGAAAACCAAATAGAGGAACAATATGATTGGAGGTAATGAGGGAGAATGGACGAGGTACAAAACAACGTCAGACAGGTGGATAAAGAATACTGCTTAGGATCCCCAAGGCCATTGTAAGGTATTCAGGTTTTCTTGAAAGTGCAATTGGACGATCAGTTGCAGGAGCTAGGGAAATCCTCAAGACCATCCTCACTTCTGACACCAGCCACAAGTTCAGGGTTCCCAAAACAACCCTCAGATTCAATAATTCACTAGAGGGACCTACCAAATTCACTGAAAGCTATTATATAAGGTTGCATTTTATTAGAGCTAAAGGATACAGATTAAAATCAACCAAGGGAAGAGATACACGGGAATGAATCCAGGTGAGTCCTACTCATGGACTCTCCAGTTGTCACCTCACAGTGGAATCATGGGCAGCATCACATTCTCTTCACAACTGTGTGTTACCATATGCATGAAGCATTGCCAATGAGAGAACTCACCTAAGCCTGGGTGTCTGTAGTTTTTATTTGGGCTTGGTTACTGTCCATGTGGCTGACCTTTAGTCTCAAACCACTCTAGTCACCAAGCCAACTTGAGGGGTTCCTAAACACCCCATCATAAATCACATTGCTAGATGGGGGAAAGAAGCAGGATGGAGGAGATAAATATAGAAAAGTTGATAGAGAAAAAAAAAACAGGTAATTCAGGATACTAAATGCTCATTGTTTTCTAAGAGCCACTAAATCACTCATTTATCAATCTGCTCTTTGCAGACAAAGTTAGCTGTCTTCAGAATCCATATTTTTCCTTTTTATGGAGAAGTAGGATGTTTCTCCTTTTTTCATTATTTTTGAAAATGTACACATTTTCTTAATTATGCAATGACTTGAACAAAATTTCCACACTTGCAAGATGGAGAGAAAAATAGTCTGTGAGTACCTCATGTTTTTCAGACACTACCAGCCACATTATTACATGTCATTTCATCTAGTTTTAAGCAGACTGCTTTTCCAAATGTGCTGGAATATAATTCTGCTAAGTCTGAAGTCTTGAGTATATCTAAAAGACCATCTCTAGGTATCAAAATAAGTATCTCAGGCAGCAATTTCAGTATATACAGACATGAATCAATTTCACATATTCAACAAGTATCTATCAGTTGCTTATTATGTGTATGCAAGGTGCTCTGTATTCACCAGTGAAGGTGGCAAGCACTGGTGTCCACACATCTGGAGTGTACTGCCCATTACTGTATGATATAATCAGAAACTCAGAAACTTTAGTATCGAAGACACCTGGATTTGAATGAAGGCTCAACTACTTAGTACCTGTGTGGCCATGACAAAATTACTAAACTTCTCTGGAACATAATTTTTGAATCTACAAATGGGACAAATATCACTCACCTCCAAGGGCTGTTGTGAGGTGTGAGAGAATTCATGTAAAGTGACTGACCAGTGTAGAGTATTAGTTACTTTCTGACCCTTCGGTGATTTCACCTAAAAACTATAGACCTGTCCTCAATCCCCTTCTGTTTCTTAAAGGCAAAATAGACTGCAAAATTCTAAATATGATACTTAAAATAATTAGATAGTATGTTTCCTAAAACAAAGAAAATCTACTTTTATAGTCTTTTGGAAGATTCCAGACCCACAGTCCTAGTCTCATTTTTCTTCATGAGTTTTGGACATTTATGTGGTAGTAACCAGCCTCCATCATGGCCCTCAACAATCCGCATCTCCTGACATTCACACCTTTCCTCACATAATAAATGGGTCTGATCTCTGTATCCAGAGAATGTTCTGAAAATGGCAGTGTGTGACTTCCTACATTACATCATAAACATCGTGCGTTTTACCTAGTTCTCTCCTGGATCACTACTCTGAGGGCAGTCAGCTGCCATGTTATGAGGACACTCTAACCGCTTATGGAGAGTCCCCATGGTAAGAACCGAGGCCTCCTTTCCAAAACCAACACTAATCTGTCATCCACATAGAAGCAGATCCATTAGTACCAGAATGTCCTTCAGCCCAGCAGACATCTTGACAGCACAGACTGAGTAAAAATCACCCAGCTAAGTCACTCCCTGTATGAGATAAGAAATGTTTATTGTTTTAAGCTAAGTTTCAGGTTAACTTGTCTGTTATTCATCAATAGATATCTAGTACATATGTAATAGCCCAGGTGAAAAGCCAAAAATGGAAAAAACACAAGTGTTTTTCACAGGCTGAAATATGAGATGCAAAGACATGTCTCCTGTTTTCCAACACAGTTCAGGAGTCTATTTCACAGACGTTTATTGTTGTTGTTATTTTTTCTTTTCGGCTTTGGTTTATGCGTTACTGACACAAAAGTAGTAGCATAATGAAACGGGAAACACTGATCATGAAACACTAGGACCTAAAAATGTCATAAGCGTTTCCAAGGAACTGGCCCCAGCCTTGTAAATATAATTTATTAACTCACCAGGAAACAGGGCAGAAATGAAGTTTTTGGTTTTAGGAAGTTCTAAAGATACAATGTAGACTCTTCCTGAAATAAAGATACAAAACAGGCCACCAACAAACACTGCTTTCTTTTTGCAAGCAAAACTCCGTGTATTTGGTAGCTGAGTCATTTCATATGCCATAATATTATCTGACAACCGTATGGGCACACAAATTTTAAAAGGCACAGACTTTATCTTCATGAAGGACAGAGATTAAAAGTTGAACTTAAAGAATCTGAGACCTGAGATGAAATAGTGTGAAATAAACACAAAGTTCCACAAACATACAGCTTTGCATTACATTATAAGAGATTAAAGTCATAATTCTCAAATTCTTCCATTATTCTCTTTTTTTATACTTTCAAGCCCTCTGCATATTCCATGTACTTACATATCCATACACACCTTACGCATGCACACCTTTTCCTTCTTTGCAATACCTATAAATTTCCATATCTCAACAAAGAAAGGGTGAAAATCCAAATTCTTTGATCAAAGTCAGCATGTCAGTCAGCAAAAATAAGTCTAAAGTTAAATTTAAGCAAAAATATCTATTCCCCCAACACAAACACTGTAAGTGTACCTTATTTTAGTTCTCACATGAGAACACACATTGCTTTGGTTCTTTTTAAACTGGTTTCCATGTTTACAGAATCAGGCTGCTTAGTTCTGCACATCCCAAGAGACTTAGCTAATCCTGTACCTGCTGTTTACAAAGCCACATTCCCATCACTTTGTCAAATCCCAGAGCCACCCTGGAGAATTTTCCTACAGGCCCTCCAAAAGTTGCAGCTGGCACAGCACATCTTAGAGCCTCACTTACAGAGAAGGTATTCTGAGTTGCTACAAAGTGCTTATTAATTTCTATGACAACTACAGCCCACAATTTAGTTTGGAAAACTTCCTTTCAGTATAAGAAATAAACAGAATAGAAATTTTCACCAACCAAGGTTTTCATTCTGACTCATAGACACCAACCCTAAATTCAGTTCTACTACTACCGACTTTTTTATACTCAACTCTATTTCTTAATCTCAGCTGCCATCCCAAACCCAAATTATTCTAACAAAGTAGTCTAATTGTTATTTCCCCTATTTACCTAAAGGTAATATTCAGATTAACCTGTTCAGAACATGGTGATTTAAATTCTACACATTAACCTTTCAGGATCTTTTTTAAAAGTTTCGTAGTAACAGTTCAAAATCTTAATCTCCTTGTAATAATCAGCTTATTCACTGAAATTTCTTATTTAAGTCCTTATTCCCAAATTACTGATGTACAAACAAGCAGATTGGATTGAGATGAAATGCAAAAATAAAAAATAAAAAAAAATAAGATGATGTTAGAGCAATTCAAACCTCAAGTCAAGATATATAGGCGGCAAACAGACTTAGCAGGTGGATGGGACTACTTTGAAAAACGTTTTACTGCGTCATCCTTCTATTTAGATATTTGAAATATTAAAATATTTGAGTATAGAGAAAGAAGTCAAGTATGATTCTGTTTAGAATCTCCAGTTCTTCCACTGTTGAGAAAGAAGTCAAGTGTCAGATATTATTGGAGATACTCAATTTTTTTATATTCAATTTAGGTTTTACCTATTAAAAGTATTTAGTCAATTTTACTTTTTATGACCATTTACAACAAACCATTAGATAGCTTCATTTCAAAGTTATTTGTTTCCACTGCCACCCTGCACCACAGACTTTAAGTGACTGGATACATGCCTCATCCAGCCTCTACAAAGAAAAACAACGTCCTTTATATAGCACTGATTTCTAAGATGCATGTATTTAGGTCTTCCAAATCAGAAAAAAATACAGTTGAAAAAAGTTATCTTTTTAAACTTTTTATGAAGTCTTGTCACAATAAAACCTAAAATCTGAGCAATGTTAAAATAGAGGACACTGTGATAAAGAATCACTGAAGTCTCTGGACTTCCTATTATAAATGTGGTTCTCTTTCAAGATGAGCTTTCACTTAAAAAAAAAAAAAATCAAAGGAAATCTAACAAAGGAAAATCTGCAGATTCTAAAACGGAATTACAGAGAACTAGGCCATGTTAATAGAAATGCAGTGTAATTGAGTGCATTTAAAAGATACTATTGTTTGCATTTTCCATAATTTTAAAAGTAATTCTACATGAATGGGACAGCCATTCTTAGAGGTCTACACGACATTCATGATGCCAATTCAGCACAAGAGCAATCAAATATCTCAAAACAATTTTTAAATAATTCTTCCATATCTTTGACCTGAGGTTCAGATGCTTGAATGGTCAAATCCACACAGGAGCTTTCTTCGGGTTCTAGCAGTGAGAGTCTGATTCTGACACTGATGACTGAAAAACCGCCACCAAAACTCCCCAAGCAGTGCTTCTCAAACTGTGCTGCCTTCTGTGGAACTTATTGGAAAAAGTGATCATTTTAATTAAGACCTTAATAAAACAATCAGTCCCATAAATATCTGAAGCCAGAGAGATACAACAGAAGAAACTATGTACCAAAACACTGTGGACATGTTTGAAAACCAAATAGAGGAACAATGTGATTGGAGGTAATGAGGGAGAATGGACGAGGTACAAAATGTCAGACAAGTGGATAAAAATTACTGCTTAGGATCCCCAAGGCTATTGTAAAGTGTTCAGGTTTTCTTGAAAGTGCAGTTGGATGATCAGTTGCTCTAATCGTCAGATGGACCTGGTGGGCTTGAAACACAAACATTTCTTGGCCTCACCTTCTGAGTTGTTTTTGTTTTTGTTTTTGTTTTTTGAGACAAAGTCTCACTCTGTCACCAGGCTGGACTGCAGTGGTGTGATCTTGGCTCACCGCAACCTCTACCTCCCAGATTGAAGTGATTCTCCTGTCTCAGCCTCTCAAGTAGATGGGACTACAGGCACGCACCACCACACCCAGCTAATTTTTGTATTTTTAGTAGAGACGGATTTTCACCATGTTGACCAGGATGGTCTTGATCCCTTGACCTCGTGATCTGCCTGCCTCGTCCTCCCAAAGTGCTGGGATTACAGGCCTAAGCCACCATGCCAGGCCCCCTTCTGAGTTTTTCATTTGGTAAGTCTGGGATGAGATTTCAGAACATATTTCCAGGTAATACGAATGCTATGAGTCTGGGGACCAATGTAAGTGTCAGGGGAGCAGCAAATTCTACAAAGCTTTAGAAGGTACACTGTATAGACCAGTAGTTCCCAACTTTGGTTACATACTAGAAACACCTGGGGAGCTTTTTAAACTCTCAGCACTCAGGCCACAAGCCAGGCTGCACAAATCTTAATTTGGGGAGGGTCAGCCCATATAGAAATAGCTTTTTTTTTTTTTTTTTTGAGATGAGTCTCACTGTCACTCAGGCTAGAGTGCAGTGGTGTGATCTTGGCTCACTGCAACCTCCGCCTCCAGGGTTCAAATGATTCTCCTGCCTTAGCCTCCCAAGTAGCTGGGATTACAGGTGCATGCCACCACACCCAGCTAATTTTTGTATTTTTAGTAGAGATAGGGTTTTGCCATGTTGACCAGGCTGGTCTTGATCTCCTGACCTCAAGTGATCCACTGGCCTTTGCTTCCCAGAATGCTAGGATTACAGGCATGAGCCACCATGCCTGGCCTAAATTAAATTTTCACATTATATTTTTTTAAAACAATTTACCTGAAGTCATAAAGCCATCATAATCAAGTTAAAGTTATTGATTCATTTCCAAATTCATTTTTTAAATAATGTTAATTAAGCATTACAAAAAATAAATAGGAAAAATATGTATCATCCTAGATGCATGTTTAAAGTCAAGTTATAATTGTGGTTCTCTTTTAGGTATAATTTTCTTTTAAGTGTAATCATCTTTTTAAATGTACAGTTCTATGAGTTTTGACAAATACAGATAATACACTACAACCAAGGTATAAGAGAGTTTTGGCCAGGCATAGTGGCATATGTCTATAATTCTAGCACTTTGGGCAGTGAAGCAGATGGATTGCTTGACCTCAGGGAGTTCACGACCAGCCTGGGCAACATCATGAAACCCCATCTCTACAAGAAATAGAAGAATTAGCCTAACATAATGGCATGTGTCCATGGTCCCAGCTGCTTGGGTGGCTGCGGTGGGAGGCTTGCTTGACCCCAGGAGGTCAAGGCTGCTATGAGCTGTGAGAGAGCCACTGCACTCCAGTCTGGGTGACAGAGCAAGACCTTGTCTCAAAAAAAAAAAAACCAGTTTCATCACCCTAAGAAAATTCTCTTAGCCCCTTTGAAAGCAGTTTTGATGTGTAGATCAGAATCTTCTGCTGACTTCCTCTACCCTATACCCAGTTGGTTGCACAATTTTTTCCTCGCCCTAGCAAAGGGAGATGTATGGCACCAAGGTTACAGAAAAGGATGTTGGTGTCCATCTGAGTTGTACTGAGCAAGCTTAGCCACTCTGAGGACAAAGAAATAGATTTGAATCAAAACATATTATTATGTATGTGTCTAATATTAAAATGGAATTAGATCAAGTGTAATTAAATTTAAATCTACAGCATTATGTTTAAAAAGATGTGAACTGATCATCTTTTGTGGATGGTAGGGAAAGTTACTATTTTGAAAACTGATGAGAAAAGAAAATAAGAATTCATCCTCCTTTCTTTTATTAACTCTGCCATTGGATAATCATATAGTAGATGAAAGGAGTTTCTCTTTATTGAAGCATTGAAATATCATTCTGTTGCAACTCTTAATGAACTGAGTATCAATTAATGATGTTCAAAGATGGCTAATATCAAAAAACGAAGTGAAAATCATGCCTTATGTTTCTGCAGATGGCAGAACACCACACACTATACAATTTTTTAATGAACTTTGAATCTGATCAAATCTCTAGGTCCAACTACCATTTTATAGGAAATACAGGGGACATAGAAAAATGTTAAATTGCACCACAGGAACACAATCAGGAAAGTGAGACTGAAGGAAACTAACAGAGAAATGATCCAGTTTCTCTTTGACAAATAAATTTTGAGAGAGAGACAAAGACAGAGGCAGATATGAAGGGGGAACTTATGGATTTTAAAAAGATGTAGAATACTCATCCTAATCACTTACAGTTTATGAATCTTATTTGGATACTAATTCAAGCAATCATCAAACAATAATATTTATGTGAAAACTTGAAATGTGAACACAGAGGACATCTAATTTAGATTTAAAGAAGGAAATGTTTAAAATGCTGTTATTTTTTCAGTATGCCGATGGACTCCAGTAATATTTTTAGAAGAGGAGATGTTATCTTTTAGAGACAGGTACTGTAATATTTATGAATAGAGTGATATGACATCAAAGATTTTTTTCAAAATAATACTGATATAGAAAAAGTGAGTGGGGTAGAAAAGAAACAAGATTGGCCATAAGTGCATAATTGTTAAACCTGGATCATGGGCACAGGAGCATTTATTACACTGTTTTGCTTACTTTAGTTTATGTATATATAAAATTTGCCACAATAAAAAATCACAATGAAAATAAAAGGCAAATAAAGACTTTTATTCAAATGGTAATGAAGCAGCCTCATTGTATGGGGTGCTACCCAAAGTTCTTTGTCTCATGGCCAAGGAAATGAAGGATGCAGACCTTCCAAGGGTGAGGTTAAAGCAGAAGTTTAGTAAGTGAAAGAAAGAGAGAAAGCTCTCTGCCACAGAGAGGGGTCCCAAAAAAGGGTTGTCATTTCTCAGTAAGATACAAGGGTTTTTATAAACAAGCTAGTGGGGCGGGGGTATCTCATCTACATAAGGCATGAAAAAACCAGTTAGAACTAGGTGTGTCATTTGCATAGGGCAAGAATCTCTGGCAGCCCCCACTTCAACCTTTTATTGAACAGGCAGGTCCTTGGCCTAAGTTACTCCACGTTGCTTATCTTTTTTATTGCACATGTGTTAAGGGAGCAGAATCCTCCATGGTGGACATGCCTGGCCCAAGGTAGTTCCACTTACAGGTGCAGCTGCAGGCACCTCCACCCCATGCAAGCTTCCTTATCTGAGTATGTCCAAAAAGAAAAGGAATGTGCTCACTAAGGCCCACTGTGCTTACTGGGACCCACCAAATGGATGGAAAGATTGCTGATTACACAGGAGACTCTCTCTCTGTGTTGGAACTTTGCTCCTTATCTATCTTTGCAGCCTGATCTTCCAGGCTGCTCTGTTAGAGAAAGAATTCTGCCAAGGACTCTTTGCCCTATCTGCCTAGCCGGTTTCTTTCTTCCTTCTCTCTCAGTAATAATAGGATTATTGATAACAGCCCAAAATTGGGGTGGGGGGGAACATCAATCAGTAATGGATAAATAGAATGTGGTATATCCTCTCTCTCTGCCTACAGTGGCTTAATCTATATGGTTTTACAACCTAGAATAGCACTGTCCCTGAGCCTCTATCCAAAGGCTGAAATGTGAAGATTCTACACAGAACTGCCTGCTCAATAAAACAGTTCCCACTGTACTCAACACAGTATCCATCAAACATTTTAGTCACTTAATGGTGAAAAAATAGTGCAAGAACTCTGAAATATAGAAGGTCTAAGGTCTTCCAACATCCTACACTTAAAGGTAAATAGTGTGATGCTGACTTATAATCTTTTTTTTTCTACCCTATGATATGGTTTGGCTGTGTCCCCACCCAAATCTCCTCTTGAATTCCCACGCATTGTGGGAAAGACCCAGTGGGAGGCAACTGAATCATGGAAGCATGTCTTTTCCAGCTGTTCTCATGTTGTAAGTTTCACAAGATTTTACGGTTTTCTTTGTGGGGCGGGGGTTTGAGACAGTGTCTCACACTGTGGCCCAGGCTGGAGTGCAATGGTACAGTCTCGGCTCACTGCAACCTCTGCCTCCTGGATTCATACAATTCTCTTCCCTCAGCCTCCCAAGTAGCTGGGATTACAGGTGCTCACCACCACACCTGGCTAATTTTTTGTATTTTTAGTAGAGACAGAGTTTCACTATGTTGGCCAGACTGGACTCAAACTCCTGACCTCATGATCTGCCTGCCTTGGCCTCCCAAAGCGGTGGGATTACAGGCGTGAGCCACCATACCGCGCTGATCTGATGGTTTTAAGAAGAGAAATTCTGGCCAGTGCAGTGGCTCACAGCTGTAATCCCAGCACTTTGGGAGGCCGAGGCGGGGAATCGTGAGGTCAACAGATCTAGATGATCCTGGCCAACATGGTGAAAATCCATCTCTACTAAAAATATAAAAATTAGCTGGGTGTGGTGGTGCATGCCTGTAGTTTCAGCTACTCAGGAGGCTGAGGCAGGAGAATTGGTTGAACCTGGGAGGCGGAGTTTGCACTGAGCCAAGATCACGGCACTGCACTCCAGCCTGGTGACAGAGTGAGACTTCATCTCAAAGAAAGAAGACGAATTCCCCCGCACAATCTCTATCTCTTTGCCTGCTCCCATCCATGTGAGACATGACTTGCTCTTCCTTACCTTCCACAATGATTGTAAGGCTTCCCCAGACAGGTGGAACTGTGAATCCAATCAAACCTCTCTTTTTTTGGAAATTTTCTAGTCTCGGGTATGTTTTTATCAGCAATGTGAAAACAGACTAATAAATACTAAAAATAGATCTATTTTAAATCCTGTTTCCTTAAATCTCTGGGCGATCCTGCATTAATCAAATAAACTGAAAAACTCTAGTGCATTACTTGAGTATCTAACTGCCCTAAACAGTGACGTAATAAGAGATCCCTTACTGAGAAATTATTTGGGGGGATTTCAGACAGCATTAAAAGAGACATGTTTTAGTATGAGTGTAGGGGTTCTCAGAATCTCTTAAGAAACAGAAGATAGCATCAGACATGTTAATACACAAGGCTCTGAGAAAATAATACGGTTAAGAAATGTCTCCATTTGACATGTTCTTGAGGATTATCTTCTCTCTAAATGTCATTAACAAGGACAATAAGAAGATACAAAATCAACTGTCAGGGGCAAATCTAATTAAATTCAAATCTAAATTAGGACATAAATAAAGGTAGAAGCTGGGCACATTGGCACACACTTGTAAGCCCAGCTACTCAGGAAGCTGAGGCAAAAAGATCACTTGAGTCTAGGAGTTCAAGTCCACCCTAGGACATAGCAAGACCCTATCTCTAAAAAATAAAAGGTGGAGGTGGGCATGGTGGCTCATGCCTCTAACCCCAGCACTTTGGGAGGCTGAGGCAGGTGGATCACTTAAGGTCAGGAGTTCAAGACCAGCCTGGCCAACATGGCAAAACCCCGTATCTACTAAGAATACAAAAATAAGCCAGGCATAGTTGCAGATGCCTGTAATCCCAGCTACTCAGGAGGCTGAGGCAGGAGAATCACTTGAATCCAGGAGGTGGAAGTTGCAGTGAGCTGAGATTGCACCACTGCACTCTAGCCTGGGTGACAAAGCAAGACTCTGTCTCAAAAATAAAATAAAAGGTGGAGAGTAAGCCCCTTATATTTGACATACATAGTAATAAATGCATTTTTAAATGTATTTAAAAATTAAAATTTGTTTTAAATCTTTACATCACTACCTATTGACAAAACTGTCTGTAAGGAACATTTAATATTACATCTCAAAAAGAGTACTTGCTTGTGAGTACACAGACAGGGAGTTCAACTTAAATTCTATCATGCAGTTGCCCACTTTTTACACATGGAATCAGAAGAACATTTCAATGTAAATTCCACTGTGCTGCAGAATTAAATCGATTAACATTAAATCAATCAACATTATACCAATATTAAGCAAAGCTATTAAACAAAATTTATCGATCAAATTTTAACAGTGACCACATAGAACTATTTCTAAAGAAGTTAGCACCTTCCAGAATATGCCACAAAAGGCAGGTCAGAGACAAGACCAAATACTTTCAAAAAAGCCTGCTTGTCTCTCTGCTTCTCAGTCCCTGATTCTCCAGTTTAAGAACTGACCAGCTACTCTTTCTTCAATTTATGAACAATTATTCCTTCTATCATCCATCTTCTCTGAAATTAATTACTGGTTTCACAAATTTTAATAAAGATGAATTAAAATAGATGTTAGTTTTAGAAACTAGACTGAGAATCTTCCCATTAGAATTCACTGCTTGAGGGATTTTCTCAGCCAAAAATAAACATATGGTATAGGGAGCTGTTTCTTAGCACGAAACTGCTGTCAAAAAGCCCATGGGGACCTGTCATCAGGGCCCCACACAGCCAGCAAGTCGACGTGTAATAATTGGCTAGCTACCATCTCCCTCAAGCAAATGGAAGGTAACTTTTCTGCTTTTTTGCAGCAACCTTATGTATTAAACAGATGCAACTTATTTCCAAAGAGTACTTTGCTTATGAAGTTAACATTGAAAACATCGAAAGTGAAAATACACAGGGTCAGCAGGTAGCTGGTTAACATCCGAACACCAACATTTAAGCAAAAAGGAAGCCACAAAATCCAGAAATGAATATCTAGATGTAGGTATGTTCCTTTTATTAACTTACAGTAATATATACTACAAGTCATATGACAGCAATATTTTTAGTATAAAATAGAAAAGACAAATCTGTGGATTTGATGGGTTCTCTAAGAGTTTTGCATGTAAAGGTGGATGAGTGCTGTTGAAAATCTCCTAAATTTAAGCTTGATGCCAATAAACCTCTCACTTCCATAAATTTTAAAAGGGTGGCCTGAACCCAGTCTATTTATTGCTATTTTAAGCCACTAAGTTTGGGGATGATTTGCTATACAGTAGCACAGTAGTCACCAACCTTTTTGGCACTAAAGACTGGTTTAGTGGAAGACAATTTTTCCACAGATGGTGCAGGCTGGAGTCAGGGAGGTGAAGGCTAGTTTCAGGATGAAACTGTTCCACCTCAGATCATTAGGCATTAGATTCTCATAAGGAGCAAGTAACCTACATCCCTCACATGTGCAGTTCACAACAGAGTTTGTGCTCCTATGAGAAGCTAATGCCACACTGATCTGACAGGAGGTGGAGCTCAGGTGGTAATGGACACTTGCGGGCTACTCACACTCTGCTGCGTGGGCCAGTTCCTAACAGGCCACAATCCGGTACCAGTTTACAGCCCAGGGATTATGGACCCCTACAGTAGCAGACAACTAATACGAAGTAGATATTTGTTTGTTTTTAAGACGAGGGATTGCTTAAACATTGGGTACTGATATGCTTCCAACACTTAGCAAACTTGCAGATAGCCAACTAATCTCCATTTCGCCTTGTGAAAATGCTGACCCCAAGAGAACATCACAATTGGCCTAAAATGCTCACCAGGAATGCTTATCTCAAGGCATAAATTGCTGTTATAATAGTAACACACAAGTAAAGTATGAAAAACCCCTTGCTTAGGTCCGTCACTGGTTCCTCCATCACCTTCAGCACACAATCCAAGATTTAGTATAACGAGAAAAGTGCTTCATGACCTACCACCGTCAAAAATATCAAGCTTTATTTTCCTATCATATATTGTATTTCCTATCATATACTATACTTCCCAAAAATAACTTACAATCCTTTGTACATAAAATGAGTCAGCAACAATTGTGAAAGACTTTAAGATGAGAATAAAGATGGGATTACTGGCTGTCCTCACTAGCATGCTCTTCTAGATTATCCTTACTTTTCACCGTATTGGAGTTATTTTTCAACCCTGTAAGTTAAAAAAAACTTATTTCAGGCCGGGCGCGGTGGCTCACACCTGTAATTCCAGCACTTTGGGGGGCCAAGGTGGGCAGATCATGAGGTCAAGACATCAAGACCATCCTGGCCAACATGGTGAAACCCTGTTTCTACTAAAAATACAAAAATTAGCTGGGCATGGTGGCATGCACCTGTGCTCCCAGCTACTAGGGAGGCTGAGGCGGAAGAATCACTTAAACCCAGGAGGCGGAGGTTGCAGTGAACCGAGATTGCACCACTGCACTCCAGCCTGGCAACAGAGCATTGATTCATTCCCCCAAATTTTTGTACATACAACAACCTATACCTAAAATGGTGTCACCATCTTTAGGAAAAAATCCAAGCTATTTAGCATAAAATGATAAGTTCTTCACGACTGAACCTTGCCAGGTTATGTGATGCCTTCATCATGCTTACAGCCTAGGGATCTTCTATTACTAATCCTAGTATCCCTAATAAGAAATCATCTCTTCTCCAAAGATCTCTGTGACCACCTAGCTATTTATAAGCAAAGATATGTGACCTTTCACACAAATGGAGCAGCTTCAAGGAAGCCCTTCTGTCTGGAGGGAACCAGATGATTTTGCAGCATGCAAGAACTTTGGGACCCAGCACAGTAGCACACGACTGTAATCCCAACACTTTGGGAGGCTGAGGCGAATGGATTACTTGAGGCCAGGAGTTCAAGATCAGCCTAGCCAACATGGCAAAACCACATCTCATAGCCACACATGGTGGTATGTACCTGTAGTTCCAGCCACTTGGGAGACTGAGGCACAAGAATCACCTGAACTCAGGAGGCGAAGGTTGCAGTGAACAGAGATCGCATCACTGCACTCCAGCCTGGGGAAAAAAAAAAAAAAATTCAGTATGGCTGAAGACACAGAGTGAAAGAATAATGAGAGGTGATCATACCAGTCCATGCCTGGCATGAAGCCAAGGAGAAGCCTTGATGTGACTTAAGCATAAGACAAGTAATCATTTTTGCATTTTGTAAAGTCACCATGGTTGTTGAATGGAGAATGAAAGAAATAGAGGAAGGTAAATCAAGGAGATGTGGAGACCATTTTAGGGGACCATTGCAATTGTTCAGTTGAGGGATGGTGGAAACTTGAACCAGAGGGCTGGGAGTATAGTGAATGGGTTTAAAAGACATTTGAAAAGTAAACAGGATTTGGTGATGGGTTAAATAAATGGATAGATGTGTCTAGGATGTTTCTGTTTCTTACCTAGATAAGACAATTCATGGTCTCACTCACTGAAGGAAAGAACATGAGAAGAAAAGCAGGACTTATGGAGCTAATGATCACACCCTTAAAAATACAATCTTTAAAATAAAAGGAAAAGATAATTCATTTTTTAGAGTAAGGACAGTTCTAAAACATAGCTGATTACATACACAAAAGCTAAATTTTCCGGATGGGATATTTCAGCTCATTGTTGGATTATCCATTAAAATCAAACCATTAGCTTATGAAATATCAGGCCACGAACTTTAGAGAATGGAAAATAGCTAAGTAGGCTAAACAATATGCAATGATGAGGGCTTATCTTGGCTCAGATGATAGCACCATGTGGCCTTTTTCAAATGATTTAGTCCTTGTCCCTTCATCTGAAAAGAGCATCTGAATAAGTAATACATGAATAGCAGTCTTACCCCCAAATGTAAAATGAATTCAGTCTCCCTGAACTGATACATCATCTGTGATGTTATTCATCCCAATATGGGCCTTTTATACTGAAGCTAACCAATTGTGCTATCTACCTTAGTCAAGTCAACCAAATAATTACAAAGTATTCATATCAGTTCATGTTGATTTACAGACCAAAAGTTTATTTTATGTCAGACATCCTCTCTATTTTTAATTCTAATTTCTATAGATTTAAGATTCAGGTCTCTCAAACTTTTTACAGGTAATAATATCTTTTGTGATTTTACGAAAAAGGCTATTTGAAAACGGTATTTTTAAGAAATGTTATTTGAATATTTTGTATCACCCTTAGGCTAGTAATAACTTAAACTTAATTATGAAAATAGTAGTCCCCAAAATAAGAATAGAATCAAATAGAAAAGTAATGAGAACAAAATAATGGAAAAATTAAAACAGTTGGATATGGATTATGGTCCAAGGAATTCCTATAATTTGTGTCTAGTTAAATAAAATAGAAAGTTGGGAAAATGTAATATCAGATAAGAATATGAGAAACAAGACAAACATTGACCCTTTTTGAACTCATCATTTGGTTTACATCAGCAGAAAGCTAATTACAGTAATTGTAAGAATTTGTGAAAACTTTGAGTGTGATAGATATTACAAATGATACTTATAAGAATAACAATGAATTTATTTAGGGATAAGACTGCAAAACAGCACTGCCTTCATTAATGATGTGGGTAAAGTGTACTAAAATACTGTACTAAAAAAGATTATTTTCTTTCCTGATAACAAAAGCTTAATTTAACCTTTTTGTTTTAACTTTAGGAAGTCCTAATTGAAATTCTTTTAAATGCATCATAGATGTTACACAAGATGGATATTGGCACAAACACATTCGTTTAAATCATTCTCTAATGCCCAGTAAAAGAACTGAAGCAGGAACAGTAAGAAGCAAACCTCTCGAACACCGAACTGAAAAAGGAAGTAGCTTATTATTTGGTGGGGAGCTGAGGGGGCTACAGCCTCATTGACTGAGCTCCCCAAGAAGCAGCTTCTTTCCCCTTTTATAGGTTTACAACACTAAAGGGGAAACTGTGGTGAAACTATGCCATTGTCCATGGGCTGGATGTCCGACCTTACAATCTTTTGGCTTCACTGATTTGCTAGTTCATATGCAGCACAAGCAGGAATAGGCAGGGGAGGGGGCTTACAGAGACAAGACAAAGGCAGTAAATTATCAGTTGGCAGAGATGTTTCCAGGAGGAAGCCTGGACTGTGCAAACACGGGGGTGTGACCCAGTGCCGGGCTCCAGCTGGTAGGGATGACATTTATTTGCGACTCTTTCAAGGCTTACAGATAGCAGAGACTCTGGGAACCGAAAAGGGTTCACAATGCTTTGGTATTCAATTTCTTTTTCTTTTTCTTTTTCACCCTCCTTCCCATCTGGAGGGGAGGGGAGGTAGAGGGTAGGAAGTAGGAGGAGGGGAGGGAGTCTCCCCTCTCAGAACCAATTAACAAAAATGTTAAATAAAAGTATCTGGCCGGGAATGGTAGCTCACACCTGTAATCCCAGCACTTTGGGAGGCTGAGGCAGGTGGATTATGAGGTCAGGAGATCAAGACCATCCGGGCCAACATGGTGAAACCCCGTCTCTATTAAAAATACAAAAAAAAAAAAAAAAGCTGGGCATGGTAGCACATGCCTGTAGTCCCAACTACTTGGGAGGCTGAGGCAGGAGAATTGCTTGAACCCAGGAGGCACTACAGCCTGGGCGACAGTGCAAGCCTCCTTCTCAAAAAAAAAAAAAAATCTACACTGACATCCAAAAGGGCCCAACCTTGTACACAAACTATAAGTAGTATGTATCAGTTATATATCATTTAGACAAGCTTAGTACAGAGTATCAAAGCAACCCATCATCTCCTAGTTTAAGAACACCACATAGCCTTGCAGGAAGGAAGAGGGAAAGACTCTGAGGTTCCCACTAACAACTCAGCCCCCCAAATCTATAATTCAACCAGTGGGCAGGGTATAAGAATGAAAGAAGGCCTCCTGTTAGGGCAGTCTTCCTCTACAGATCAGCAGTGAAGGAAAAGTAAGAAGAGATACCTAAATATGTTCTTTGCCTACAAATCTGTCTTTCTGTACAGATGTTTAAAATTAATGTGGGCTTGATGGCAGCCCAATTTTTAACCAACTGTTGCCTGTGCTGAGAATGAAACATTCCAGTTCCAACATAAATAAACAAACAAATAAATAAATAAATAAATAAAGGCCAGGCATAGTGGCTCACACCTGTAATCCCAGCACTTTGGGAAGCTGAGGAAGGCGGATCACCTGAGGTCAGGAGTTTGAGACCAGCCTATCCAACATGGTGAAACCCTGTCTCTACTAAAATTAGCCAGACGTGGTGGTAGGCGCCTGTAATCCCAGCTACTTGGGAGGCTAAGGCAGAAGAATCACTTGAACCTGGGAGACAGAAGTTGCAGTGGGCCAAGATTGCACCACTGCACTCCAGCCTAGGCAACAGGAGAGTCTGTCAAAATAAATAAATTAATTAACAAATTAATTAAAAAGATGACCTTTTGCCAGACATCATTTTAATGTAACATTTTACAGAGAATATAGCTAACAGAAGGGAAATCATCTATATTGAAAACAACAGTACTCCTAAAATAGCATCACAACAGAACACACCAAAATTATCTTTGTCCCAAAGGACAAGAGTTATGTCTGACTTTGAGCTGCTATCACAAAAATACTTAAACTGAGTGTTGTACAAACAACAGAATTCTATTTATTATAGTTCTGGAGGGTGGGAAGTCTAAGACCAAGGCACTGAAAGAATTGGTGTCTGGGAAAGGACCACCTCCTCACAGATGATACCTGTGATAAGACATGAAACTTTTTTCTGTCAGGGGTGAAGTTATGTATAACAGAACCTATCTAGAAGGATTCTTGCGAGAGTTAAGCAAACTCATACATGCAAAATATCTAGAAAAGTTTAAGTCTCATTTTTCATAAAATAAGTCCCAACATCAGCGTTTGCTGGTTTTCTCAACCTGGGTCCCCTGAAAGCAGAGCATAAAACAAGTATGTTAGGGTTGATAGTTTATTTGGGAAGTGACCCCATGAATAAAGAGTAAGAGACCAAGGGCATGGAACAAGAAAGGAGGAAAGGCCAACACAGGGATGCATTATGAAGTTGGCCAGTACTACTGATGATAATGCTTGATCTTGCTAGGACCTTGTGAGGACCTTTATGAAATGTGTCTCAGAACTATCCACCTAAATGACAAAAGGTGGAAGGACTGACTTATCAAGACCCATCCCCCATTCTTCAAGAATGGCCCCATGAGTTTTAAGCTCTTATCATGTGAGAGTGCCGACATGATTCTTACAGTTGTCTCAGGCCATCCAGGGATGAGAAGTGAGAACCATGGGAGCTCTGGCTCAGGATGAGACACTGTCTGCTTGCATCTGCCTAAAGGTTACCAAAACCTGCTGGGAACTGAGCACCACAGCAATGGCTGGAGCAAGAGATGGGACCAAGAGGATTTGCATTCAGTAGAGTAGCTAATTCTTTATCTCTGTAACCCCTATGGAATGGTGCTTACTTTTCAAGCCAGTAAATATGTGAATATGTCAAGAAATTAGTCTTGAAGAATATGATAACATCTTACTTTAATGCTACAACATTGTAGAGTGTGCCACTGGAAACATGACAATCAATTACAATTGTCCACAAACCTTTTATTGCTTAAGAGAATTTAGGCACAGCCAACATTTAAATTTGCATCTGTAATGCTATGGAGATTCTGCAGATCTATATGGTATCCTTGGTGAGGAATAAAATTTCTCACATTATCTAGTTTTTAGTTATATGTCATTCTGAAAACAACATGATCATCTAGTAGATTGATAAAGAAAGTACAATCCAAAAGAGTACAATGAGAACAATGTTCAAAATACCATCAATCTCATTAGGTGCCTCCTCAAGTTAAACTCTTATCTAGCAATAAAATTAAGACCCTTCCAGCTTGATAGAAACAGTAATATCTTTTTAAAAATATATCACTCCCTCCAGGTATTAGTTTCTGGATGGTAAACAATCAAATATATCCTGACTTCAAACGTTTCAGGCCACATAAATGTTCCAGTCTCCAAAGGTTTTATCACATAAAGGTAAGGCCATATGAAAACAGTCCCTGCAAGGCCAAGCTTAATGGCTCATGCCTGTAATCCCAGCACTTTGAGAGGCCAAGGTGGGCAGATCACAAGCTCAGGAGTTTGAGACCAGCCTGGTCAATATGATGAAACCCCATCTCTACTAAAAATACAAAAATTAGCCAGGCATGGTGGTGGGCACCTATAGTCCCAGCTACTTAGGAGACAGATAGGAGAATGGCTTGAACCCAGGAGGCAGAGGTTGCAGTGAGCCAAGATCCCCTCACTGCACTTTAGCCTGGTCAACAGAGTGAGACTCCATCTCAAAAAAAAAAAAAAAAAAAAACCCACTCAATGCTATGTAAACCCATATGCCCTGGTAAAAATGGAAATCTATGTTAAATCAGTCACCTTTTATTTGTTATTTGTTGTGCTCAGGAGTAAGAACTCAGAAAAACCCATGGAACTTTTTCATGATTTCTTTATGTACTGATTCTTTGAAAGCAGTCATATGTAACCTTCTCAAGTGATATCTGACTTAGGAACCCGAAGCTGGTTTTTGAAAAAGCATATAGCAGATTGATAAGCATGTCTTCCTAAAAATTTTTACCATTTTAGTTAACAATATTGCCAGTTGCAGGAGTCTTTTCACTTTGATCTTTCCTTTAATAATGAGCAGTGCATATTTTTAAACCTAGTTTATTTATATTAGCTGAATTATTGGTAATTATTATTATTATTATTATTTGTTGAAATCTTACTCTATAGCCAGGCACTGGGTTACATGCTTTGATTATATACAGCACTCATTTTATTTTCAAAACAAGATTATGAAATAGATACTATTATCCCTATTTAAGAGATGAGGGAGCTCATCAATCTCATTAGGTGCCTTCTCAAGTTAAATTCTACATCTAGTGATAAAAATAAAACTCTTCTAGCAGTTATAGAAACAGTAACATCGTTTTAAAAATATGTTGTTCAGCCAGGAGCGGTGACTCATGCCTGTAATCCCAGCACTTTGGGAGGCTGAGGAGAACAGAGCACCTGAGGTCAGGAGTTCAAGACCAGCCTAGCCAACATGGTGAAATGCTGTCTCTACCAAAAATACAAAACTTAGCTGGGCATGGTAGTGAGCACCTGTAATCTTAGCTACTCAGGAGGCTGAGGCAGGAGAATTGCTTGAAACTGGGACACACAGGTTACAGTGAGCCAAGATCATGCCACTGTACTTCAGCCTGGGCAATAGAGCAAGACTCCTTCTCAAAAAAAAAAAAAATTAAAAAATATGTGTTGCTTAGTTCAGGAGTAACTCCTAGAGGGAAGTTATCTCTAAAATAGAATCAAAGCATTTGAATGACTGGCCCAATGTCACCCATGCTAGGTAAAAAGTAGCAAACCTAGGATTTAAATCTAGTTCTGTTCGTGTTCTAAGTTCATGCTCTTACTAACCCCAACACTCTACTGCTTCAGTGAACTCTGATTTCACCAATATTCTTATAGCAACTCCTTCTGAGTTTTTTAAATCATATAATAGAGGTCAGTCAATATTTTATAGATCTGCCAATGTTTCCCTTTGTTCATTTTCAAGTCACATTCAGATCTTCATATTTCTGTTAAAATGAGCACAACATTCTTACACTTCTGGCTTTTGTCTTTGCAGGGAGATAGATGATATACTGAGAAATAAACTGAAATATTATGATCACTCTGTTGCTTATATATATTCAACTTTACACTATTGTATAAGCTACATTCTTCCATTTTGTTGTGATTTATTTTGCCACTTAATACAAAACGCCTTGTCACAGTTCAACTGTATAAGCATATGTGTCTTCGTAAAAACAATCGTGTCCAGTGATGCTTAGCTTATATTTTCATAAAATATCCCATATGCCAGTCTACTGAGCTATCGCCCTGGCTTAAGTGTTTTTATAAGGACACAAAGTTGCCATTACAAAATACTAAAATCTAAATTACATTTTGACTTTTATGTCTATCTTCTGACTTTTTAATACTAACTCCCCTTTCACTACTATCAGAAAACTTCAGCACATAATCCCTAAATCCTTGCAATTCACAGGACTCTTCTAATATTTACTCTGCAATTGCCATCCTCTGTCCCCCTTCTCTTGAGTCCTCTACTATTTTTCCCTCTTTTGATTCATTTGTCTGTTCTCCTCTCATTACTTTCTTAGCTTTTATATAGAATAATCTTTTTTTATACTCAAATATGACATGATTTCAGATGGCACTTCAGGTTTCCTGCTCACTAAATTACAAAGTATTTCTATAAATGTTTTCATTTTCACTTTTATTTATGATTTATTCTCTGCAAGAGTTCATCTGTCACATTGTACTTTTGGACTGGGTTAGAGGGACTAAGTTGGAAAATTAAATCAAATAATAGCCTGTGAATTTCCTTTTGATATAATCAAAAAATACATATATTTTATTTGTAAGCCTACTAAATATTCAAGCTTTTCACAAAATGTTATAATAAATATTTCATTTATTAGTTCTACTGTTGATTGATTTATAGTTATAATACACCAAGAATTTAAATTACAGTAGGTTACAACTGTCAAAGTCTACAACTATGTGGAAAAACACTTAACAGACACACCAACTTTTTATCTCCTTTTATCTTCTTAGTCTTCATGATGAATTGATTCAATGTGTATTCTGATTCATCTTGTCTTACCAATTACAAAATAACCCAATTACAAAATGATCAGGTGCAGCATCGCCGTTACTCCGAGGAGAGATCAGTCGGTAGAGGAGAAGTCGAAGTTAGAGAGGACTGGGAGGCACTTTGCTGTCTCCAATCGAAGCTGAGGGTGCAAAAATGCCGAGTAATAAAACTTTTAACTTGGAGAAGCACAATCATACTCCAAGAAAGCATCATCAACATCACCACCAGCAGCAACAGCAGCAGCCACCACCACCGCCAATACTTGCAAATGGGCAACAGGCCAGCAGCCAAAATGAAGGCTTGACTATTGACCTGAAGAATTTTAGGAAACCAGGAGAGAAGACCGTCACCCAACGAAGCCGTCTCTTTGACGGAACTCTTCTTCCCGACATCACCGAGGAAGAAATGAGGAAACTATTTGAGAAATATGGGAAGGCAGGCGAAGTCTTCATTCATAAGGATAAAGGATTTGGCTTTATCCGCTTGGAAACACGAACCCTAGCAGAGATTGCCAAAGTGGAGCTGGACAATATGCCACTCCGTGGAAAGCAGCTGCGTGTGCGCATTGACTGCCATAGTGTATCCCTTACAGTTCAAAACCTTCCTCAGTATGTGTCCAACAAACTGCTGGAAGAAGCGTTTTCTGTGTTTGGCCAGGTGGAGAGGGCTGTAGTGATTGCGGATGATCGAGGAAGGCCCTCAGGAAAAGGCATTGTTGAGTTCTCAGGGAAGCCAGCTGCTCGGAAAGCTCTGGAGAGATGCTCCTTCCTGCTAACCACATTTCCTCATCCTGTGACTGCGGAGCCCATGGACCAGTTAGATGATGAAGAGGGACTTCTGGAGAAGCTGGTTATAAAGAACCAGCAATTTCACAAGGAACGAGAGCAGCCACCCAGATTCGCACAGCCTGGCTCCTTCGAGTATGAGTATGCCATGCACTGGAAGGCACTCATTGAGGTGGTGAAGCAGCAGCAGGACCAAGTGGACCGCAACATCAAGGAGGCTCATGAGAAGCTAGAGATGGAGATGGAAGCTGCACGCCATGAGCACCAGGTCATGCTAATGAGACAAGAAGAACTTCGGAGGATGGAAGAGCTGCATAACCAAGAGGTGCAAAAACGAAAGCTGCTGGAGCTCAGGCAGGAGGAAGGGCGCTGGCGCCGTGAAGAAGAGATGCGGCGACAGCAGGAAGGATTCAAGGGAACCCTCCCTGATGCGAGAGAGCAGGAGATTCGGATGGGTCAGATGGCTATGGCAGGTGCTATGGGCATAAACAACAGAGGGTGTTGTGCCCCCTGCTACTGTGCCAGCTGGTACCCCAGCTCCTCCAGGACCTGCAACTACGATGCCGGATGGAACTTTGGGATTGACCCCACCAACAACTGAACGCTTTGGTCAGGCTGCTACAATGGAAGGAATTGGGGCAATTGGTGGAACTCCTCCTGCATTCAACGGTGCAGCTCCTGGAGCTGAATTCCCTCGAAACAAACGTCGCCGATACGCAGTGTCTAGTTTCTCAAAACCCTTAAAAGAAGGACCCTTTTTGGACTAGCCAGAATTCTACCCTGGAAAAGTGTTAGGGATTCCTTCCAATAGTTAGATCTACCCTACCTGTACTATAAGGAGTATGCTGGGGCAGAGGGCAAGGGAGGGGTGGTATAAACAAATCATGTGTGGTATAATGTTTAATCAGTTCTGTGTTGTGCATTCCTGAAGTCTCAAATGTGATTGTTGAGTGCCTGGGGAAATCATGGCAAAGTGGATACAGTTAGAGCTCATTGAAGTTGATCATTCCGGGTTTTCTGTTTTTGTTTTTGTCCATCTTGTTTCATTTGCTTGCCTCCCGCCCACCCAGAGACAGAGTCTCTCTGTCACCCAGGCTGGAGTGCAGTGGTGAGATCTTGGCTCACTGCAACCTCCGCCTCCCGAGTTCGTTTGTCCAGGCTGGTCTTGAACTCCTGACCTCGTGATCCACCTTCCTCAGCCTCCCAAAGTGCTGGGATTACAGGTGCGAGCTACTGTGCCCAGCCTCATTTGCTTTCTTATCCTTAACACTCCCCCAGCCCCAGAGAAACTGCCACATACACCACAAAAACCAAACCCGCCAATGACCTTAGCCCCATTGCTCCATTCACTCCCAAGTGAGAACTCAGGCAGTCCACAAAGGTCACAGGCAATGAACATACGGTTGTGTTATATCCCATATATCACCCCTTCATGTCATAAAGAAGACATTTTCTCTTAGAGATTTTCATTTTAGTATATTTTAAAAAAAAAAAACAGAAAAGAAAAAAGAAAAAAGAAATCTTGTGTTAACTTGCCTCCATCATTTTCTTGGGTGAGGATGCCCAGGAATGACGCTTTTGTGTCTATGATATTACTGTTCACAGCTTTTCCTGATAGGCCTAGTATAATCTTGGGAACAGGGTTGCCGTATACTGAAAGTCTGACAGTAGCTCTTAGATTCACCTATCTTAGGTAGTCATGCTGTGCATATTTTTCATCAGTGTACCACATTTGATTTGTCTGATAAATTTGGAGTTTTTCTGAGAAACAGAGCAGTAATGCAGTATCAACTTATTAAAATACATTTTAAGCCTTTAAAAAAATTATCAAAAGAACTGAATAGACATTTCTCCAAAGAAGACATGCAAATGGCCAAAAGGTATATGAAAATGTACTCACTAATCATCAGGAAAATGCAAACGAAAACCACAATGAGGTGTCACCTCACACCTGTTATGATGGCTATTACTAAAAAAGTTAAAAAGACAAGAAGTATTGGCAAGGATGTGAAGCAAAGGGAACCATTATATACTTTTGATGCTAATGTATGTTGGTGACCTCACTATAAAAAACAGTATGGAGGTTCCTCAAATATTAAAAATGGAACTATCTTATGATTCACCATCCCCACTTGAGTGTATTTCAAAAAGAATTGAAATCAGAATCATGAAGATATAGTTGTATTTTCATGTCAATTGAAACAATATTCACAATAGCCAAGGCACTGAAGCAAAATAAAAGTCCTTCAGTAGATTAATGGATAAAAATGTAGTATATACATACAATGAAATATTATTCAGCCTTTAAAAAAATGAAATTCCTGCCATTTATAACAATATAGGCAAACATGGAAGAGAGGCATTTTGCTAAGTGAAATAAACCAGTCACAGGACAAATAACTGCATAATATCATCTATATAATGATTCTAAAACAGTCAAACTCAAAGAAACAGAGAGTGAAATGATGGTTTTTAGGGGATGTGGGGAGAGAGAAATGGGGAGATACTAGTTAAAGAGATGAAGTTTTGATTATACTAGATGAATAATTCCTAGAGATCTGCCATACAACAGTGTCTATAGTTTAAAAACAAACATTGTATTATATACTTAAAAATTGGTTAAGAGGGTAGATTTTATGTTAAGTGTCATTCCAAGAAGGATGAGGAAGAAGAGGGGGAAGAAAAGAGGAAGAAAGCAGCAGGTGAAAACTTTTGGAGGTGATGAAGAGGTCTACAGCAAAGACTGTGGTGATAGTTTTAAGGGTATATACTTATCTCCAAGCTCATCAAGTTGTACACATTAAAATATGTTTAACTTTTTGTGCATCAATCATATCTCAATAAAGTAGCTTTTGTAAAAAGACAACTTAAAGGAATTGATGTTGTGGTAAATTGCATCAGCAGCTCCAGTTCTTCACCCCTCACTATATCCATGCTATGATTTTGATATGTGATTCTTGTATTTTGTCCCATTCAAAGCATGCTGTATTTCTCCACTCCTTGACTTTGGGTTTGGTCATATCATTTTCTTTGACCAGTATTTCGAAAACAACTGTGAACTACTTCTGAGCTTAGATCTTAAGAGTTGTTACATGTTTTCACTTTTTCTCATGTGTCTCTACTATTGCAATAAGAACATGCTAGAAAGTCCTGTTGATTCCAGGAGAATGAGAAATTTATAAAAATAGCCAGCTACCTCAGCCAAGAACACCCCATTTCCAAGAGCTACCCACTTTCCCATTAGCTAAATAAATGATTATTATTGTACACCACAAAGTTTTAAGGTGATTGACAATCTGCTACTTTGTAGCAATAGGTAACTGACACAGATATTTATAGATATAAAATGTGCTGTTAGCAATCATTAGTCATACAAGATGTATGTACTTTCCCATATTCCAATTACGTACCAGTCAAAATCAAGACTACATCTTCATTACTTTTCCTTTTTAAATGTCCCCTTTAAGAAAAATGAAGGCTCCAAATGTAGATGCAATAGGTACTGTCAATTGCTTAATTCACATAAATAACAATTATAAATAATAAACAATCCTATTATTTATAGGCTTTCATTTTCTTTACCAAAAGAAAATTTAAAAATTACACTTTAGAACTGTGACTGCCTAAAAAAGTTAAACCTGAAGGCTACCTTTGAAGAGGATGACAATTTATTTCAAACATACTCATTACATGACTAGTATTGTCACCTGTCAATTAATTCTTGATGATTCCTCTGGTTTTGTTGACTTTTTTGTCACTACAAGATTTTTTTTAATTCACTTCAGTCAATCCCCAATTTTAACCAATATAATAGCATGCTTAATTTTATTTTTACATCTCACAGTTCTTGATAATAGCAAACTAATTTCTGTAGCTGCATTTGATAAAAATATGCTGATGGAACTCATATTTCATATCATTGACTATAATGAGCTATTTTATCAAACTGTCCTTACGACAGTATTGTAGAGAAAATGATAAATTTACTAATTTATTCACTTGAGATTCCAGTTAAAAATTTTAAAAGAAAGGAAAAGATCAATGAAGTCAGGTAAATTAGGTTTTCCTAAATGATATGTCTGGGTCTCTATGAAACAATAGCACTCATCATTCCTGCTCTTAATCAAATGCTAACGTTAAAAAAGGGTTGATTAATTATTACTTTTAATAATATTCTAAAGAACAAATAAGAAGCTGTATAATGCCCTATTGTGAACATATATGCACAATGTTTGCTCAGAATCAGGATAATTATTACTACGATTTCATATAGAATTGGTTTCTTATCACCTTGTTGGGGTTTTGTATTTTTACTCAGCTTTATTTTAGAAATTATTAATAAGTAAATATATCAATTAATGAGAATTACTAATTATTTTGTGGGGCCTTTCAAAAAACTTTGTAGTAACTAGAAACTGTTGCATAGCATTTCTTTCTGGGACTCTGAGATGCCAGATACATAGATGGTGCTGATATTGTGCAAATACAATCACAAATACAATATGCTAAAACTCCTTTTATCAATTATCGTGCTCTACAGAATTTATGCTCACTGAACTCCAGAAACAATATTAACCTGGAGCTGGTCAGTCTTCCATGCTCTGGATAAACAATTTTCAAACATTATATGACCATGACATTTTGTTTTAGAATCTTTTGTTGATATAAAATGAATTTATTGATTTTTTTCATTTATATGCCATTGGCAATGAAAATAATTGCT
This sequence comes from Saimiri boliviensis, assembly GCF_048565385.1. Taxonomy (NCBI): domain Eukaryota; kingdom Metazoa; phylum Chordata; class Mammalia; order Primates; family Cebidae; genus Saimiri; species Saimiri boliviensis. Next base: position 36,064,715 of record NC_133457.1, on the reverse strand, counting down.
CGAATAAATTATTTAACATGATCTCTTCTTGAGAGATTCATTCTACCATACATGTCTCTCACATCTTCTAAAAAAAAAATCACATAGAGTAAGGTTATTTTAAGTGACAGCTATGTTCTTGTAAATGTTCACAGTAAAATGCACTGAACCCACAACAGATTGTTTCTTTCCTTTCTCAATGTTCCTTTTATTTTTAACATTTTCTATGTACTATACGAAAACTGCTACATTTTCCTCAATTCAATTAACACATTCTCCAAAATTCTAAGATAATAATAGATAATAATGAATTCTAAAAGCAGCCGATAAGATTAGGAGAACATTCTTAGTGGAATCTGATACAAGAACAATGAAACTATAATATTTGAGAAACACCAAATCTTCACTAAATAAATAGCAGAAACACAGTTTGACCTTGGTATTTTTGTGCTGAATTCTAACATCCTCTGCAGCTGTCAGATCTAAGGACAAAGGGCCTTTTAAAAATAAGCTGTTTTCATGTGGATATATATTCTGTTATTTTACAATAACCAACTGTTCCTCAAAATAATAATTAAAGAGGATAGTTGATCTTAACTTGACTCATTTGGGTACAAACAGTCTGCTGTTTATACAATCTGCAAAACAGGGTTACAATCATCCAGATGCGTGACTAAAAGTGCTCAACACTCGCCCCTTCAAAAAAAAAATATATATATGTATATAATTGCATATATATAATTTTATGATATATATATCATATATAATGATATATAATTATATATATTATATATATATAATTATATATATATATGACAACACATCAAATACAATATCTAGGAGAGAACACAGAAATTAAGCAAAGAAGTGCCAAAGACCTTCTGCAGCACAGAGACTCAGAATGGCAGCATAGAAAAGGAAGCAAACAACATGGACCAGGATCATCTTGGGGCCAAGAAAGACTCCTCACCCTAAGGAAAGGGTAAAAAGGAGATCCTTAGTAGTCCGCATTTCCACCACAGATGCTCCATACCCACTGCTGGCCCTAAGCCTAGTATAGGGAGCTTCCTAGAGTCCATGTGACTGCATTATTCCGGGGAGGGAATTTACACTCCCCATTCCATACACACACTCAGTTATTTAGGCTGCCACAGCATCACCACCTTGAGAGTGGAGCCACCATCAGAGTACATCCTGTCCTGAGGCCTAATAGCCCCTGCATCTCCACATACCTGAGGCTTCACCAACATCCTACCACATCTACCCTGAGGGCTGAAGCAACAAGAAAACAGCTGAACCCAGCAGCATGGTCATGATTACAGCACCCAAGCCTATAAAATGCCCTATACCTCATGGCACAGGCAGTTTCCAGCACAGTGGGAAAGCAGTCCCCCAGGAAAGAGGAAGCTGATATGTATGCTTCCCAGAACCTGAGAACCACCAGCTAGATCCCATTGCCACCGCTAGTAACTCTTTCTCCTGCATAGCAAAGTTATTCTACACCCAGACACTTGTGCATGCCCCCCACTGGCCTCAAGACTGGCCCACCCAGGACCTGCCACCTACACCAGTGACCCAATTCCCTCCAGAACAAAGCTGCCACACACCCATGTGCACCCCCTAACAGAGCCCAAGAACTGGCCTGCACGTCATCCCAGAAAAGCTATTCCACAACTTCCAAACATAACTGCAGCCTAGGCCATGGAGGCACTTGTAGTCACCACTGACATCGATTGCAGCCAAAGAAACCAAATGGAAACTACACTACTCTACCATCCGAGAATCAAAGCCAAAGCAGCCTACCTAACTGAAACTACAGGACACAGCTACAGCTAAAAATTTTTCCTATTAAAGCTACTCCATAAACTGGAGGAAGTAACAATTACATCAAATGTGCAGAATCAAGTGAGAACACAAAAAGTATAAAAGGACAAGAACACACGACACCTCAAAAAAAAAAATGATTTTCCAGTAACATGCCTAAAAGAAAAATTAAAATAATGACTTAAGAAAATCCAGAGAGATACAAGATAACACAGACAGACAATTCAATAAGATCAGGAAAACAATTCCTCTGACTGAGAAATTCAGTAGAGAATGATATCATTTTTTAAAAACTGAAGTCTTAAAATTGAATAATTCAACAAGTGAAATAAAAAATAGAATTGAGAGCTTCAGTGAGACACGAGATCAAACAAAAGAAAGAATTTCTGAACATGAAGACAAATCTTTTAAAATAACCCCTATGGAACATACAGGACACCATTAAACAAACAAACAAAAAATGCATTATCAAAATTACAGAAGGAGAAGAAATGAGAAAAGACATTTTTAAGAAATCTATTTCAGGAAATAATAGCTGGGAGGTTCCCAGATCTACAGAGAGATACAGTCATCCAGATTCAGGAAGCTCAAAGATTCCCAAACAGATTCAACCCAAAGAGTCCCTCCCAAGGTATATTTTAGTAAGTTGTCAAAGTCAAAACCAAAAAGAGAATTCCAAAAAACCGTAAAAGTATCAAGTCACATATACTCATCAGACAGTAGATTTCTCAGGTGTAACCTACAAAGAATAGAATGATATATTCAAAGTGCTAAAAGAAAAAAAAAACTTGCCGGGCGCGGTGGCTCAAGCCTGTAAATCCCAGCACTTTGGGAGGCCGAGGCGGGTGGATCACGAGGTCGAGAGATCAAGACCATCCTGGTCAACATGGCGAAACCCCGTCTCTACTAAAAATATAAAAAAGTAGCTGGGCATGGTGGCGCGTGCCTGTAATCCCAGCTACTCAGGAGGCTGAGGCAGGAGAATTGCTTGAACCCGGGAGGCGGAGGTTGCGGTGAGCCGAGATCGCGCCATTGCACTCCAGCCTGGGTAACAAGAGTGAAACTCCGTCTCAATTAAAAAAAAAAAAAAAAACTTTAAGTAAAAAATTCTACATCTAGCAAAGCCATCCTTTAAAAATGAAGGAGAAATAAAGTCTCCCAGATAAGCAAAAACTTAAAGAATTCACCAATATATGAGTCCTACAAGAAATGCTTAAGGGAGTCTCACATCTGGAAGCAAAAAGACTGTAATTGTCATCATGAAAATACATGAAAGTATAAAAATGACTGATATAGAGCAGACACACAAATGAGAAAGAGAAAACGATCAAATGTTATAACTTCAGAAAACTGTCCAACAACAAAGATAAGCAATAAGAGATAAGGAAAGGAACAAAGAATATATAAAATGACCAGAAAATAATTAGCAAAATGGTAGGAGTAAGTCCTAACCTATTTATAACATCTTTGAATGTAAGCAGTTTAAATTCCACAATGAAAATATATAGACTTGCTGAAAAAATTTATAAAGCAAGACCCAAATACATGCTGCCTTCAAGAACTCATTTCACCTATATAGACACATAGACTGAAAGTGAAGGGTTGAAAAAAGATACTCCACAAAAATGGAAACCTAAAGTGAGCAGGGGTAGCTATTACTTGCATCACACAAATAAGATTTTAAAACAAAAAAAACATTTAAAGAGACAAAAAAGTTCATTACATAATGATAAAAAGGATCAAGTCAGCAAAAGACTATAACAGTTGTAAATATTTATTTACCCAACACGGAAGAACTAGATATATAAAGCAAATATTATTAGACCTAAAGGAAAAAAAAATCCAACTATGGACCCCAAACAATAATAGTTTAGAACCTCTCTTACGTAGCACTGGACAGATCATTTAGACTGAAAATCAACAACAAAACATCACAGATAAACTGTACTACAGACCAAATAAACCTAACAGACATTTACAGGACACATTATCCAACAGCTGCGGAATATATATTCTTCTCATCAGCACATAGAAGATTCTCCAGGAGAGATCATATGTTAGCCAACAAAACAAGTCTCAACAAATTTTTAAAAATTGAAGTTATATCAAATACCTTTTCAGATCACAATGGAATAAAACTAGAAAATATAACAACAGTAGCTTTGGAAACTGTACAAACATATAGAAATAAAGCAACATGCTCCTGAATGACCAGTGGGTAAATGAAGTAATTAAGAAGAAAATTAAAAATATATATATTTGGGCTGGGCACGGTGGCTCATGCCTGTAATCACAGCACTTTGGGAGGCCGAAGCAGGTGGATTATGAGGTCAGGAGATCGAGGCCATCCTGGCTAACATGGTGAAACCCTGTCTTTACTAAAAATACAAAATATTAGCCGCGCATGGTGGCAGGTGCCTGTAATCCCAGCTACTCAGGAGTCTGAGGCAAGAAAATCACTTGAACCCGGAAGGCAGAGGTTGCAGTGAGTCAAGATCACACCATTGCACTCCAGCCTGGGTGACAGAGCGAGATTCCAACTTAAATATATATATATATATGCACACACACACACACACACACACACACACACACACATATATTTAAATGTTTGAATGTAAATGATGTAAATTCCACAGTTAAAAGATACAGACTTGCTGAATGGAAACACAACACATTAAAACCTATGAAATAAAGCAAAGGAGTACTAAGAGGAAAGTTCACAGCAAAAATTCCTACACCAAAAAAAACTAAAAGATTTAAAATAAACAACCTAATGATATACCCAACAACTCCATTATAGGTATTTACGCAAAAGAAAGGAAATCAGTGTATCGAAGAGATATCTGCATTTTCATGTTTATTGCAGCATTTTTCACAATAGCCATATATGGAATCAACATATCATCAACAGAAGGGCGGATAAAGAAAATGTGTTATATATACACAATGAAATATTATTCAACCATAAAAACAATTAAAATCCTATCATTTGCAGCAACATGAATGAGCCTGGAGGACACTGTGTTAAGTGAAATATCAGGCACAGAAAGCTAAATATCACATGCTCTCATTCATTTGTGGGAGCTCAAAGTTTGCACCCATAGAATTAGAGAGTAGAATTATGGTTGTTAGAGGCTGAAAAGGGTAGGAGGGAGAGGACAGAGAGAGATAGGTTAATAAATACAAAATCACAGCTGGACAGAAGGAATAGGTTCTAGTTTTCTGTAGCATTGTTGGATGACTATAGTTAACAATAATTTATTGCATATTTTCAAATACGTGGAAGAGAGGATTTTTTTCCTCATTATGAAATTACAGCAGAAGAGAGATTTTGAATATTCCCAACAAAAGAAATGACGTTTGGGGTGATAGAGATGCTAATTACCCTGATTTGATTATTACACATTGTTTATATGCATTAATATATCACTCTGTACCCATAAATAAGTATAATTATTACATGTCAATTAAAAATAAAATATAACTAAGGAGACAAAATATAAACATAAAAAGAAAAATATCAAGAGACAGCAGTGTAAGTGAGAGACACTGAAAGAAAGAGAACCTTCCAGTGCAGCCCTTGCCACAGTGCTCCCCAGTAACCCCATCCTGCTGTTTCTCTCCACTTCCTGCTGCACATGACTTGACTCCGTACTGTTCCTCTCCATTGCTCTTCATAAAATACAAATTGTCCAACCATGGCTGCTCATCTTTAACAATTCTTCCCTCCCTGAGAATCATTTTTAATCCACTCTTTCTGAAATTAGCTAAACTCCAGCTGAACACCCTTGCCAGAGTCCTATACAACATTCCTCCCTCCTTCCCCACTCTAGAAGGGTCCTTCAGTCTTATACCTAGCATTTCCAAATAAAAACTTCTCCCCACTCAATAAAAAAAAAACAGTGCTACCATCATTAATAAGTCTATGTTTCATCATAAGATACCTATCATCATCGTAATAACTAGTATTATGTGCCAGACTCCAATGACATTCCTGTATTATCTTATGTACTCCTCACTGCAACCCTGTAAGCTAAATACTAATATTTTTCCATTTTACAAATGTGGAAAGTGACAGCCTGAGACATTCAATAAATTACCTAAATTCACACAATCATTATAAGTTTATGGTATGGCTGGGCTTAAACCCATCCTAATCTAAAATTTCTTAATGTTAAAAATTTGCTTTAATTTTTGAAGTTTCCATTTGCACTTCTGTGCTATAATTCATACAGGATGATAAATGAGAAATTATTTTCATGACAGAAAGAAATACAGCACATAATTATTCTTCCACAATATCATCAACAAACTATGAATTAGTGGTAAAGTTCCATGACTGATGAAAAAAAAAATTAGAATTGGTCAACCCAGTCTTTTTAGAAAACTGACAAGTTTCATAAAGTGATTTGTTTTTATGAGAAGATATTCTGACTCCCACATTCTGGGCAAATGAAGAATTCTGTCAACTTAGTGATTGGGTCAACAGTTTTATTTAAAGGTTCCTTTTTCAGTGAAATACATGTCACATAAACCTGCATGCATGCCAATAAAATCCCACTTTAATTTTTAAAAAAATTAAATGACACCTTAAGAATATATAGCATCCCTTAAATCAATGAATAGAGAGATGAATAAATAGAAGATAAATAGATAGACAGACAGATATCTGTTTTTGACTCTGATGACTTTGTTTTCAAACTGAACCCTAAGAAGAGAATTGCAAAAGTGTGGTTACGTGAGATTGTCTGTTAACTTTTCTGGACCTCCCTGATATTCAAACTCTGCCTCTTTCCCATGTGCTGCTTCGCACTTAACTTGTTTCACTAGACCTCACCTCCAATAAGTGACAAAAACTGGTTCTGGTAAAACTCACTCAGTATATTCTCCTGTTCCATAGGCACACGTTGACAATAGGATAACTACAAAAAGAAGACCCAAAGATCTGATAAGATCCAGCTGAAACATATTTGTCATAATTCAGTAGCAGTATGGCTGCCCCCAAGAAAACAATGTATTCTCTTTCCTTCCTGCACAGTGAGAATTATGTAGTATACCATGTTTCTCTTTTGCCTTGACCTCCAAGCAGGTCAGAAGCAAATTTATACCTTAATCATTTGAAACTTTACAGTGCTTTTTCTCCCCTTTTCTAGTATAATCTACTCTGTTTTACTTTCTCCTGCTACTCATTTATATTTAACTAGTTAAGCATTTCTCCAACTGGGTTTCCTTTAACACTTTTATATATATGAATAGATGCTTTATGAAAAAAATTCCCTTTAAAATATTTTGAGGAAATAATGCATCATAACCATAGTAGCCCCACATCATCCCCAAAAGTCACTTTTATTGAATTTTAAGGAAATCTCAAAAATTCCAGACAAATTTGAACATGGAACATTTTTGTCATGATATTATTAATATCTTAAAATATGGTTTTCAAAACACTGTGCTTCCTCATTTTGTTTATTTTTTGATAGCCACTTTATTTCCTTGAAAAAAATGAGGAAAGACATACAGGTACAGATAGATGATTGATTAAATAAATTAGAATTGAATTTTTCAAAACTGCACAGTATATTATTTTAATTTCCAAGTTGAATTCTAGAGCACAGTTTCATATGCAGAAACCTCCATACCCAATATGGCCAACTTATTTAAAGAAAAAATTTTAAACAGCTTAAAATAAAGAGACACAAATTTAAAAGGATTTCTGAAGAAAAGTGAAAGATAACAGTCAACTTAGGTGGGAGAGAGAGAGAAGGTTAAACCTAGAAAATAAAAGCAATGAGAATGCTGGGAAGATGGCCACCTAAGAACAGCTCAGGACTTCAGCTCCCAGTGAAAGTGCAGAGGGTGAGTGGACGCCGCATTTCCAGACGAACTCTTATTGCCCACAGACCAGGAGATACCCAGGCAGAGGGGTCGCCAGCTTCGCAGTCCCAGCCGGTGCGGCTGTTTTGGCCCCCGCGGGGCTGATTCCGCCCGCGCGGCTGCTGTGACCACTCCCTGTTGCTGCAGTTCTCCGTACAAAAGCCACTGGTCTGGGAGCCCTCTTAGCTGGCGAGCAGAGCCCTGAGACAGCAGAGCTGCCCAGTCAGCTGAAATAGCGAGTCAGGCCAGGAGATTCCTAGGCAGAAAATCCGCCAGGAGCCGGCGCCGCAGTTCGAGCCGACTCCGTGAGTCGCAGCACGGGAGATCCCGGCGCCTTTTCAACAAGCGACCAGAACGCGGGGTCGTTCAACTTAAAAGAAAAGACTCTGAGTCAGGGAGCCAGGTGATCAGGCTCGGTTGGTCCCACCCCTCCACCCCCAACAACAACGAAAACAAAAACAGTAATTGGAAACCCTCTGGGTTGAGCCCTTCAAACCAAGCACAGCTGAACCGGGACTGTTGGGCTCCGTGGGGGAGGGGCTTCCGCCATTACTGAGACTCTCCACCGCTGGGGAGGCAGGCTGCCGTTGCCGAGGCAACCCGCCGTTGCCGAGGCAACCTGCCACAACAGAGAGAGTCCACCATAACAGAGGCGGGGCCACCATTGCGGAGACAGTTCTAACTACGCCCATATAAAAAGGACTACAGGGAAGAGCTCAGGGCAGCTGGGCGGAGCCCACAGCAGCTCAGCAAAGCCCCTGCGGGCAGGCAGAGGCTAGGTGTGCTGCTAGCTGGGCAGGTCCGACCTGAAAGAAAAATCAAAAAAGGCAGTAGTGCAACGGAAACTCATAAAGCTCCAACTTCCTGGGACAGAGACAGACAACAGGTGGATAAACCCACAAAAATGGGAAGAAACCAGCGTAAAAAGGATGAAAACTCCCGAAACCAGAACACCTCTCCTCCTAAAAGGGATCACAACTCCTCACCAGCAAGGGAACCAGACCGGATGGAGAAGGAGGGTGATGAAATGACAGAATCAGACTTCAGAAGGTGGGTAGTAAGAAACTACAATGAGCTAAAAGAACATGTTCTAACCCATCGCAAAGAAAATAGGAACCTTGAAAAAAGATTGGACGAACTGCTGTCGAGAATGGACAGCATAGAGAGGAGTATAAGTGAATTGATGGAGCTGAAAAACGCAACACGAGAACTTCGTGAAGCATGCACAAGCTTCAACAGCCGAATTGACCAAGCAGAAGAAAGGATATCAGAGGTCGAAGATCAAATCAATGAAATAAAAAGAGAAGGCAAGAACAGAGAAAAAAGCGCAAAAAGGAATGAACAAAATCTTCAAGAAATGTGGGACTATGTGAAAAGACCTAATCTACGTCTGATAGGTGTACCTGAATGTGATGAAGACAATGAATCCAAGCTGGAAAATACTCTTCAGGATATTATCCAGGAAAACTTCCCTAACCTAGCAAGGCAGACCAGGAAATACAGAGAACACCACAAAGATATTCCTCAAGAAGAGCAACCGCAAGGCACATAATCGTCAGATTCACCAGGGTTGAAATGAAAGAGAAAATGCTAAGGGCAGCCAGAGAGAAAGGTCAGGTTACCCACAAAGGGAAGCCCATTAGACTCACAGCAGATCTCTCAGCAGAAACCCTACAAGCCAGAAGAGATTGGGGGCCAATATTCAACATCCTTAAAGAAAAGAACTTTCAACCCAGAATCTCCTATCCAGCCAAACTAAGCTTCATAAGTGAAGGAAAAATAAAATCCTTTGTGAACAAGCAAGCACTCAGAGATTTCATCACCACCAAACCTGCTCTACAAGAACTCCTGAAAGAGGCTCTACACATATAAAGGAACAACCAGTACCAGCCACTCCAAAAACACACCAAATGGTAAAAGAGCATCAACACAATCAAGAATCTGCATCAACTAACCAACAAAACAGCCAGGTAGCATTAAAATGACAGCATCAAATTCACACATAACAATACTATCCCTAAATGTCAATGGACTAAATGCCCCAATCAAAAGACACAGACTGGCAAATTGGATAAAAAGCCAAAACCCATCAGTGTGCTGTATCCAGGAAACCCATCTTACATGCAAGGATACACAAAGGCTCAAAATAAAGGGATGGAGGAAGATCTACCAAGCAAATGGAGAGCAAAAAAAGGCAGGAGTTGCAATTCTCATCTCTGATAAAATAGACTTTAAAGCAACAAAGATCAAAAGAGACAAAGAAGGACATTACATAATGATAAAAGGATCACTGCAACAAGAAGAGCTAACGATCCTAAATATATATGCACCCAATACAGGAGCACCCAGATACATAAGGCAAGTTCTTAATGACTTACAAAGAGACTTAGACTCCCACACAATAATAGTGGGAGACTTTAACACCCCATTGTCAATATTAGACAGATCAACCAGACAGAAAATCAACAAGGATATCCAGGACCTGAATACAGACCTGGAACAAGCAAACCTAATAGACATTTACAGAACTCTCCACCCCAAATCCACAGAATATACATTCTTCTCAGCACCACATCACACCTACTCTAAAATTGACCACATAATTGGCAATAAATCACTCCTCAGCAAATGCAAAAGAACAGAAATCATAACAAACAGTCTCTCAGACTACAGTGCAATCGAGTTAGAACTCAGAATGCAGAAACTAACTCAGAACCGCACAGCTTCAGGACATAGGTGTAGGCAAGGACTTCATGACCAAAACGCCAAAAGCAATGGCAACAAAAGCCAAAATAGACAAATGGGACCTAATCAAACTCCACAGCTTCTACACGGCAAAAGAAACAGTCAGTAGAGTGAATCGGCAACCAACAGAATGGGAAAAAATTTTTGCAGCCTACCCATCTGACAAGGGGCTGATATCCAGAATTTACCAAGAACTAAAGCAGATCTACAAGAAAGAAACAAACAAGCCCATTCAAAAATGGGTGAAGGATATGAACAGATACTTCACAAAAGAAGACATACAGGAGGCCAACAAACATATGAAAAAATGCTCATCATCACTGGTCATCAGAGAAATGCAAATCAAAACCACATTGAGATACCATCTCACACCAGTTAGAATGGCGATCATTAAAAAATCGGGAAACAACAGATGCTGGAGAGGATGTGGAGAAATAGGAACACTTTTACACTGTTGGTGGGAATGTAAATTAATTCAACCATTGTGGAAGACAGTGTGGCGATTCCTCAAGGACCTAAAAATAGAAATCCCATTTGACCCAGCAATCCCATTACTGGGTATATATCCAAAGGATTATAAATCATTCTACTACAAGGACACGTGCACACGAATGTTCATTGCAGCACTGTTTACAATAGCAAAGACCTGGAACCAACCCAAATGCCCAATGATGATAGACTGGATAGGGAAAATGTGGTACATATACACCATGGAATATTATGCAGCCATCAAAAACGATGAGTTCACGTCCTTTGTAGGGACATGGATGAACCTGGAAACCATCATTCTCAGCAAACTGACACAAGAGCAGAAAATCAAACACCGTATATTCTCGCTCATAGGCGGGTGTTGAACAATGAGAACACATGGACACAGGGAGGGGAGCACTACACACTGGGGTCCGTTGGGGGGAAATGGGGGAGGGGCGGGGGGGTGGGGAGGTGGGAAGAGATAGCATGGGGAGAAATGACAGATACAGGTGAGGGGACGGAAGGCAGCAAAGCACATTGCCATGTGTGTACCTATGCAACAATCTTGCATGTTCATCACATGTACCCCAAAACCTAAAATGCAATAAAAAATAATAATAATAATAATAAAAAAAAAAAGAAAAGAAAAGCAATGAAAAAGAATGTGCTGCAATGGATCACAAAATTTTAGCTCAAGTTCTTACATCCAAGACAAGGAAAGAAAGAAAACAAGTGGTTGTCAAATTAGTGCTGTCTAATAAAACAAAGTAGACCATAATGCAAGATTATAAGAAAACTTCATCCTCTAGAAATTTATGATATTTGAGTCAATAATAGGCAGGGTGTGTCGGCTCACACCTGTAATTCCAGCACTTTGGGAGGCCAAAGTGGGCAGGTCACTTGAGGTTAGGAGTTCAATACCAGCCTGGCCAACATGGTGAAACCCTATCTCTATTAAAAATACAAAAATTAGACAGTGTGGTGTTACATGGCTGTAAAAAATAGAGGACCAAAAGAAAGCCCTCTTTTTTTTTTTTTTTTTGGCCAGGAACACTATGTTGAGGAGAGAGTTCTCAAAATTCAAAACAGAACAGGAAGTAATAAAAAATTCAGTGGAAGGATGCAGTGGAATATAAAGCTGAGGAAATCTCCCAGAATGCGGAACAAATGATAGAGTTGAAAATAAAAAATACAACAAAATTGGAGGAGTGGTTTAGAGGTTCTCATATCTTAAAAACAAGATTTCCAGAAGGAAAAGAAAAAAACGAAGCAGAGGTCTGGCAGTTTTTCAAGAACTATTTCAAGAAAATGTCTCAGAACTGAAAGTTTCCAAATTAAAAGGGCCCACAAAATATCCAATACAATGGATTAAAATATCATTACCAAACCATATCATTGTAAAATTTTTAAAACTTTGGAGGAAAAAACAATTGGGAGGAAAAAAATCTACAAGCTTGTAGAAAGACAAAAACAAGTTTCATATAAAATATCAACTATCAGCCAGGTGCGGTGGCTCATGCTTGCAACCCCAGCACTTTGGAAGGCTAAAGCAGGCAGATCACTTGAGGCCAGGAGTTAGAGACTAGCCTGGCCAATGAACATGGCAGAAACTCTCTACTAAACATACAAAAATTAGCTGGGCATGGTGGTGGGTGCCTGTAATCCCAAGAATACTCTGGAGGCTGAGGCATGAGAATCACTTGAACCCAGGAGGTGGAGATTGCAGTGAGCTGAGATCACACCACTGCTCTCCAGCCTGGGCAACAGAGCGAGACCATCTTAAAAAAAAAAAAGAAGAAGAAGAAAGAAAGTCAATAATAAACATCACTACATAAATGTCATTTTAGATGTATTTCGTTATTGGTTTTTAAGTATATTTCAGGCGACTTTAATTAAGTGTCATATAGAGTGGGTTTTGCCAGTAGGATACTAAAATGAGTGATACAAACCCCACCCTCTTCATATATAGAATTTATAAAATGACAAACAAAGCCTGTCTGGTGACTCATAGACCCCTTGTGAGGGAGCAGAAATCACCTGTTGATCATCAAACAGACCACCCAGAGGCAAACCTTCTTATCTGAGAAATTTAGAAGGGAACAAAGAATACCTGGTTGAATCTGGTTCCAGGACTCTTTCAACTTTTATAAGTAACTAAAATTTCTATACTCCTCTGAAATGTCATGCTGAAACTCTACAACCCTAAGCTCCTGCCTTAAGGTTCATAAATACCCCTAAGTCCTCTCACTGAGGCGCTCCACTGCACTCTTTTGCAGCATTCCTCCCTTCCAATAAACTTCCCTTTTTCAAACCTATACTGTTGCTGGTAAATTCTTTTTACAACTCGCTAGTCAACCATTTCCTGGTGCTGGGGTTCTCACACCTCCCCCAGCATCTTGGAAATATCAAGACCCCCCAAAAAAAAAAAAGAGGCTAGGGAGTAGACTTTGTAGGAGGACACTGATAAGAAGATTGCTCTGAAGAGAGTCAGCCAGCATGGGATGACTTGATCTTGTCAACAGGACTCACTACTAGAACGGGAGAAGACTCAGCAGAAAGTCGCTGGGAATTTACCTCTGGAAGTTGAGACTGGGAAAAGAAGATGCAAGTGACTAACAGGAATAGAGATTAAGCCACTAGAAAGAACAATACTGTTACCAAGAAAAATAAAAGTTGTTGCAACTGCCTTTTAAATCAGGAAATCTTTTAAATTGGCCCACCGATATGTCTAGTCTTAAGAGGGCTTTGGAAAGGAGTCAAATGGGATACTTTAAAATCTAGATGTTTTAGATATTTATTTCCTTTTTTATAGGTATTTTTAAAATGTGACTACCTAAATATGGGGGGAAAAATCCTCCCAATATTCCCTTCAAAAAGTTTTCAAGCTTTGAAGACACTCACTTTATACCCAACAGACTTGACCTTAGCACTTTGAGAAGCATTACTGTATTCAGTCCACTCTAGGGTATGAAAAGCAATTCCTCACACTTAATCAGCTTTTGACAATAGGCACTTATGGGCCTGAGTGATCTAAAATAGATTAATGAGGTACTAAAGTACTTTAATAAATAATGGAGCATTTTAAAATTTATTTTTTTAATTCATTTAACTGCAATCAATTTAACAGTTGAAACTCTCCCTCCTGAACATATTGAAAGGCATATTACATTGAGGTTTTATTAATTTACTATGTTTCAGTTCATTTATCATTTATTCATTTTTTTTATTTATTCATTGAATTGAGCTTCACCATACAAATATTGTAGAAATCAATGATTTTATTGGGCTTTATGTGCAGCAAAACAAGTTTTCAGCACATTAACCAGGGAATTTGTAATCTGTGAGCAGGAACACCATTGGCATAATGCAAAAAGATAGTTATCACTTCAAAGAGCATAGGATAGAGACCACTCAAGAATTTTGATTCTATCTCCCTTACAAGGTAGACTTTTTAAAATAATCAGATAGTTGGTAGGAATCCTACATCCTTCTCCTTTTTTTGACTTACTCATCTATTAGTAACATTCCCTTCTCTCTCTAAGAAATACGCTCTTTTAAAATGCATCCCCGACCCTCCTTTCACTGATCAAAATAATAAAGATCTTAATGAACTGAGTCACACCATAGTCCCATATGTTCTCATCTATACTAATAAAGAGTGATGGTGGAATGTTGAGTATTTGTACCCATTGTAAAGAAAATTGTAAATAATATTTGCCAGACTAGGTGGGGGAAGATCTTTTTCCCATGAGATAATAAAGTTTTGGTTGTCATGTATATGGAAGGTTGTTCTTACCTGTTAGAATGACTTAAGTCTTTTTGAAAAATATTTTTCTTTTTAGAGGGTTAGAACTTTGTGAGATTTAACCAGAAACTGTCTTGTCATTTGGGTCCACAGAATCAAGCCTCTTTGGAAAACAGTACTTTAATCTTAAAGCTTGTTTCCTTGCTCAACTCAACTGCCTTAAACCAAAAGAGAATTTTCCAAAGCAATCTAAAAGAAGTGACTGTACTAGCTTGCTTAGCAGTCCACAACTTAAGCAACTGGGCTGATGCACGTATGTCCTGCCTGAGGATCTGCCCCCCGCTGATAGTGGATCAACTATAAGTCATTCTTGCAGCTGTACCATTTCTAAACTCAATATTCCAATTATTTAATTACTGTGCTGTGGTATTAATTCCCAGTGCCTAACTTTTTTTCATGTCTTACACAGTGCCTTATATGTTTTTCAATAAGTATTAGTCACAAGTATGGATGAATAAAACCATCTTAAGTTCCTAGGTACCCCATTCTTATCTAGAGTCCCTGCTTTATGCTCCAATCCCTCAGAAACTGGATTATCTGCCCATCTCTGAGTTTCTAACACCTAGTGCTTGTCTGAAGCCACCATCTGAATGGTTCCTATTACTTAAAGCTCAGATTATTTTCTGTGCTGCCCTGTATTGATATTCTTTACTTTAGAATCTTATTCGGATTTTAGAGACCTTTTCGTGTTTCTCAAGATCTCTCCAAAATTTAATCCTAAGACTTGAAATGCAGCTTTGGACATACCTTTCATGAAATCAATTCCTAAAATCACTGACCCTGAGCCACAATGTTATGTTCAAACCTATAGATTCTGCTTTCTCTACCAGGTCCCTTTACTGAGTCCCTGCTTGCCCTCACCCAATGTAACTATCATGATCCGATGTCTGATTCAAACAGGTTGTTCTTTTCTCACTATGTAAACCAAATACAATGGTTTATACAACCACTTTTAGCAATACATTCTAGTGAATCTACCAACATAAAACACTCAGGTTTAAGAGAAAATTTTCTGCTACCTCATCTCCCATATCAGGCTGAGTATTATCCAGAAAATTACATTTATTCATTCAAAAATACTTATTATGTGCAAGATTCCCTGGTAGATTTGGAGGGTGTATTGCTGAACAGGACAGACGTGGATCCAGTCCTCATGGGGTTCACAGTTGGCCCATTTTTCATGGATTGGTGTCACTACAAATTCATAATTTCTAGGGTAAATGAGCTTTCGGCTCTATCTTTCCATCCTGTGCATTCGTAGACAGTTCTCTCCCACACGCTGCACTGTGGCCTTTTAAAAATACCTTCACTCACTGCAAGTTCTTCCTACTCCACCACACTCCTTACTCTTAGGCCATAGCATCATCTCCTATTTTACAGAAAAAAATGAGGAGTCATCACTCAGGAATTTATTCAAATATTATCTCCCTTCTCGAGCCAGGTGTAGTGGCTCACGCCTATAATCCCAGCACTTTGGAAGCCCAAGAGAGAAGATCATGAGGTCAGGTGTTCAAGACCAGCCTGGCCAACATGGTGAAACCCTATCTCTACTAAAAATACAAAAATTAGCTGGGCGTGGTGGCACACGTCTGTAATCCCAGCTACTTGGGAGACTGAGGCAGAAGAATAGTTTGAACCCAGAAGGCGGAGGTTGAACTGAACTGAGATCACCCCACTGCACTCCAGCCTGAGTAACAGAGTGAGACTTTGTCTCAAAAAAGAAGAAAGCAAGAAAACAAGGGAAAAAAAAGAAGGAAGAAAGAAAGAGAGAGAGAAAAAAAAAGAAAGAAAGAAAGAAAAAATAAAAAGAAAGAAAGAAAGAAAGAAAACCTCTACTTAGGTAAAAGCCAAAAGTAATAACCACCTCTGTTGTTGCTTTTTCTCTTCCCTTCAAACTTTCTGAAAAATGTGTCTCCATGTATGGTTTCTGCATCTGCATCCTCATCTTCCAGTCAGTCTCCCCTTTCCATTATCTCACACATTTCTCTACTGACCCTAGTCTCATGAATGGAATAGAACAATTGTGTTAATAAACATTGTATTTTTCCATTCTTATCTTCCTGGACCTTTTTGATGCATTTGACATCCCTGATACATCTATCACAGTTGAAATGTTCTCTTTTCCTGGAGTTCTTCACTCTCTGGTTGTCTCTCACTTGGTCGATTACTCCTTCCTAATCTGCAGGAAAAAGACTTGTTTAAATGCCTGAAACTTAAATGTTGTTATTCTCCACAGTTCCATTTTTAACTCTTTCTTTCTCCACCACACATTCTTCCTAGATCATGTCATTTATATATATGCAGCTTCAACTACGATCTACAAACTGATAATATCACAAAGGTATATGTTGGATCCTCTATAATAAGAACAAATTAGGTGCTCGCTTTGGCAGCACATATACTAAAACTAGAATGAACGCCCATTCACAACTGCCACTGATACATTGAAGATTAGCATGGCCCCTGTGCAAGGATGGCATGCAAATTCATAAAGTGCTCCATATTTTTTGGTGTTTAGCGGGAAATTTATAGCACTAAAAGCCCACAGGAGAAAGGAGAAAAGATCTAAAATTGACACCCTAACATCACAATGAAAAGAACTAGAGAAGCAAGAGCAAACAAATTTAAAAGCTAGCAGAAGACAAGAAATAACTAAGATCAGAGCAGAGCTAAAGGAGATAAACACATGAAAAACCCTACAAAGAAAACAGTGAAACCAAGAGCTAGTTTTTGAAAAGATTAACAAAACAGACAGATAGCTAGCCAGACTAATAAAGAAGGAAAGACAGTGCAGTGATTCCTCAAGAACCTAGAAATAGAAATTTCATTTGACCCAGCAATCCCATTACTGGGTATATATCCAAAGGATTATAAATCGTTCTACTATAAGGACGCATGCACACAAATGTTCACTGCAGCACTGTTTACAATAGCAAAGACCTGGAAGCAACCCAAATGCCCATCGATGATAGACTGGACAGGGAAAATGTGGCACATACACACCATGGAATATTATGTAGCCATCAAAAATGATAAGTTCGTGTCCTTTGTAGGGACATGGATGAACCTGAAAACCATCATTCTCAGCAAACTGACACAAGAACAGAAAATCAAACACCACATATTCTCACTCATACGTGGGTGTTGAACAATGAGAACACACGGACACAGGGAGGGGAACATCACACACTGGGGTCTGTTGAGAGGAAACAGGGGAGGGACAGCGGAGGGTGGGGAGTTGGGGAGAGATAGCATGGGGAGAAATGCCAGATATAGGTGAAGGGGAGGAAGGCAGCAAATCACGCTGCTATGTGTGTACCTATGCAACAATCTTGCATGTTCTTCACATGTACTCCAAAACCTAAAATGCAATAAAAAATAAAGAAGAGAGAAGAATCAAATAGACACAATACAAAATAATAAAGGAAATATAAACACTGATCCCACAGAAATACAAACCACCATCAGAGAATACTCTAAACACCTCTACGCAAACAAACTAGAAATCTAGAAGAAATGGATAAATTCCTGGACCCCTACAGCCTCCCAAGACTAAACCAGGAAGACGTCGAATCCCTGAATAGACTAATAACAAGTTCTGAAATTGAGGCAGTAATTAATAGCCTGCCAACCAACAAAAAGCCCAGGAATAAACGAACTCACAACCAAATCCTACCAGAGGTACAAAGAGGAACTGGTACCATTCCTTCTGAAACTATTCCAAACAATACAAAAAGAGGAAATCCTGTCTAATTCATTTTATGAGGCCAGCATCATCCTGATACCAAAACCTGGCAGAGACACAACAAAAAAGAACATTTCAGGCCAGTATCCCTGATGAACATTGATGCAAAAATCCTCAATAAAATACTGGCACACCAAATCCAGCAGCACATCAAAAAGCTTATTCACCATGATTAAGTTGGCTTCATCCTTGGAATGCAAGGCTGGTTCAACATTCGCAAATAAAAAAGCACAATCCATCACATCAACAGAACAAAAACCACATTATTATTGTAATAGATGTAGAAAAGGCCTTCAATAAAATTAAACACCACTTCATGCTAAAAACTCTCAATAAACTAGGTATTGATGGAACGTATCTCAAAATAGTAAGAGCTATTTATGACAAAACCACAGCCAGTATCATACTGAATGGGCAAAAGCTGGAAGCATTTTCTTTGAAAACTGGCACAAGATAAGGATGTCCTCTCTCAGCACTCCTATTCAACATAGTATTGGAAGTTTTGGCCAGGGATTCAGGCAAAAGAAAGAAATAAACGTATTCAAATAGGAAGACAGGAAGTCAAATTGTCTCTGTTTGCAGATGACATGACTGTATATTTAGAAATTCCCATCAAATCAGCCCAAAATCTCCTTAAGCTGATAAGCAGCTTCAGCAAAGTTTTAGGATACAAAATCAATGGGCAAAAATCACAAGCATTCCTATACACCAATAATAGACAGAGATCTAAATCAGGAACGAACGCCCATTCACAACTGCCACAAAGAGAATAAAATACCTAGGAATACAACTTACAAGGGATGCAAAGGACCTCTTCAAGGAGAACTACAAACCACTGCTCAAGGAAGTAACAGAGGGCACAAACAAATGAAAAAACATTCCATGCTCATGGATAGGAAGAATCAATATCATAAAAATGGCCATACTGCCCAAAGTAATTTATAGATTCAGTGCTATCCCCATCAAGCTACCATTGACTTTCCTCACAGATTTAGAAAAAAACTACTTTAAATTTCATATGGAACCCAAAAAAAAGCCCACATAGCCTAGAAATACTTAGAAAAAAGACAAAGGCAGAAGACAGCATGATACCTGACTTCAAACTATACTACAAGGCTACAGTAACCAAAACAGCATGGTACTGGTACCAAAACAGAGATATAGACCAACACAGACGCCTCAGAAGTAATGCCACATATCTACAACCATCTGATCTTTGACAACCCTGACAGAAACAAGCAATGGGGAAAGGATTCCCTATTTAATAAAAGATGTTGGCAAAACTGACTAGCCATATGCAGAAAACTGAAACTGGACCCCTTCCTCATACCACACTTATACAAAAATTAACTTAAGATGGATTAAAGACTTAAACATAAGACCTAAAACCATAAAAACCATAGAAGAAAACCTAGGTAATACCATTCAGGACATAGGCATGGGCAAGGACTTCATGACTAAAACACCAAAAGCAATGGCAACAAAAGCCAAAATTGACAAATGGGATCTAATTAAACTAAAGAGCTTCTGCACAGCAAAAGAAAATATCATTGGATTGAACAGTCAACCTACAGAATGGGAGAAAAATTTTGCAATCTATGTATCTGACAAAGGGCTAATATCCAGAATCTACAAGGAACTCAAACAAATTTACAAAAAAAAAAAAAACCATCAAAAAGTGAGTGAAGGATATGAACAGACACTTTTCAAATGAAGACATTTATGCAGCCAACAAACATATGAAAATATGAAAAAAAATGCTCATGATCACTTGTCATTAGAGAAATGCACATCAAAATCACAATGAGATACCATCTCATGCCAGTTAGAATGGCGATCATTAGAAAGTCAGGAAACAAGAGATGCTGGCGATAATGTGGAGAAATAGGAACACTTTTATACAATTTGTGGGAGTGTAAATTAGTTCAACCATTGTGGAAGACAGTGTGGCAATTCCTCAAGGATCTAGAGCCAGAAATATCATTTGAACCAGCAGTCCCATTACTGGGTATATAGTCAATGGATTATAAATCATTCTACTATAAAAACACATGCACACATATGTTTACTGCACCACTGTTCACAATAGCAAAGACCTGGAACCAACACAAATGTCCATCAATGATAGACGGGATAAAGAAAATGTGGCACATATACACCAGGGAATACTATGCAGCCATGAAAAAGGATGAGCTCATGTCCTTTGCAGGGACATGGATGAAGCTGGGAACCATCATTCACAGCCAACTAATGCAGGAATAGAAAACCAAACACTGCATGTTCTCACTCATAAGTGGGACCTAAACAATGAGAACACATGGACACAGGGAGGGGAACATCACAAACTGGGGCCTGTCAGGGGGTGGGGTGCTAGAGGAGGGATAGCAGGGGCTTGGGGGATGAAGGGATGGAGAGCATTAGGAGAAACACGTAATGTAGATGACAGGTTGATGGGTGCAGCAAACCTCTATGGTACATGTATACCTATGCAACAAACCTGCACATTCTGCACATGTATTCTAGAAATTAAAGTATAATTAAAAAAAAAAAAAGAGAAGAAGAACAACAAATTAGGGAAATCATACACATCAACTATGAAAAAAAGTTATTCTATGATAACAAGGAAGCATAAACAATGACTCTGTTTAATAGATAAGTGAATGGCTATAACCTCACCTAATCTCTAAGTAAAGTAGAAAAATATTTTTATCTTTCAATTCCTGCCCACCCCTATCTGCTGTAATCCAAGGAGTTCACGTGATTCAAATTGGACTTAGTTCTTATTAATACTCTAAAGCAGGTGTCCCCAAACTATGGCCCGCAGGCCACATGCAGCCCTCTGAGGCCATTTATCTGGCCCCCTGCTGCACTTCAGGAAGGGGCACCTCTTTCATTGGTGGTCAGTGAGAGGAGCACAGTATGTGGCGGCCCTCCAACGGTCTGAGGGACAGTGAACTGGCCCCCTGTGTAAAAAGTTTGGGGACACTGGTCTAAAGCAATGTGTAGAAACTTGATGTTTTTTTCATGATCTTTTGATCAATAATCTCACTTTTAGAATTTTATCATAAGATACAGAGAAGTGGTCAATAATCATCAAACTGATAAAGGATACTGTCTTGACTCCTTCATGGGACTTACAACAGGGGTGCCTCATTTACTCAGCCTCCCTTGCAGGAGGGAGCACGTAAGTGAATGAGTGCAGGAACTGGCCAGCTGCTTTGGTGTTGGCAGGAGCAAACTCTGCTCACTTGGGTCTCCTTTGCTTCCCACCCCTTGCAGGAAGGAGCTCACACGTGAGCAAGTACAGAACCTAGCTGCTTTAGCAATGGCAGGACTTAACTCCATGGAGTCCCACAGCAGCATTCAGGTCGGTGTGCCTGCAACCCCAGTGCCCCAGAGGGCATGTTACAATGCTCTCTTGGCTCCACCATCTGCAGACAACTTATCAGCTTAGCAGGCCCTTTGCCTTGTTGTGTGTGGCAGCTGCCCTAAGCCACTGAGGGCAAAGGGTCAGTGTGACAGCCTGTTTAGGTACTCATACCTGGTGTGTCCTGAATTCTTGGTTGGTGCCCAAGAATTGAAGGACAGTGAAGCTGGAGACTGTTATTGAGTGATTAAAGTGTCTGTCAGTGGAGAGGAGAGCTGGAAAGAGAAGAGGAAGGAAAGGTTGCTCTCCCCTGAAGTCAAGCTGCCTCTCTGGCTCTCTTCTCAAGTCAAGTTGCCTCATCCAACCACTGTCTCTAAAGCCAAAGTCACCCCTCCTCAACATCTAGCTACTTCTCCCCAACATCTAGCCACTTCTCCTCTCTGCCTGCTGAGTCTGAGGCCTTTATGGGCACAGGATGCGGATGGGACAGAACATAGGTATTTTTGGAAAAGGCAACATTGCATTGGTTTAAAAAAAAAAATTATTCAGAAAGAACAAATCAGGAGAGAGCAGGCACACAGGAATGGAAGTTCTCACCTTGCGCCAAGGGTTTCAGACTTTTTGGCTCAAAGGTGGGGTTTTGTCAGGGGCCTGCCCCTGTCTGACTAGAATTTAACTTCCTCCTATTGCTATCAAAACTAGGAAGTGGCCAGGCGTGGTGGCTCACGCCTGTCATCCCAGTACTTTGGGAGGCCAAGTTAGGCAGGTCACAAGATCAAGAGATAGAGACCATCCTGGTCAACATGGTGAAACTAGTCTCTACTAAAAAATACAAAAATTAGCTGGTCGTGGTGGTACGTGCCTGTAGTCCCAGCTACTTGGGAGGCTGAGACAGGAGTATTGCTTGTACCGGGGACGCAGAGGTTGCAGTGAGCCGAGATCGCACCACTACACTCCAGTCTGGCACCTGGTGACAGCAAGACTGTCTCAAAAAAAAAAGCTAGGATGTTTATCCGAAAATTATAAACTGCCTATATGTGGGCAGGACTACATAACAGAATATTCAACAGACATTTAAAATTCATGTCAGAGGAAAGTTTTACATAAAAAGGAAAGAACAAAAGGATTTATCCTCAGAATAAAAATTTCCCATCACTGAATCTACACAAAAGATAATTACACAGACACACACACACAAGTCCAAAAATTATTTGAGCAACACTGACATGAATATAGAATCTTCCAAGGTGATTACTCTGAAAATAACATTTCTTTTCTTTCCTTTTCTTTTTTTTTTTTTTTTCCTGAGATGGAGTCTTGCTCTTGTTACCCAGGCTGGAGTGCAATGGCGTGGTCTCAGCTCACCGCAACCTCTGCCTCCTGGGTTCAGGCAATTCTCCTGCCTCAGCCTCCTGAGTAGCTGGGATTACAGGCACACACCACCATGCCCAGCTAATTTTTGTATTTTTAGTAGAGACAGGGTTTCACCATGTTGACCAGGATGGTCTCGATCTCTTGACCTTGTGATCCACCCGCCTCAGCCTCCCAAAGTGCTGGGATTACAGGCATGAGCCACCGCGCCCGGCCTGAAAATAACATTTCAATGTAAGATTTTAAGATACATAGCGAAGGCCAGTCTAACAAATAGTTGAAAGATTGTTTAAATAAATTTATTCTAAGATTTTGGGAATTTCCCACTAAACTTAGAGCCATATAGATTATGGGAGTTTTTGAGAAATTATGAGCCATCACAGAGATCAGGATAAACTCAGCTTGAGGAAGGTCAAGATACACAGGTCTTTCCATGGTCAACTTTGGCATCATTAAACATATAAAAAGAACAAGGGGGCCGGGCGCGGTGGCTCAAGCCTGTAATCCCAGCACTTTGGGAGGCCGAGGTGGGTGGATCATGAGGTCAAGAGACTGAGACCATCCCGGTCAACATGGCGAAACCCCATCTCTACTAAAAAATACAAAAAATTAGCTGGGCATGGTGGCGTGCCTATAATCCCAGCTACTCGGGAGGCTGAGGCAGGAGAATTGCCTGAACCCGGGAGGCGGAGGTTGCGGTGAGCCGAGATCGCACCATTGCACTCCAGCCTGGGTAACAAGAGCGAAACTCCATCTCAAAAAAAAAAAAAAAAAAAAAGAACAAGGGAATTCAAATTCCTTTTACTTTTAGATACTGTTATAGCAATATCTGGCTTAAAGGCATTCTTACAGCACCTACACTGCATTCAAATGATTTTGTATACTGAAGATAGGAGAATAACAAAGTAAAAGTATAATAGGAAATGGGAAATGTATTTGACTCTGCAATATTTAGCAATACGATTGCACAGAAACATTCACTGCATTTTTTTAAATTCTGCTCCTAACTTGACTGCTCACAGATATTCCTGGAACTTTGTGACAACAATTTGTCAATTGTCACTTTTCTAGTATTCACTTTTCTAGTATTTTCTAGTTCATTGCAGTGTCATACACTTAAATAAAGCCTGATTTATATTTTCTTCTTGTTTTGACCACAGTTGAATAACACTTCAAATAAGCACATTATAAAGCCCTTCATAGAGGGAATTTTAAAAAAAAATAGCATTTGGACTTTACCTAAAATTGCAATCAATTAAACCTTTAAAAATGCATCTATTTTGAGTGCAATTTTTTTTATTATTTAAGTGTAATTTTGATTATTTTACCCTGTTGTACCTTACAGAATTTAAAATATACAAGGCACACAACTTTTCTTGGGAAAATATGCCATCTGTTTTGTTCTATACATCAATTGTCCACTTAAAATGTTTAATCACATAGAGATAATTGTTTTTAAATCAATTTTACATAAAATTATAAAAATAAACTATGTTAAAAAATCAATGTGAAAGTCACAAAATGCTATGTACTTTGCTAGTTAGACCCTATATACAATACCAAAAAATTACCACATCAAGATTTAAAATCAAAATAGCAGGTCTTTTGCTTGCATTCTAGAGAATTCAACAGAATAAAATCATCAGGGAAGATGGGGGTGTAGAAGAATCTTTTTGGAAGTAATTACAACAATTAGATAATTTTTCTATTATTCAGTAGAGCCAGTGATATTGAAAATTAAAATATTTTACCATGATTATTGATCATGTCTATGCTTAACAGAACATAAGCAATGAGTATAAACAGACATTTTTTTTTTAAAGAAACAGGCTTGGTAACACTGAACTAAACATATAGATTAATATTGTTAACAAAAGCTGTCTAAAAATTATGGCTGGGATATCCAGAATCTTAATTAAAATTCTAGCAACCTGGAAAAGCTAAGAAATGAAAGGAAAAAATAAATGACTCCATTTTCTGGCTAGCTCCCAAATACAACTCTCTTCATACAAGATATACTAGGTAACATGCTAGTGAAACCTGAATAGGTGGTTTTCTTAAGTTCTTAAGATTAGGATCTTTTCACCTTAGGATCCACCTAGGTGGATCCTTTCACCACCCTGCACATACCCTTTGTCACCCTCTTCTTACCACCGATCAAGAGGAAAAAAAGATGTAGCTGCAAATATATATGGCATACTTACCTCTGTTTCTTAGTATCCATAGTCTGATTTTTCTTTTTATTCTAAATTTCCACTTTTCTTTCTGTGTGTGACTTTCTGTAATCAAAGCCTCACTCTTTTATCTTGGAGAACTGAAATGTCTGTACCATTTGTCGATCATATCTGAAAACTATTTGTTTTTTCCTTTTCTTTTCTTTTTTTTTTTTTGAGATAGATTCTCAATCTGTCACCCAGGCTGGAGTACAGTGGTGCGATCTTGGCTCACTGCAACCTCTGCCTCCCAGCTTCAAGCAATTCTCCTGCCTCCACCTCCCGAGTAGCTGGGATTACAGGCATGTGTCACCATAATTGGTTAATTTTTTGTATTTTTTTAGTAGAGACAGGGTTTCATTGTGTTAGCCAGGATGGTCTCAATTTCTTGACCTCATGATTCACCCTCCTTGGCCTCCCAAAGTGCTGGGATTACAGGGGTGAGCCACTGTGCCGGGCCAAGAACTATTTCTTAATAAATTATACTGAAACGGTTTCCACTGATGGATGAAAACCCTGACTTATTTCCCTTGTGACATATTAATTCTACAGGTTGTGGCATTAAAATTAGGGACTTAGAATCCTAAGACGTCAAAGCCAGATCTTTCACACAATATTTCGAAATAATTGAATATAACTATATTTAAAATTTTAATGTCTTTACAGAAAAATGCATATACTGACAACAAAGCCAAAAGAAATTGGATTGGATTGCAGGAGATTTCCCCACCATCTTATTTACAAAACTCTATTACATTGCTTCAGAGATAATCTTTGTCTTTTTTTTCTGTTGGTAATCAACAAAGTAAATAGGATCTGCTAGTCATACAATAATTTATGCAAACACACTGATACTGCTTCTTAAAAAGTGAAGCTTTGGCAAGCATGGTCACTCATGCCTGTAATCCCAGCACTTTTGGGAGGCTGAGGTGGGCAGATCATGAGGTCAAGAGATCGAGACCTGACCAACATGGTGAAACCCTGTTTCTACTAAAAATACAAAAATTAACTGGGCATGGGTGGTGGTGCACACCTGTCGTCCCAGCTACTTGGGAGGCTGAGGTAGGAGAATAGCTTGAACTCAGGAGGATGCAGAGGTTGCAGTGAGCCAATATCATGCCACTGCACTCCAGCCTGGCGACAAATGAGACTCCATCTCAGAAGAAAAAAAAAAAAGAGGAAGCTTTGAACATTTCTGAAAGATGCCAAGCAGCAGTATACACATTAATTCCTAAATTATGAATAGCTTGAGTTTGAAAGGACAAGTTAAATATTATTAACAAAAAGGTAATATAAACATTCATCTGCAGTATTCCAACATTCATACATCCTAATGTGCAGTTTTCTTTTCCCAGGCATGCATGCAAGCAATCTAAAGAGACCTGTGTCTTTAAAGAGTTTTTACCGGCCCACGTGTCAACCAAGAGACAATCTCAGAATGTAACTGCCCACAATTTACCACTTATTCAATATAAATTACTAATATCCTCAGGGAAGAGGGCCAATCTACTGAACAAGATTATGTGGCTTAGTCAATGAAACTATGAGGCCAAGAAAACCATGTCAGTCAAGTTCAAGGAATAACATTATAATTTAACAAACTTTTTGGTGATGACTGTCAGCACATCAACTGATAAGCATTTAATTGCAATATTCCTCCCAATGGTGTAAGAGTGGCATGTTCCTTAGGGCTAGGAATTCTTCATACTTGTCTATTCATAAAATGTTCCCTTGGCTGATTGACCCTGTGACTAAAAGCTTCCAAACTGTGGAATTACAAACTTACTAGAAGCCTGAGTAACTACATACCCCAGAAATAAATTTAGCTTTGCATAAGGCTGACACTTTCATTTATACACCTATTCCCAAATATATATATATATTTTTTTTTCTTTTCTCCTGGGGATAACATCACTATTGTAAAACCAAATATAGTTAATGCTTTCTTTACAGATCTTCCGATTGATTCAAATATTTCACTATCAAAGGCAATGCTATAATTATTGTCTTTGGAACTTGCTGAATATTTATCTAATTATCTTTTTGCAATAAAGTCAAGAAATTGTAAATATCTTGTTAATTTCCTTCACCACATTTCTACAAGAATTTGTACCTTTTTATTATTCCTATTGAAGAGCTACCTATGTATTTAAAAACTTAAACCTTGGTTTTTTTTATCATTTTCCATTTAAGCATTTTCTCATTTAAAGATTATTTAAAGTATAAATAATACTTTAAAATTTTAGGAAATCATATTTGTCAGTAATTTTCAGTTGCCAATTGAAATAAAAAATTGCCAGATTGGAGCATTTGGCAGCTGCTCACTGGACCCCCTCCTTGGTGCCTGCCATTGGGTAACTTGCACATGGCCCTGTCTCATTCAGCCTTAATCATCTTGGCCTCCCACTAAGGTGCTGAGCAAGGAGCTCACACCACTGTGTACTACATGGATCAGCCTACTGCCTGAGGTAACAGAGAGCTTCACCTATTAAACAAGGATGAAGTATCTACCCATCCACATTTGCCTCAGTTCGTTCTTACCCATAAGCACCATCTACTGACCTGTAGGTCAAAAATACAGCCCAATATAAAAACATGCTGACAGGGGTGCATAGGGCTATAGAAGCAAAGCCAAAAGACTCCATACAACATTCTCTATAGTCGTAATCCTTAGGGAGTGGGGAGGGAAAGGGGGAAATAATCTCAATAATATAATAAACAAAGAGAGAAAGAAAAAAAAAATCCTATCCACACAAAAATAATTACAAAAATTAGAAGTGCCAGTGTCTACAGATCAGAAGGAACCAGCAGAAGAATTCTGGTATGAGAAATCTGAATGTTGTGACACCAACAGAGGATCACACTAGCTCCCCAGCAATGGTCGGTAATCAAAATGGAAACTCAGAAATTACAGACAAAAAATGCAAAGCATAGATTGCAAGAAAGCTCAATGAAATCCAAGATAAAGTGGAAAATTAACACAAATAAACTTTTTTTTTTTTTTTGAGATAGTCTCACTACTCTGTTATCCGTGCTGGAGCGCAGTGGCATGATCTCAGCTCACTGCAGCCTCAACCTCCTGGGCTAAAGCAATCCTCCCACCTCAGCCTCCCAAATAAGCTGGGATCAAAGGCATGCATGACCACACCCAGCTAATTTTTGTATTTTTTAATAGACAGGAGGTTTTGCCATGTTGCCCAGGCTGATCTTGAACTCCTGAGCTCAAGCAATCCACCTTGGCCTCTCAAAGTGCTGAGATTATAGGTTTGAGCCACTATACCCAGCCACACAAAGAAACTTCTAAGGCAACCCAGAAAATGAAGGAAGAGATTAACAACTTAAGAAGAAATTAATCAGAGCTTCTAAAACAGAAAAACTCAAGGAATTTCATACTACAATTAAAAGCTTTATCAATAGACTAGATCAAGCAGAAAAAAATGAATTTCAAAATGTGAAGACTGGTCTTTTGAACTAACCCAGTCAGACAAAATATTAAAAAAGAATTTTAAAAGATAAGCAAAGCCTTCAAGAGGTACAGGATTATTTAAAGTGACCAGTACTATGAATTATTGGTATTTTCTAGAGAAAAGAGAAAATGTAAACAATCTGGAAAACATGTTTCAAAGAATAATCAAAGAAAATTTCCCTAATCTTCCTAGAAAGGTAAACATTCACATATAAAAAACTAAAAGAACACCGGAGAGATACTAGACAAAATGAAAATCATGAAAGTATATTGTCATCAGGCTATCCAAAGTCAACACTAAAGAAAAAAATCTTAAAGGCAGCTGAGAAAAAGGTCAGATCATGTACAAAGGAAACCCTATCAGGCTAATGGCAGACTTCCTGGCAGAAACCTTACAAGCCAGAAGAAACAGGAGGCCTATTTACAGCATTCTTAAAGAAAAAAAATTCCAACCAAGATTGTCATATCCTGCCAAATTTAGCTCAATAAGCAAAGGAAAAATAAAATCTTTTTCAGACAAACAATCATTAAGGAAATTCACTAGCACGAGACCAATCTCACAAGTACTCTCAAGAGAATTCTAAATGTGGAAATGAAAGAATAATACCTGTTATTACGAAAACAGTCTTAGGTATTGTGCATAGACCAGACCCCATAAAGCAACTACATAGCAGCCATCTAAAAAAACTACAAAGCAGCCATCTAAAAATTTTACAATAGAATCAGAACCTCACACATCAATATTAATCTTGAATGTAAATGGTTGTCACATTTTTTTAAATTATACTTTAAGTTCTGAGGTACATGTGCAGATTGTGCAGGATTGTTACACAGGTATACACATGCCATGGTGATTTGCTGCATCTATCCCCCCATCACCTACATTAGGCATTTCTCTTCATGTTATCCCTCCCCAAGCCCCCCATCCTCTCCTATCCCTTCCTAGCCTCCCCCACCCCACAACAGACTCCAGTGTGTGATGTTCCCCTACCTATGTCCATGTGTTCTCATTGTTCAACACCCACTTATGAGTGACAACATGCAATATTTGGTTTTCTGTTCTTGTGTCAGTTTGCTGAGAATGATGGTTTCCAACTTTATCCAAGTCCCTGCAAAGGACATGAACTCATCCTTTTTTATGGCTGCATAGTATTCCATTGTGTATATGTGCCACATTTTCTTCATCCAATCTGTCACTGATGGGCATTTGGGTTAGTTCCAAATCTTTGCTATTGTAAACAGTGCCACAGTGAACATACATGTGCATGTGTCTTTATAATAGAACAATTTATAATCCTTTGGGTATATACCCAGTAATGGGATTGCTGGTTCAAATGGTATTTCTATTTCTAGGTCACTGAGGAATTGCCACACTGTCTGTAACAATGGTTGAACTAATTTACACTCCCACCAACACTGTAAAAGTATTCCTATTTCTCCACATCCTCTCCAGCAACAGTTGTCTCCAGATTTTTTTTTTCTTTTTTGATGTGGAGTCTTGCTCTATTGCCCAGCCCGGAGTGCAGTGGCACGATCTTGGCTCATGGCATCCTCTGCCACCTGGGTTCAAGCGATTCCCCTGCCTCAGCCTCCTGAGCAGTTGGGACTACAGGCGTGCACCACCACGCCTGGCTAA
Source organism: Saimiri boliviensis (assembly GCF_048565385.1). Classification (NCBI taxonomy): domain Eukaryota; kingdom Metazoa; phylum Chordata; class Mammalia; order Primates; family Cebidae; genus Saimiri; species Saimiri boliviensis. The sequence goes on along the minus strand of NC_133457.1, from coordinate 36,034,216 downwards.
TTATTTTGTATTTTAGTAGAGACAGGGGTTTCACCATGTTGGCCAGGATGGTCTTGATCTCCTAACCTGTGATCCACCCACCTCGGCCTCCCAAAGTGCCGGGATTATAGGTATGAGCCACCGCGCCCAGTCGTCTCCAGATTTTTTTTTTTTTTTTTTGAGACGGAGTTTCGCTCTTGTTGCCCAGGCTGGAGTGCAATGGCGCGATCTTGGCTCACTGCAACCTCCGCCTCCCGGGTTCAGGCAATTCTCCTGCCTCATCCTCCTGAGTAGCTGGGATTACAGGCATGTGCCACCATGCCCAGCTAATTTTTTGTATTTTTAGTAGAGACGGGGTTTCACCATGTTGACCAGGATGGTCTCAATCTCTCGACCTCGTGATCCACCCGCCTCGGCCTCCCAAAGTGCTGGGATTACAGGCTTGAGCCACTGCGCCCGGCCGTCTCCAGATTTTTTAACGATTGCCATCCTAACTGGCGTGAGATAGTATCTCAGTGTGGTTTGATGTACATTTCTCTAATCACCAGTGATGATGAGCATTTTTTCATGTATTTGTTGGCTGCATAAATGTCTTCTTTTGAGAAGTGTCTATTTGTATCTTTTGCCCATTTGATGGGGTTGTTTGCTTTTTTCTTATAAATTTGTTTAAGTTCTTTGTAGATTCTGGATATTAGCCCTTTGTCAGATGGGTAAATCACAAAATTTTTTTACCATTCTGTTGGTTGCTGGTTGACTCTAATGACTGTTTCTTTTGCTGTACAGAAGCTCTTAAGTTTAATTAGTACAGAAGCTCTTAAGTTTAATTAGATCCAATATGTCTATTTTGGCTACTGTTGCCATTGCTTTTAGTATTTCAGTCATGAAGTCCTTGCCTATGCCTATGTCCTGAGTGGTACTGCCTAAGTTTTCTTCTAGGGTTTTTATGGTGTTAGGTCTTATGTTTAAATCTTTAATCCTTCTGGAGTTAATTTTTATATAAGGTGTAAGGAAGGAGTCCAGTTCCAGCTTTCTACACATGGCTAGCCAGTTTTCCCAACTATTAAACAGGGAATCCTTTCCCCACTGCTTGTTTTTGTCAGGTTTGTCAAAGATCAGATAGTTGTAGATGTGTGGCATTACTTCCGAGGCCTCTGTTCTGTTCCATTGGTCTATATCTCTGTTTTGATTTTGATTACTGTAGCTTTGTAGTATAGTTTGCATCAGGTATTGTGATGCCTCCAGCTTTTTTTTTTTTCTTAGGATTTTCTTGGCTACACGGGCTCTCTTTTGGTTCCATATGAAGTTTAAGGTGTATTTTTCCAGTTCTGCGAAGAAGGTCAATGGTAGTTTAAACAGATCAATGCATCAAGAGGAGCTAACTACTCTAAACATATATGCACCCAATACGGGAGCACTCAGATACATAAAGCAAGTTTTTAATGACCTACAAAGAGACTTAGACTCCCACACAATAACAGAGGGAGACTTTAACACTCCGCTGTCAATATTAGACAGATCAATGAGATAGAAAATTAACAAGAATATTCAGGACTTGAACTCAGATCTGGATCAAGCGGACCTAATAGACATCTACAGAAGTCTCCACACCAAATCCACATAATATACATTCTTCTCAGCACCACATCACACTTATTCTAAAATTTACCACATCATTGGAATAAATCACTTCTCAGCAAATGCAAAAGAATGGAAATCATAACAAACAGTCTCTCAGACCACAGTGCAATCAAATTAGAACTGAGGATTAAGAACTAATTCAAAATCACACAACTATGTGGAAACTGAACAACCTGCTCCTGAATGACTACTGGATAAATAATTAAATTAAGGCATAAATAAAGATGTTCTTAGAAACCAATGAGAACAAAGGCACAATATACCAGAATCTCTGGGACACATTTAAAGCAGTGTCTAGAGGAAAATTTGTAGCACTAAATGCCCACATGAGAAGTGAAGAAAGATCTAAAATTGACACTCTATTGTCACAATTAAAAGAACTAGAGGAGCAAGATCAAACAAATTCAAAGTTAGCAGAAGACAAGAAATAACTAAGATCAGAGCAGAACTGAAGGAGATAGAGACAGAAAAAAATCTTCAAAAAAAAAAACCAATGAATCCAGGAGCTGGTTTTTGAAAAGATCAACAAAATAGATAGACCACTAGCCAGACTAATAAAAAAGAAAAGAGAGAAGAATTGAATAGATGCAATAAAAAATGATAAAGGGGATATCACCACTGATGCCACAGAAATACAAACTACCATCAGAGATTGCTACAAACAACTCTATGCACATAAACCAATAAACCTGGAAGAAATTGATAAATTCCTGGACACTTACACCCTACCAAGACTAAACCAGGAAGAAGTCAAATCCCTGAATAAACCAATAACAAGGTCTGAAGTTGAAGCAGCAATCGATAGCCTACCAACCAAAAAAAGTCCAGGACCAGAGGGATTCACAGCTGACTTCTACCAGATGTACAAAAAGGAGCTGGTACTGTTCCTTCTGAAACTATTCCAAACAATACAAAAACAGGGAATCCTCCCTAACTCATTTTATGAGACCAACATTATCCTGATACCAAAACCTGGCAGAGACACAACTAAAAAAAGAAAATTTCAGGCCAATATCCATGATGAACATTGATGTGAAAATCTTCGATAAAATACTGGCAAACCAAATCCAACAGTACATCAAAAAACTTATCCATCATGATCAAGTTGGCTTCTTCCAGGGGATGCAAGGCTGATTCAACATATGCAAATCTATAAATGTAATCCATCACATAAACAGAACCAAAGACAAAAACCACATAATGATCTCAATAGATAAAGAAAAGGCCTTTGACAAAATTCAACAGCCCTTTATGCCAAAAACTCTAAATAAACTAAGTATTGATGGAATGTAACTCAAAATAGTAAAGCTATTTATGACAAACCCACAGCCAATATCATACTGAATGTGCAAAAACTGGAAGCATTCCCTTTGAAAACTGGCACTAGACAAGGCTGCCCTCTCTCACCACTCCTATTCAACACAGTATTGGAAGTTCGAACCAGAGCAATCAGGTTGTCACATTTAAAAGGCACTTTAAGTTGAATTTAAAAATTTAAAAACCCATCTGTCTGCTGTCTTCAAAAGATTTATCTCACATGTAATGACACTCATAGCCACAAAGTAAAGGGTTGAAGAAGATCTATCATACAAATAGAAAACAAAGAAGAGCAAGGTTTGCTCTTCTTACATTAGGTAAACAAGACTTTAACAACCGGGAAAAAAATACTCAAAGAAGGGCGTTAAATTATGATAAAGGGTTCAATTCAACCAGAAGATTTAACTATCATAAATATATATGCACCCTATATTAGAGCACCAAGATGCACAAAACAGGTACTTCTAGACCTATGACAAGACTTAACCACACAATAATAGTGGGGGACTTCAATACCCCACTGAAAGCATTAGATCATAAAGGGAGAAAACTAACAAAAGAATTCTGAACTTAAATTCAATTTAAGAGACCTAATAGACATCTACAGACTACTCAACCCATTAACCACAGAAAACACATTCTTCTCATCTGCACAAGAAACATCTTCCAGGATTGATTACTATGGTCAGTCACAGAGCCAGTCTCAGAAAATACAAAAAAAAAGAAAAAAAAGAAAAAAAAAAGGAAATCATGCCAACCATATATTCTCAGCAAAAAGTGGAATAAAAATGGAAATCAATTCCAAGAAGGTCTCCAAAAATCACACAATTACATGGAAATTAAAGAACTTATCCCAGATTGACTTTTGCATAAACAACAAAATTAAGGCAGAATTTTTTAAAAAAATGATAACAGAGGCCAGGGGTGGTGGCTCAAGCCTGTAATCCCAGCACTTTGGGAGGCCAAGGCGGGTGGATCACGAGGTCAAGAGATTGAGACCATCCTGGTCAACATGGTGAAACCCCGTCTCTACTAAAAATACAAAAAAATTAGCTTGGCATGGTGGCGCGTGCCTGTAATCCCAGCTACTCAGGAGGCTGAGGAAGGAGAATTGCCTGAAGCCAGGAGGTGGAGGTTGCAGTGAGCCGAGATCACACCATTGCACTCCAGCCTGGGTAACAAGAGTGAAACTCCATCTCAAAATAAATAAATAAATAAATAAATGATAACAGAGACATAACATACCCAAACCAATGGGATGCAGCAAAAGCAGTGTTAAGAGGAAAAAATTTACAATGGCTATTTCTCAAAGAACTTAAAACAGAACTACCATTCAAAGCAGTAACCTCATTACTAGCCATATACCCAAAGCAAAATAAATCATTCTACAAAGAAATGCATGTGTATACATATGTTTCTTGCAGCACTATTCACAATAGCAAAGACACAGAATCAACCTAGGTGCCTCATCAATGGTGGATTGGATAAAGAAAATGTAGTATATATCCACCATAGAATACTAAAAAGCCATAAAAAAAGAAGAAAATCATGTCCTTGTCGCAACAATGATGACGCTGGAGGCCATTATCCTAAACCAATTAAAGCAAAAACAGTAAATGAAATACCACATGTTCTTACTTGTAAGTGGGAGCTAAATATTGGGTACTTATTAATATAACGATGGCAAATATAGACAATGAGGGCCAGTAGAGGGTACTGTTGGGTATTATGCTCACTGTCTAGCTTACAGAATGACTCATATCCCAAATCTCAGCATCACACAATATACCCATGCAACAAATCTACACATGTACCCCCTGAATCTAAAATAAAAGTTAAAATCACAAAAAAAAACCTTTTTATTTTGAAGAAAACTCACATCTACAAAAGGTTTACAAAGACAACACAGAGAGTGACTTTCACTCAGCCTCCCTTAGGTCTTTCACTCAGCCTCTTAATATTAACACCTTTCATAACCATTGGACAATTATCAAAACTAAGAAATTAACATTGGTACATTATTAACTAAACATCAGAATTCATTTGGATTTACCCAGTTTTTGCAATGATTCTCTCTTGTGTTGCTTGTAAACTCTTCATTGTGAACTTGAGAACAACATTGACACTATAGAAAATGTCATATTAAGATTTTGATTAGAATTTTATTAAACATGTAGATTAATCTGTTAAGATTGACATCTCTATGATACTTAGAATTCTAATTCAGGACCTTGGTATCTATTTTAGTAATGAAGGTTTCAGAGGCAGTCTCCAACATTTCCATGAGCTATTCACTTTCTACTTTAAGATTTTTGCAATTATGTCTTTTGATTTTTTGGAGTCATCCTTGATGTTCTTAGTAACCTTTTACAATTCTTTTCATTTAGGAACTCTAGATTTTGTCTTGAAATTTTTAGAAAACTAAAATTTTTGTTACTATTTGTATCTCTTTTTTAATATATTTTAAAGTGGTCATTGCTGGAATATAGAAAAGCTATTGATTTTTATATATTTACTATTCATTTGGCCACCTTTGTGAAGACATACTGCTTTTAATAGGTTTTCTTACTGATTCTCTTGAATTTTTCTAGGAAAATAGTCCTCTATAAGTTATAACAATTTTGTTGTCTCCATGTATATATATTTACCTCCAATTTACTATACTTTATTGCCTTGCCTAAAATTTCCAAGACAATAGAAAATAGCAGTAGAGACCTTGTCATGCCTCTATTGAACTATGGTTGTACTCCTGGGTTAGAGGAGTACCAGAGAGTCTGATGCTTTTTAGGTCAAGTAAAGAAAAAAATTCTAGAAGAAAGGAGGGATAGAATGCTCTTTATAGCTCAAATAAAAAGATGAAAGAAAAATTATTCTTTAGATTTAGCAATGTAAAGTTCAAAGACAGATTTTGGTGGGGTGCTTGAGGCGATGCCAGTGCTCTAAGAGGAAATGAGAGGAGACAACTTGGAGACATACAGACAAGCAATGACAAGAGTTTTGAAGCTTTAATGGAACAAGAGAAATAGAATTGTGGCTAGAGAAGAACATAAGGAGAAACAATATATTTTAGGGGCGGGGGAGAAGTAGTTGGCTAGGAAAGTAGGAGTGTGAATAACTGTGGACTTGTGGCAATATCTATAAACATCATGAAGGATCCTCTAGAGTTAGTGGGAGGAATTTAGGTTAATTCATGTCAGTCTGGTTGAGTGACTTTCTCCATCAACTTTCAGGTGCACAAGACAGGTGTAGTGTCAGTACATTTAATCAAGGTTGGAGGTTTTCCAGACAATAAAATAGAAAAAAGGACAAAGGAGCAATTATAAACATTGATGATGTAATTTAAGGTAAGTAAGGGGAGAATGAAAACATGAGGGCGTTGAGAGACAGTGATGAGGATCAACAGATTCCCAGTTGATCAACTCATCAAATAAGCAACTGTCTTTGATTCTTCTGTTTGGAATACGTCTTGAAATATAAGGGTAAGTACAGTTCTCAGACCACTGATTAGAGAGAACATCTGTCTCACAGTAAAAGACATCTATCTAATTTTCTGTTTGATGACACTTGGATCGAAGAATTTGAACTAACTTCTTTTCCAAAAGTACGATGTGCTGTCCTCTTTTTTGGTTATGAAGAAGAGAGAGTATAGGGAGGCCCTAACTTCAGTACTATTTTTTTTTTTTTTTTTTTTTTTTTTTTTGAGACGGAGTTTCACTCTTGTTACCTAGGCTAGAGTGCAACGGCGCGATCTCGGCACACCGCAACCTCCGCCTCCTGGGTTCAGGCAATTCTCCTGCCTCAGCCTCCTGAGAAGCTGGGATTACAGGCACGTGCCACCATGCCCAGCTAATTTTTTGTATTTTTAGTAGAGACGGGGTTTCACCATGTTGACCAGGATGGTCTCGATCTCTCGACTTCGTGATCCACCCGCCTTGGCCTCCCAAAGTGCTGGGATTACAGGCTTGAGCCACCGCGCCCGGCCTCAGTACTATTTATGTTATGATTACAGATGTTTAATGTAGATTTTATAAGCTATATCCTTCTAGTGTGACATTGCTTTGTGTTTCTGTCTTTCCTGTGCCTTGTGGATATTTTAAAGGGAAATTGAGAGAGACTACAAAAGATTTTTTTTTGCCAAATATTATCTTATCTAGCCTTCTCAATTCTGTTTATATAGAATTTAAATTAGTCATGTTACTTTTCCTCAGATATTCAATTCTATACCAATAGCATATTATTCAAGAAGTTTTGGACTTTTTGTTAGGCTTTCCAATGACTGGTTTGTTTTATGAAACTTCAATTTGCATTTCATAAACACTAGGCACAACTCAAATTTCAGAAGAGTTTTAGTCTATTTCTCATGTTAGAATTCACAAAGACTTGGGGAGATCTTATAATTTTTTTCATAGGTCTCTAGAGCACATTTTCTCTGCTACATAGATCTGCTCATCTAAAAACTTAACAAATTACTATGTCTCGTACAAAGCAGGGCAAGGGAATATACTTGATAGAAAAATTCTTGGAAGCCTCTGTTTTTAGTAAAATTTTACAAATAAAATTGGGACTAAATTAGTAGAGATGGCTCTTAGAAACTCCACAAGAGTTGTTCAAAGCATCTTTGTTTGATGTTTGATTCATTTTTATCTTATCTTTAGGCTTACCAGCTCACTTATCTTAGATTTAGCAAACGATTAAATGGATAACCATATTCTTACTAAGTAAAAAATATGTAAGTTGCTGATTACAATTTCTAATTCTACCATTAAACAGCTGAATAACCATAGTTGAATTACTTAACCTAAGCTAGCTTCTATTCCTATATCAGTAAAATAATGGAGTTGGACTAGTTGGTATCTGAAATTCTACGCAGCTCTAATTTCCCTAATCTTACTGTTAGAAAGAAAATGGAATTTTAGAGGTATCCTTCACTTAATATGTTGTAAAGACAGTATGAACTACATCTTAATTAGTCAATAAAAACAACAAAATCTAATCACTTAGAAAAAATAACTGGTTTCCTACATCATATTTTACATGACACTAAAATTTTAAATTAAAGATTTAAATATTTAATAAGAAATTATGAAAAAAGTCAAAGAATATGTAGGTGAATTATAGTCATAATGATTTCCTCAAAATATAATATCAATAATGTGTTTTATTGCCTTGTAAATGACATCTTTGCCCTTTTTCTATTGGAGTGTTTGCAATTATCTTCCTCACATATGAGAACTCTATATAATAAAGATAAAATCTTTCATTGCATTTCTCTTAGGATTAGTGATGTGGGGCATTTTTTCGTATGTTTGTTGGCTGCTTGTATATATTCTTTTGAAAAAGTATCTGTGTCCTTTGCTCACTTTTAAAAACTTTTATTTTAGATTTAGGAGCATATGTGCAGGTTTGTTATAAAGGTAAACTATGTGTTGTAGAGATTGTTTTTTCCTCCATTTTTCCATATTAAACTTGATGTCTAGATATTCCTAAAACTTAGAAAAAAATTTCTTCATAAAACAGGTATATTTAATCTGGTACTTTATTTTTTTAATTTTTTATAATTTTAACTTTTATTTATTAGGAGTACATGTGCAAGTTTGTTACATGGGTATATTGTGTCATGATAAGGTTTGAGGTACAAATGATTTTATCACCCAGGTAGTGAGCATCGTACCCAGTATGTGGTTTTTCAGCCCTTGTCCCACTCCTCTTATTCCCCCTGCAGTAGTCCTGAGTGTCTATTGGTCTCTTCTTTATGCCCATATGTATCCGAAGTCTAGTTCCCATTTATATGTGAGAACATGAAGTTTTTGCTTTTCTCTTCTTGTATTAATTTTCTCAGATTGATGGTCTATAGCTGCATTGATGTTGCTGCATAGAACATGGTTTAATTCTTTTTTAGTGGCTGTGTAGTATTCTATGGCGTATATGTATCAAATTTCCTTTATCCAGTCAACTGTTGATAGGCACCTAGGTTGACTCCATGTCTTTGCTGTTGTGCATAGTGCTGCAAGGAACATACTTGTGCACATATCTTTTTTGTAGAATAATTATTTGTCTTTGGGTATATGGCCGGCAATGGGATTGCTGGGTTGAACAGTAGTTCTAAGTTCTTTACAAAATCTCCAAACTGCTTTATGGAGTGGCTGAACCAATTTACATTCCCACCAACAGTATATAAGTGTTGATTTTGGGGTCTGTTTGTTTGTTTGTTTGTTTTTAGCAGAGTCTTGCTTTGTCACCCAGGCTGGAGTGCAGTGGCACAATCTCGGCTCACTGAAGCCTCTGCGTCCCAGGTTCAAGTGATTCTCCTGCCTCAGACTCCGAGTAACTGGGATTACAGGCATGCGCCACCACGCCCAGCTAATTTTTTTATTTTTTTAGTAGAGATGGGGTTTCACCAAGTTGGCCACCCTGGTCTCAAACTCCTGACCTCAAGTGATCTGCCTGCCTAGGTCTTCCAAAGAGGTGGGATTACAGACATGAGCCACCAAGCCTGGGCTAAAAGAAGATAATTGCTTTTGATGAGCAACTTATCCCTTAATATTAGAAATTACTAAAATATATATTACTAATAACTGGTCTTTCATTTTTATCCTATATTAATTTATTCTTCATTTAATTCTATTACTTGCTGATTCATTTTCAATTCTGTGTTTCACTGTGACCTCTATTTTCTTTACTTTTTGTATTCTTTAAATCTGTATTAGGTATTCACAGTACAGTCATGTAGAATTTCATTCCAAGTGGAGATAGATCTTTACGTGTATTATAATTATGTGCCTCCCTTTCTCTATGTATATATATCCTCTCTAGCTGTATATAAAATTCTTTTTAAGAAACAGAACATCGATTTATTCAGAACTACATCCTCTACAATTTAAAAGCTTTCAGGAGCCATTTTACATTTACAGACTATCTCAATTGTTTTGAGGGGCTTTTCAAAACAAGATACTATAGCCAGGATATTTTTTTTAAGGCACCTGGAGTTAGAGAATTGGCACTCTGCTATTAAATCAAAACTCCCCCATCTGTTTCTTAATCCACCTGCAACATGGAGACCAAAGGTTTAAATAAACAGAGAGCCAAATATTTATACATTTGGACTAAATTTCTACTTGTCTTTCCTCTTTGAATATGGCGCATTATCACTGCTGTATTGTCCTATATTAATCTCATAAAGTCATATGTAGCTAAAATACAACTGTATTAACTTTAGAAAATGCCTGGAAGTGAAATGCATAGGAGAAATGATGCTAGAACAATATAATATGTTGGTTTAGATAGCTTTTCTTCAAATGCATTGCAGCATTTGGTCTGTAGTGTGGAAAAAGTATACAAAAAAACAGAGATTGACAGTTTTTTTTTAAATTCCTTACACAGACATCATAAAAGGGTAGCAGACATAGCTTAACTGGTTTACTAAGTTTTTGTTGTTAGTTGTTAACATTTAACTATCAAAATGCTTATGTGAAAACTCAGATTTCCAGCATTTTTATCATCACATTTGATTACCATGGGCTATCTGCTGTCCCTTAGAGAAGGTACCTCCAGTTTGCTATTGTCTCCCTTCATCTGCTTCACTGATTTATATTTCCTTCCTAACTTGTATTGAAGATGGAATTTGTGGCTCTGTAAGAAATTAATGGGCTCTGAAAGGTGCCACAGGAAACTGGACTCAATACAGTGAAGTATGGTGAGACCAGTGACAAATTAACTCATTACAAAACCACAATAAAATGCATTATACACACTGGTCAGCCAAGGCTTGGACTACTAGATAGATCTAAAGCATCAAGATTCATGAAAATCCTGTAATATTAATAACAGATTTGCCCCACCTGAGGTTCTTTTCCCCTCAAAAAAAAGTATCAAAAACAAGATAAATTAAGAATTTTAGAGAACTTAGGTTTTTAATATGTCAATAAATACTGGCTGTTTTTCCAAAGGTCTAGAAATCCTTGACTGAAGTAGGTTTTTCCACCTACAACTGGGTCGTTTTAATACCTAAGGAAACTGCAAAATGCACCTATTCTTAACAGTCCTCTGAACCAAAAATGACTGATGGAGCAAAGACAGACTCCAAAAGCATGCTCAAGAAAGGAAAGAAAATCCCTAAATCTAATCCCAAACCAGATACTTCTAGAGAATTCTTCCAGTAAATAAAAGAAACAATATAAACTGCAACTTTCAAAGGAACTCTCATTTGTTTATTTTTACACCATCAGTGAAGCAGGAAATGTTAGTAAGAGATAACATTCTAGAATCTTCCACAGTTACAGTCCTGTCTTAAATCTCAACAAGATGTACAACTGTCGAGACCAAAACAGAACTTGACCTAATGATGAGAGTATCTTTCCATCACAATAGCACTGATTTAGAGCTTAGCTGACATTTAGACAATTCTCTACCTTTAAGTGGCATTTATATTAATCCATCCTACGTTGCTGACAAAAAACCTCAGTCATAATGCCTTGTCAGATGTTTTTATCTCATGCAAGAGCTTGTTCTCATGAGCAATTATAATCTAATTAAAGTCATTAATGTTTATTCCTTTGGGAAATATAGTTATTCATAGACATCAGAATCTTTTATGTTTTTCCACCTACTATATAATTCATATTTTGTCTCTCACTTCTAAGACTCTTCAGGAGTTATTTTCCTGTCACCTAAAATAGAAAAGTATCCTTTGGCAATGTTTTCAATACAGCTATTTGCAGTTAAATTGAATAAAAAATGAATAATGTGTTTATTAAAAGTACCAGGAGCGGAGACGCAACTTTTCTCATTATGTTATATTACTATTTCTGCTGAGCTACCTGATATTAATAATTTTATAACATAAATAGTAGATTAAGTTTTGAAAAGTCATAACATCTACAGAAATATACCTGAACTAGAAATTCTTCCACATAGTGGCAATGTCCTTTAAATCAACATAAAAATATAAATATGGTACAAACTTTTAAAATTTTGTTTTCTTAAGGGAAGTGTTTTTATTTTTTAAAACTAGCATGCATTTTTGAATTCATATTATAACATTTCTATGAACACATTCTCCAATATACCTAGGGGGTCCTTAACTAAATAGTACATGTATTAGAAAAGAAAAACAAGGTAACAAAATTTTTTATACTGTTTACCTATCATTGCACAACTCATATACGCTATTTCAAAGGACAAATAAGCATAAATGTTAATAGACAATAATGATACAACTTTTTGAGAGTTTACTGTGCCAGCCACTGGTTTAAATGTTTCATCCACCTCATAAAATCCTTACACCTTGTGAGCATTATCCTCTTTTCACAGGGGAAACTGGAGCACAGAAAGCTTAAGTAACTTGTCAAAAGTCAATCAGCTAATAAATGGTGGAGTCAGAATACAGTTGACTCTAGCGTCTGGACTTCTACTAACTTTTCCTATGCAATACTCTCTCTTCTAAATTTACAGCTTCTTTCTTTTCAAAGTTGTAGTTATTCAAGTGCTGTCTACGAGTTTTGAATCTTCCTGACGTTCACTGAATGACTGCTTCTGTGACACTATTGCAAAGTAGTTTTAAAAAGCACATATTCAGACACCATGCCTGCCACTTTAAAAACTGCATGGATCTAGGCTTGTCATTTAGACTAAGTCTCAGTTTTTCATTCATAAAATGGTACATACTTCATAGAGCTGTTTAGAAAATTAAACAAAGAATGCATGTAAAGCACTTCGCTAAATGTTTGGCTCATAGAAAGTATTGGATATATGTTAACTATCACTATTACTATGGCTTTAATATTCAAGGGCATGCATAAGGTACTCTTTTAAGGAGTCAAGAGACTTGCAGGAATCATCAAGTAAAAACACAATTTCATATCTGATACAAGGCTGCGTTGCTTTTGTTTTTGTTTGTTTCAATACTAAAATGGGAAGCCTTTCAATAATGGGAAATAAATAACCAATAATCTTACTGCTGGAGTTGCAGCTTTTTCTGGTATATTAAGAATACAAATTAAATGGTAGGGAATTAGCTATGTCTTTCAAGCTGTGTTTTAAAAAACAAACAAACAAACAAAAGGCAGTATTTCCTAATAGTGTATAAGAATAATGGTGAATGTGAAATATTTTGTAGGAATTCTATAAAAATTTGTAAGAAAGTCCTAACACTTCCTTTAACACTCTTTACTAAAAGCCAATAAACAATACTTAGAAAACAAGGTCTTGAAATAACATCCCTATGATTATGTCCTCCCTGTCTATGTGGCAAATATTTTTAAGAATATTTTTACCCCAATTTACTATCCTTTCATCTATGAATGTTTGTATTGGTGGTTCCCAAACTTTAAATCACTGTAAAGATGATGACAATTTTAACCAACTGAGGTACACTATTGATAGAAGGATTTCAAAAAGGTAGAGTTACTGTGGTACTAGAGTTTTAGGTTTCAGGGTCCCTCATTTGCACAGGGTCCTTCCAAGACCCTGGGATGTTGAGTGGGAGATACATTTGGTTTGAGCTGAAAGTGCATTATTTATGTGGCTCACAGTCACTTCCCTACATAGTTAAGTTATTGCTGGCTCTCCTGGTATAGAAATGGATTCCAAGAATACTCCTAATGACCACTGTGGTGAGTTATCCAGCATTGTTTTGCAAAGATGAGAGACAGAGTCCTATCACGATATGAATATGCTTATGGTATTAAAAACTAGAATTATGTAAGAAGAAATGAGATTGTGAATGTATGGAACCATAAGTTAGTCTGTGTTAAATAACTATAGAGATATGTTGGCTGTTATTTAATAAAAATATGATTTCTCTGGATCTTTCACTGAGGGTTTTGTCCCAGCTTTTTAAAATATTCAATTGGTTCCTTTTTCCTAATCTCAAATAAATGTGGGCTTTTATGCCTAACATTGCATTTTTAATTTTGTATCCTTTTCCATAAAAGAGCCCTAAACTGCAAAGGCTTCAAGTCCCACAAAACCTGGATCTACCCTGACCATAATGTGTCATAGAAGACGGATGATCCGATTTCCACACTTTTCCCAAATAGAGTTTTCTATGGGGTCAAATAAAATCTTTCTCACTGCAAAATAATATAAATAAATAAATAAATAAAATCAAATTAAAAAGGCTTCTATGAAAAAAAGTATAAGAGAATCAGAACCCAGCCAAATTAAAAATCTTCATTTGGGCACAGCGTCTCAATGCCTGGCGTAAGGATCACTGGAGCCTGGAGGTCAAGGGTAGAGTGATCTGTGATCACTTCACTGCACTCCAGCCTGGGTGAGAGAGGAAAACCTTGTCTCAAAAAAAAAAAAATGAAATTTAAAAAGTTATAAAAACTCAATTATTGTTCTTCATAGGTCAATATGATGATCCATATATACATTAATTTCGGGATCTATTCACATAGTCATGGTATGCAATAATTTTATCTGAGCTAACACCTTTTAAGTATGAAAGATATTAATCTAAAGCATTTTTGGAATATGCCTAGTACCTGAGAGAAAAGTTGGCACAATTTAACCTTGATAAAGGCACTAAACTATACACACCCATGCATAAATACAAATACAAAACTCTTTCTTCAGTTTTTCAATTTTGGGAATATCAAAGTAAGAATGGCTCCAATCCAGAATTTTCCAAAAGCATTAAATTCATTCTGGGAAAGGACTGCCCAAGTCTACAGTAGCTTCATTTACTGATCACTCTAAAATTTCATCTAAAAAGTTTTGGTCAATATCTGAAATGATACAAAATTTCTACCCTGCTCAGGGAATCCCAAAAACTGGTATTCATCACCAAATACTTGTATAATATCCATTGAGCATTTTGTTCCAGGCATTGCAAGCTACCTTTAAAAGCCCATCTTGATTTTACAGTAATTGACATAGCAAGTGAAATGATAATTGAGCTGTTAGGTGCCATATGAAATGCGTGAAAATGTCACTGAATCAGTAGATGATATATTCATTTAAACTAACTCCTGGGGCAGGGTGGGGGGAAGGCATTGAATTCAGCATGATGAAAAGGTTGTAATTTATTAACTGTAATAAGTAAAGACCTTTTGCCCAGTAATTTTGGCATTTACTCATACTCTGGCACAATTATAAAGAAAACCATAAAAAGAGATTCCCTAAAGGCTAAGTACTTCAATATTTGGCAAGGGGGGGCATTAGTCTTAAATTCTGCCATTAAACCATTTTCCCCAAAAAATCTGTTGAGAGAGGATATTGGAATTACATAGTATTCTAGCTCCACCAAGTGACAGCTTTATATTGTTGCTGTGTTGCTGCTACCCATCTGCCAACTTCTGAGGGGTTCACTAACAAAACAATACATTCAATATATGACATGCTCATTCGGCTAGCCAAACTTGAGGATATTTTTTTCTATTCATTCATGATTCATAAAAACTGCATTGTACTTCTAAAATTCTATTCTCAATTCAGCCTTCCTAAAATGTACATTTGAAATAGAAAATCATATATTATTATTGCAATTTATTATGTCACGTTCCATTCCAAGTTCATGATTACTTTTGTTGAGAAAATATGGTATATAATTTTATCATTCTACCCAGATATTTGTGTTTTAGAAATTAAAGTTTATGTAATTCAAAGTAGGCATTTTTCTTTAAAAATCTACAAAGAAAAAAAGGAAAAATCATGGATTTTTTTTAAAGAATAGAGATTTATGTGGCTCAGAGTTCTTGTTTATAAACTACAGAGAAATAGGAGAGCTTTGTTGTCAAATAAAAGGCTATAGTATAGTTCTTTTAATAAAAGTAGCATATATTCATTATTTGAAATAATTAACTTATAATACAGGAATATATTTTGTAAAAAGAACAAAAAAATTTAAATTATTCATAATTTCTTCACCCAAAAGTCTCCAATGTTATATTCTATTGGATAATATCAAGTTATTTGCTATACATATATTTACATACGTATCAAAAATAGCATCATAGAATACAAGATATTTTGTAGTTTGTTTCTTTTTTCTTTTTCTTTTTTACATTTTCCTTTCTACATGCACAGCTGTGAGCTTTTCTCGTCATGAGGGTTATAATGTATAACATTATATTATACAGCTGCATAATATATCAAACAATGAACATACTGTTTTTGTATATCCAATGTCCTATTGTTAAACTTTTTTGTTGCTGCCAGTTTTCCTCTATGACAGGCAACTCTGAATATGCAATTTTGCATGATAAAGTTATATTAATATCAGATTAAACTACTTTTTTTTTTTTTTGAAACGGAGTTTTGCTCTTGTTACCAAAGCTGGAGTGCAATGGCGCGATCTCGGCTCACCACAACCTCCGCCTCCTGGGTTCAGGCAATTCTCCTGCCTCAGCCTCCTGAGTAGCTGGGATTACAGGCACGCGCCACCATGCTCAGCTAATTTTTTGTATTTTTAGTAGAGACGGGGTTTCACCATGTTGACCAGGATGGTCTCAATCTCTTGACCTCGTGATCCACCCGCCTCGGCCTCCCAAAGTGCTGGGATTACAGGCTTGAGCCACCGCGCCCGGCCTCTAAACTACCTTTAAAGCAAAAAGCATTATTAACAAAAAAAGAATTACTACTGCATGTTTGAAAGGGTCATTTCCCCAAAATAACACAAAAATTGTAACTTGTCTACATCTAAAGCATAATGTTAAAAGCAAAAACTGACAGCATCAAATAATGTTGACACTATATAATGAATTCATAGAGGGAATTTTATATATATAAGACATTTTTTACACTTTTTATTATTGCTATATAAGACGGTATATTCTTACCCCAAAAATGATAAAAAAGTAGAAAATTTGAACAGCTTAATTAACAAGCTTATTTAAATAACATATAAATAATATACAGCATCCAGTAATGAAAAAATGCCTATACTTTTTAAGAGCCTGAAAAAATGTATAAAAGTTAACCATTTGCTTGCTATAAAGCAGAATTCAACAATTTTCAAATAATTGTTTTTATATGGACCATAACGCAATTTAATATTACAGAGATGATTTTAATGCATTCAGAAATCTAAAATTTTTCTAAACAATTCGTACTAAAAGCAAATACCGAAATACAAATAAGAAAATATGTAGAACTGAATTGTAAGGAAAATACTGCATTTGTATTTATTATCATTTAAGTTGTTAGAAAAGAAGGAAAGCTGAAGCATAATTTGTTGATTTTTCTACCTAAGATGTTAGAAAAATCACAAAAAATTAAAGCTAAAAAGAATAAAAATAAAATAATAATAAAAATTAATTAAATAAGGTTGAAAATATCAGAGAAAGAGAATCAGTGAACTGAAAGTTGGCTCGTGGAAAACACTAATACATAGATAAACTTCAAGTAAGACTTATCAACAATAAAACAAAAAAGTCCTCCAAAAAATGTTAAAAATGAAAAATTTCTAACTTTTTTTTAATGTTAAAATTTCTCTAATGATACATAAAGTAATAACATCTGGATGTTATTACAGATGCATCATTAGAGAACTTTTAAAAAGACAATTATGAGTAACTTTATTCCAATAGATTCATACACTCAGATGAAGTATTTAAATATACACACTCACACACACACACAAAACTGTAACCAAATTGAATCAAGGGGAATTTTTTATTTTTATTTTTATTTTGAGACAAAGTCTTGCTCTGTTGCCCAGGTTGTAATGGAGTGGCGTGATCTTGGCTCACTGCAACCTCCACCTCCTGGGATCAGGCAATTCTCCTGCCTTAGCCTCCCAAGTAGCTGGGATTGCAGGTGTGAATCACCATGCCTGGCTAGTTTTTTTGTATTTTTTAGTGGAGGCAGGGTTTCACCATGTTGGCCAGGCTGGTCTTGAACTCTTGACCTCAGGTGATCCACCTGCCTCAGCCTCCCAAAGTACTAGGATTAAAGGCGCAAGCCACTGTGCCCAGTCTCAAGGGGAATTTTTTTAAAAACTAATTCAGTTAGTCAATTAAAGAAAATGAATCAGTGGTCCAAAATATTTTCATACACATAATAAAACACACCTACATATTTTAACAGATGAGTTGCACCCAAACGCC
This sequence comes from Saimiri boliviensis, assembly GCF_048565385.1. Classification (NCBI taxonomy): domain Eukaryota; kingdom Metazoa; phylum Chordata; class Mammalia; order Primates; family Cebidae; genus Saimiri; species Saimiri boliviensis. The sequence goes on along the minus strand of NC_133457.1, from coordinate 36,016,232 downwards.
TATTTCTTGGGCCAAGCTTATGTAGATTCTTACAGAGGCTAGAAAAAGAGAGTATACATTTCTACTCATTTCATGAGGCTAGTAGAGCTTTGATACCAAAGACAGTATAGAAGAAAAGACAGTTACTAGTCAATATCACTAGTATACGTGGATTTTTTAAATCCTAAATAGAACATTACCAACCTCATCCAGTAACTAAGTTAAAAGTTAGCGAATGCTGGGAAGATGGCTGCCTAAGAACAGCTCAGGACTTCAGCTCCCAGTGAAAGTGCAGAGGGTGAGTGGACGCTGCATTTACAGACGAACTCTTATTGCCCACAGACCAGGAGATACCCAGGCAGAGGGGTCGCCAGCTTCGCAGTCCCAGCCTGCGGCTGTTTTGGCCCCCGCAGGGCTGATTCCGCCCGCGCGGCTGCTGTGACCACACCCTGTTGCTGCGGTTCTCCATACAAAAGCCACTGGTCTGGGAGCCCTCTTAGCTGGCGAGCAGAGCCCTGAGACGGCAGAATTGCCCATTCATCTGAAATAGCGAGTCAGGCCAGGAGATTCCTAGGCAAAAAATCCGCCAGGAGCCGGCGCCGCAGTTCGAGCCGACTCCGTGAGTCGCAGCACGGGAGATCCCGGCGCCTTTTCAACAAGCGACCGGAACGCGGGGTCGTTCAACTTAAAAGAAAAGACTCTGAGTCAGGGAGCCAGGTGATCAGGCTCCATTGGTCCCACCCCCCACCCCCAACAACAACGAAAACAAAAACAGTAATTGGAAACCCTCTGGGTTGAGCCCTTCAAACCAAGCACAGCTGAACCGGGACTGTCGGGCTCCGTGGGGGAGGGGCTTCCGCCATTACTGAGACTCTTCACCGCTAAGGAGGCAGGCTGCCGTTGCCGAGGCAACCCGCCGTTGCCGAGGCAACCTGCCACCACAGAGAGAGTCCGCCATAACAGAGGCGGGGCCACCATTGCGGAGACAGTTCTAACTACGCCCATATAAAAAGGACTACAGGGAAGAGCTCAGGGCAGCTGGGCGGAGCCCACAGCAGCTCAGCAAAGCCCCTGAGGGCAGGCAGTGGCTAGGCATGCTGCTAGCTGGGCTGGTCAGACCCGAAAGAAAAATCAGAAAAGGCAGTAGTGCAACGGAAACTCATAAAGCTCCAACTCCCTGGGACAGAGACAGACAACAGGTGGATAAACCCGCAAAAATGGGAAGAAACCAGCGCAAAAAGGATGAAAACTCCCGAAACCAGAACACCTCTCCTCCTAAAAGGTTTCACAACTCCTCACCAGCAAGGGAACCAGACCGGATGGAGAAGGAGGGTGATGAAATGACAGAATCAGACGTCAGAAGGTGGGTAGTAAGAAACTACAGTGAGTTACAAGAACATGTTCTAACCGAACGCAAAGAAAATAGGAACCTTGAAAAAAGATTGGACGAACTGCTGACGAGAATGGACAGCATAGAGAGGAGTATACGTGAATTGATGGAGCTGAAAAACGCAACACGAGAACTTCGTGAAGCATGCACAAGCTTCAACAGCCGAATTGACCAAGCAGAAGAAAGGATATCAGAGGTCGAAGATCAACTCAATGAAATAAAAAGAGAAGGCAAGAACAGAGAAAAAAGCCAGAGATAAAGGTCGGGTTACCCACAAAGGGAAGCCCATTAGACTCACAGCAGATCTCTCAGCAGAAACCCTACAAGCCAGAAGAGATTGGGGGCCAATATTCAACATCCTTAAAGAAAAGAACTTTCAACCCAGAATCTCCTATCCAGCCAAACTAAGCTTCATAAGTGAAGGAAAAATAAAATCCTTTGTGAACAAGCAAGCACTCAGAGATTTCATCACCACCAAACCTGCTCTACAAGAACTCCTGAAAGAGGCTCTACACATATAAAGGAACAACCAGTACCAGCCACTCCAAAAACACACCAAATGGTAAAAGAGCATCAACACAATCAAGAATCTGCATCAACTAACCAACAAAACAGCCAGGTAGCATCAAAATGACAGCATCAAATTCACACATAACAATACTATCCCTAAATGTCAATGGACTAAATGCCCCAATCAAAAGACACAGACTGGCAAATTGGATAAAAAGCCAAAACCCATCAGTGTGCTGTATCCAGGAAACCCATCTTACATGCAAGGATACACAAAGGCTCAAAATAAAGGGATGGAGGAAGATCTACCAAGCAAATGGAGAGCAAAAAAAGGCAGGAGTTGCAATTCTCATCTCTGATAAAATAGACTTTAAAGCAACAAAGATCAAAAGAGACAAAGAAGGACATTACATAATGGTAAAAGGATCACTGCAACAAGAAGAGCTAACGATCCTAAATATATACGCACCCAATACAGGAGCACCCAGATACATAAGGCAAGTTCTTAATGACTTACAAAGAGACTTAGACTCCCACACAATAATAGTGGGAGACTTTAACACCCCATTGTCAATATTAGACAGATCAACCAGACAGAAAATCAACAAGGATATCCAGGACCTGAACACAGACCTGGAACAAGCAAACCTAATAGACATTTACAGAACTCTCCACCCCAAATCCACAGAATATACATTCTTCTCAGCACCACATCACACCTACTCTAAAATTGACCACATAATTGGCAATAAATCACTGCTCAGCAAATGCAAAAGAACAGAAATCATAACAAACAGTCTCTCAGACCACAGTGCAATCGAGTTAGAACTCAGAATGCAGAAACTAACTCAGAACCGCACAGCTTCATGGAAACTGAACAACTTGCTCTTGAATGTTGACTGGATAAACAATGAAATGAAGGTACAGGAGGCCAACAAACATATGAAAAAATGCTCATCATCACTGGTCATCAGAGAAATGCAAATCAAAACCACATTGAGATACCATCTCACACCAGTTAGAATGGCGATCATTAAAAAATCGGGAAACAACAGATGCTGGAGAGGATGTGGAGAAATAGGAACACTTTTACACTGTTGGTGGGAATGTAAATTAATTCAACCATTGTGGAAGACAGTGTGGCGATTCCTCAAGGACCTAAAAATAGAAATCCCATTTGACCCAGCAATCCCATTACTGGGTATATATCCAAAGGATTATAAATCATTCTACTACAAGGACACGTGCACACGAATGTTCATTGCAGCACTGTTTACAATAGCAAAGACCTGGAACCAACCCAAATGCCCAACGATGATAGACTGGATAGGGAAAATGTGGTACATATACACCATGGAATATTACGCAGCCATCAAAAACGATGAGTTCACGTCCTTTGTAGGGACATGGATGAACCTGGAAACCATCATTCTCAGCAAACTGACACAAGAGCAGAAAATCAAACACCGTATATTCTCGCTCATAGGCGGGTGTTGAACAATGAGAACACATGGACACAGGGAGGGGAGCACTACACACTGGGGTCCGTTGGGGGAAATAGGGGGAGGGGTGGGGGGGTGGGGAGGTGGGAAGAGATAGCATGGGGAGAAATGACAGATACAGGTGAGGGGACGGAAGGCAGCAAAGCACACTGCCATGTGTGTACCTATGCAACAATCTTGCATGTTGATCACATGTACCCCAAAACCTAAAATGCAATAAATAAATAAAATAAAATTTAAAAAAGTTAGCACAACATGACCAGGTAATGTTTTCTCCTAACAATATAATGTTGGTTTCACATTAGACTCTATTAATACAATTTACCATATTCTCTTAAGGAGAAAAATCAGATGATTATCTCACTACAATCAGAAAACATATTTTATTTATTCATTCATTCACTCAACAAAAATTTATTATTGCATACTATGTGCCATGCACTGTTCCAGGTGCTCGAAAAAACTATCCCTGCCTCTAGTGAGCTTGTATTTCAACAAACCAACAGGGAAGATATATGATGTAGCTGATTGTGTTACATGCTATGGAGAAAAACTAAACAGGGGAGAGCATTGCTGGGGTGCCCCAAAGGGGAAAGAGGTTGACGTTTTATGTAAGGTTGTCAGGAAAAATCTCCCTGATAAGATGACATCTGAAAAGATCTGGAAGAGGTGAGAGAACAAGCTGCAGACTTATATGGAATGACAAGACTTCAAGCAGAAGGCACAGCCAGGACAATTGCTCTGGGCAGAGGCTGCCTGGAGTATTTGAAGAACCGTGTACCTGGAGAAGACTGAATAGGGCCAATTAGAGGCATTAAAATCAGGTGACAGGGCTACATCGGAAAGTAGAAAATAAGATCAAATGCATAGGATTTTGTAAGAACTTTGGCTTCCACTGCAATGAAGATGGGATGCCACTAAAAGAATTTTTAAAAGTGGGCACGATGTCTTATGCCTATAATCGCAGCACATTGAGAGGCCAAGGCAGGAGGATTACTTGAGGTCAGGAGTTTGAAACCAGCCTGAGCAACACAGCAACTTCCCATCTCTACAAAGTATTTAAAAATTAGTCAGATGTGATGGCATGAGCCTGTGTTCCCAGGTACTCTGGTGGCTAGGGTGGGAGAATCACTTGAGCCCAGGAGTTTGAGGCTGCAGGTAGTTATGATCACACCCCTGCACTCTAGCCTGGAGGACAGAGTGAGACCTTGTCTCAATTAAAAAAAAAAAAAAAAAAAGATAAGAAAAGGAAGTGACAAGATGTAATTATTCTTTAATAGGATTACCCTGGGGACTATATCAAAACAGATTGTAGGTGGGATGGGTGAAAGCAGGGTGACTAGTGAAATGCTCCTGCAATTCAGGCAAGAGATAATGGTGGCTTGAACCAGGATGAGAAACTGAGGGAATAAGAACATGGAGACAGCATTCTTTGCTGACAGATTTGGTATGGGGTTGGAGAGAAACAAAAGTCAAGGATGATTCTAAAAGATTGACCTGAGTAACCAAGAATATTCAATGTTCATTCATTATCTAATCATTTAAGTTTTAAAAAGAAAAAGGATACCCTTTTATCAAATTATAAAAACAAATGGATTGAGAGGGAACCTTCTCAGCTGACTAGAAAATTGCACACATTCTACCTCCTAAACCATGTGAAGAAATGAATAGTTCTGAAGAAACTTAAAGCTAGGAGACTGAAATTTATAAGCACTGGCAAATGCCAGCAGGGACCATATTTTCCCAACCATCCATTATGGCTGCCCCACATCAGTCCCCACTGAGCAATGGTGTGTATTCCAAATGTTTTAAGTCCGTTTTTTGGAACTCAGGATATATTATTCTCAAAGAAACAATGTTACAGACAATGTAGTAATAGAATATTCCACGCAAGTCCACTTAACCCATACTATAGATGAATTATATTGTTACTAACAGGCCCACAGAACCCAACCATCATCAACAGTATTTTTTCTCAGGGAACATTAATGCCAACTTCACCCCAAACACCAAAGTGCTTGTTTCCCTAATGTAGCTCTAGGAATGAGAAAGTAAAATTTCCCCTACCCACTAACCAAAGCCACAGGGGTGAAATTCCAGTGACTTCAGAGCTTCTTGAAAGGAAACTTAGGAAATAAAAAAGGATCCCACAGTTCTAGCCCTCCTTTACCCATTACCCGAACCAAATCTCCCCAGCTAGACGGTCTCAGACACAACCAGTGATAGCAAGGAAGAGTCCTGAGCACACCCAGAAGCTGCAATATCAGAACTTTTTATCCATTCCCACTATGCTTTGTGAAGAGATCCTATGGAAACCAGGCCTGGAAATGACTTCTCTGGTCAAAGTTCTCATGTGAGATAAGTTTCTGAGTTCAGTACTCAATCAAGGGCTATCTGAACTGTAGCAAATAAATAATACCAATAGGAGATTGGGGAATAATAAGATATTCCCTTACCTGAAGCAGAAGAGACCAAGAACACATTATTGGGCCAGGGAGGCCCATTGGCCTGTCATTCACAGCACAGGATTGTGGGTAAATGTACTTTCTCTAGATGCTCTATAACACCCTTTAGAGACAAGTGGGTGACAGGTACAATCCCTCCCATTTTTCACCAAGGGTAAATGAAGCCCAGAAAGTGTAGGTGGCAGAGTTCCAGAAAGCTTTTCAAAAAGTAAGAAGCTAACCTTCCAAAGCTGGCCACTTTTCTTTCTAGGTGAAAAGTCTTGCATCAAGTACAAGTATTTCATGTTGAGACTTGCTATAAAGTCTTCTGAGATTTGTTGATAAAGCATTGCTCAGGTCTCAGGGGGAAGAAAATAGCAATTTATAACTGTGACATTTTGCAAATGTTTCAACCCTCGGCATAGCTAATTATGCTTCTTAGGGCTTTTCCTAGACTTTTCTTGACTATTTGAATTAGTGATGAATTACTTGCATATTTCTTCTGATTACACATGAAATCAAATCTTCTTACTTCTAGTGTTTTTCTCCTTCTACTTCTTTCCTAATTATCTGGACTAATCAGAAAGAATACTGATACCTACTCTCATTTCTAAGAAATATGTGATAGATAATTTTTATACACAAATCAGACTTACTAAATTCATCAAATTCATCTTCCAACTCTAGGAAAGATAGTCTTGTGATATACTTTATGTTCAAATTATCTTTATAAATTATATTTTATTATGTAAATCCATCTTTTCATCCCAAGTAGGATTTCTCAGAAATCTCCTTGAACTGAAAGAAGTAATAGTTATTGAAATATAGTATTTCAAAAAAAGATGACAAATACACAACATAGAAAAGAGAAAGAAAAAATGAGCAGAACAGTAACAATAGAGGCCTCTTAATCTTATGCTATCTAAGCCATAGAAATTCTAGTTAAACTTTCATCTGGCATCTCAATTGAACTTCTTTAAGGCATTCAGTATGTCAGCCTTCTCAGAACATTTCTTTATCCTAAGGAAAAGAGTAACGTGCACTTCAGAAGTGTTCACTTTTTAAAAATTCATTTCTGAAAATAGATGCTAGACTTCTCTGACTTCATTTGTAGTCAAGTGTAAAGTCCTTAATGCTCACTGTCTCCTGGTATAATTAGCTAGACAAGTAATTTAAAATAACACAAATGCCAAAGAAGAACAATAAGAAAACTGGTCATTTTTGCTGGGTGAGTTATGGCTCCTAATGTCTCTGCTGTCATTTGGAATGTGTGAACCATGCTGGTAAATAAATGAAAAAGCCATAGGTGGCCACACAATCACAATGGTCAGCGGCAGGACAATGAATAAGAGAGAATAAGCTGGATCAGGGAACAAAGAATGGGACTAGAGGCAAAATTAACTTATTTCTTTCCATTAATCATAAGACTCTATGCCTCTTTCTTCTCTATGACATACAATTTCCCCCTAAATCTGAGAATGATATCTAAGAAGAAAAAGTGCATTTTAGTCTAGAGTTACTTTGCCACCAACCAGAGGACCAGTCACCCACAGAAACGGGCTGACAGATTCTCACAGCTGCCCAGAATCAGCAGCTATGAAAAAGAGAAGCCTGCTGGTTTTGCTGTCGTGTACAGGAGAGGGGCAGCTCCATTACAGATACCTCCAAGGCAAATTGGAAGTGAGAATGAGTTGACTACAGAGCTGCAGTGAGAATGGGTTGACTCCAAACAGAGCTGGGGAAAGAATCTATCAAGTACTAATGATAAGAGAGGAGAAAAGTAAAGTCACATGTAGCTTCAAAAATCTTGCCTACAAGAATCTTATTTCAAAATATATATTTCAGTTTTTATTTTCTCAGTTTCTCTACCACTATCCTTTTTCATACAGTAGGCCACGTATGTGTGTATTAAATAAATGAATGGGACATGGTCAGCTTCTCCCTAGTCATGCTTCAAATCTTTACTGATGATCTACTTAATAATGCTTACAGAAATTGTTCGGAGTCATAAAACATTCAGGGATATAGACACGTCAAAGAATATTTATTTATGTGAAGAGTAGACACAGTATATTGCTAAATTAACAATACAGTACAACAGTATATTGCTAAATTAAAAACAATAGTACACAAAACATATTTATACTATGTTGCTATTTTAGTTACAATTATACATTCATTCATTCCCTCAACAAATATTTATTGAGCTTCTACTATATGTCTGTCACTATTAAATTCATAATGATCCTTTGCTCTTGAAGATTAAATGAGAGGAAGTAGAGAAGCAAGTATGACAATAAATAATAGATATAATAAAAGAAATACACTCTATAGTCTGTTAGAAAAATCCTACATTCTGTTAAGAAAAGCACCGTGAAGCAGGACAATGGGGACTGGAAGTAGAAATTGGAGGTGGAGATGAAATGGGGAAATGGGTTGCAGTTTTAAATACAGTGGTCAGGATAGGCAATTTTTAGAATGTGGGATTTGAGCACAGACTAGAAGGTGAGGAGGTTTGAGGGAGATCGCCCCACTTGGAAAAGACAGCCTGAGCAAAGGCCTGAAGGTGGGTGTGCCTGGTGTGCATAAGCAACAGCAGTGAGCTGAATGTGTCTAAAGATGAGAAAACAAGTGGGATAAAAGAAAATTAGAGAGGTACTAAGCGGACCAGATGATGTGGGTCCTTATATGACAAATGTAGTATTTTTTATAAATACTAGAAAGGCACAAGCTAAAATAATTTTCTTTTTTGCATTTTAGAATCACAAATAATTTATATTTTCATTCTTCTTTCTGTGTACTGATTTAAAAATTAGGAAAAGAAGCTATCATAGGAAACAATTTTAATAAAATTTAGAATAAATTCAAGCTGTGCTAACCCCTCATTCTCTATCGCTCCTATGAAGAGGGTACCCCTTAAAAGTTCAGGCCGGGCCGGGCGCGGTGGCTCAAGCCTGTAATCCCAGCACTTTGGGAGGCTGAGGCGGGTGGATCACGAGGTCGAGAGATCGAGACCATCCTGGTGAACATGGTGAAACCCTGTCCACTAAAAATACAAAAAATTAGCTGGGCATGGTGGCACATGCCTGTAATCCCAGCTACTCAGGAGGCTGAGGCAGGAGAATTGCTTGAACCCAGGAGGCAGAGGTTGCGGTGATCCGAGATCACGCCATTGCACTCCAGCCTGGGTAACAAGAGCGAAACTCTGTCTCAAAAAAAAAAAAAAAAAAAAAAAGTTCAGGCTATGAGAATACACCTTGCAAGCCACAGTCTTTCTCCTCATAACACAGAAGATAAAAGAGAATTAATAGCCTCACATAACTCAAAGATCAGAGCTACCCCACACCAGGACTGCTGCTCGTTAGAGCCAGCATCTCCAGTGGTTTGATCTGACAGACTCAGTGCCCTGTCACCTAGGCCTGTGACAGTCCCACCTGACCAATTCCTGCCTTAGCCGCTCCATTCAACAAACACTGACTGAGCACATATTATCAGGAATATGACCTCTGCTGCTGTGGGTCCAAAATCTAAGAGACTATCTGCTAAACCAACAATTACAGTAAGCTGTAATAAAAGATATAATAAAGATAAATAGAGGGTGTCCCCAAAAGAATAGCCTGAGCATGAAGTGGGAAGGATAAGAAAGCCTTCCAGGAAGGGAATGTCTGAGGTCAATCTAAAAGGATAAATGGGAATGAGGCAGCAGGATGGGTGAGCAGGCAAGTTGGCAGAGAAGACAACTTCTGCAAAGGCACAAAAAAAAAGACAGACATGTTTCCCAGACATGAATGTGAATATAAATCACTGGAAGATGTTAAAATGTAGGTTTGGGTTCAGGAGGTTGGCATGAGGCCTAAGATTTTGCATTTCTAACACGTTCTTACGTGATGCCAACACTGCTGGCTGAAGAACAACACCTGCTGGACAAGGATCGATTTTGCAATACTGAAATTAGAGCAGTGTATTTTCAAACTTTGCTGTATATTGGAATGACCTGGAGACTTTTTTTTAAGTACTCACGTCTGGATCCACCCTCAGACACTCAGATATAGTGGATCTGAAATGCAACTTGCATGTCAGGTTTTTTTTTTTTAATTGTACTTTGGGCTGGGGTACATATGCATATCCTGCATCCTGCAGTTGTTGCATAGGTACATACATGCCATGGTGGTTTGCTGTCTCCACTCCCCTCCCCCCCAACACCTCCATCAGGCATTTCTCCGGGTATTATCCCTCCCCTCCTCTCTTCCTCTCCCCCCGACCTAGCCCACACGTATGTTCGTTGTGGCGCTGTTTACGATATAGCAAAGACCTGGAACCAACCCAAATGCCCATCGATGAAAGACTGGACAAAGGGCATGTCAGAGTTTTTTAAGTCTCTCCCAGGTGGTCCTATCATGCAACAACATTTGGGAATCACTGACATTCAAAAAAACAAAAGAGGATCTAATTCCTGTGGGGAATTGGAAGAAAATGCAGTGAGTGAGGTCAGCAAGTACCAATCAAAAAGATTCCCCAAATCGTCTCACTAAGAAGTCTGGAGATATATATCTCATCTCTTGAATAGCTAACAAATATCTCAAAACTATTATGTGAAAATCCAAACTCCTGATTTTCACTCCCCCCACATACACACCATAAAAATCTTTGTCCCTCGTTTAGTCTTTCCCATCTCAGTAAATCTCAGCTTTTCCTTCCTGGTACTCAAGGAGTCTTCCTTGAATCTCACTCCCCATGTCTAAACCAGCAGTAAATCCTATAAGCTTTGCCTTCAAAATAGATTCAAAACTTTCTGAGATTTCTTCAGAATAATATGGTAGGAGAATCAAACTGGGTAATAAACAAGAGAAAATTGGTTCTGAGTCACTATATTTTTTTAAATTGGAGGGGTTTCTTAAACTGTTCACTCCACTTCCATATATGTTCTATGTTTTCCACCATGAAAAGTTTGCATATATATTTTTACCACTTTTCTCACTACTGCAAAGGTCTAGGCCACTCCCAGCTCTTAGTTGGGTTATGGCAAATGTTCTTTAATTGCTTCCTAAGCCTTTTCTAATTGGCTTTCAGTCTTGCCCTAATTCACAAAGCAACAGAGGTATCCAGTTCAATAGATTCGTAATACTCCTTCACTCAAAACTCTCCAATGGCTTCCCAACTCATTCACAACAAAAACTAAAACCTTCACAATAGTTCATAATCTGCATGGCCCCTGCACTATTTCTTTTTACCTTTTTGATCTTATTTTCCACTTATTTCTTCACTTTAAAGATACAAGCTTTCCTACTTTTTCTTCAAAACCACAAGCCATTTCTCCTCCTTGGTGTCTGTGCTGTGATTGCTACCTCTACCTGGAATGCTTTCCTACTAGATATCCACATGGCTTGTCCTCACCTCCTTCAGGTCCTCACTCAAATCCATTGCCTTTGTGAGACTTTCCTGACTTCTCTATTCTTTTTGTTTTTAATTGACACATAATAACTGCACATATTTACAAGGTACAGTGTGATGTTTCAATGTGTATATACATTGTACAATGATTAAACAGGGTGATTAGCATACCCATCACTTTAAACAATTGCCATTTCTTTGTGGTAAGAACATTCAAACTCCACTCTTCTAGCTATTCTGAAGTATGCAATACATTATTGTTGACTATAGTTACCCTACTATGCAATAGAACACCAGAACTAATTTCTCCTACCTGTTACTTTGTACCTGTTGACCAACATCCCTCCATTCTCCCTCCCTGTACTCTCCCCAGCTTCTGGTAACCACTATTCTACTCACTACTTCTATATAAGATTAACTTATTTAGATCTCACATATGGGTGAGATGATGAGGTATTTGTTCTGCTGTACCTAACTTATTTCACTTAATGTCCTCTAGGTTCGTCCATGTGGTTAAAAGTGACAGAATTTTTTTTAATGGCTGAATAGTATTTCATTATGTATATATGCCACATTTTATCCACTCATCCAGTGGTGGATATTTGGATATTTAGATTGATTACATATCTTGGCTATTATGACTAGTGCAGCACTGCATTGCAGTGCAGATAACTCTTTGACATACTGATTTCATTTCCTTTGGATATACACCAGTAGTAGGATTGTTGGATCACATAGTAGTTCTATTTTTAATTTTTTCTTCTTTTTCTGTTTTTTTGCATAGACAGGATTTCACTGTTATGCCTAAGCAATCTTCCTTCCTCAACCTGCCAAAGTGCCAGAATTACAGGAATGAACCACCACATCCACCCTTATTTGTAACTTTTTGAGCAATCTCCAAACTGTTTTCTATTATGGCTGTACTAATGTGCATCCCCACCAACAGCATACAAGAAGAGTTCCTTTTTCTCCACATCTGAGTAAACATTTGTTGTTTTTCATCTTTTTGATAACAGCCATTCTAACTGAGGTGAGGTGATCCTCATTGTGGTTTTGATATGCATTTCCTTGATGATTAGTGATGTGGAGGAATTTTCATATACCTGTTGGCCATCTGTAGGACTTCTTTTAATAAATATTTATTCAGAAATTTTTGCCCATTTTTGATCTAATTTTTTTTTGCTATTGAGTTCAGTTTCTTAGGTATTCTGAATATTAACTTCTTAGTTAATGCATAGTTTATAAATATTTTATCCATTTTTGTGGGTTATCTCTTCACACTCTGTTGTTTCCTTTGCTGTGCAGAAGCTTTTTAGTTTGATGCAGTCTCATTTGTCTATTCTTGCTCGTTATCTGTCCTTTTGACATCTTTTCCAAAAAGTCCTTGCTCAAACTAATGTCATAACTGATTTCTCTATTTTTAATTTGAAGCCCTGCCTCTAGCACTACCTCCCCAGCATTTTTTCACATGCATTTATCATGATCTGTCATATTTGTTTTACATATTAATTCAGTAACTTTCTAATTCCTCTTTATTGACCCCTATCCTGCCCTTTCACAGCCAATTAGAGTGTATGCTCTATAAAAACAATGATTTTTGTTTTTTAATGTCCTATATTTCAAATTCCTTGAACATGTCTCTCAGCAGATGGTAGTTACTCTATAAATATTTATTGACTGACTGAATGGATCAGTCAATCAACTAACATTTGTCTCCCTCTTGGATAAGAGACTTCTACTCCACGTAAAGTACTTAGCATAGTGTACCACAATATCAAGAGATGATAGCTCCTATGATGATATACATTTCCCTACAGCAAGGGTGAGCAAGCTTGAAGGAATGAAGTGGTGGTTCATTCCTGTAATTCAAGCTTTTCTCTTTAAAGGGTCTGCCTTTTCTTTTAAGTCATACAATCCTCTCTGTAACAATCACTGAACTCTGCCACTGTAGAAGGAGTCAGAGATAGCAGATAAACAAAAGGGCATGATTGTGTTGCAATGAAACTTTATTTACAGGTTTGGCCTATGAGCCATTATCTGCCAGCCCCTGCTTTATAACAGAGATTCCCAATTTCATTACTTAAATATGTGCAAAAGCATTGCCTATCTCATGTCAAGTAATGCAACCAAAAGCAGTAGAAATAACCAAATCCCACAAAATACGGAAAAATAACTTTAATAAAAGACTGATGTCACCAACTAATTTAAGGCTATCATTAAGAGAGTTTGGTATAGTTTAATAGCACTTTGCATTTTTTAGAAATAATTGTGCACTGATCGTTGGTGAAGTTTTATGAAATATTAATTATTTTATGCATAAAATATCTACAATTATTTCTACTTCTTGCACTGAATCTTGACTAAAATAGCATATATCAATGTAACTTGCCCAGAATAATTTACATACATTCTATCTATGGTATTCCTCTGATGTGTCAGTAAATTATGTGTATGTCTACGGGCATGCATACATATCTGTGTGTGTATGAGACAAATAGTTTAACTTTGTCTTTTGAAAAGTTTAATTCATTAAGGAACACTTCTTAAAATAATCATTTAAAATTGTTTTGACTGTTTTAGAATATTTTCAGGTTACTAAGCATATTTAGAACACCTATTTTATAGAACGTGTTTTATTCATTTTATTATTAATAAAAACCAAGGCTATTTGCCTAACTGCAGTTTTCCTACTTTCCTCCACGATGACTAGTACTGGTTCAGTGATCTGAAGTGCATCTTCTTTCAATACTACAAAAATGTACCATTAGGCCAGGCCTGGTGGCTCCTACCTGTAATCTGAGCACTTTGGGATGTTGAAGCAGGCAGACTGCTTGAGCTCAGGAGTTTAAGACCAGCCTGGGCAAAATGGTGAAACCCTGTCTATATAAAAAGTACAAAAATCAGCTGGGTATGGTGGCATATGCCTGTGGTCCCAGCTACCGTAGAGGCTGAGGTGGGAGGATTGCTTAAGTCTGGGAGGCAGAGTTTGCAATAAGCCAGGATCACATCACTGCACTCTGGCCTGAGTGACAGGTGAGACTTTGTCTTCAAAAAAAAAAAAAAAGAAAAAATATATGCACTTTATCAATAAGGAAGCAGACTCATTTAGAGTACTCATGTATGCTACAAGTAGGAATATCTTGGGCAAATGGTTCACTCATGAGGAGGAAGAGCCAGAAATACAAGATTGGCACACTAGAGCAGAACAGAGAAGAGGACACTAACTCAAAACAGGCAACAGGCTTTCACTTCAGACAAGTGGCCAGATAGGCAAGATATAATGCCCAAAGAAATAATAAAAAGAAACTGCATCACAACGTCATTTCCAATAAAATCTATCTTCTAGTGAATCAATTATATATTCAGCTGAGTCAAATCTTTTCAATCTGTCTACTGAGTTTTTAATATCAGTGACTATATTTTTTATTTCTAAAAGTTCAATTTGGTTGTATTTATTTCTTTTTTTAATTTTTCTTGGTCTTTTTGATCTTTTTTTTTTTTCTTTCATGCTTTGGATTTCCTGTTTATACCCTTAACTATTTTATGCATATTTATTTTATCTTTACTGTTCAATAGTTCTTTTATGTTTTTGATAGTATCTTAATAAAGTTATCTCTTTTGCTGACTCTCAATTGTGTGGCATATTGTTTTCTTTCTTTCTTTTCTTTTTTTTTTTTTTTTGTTTGAGATGGAGTCTCACTCTGTCACCAGGCTGGAGTGCAGTGGCACGATCTCAGCTCACTGCAACCTCTGCCTCCCAGGTTCAAGCGAGTCTCATGCCTCAGCCTCCTGGATAGCTGGGATTACAGGCGCATGCCCCCCACGCGCAGCTAATTTTTGTATTTTTAGTAGAGATGGGGTTTCACCATGTTGGCCAGGATGGTCTCCATCTCTTGACTTCTTGATTCACCTGCCTCGGCCTTCCAAAGTGCTGGGATTACAGGCATGAGTCACCGATCCTTATGTATTTTGTAATTTTGCATTGTAAAATCTTCAGCAGCAGGATTCTATTGGCAGTAATTCTATCTGGATTGAAGATGCTCCTTCAAAGAAGTTTTAAATTTACTTCACCAGTGCCCAGGGTTTTTACAGGATTTAAAGAAAGATATTGGTGGCTGTGCACTGTGGCTCAGGTCTATAATCCAAGCACTCTGGGAGGCGGAGGTAAGTGGATCGCATAAGGCCAGGAGTTCAAGAGCAGCTAGCCAACATACCAAAACCTCATCTCTATTAAAAATAAAAAAATAAAAATTAGCCAGGTGTGGTGGTACACATCTGTCATCTCAGCTACTCAAGACGCTAAGGCAGGAGAATTGCCTGAACCCACGAGGCAGAGGTTGCAGTGATCCAAGATTGCACATGGGTGATGAAAGAGAAAGAGGAAAGGAAAAGGAAAAGGAAAAGGAAAAGGAAAGGACAGGACAGGACAGGACAGGACAGGACAGGACAGGACAGGACAGGAAAGGAAAAAGGAAAGGAAAGGGGAAAGGATAAAGGAAAGGAAGGGAAAGAAATGGAAAGGAGGAAGGAAAGAAGGAAATCAGGAAGCTTTCAGAGTAATATAATTTTCCATATTGCCAGAAAGAGAAGTATAAAATGGTGACATGATGCCACAAATTTAGCAGAATATCTTAAAACTAAGCATCCCTTTTTTCACCAAACTGATGAAAAAAGAAAGGAAAAACAAACTAAGCATTTCAAACCTAAAGAAAAACTATTACAATTCTTCAGAGATGTATAAAGTCATGCAACACTAATACAGAATTTTACAAAGTATCGAAATATAGTACTAAAAATGTAGAAGCTTCTTTTGAGGTTTCTCACTTTAAAGCAAAGGTAAAAAGCACAGCCACATCCACTGGGGAAAAACTTGTTCTTTCTGTCACAGTAAAAATGGCTGAAATAATACAAAAGAAAGAGCATATGATGAATCCTAAATGCATTTCTTTGTCAGCAAATATTGTCGGATGATATATAGAAAACATTATAGTAGAGTCAGAAACAAACGTTGGAACAAATTATGTAGTGTTGAAGGTTTGCTATATATTTAGATGAAACACTGAGGTTTCTAACACATTTTAGCTATGGTATTTTCTGGATTCTGTTTCCAATAATAAAACACATGAATAACTGCTTTTTTTCGTATGTGAACTGTTAAAAGAAACAAGTAATATTTTCCTTCAATAATAAATGGTTTCTTTTGGAAAAACTATGATACATGAAAAATTGTGGGGCAAGTATTTGAATAGGAATTTTTTAGATTCCCAAGCAATAAAATACCCCACATAAAATATATTTCCTTTCTCACTTACAAGGGAGCTGTCATGAAAAATATGGTGAAGATAGAAGAGAGCAAAGTGCTACAGAATGTTATGGATAAGGTTAGTTTTATAAAAACGAGACATTTAAAATTTTAGAGGACTCTACGCACTCTCTTATGGAATGTAACCAATTTAGATCAAATTTTCTGGAAAGAAGATTCTGACATGAAGAGCTGCATATAGAAATGATAATGGGGCCGGGGGCAGTGGCTTATGTCTGTAGTCCCAAGACTTTGGGAGGCCGAGGCATAAGGATAGCTTGAGCCCAGGAGTTTGAGACCAACCTGGTGAACATTGTAAACCCTGTCTCTACCAAAAATGCAAAATATTAGCCAGTTGTCCCTATAGTCCCCACTACCCAGGAGGCTGAGATGGGAAGATCACCTGAGCCAGAGTGGTTGAGGCTACAATGAGCAATGATCAAAAAAAACAAAAAAGAAAAAGAAACACTATTGGGGAGTGCCCTCAGGCTCAACAGCCATGGGGAAGTGAAGGAAGCAGGGATGAGCAGAGAAAGAAGCTGAACTCTGATGCAGTTACCACAGTGTTCTCAGCTAGTCCCTTGGGGAGCTCAGACAGCCTGTCAGTACTGCCTTACCTTCCAGTGAGCTAGTCGGGCCTTATTTTTTCTTAAATTTATTTTAAGTGACAAATAATAATTGTACGTCTTTTCTTGGGGGGAGGAGATGGAGTATCGCTCTGTAGCCAAGGCTGGAGTGCAGTGGCATGATCTCAGCTCTCTGCAACCTCCACCTCCCTGGTCCCAGTTCAAGCAATTCTCCTACCTGGGCCTACCAAGTAGCTGGGATTACAGGCACGAGCCACCATGCCCAGCTAATTTTTGTATGTTTAAGTAGAGATGGGGTTTCACCATGTTGGCCAGTCTGGTCTTGAACTCCTGACCTTGTGATCTGCCCACCTAGTCCTCCCAAAGTGTTGGGATTACAGGTGTGAGCCACTGTGCCTAGCAAATTATATGTCTTTATAGGGTACAATGTGATGTTATTGTATATGTATACATTGTGAGATGATTAAATCAAGCCAATTAACATATCCATCACCTCACACATCTATCATTTGTGGTGAAAACATTTAAAATCTATTCTTTTGGCAATTTTGAAATATACATTGCTGTTAACTACAGGCACCATGCTGTGCTAGAACTTACTTATTCCTCCTAACTGCAACCTTTAACTCTTCAATCAACATCTCTCTTTTCCTCAATGACCTGCCTTCCCAGCCTCTGGTAACCGCCATTCTAAACTCTACTACTAGGAGTTCAACTTTTTTTAGATTCTACATGTAACTGAGATCATGTGGCATTTGTCTTTCTGTGCCTGGTTTATTTCACTTAGTGTAATATCCCCCAGGTTCATCCATGTTGTCAAAAATAAATTTTCTTCTTTTTCAAGGCTAGGTAATATTCCATTGTGCATATATATTACATTTTCTTTATCCATTCATCTGATGATGGATACTCAGGTTGCTCCCACATTTTCACTATTGTGAACAGTGTGGCAGTGAACATGGAAATGCAGATATTTCTTTGATGTACTGATTTCAATTCCATTGGATATATACCCAGAAAATGGGATTGCTGGATCATATGGTAGTTCTATTTTTAGTTTTTTGAAGAGTCTCCATACTGTTGTCTATAAATTTACAAATTTACATTTCCACCAACAGCGTAAGAGGATTCAGGCCTTTAAATTTACCATAGGCTGGTCTTTGCAGGCCAGCTGCCCTCTGGGAAGCAGTGTGACCTTGGGTGAGATGCCTTTCTTTCCCTGAGTGCAATACCTAGAGAATGAAGCAACTGAGAGACTTCAGCTATCAACATAGTCCTGAAGGGCTGTGGATAGTATACCACAATATTCAATGAAGTAATCACATGGAGGATGGCAGGTAATATTGTAATAGAGTCCGTAATAGAGTTGGCAAACTTACACGAGTTATTCATTTTCTCTTACAAAAAAAAAAAAAATCAAGTGATCTAAATATGCTGTATTTTACTAATGATAATTAACTGACACTAAAATGTGACACATCATAAAACAAAAATTGAACCTAACAAAAAAGCAAGAAAATAACTACTTCTTGAAAGACATTTATGCTATGGAGAGAGCTCTTTAGAAAGAAAATTTTGAAAGTGTTTCCAGCATTATACAGTGTTGTTAAAAATTATATAGACTATAGGAATTCTAATAGTTGCACACTTAAGAAATCTGGAAAATAGCCAGGTGCAGTGGCTCACACCTGTAATCCCAACATTTTGGGAAGCAGAGGCAGAAAGATCACTTGAGCTCAGAAGTTCGAATATAGCCTGGGCAATATTTTAAAATATAAAAATAAAAACATACTCAGGTGTGGTGGCACACACCTGTGATCCCAGATACTAGGGAGGCTGAGGCAGGAGAATTGTTTGGGCCTGAGAGGTTGAGGCTGCAGTGAGCCATGATCATGCCATTGCACTCCAACCTGGTGACAGAGTGAGACCTTGATTCAAAAAGAAGAAAAAAAAGAAACCTGGAAAATTATTATAACTTGTTAAAAGTATTAACATTTTAGTGCATGTTAAACTTACATGTTAAAATTTTTAAAGTATACAGCTTGCATAGACAGAAATTTTCTAGTTATTTTTCAACAGAAATATTTACATAATTTTGGATTTGCTTTGAAAGACAAGTATTACAAGTTGGCTGATGTCAAAAAGTTAGATCTCAGATTAACAACTTAACATCACAACTGAAAGAATTAGACAAGCAAGAAAATAATCAACCCTAATGCTAGCAGAAGATGAGAAATAACAATCAGAGCTGAACTCAAAGAAATGAATATACAAAACAAACATTCAAAAGATCAATGAATTGAGGTTTTTTAAAAAAATTAATAAGCTATATAGGGTGTTAGCTTAACAATAAAGAAGAAAAGAGAGAATATCAGAGTAAACAGAAATGATGTCTGGAATGTTACCACTGATTCCACAGAAATAAAAACAACCATCAGAAACTACTAAAAACACCTTTATGCAAACAAACTAGAAAACCTAGAAGGGATGGATAAATCCCTGGATGCACATACCCTCCCAAGACTGAATCAGAAAGAAATTGATTCCATAAACAGACCAATAATAAGCACCAAAATTGAATCAGTAATAAATAGCTTACCAACAACAAAAAAGCCCAGGACTTCTTGGATTCACAGCTTAATTCAACCAGATGTACAAAGAAGAGCTGGTACCATTCCTACAGAAACTCTTGCAAAAAAACGAAGGAGGAGAGTCTTCTCCCCAATTCATTCTATGATGCCAGCATCATTTTGATACCAAAACCTGTCAGAGACACAACAACAACAACAAAAATTCAGGCTGATATCCCTGATGAACACTGAAGCAAAAATCCTCAACAAAATATTTGCAAACCAAAGCCAGCAGCATGTTGAAAACCTAATTCACCATGATCAAGTAGGCTTCATCCCTGGGATGAAGGGTGGTTCCATATATGCAAGCGAAGGTTAGTTCAACATATGCAAATAAATGTCATGCAACACATAAACAGAACTACAGACAAAAACCACAATTATTTCAGTAGATGCAGAAAAGGCTTTGGGTAAGATTTAATACACTTTCATGTTAAAAACTCTCAATAAACCTAGAGATTGAAAAAAACACATCTCAAAATAATAAAGCCATCTATGAAAACCCACAGCCAATATCACACTCATTGGGCAAAAGCTGAAAGCATTCCCTGTGAAAACCAACATGAGACAAGAATGTCCTTTCTCACCACTCCTATTCAACACCGTACTGGAAGTCCCAACTAGAGGAATGAGGCAGAAGAAAGAAATAAAAGGTATCCAAATAGGAAGAGAAGACATCAAACTATCTGTGTGCAGACAACACGATTCTATGTCTAGAAAACCCCATAGTCTCAGCCCAAAAGTTCCTTCAGCTAATTAACAACTTCAGCAAAGATTCAGGATACAAAATTAACGCACAAAAATTACTGGCATTCCTATACACCAATAACAGGCAAGCTAAGGGCCAAATCAGGAAGGCAATCCCATTCACAATTGCCATAAAAAGAATGAAATACCTAGGAATATAGCTCACCAGAAACGTGAAAGATCTACACCATGAGAATTACAAAATACTGCTTAAAGAAATCACAGAAGACACAAATAAATAGAGAAACTTCCCGTGATCATGGATAAGAAGAATCAATATCATTAAAATGGCTATAATGTTCAAAGCAATTTACAGATTCAATGCTATCCCTGTCAAACTACCAATGACATTCTTCACAGAACTGAAAAAGTAAAAACTGTTTAAAAATTCATACGGAACCTAAAGAGAGTCCAAATAGCCAAGGCAACCCTAAGCAAAAAGAGCAAAGCTGGGGGCATCACATTACCCAACTGTAAACTATACTAGAGCACTATGGTAACCAAAATAGCATGGTACTGGTACAAAAACAGACTCATAGATCGATGGAACAGAAGAACCGAGAAATAAGGCCACAACACCTACAACCATCTGAACTTCAACAAAACTAGCAATGGGGAAAAGCTAGCAATGGGGAAAAGACTCCTGTATTAATCCATTTTCACACTGCTATAAAGAACTTCCCTAGACTGAGTAATTTACAAAGAAGAGGTTTAATTGACTCACACTTCCACTTGGCTGGGGAAGTATCAGGAAACTTACAATCATGGCGGAAAAAGAAAGCAGCACATTTTACACAGCAGCAGGTGAGAAAGGAGTGCAAGAGCACAGGAAAAACGACCGTTTATAAAACCATCAGAGCTTGAGAGAACACACTATCATGAGAATAGCACAGGGAAAACTTCCCCCATAATCCAATCACTTCTCTCCCTTGACATGTGAGGATTATAGGTCCCTCCCTCAACATGTAGGAATTACAATTCAAGATGAGATTTGGGTGGGGACACAGAGCAAAACCATATCAACTCCCTATTCAATAAATGGTGCTGAGATAACTGGTTTGCCATACGCAGAAGACTGGGGCTGGACATTTTCCTTACACCATACACAAAAATCAACTCAAGATGGATTAAAAACCAAATGTAAAACCCAAAACCATAAAAACTCTGGAAGAAAACCTAGGCAATGCCATCTGCGACATAGATATGGGCAAAGATTTCAAGTCACCAAAAGCAATTGCAACAAAAGCAAAAATTGACAAGTGGGATCTAATTATACTTAGGAGCTTCTGCACAGCAAAAGAAACTATCAACAGAGTAAATAGAAAATCTACCAAATGGGAGAAAATATTTGCGAACTATGCATCTGACAAAGGTCTAATATCCAACATCTATATGGAACTTAAACAAATTTACAAAAGAAAAACAACCCATTAAAAAGTTGGCAAAGGACATGAACAGACACTTTGCAAAACACAGGTAGTCAATAAGCATATGAAAAAAGCTCAATATCACTGACTATCAGAGAAATGCAAATCAAAACTACACTAAGACACTATCTCACACCAGTAAGAATAGCTTTTATTAAAGTCATAAAGGAACAGATGCTGGTGAAGTTGTGGAGGAAAGGTAGAACTGTGGGAGTGTAAAGTAGTTCAACCATTGTGGAAAGCAGTGTGGAAATTCCTCAAAAAGCTAAAAGCAGAACTGCCATTTGATTCAGCCATTACTGGGTATATACCCAGAGGAATATAAAGCATTCTACCATAAAAACACACGCATGTGAATGTCCACTGCAGTACTATTCACAATAGCAAAGACATGGAATCATTACCCTCAATGACCAACTGGACAAAGAAGATGTGGTACATGTGCACCATAGAATAATTTGCAGCAATAAAAAAGAATGAGATCATATATGTCATGGGAATGTAAATAGATCTGAAGGCTATTATTCTTAGCCAACTAGCACAACAACAGAAAACCAAATACCACATGTTCTCATAAGTGGGAGCTAAATGATAGAACTCATGAATACAAAGAAGGGAACAACAACAGGCACTGGAGTCTGCTTGAGGGCAGGGAGGAGGGAGAAGAGCAGAAAAGATAACTATTGAACATTGGGTTTAATACCTGGGTTATGAAATAATCTGTACAACAAACCCCTGTGACACAAGTTTACCGATGTAACGAATCTTCACATGTACTACCTAATCTAAAATGAAAGTTTAAAAAATAATAAAACGAAATATTTTTTTAAATGATAAGTATTAGAATTTGGAATGCATACTCCAAGGTACACTTTTACCGTCTGGGCATACATGTCTTTGGAAGAATTTTTTCAACTATAACAGCCATTAAAATCAAGTACTATGCAAACAATTTAAAATACAAGCTTCAAATTTCTATATCACAAAATGCTACACCAAGTTTTTATATCAGAGTGAAGTATCGGATCATATAATGATTCAAGGCTTAAAATAATATTTTCATCCAGAACCAAGATTCAGCAGCTCAAGGCTCCTGGTCTCCCACAATTCTCAAGATGAACTGCCCATTCTCTTCTTTCCACAATCCAGCTTCTAGACAGTGGCTGGTTACTGTCTAGCTGATCACCTAGCAAGTGATCTCCAACCCTTAATGTACATGTGTCACCAAAAATAGAGTTTGCACCTCCATTTATTTGTTTATAAGTTATACATATGTGCTATTCTTCTGAAAAATCATCTGTATTATGTAACATATACAAAAGTCAACATTTTAAGTCATGAGAGATTCTGCAATGTAAGTGGCATTACCCTTTAAAAATGTCATACTCATGAAAGACATGGAGATTTAGGAACTGTACCAAGATCAAGTAACAAATGTATGGCCCTGGATTGGATTCGGAACCTCAGAATAAAATTTTAGAGAAAATAAGCAATGTTTGAATGGGATCTGTGGATTAGATAGTAATGTTAGATAAACATCAATTTCATAATTTTGATTCTGGCACCATAAATACACACCAAATCTTAAGACATTATGTCTGCAACTTATTTTCAAGTGGCACAGGGGGAAAAAAACCTTCAGTTGTGTGTGTGTGTGTGTGTGTGTGTGTGTGCGTGTGCACGTATGTGTACAGGAAGAGAGAAAGAGGATGCAAATACGGACATTGCTAACAATTGGGAAATCTGGCTGAAGGATATACATAGCTCTTTGACCCTTTGTACTACTTTTGCTACCTTTTCTGTAAATTTCAAATTGTTTCAAAACAAGAAAGGTAAAAAATTCAATATAGATCAAACAAAACAAAAACATCCTTTAAAAAGATGAGACAAGTGGCCAGGCACTGTGGTTCACGCCTGTAATCCCAGCACTTTGGGAGGCTGAGGCGGGCAGATCACGAGGTTAGGAGATCGAGACCATCCTGGCTAGCATGGTGAAACCCCAACTCTACTAAAAATACAAAAAATTAGCCGGACGCAGTGGCACGTGTCTGTAGTCCCAGCTACGCAGGAGGATGAGGCAGGAGAATTGCTTGAACCCAGGAGGCAGAGGTTGCAGCGAGCCAAGATCATGCCACTGCACTCCAGCCTGGGCATCAGAGCAAGACTCCATCTCAAAAAGCAAGCAAACACACAAAAAGATGAGGCAAGCTTAGGCAACATAGCAAGACACCATTTTTATGAAAAAAAAAATAATAATAAAAAGTAAAATTAGCCTGGTGTGGTGGCATGTAGCTATAGTCCCAGCTACTCACGAGGCTAAGGCAGTGGGACAGTTTGAGCCCAGGAGTTCAATGCTGCAATGAGCTATGATCACACTACTGCACTCCAGCTTGAGTGACAGAGTGATTGTGTAATTCTTCTTCCTTATGAAACTGTGTCAGCAGAAAACCTTTAGTGATCTTTTTATTAATTAAAAAAAGTTTCCAAATTGTAAAACCAACACCACTCTTAAAACATTAGATTTAATAATTTAAAAGTGACTTTTTATAGGTTAACATTTAATAGTTGAGAATAAATCACAAATATTTAACAAATACATTTAATATCTATTAATGACTGTTCAAAAGATTCAAATTATTTAATTTATTAAAGCAATGTTTATATTTTCTCAAGAAATAAAACAGAAATGATTTCCTATTAGATGCTCCAAATCTTGATCTTACCTAATTATTTTCCATATTCTTGGTGTCCTCTCTTTCCTGTCAAAATAGGAGTAACTTTCTAGAAGTATTCAAGATATGATTTATGTAGGAGAATGTGACAACAGTTTGGTCTACAAAAAGAATTGTTCTTTCTTAGACCTTCTCCTTTACCTTACCTTCATTCCGATCCCAAAAGAATGGAAAAATTATGCAGTAGAGTTATTATTTAGCCACCAGTGTCATATAATAATTTCCTGCTGCCTCCTTCTTTCAGCTACCTCATTCTTTCACCTTTTCCGATTGCCTCTTATTCACAAAAGGGAAAGCATTCCATCAAGAAAAACATGGGAGGTATGAAGGGAGTGTTCACCAACTAAAGAAAAGCATGTGAATGATGAGTACATGGCCACTTTAATTATACAAGCAGACCTAAAAATACATGCAGATAAACATTATGCTTTTATTTATTTATATTTCACCAGAATGATACAAATTGCAGTGATGACTTGTGTATTTCTGAAATAAGGTCCTTGATATTGCAGTGTGTCTCTCAACAGCAACATTCCCCAAATGCAGACAGTCATTTAACGTAGGTACCTACAAATGGCCAAATTCCTTCCAAAGTCTGTCCCAAATCTATTATATACAAGATATTGCTGAGTACTGTGTTCTACATGGAGAATTAGCTTAAAAAGGAAGTTATCTATACAAAGTCACTATTCAGCAGTTTGCCCATGCACAGGTAATGAATCACGAGCATCATCAATGAATACTCATACAGGGATACAGAAGATAAAAGTATCTTTGAAAATGTACCACAAACAAGGGCAAACTAAGAATCTTGAAAACACACACACACAGCCACTTTTGCTTCAAATAGAATAATCTTACACAGTAGTCCCTCACTTATCCACGGTTTTAGTTACCAGTGGCCAAGAAGCAGGGTGAGTATAGTACAGTAAGATATTTTGAGAAAGAGTGAGAGAGAGATCACATTCACATAACTTTTAGTACAGTATATTGTTATGATTCTTCTATTTTATGTTACCATTATTAATCTCTTACTATGGCTAAACTATAAATTAAATGTGTGCATAGGAAAAAACATAGTACATATAGCATTCAGTATTATCTGAGTTTTCTGGCATCCACTAGGCCACTTGGAAGATATCCCTTGAAAATAAGGGAAGACACTATAATTACAAACAAGCAGTATGATTTAGCTGAGTTGTTAAAATTTGTATACTTTTGATATTATTTGCTTAATCATTTTTCTATTTGCAAATGGTAACCAAAAAATCAAAGATTATTTTCAATGATTATATTTCCCATGATATAAGAACTTGATGATACAGAAAGGCAAAGAAGTGGTTTACAAGGTTTTCAAAAAGTCAGAATGTTGTAACCTTACACATATAGGTCACAAGGAATCATATGGGAAATTAAAAGATAATCAGCTATATGATACAGCAGAACAGAGAAAATTCAAAATATTTATTCCAATAACAAAAAGGGGGAGAAAAAGAACAACAGCTACCGTCTGTTCCTTACACTTGCCAATGACCTCCAGCCAAAGACTACCAAGAACGCACATGCAGTTGAACAAATGTGGGATCCTTGACTTGTTGTAGCAATGGGAGAACCATTTGGGGAACCGTGGGGCATCTCAGTAAGAGGTATTACAAAGAGCTTATTATTAGGATTAGGGTTTGATTAGGTGAGTTGGGGAAGAGTTCCAGGAAGCAGGACTGTGCTCTGGACTAGATAGTATCAGGAAGTGGAGTAATTCTACGATTGGGTCTCTTAACTCTTATCTGTTACAGATGATGAGATGGTTGGGGTGAAGCTAAAGCTGCCATTGGTTTTTTTAAAGCAGCAGTCAGTTTTATCAGCCAGGATATGGGGATGTTTGGCCATTTTTGTGGTTTGGATAATGCCCATGTTTTTGTCTGTGTTCAACCCTGACTACAGAGTGGTCTTGTTTTTGTTTTGGTCCACCAGGGTCACAGAGTGGTCTTGTCCAGTGTTGGTGTTTATGTTCAGCAAAATTCCACGGCCCAGCTATGTGTGCCAGGACAGTTTCCAGCTGTCAAGGTCTGCTTTTCTCTTTCTCACACTTGTAAAATGTGAAAATATTTCAGCAAAACTTCTGGAAATTCTCAATGCTCAAGATTGGGATGACTTTTACACAGAATATATCCCAGCATTCCTAAGGCATTATGATGCTCCAGGCAAATTTACTGAGCAATAATGTAATATGAAGTAGGAAATAGTTCAAAGGGTCATTGCGTTCATCTCCTTGCCTCCAGGGTTGATTTCTACCTCTTAAAAGTACCTCATCTAAAAATTACACAGTTTCTACTGGCAGGTCTGTCACCATAATAGGGAATCTCAACTTCTGCCTTATTAAATTATAAGGTAATTTCTTATTTCTTTCTCTGTGGAGATAGATGACAATCAGCAAATACCCTCTTCATGGTGACACTGTAAAACATATAAAACCTTTGCTTTCTCTTCTCTGGAAAAGTTGCCTCTTTTCACAAGGGAGCTATTTTGTCTCTCAAATTGGTCTGTATATCTCCATCTGCTGCCAGCACCTTTGTGTAAGCCCCTATCATTTATTATCTGGGGCACTAAAGTAGCTTCCTAAGTGGTCTCTCCTATCCCTTCTGGAACTGCTGCCCACCCTCTTCCAAACTGTTGCCAGACTAATCTCTCAGTTCATTTCACTAATGTGCGTAAGTTTCCCCCATTTCCCAAAAGGCAAATCTAAACTCCTTAATCTCACCCAGAAGGTCCTGCCTTTCTGATCTTCCACCAGTCACATTCTCCAACACTGATCCCTCTCTGCACTCCAGCCACACCAAACATCTTTTAATTCTGGGAAACCCATGCTCTTTCAACCTCAGGGCCGCAGCATGTTGTCCTCCTTCCTGGACTGTGGTTTCCCTTCTACTTTATCCAACTGATTTCTCCCCATCTTCCGATCTCAGTTTAAACATCCTGACAACCGCCCCTAGATTTGCACAGGTTCCCCTTATTAGATGCATTCTTAGCATCCTGTACTTCATCTACCATGCATTACAGTTATAATTAACTAATTGACATGTGAATTGCTTGTCTCCAAAAGGCAGAGACAACCCCTATCCCAATCAAGGCCAGCTTATGGGAGTGATTTCATTGGGTAGGCACTCAATAAACATCTGCTAAACAAATGACCAAATGCACTTAATAATTTATGGCCTGGGCCCTCTTCAATTTCTACACATTATCCTTAAAACTAGAAATATTTAAAAGTGGCCTAACATTCCGAATACAGTAGTGGAATTTTATCTAGAATCCTATAGGTCCCATTTATAATAGAAACAATGGTGCTTCATGGTACTGGGTGATTTGACATATTGATTGACATCACCAGTTCATTTCACCAATCACTCAAGATAATATGGTAACTTATATTATTATTGACCATAATTCAGGTTACTGTGCCCAAGCCCTGACTTACAGTAAAGTCCCTTTGTTAGGATCCTCTACTCCTTATTTATTAACTATATTAACAAAGTATTATAATCAATATTCTTCATTATTATATAAAGTTCTTTTCATATGTAATTAATTAATTATTGGAAATTATTATCACCATCTTACAGATGAGAAACTGAGGCTACATAGCTAGATGAAGCTAGGATTCAAATTCAGACTTTCTGACGCCAAGTCTGTTGCATTGAAATAAGCCTCTAGAAACCAGGGGTCTTCCTAGTTGGTGATAGAAGATCCTGATACCCACCTAAGTCTGGCATCAGACTAATTCTTCCTCAGGCTGGACATCTCCTTCCTGTAACCCAGCAGAAAAGTGATGGCCTGCTGGGTTACATTGTCTTTGAAGACGACAAGTAATGGGCAACAAATAATAGAGAAATATTGATGGGAAGGACTCTAGAGAAAGGTTTAGAAAGAAAATTCAACTTCAGTCAGGTAAGAAGCTAGATTGCAAAGGTCCTTGAATACCCCAAGTACATGTTTCCTAAACTTAAATTATTTGTGTAAACCCATCACACTGATAAACTACCTTTAATATATTTTTTAAATGGATTCACTTTTTCTTCTGAAATAAATTTATTTCAAAAGGAAATTTATATCAACACTCATATCACTATAAATACTGGTTGTATTTTTCAAATACATAATAGACTCAAAATTAAAAAATATGCTTTTGACTGGGCGTGGTGGCTCACACCTGTAATCCCATCACTTTGGGAGGCCCAGGCGGCTGGATCACAAGGTCAGGAGTTTTAGATCAGCCTGACCAACATGGTGAAATCCGGTTTCTACTAAAAATACAAAAAATTAGCCAGGTGGGGTGGTATATGCCTGTAATCCCAGCTACTCAAGAGGTTGAGGAAGGAAAGTTGCTTAAACCCGGGAGGGGAGGTTGCAGTGAGCCGAGATTACGCCACTGCACTCCAGCCTAGGCAACAGAGTGAGACTCCGCCACAAAAAAAAAAAAAAATGCTTTCCAGCACCACCTATCATCACATACCAACAGTCGTATGCTGGACACACTTTGGTAAACACCAACCCAAATACTTGTAATTAGTAAATGCATGACTCTCCCAAGTAAAAAGGTGATACCTTCTCCTTTATTCTTCTCCCTGGCACAACCTCCCCCATCCAACCTTCTTAAAAGAGCTTTATGTACTCACTTTCTCCAATTCCTTTCCTCCTATCTTCTCTTGAACCCACTTCAATCTGGCGTTTACCCCTACCACTCCACCACCTGGCTTCGAAGACACTGCTTTTCATCAGTTTTTCCTGCCTTACCGGATGCACTTCAACTTTCTTCACTGGTTTCTCCTTTCTCCACAATCTCTTAATGTTGGTGAGCCCACCGACTTAATGCTGGTGACCTGAAGCTTTTTCCTTTCTCTGTCCATACTCATTCCCTTGCTTATCTGCTTCATTCATATGACCTTAATTTGTTAAATACAGTTAATTAGCCATTCACAAAGACTTCCTCACATTTGTACATGGTAAGCCTTTAGACATTTAGATGATTTGATTAAATATCAAAGCATTAATAAATTTAAACTTATTTAAAGTTACAGCATCATGATTAAGGACACAGGCCCTGGAATCAGACTTACACCAAACCTTGTACCTGGCTTCATGCTTACTAGATTCACCACATTAAACCTCAATTTCTTCAACTGATAAAGTAGGTTTAATAACATTGCCAACTTTATAAGCTTTACCACGAGAGTAAAATGAGTTAATTCATATAAAGCACTAGTATTTGCTGGCACAAAGTATGCCCTCATTCAGTGTTAGCCATTATAAATGTTCCTATGTCTTGCTATGCTAAGAGAAATGGGAGCCACCAAAAACAACAACAACAACAACAACAACTAACTGTAAGACATGAATGCCACCATACAATAAATAATAGCCTTATGAAAGCAATACATTTGCACATTTCTGAAAAATACAAATGAAACATAAAAACAGCATAAAGTGCTACCTATTATTTGAAGTCTTCTGTCCACTTTATGCATGTACAAACTCTTCAAAGTCTGTTCCTATTGAGCTGAAAAAAGTACTAAACTAATAAAAGCAGATGTCAAAAAAATACAGTTACGAAACATTTTGATGCTTCTCTGTATTTCAGTTCTGACAATTTTGGTCACCAAATCACTAATTTTTGTACTGCTATTCAAGTTAATCCACACCACAATCCATGATAACTACTGTATGAAACCTTCATAAAAGATTTTTTAATATATTAATTCCAGAGAGGAGACACATTAATATATTTTTTGACTGCCAAATAAACAGAGAAGAGTTTAATTTTTTTCTTTAAAAACTAAGGAGATCATGAGGGAACATAAACCAGAAAGAAAAAATAAAAATACAAAATTATTATAACAATAAAAACTAAGGACAGGTCTGAGTATGGTGGTTCATGCCTATAACCCCAGCACTTTGGGAGGCCAAGGCAGGAGAGTGGTTTGAGCCCAAAAATTTGAGACAAGCCCAGGCAACATAACAAGACTGTCTCTACAGAATTTTTTATTATTATCTGGACATAGCAATGCATGCCTATGGTCCCAGCTACTCAAGAGGCTGAGGTGGTAGGATCACTTGAGCCCGAGAAGTTAAGGCTGTATGTGCCATGACTGTACCACTACGCTCCAGCCTGGGCAGCAGAGTGAGAAACCCTGTCAGAAGAAAACAACAACTAAGGAGAAATCAAAAAGAAAGAGAAGGTATGAAATATGTGCAGGACTTCAGCTCCGTAAGTAAAAATCAAAGTCAGTAAAATCTGCATAGAGTAATAAATGTTAGGAACAAGGCAGTTAAAGATTAAAAACGAGCAGTTTTACTGGGATTTTAGGAACTTGCAGGGGAGAATGTGAGTGTTCATTTATATATATATATATATATATATATATATATATATATATATATATATACCTTTTTGTGTGTGTGAGACAGAGTCTCACCCTGTCACCCAGGCTGGAGTGCAATGGTATGATCTCAGCTCACTGCAACCTCTGCCTCCCAGGTTCAAGCGATACTCCTGCTTCAGTCTCCTGAGTAGCTGGGATTACAGGTGCGTGTCAACATGCCCGGCTATTTGTTCTTTAGTAGAGACGGGGTTTTCACCATGTTTGCCAGGCTGGTCTTGAACCCCTGACCTAACAATCCATCCGCCTCGGCCTCCCAAAGTACTAGGATTACAAGCGTGAGCCACCACACCCTGCCTCATTATATTTTAAATACATCATAAAGCTAAAATTAACAAAAGTAGAAATAACATGCATTCACATTTTGAAAAACCATGAAAGTAATGCAGCTACAAATATTCACTATTATTTGAGAGCAAGATTTTTAAGAAGTTAAAATGATTTCAATTATGCGATAACCATTCTAATATCTTAAATTCAACAAGGAATTTTGACTACTTGGGTCCCCTTTCATAGGTTCTTCTCAGTTTATCAGCTAGATGATGTGTTCCTACACAACTTTGCTGATATAATTAAACCATGGATTATCTCTGAATAAGGCTGGGTACTACTGTGATATAATAAAAGGGAGAAATAGCAGAATATAGTCTGGTTGTTAACAGCATGGACTTTGGAGCCAGGCTTCCTAGGTTCAAACTCCAATTCACACCACTTAGTACTCTTTGAAATACACACTTTTTTGTTCAAAAAGGAATATGTGCACTCTTCCTGGCAACAGTTGTAGTTTCCACAATATTTTAAAAGAGCTGTTGATTCCAACAGGAATTCAGTTCCCTAAAATCAGGGGCAGTAGTACATTTTGATAAACAAAAGTTACTCATGCTAGGACTCTGGTGGTATTTTTCCTCATCGCCCCTAAATTCAGCCATTTCTATTATTGAAGCCTTTAATAATAAAGACCTGATTTAAAGTCTGACTCACTTTTAAAGGGGGAACGGGCAAGACACATCTCAAAAAGTCAGAACCTCCAAGCCTTTGGTCAGGGCCAGCTATACAATCTGTGTAGGCCAATGTGAAATGAAAATATGACGCTCCTTGTCCAAAATGCAAGAAAAATACCTTCAGCTTACCGGTAAGTAGAGAAGGACTGAAAATAAAGGAAATTGTGGAATGTCTTATCTTTCCTTTTCCTCTCATGCCATCACTTTTAGTGTAAGTGGTTAGAAAATATAATAAGGTGGTTGGGCATGGAGGCTCAGCCTGTAATCCCAGTTTGGGAGGCTAAGGTGGGAGGATCACTCGAGTTCAGGAGTTTGAGAGCAGCCTGGGCAACATAGGGAAACCCTGTCTCTACAAAAAATACAAAAATTAGCAGGGCGTGGTGGCGGATGCCTGTAATCCCAGCTACCTGGGAGGCTGAGGCAGGAGAACTGCTTGAACCTGGGAAGTGGAGGTTGCAGTGAGCTGAGATCGCGCCACTGCACTCCAGCCTGGGAGAAAGAGCAAGACTCCGTCTCCAAGAACATAATAATAATAATTTCAAGATGGCAAGTATGAGCCTTTCTGAGCACTTTGCACTTAGGTCCCTAAGTACAAAATAAGTGTTTCATGGAAGCCATTTAGTGAGCATCCTGAAGACGGTATGACATGGGGCAGCAGGAAACGGTGACAGACACAAACATTGCATGAATTACATTTGCTCACAAGATTGCTCCATTGTCTCATCAGACATCACTTACAAAACCTAAGTTCAAATATCAAGCACTAAGCATTTCAAGACGGCAACAGCAGAGCATTAAACCAAATCCACAACCCTTCTA
Source organism: Saimiri boliviensis (assembly GCF_048565385.1). Classification (NCBI taxonomy): domain Eukaryota; kingdom Metazoa; phylum Chordata; class Mammalia; order Primates; family Cebidae; genus Saimiri; species Saimiri boliviensis. Next base: position 35,983,337 of record NC_133457.1, on the reverse strand, counting down.
AGCACTGGTTGCCTGCTCATGAAGCTGGCTCTACTCTCTGCTCTCAGCTTTTCACTTCATACTCTCTGACCTCAAACAACAAAAAAAAACCCTCTGCCCATTCTCACTAGAGTGAGCATGTGTTAGTTACCTTTAAAAAACAACAACAGGCTGGGCTCGCACCTGTAATCCCAGCACTCTGGGAGGCCGAGGCGGGTGGATCACGAGGTCAGGAGTTCAAGACCAGCCTGGCCAAGATGGTGAAACCCCGTCTCTACTAAAAATACAAAAATTAGCCCAGCACGGTGGCAGACGCCAATAATCCCAGCTACTGGAGAGGCTGAGGTAAGAAAGCGTAAAGCAGGTACTAAGGGGCTTTAGGGGAAAATAAGTCTTCCTCTACAGTGAGAACTTCAGTATACACAGGAGTAAGTCAGGCCAAGGGAAAGAAGGTTCTTAACCGAACAGCATTAGCAAAAGTGGTAGGAATTTTAAGGAAATTAAAGAAAATGTACAAGGGGTACAACCAGAAATCATGGGGCTCTATGAGGATAAAATATCTTAAAGGAGTTTGGACTGCACCTTAGAGGCAATAAGGAGCCACTGGAAAGTTTCCTATTTGACACTTGCTTTGTAAAAATATTACTCTATGAAGAATATAGGGAGTGGAGTCTGCAGTCCGAGTGGGTACTAGTGGAATTTAGGGAATGAAATTAGGTTGGACACTGGATTCGTGGGGAAAAGTGGGCGTGAGAAAAACTTAAGTTGAGAGGACCGTGTGACTGGACGGGCGGGGAAAGGTGAAGAGAGGATCAAGATCATTAAGGATGATTTCTCAGGCTTCTGGTCGGTGACTTGCATGGACGTTGGTGCCATTTCCCGAGAAGAGTTAAAGAGCCAGAGGTAGCCGGCAAAGAGAAAGAACATGAAGGTGAAATTTCACATATCTGCAGTTTCCCTGACAATACCTCTTTAATCCAGAATTTGCTCCTTGTTTTGGTTTTAACTTCCCTAGAAGCTGCCTCCGTGTTGCAAAGCTGGCTGACTGCTTCAACAGGCAACCAAAGAGATTCTTCTCACCAGAGGGAGCCTTTGAGCACAAGCCGGGACACTGGAGGCTGTCAGGCTGAAGAAAACAGGAAGCTTTGGACTACCTCACACACCCCGCCTTCAAGGTCTCGGAGCGACTCCACCCGTAAATGCCCCGCGACTCCGAGTAAAAAGTCCCGGCAGGTTGCGGGCTCCGCCCCTGGGAGGAGCTGTGGCCCGGTGGATGCCCGGATGTGGACGCGAGCGAGTGTGCGTCACGTGACGGCGCCTCACGGCGCGGGGCTCCGCCTGCGCAGGTGGTGTTGGGTGCGACAACCAACCAATGGATGAGCGAGGCGGAGAAATTCGAATGTGGCGGCGGAAGTTGCCGGCGACGGGAGACGGTGCTACGGCCCTGTAGGGCCAGGCGCGCGGGGCTGGTGCGTGGCAGCAGATCCTGGAAGAGCCTTGGAATGTGAGGAGGAGTAAGATAGCTGTTGCAGAAGTAGTGAGCAAGGTATCGTTCTGGACACGCCTGCGCAGGAGGCCCGCCGGGCCCATATCCGCCAGCCCCACTTCCCCTCGGCTTTTCTGGAGTCCCTGGAAGAGGAGGACGTAGTTTTTAAGGTGTGAAGCAAGGCCGTAGTGATGATCCCTGTTTGACTTCCCTTCGGTTCTCAGTATCGTTCTAAATTCGGGGGCTGAAAGCGTGGGCTGTGGAGTCCCACTGGTCGCGCGCTTTTTGCCGTTCAGCCGCTCGATCTGCGCTTTCAGATGTTCCGGCTTCTTATGTTAAATAAATGGAGACTCTAACTTCCTGCTTTACAGAATTGTGTAGATTAAGTGATGTGCAAAGCCTTTTACAGTAGTTAAAAGCCTGGCTCAACATAAGGAAGCAAGAAAATTAACAGCAGTTCTTTGTGCAGCGTGAGAAGGTTGACGTCCTTCCTAGTCCAGGCCATTGTCTTCCTCAGTTGCCCTGGAGAGGCCGGCACTGACTAGTGTCCTACCTGGCTGTCTTCGCAGCAGGACTAATTTGGCTGAGATCAAATATGCTGGGTTTTTTTGAATCCAGAACGCTTACAGGAGTACTGTGCAGATTGAGACCGTCATCTCGCACTGTAGCCTGTCTTTGTCTGCCCCACCCCCTGCTATCACCTTCGCCTTAGACAGGATATAAAACTTTTAATATGGCAAGTTTCTTTTGTGATTTTTACTTGATTAAAAGTAATAACTAAAACTTTTTAGGTAAGGCTTTGCCTTTAAAATAAACTAAATCAGTGACTTAATCCTTATGACTCTCAAACATCTCCAATTCTAACTTAATTGTGTGAAAGAACCTTCTTACCATTAGTGCTTTTAAAAATAGATACCCTAGCTCTGCTAAGAACCTCCCAGTATAGATTGTATATACCTTGGTAGAAAGAAAGTTCTTAAGTGGTATCTACAGTATCTATATTTAAGATTCCAGACACTGCATAAAGGAAAATAAGGCCTGGAGAAAATAAGAGAGTGTAACGTTTAGGAAGATATCCTTTATGGTGAAATTGTATGCATAGATTATTATTGGAAACGAGTCTTTTTTTTTTTTTTTTTTTTTTTTTTGCAATTCTAAGATCTGTAAAGTGCAATCTATAGTAAAAAATGTTTGCGATAAGTAGTCTGACATGTTTAGTAGCATGCTAAAGCCTACCTGATGTGCAACATTGAAAGATTAAGTATACACGTATGTATTTACTCAATAGTATATTCCCCTGTCAGTTTTGCTACGTTTGACTGTATGTAGAACAATATTTAATATCGTCTTTGCTATGTTCATAATTTATTGGGAGTAAAGAGCCCTAACCTTTAGCCATACTTTGAGAATGCTAGATTGTTCCTCTGCCCAAGTTCCTGCTCTTTCCAGCTCTGTAATTGTTACAATAGCCTATTAAAATTGTATGCAGTGCTACATAGTTTAAACCTTCGAGGATCACCTTGACTTTCTTGGGAGTGTGTGAATATCATAAGTGATAATTGGGTTAAGAGTATGGGAGAATAATTGAATGGCCTAATCTGATGACTTAATCATTAGAGACGAACTGGAAAACAAAACCCAAATACATGATTGCCTCTGAACTAATGCTGTAAGCCTAAGCACTAAAAGTTGGTCCTAAACATTTTCTATAAAAAGCATAAATAATAATGGCATAAATAGAATAATAAGCATTTTCAGTAGTGTCTTGCATATACCCCACAGTGAGTATTTGTTAAAAGAATGAATAAGTGACATATTGTGGAATCTTTGGGTTGGAAATCTATATTCAGTAAAGCTTTACTATAAAGTGCCTGAGATGACATCAAAAATATTAATGAGATTTTAAAGGTACAAAATGTATTATCAAGTTAGCTAACTACTTTGAGCTAATTCTACAGTTTATTTAATGTATTCTTTATGAGCAGTCTGTGTTTTTTAAGTTTTATATTTGATAATATTCTCTGTGATAAGAATTATTTTTTATTGTCTAGGCAGAAGATGGCCAAGGAAAGGTGCCTCAAAAAGTCCTTTCAAGATAGTCTTGAAGACATAAAGAAGAGAATGAAAGAGAAAAGGAATAAAAACTTGGCAGAGATTGGCAAGCGCAGGTCTTTTATAGTTGCACCATGCCAAGCAATCAGTAAGAGATTTTCATGTTGTTCCTTTATATCACTTTTAAAATTTAGATTTAATAACTGATAAATTTTTTACCCACTTTTAGCCAACACTTCTACACTGCTGAAGAATTACCAAGACAACAACAAAATGTTAGTTTTAGCTTTGGAAAATGAAAAAGCCAAAGTGAGAGAAGCCCAAGATACCATCCTACAGCTGAGAAAAGAATGTTACTATCTCACATGTCAGCTACATGCATTGAAAGGAAAACTTACATCACAACAAACAAAAGAAACTGCTCAGGTATTTTCTTTACTAAGGCCAAATGTCTTAGTTTGGTTAAGCCATGAATTAATAGTTTAGATCAATTATGTTATTTAAATGAATTACTAATAGCTCAATTATGCATGAATTGTTTAAAACGTCCTTCTTAAGTGCTCCAGCACTGCTATTGCATTTGCCCAGTTAAGAAAGCCTCGGGCATATAGGTGTTTGAGGCCTGTTCTTGCCTAATAGGGTTCTTAAAGCAGGTAGCAAGACATGGTACAGAAGTAGTTTAGCCTTTTGCATTGCTGATCCATTTGAATGTTGCAACTAAGTGAATCAAAGTTTCTTAGTTTTTTTTGCTATATCCAGTGGGGTTTTATAAGATCTACCTTTGTTTGGGTCATGGGGAGTATTTTTAAGTGCTTTTTGGAGAATCTTTTTTACCTACTTTTTGGCTAAATAGAGAAGACTATAATTCCCAGACAAGTAATGTCATAAACATTTTGCAGATCAGATTTTTAATCTGATTCTCTTTGTGTCTAAGATTGTAAAGAAGGTGTTCAATTATGGTCCTGCTAGCCAAAATATAGCAGATACGGAGAAACTTTGCTTTAGGAGATTCTTTGTGTCTCACTGTACCATTGTGTATCATTACTTATGAAAAAAGTAATGATGAGAGCTAATTTATTTTTCCCTTTTCCCAGAAGCCACTGCCAGGGAAATGGGGCTGAGAAAGAAAAAAAGCAGTGGCAAGTGTCAGATGTTAACAGAACATTTAATTTCTTCCCAGTGGCCATTGGTTCGCTGTGCCAGTGAAAACAGTTGAGTTGGCATTTAGGCTAGGTGGTCAGATAAGAAAGCAAGAATATAATGATTAGGGTAGGGTTATGGGGGCGTGGTGAGAGGAGGTGAGGGGATGGGAGGAGGTGAGGGGATGGGAGGAGGTGGGGGGTGGGAGGAGGTGGGGAGGTGGGAGGAGGTGGGGGGGTGGGAGGAGGTGGGGGGGTGGGAGGAGGAGGGGCCGTGGGAGGAGGTGGGCAGGTACTTGAGAATGGAATTAAAGTCACTTCTCCATTGACAGGAGAAGTCACTGAAAGAGTTCTTGCTTCCCTATTGATTCCCTTTTTTTCTCTGTGTGATTTAGACACATGTAATATATACATACACAGATAGGCAGTAACTACATATGTGATATATTTGAAAACTGCCTCTATAAAAATTAGGTATGTTTTCTTTACCTTCGTGGGAGGGTTAGATTTTATTTTATTTTTTTCTTTTTGAAACAGAGTCTTGCTCTGTCATCCAAGCTGGAGTGCAGTGGCGCAATCTCAGTTCACTGCAGCCTCCACTGCCTGGGTTCAAGCGATTCTCTGCCTCAGCCTCCCAAGTAGCTGGGATTACAGGTGTGTGCCACCACCCCTGGCTACTTTTTATTTTTTTAGTAGAGACGGGGTTTTGCCATGTTGGTCAGGTGTCTCAAACTCCTGGCCTCAATTGATCTACCCAACTCAGCCTCCCAAAGTGCTGGGATTACAGGCATGAGCCACCATTCCTGGCTTATAGTTCCTTTTTTTCTTTCCAGAATATCGTGTTTTCTAATTTTTTCTTTTCCTTGTTCAGTCAACTAGTAGGGGGAAACAATTCCTCCAAAGGCATTTGGTTACTTAACCTCCAAATTCAGTGGTTACTTCTCTTTCTTCTTGATCTTCCAGTAATAATATACAAAACAGGGGCCATTACTTGAAATACTTTCATCTATTAGCTTTCATGCTATTATGCTCCGCTGGTTTTCATTCTACTTTTCCGACTGTTCCATGTCAGTCTTTGCTGACTTCTTCCTCAGTCTACCTTTACATGTCAGTTGTTGGCCAGGCACATTGGCTCATGCCTATAATCTGAGCACTTTAAGAGGCTGAGGTGGGAGGATCGCTTAAGCCCAGGAGTTCAAGACCAGCCTGGGCAACACAGCAAGACCCCCATCATTACAAAATAAAAAATAAAAATTAGCCAGTGGTTGTAGCATGCACTTGTAGTCCTAGCTACTTGGGAGGCTGAGGCAGGAGGATTGCTGGGGCCCAGGAGTTCAAGGCCTCAGTGAGCTATGATAGCACCACTGCACTTCAGCTTGGGGTAACAAAGCAAGACTGTATTTCAAAAAATGAATGAATGCCAGTTGTTGCAGACTCATCTTATCCCCTCTCATAGCTTAATATACTGTCTGCTAATGCCGTTCCAGTTTATAGTTCAAAATCTAAAAACAAACACGTATACACACACAGCCAGTATTTGATACCTCCACTTAAAACATTTACGAGGGTCAAACATACCTTATATAAAGTGCCTCCCCCAAAGATACTGTATACTTCCTACCTTCCTTTATAAGTCTTACTCATCTCAGTGAAGTAGTCTACCCATTTGTTTAGGCCAAAACCCTAAGAGGCTTCCCTCTCCCTCATTGTTCCCACCTCCATCCCTTTTCAGTCCTTGAGCTTGACCTGTCATCTCAAGGCCTTCCACTGGGCTTCACCTCCATCATCATGACTTTAATCTTAGCTGATATCATGTCTTGCCAGATTTGCTATGATGACCTCTCAACCCTTTCTACCCCCGACCTCTTTCAATCCATGCTTCAAAGTGTACAGGCTGATCTTTTAAAATCTTAAATCATTTTACTTCCTTTCTTAATATTAAGTACCTTCTCATCATACTTAGACTAAAATCTAAACTCATGGCTCTCAAGGCCCTACATGTACCTGTCCTACTGTTCTCAGTGACTGTGTTCCAACCACAACAGCCTTTCTTTCCTAAATACAGCAAGATTTTTTTTTATGTGTATTTGCTGTTTCCACTGCCTTCTTTTCCTCCTGCTCTTTCAGTGGCTGGCTCCTTTGCAGTCTTCTGATTTATTTCAGATTCATTCTATTTAAAAGAGCAATCCAACCTGAGTTCTTCTCTGTCACCTCACCCTGAGTATTTCCTTCATGGCACTTTATTTCCTTGCACTAGATTGTAAGCTTTAAGAGGATAAGACTTATTTTGCTTTTGAGCTATTATAGTCTCAGTTCCTAGCACCATGCCTGGCACCATGATAGACTGTTAGTAAGTGCATATTGTTGAATAAATTAATGCTTTCTTATGCATACTTCAGTTATAACAGTGTTTTGTTTTAATACATTAACAGAACCAGGAAATACACTCTTCTGGAATGGACCCCAAAAGTGATGACAGCTCCAGAAATTTATTTGTGAAAGCTTTACCGTTAGTATCAAATTCTTTATATTGATTACAAATACTAAGAAAGATTTAATTCTACGATTCATTTATAAAAGGAAATGTCCAACATGTTAACTCGTATATTTGTAGTCTGATGCTTTCTCTGTTAAGAATATATTTAAGAGAATTTGATGTATTGAAATTCTGTCACATATAGCCAAGCTAAAACTTTTTCTGATCTTTCACTCCTTTCTTGATGCCTAAAAGAATCCTTACCACAATTTTTAATTCTACTTCATACTTTTCTTCAGTCATGTTTTTCTATGTACCATGTTCTTATTCTAAGAAGGATTAGTTATTGAAATGAGGTATTTTGCCAGCTCTATGAATAGTCTGGTTCAGAAAATAAATAAATAAAACATCATATTTAGCACAGCTGTCACACTGTCTTGCTGATCCATTTCATTTTTCTAGACCCTATATACCCTCTTCCCCTTCTCTTGGATCAAAGTGCTTTATTTATTTATGAATTATTAAGATTTAATTATAAACAGTAAAATGAACAGATCTCAGTTACACAGTTTGATGAGTTTGACTGATGTTCCTATCTGTGGAACTAAAATTTCAATTAAGACATAGTGTTTTTACTATTAACATTGTGGGCCAAATAATTTGTTGTTGTAGAGGGCTGTCTGTGCATGGTGGTATGTTTAGCAGCATCCATTGCCTCCGCCCAATGAATCCCAGTAAAATCCTCGGGAGAACCAAAAATGACTTCAGATATTGCCACATGTTCCCTGGAGAGCATAACTGCCCTTGGATGAGATCTACTGCCAGAGACAGTTCTTTCATACCTCTTTCAAGTCCGTACTCTTCTCTAGAAGTAACACTAAGATGATTTCTGTCTTTATCGATTACTTTTAATCAGTAGTTTTTAAACTGTTGGACTTTAAGATCTGGCAAAAATCTTTATGTTGTGGGCAAAAGGTAAAATAAGGTAATCGAGTTTGTAAAAGATTACCACAGGCTGTGGTAACTAATAACTACTAGACATTAAACGTATGTTTAATGTCTAGAATGGAAAATTCTCTATAGAGAATAAAGAATACAATTACAATTAGAATGAAACTGCCAGAAATCATATTAGAGTATAAAGAACACTTCATGTTTCATGAACCAAAGAATAACATTTTTAAAGAAAATGAACAATGTTAGCTTCAGAAGAGTTCAATAGTTAAGCACCACAAAAGCATGTATTCCCAACAGGTAACAGCTCTGCTAATGATAAAGCAGGCTTCTAAAGAGTTGAGTAATCAAACTACATTTTTTTAAAAGTAAATTAATTCTCATTGGCTGTTTCCTCAATTAAATGAAATTGAGTTATATATTTTCAATTGGAATTATCCAACTTGATTGGTTAGTTCTTCAAGGAGTTGAATGTCATTTGTAACAAATCAACCTCCCTGTAATCAGCGTAAGTGTTCTTTGGTTTCCTTTGATACAGAATAGATGTACTGATTTGAAATTGAATTACAAAATGATACTAAAGGAAAGAAAAATTTAGGAAAATATTGAATTTGTTTTTATTACACAATTGTTCAATTTCTTTTTTTTCATCGGTATTTTCTAAGGCAAATTCCTCTTGAAGAAACTGAACTTCCAGGACAAGGAGAATCATTTCAAATAGAAGGTAATTCAAGTGAAAATCTAAAAATATCATTAAGGGCAAGATAAGATCTTTGAGAACAAATAATTAAATTTTTCTAATTCTTTTTTTAAAACTTTTTAAATTTATTCATCTGGTATTCTGCTCAAAGCAGATCTGTTTATTTTACACAGAATAATAGAGTTTTAAAAATATATCTATTGTGTCAAATCTGTAATCTGAAATTTTGGCCATAACTATGGCAGCAATTTACTGATTGCTACTACGTGTCAGGCTCTATGTTAGGCATTTTACATGCATAATCTCACTTAACCCACTTAACTTGGGAATATAAGTACAGCTAGTCCCATTTTATAGGAACTCAAGAAGAAAAAGTACCTCACATGAAAAAGTCTATATGTTAAGAGCTAGGATTTAAAATCAAATTTGAAATCCAGAGCCATCCCCTTCTTACCTCTTTTAAATTGATATGTCTGCCTTCTCAAATGTCAGTCTCCTCCACTTGAACTAAGCTTCGAAGAGGGGATAACATTTAAATAAGCAAAACCAGACAAATACCCTCACTTTTCCTTAAAATACAGATTGTTTCTTACCTGAGAAGCTTTCTGGTTACCCAAATTTTATTTATTTTTCAAAGAAAAGTTTTGTCCCCCGGCCAGTCTATGGACCTGACCAGGAGGTCCCACTTTTGTCCCACTTTGGAATATGAGGTTCTGCTTCTCTGAATCTGTACTCAATGACACAGACTATTCATTTTCTTTAAAACAAGAGCACATAAAAGCCTATTATAATAGTTTTAAAGATTATGAAGATTGAGTGTCCCTTATCAAAAATGCTTGGGACCAGAAGTGTTTTGGGTTTATTTTAAATTTGGAATATTTGCATTATATCAGTTCATCATCCCTAATTTGAAAATCCGAAATCCAGAACCCTCCAGTTAGCATTTCCTTGGAGCATCATGACTGCACTGAAAAAGTTTTGGATTTCAGATTAGGGATACTAAACCTGTACAGGATTATTTTACATGTCACATATAAGCTATCAGCCGATCATTGGCAAGTAAATAGTTGGTAATACTTAAGTTCCCCAGATTTTTATTTACAAATTTTATAACATAGAAAAACTACAGAATGACTTTTTGATCATTGAGTTTCTTACTTTGAATTCTAAAATTCTTGAAATTCAAATTTCCACAGTGTTTTTCTCATTTATTTTTTAAATTCTCAGACCAGATACCTACTATTCCTCAAGACACACTGGGATATGATTTTGATTCAGATGAAGCTAAGTCCACTGATAATATCTTACCTAGAACTGTATCTGTTCGTAGCAGTTTAAAGAAACATTCTAATAGTGTATGTCCCTTTGATAGCTTGGATGATTTTGGTTTTGAAACCAGTCATTTGGCAGGGAAGTCTTTTGAATTGGAAAGAGTTGGATTTTTAGACCCACTAGTAAAAGTGCACATACCTCAAAACGTACAACACAATGTTTGTCAATGGAACATGGACCAAGTTAACTTACCACCAAAGCTGATTCAGCCAGCAACATTTACTACAACAAAAGAAGACTTTTTAGAATCTAAATCTGAGCAAATTAAAAGTAAGCAAAGAGATGCACAAGAAAGAAAAGGAGAAGAGAAAAGAAAAGCTAACAGGAGAAAATCAAAACCTATGTCAAAACATAAAAAAAATAAAAGCAAAAATAAAAAAACTGTTTACAAAAAAGAAATGCATGAATCTCTCAGTTCCAATGATGCTTACAATTTCAATTTGAAAGAGGGTGTTCATCTTACTCCTTTCCGACAAAAAATGAGCAATGACTCTAATAGAGAAGAAAACAACAATGAGTCTGAAGTGAGCATCTGTGAATCAAGTGGTTCAGGAGATGATTCCAATGACCTCTATCTGCCCACTTGCAAGTGCCTTCAGAATCCCACCAGTGATTCAGATAGAAGACCAGTCACCAGGCCTCGATCTAAAAGAGCACTGAAATACACGGATGAAAAAGAGACAGAGGGTTCTAAGCCAACAGAAACTCCTACCAGTAAGTGATCTACTTGTTTGCCTGCGTTTTTAATGTTTATGATAAATGATCACTACTGATGCTTATATACTATACTTACCATCTGTTTCTCTGATGGAGGTTAGAGACTTACCATCTGTCTCTCTTTGGGGGAAGTTATGGTCTGATTAAATAGTTGGGGGCTGGGTGTGGAAATCACAGTTGTATTGCTCTGACCTAATTCAGAGATTACTTGTTACAGAGTCAGAATTTTTATTTTCAGAAAATGAGGACTCCCAAGGAGACAGAGGGACTTTTTTGTGGAGTTAGGCTGAATTAAAAAGTAGCTTTTATGCACTTATATGAAATGTCTTGAAAGTTAAATCATATTGAATCCAGTTATTTATTTTAATGGTTTTGTTTTGTACTAAATTTGACAGGAACTATGATTTAAAATAATTTTCTAGTTAGTGAACATGGCCTAATGAAAGCAAGAAACTATTTACTCAATTGATAGGCTTAGTGTTCTTTTGTATGACATCTCTAAAACTGGCTCAGAAAATAAAATAAAAAGTCTTTTATTAGATCAAAAGTAGGCATAGTTCAGATGTTCATAATACAACCTACACCTATCCACAAAGATTCTCATTTGGCAATTTTAGTTAATACAAGTAAAACTAACATGTAGTCAAGTATCATTTTCAAAATACTGTCACATCATTTTATTTGATACTCAAATTCTGTGAAGTACAGATGTTATGATGCTTATTTTGTTTGTAAGGAAATTAAAACCTTAAAAAGTGAACCAACTTTCTAAATTAGCCAGTTAGTGGTAGCAGGCAAATATCTTTTCTTCTGTTTTGTTTTGATTTTTTTGGGACGGAGTCTTGCTCTATCACCAGGCTGGAGTGCAGTGGCACGATCTCAGCTCACTGCAACCTCTGCCTCCTGGTCCAAGCGATTCCCCTGCCTCAGCCTGCCAAGTAGCTGGGAATACAGGCACGCACCGCTATGCCGAGCTAATTTTTTATATTTTAGTAGAGACGGGGTTTAACTATGTTGGCCAGAATGGTCTTGATCTCTGGACCTCATGATCCAACCCCCTTGGCCTCCCCAAGTGCTGGGATTATAGGCGTGAGCCACCACGCCCGGCCTAAATATCTTTGTTAAAAATATACTGTAGGCTGGGCACGGTGGCTCACTACATTGCCATTGCACTACAGCCTGAGCAACAAGAGCAAAATTCCATCTCAAAAAAATAAATATTTATATATATATATGTGCTGTAATGATGTTAGAATAAATCAAACAACGTTGGCAAAGTGTTGATAATTATTGAACTTGGGTAACGCAGAGTTTATTATTATACTGTTATTGCCATCTTTATGTACATTTGAAAATGTCCAGAACAAGTTGAAATTTTTTGTTTGTTTTTTTCACTTTTTAATTGAGACACCCAGGCTGGAGTGCAGTGACGTGATCATGGCTCACTGCAGTCTCAACCTCCCAGGCTCAAGTGATTCTTCCATGTCAGCCTCCCCAGTAGCTGGGACTACAGGCATGCACCACCACATCTTTGTTAACTTTTTGTAAAGACAGGGTCTCACTGTGTTGCCCAGGCTGGTCTCGCAAATTCCTAGGCTCAAGCAGTCCTTCTGCCTTGGCCTCTCAGAGTTCTGGGATTACAGATGTGAGCCACCACACCCAGCCCATAAAAAATACATTTTTTAAAAAAACAAATATACTCTAAAATAGTATTACTCATATTTTGATCAATAGACCTTTCCTTAGAATGCAGAATCTCAGGCCATACCCCATACCCTGGAGTCAGAATCTGCATCTTTTTTTTTTTTTGAGGCGGAGTTTCACTCTTGTTGTCCAGGCTGGAGTGCAGTGGAGCGATCTCGGCTCAGCACAACCTCCACCTCCATGTTCAAGTGATTCTTCTGCCTTAACCTCCCAAATAGCTGAGATTACAGGCATGTGCCACCACACCCGGCTAATTTTGTATTTTTAGTAGAGATGGGGTTTCTCCATGTTGATCAGGCTGGTTTGCTGGTCTCGAACTCCCAACCTCAGGTGATCTGCCCACCGCAGCCTCAGAAAGTACAGGGATTATAGACATGAGCCACCGTACCCAGCCAGTCTGCATCTTTTTAAGAAGTTCTCCAGTGGTTTCATTTACATATTAAAGTTTGAGAAGCATTTTTCTAGAATATAGCAATTGATCTGATACTATTGTATAAGGCGTATTTCCCAAACTGAAAGTTGGAATAATTAATACAGTACAGTATACTTACGTGGCAACAAAAAGGACAGACTATAAAACCCAGATAACACTGGAGCGTGTGGCTCTTAGTGTACAATCATTTCACAGTTAAGTTTACCTTTATGGAGATACAGTTTGCTTTGTAAAGCTATTTGAGGAGATTGTCTTGTAGTATCATTACTATGTGTTGGACATTTGCCTCCCAAATAGGTATAGCTCCGCCGGGCACGGTGGCTCAAGCCTGTAATCCCAGCACTTTGGGAGGCCGAGGTGGGCGGATCACAAGGTCAAGAGATCGAGACCATCCTGGTCAACATGGTGAAACCCTGTCTCTACTAAAAATACAAAACATTAGCTGGGCATGGTGGCGCGTGCCTGTAATCCCAGCTACTCAGGAGGCTAAGGCAGGAGAATTGCCTGAACCCAGGAGGCGGAGGTTGCGGTGAGCCGAGATCACGCCATTGCACTCCAGCCTGGGTAACAAGAGCAAAACTCCGTCGCAAAAAAAAAGAACAGACACAAATAGGTATAGCTGCAAAGTATAACTTGGATATTTATGATGAGGAAAACACTGAGTAACTTTTTAACATGCTAGCTTTCCTCCTGGTTTACACAGAGGCTGTTATTTAGCATTCTCATTTATTTAATGGAAGGAATTTTAGTAGGAATTTAAGACTGTAGGAAGACACTTGATAATAAACTTTGGTATTGATAAAGAGAGAAGACTTTATTCTAAATAGCAAGGTGTGACTAAAATGAAATTCCATGGCTAAACTAACTCATTATGCCCAAGTTCTCCTAGAAGAATTTCACATTTTAGTAATGTGTTCTGTTATATCAGTTCTTCATATCTATTATGATTACTATTTCAACAGTCTGAAAGGAAGAGAAAAAAATGACAAAGCTAAAAAAAAAAAAAAAAAAAAAGATATTATTGGCTGGGCATGGTGGTACACACCTGTAATCCCAACTGCTTGGAAGGCTGAAGCTGGATAATCGCTTGAACCCAGGAGGCACAGGTTGCAGTGAGGTGAGATCACACCGCTGCACTTCAGCCTGGGCAACACAGTGAGAGCCCATCACAAAAAAAAAAAATTGTATTATTAAGTGCTGGATTTTGTATACAGTTAAGATATATAAAATTGAGTACAATTTTAATTCCTGTGGTGTAGGAGGAGGGGGTTAGCCGTATTCAGTAAAAATTGTTTTATAGGTATACCACCTGAAACTCACCGGTCACCTCATCTTAGCCTGAAGGATATCACCAATGTATCCTCGTATCCTGTTGTGAAAATCAGGAAGCTTTCTCTTTCTCCAAAAAAGAATATAGAAAGCCCAGCAGTGTCCCTGCCTAAACGTAGGTGTACAGCCAGTGTGAACTATAAGGAGCCTACCCTCGTTTCGTAAGTATTTAGTTTGTGGGAACTCATTTTTAATGATACATGTCAGGGGACTACGGTTATTGGAGCTTTGTTCAAGAATGAGTTTTATCTGAGATGTAAACATTTGATTTTAAAAAACTGAAGTGAGAACATTTAAAATTGGTGTGTTTTCCCATAACTTGATACTGAAGAGTAAGTTAATATTAGGATCCTTATATTATGCCTGAGATCTCTTTTTACTCTTACAGGAAGCTGAGAAGAGGGGACCCTTTTACAGATTTATGTTTCTTGAATTCTCCTATTTTCAAACAGAAAAAGGATTTGAGACGTTCTAAAAAAGTATGAAACAAATACAATGAAGGTTTTGTTGGATACTGTTTAAATTGAATCTACACTTTTTTCTATTGCTTCAAGAGAAGATCTGTAAGAGTACACAAACGGAGTGAGCTATTGCCATAGAATATTCTCTTAGCTCATAAACATTTCTTCAGAACTCTGCTTCAAATGGGATGTTTTGTATTAAAACTTTAATAAAGTTAATTTATTTTTTCTTTTGAATATGAATATAAACTGAACTTAAGCATTTTCATCATAAAGATTTCTTATGTATGGTGCCCGAGCCTCTTAATTTTTCTTTATCCATCAGTGAACATTTAAGTTTGCACATCTTTGAAGAAACATCTATTCAAATCCAATACGTTGTTTTTTGTTGTTGTGTTTTAGTTCTATATATATATATTAGATATTAGTCCCTTATCAGATATGATCTCCAAATGTCCTCCCACATTCAGTGGGTTGCCTTTTTACTCTGTTGATAATGTCCTTTGATGTACAATAGATCTGAAACTTGAACCCAGTTTGTCTATTTTTTTCTTTTGTTGCCTGTGCTATTGGTGTCATATCCAATAAATCATTTTCAAATAAAAATGTCATAAAGCCTTTTCCCTTCTATTTTCTTCTAAGTCATAATTTTTTAATACATAGGTAGAATTAATTTGCTAAATTTTTTTTTTTTTTTTTGAGACACAGTGTCACTCTGTTGCCCAGGCTGGAATGCAGTGGTGCAATCTTGGCTCACTGCAACCTCCCACTTCTAGGTTCCAGCAGTTCTCCTGCCACAGCCTCCCAAGTAGCTGGTATTACAGGTGTGCCCCACCATGTCCAGCTAATTTTTTTATTTTTAGTAGAGTCAGGGTTTCACCATGTTGACTAGGCTAGTCTCAAACTCCTGACCTCAAGTGATCCACCTGCCTCAGTCTCCCAAAGTGCTGGGATTACAGGTGTGAGCCACTATGCCCAGCCAACATTGTGTTGAGGATGTTTTGTATCTATGTCATGAGTAAAATTTGCCTATATCATTTCTTGTATACACCTTGAATTCTTGGTATCAAGGGTATACTAGCAATGTTTTCTTTTTTTGCTTTGTGGGAACAAATTGTACCTATTGAGAGTTTGGTGAACTTGACACTAAAACCATCTTTCTATGCTTTCGTGGAGAAATTTTGTACCAGTTTTTTAATGATTATAAGTCTTACAGGTTCTCTAATTCTTATCTGTTTAATTTTCTTCCTTGGGAATTATAAACGTACATGTATTGTGGAAACTGCTATAATTTTACTTTCATTGAATTTTTTTTTTTTTTTTTTTTTTTTTTTTTTGGCTTTCTATCTGCTACGATTTGGTTTCTCCAAATCTCATGTTGAAGTCTAATCCCCAGTGTTGCTGGGGGGTCTAATGGCAGGTGTTTGGGTCATGGGAACAGGTCCCTCATGAATGAATTAATGCCCTCACTGGGAGGATGGGATGAGTAAGCTCTCACTCTATTAGTTCCCAAGGCAGCAAAGAGCCTGGTGCCACTTCTCTCTTGCTTCCTTTCTTGCTGTGTGACCTCTGCACATGCCAGCTCCCCTTTGCCTTCCACCATGAGTGGAAGCAGTCTGAGGCTTTCACCTCATGCCCATCTTCCAGCCACCAGAATTATAAGCCAAATATACAGTTTATCAATTATCTAGCTTCAGGTATTCCTTTATAGCAACACAAATGAACTAAGAAACTACTTCACTTTTTATGTCATTTTGATAATGGTCAAATTCTGTGTTTTCCTTAAAATGAATTCAATTTTGCCTTCACTTCTGAGGTACAGGTTAGTGTTACTAATTTTCTTAGTCTTGATTTTGTTGTTGAGAAGTCTTGTCATTCTAATTTTTCTTCCTATTTTGTTAATTTGGCCCTTAACATTTCATTATCTTATTATAAATGTATTGTTCTTAATTTTCAGTTATTTTGCTGCTAGTTTATGAAAGTTATTTTCATATCTAGACCTTGCTAAATTCACCCACTAGTTCTACCATTTTTTGCAGTTCCATTAGGATTTTTTATGTACATCGTCTTAAGGTCTACACATAAAGACAGTTTACTTCTATTTTGCCTGCCTTTTCTTGTTTTCCTGCACTGACTAGAACTTCATAATGAATAGGGATGAAAAGAGCAGTTATCTTTGCCTTGTTCTCAACTTTAGGAAGAAGCATTTGGTCCTATGGCATTACTGTGATATTAGCTATAAGTGATTAATAACCTTTCTCACACTGAAGACATTTCCTTGTATTCTTTCTTTGCTGGGAGATTTTTTCCTATTTTTGAATCATAAGTGTTGAACTTTGACAGATAACTTTATGGAGGTGATACTGTTTTCTCCTTTATTAATACGGTGAGTTAAATTAACATATTTCTCATTTTAAATCAACCTTGAGTTAATGGGATAAATCCATCACTCAGTCATAACATCATTTTTGTATATTGCTGAATTTTATTTGTTAATATTTTATTAAAGATCTTCATATCTATGTTTGTGAGAGTTATTGGTCTATAGTTTTCTTGTGGTTTTTGAATTTTTTCTAGCTTTATCAGGATAATAATATAAGCCTTATAAAAAGGGTTCACAAGTCTTCCCACCTCCTCTCTTTTCTGAGTTTGTGTAGATTGATATTACTTCTCTCTTGAATGTGTGATACACTAGTGAGACTATCTGTGCTAGGACTTTTGTTTGTAGAAACATTCATTTTTAAATATGAATTCATTTTTAAAGTTGATGTAGAGATGTTTAGGTTTTCTATTTCTTTGGACAATTTTGCTAATTTGTGTTATACAAGGACTTTGTTCATCTAAATTATCAAATTATTTGACATGTTATTCATAATCCCTTGTACTCTGTCTTGCATATAAGATCTGTAGTTATCCTCTCTCATTCCTGATATTGATAACCTTTTCCCCATTTGCCTCAAGAATAATTTTATAATATTTCCTTGTACTTTTGTCTTGCATGTAAGAGCTGTAGTTATCTTCCTCTCATTCCTGATACTGATAACCTTTTTCCCATTTGCCAAGAATATTCACTGGCAGCGCTTGCAGCTGCAGAGTTTACCCAGAGATAACTTTGCCACAAAATGATCTCACTCTTACCATTATTTTTGCATCACTCTGGTGTATTGACTTTGGAAACAAAAGATACCATTCCATTTATAGCATTCTGTTATAGTAGTACTGTATTTCTATTTAGAAAATCTAGTTCTCTGGCTAGCCATGTGCAGAAAGCAGAAACCAGACCTCTTCCTGACACCTTACACTAAAATTAACTCCAGATGGAGTCAAGATTTAAACATAAGACCTACCACCATAAAAGCCCTAGAAGAAAATCTAGGCAAAACCATTCAGGACATAGGCATAGGCAAGGACTTCATGACCAAAACACCAAAAGCATTGGCAACAAAAGCCAAAATAGACAAATCGGACCTAATCAAACTCCACAGCTTCTGCACAGCAAAAGAAACCATCATTAGAGTGAATTGGCAACCAACAGAATGGGGAAAAAAAATATGCAATCTGCCCATCTGACAAAGGGCTAATATCTAGAATCTACAAAGAACTAAAACAGATTTACAAGAAAAAAACAAGCCCATTCAAAAATGGGCAAAGGATATGAACAGATACTTTACAAAAGAAGACATACATGAGGCCAACAAACATGAAAAAATGCTCATCATCACTGGTCATTAGCGAAATGCAAATCAAAACCACATTGAGATACCATCTCACATCAGTTAGAATAGCGATCATTTAAAAATCTGGAGACAACAGATGCTGGAGAGGATGTGGAGAAATAGGAACACTTTTACACTGTTGGTGGGAGGGTAAATTAGTTCAACCATTGTGGAAGAGTGTGGCGATTCCTCAAGGACCTAGAAATAGAAATCCCATTTGACCCAGCAATCCCATTACTGGGTATATATCCAAAGGATTATAAATTGTTCTTTTATAAGGACACATGCACACATATGTTCATTGCAGCACTGTTCACAATAGCAAAGACTTGGAATCAACCCAAATGCCCATTGATGATAGACTGGACAGGAAAAATGTGGTACATATACACCATGGAATACTATGCAGCCATAAAAAATGAGTTTGTGTCCTTTGTAGGGACATGGATGAAACTGGAAACCATCATCCTCAGCAAACTGACACAAGAACAGAAAAACACCGCATGTTCTCACTCATAGGTGGGTGTTGAACAATGAGAACACATGGATACAGGGAGGGGAGCATCACACACTGGGGTCTGTGGGGGAGAACTAGGGGAGGGACAGTGGGGGGTGGGGAGTTGGGGAGGGATAACATGGGGAGAAATGTCAGATATAGGTGATGGAGAGGAAGGCAGCAAACCACATTGCCATGTATGTACCTATGCAACAATCTTGCATGTTCTTTACATGTATCCCAAAACCTAAAATGCAATAAAATATATACTAAAAAAAAAAAAAAATTCAAAAATTAGCTGGGCATGGTGGCAGGCACCTGCAATCCCAGCTACTCAGGAGGCTGAGGCAGGAGAATTGCATGAACCCAGGAGGCGGAGGTTGCAGTGAGCCAAGACGCCACTGCACTCCAGCCTGGGCGACAAAGTGACACCATCGCCCCCCCGCCCAAAAAAAAAATAGCATAAAGGGTGACAAATAATTAACTGGTCCATAGTACCTCAGTCTGATCTTGTTTCTACTTCTTAGTTTCTGGAAATTGTTCTTCCAGTTATAATGAAAACCTCAAAGTCTCCCTCTCACCATTTGCTTCTAATAAATATGTCCCATTTTAAATTATTGATTTAAGTAGACTTATTCTCCATTACAGAAGTTTACTTCCTTGTAGGAGGACATACATCATCTCCTGGCTTCCTTCTGTCCCCTCATTCATTCTTACCCGGGAGGGACTTGCCTAACTAAGGAGTTAAATAATAACATACTTACCATTGGTTATTATGGACATAGGCTGATACGTCCCACTCTTACCTGGGCTTCTTCAGGGTTGACCTGCCTTCAGAGAGCACCACTGCTCTTGGCCTGCTATAAGCTTAGTGGGAAAGTCCATACCCCATTAGTGGGTACAGAGCAACTGGTCAATCACATTCTGGGGTTCAGCATTAGCCCATTTTCCACAGATATAAGGAAGCTACATTTCCAATATCCATTTTACTAGTATTAAAGGTAATATTTCGGCCATCATATGCCCTTTAAAAAAAACAAAAAACTTCTCAGTTGGTTTGGATTTCAATAGAGAAGAGGGCTTCTCTCAGTTGGTTCCTCTCAAACCCCAAAAGGATATAGTATTCTTTCCTACAGACATCATTTTGAATTAACACTAGAAGCTCATATGGGAGATATTTTAAAATAGGCTGTATTTTTGTCTCATTATTTGTATATTTCACAGATGCAAAGTAAAAAAACAATTAAAAATCTTTTGATTTATAAACCAACAACTCTCTTCTTTCAATGGATCTTTTGTGTTACTGTTTAGTGAATGAGTGGGTAAAATGCAGTAGATAACTCAAAGACAGAGTAAGCATCTCACCTGAAAATTTCTTACTGATGAGCTATGGATTTTTATGAAACCTCCCACAAATGCAACAGAATGCTTAAGATGTAAGGTTTAAGGATTCAGTTGATAGTCATCAACCAGATCATACATTTTTTTTCTGTTAATCTCAGCCTACTGAAAGAATAAAACACACCACAAGATTGGAAGCTTTTTAAAATATAATTTAAAACTATTTTGTACCAGTACAATATATTAATTTTACAAATGTAAAATTTTATCAGCTGTTAAAGCATTTGCAAAAACCACACATTCTACTTCAGCTTTATTGCACAATATCTATAAGAAAATATTAATTTTTAAATTAGAAAACATAAAAATGCTTTCAATATAGAAGAGACAATCTGATTTTAAAGACAATACTCCATAAGAATGTCTACTCAGAAAATAACAAACTTTCACAGGATACCAGGCTGGATAGATGCTTCGGCAAATCCAGTACAAAGCACTATTTAAAACCAGTCCAAGATACTTAATCCAAACTGTATCATCATTCTTCATTAGAAATCCAGACACCACTTACGGTGGTTTCTTATACTTTAAAAAGCTGAGGCATTTTCAGTGTGAGCATTCTGAATATCTCTTACATATCAAAAACAATACTTCCACCTCAATAGCCATTCGCAGGGTTCTTTTTCCTTCATGCAGATTATCACTGGCAACTGTTTTTAGTGACTATTCATGACCATTTTATTTATGCTGATAGAAAACATCAAGTTAAATATGCTTTTAAAACCTTGTCCTTTACAAAAATCAGTTTATAAATTTGCATCATAAAAATTAGTGTTGAGACCATCAAGATGGCCTTCATTTATATGGTTGTATATGAGATGGTTTTCCCAGAGTTGGGATGGCAGATGACCCACTTTTCTATGTAGTGTAATCAGAAAATAAATCCAAGCACTAAACTGGAATCCCAAGACAGATTAATAAGGTTGCATGATGGCTTTTAGGGGGTTATGACCCTGGACCCATATACTGATGTAGGTGTTAAAATACTGACAGCAAACCTTGGTGGGAATTTATCTCAGACAATAATCTGGGATACAAAAAGGAAAATATTCATATACATATTATCAGTGTGGCCATGTGTATCACAGAAAAGAAAAAAAAATTCTTTATCAGAACGAGGATTCACCAGATTGATACACATATAGACCACACATCTTTTCCTATTAAAGTATGTTGATTCAATCTCATGTGTTTTCAAGTTTATGCCTTTGTGGACAGGGAAATTATCTTTTGGAACTTACGGCCTGCATAAGCAAAGTCAAATATGATATTACACATTTGTGTAGAGAAAATAATTATTAAAATAGTGGTTATGTACTAACAAGTTTGTTGTAGGTAGACAGAATTATCAAAAACCTAGATGCTTATTTAAAAAGTTTGCATTATTTAGAATTTCTTCATTAGGAATCAAAGCAGTTGCTTTTCTGGAATTGTATTTTTCAGAACTGCTCAAAGCACCTCATCTAGATGAGTGTTTTAAAAAATATATATAAAATGTCTACGACGAGACTTCAGACATCGCATATTTCCCCTCTTACAGGCTTTTTTAAAAATCACGTATCCCTTCCTTAAAGTCCTTCAGAATAAAATAAAAATAAACTCTCACATTCCATTAGAAAAAAATGGAAACATTCACGGTCTGAAAATTTTATGGATTTCCCCAAATTTTGCTACAATGTGCAATTTCCTCACATACAGGTTTTGAGGAAACCCCTAATCATCTATCATGGAATAGTCAGCTAATGGACATGCCATAGAAAATTTACATTAATAGTAGTAAATAGATTAAAATCTATTCCATAAAATAAAAATGTTCTATGACTTCAATTTAAATACATATCTGAAAAGCTAAAAGGAGGTTTTTTGTTTTTCAAAAGTGCTAATTATTACATTTACAAGTCTCTTCAATACATTATGTCCAATTATTTGTAAAAAACTAAACCACCTTGCTTTAGGCACACTGCTTGATGAGTTTCTAAGAAGCAGAGGGGAAAAAAATCACTTGTCAATTAATCCAGCTTCCTTAATTTTACTGAAGAAGAATTTCTCCAGGATATTGGCACATTTGTAGTATTCACTCTCAGGGGGGTTGTACTCTTTGCAATTGGTAAAGACTCGCTGTAAGTCTGCCATGAATAATTTCTTAGACACGTAGTACCTATTCTTGAGGCGTTCACTCATGGTTTTCAGATCTGCACAGGAAAAAAAAATATTAGCAATCTTTGACTCCTTTTAAACACTAGCTGACAGAACTGGGACTGGGAAAGAAATCTATGTTGTTGGTTTGATTACATGTTTATCATCCCAATGCTCTTATTTAAGATAAATTCTTATGATCAAGGAAAACAGTTCTTAAATCTTATGTTCATTCTTTTGTGGGTTTTTAAAAAATGTAAAATCACAGCCTTCTAGCATTAAAGGGACCATTATTAGTCATCTGGTTCAATCCCCTATTCAGCACAAGGAAGCTAAGTAGATTAGCAACAATAAGTATGATGAACTGACTACTGTTAGCTGTTCATTCAGAATTATACAGAAGAGGCTCTATCTACATGGAGTAGGGCAGGTGGAACATTTGTATTGAATCATTTAATTACTTAAACCAATCAGAGAGGGTTTTTTTCACTAAACTCACAGTTGTTTTGGTGTCACAGAGATAAAGTAGAAAAACTGATAATAAATACACCTGTGAACATACCAGTGACCTTGCATGTAAAACGATTCAAATGAATTTTGTTTGAAGCTCCATCAATGAAATAAGAATAACAAACTTCATTTAATAATCTATTTCTAAAGCAAGCAGGCCTTGTGACATTATTGTAAAGAATATTTCCCAATGTATCTACTTGCTTTAAATTGTAGTATTTTACAGGTGAAAGAAAACAGTACTCCATCTAAACCAATAAAACTAAAGATCAGGACAGTGAGGATTTAAAGAATTAAATAATTTTAAAATTTTAAAATTCTTTAAATTCTATGAAAATTTGAAGAATTCTACACAGATTAGAATAGATGCTAACATTTGTCTATTTATGGGTCCCTGGTTGAAGTCTGGCTTTATTGTTAAAAGTTATAATTGTATTAACTACATATGGAAAAATAAGTTAAATGGCAAAAAAAAAAAAAAAAAAAAAAAAAACCCTCTGACTACCAATATCTCAAATTCCAACTATGTTATGAAATTTTCCAGGGGAAAAGAAACCTATAACCAAATACATTGGGATCATCATCTAATATGATAAGTAAATTGATGTACAGTATCCCCAAATGGAAAGAAATTCATTTGCATGAATATCCTAAATCCACCATGAAAGCATCAAAGAAGAAACACTAAAAAACCTGCTTCTGCCTATATCTTGATTAAAGCCTATCTCAGAGTGTATGTCATCACATCTTTAAATTCAACTTTCAACTTTTCTTTCTTACTCCAACTAAAACAGTTTGGAAAGGGAGAAAATCTAAACATGTTAAGAAACACAAAGAGCCGGGCACGGTGGCTCAAGCCTGTAATCCCAGCTCTTTGGGAGGCTGAGGCGGGTGGATCATGAGGTCAAGAGATCGAGACCATCCTGGTCAACATGGTGAAACCCCATCTCTACTAAAGGTGCAAAAAATCAGCTGGGCATGGTGGCGTGTGCCTGTAATCCCAGCTACTCAGGAGGCTGAGGCAGGAGAATTGCCTGAACCCAGGAGGCAGAGGTTGCAGTGAGCCGAGATCGCGCCAGTGCACTCCAGCCTGGGTAACAAGAGCGAAACTCCGTCTCAAAAAAAAAGAAACACAAAGACTCATCAAATACCTAACTAAATGTCCCGTCCAAGTGTAACTGAACAGATCAAAATGTTCTCTCATTTAAGGGAGAAAAAAAAAAAACAATGAAATTGGCCCTAAGTAAAATTAGATGTTTACATTACTTTCACCTTTCCACCTAAATGTCTACCACTTAAGATATGCTGCTCAATATAATATTTATAGTGTTTTAAAAGGGAGAGACATGTACCCCCAAAAAAGGGAGCGGGAGAGTAAAAGGATGACACAACACAAAGAAGTTTGTCCAAAAGCTTTTCAAACATTTTTTTAGGAGATGGGTAAGAAAAGATGGAGAGAGCCTAAAATGTAG
Organism: Saimiri boliviensis; assembly: GCF_048565385.1. Lineage (NCBI taxonomy): Eukaryota > Metazoa > Chordata > Mammalia > Primates > Cebidae > Saimiri > Saimiri boliviensis. The sequence continues at coordinate 35,958,844 of NC_133457.1, read as the reverse complement.
CTGAAACAAAGCAAGAATTATGGAGGTATCTGGACTTTTCTTAGTAACTATAACCACTTCTGAATATTTTCTATTCTAAGGCTATAGATAGCATTTTTCTTCCTCTGGCTTTAGAGTTTTTTCAATTGACAAAATGATATGGGTTAAAAAAAGGTGACTAAATATTGGTGGTACCAAATATGGAGACACCATTAAATTATTCTGTTTTCATTTCCCTTCCCCTTAACTTGGAAATTCTGGGTAAACAGGAAACCCTTGTCTAGCCATCCATGGGTAACAAGAAGTCATGCTTGGACCAGACTACACAGTTGATATCCGGTGTGTGACTCCCTAAGTAACACTGGTTACATCCCATCCATATGAGAGGAAGCAGTTTTTTTTGGGATATGGGAAAAGAAAAGTAATGTTATTTTAAAAAATCAAAGAAGGAAATAATGGGAAAATGTAAAATTATTGATTTTGTCAATCTTGTCTTCAAACACAAGATAATCTTGGGGACAAGACTGCCTACTTTACTCAGCATCTAAATAATACCAAGAAAAAAAAAATACTGCCCTACTGAAGAGCACCATTTACAGTTTTAATTAACTTTGTCCAGCACACAATTCAGCCCATCACAGGCCTTGCTCAATGAGGTCAATTTCCCCATCGTGAGACTCAGCTATGCATTATAAGTGATATCCAACTGGAAAAGCTCACACCCTTCACAGGCTTGACCAAACAAAATACTTTCAGAAAGCAGGCTGTAAGTAGCCTATAACAGATAGGATCTGCTAGACCTATCACTGCACGTCTTCATAGTGCATGTGGACAGGGGCTGAAAGGGGCCCAAACTCTTATAACCTCCCATGAGGATTTCACAAAATAAGCTGACATAGTCCAGAGGATGAAGATGCAAAAATCAGTTAATTTATGGTTAGAAATGGACACAAACTTAAAGTTCTTAAAACTATATATTTTTTACATAGTAGACAATATTGATTTCCAAATCAGCCTTCCATTCAGAATTCTGGACTGAGTTAACCCAACCTCTAATTTTCTTGTACTGAAATACACAGCGGTAAGGCAGAGAGAAGAGGGAAAGAAAAACATATAGATGTATTTCCACTTTAAGGGGTGTATGCCACTGAAATCATTACTACAAACCTATAAAATATTCATGTGAAAAATGTAAATGCTATAGAAAACACCTGTAAAAAAAAAAAATCAAGGAACTAATGCAGCCCTTTTACTCTTCCTTTTCACATTTTTAACACTTCCACGATTCTTTTTTTTTTTTTTTCTGAAACAGGGTCTCCCTCCAGTGCCCAGGCTTAAGTGCAGTGTTGCAATCAGGTCTCACTACAGCTTCCAACTCCAGGCCTCAAGTGATGCTCCAACCTCAGCCTCGCAAGTAGCTGGGACCAGAGCAACTGACTGATTTTTTACTTTCTGTAGAGATAAGGTCTCGCTATACTACTCAGGCTGGACTTTCACGATTCTTAGCACTTAGAATAGATTATAAGTAGAAAAGAGACAGAAGACTGGCTCTCTCCAAAAATGTGGCCACATAGCTGATCAAAAAGAAAACGTTATAGCTAGTTGTCTGTCATCCACACAATGCCAAATTAGTTTAAGCGTTCTCACTTAACTCAGTTATTCATTTTAGAATAGTGTGGGCATAGCACCAAACTCCACAATTCCACATTTCTGAAGACATCCTTTTTTGTTTGATTTTGGATACGAGACAAAGCTTAAAGAGTATATACAGTGACATTAACAGTACCCATCAAGGGCATGGAAAAATCAAGAATTGTGGTAAGTAGAATTTCTCCCTCTGAAAGTACAGCAGTCAAGTAGTTAACTTCTTTCATTATTACCTTGAAAGATTATTAAAAGGAATACCTATTTACGACAGACTCACAGCATATCAAGAGGGTAAGCTGATGTTTTTCTATTTGCATCCAACAGTTAGAATTTAAGCAAGGTTATATCTACACAGCCAGCTTTCATATCTAGTACTGTCTGCAGTTATCCTGGATTTTCTGCATCTAGCGTCATTAAGCTCATGTGGGCTCTAAACGACAGCTGCAGAATGTCTCTAATGAACACAGCCACCCACTTCTCTACCATCACTGCCCCTCCACTGGACCATGGAATCCCACCACCCATCACACACTTCCAACCCTAAACAGAGAAGTACAAATCAACCTCAGTAACCATTTGTCCCCCACACCGCCATCCAGAGTTTTAAATCTATACTTAGAAAATGTTAATGGCATTACCCATGGGGAACCTTATAACTTCATAATATCCTGGAGCTTCTGTTCTCTTCACAGGTTCCATGAATGGCCAAGCGCTTTGATGGCTCTTGGGTAAAGAAAAAAGTAAGGTATCTAATACGGAAATTCCATGTGGGAAATAATTTCAAAATATTTGCATGAGGTGAATAAAGAGGACACCCACCTTCACCTGCTGGAGGATGCTCTTGAGCGTGCTATAAAGCTGGTCAGGGTCTTTGGGCTCTTTACTTGAAAGAAAAAGGGTAAACAAGGAGCAATGATTAGATTTTTTACTCTATTGTCAGCTGATTACTATTCAGCTCATTCTTACAAAAGCCTAAAATTGAAACCATTCCATATGTTTTAGGAAACTCAAAACCCACCAACTGTTGTGTTAGTGATTACAGTTAATTTGCCCTTTTTCTTTAAGTTGCTGGGTGGGGGGAAAAAAATTCACTTCCATTAACATCCTCTTGTTCATCATACTTACCTTTTCTCTTTTCCACTCGGTTTCCAGCCTGTCTCTCCTATACGTCAACAAAATGAAACACTGAATGAGAAGTGCTTTTGGTCAAGAGAACAATATAGTTAATATTTATCAAAAACACAATAAATTACAGACGTGTCAATAAAAGTCTACTTCTCAGAAGAGACTGAAATTAATGGCAATTAGTTACTTCCTTATACCACTAACAATATACAACATTTCCAAGACTAACAATGCTGCCCCTTATGTTAGTGTTTCTAAAGCAGGAACACCAACCTTTCAGTGGAGAGAATAAAAAATAAATATGTACAGTACTGTGAGTACATATGCATTTTTTTAAACTGAAAGTCAAATTTTTTGCTAATCACCCTGTAAAAGAGTTAAGCTGTTACTTTAGGTCAGAACAAACTCTGTCCTGGTCTCTATTCTATTTGGCGAAGGCCCTGCTTGTAATGCAAGAAAGTTTAGAGTAGCAGATAGAAAACAGCCTGAAGTCTGACAGATCTGGATGTGATTTCCTATTCTTTCCTTAAAGGGTAACTTGCCCTAAATAAGAGTAAGTTGCCTCTTTATCGATCTATAAAACAGAACTCTAAAAATTAGATGATGTTATCCCTGTTGAGATTAGTTGATGTAAACACACACACACACACACACACACACACACACACACAGATGAATGTATGGCACAAGTAGGCATTCAATGATGTGGTAGCCATTATCTCATTAATAGAGATAATACACAGAAGCAGAATTTCTGGAGTTAGCATAAAAGTAAGATCTGTCATAGGGCAGATGTAATAAAGTGATATATCTTGCTCAAATAACATTTTATTTTTTCTGGAAACCTTTTGGTTTTGTTTATTACTTAAATATACTAAAAGAAACTGGATTTGAACTGAATAAAATTGCCAAATGATATGCAATGGCTTTTGACCTATAAAAACAACTATTTGGTAGAGCTTAATCCAATACAACTCAACTCCAACACACAGATAAGAACCCTTAGGAAAACTAATATAAAATAGGGCATGTGAAACAAGGTATATGATTTCCGTCACACATAACAAATAATATTTTTTAGAAGTTTGGGGAGACTAGTTTAGCCAAGCACAGATCTTGGAGGTTGCAACCACGGTGGCAACGAGACATGGTGCAAACAGTAAGATGTGTGGACATCAGAACTGGGCTTCTTCTCATTCTAACGATTACTGGCTATGTTCCCTTTAACATTAAATGATCTAGCTGCTCTGGAACTCAATTTCCCCATTTATAAAATAGGATTCCCCTCCAAGGTTGCAGATGGGTAATAATTTGCACTGTGCTACAAATGGCAGGCTCTTAATAAGTGGTGAATATTAACAGCTATTGCAAGGGGGCATCTAAGCTCCCTTTGGTTTGTTTGTATTGGGAGGTAGAGAAGACATAAAAGGATGACATTTGCTGCCTTCTTAAAAGACTAGAGATAACACAGAGAAAACAGGCAGGGCAATAAAGCTTTCAAAGTCACTGCATTCTGGAAATTGTTTCAAACACAAATCACAGCAATACTAACAAATTTTACTTTTAAAAGAAGGTCTATACGTACTAATTCCTGGAATGCTTTCTATAGGAATCTGTCGAACTCCATCTTTAAAACATGAAAGTCCAGGGTAAACTTTTCGAATCTGTGCCTGTTTTCTTTCAATCAGCTTTTTAATTATCTGTAAAGCACAGGAAGGAAATGTGTTTAGGGAAAGAAGTCTATGGATACAGTTCAAGTCAATCAAGCTAATGAAATGTTTTCCTAACAAAACAGTCTTTTTTATGAAACAAGATGGGAGCAAGGGGTGGATGCTATTTAACAGGTAAGAAATGAACACATTCTATCATACGATGCCTATTTAGTGACATTCACAAAAACATCTTTGAGTTATTTGTCCCTGCCATCCAGAAAAGCCAATATTGAGAAAACACACAGTCCCTAGGGCCCACTTGTCATCTTTAGCATAAGAGCCAATTATTTTGCCCTGCTTCTCTGAGGAGGCTCTGCCAGAATTACACGAAAGCAGCCCTGAGCATTCACTACTCAGTCAAGTGACAGAATCACTTCACATCCCGTAACTAGGAACTGTTCCCTTCAGACTAGAGGGGCAGACTAGGGGCTCCAGAAAGTCCCAAAAGTCTAGGGTAGTTAAAGCTTTACTATCATTTAAATTTTCAAGGCTTGAGCTCCAACCAATTCTAGTTGCATCAAAAAAGCAGCTCTGTAATAGTAGGCTGGCATGATGAGAAGAAAGAAAGAAAAGAATAATGCTATTTAAAGTATCATCTATTAAGCAACACAACCATGACATGAGCCATCAGGTTGGCTGAGAAATTTTTAGAGATGTTCTGTTTGTTTTGTAAAATAATGATTAATAGGCTGAGGTAACTCTTCCCAGTGAGGTTATCCCTTTAAAAAAAAAAAAACAAACAAACAAACTCAAAAATCACCATCCGGAAATTAACCATATCATAACAAAATTTTAGAAAAATAAAACAATAGAAGTCGCTAACTGCACTCACAAAGAAAAACAAAAAATTCTACTTCCTAACTGAATGATTTCAAACATATAGCTGGTAAACACTGCAGCATGAATATGTAATCCTAACAGTTAAACAACTTTATAAAATGAATTGGACAAATAAAAGTATATTCCTAGTAAATCTAGATCAGTGCTGTCCAATAGAATCATAATACAAGTCACTTATGTAATTTAAATTTTTCTATAATAACATTTTTAAAAGGCAAAAAGAAACAGGTGAAATTGATTTTGATAATGTATTTCATTTAACCCATTATGTTCAAAATGTCATTGTAACATATAATCAGAAAAAAGTGTAAGATATTTTACATTGCTTTATTCATATGAATTCTTGAAAACCAGAGGATTGGCCAGGTGCAGTGGCTCACATTTGTAATCCCAGGACTCTGGGAGGTCAAAGCAGGTGGATCACTTGAGGTCAGGAGTTCAAGACCAGCCTGGCCAACACAGTAAAACCACATTTCTACTAAAAATACAAAAAATTAGCCAAGCATGGTAGTTCACGCCTGTAATCCCAGTTACACGGAAGGCTGAGACAGGAGAATCGCTTGAACCTGCGGAGTGGAGGTTGCAGTGAGCTGAGATTATGCTATTGCACTCCAGCCTGGGTGACAGAGCAAGACTTCTCCTCCAAAAAAAAAAAAAAAAAAAAAAAAGAAGAAGAAAAAAAAGAAAAGAAAGTCAGAGAATTTTATGCTTTTGACTAACCACATACCAAGTGCTCAGTAGCCACATACGGCTAGTGACTGCCATTTTTGACAGGGCTGATCTAGATGGGTGATTTCTATTGATTTATAAGTCCAAATCTTCTTTCAAAACAAAAAAGGGGAGGGGGCCAGGCATGGTGGTTCACACCTGTAATCCCAGCACTTTGGAGGCTGAGGTGGGCGGATCATGAGGTCAGGAGTTCGAAACCATCCTGGTTAATACAGTGAAATCCCATCTCTACTAAAAATACAAAAATTAGCCGGGTGTGGTGGCATGTGCGTGTCATCCCAGCTACTTGGGAGGCTGAGGCAGGAGAGTTGCTTGAACTCAGGAGGTGGAGGTTGCAGTGAGCCAAGATTACACTACTGCACTCCAGCCTGGGCAACAGGGCAAGACTCCGTCTTGGGGGAGGAAAAAATAAAAAACAAAAACAAGAAAAGAATCCCAAGGGAATCTCATAATTAAACAACTTCAGAGAATATGCTGAAGACCGTTTCAATTTGAAAAGTTTCCTTCTCTTCACCAAGGGACTTTCAAATGCAATGATCTACCAGGTGGCTTCCACACACCTCATGTGGTACCTTAAAGACTGCGGGCTCCTGAGAGGTAACTGTTAACAGGACTGGGAAGCTTCCTAACCTCTCTGTACCTCCAATAATCACTATGGAGAAGAGATTTTTGACAAAATTTTAAATATTTCAATATTTTTAAATATTAAGTATTATGTGCAGATTTGTTACATGGGTATATTGTGTGATGCTGAGGTTTGGACTTCTAATGATCCCACTGCCCAAGTAGTGAGCATAGTACCTGACAAGTAGTTTTTCAACCCTTGCTCCTCTCCCTCTCTTGCCTCTTTTGGAAACCCCAGAGCCTTCTGTTCTCATCTTTGTGTCCATGTGTACCCAATGTTCAGCTCCCACTTATAAGAGAAAACATGCAGCATTTTGTTTTCTGTTCCTGTGTTAATCTGCTTAGGATAATGGCCCCAGCTAAATCCACATTGCTACAAAGGACATGATTTTGTTCTTTTTTATGGCTGCATAATATTTCATTTTCATGGTGTGTATGTTCTAGATTTTCTTTAACCAATCTACCATTGATAGGCACCTGGATTGATTCCATGTCTTTGTTATTGTGAATAGTGCTGCAATGAACATATGAGTACATGTATCTTTTTGTAAGAACAATTTATTTTCCTTTGGGTATATACTCAGTAATAGGATTGCTGGGTGGAATGGTAATTCCATTTTTAATTCTTTGAGAAATCTTCAAACTGCTTTCCACGGGGGCTGAACTAATTTGCATTCCCACTAACAGTTTATAAGCATTTCCTTCTCTCCACAGCTTTGCCAACATCTGTTATTTTTTTTAACTTCTTAATAATAGCCATTCTGACTGGTGTGAGATGGCATCTCATTGTGGTTTTGACTTGCATCTCAGAAAGGACATATTTTCATCGTGTTCTAGTGTATTATCTTTACCTCCCTAGAAAATAGCTTCACTTCAACTCCCTACCATGACCATAACATCGACGCCTTCCAAATGAAAAAATGTCCTCATCTTCTCCTGAAGTCCGTAGCTGAGTCCTATGATCTACTGCTGTCAGTTTTAGGGTCTCCCAAAATAGAAATTTTTGAGGGAGTAGTCCCCATCTCCAATATGTTACCCAGTCTTCGCATGTTTCCTTATTAAAAAAAAAAAAAAAAAAAAAAAAAACCTGCACTGAGGCCGGGCGTGGTGGCTTGCGCCTATAATCCCAGCACTTTGGGAGGCCTAGGCAGACGGATCACCTGAAGTTGGGAATACAAGACCAGCCTGACCAACATGGAAAAACCCCATTTCTACTAAAAATACAAAAAAATTAGCCAAGTGTGGTAGCACGTCTGTAATCCCAGCTACTCAGGAGGCTGAGGGAGGAGAATCGCTTGAACCCAGGAGGCGGAGGTTGTTGTGAGCTGAGATCACACCATCGCACTCCAGCCTGGGCAACAAGAATGAAACTCCAACTCAAAAAAAAAAAAAAAAAAAAAATTGCACTCAGTTGCCCTATCCTTACTTTGGCTTCTCCAAACCAAATCCCTTGGACCAGGCATCCCCAAACTTTTTACACAGGTGGCCAGTTCACTGTCCCTCAGACAGTTGGAGGGCCGCCACATACTGTGCTCCTCTCACTGACCACCAATGAAAGAGGTACCCTTTCTGAAGTGCGGCGGGGGGGCCGGAAAAATGGCCTCAGGGGGCCGCATGCAGCCCGCGGGCCGTAGTTTGGGGACCCCTGCCTTGGACTGTCACATGTAGATTAACATTTAAGAATTTATCCCCACCCACCCAGGGCCCAGCCTATCCACACAGGCATATACATATATGTACACATACACACACACATACACACACACACACACACACAACGCACACAGAGGCATAGACCCTTGCACTGTCACATGTAGATTAACATTTAAAAATTCATCCCACTACCCACCACCCAGCCTATCCACACACCCATGCATATACGTTACATGTATACACACACACACACACACACAGGCATAGACTCATATATATCCAATTATGCTTGCTCATAGCCCATTCGCACTTTCTCGAACAATGCCTTCATCACTCACATAACAATGGTCCTACCTGTTTATGTGCCCACAAATCTGTTTACATTGGACTCTGAGCCTCCACTAATTCAGATTTCATTACCAGGCTGCCCAGTTCAAAAGAAATCTCCCACAAAGCCGTGTCAGATGACATGAGGCCCTTACAGATCCCACCCTTCCCTTGGAGTCAATACTCACAAAGTAGCACTTAACTCTTCACTCTCTGGTCCACCTGTCCAACTATACCAGTTTTCTCTCTCTATCTCCACTCATGACAACTACAACTTATTCTGCTCCCATATGTTTCTAGGGGCTAAGAAATGCCTCAAAATATTCACCATTTGTTTGCTGCCACCATTAGTCCCTACCTTCCTCAAGGGGTTTTTCACAGTTGGAATAAATAATACTTGAAAAAAGTCAACTGAATTCTGTGGAAAAAAAATTCTACATTAATCCAAATACATTCTTTTACTGAAGTGACTTCAGATAGCTTTTTTAAAAACTAGGTTAAGAGCTCCAAACCTCCATCACCCATTCAATGGAATGTGAGAGGGAAGGCTGGAGGCAGAGAGGGAGGAGGAGGGCAGGAGAAAAAAGAAGGGGGAGGGAGCCTTGTCTTCTCAAAAGTTGACCGCTTTGTTAGCCATCTAAAACAGCTCTGTGCTTCTGGCATTCCCCTGTCGGTTTGAAGGGCCAACAGATCATGTACAATGTGAATTTGCAGACTCTGCCAAGGGAATCCTGCTCTCAGCTAACACCGTGGGGATGAATTAGTGCTGCTGGGAGGAGGAATGAGGAAAGAGCAGCTGACAGCAGGGTGATGGCTTTAGTTGGCCAGCAGCCTCTAATGCGGAACGATGTGCTGCTGAATCCAGACCTGCTCATTAAGCGCCAGAGAGAACAATGAGGAGAGCCAGCTCTTCAGAGAGACAGGGAGAGAGGGGAGCCTGCTGTGCTTTATTAACTCTTCCAAGTGCCTACTTGGAATTCTCTCTTCGGCTGACATCTTTGAACAAGAAGCAACAAAAGTTGTTTTTAATTTTCAAATTAAAAAAAAAAAAAAGCCTTTGCTCACTTCCCCAGGAAACATAAGCACAAGACTGAGCCACTTTACGTAAAAGAAAAATAATTAATGAGTAACTACTATGTACCAGACACAGGCACTGTGTAAAAAGCTTTAGGGCTGTTAAGTTGATAATGCCTGACAAATAACTAAGAACTGGGATTAAGAAGGTTAGTGGAAACCAGAAAACAAAGATGGGTATAAGACAGATGTCCTCCTTAGCTATTTGTTAGAAAAAGTGCACTAAATGAATAACAGAAGTAGCAAGTGAATTGATGTGGGATGCCACAGCTGCAAACTCCACCCAACTGGGGGCAGCCGGGAGGTGAGCTTGGGCTTAACACACAAAGTTCTTTCAATAAATGGCCTTTGTGTACTCCCCAGTTCTGTTCTTTTCATAGATATTTTTTTTTCTGCCTTCAAAAAATTTAAAATTACTATGCATTCAAATCTATCAACCTTTCCCTTTTACTGCTTCTCTTTTAGTTCATATGCATAAAAAATGTCACCTCAATACCAGATAACAAATCACTTAATACCTAGAAGGATAAGCCTTCAGAACTTGCAATGTAAAAAGGGAGATTAATATACCCTAAGATAAATGTCTATGTAAGATGAATAATTGAAATTCAAATAAGTGGATCAAACTTGGTGCTAGGGAAGTGCAGAGGAGGAACTGGAACACAAGCTGAAACGGTTTGATTTATATGTGTGCCGGGTGAAGGGGGTGACTAATGGACAAAGACACTTTGGAGAATAGTAAATAGATGAAAGTAAAGAGATCTAACAGCGAGTATGATAATTGAGGCCAGAATGTAAAAGGGCTTGAAGGTGAGGTTAAAATGTCACCATAGTTTACATGTTTTTAAAAATTTTATACAAATTTAAAAAGTAATGACTCTCGTAGAAATGGTGGCTGAGAAAGGAAACAGATCAAGGATACCTTTAAAAAAGAAATCTATGGCCAGGTGCGGTGGCTCACGCCTGTAATCTCAACACTTTGGGAGGCCAAGGCGGTGGATCACTTGAGGTCAGGAGTTCAAGAGCAGCCTGGCCAACATGGTGAAACTCCGTCTCCACTAAAAATTAGATGGACATGATAGCACATGCCTGTAATCTTAGCTACTTAGGAGGCTGAGGTAGGAGAATTGCTTGGGCCCAGGAGGCCGAGATTGCAGTGAGCTGAGACAGTGTCACTGCACTCGTCTGGATGACAGAGACACTCGTGTAAAAAAAGAACGACAAAGAGAGAGAGAAGAAATCTAGATAACCCACAGCAAACTGAGAGTTTGCTATCTATCCAGTAAACACATATACACAGCACCCAAGGATATGCAACCCATCCCAGCTAAGACTGGCCTGTACAGAAGAAGGTATGTGAATCAACCACCTGCTTACCTCCTTCTGCTTTTTAATGATGACAGAAAATTCTGTATATGGAATCCGAGGATTTAGCTCACACCCCATTAAGGTGGCTCCTTCATAATCCTTGATATAGCCAACATATTTGGTTTTCGGTATTTTAATTTCTTTGGAGAAACCCTGCAAAACAAATAAATTCATTCATATAAACATCATGCACCAAATATCTACTGAGTGCTAACTATGTTCCAGGCACTGTGTGAGGAATCAAGACAAGCTTCTTTTAAGCTCTTATTGTATTATTCTGAAGAGGATTAGCTTAAAACCACCCATGAAGTTCAAAACACCAGAAATCTGTGTAAATGGGAAGCAAGACAACATTTTTTAAATGGCCCTAATAAAGTGCAAGAAATATTAAAAAGTTTAAAACAGAAACAGATATTAAGTAAAAATTAGATTAATTTTGTACTGAATTGCCTAATTAAATATGACTGTTACAAATTTCTCCCAAAGTGGTGAGGGGGTATCCCTAGGATATTCAACAAATCAATAACTAACATTGATCTAAATTATCAAAAAGAAGATGGTGAAAAAAATATATAAATAAAAAATAAAACGATTAGAAGCTTAATGTTTCTAAGGAAATGAAATTCTTTCTTTGAAGGCAAAAAAAATTCCAGACGGTCACAATGTACAGTTGTTTCAATGACATTAATGCTTTGTAATATACTCATTTATATACTTTAAGCCATAACAGAGTGCTTCAGAGTATTTATTCAAAATTATAATGTATTTATAATAAAAAACATAATTTTCCTTAAACATCTATTTCAGTTATTTGAATAAAATTACTTGAACTTCAGCGCCATCACCAGCAGTTTACTGCCTCACCTTTCAACAAAAACTTATTTTCCATGTAATTATTTCCATCATCCTCAAAGAGGACTATAGACAAGTCATTTTAGTACCATGGCTGAGATCGCATGCTTTGCACTACAGTTAGAGCCTAGGAAAGCTGATGCTCAAGTCCTTAATGAAACAATCCAATTAAGTTCTCAGTGAGTTTACCATAAAAGTTAACATGCATCTCAAAGAATGAGATGAAAATAAACAGATTATTTATCTGTCTTCAGAGCACAAAAAGCTTCCTAATTACATAAGAACATATTTAAAAAAAAAAAAAAGAGAAGAAGTCTGGCTGGACGTAGTGGCTCATGCCTATAATGTCAGCACTTTGGGAGACTGAGGCAGGAGGGTAACTTGAGTCCAAGAGTTCAAGACCAGCCCAGGCAACCCAGCAAGATGACCTCCTCAACCCTCCATCGTCTCTACAAATGATTAAAAAAAAAAAAATTGCTGGGCATGGTGCCATGCACCTGCAGTCACAACTACTCAGGTGGCTGAGGCAGGAGGATCGCCAGAGTCCAAGAGGTCGAGGCTGCAGTGAGCTGTGATCATGCCACAGCACTCCAGTCTGGGTGACAGTGTAAGACCCTGTCTCAAAACAAAGTCCAAGCGAAAACAAGTCAATAGATTTTATGTAACAAAATCTTGACCATTCTGAAGATTTAAAGAAAAAGCCACAAGCAACGTTGAAACAAATATTATCCAAGAATAATAGTGTTACATATAAATAGTTCTCATAAATCAATGTACAACTAAACATTTTTATAAAAAAGGGACAAAATAAAATGAATTAACAATCCAAAAAGGGAACAAATACAGAGTTGATAAACATGAAAAAATAAATCAAACTTCACATAATTAAATAAATTCAAACATACAAAATTGATTATCTGGAAAAGTGGTAAATGTTTTTTTTTAATTATCAACTCCTTTCCTGAGCCACTTTATATACTGCTGACAAAAATGGAAATTTTTAAAGCATTTGGCAATGCAAAACAAAAACCTAAGGAAATTACCACCAGTGAGGGCAAAACACACACACATACACACACCCATGCACATGCACGCTACCTACAAGAAACAGCTAGATATCCAAAACTGTATTAGTTTTTTAAAAAAGTATTTTCTATTTATAAAACAAAATCCTAGGAAACCATCAAAATTATTATATATACAATATGAACCAACTTTTATGTTTATATAAACACAGACAAAATATTAAAAAGGTATATGTCAAAGCATCAACAGCATAGGTACGAGCTGAGAGGAAAAATAAAAGAAAAAAACTTAAAATAAGAAAAAAAGCATTAACAGCAAATTTCTTTGGGTAACAGAATTACAAGCCATTTTTTTTCCTTCTTTTGCTTTATTACATTTTCTACGATGATTATATATTACTTTTACAATCAAAAAAGTAAATGAAAATTTTAGGAATTATAAATCACTATTAAAAATAATATGCAGGCCGGGCGCGGTGGCTCAAGCCTGTAATCCCAGCACTTTGGGAGGCCGAGGCGGGTGGATCACGAGGTCAAGAGATCGAGACCATCCAGGTCAACGTGGTGAAACCCCATCTCTACTAAAAATACAAAACATTAGCTGGACATGGTGGCGCGTGCCTATAATCCCAGCTACTCAGGAGTCTGAGGCAAGAGAATTGCCTGAACCCAGGAGGCGGAGGTTGCGGTGAGCCGAGATCGCGCCATTGCACTCCAGCCTGGGTAACAAGAGCGAAACTCCATCTCAAAGAAAAAAATAATAATAATATGCAGCCAAAGAATAGTCATCAAAAAGCTAAGCTGAAAACTTATTTTAAGACTTACCTTAAGAGAGACAAGATCTCACTGTGTTGCCCAGGCTGGTTTCAAACTCCTGAGCACAAGCAATCCTCCCACCTTGGTCTCCCAAAGTACTAGGATTATAGGAATGAGCCACTTTACCTGGCCTGAAAACTTCTGATAAGAAACTGCTAAAATGAAGGCCTGGTGAGGTGGTTCACGCCTGTAATCCCAGTACTTAGGGAGGCTGAGGTGGGTGGACTGCTTGAATCCAGAAATTCCAGACTAGCCTCAGTAACATAGCAAAGCCCCATCTCTACTAAAAATACAAAAAATTAGCTGGGTGTAGTCCCAGCTACTTGGGAGGCTGAGGTGGGAGAATCACCTGAGCCCAGGAGGTCAAGGCTGAGACTGCACCACTGCAGTTCAGCCTAGGCACCAAAGTGAGACCCTGTCTCAAAAAAAAAAAAAAAAAAAAAAAAAAAAAAATAGAAGGAAGGAACTGCAAAGATGACAGCCAAGCTCCTAGCCTGCTATGTGCTGTAGAATCAGGATTGTTGGCAGTTTTTTGTAAACTTCAGGATTTCCTCTCCGCTGTCATAAATGGAGGCCTTCCAGACACTAAATCTGTTTTTCTCATTAACGGAGAATGCTACCCGCCAAATTCTAACACTGGGAATTTCTTATTAGAAACCATATTTTAAACATTAGGATCAACATTATACCTTACTGATAGATGACATTCATTCATTCTCTCAACAAATAGTTATTCAGTACTTACTATGTGCTAGTGACACTCTCTAACCCAGGCTGAAGCTTATTTCTGACATAAGGCTTGTAAAACAAATGTCTATTCTTATAAGTAGAAAACACCGGGGGAGAAACTTACTTGGAAGAATGCTGAGAACACATTAAGAAAAGGAATGAAAAACAGTGCTGCATGGTGAAAAACCCACCTGTTTCTTAAAGTATCCAATTGCATATTCATCTGCATATGTGAGGAAGTTCAGGATGTCATGTTTTATGTGATATTCTTTTAAATGATTCATCAGGTGTGTTCCATAGCCCTGTGTGGAAGGAAGTTGGTATACAAACAATATATTAGATTCTGTAGAAAAAAATTTATAAATCCACCAGGAAATGATGGCGAATTTAGGAGTTTGTATTTTTACATATTTTACCAATCAGGACCTTTCCTGACGGAAGTATGTTTAAACCCTTTCTTGCATTTCTTAACATTGAAAACAAGCTATAAAACCAAAAGAATTCAAAATCTTTGATTCAAAGATAAAATCATCATTTGAAACTATGAGTTTTTAGTTCTTTAAAAATAACATACCAGGGCCACAAGTTCCTAGTTCAATCTTAAAGATTACTTGCTGAAGATTAATATAAAAGTTTTCAGAATAAATGTTGATTATGAATTTCTGCTTACCTGTAAAGTATTTGAGATTCTCAGAGGAAAAAAAAAACCATGCAAAGGAAAAGTGCTAATCTACACTAGACTATTTAGTAATTCAAGTGTTTACTGTATACCACAAATTGACAACCCTGCTAAAGAACTGTATCATCACATACATAGCATTTTAAACTTGGTCTTATCAGACCTTTCCAAGTAAGGTCTGATAAGCCCAGAATCTCTGAATCAGCCAGAAAACATTAGGAAGTAACTAAAGGCAGTGAACAATGTTGAATAAACTGAGTGATTGAAATATTTTTTAAATAATGCAGTTTTTTCAGTGACAAAGCTTTCAGAAAACATATAAATCTAATGTGATCATTTCGGAACCTCATAAAGAGAGGTAAAAGTAAATGCAAGCAACCAGACCCAAATATCTTCACATAAATTTTCTAGCATTTGGTGACACATTCTTCTAAAGAATTCAAATATGCTCCCAGATATGATATCATGAAATCACAGTACCTCAAATTCAGAAGGACCTTTGGAAGTCATTTTGTCGAACTCCCCAACTCATATGAGGCTAGGGGTCTTTTGCCATCTATCATGAGAAGGCAATCTGCTAGAATACCTCCAAAGTAGGGCAATTCCTTGGTGGTGAGATAGACTAGTTCATTTTCAAGCACTATATGGTTGGGAGCTCCTTCCTAATGTTCACCCAAGATCTGGCCATTGTTACTTCCACTCAGTGACCTTAGTTCTACTTCTAGAGTTACAATGACTCATTCCTGCTTTTAGCAACCCTTCAAGCCCTTGAAGATTCTACCCTCTCATGCATGCCCATCCCTACTTGCTCAATCCCAAGCCAAGCACCATCAAAGCTATGGTCATTCCTCATATGGCATGACTTTTAGACACCTTATCCAACTACTTTTTTTTCAGAGCTTTTTCTAATATAACAATGCCTTCTAAAGCATGGATCCTAGCAAGCATAATAAAAAGGGGATGGTATGTCCAATAAATAGAACAGTACCATCATCACCCTCTTCTGCAAATTATTCTTCCACTGATGTTACCCAAAGACATTTTAGCTTTTCCGAAACACATCGCGATACCAAAACACTGAGAGTTTGAATAAAACTTGGAGAAAAAGACAAATGAACTATTTCTCTCCTTGAGGAGATGATAGTAAAATGGGGAAGATAAACATATAAACACATGTGTTTAGAGGTGTACTGTTCAACAGAGTAGACACTAGCCTCATGTGGCTATTGAGCAATTGAAATGAGACCAGTCCAGTTTGAGACGTCCTGAAGTATAAAAACACACTTGAAAAAAATTCTCATTACTAACATTTTATACTTATTACATGTTGATATGACAAGAATTTTAGACATATTAAGTAAAAAATGTCAAAATTAATTTCACCTGTTGCTTTTTACTTTTTTAAATTAGCTACTCACAATTTTGAAGTTACATATGCGACTTGTATTTGAGGCTTGCATTACATTTCTGTTATGCAGTTTTGGTACAGAGTGATATATTTGTATATTCAATAGTGAAAAAGACCGTAATTGAGTGGTAAAGAGATGGGGGATAGGAGGAAAAGAAGATGCTTAAGCTAGGCCTTAAAAGAGTTTGTCAAATTGAAAACAAGAGAAGAAGATGGATTGGAAATCTAAACGTAAGGTAAAACAAACCTTTACAAAAGTATCATAAAAAGATAAAGGAAAAGTGGGTATATAACTTCAGGATACCAAAAAACATAAAATGCAAAAGAATGAAGTAAAAGATTTGATTATTAAGTAGAATACTTCAAATTTTAAAACTTCTTCAAGGCACCATAAGTAATCGAAGATACCATAAAGGAAAGACAAATGACAAGTTAGGAAGGTGTAGCTGCAACACAGATTACAAAGATTTAATATCAAAAATACATAAATATCTTCTATAGGATCAATACAAAAAAAGAGATAGGATAAAAGAAAAATTGTCAAAGGCTATAACAAGAATAAATATTGCCAGCAAATATAAAAGATATGTTTAACCTCAATAGTGATCAGAGCACTCTATCATAAAATGAAATGTTTCACTTGACTGTATGCAAATATGTTTACGGTTGATGCACCCAGTGCCAGTAGTCGTAGGGAGAACTAGTCTCTTCCACACCATTAGTGAAAAATGTAAACTGGTAGACCCACTGAGAAGGCAATCTAGAAATAATTTTTTAAATTTAGACTGGCCATATTCATTCATATAGGAATTCTGCTTCTCGGTGTCTAAGGAAACATTTCCAAACAGAACACTGATGGTGATGGAAAACTACTGGAAATAAACATTTATGTCTTCAAAAGAGAAACGATTAAATTATGGTGCATCCATATTATAAAATACTGTATAAAAAGAACAAAGTAGCTCTATATCAGCATTATTAGAAATTTCTACAATTATGAAAATGTTGTTTATGCTATCCAATATAGTAATATTAGTCACATGTAGCTACTGAATACCTGAGTGACCAAGGAGGTAAATATTCATTTTAGTTTATCTAAATACAAATTTAAACAATCATATATATGCACTAAAGCTGAAAGGTCTCTAAGACAATGTGAAGTTTTCTTTTCCAGTAAGCCAATGCATACAATATAAATTCCACTTATTTAAACGGGAAACACACACACACACACACAAACACCTCTTATTTGTAGGTACAGTAAGTTCCAATATGTGTCAATACAAAAGTACCTGGAAGGATGCGAACTAAGCGGACAAAAATAGCAGGATGGTAGCGGGGGAAATGGGATTTTTGTTTTATCTGAAAATGCATTTGTGTATGTCTTATGTAATTAAAAATTATTATTATTATTTTTTTTTTTTTTAATGAGATGGAGTTTTGCTCTTGTTACCCAGGCTGGAGTGCAATGGCGCGATCTCGGCTCACCGCAACCTCCGCCTCCTGGGCTCAGGCAATTCTCCTGCCTCAGCCTCCTAAGTAGCTGGGATTACAGGCACGCACCACCACGCCCAGCTAGTTTTTTGTATTTTTAGTAGAGACGGGGTTTCACCATGTTGACCAGGATGGTCTCGATCTCTCGACCTCGTGATCCACCCGCCTCGGCCTCCCAAAGTGCTGGGATTACAGGCTTGAGTCCCTGCGCCCGGCTAAAAATTATTTCTAAAAAAATTTTTCTTTTTTTTTTTTTTTTTTTTAAAGATGGGGTTTCACCATGTTGGTCATGTTGGTCTTAAACTCCCCACCTCAGGGGATCTGCCCACGCTGGCCTCCAAAGTGCTTGGATTACAGGCATGACCCACCACACCTGGCCAAAAAAAATTTTTTTAATTGGAAAAAAGCAAAGAGTTGGCCAGTTGGAGTGAACTGCATGTACACAGGAAAAGTAATGCCTAAAAATTAGTAAGAAATGTGTCTTCTGACAAAATTCACTTTAACATGGATGTTGATGCAGGAGAGATTTTGTTCTATGCACCATCTTGTAAGGAGTTAATAAAAACTATAAATTTGTCCCCTTCATCCGCAATCCAATTAATTTTACCCAAGAGCAACAATGGTTCTTTGGTAAATAGCTTCTCAAATGCATAAGATATTTTTCAGCAGTGACCACAAATTTGTCATCTCTCCAAAAAATTTTTCCAGATTCCTAGTTGCCTGTGAGAAGGAGCTGTGTCTTTTAACTTGAACTTCTTCTCTATCTAACTAGCATTTGTGACTAGCAGCCATAGTAGTTTAAGTACTGCCTTAGTTAGAGAGGCAGTCACAACATAAAGCTATTATAAGCAAATGTTCATTTAGATTTTAACCCCAGACCTATTTCCTCTTGTTTGTACACCTTTATTTTTACCTGCTACCAAAAGGATCATTTTCTAACAATCTGGTAACTTCAGTGTTTATTTAAATACTATGGCAAACAAACATTAGCTATATAATTTTAAAGCTGCATATAATACCAAATTCAAATTGCTTTTAGATGATAAGATATTCTAAAATCAGGAGAGAAGCTTCAAATAAATTCTCAAATGTTATCTTGTGTTTTCAGCACAATAAATCCACCTAAAAATCTAATTTAAATAATTCACAGGAACTTGTTTATCAGCATGAGTCTCCAAAATGACCGGATACAGATTTTAAAGCAACATTTAGCCCAGATTTTTAATACAGTAAATTAACACTTAAAATGTCTACTTATGAGCCAGGAGCGGTGGCTCACGTGTGAAATCCCAGCACTTTGGGAGGCCAAGGCGAGTGGATCACAAGGTCAGGAATTCAAGACAGGCCTGGTCAACATGGTGAAACCCCGACTCTCTACTAAAAATACAAAAATGAGCTGGGCGTGATGGTGGGCGCCTGTAATCTCAGCTACTCAGGAGGCTGAGGCAGGAGAATTGCTTGAACCCAGGAGGCAGAAGTTGCAGTGAGCTGAGACTGCCACTGCACTCCAGGCTGGTTGACAGAGCAAGATTCCATCTCAAAAAAAAAAAAAAAAAAAAAAAAAGTCTGCTTATGGCTGGGCACAATGGCTCATGCCTATAATCCCAGAACTTTGGGAGGCTGTGGAGGGAGGACCACTTGAGACCAGGAGTTTGAGACCAGCCTGGGCAACATAGGGAGACCCTATCTCTACCAAAAACAAATCAGCCAGGCATGGTGGATCTGTGCATCTGATACCAACTACTCAGGATGCTGAAGTGGGAGGAATCACCTGAGTACAGGAGGTCATGGACACAGTGAGCCATGATCGTGCCACTGCACTTTAGCACAGACAACAGAGCAAGACCCTGACTCAAAAAAATAAAAAATGAAAATAAAAATAAAACCTCCACTTATGAATTTGCTGTTTTCAATAATACATGCTATAGCCACCAGGACTCATTCAGTTTTACTCCATATTGGAGCAGTGCTTTCATGTTGTCTAATGTTGCTGGCTTGAGAACTCAGCAACTTTTATCTTAGACTATACGCCAGTGAAAATGTCAGTATTTTGGGCAGTACAATGTCTCGAAAGTTGTTCATTAATCACTAATAACAGAGGACAATAAAAGGATCAGGAAACTTGCTGGGCACAGTGGCTCACAACTGTAATCCCAGTACTTTGGGAGGCCAAAGTGGGTGGATCACCTGAGGTCAGGAGTTTGAGACCAACTGGCCAACATGGTAAAACTCCGCCTCTACTGAAAATACAAAAATTAGCTGGGCATGGTGGCTAGTGCCTGTAATCCCAAGTACTCGGGAGGCTGAGGCAGGAGAATGACTTGAACCCAGGAGGCAGAGGCTGCAGTCAGCTGAGATCACACCACTGCACTCCAGTCTGGACAATAAGAGCGAAACTCCGTCTCAAAAAAAAAAAAAAAAAAAAATTAATGAAATGTTTCTCCCATTCTTACTTTTACTACAGACTGGCTTTTTACCATTCACACACATACACACTCTCTCTCACCTCATCCACTCTGTTTTGAAAGACTAATCTTCATTTTCTAAAACTACAATTTCAAGTCACTTACAAGAAGTGATTTCATTTCTTATTCTTCCTACTAAGTTTGTGATACTTGGCCACCTTCCTTCAAGTCTTTAGAAAATTACATGGTTTGGGGAAAAAAAAATAAATTGCCTTTCTGGGAAGTAATAAGACAAAGTATCCAATTCATATTAAATATTTTCAGTTTCCCTCTAATATCCCTAAAAGTGTCCAAGTCAACCTTAATCAACCTTTCCAAACAAGGTGTAAAGCTATCTTTGAAAATAAAAATTACGCCATCTTTTTCTAAAATTACAAACCAAGGTCATTATTTTCCAGGTCTTCTCCCTAAGAAAAGCCAAATAAAATTTTTCTTTAAGTAAGTTCCTAAACTTTGAACATTTGGAAACATCTGGAGATTTGGACATTTCTCACTTTAGCTATCGAGGAATAATGATAAACACAGCAATAGCACCATCTAAAGACACACTGTCAGAATTCCTTGAAAATAAGCCAGAGATGTTTCAAGTAAATGTGGGTCTTCACCCTACCCAGTCAGAATGATGAATGTAAGACTGCTAAATTGCATTTGCCCTTTGATGCTTGGTGCTAGGAGTCAAAGACAAAAAGCTCCACTTGTGCTTTGTAAGAATAAATACATCACAGCAGCTATAATTGGTACAGAGGTCAGGCGCAGTGGCTCACGCCTGTAATCCCAGCTACTCAGGTGGCTGAGGCGTAACAATCACTTGAACCCAGGAGGTGGAGGTTGCAGTGAGCAGATAACATCACTGCACTCCAGCCTAAGAGACAGAGCAAGACTCTGCCTAAAAAAAAAAAAAGAAAGAAAGAAATCAGAATTCAAATTTAAAATATTGGTACTGTGGCCAGAGAGTGAAGCTATTAGTGAAATCTAAATTACCAACAGTGCAGGCTGTGCCCCTAATGCAGGGAATGATTCCTTTCAGGAACTCATTTTTGTTTCTGCAAATGGCATTGCTTCTTTGAATCTGAAGGAGTCAACAAAATACTTAGAGCAGCACTGTCTAATACAGAAGCCACTGGCCACATGTGCCTATCAAGCACTTGAAAGGCAGCTTATCTAAATTGAGATGTGCTGTAAATGTAAAATATATGCTTGGTTTCAAAGAGTTAGAACAAGGCTGGGCATGGTTGTTCATGCTTACAATCCCAGCACTTTGGGAGACCAGGGTGGGCAGATCACCTGAGGTCAGGAGTTCAAGACCAGCCTGGCCGAAATGGTGAAACACCATCTCTACTAAAAATACAAAACTTAGGCGGGTATGTTGGCATGTGCCTGTAGCCTTAGCTACTCAGGCGTCTGAGGAGGGAGAATCACTAGAACCCATGAGGAGGAGGCTACAGTGAGCCAAGATTGCACCATTGCACTCTAGCCTGGGCAACAGCGTGACCCTGTCTCCAAAAAAAAAGTACAGAGCCAAGAATGTTATGTAAAAGGTCTCCATAATTCTTTGTGACATTGGATGTCTGTTGCAGTTATATTAATAATACACTTTGGATATATATGGGTCAAATAAAACAGGCCGGTACAGTGGCTCACACCGTAATCCCAGCACTTTGGGAGGCTGAGGCGGGTAGATCACAAGGTCAAGAGATCAAGACCATCCTGGCTAACATAGTGAAACCCATCTCTACTAAAAAATACAAAAATTAGCTGGGCGTGGTGGCATGCGCCTGTAGTCCCAGCTACTCGGAGGCTGAGGCAGCAGAATTGCTTGAACCCAAGAGGCGGAGGTTGCAGTGAGCCAAGATTGAGCCACTGCACTCCAGCCTGGCACCTGGTGACACAGCAAGACTCTGTCTCAAAAAAATTTAAAAAATTCCAAAATTAATCTCACTGGATTCCACTTGCTTTTTTAAAAAAATAACTACTAGCCGGGCGCGGTGGCTCAAGCCTGTAATCCCAGCACTCTGGGAGGCCGAGGCAGGTGGATCATGAGGTCAAGAGATCGAGACCATCCTGGTCAACATGGTGAAACCCCGTCTCTACTAAAAATACAAAACATTAGCTGGGCATGGTGGCGCATGCCTGTAATCCCAGCTACTCAGGAGGTTCAGGCAGGAGAATTGCCTGAACCCAGGAGGCAGAGGTTGCGGTGAGCCGAGATTGTGCCATTGCACTCCAGCCTGGATAACAAGAGTGAAACTCCATCTCAAAAAAATAAAAAAATAAAAATAACAACTAGAAAATTTAAAAGCACATATATATGTGCTTTCATAACCTCTTATTTGCAAGTTGCTTTATATTTCTATTGGACACATTGCTTTAGACTTTCCACTAATTTTTCTCAGCATCCATCTTTATCCCGAGCTGCTAATCTTTAGTCTGCCCATGAAATCCTAAATGAATAACTTTTTTTTTTTTTTTTTTCAGATGGAGTTTCGCTCTTATTTCCCAGACTGGAGTGCAGTGACACGATCTTGCAACCTCTGCCTTCTGGGTTCAAGCAATTTTCCTGCTTCAGCCTCCCAAGCAGCTGGGATTACAGACATGTGCCACCATATCCAGCTAATTTTGTATTTTTAGTACAGACAGGGTTTCACCATGTTGGTCAGACTGGTCTCAAACTCCTGACCTCAGGAGATCCACCCACCTTGGCCTCCCAAAGTGCTGAGATTACAGGTGTGAGCCACTGTGCTCAGCCCTAAATGAATAACATTCTAGGGCCACGTTTTCTGGTTCTCTTTTCTTAAAAGCAAGAAAGTAGAACAGGACAAGGTCTAGATGTGAGCTCTTTCTGTCAATTCAGAGTCTAGTTTATTCTTGCCAGACTGCGACACCAAGTGCAATACCAATAAAACACGGACCCACAGTTCCCGGAAAGGAAGGGACCTATGCCAAAGACAACTGCGAAGGTAAATTAGCAACATAAAAAACAAAACAAAACAAAACAAAAAGACACTCCAACACATGCCAAACCCTACAGGAATAACTACTGAAATTTATTCATAAATTTACATGGTTTCCCTTACTGAATTTCTTTGGTCCTTGTCTTCCTTTAGGGACAAGGTTATAAGAAATCTTTCTGAAGCATAAGCTGCCTACATCACCTTTCTAATCCACATTAACCATATCCTTTCCAGTAGTTCAGCGTCACTAATTGTGTGTACATGTTTGTGTGTGTGTGTATAAATTTAACAATGAATGCTGAGATTTATTTTCAAATATCCCTTCATTTGCTATAGACTACACTTGAGTTACATATTGAACTTGTACAGTATACTGGTACCTTGCCCTAAAGTCCAACAAAGGCTTGGTACAACCCTACTTGTTGGTAGGTGAAACCATTTACTCTCCTCACACATATACACAAACACTCAGAGTGAGACAGAGGTCCCCAACCCCAGACCATTACCAGTCCATGGCCTGTTAAGGACCAGGCCACACAGCAGGGGGTGAACAGCAGGCAAGTGAGCATTAGCGCCTGAGCTCTGCCTCCTGTCAGATCAGTGGTGGCACTAGACTGTCCTAGAAGCATGAACCCTATTGTGAACTGCACAGGCAAGGGATCTAGGCTGCATGCTCCGTATGAGAATCTAACTAATGCCTGATAATCGGAGATGAAGAAGTTTCATCCCAAAACGGCCTGTGGAAAAACTGTCTTCTGTGAAACCAGTCCCTGGTACCAAAAAGGCTGGGGACGGCTGGAGTGAGAGGACTAATACCAGAAAGTCCTTAACTCCACTTTCAACCTTCTCTGGACATGGCACAGAGAGATCTTCCCAAGCCCTGCAGCCTTAGTAAGATGCCCCACATCCTGCTTTTCTTCTAAGACCTTGGGTTACCCTTACCTTGACTTGCTCATTTGAGGTTACAGCACAGAAGACAATCTCTGTGAATCCTTGAGATGGAAACATACGGAAACAGATACCACCAATAACACGGCCATCTTTAATTAAAGCAAGGGTTTTGTGTTTCCTGAAAGAGTAAGATTATGTCAAAGTTTCACCTATCCTAGTTATATAAATATACTTTTTAGGGTGTTCCTTATTAACCAACTAAGAAAGAGAGACATGTCCTAAGTTTCTATAAAAATTTCCTTCATGTAGCCCCTATCTTGCTAGACCATCCTTTTATCTGTACTTTTTAAAGTAAGCTTGCCTGAACAAGATGTCATCGGCACTCCCATCAGAACAAAGTATCAGTCACCTAAGAAGTGCCTGAGGTTTACAAATAGAGAACAGAGTATGTGCAGATGTGCTCTGCAACTGGCACGTTCAGTGCCAAGGAGGGGTCAGGGAGCAAGAAGTCATGGACAAACATGGTGTATGTCTCTGCAGAGTTAAGTCTGACTCCAAAATATTAAACATTATGAAAAAGAATTAAAAATCTACATATACAATTTGCAAAACTCTGCATTATGGAATCCTTCCCTCTGTCTAAAGTATCACTCTGAATTTTCACAGGCATGGATCACAGTCCCCATAGGCTACTGGGCTATATATGTTCAAATAAATTCAATTAAAGAAGTTTAGTTCTTTGGGGTTTTGTGGATTTTTCTTCTTTTAAGCAATGGATTTTCAAAGTTAACCTGTCTTATATCCCAATAATTGCCCACAGACCTGGGCAATAATGGTACCTAGTTAAGATACCAAAACCACTACTTTGACTATGAAAAAAGTAGAACATCTTAGTGTTTACATTCTCTCACTGCTATAAAGAATGAAGCACAGGATAGTCATCAGCGATGGAATATAAAGCTTATTATTAACAAGAAAATTTATAAACTGCTAAAAATTACTCTTAGCACCTTCAGACATGAAAATTAGCTTGGTGTAGCTCTGTATCCATAGCAAGACAGGAGCAGCAGTATTCGGTGGATGACTACGGCTGACTTTCACTATCTAAGCAGTTCCTCTTTCATTTAAAAAGGAAGTGAGGAAGAAGGCACAGAAAGTATCACTTACGGGTCAAACACGAGCCGCGTGATGTATTCTTTTGGCATTCGGGGCAGCTGGTGGGAGAAAACGTTCTGTAGTCCGACCAGCCACATCAGGATCTTCTTGTTTGGTTTCTGGTTGAGGGAATTGCCAACCACGTGGAATTCAATTACACCCCTGCGCTCCTCCAACCTTGCCGCCTCATCCCTGGCCGAATGTGCCGACAGAAAATTGGTCTGAGATGCAAGAGACAGGAAAAAATTACACAGAGCTATTCTCTCAAGACCGTGGGGATGAGACACATCCAAGCTGCTCTTCTTTGTTCTAATAAGATACACATTTGTGGATTTTCAGGGTCCTAAATACACACGTGTGCACACACATACACACAGAGACACACGTACAAGTTATAAAGACAAGACAGAAAAGGCAGGTAAAGCATTTTGAGAAACAGGAGCATGATATGTGTACATGGATGATACTCAGTGTAGATTAGGGGCCAGCAAACTTTTCTGTGAAGGGCCAGAGAGAAAATATTTTAGACGTTGTGAGCCACAAGGTCTTTGCCACAGCTACTCCTGCTGCTGCTATAATGCAAAAGCATACACAGACAATATGCTAAAGAATGGGTGTAGTACTGTTCTGATAAAACTTTATTTTAAAAAACAGTAAGCAGACAAAATGTGGCCCGTGGGTTACAGTTTGCCAACCTCTGGCTTAAAGGAATCCTCTCCAGCTGAGCTTGAAGGACGTTTGGGATGAGAAATCCAAATTCTCATTACAGGCCCAATAGTAGCTCTCATGTATATATTCTTAATACCTCTTTTTAAAGAACAGTTTTCTTTCCAGAAAATATCTATTAACCTACACTCAACCATAGCTAGAAGCACAACCATATGCCAGCAGTTCATATTCCCCATCTTATTTCATTTACCCAGTGGTTTGCAAGTAAATGCTCCACAAACAGCTCTTCAGGGAAGGAAAGCCCTAACTGGTGACACTTCATCTCATTACTCCAGAACTGGCTATCCAGGTAACCAGGTGCCACTGTGGTCAATTTCAAGCTACCAACATATGGAACAACCAGCTCACAAAATTTCTGAAAATTTAACAATTTTCTTGTGCATTCCAGTACAAGCCACCTCCACTACACTAGTAAATATTAATATATCTAAAATGTTTTGAAATGTGTGACTGCATCCTGATGCAGTTTGAATGTGTGCCTCTTCCAAATCTCATGTTGAAACATAATTTCCAGTGTTGGAGGTGATGCCTAGTGGGAAGTGTTGGATCTTCAGGGCAGATCCCTCATGAATGGCCTAGCACCACCCCCTTGTTGATGAATGGGTTCTTGTTCAGATAGTTCCTATGAACTTTAGAAGTTTAAAGGGGTCTGGCTCCTCCTTCTCATTCTCTTGTTCCCTCTCTATGTGATGTTCCTGCTCCCACTTCACCCTGTACCATGAGAAAAAGTTTCCTGAGGCCTCACCGGAAGCTGAGCAGATGCTGGCACCATTCCTGTACAGTGTGCAGAACTGTAAGCCAATTAAAGCTCTTTAAAAAAAAAAAAAAAAAAAAATTACCCAGTCTCAGGGATTCCTTGGTAGCAATGTAATAGACTAGAACAAATCCCCATTTAATAGCTGAAAAAACTAAACTCAGCTAATCTGTAAAGTTACTAAATCCCTAAAAAACTATAGTCCTAAACCACAGACTGGGTATCTAGAAGGAAATGGAAAGATCAATTTTATGAAGAGATCTTTCTATTATAACATTCTGGTCCTCTGAAGTATCCTCAATATCATAAAATAAATACTTAAGGAAACATGACAAATTGAAAACTAACACTATAATATAATCTCTAAGCCATTTCTACATTTTCTGGAAGCTGTCAGAAATGTCTTAAGACAGATATGTCTTAAGAAACGTCGCTGGGCGCGGTGGCTCAAGCCTGTAATCCCAGCACTTTGGGAGGCCGAGGCAGGTGGATCACGAGGTCGAAAGATCGAGACCATCCTGGTCAACATGGTGAAACCCCGTCTCTACTAAAAATACAAAAAAACTAGCTGGGCGTGGTGGCGCGTGCCTGTAATCCCAGCTACTTAGGAGGCTGAGGCAGGAGAATTGCCTGAGCCCAGGAGGCGGAGGTTGCGGTGAGCCGAGATGGTGCCATTGCACTCCAGCCTGGGTAACAAGAATGAAACTCCATCTCAAAAAAAAAAAAAAAAAAAAGAAATGTCATTGGCCGGGCACGGTGGCTCACACCTGTAATCCCAGCACTTTGGGTGGCCAAGCCAGGCAGATCACGAGGTCAGAAGTTCAAGACCAGCCTGGCCAACATGGTGAAACCTTGTCTCTACTAAAAATATAAAAATTAGTTGGGCATGGTGGCAGGTGCCTATAATCCCAACTACTTGGGAGGCTGAAGCAGGAGAACAGCTTGAACTCAGGAGGCAGAGGTTACCATGAGCTGAGATAATGTCATTGCAATCCAGCCTGGATGACAGAGCAAGACTCAATCTCAAAAAAAAAAAAAGAAGAAGAAGAAGTTTCATTGCCTTGCATGCCCTTGGATGCAAGGCAATGAGATGACAGCAGCACTTTCACCAAAAATGATTTACTTGAATCTAATCTTTAGTAAACAATCAACAAATCCAAATAGAGGGACCTTATGCAGAGCTAGCAACCAAGACTCTTCATCAATGGCAGTGCTGCAAAAGACCAAAAAAGGGCTGGGGAATTGTTTTAAAGGAGACTAAAGAAATGAAGAGATAAGAACTAAATGCAGTGCACAGTCCCTAACTGATCCTTCCACAACAACGAAGGTTATAAAGGATGTCATCTGGATATAGGAGAAATTTAAATACGGTCTTACATTAGGCCAGAGGTCAGCAAACTTTTCAGCAAAAAGCCAAATAATAAATATTTCATACTTTGCAAGCCACACATTCCCCATCTCAATTTTTCAAATTTACAGTTGTAATGCAAAGACGGCTGCAGACAATACGTTTCAATAAAACTGTATTTGAAAAAACAGCCAGTGGACCAGATTTGGCTTGCAAGCTGTAATCACCAACCCTGTATTAGAAAATATTGTAACCATGCTAAATTTTCTAAGAGTAATGACTGCATTGTGGTTATGTAAGAGAATAGCTTCCTTATTCTTATGAGATACAGTACATGCAAAAACAGTTAGGTGTAAAGTATTATGACATGTGTTTTTAATTCTGAAATGGTTCCAAATGGTTTGTGGGGAGTGGGGAGACAGAGAGAGAGAGAGCATATGAGAGAGCGCAGAGAGAAAGAGAGAAAGCAAATGTGGCATAATGCTAACTGCTGAATCTAAGTGAAGAGTCTATGGATTTTTATCACAGAATGTTTGCAACATTTATGAGGGCTTGAAATTTTTCAAGATAAAAAGCTGGGAACGATGCCTTCAACTGTGAGATTATTAGTAAGTGGACCTGTGATGTGATATTTATCAAGGGGAATTACCTCTTGATCAGTTGTTCCTGCCCTCTCCACACTGACCACCAGGTTAAATGCAAACCAAGGTAGCATAACATGTTAACTCTCAGCATTAGCATCCCCACTTCTGACAGCTGGAGTGGCCAGGAGAGCAGAAGAGGTCTACCAGCTGGCTGCCCAGGTTTACCCTGCTGACCTCTGGTCCAAGCATTGCTGCAGGGTCCGTGATGGTAGACATAACCTCGTTGATTAATTCCATCGGAATATCCCCCATAACTCGGGGTTTCTTGGCCTCCTCCAGAATATGAGAATCAGTCATTTTCCTCTTTTCTCCTATGATGATCAAAATAAAAGGCAAAAAATGGGTCGTTCTAAACACAAAACAAGTAATATATGCCAACTAATTTTCTAACAGCATTGATGGGTATGGAGGTCAACTCCTTCTTTACCACCAGGGGAAAGGGTGACAAAAGAAGATAGCAAAGAGAAAGGAGAAGCTCACAATAACTGCCAACCCAATTCACTCTCAATATTTTCCATTTTCTATGATGATTTTTAACTAGATACATGAAATATTAAGGCACATGTTTCTTCATTTGCAAATGCAAAGAGTGATTCTAGCTATTGTTTATTAGTAATCTCTAATACAGTCTCTTTGAAGACAGAGAACATGGTCCATATGACAACAAAGGGTCAAAATGTTCTGCAACTTGCCTTATAGTCTAAAATAAGAACAATCTTTGGTAAATGTCCAGTGTCTTCTTGGAAAGAATGTGTATTTTCCCATTTTGATTTCTATAACTCCATTAGCTAAAGCTTACTGATCATGTTTTATGGGCTTCTAGAGCTTTACTGATATTTTTATCTGTTTGACCTGTGAATTACTCAGACGTTTGTTCAAACTCTCAATGCTGGTTGATTTAATTATTTCTCTTATAGTCATGTTAATTCCACCTCCCCCCCCCAAATATATACAGAAATTACTTTGCATTAGGTTTTGGGCTTTATTGGTTAGTTATTGCTGTGTAAAAAACCAACCCCAAATGCAGCCTTAAAACCGTAATAACTTACTATTAGAGTTCACTCATTCAGTGTGTTGCCTAATAGGTGGCTGGTTTCAGCTAATCTCATTCAATCTTGGCAGGCTCGCTCATGAGTCTACACATTGACTGGAATCTCTGTGCTGGGCTTGGCTATACACACACACATATGCATATGTATGCATGTTTACTGTGTATATATGTCTATTATATATTTGAAATATACTATACATTGTTTTATTTTTAATAAACAAAATGATGAATTTAACTTTTTTATTATAAAATGACATACTTTATCTTTTACAATGCTTTTTTGCCTTAAAATGATGCCTCACAAAGTGAGCAGGGCCACTGGCCTATCAAGTGGATGCAATCTCACCATTCCACACACTAGGAGAGGCCATGCAAAGAGAACTTTCTTCAACTTTCCTTGTGGGATTGCATGGTAGTTTTTTCTCCTTTCTATTCTCATGTTTGGTTTTTCCAGTTTTTTTTTTTTTTTTTTTTTTTTTACTGACATAAATGTTACTGACATAACATTTATTTATTTTTACAGGTAAATTTTTTAAATTTTTAAGATGTGCAAATCTAATTTATTTCCTCACATGTGAACCCCACTGCTATCTCGATATAACATTCTCCATACAGCATTCTCACTATCTTTAGTTGAAAAGGAGCAGAACAATATAAAGTAACTTGATTGTAAAGATTCTTCCAGAAATATTACAAATTATTTACTAAATGGCTTTTGTTGAGTTATTTTTTTTTTTTTGAGTTCTTATCTTTACAACTCTTTTGTTGTTTTCTGAGACAAGTAATGATATTTTCAGACATTTGACCAATAAGTCCTCAAATTCCATGATTTCCTAAGAGTAATGCTGCAAACTATTTCATAGTTGGGGTTTGTACTTGATATGCCCTCTGTCTGTTAGACTTAATAGTGTTTATGATTTAAAAAAAAAAAAAAAAATCTGAGGCTGAATCCAAGCTCACTGGTAAAGACTTTCTGCATTGATTAGTGATATCTCCCTTGGAAGTGAAAGGGAATGATGGCATATGCTAAATATTTGGTACTTCTTAAATTATAAAGTCCTCTTCTTTCCCTCTTTCATGGTATTTCTTTTATTTAAAATTTTGGTCATATCCAAGATTTGTCTGATGTCAAGTCTGTGAATGGAAATGCAACCTTCAAAACATTCTATAACTGCAAAATGCTTCTAGGATTAAAAGGCATTTTTGCCCATGTGGTAGATTACATTAATGGCCAAATTCTTTACCCTCTTGGTATCTATACTCTTTGCCATATGACTTTGCAGTTATTCCTACGAAAAAAATAGACTACATGTTTCCACTGCTCTACCCCTCGACTCTGAGTTCAACCATGTGACTTGGTTTGGATGACAGAATGAGGCAGAAGTCAGCAGGGCCTGGTGGCTCACACCTGCAATCTCAGCACTTCGGGAGGCCGAGGTGGGTGGATCACTTGAGATCATGAGTTCAAGACCAGGCCTGGCCAATATGGCAAAACCCCACCTCCACTAAAAATACAAAAATTAGCCAGGTGTGGTGGCAGGTACCTGTAATACAGCTACTTGGGAGGCTGAGGCAGGAGAATCACTTAAACCCAGGAGGTCTAGGTTGCAGTGAGCTAAGACCGCACCACTACACTCCAGCCTGGGTGACAGAGTGAGATTCCATCTCAAAAAAAAGAAAAGAAAAGAAAAAAAGAATGTGGCAGAAGTGACGGTTTACAAGTTCCAAGCCTAGGCTTCAAGAGACTGTGTGGTTCTTCCTGCCCTCTGTCATCACAAGAAGTACATGTTCTGGGTGGTCCCAGGAAAATGATGAGAAATACATGGAGCAGAGTTGCTTCAGCTTAAGTGTTCTAGCCAAGCCAAACCCAAAACAGAGATTCTCATCAATGGGTAACTTGCAAGCAAGCCCAGTCAAGACTGAGTGAGACTAGCTGAAATCAGGCAACTCTCAGGAAACACACCAAATGAGTGAACTATGACAATAAGTTATTACAGTTTTAAGACAGCAATAACTAACCAGTATAGCTAAAAGCCTAATACAAAGTGATTTCTAGCCATTAAAATCCAGGACACACACAATCTGTAGTTTGTCTAAGTCTACCTTTTTCATTCCTCAGGTAATGGAGCTCCTGGGGCAAGTCACAGCCCTCTCTTACCCCCTCTTAAGAGCTTACCTGGGTTTGCCTCAAGTCCAGAAGAGGCTTTGCAGGCAGGACTGCTGCTCCCTGCATTTGGCTGCTCAAGGGAAGATGAGGTTGAATTGTATGAAATTGTCCCAGCCACGGGAGGTGGACTGATAACTGCCCAGGCAAAAGGAGAAGGTATTAGATGACTGACTCCTTTCTTAGGCAACAAAAAACCAAGTGCACGTTGAGACCACCCCATTCCTACCCAATGCCACAAAATAAATCATCTCTAAAACATAAGCTAGAAGGAATCAAGATTATAAAGACAGTAGGGATTATAATTCATTAAATAAATATATAAGTCCATATTGATAAAATAATAAATGAATAAATAAATAAATAAGTGGAGATGAGGCAAAGCTCTTCCTTACAGAAGAATACCAACAAAGAAATAGGGAAGAAATGATGGCAGTTAGAAAAAAAAAAACACTGTTTGGCAGCCACCATATGAAAACTGATTTGGGGAAGATCATGTGTGTAGGCTAAACCCTGTGAGTATAATTTTGATGAAGACAGGGTATTTCTACAGTCTCAAGATATCTCCCCACAAAAGTATTTTTTTATTAAAAAGGAAAGGTGGTAATACTGCAGTGGAGAAAGCTGGTGACCACCACCAGAATCATGTGATCAAACTTAACACTAACGATGACGGGACAAGCCAACATCACATGCCTTCTGATGCAATGGAAAAATTACTGAGACAACAGGCAAAAACAGAAGACAGCCTACAGCTTAGATAACAATACTATATCAACGTTAAATTTGCTGACAGGAAACTATCCTGTTTTTATGTTAGAGAATATATGAGAAACATCAAAATTAGTAAAGGGGCATGAGATTTATAAATTTCAACTAATTTAGCAGAAAAATACATATTTATTTTTGGAATTTAGTGGGAAAAAATATATATTTATGTCTCCACTAATTTAGTGGAACAAATATATATTTATTTATGTTATAAATTTTTTATTTATAAGTGTGTATTATATATCTCTTTTTCTTTTTTTCTCTCTGTACTCCTCCCCTAAGTTTTATATATATATATACTAATTTAGAAGAAAAAAATTATATATTTATATATAACATATAAATAAAATATATATTACATATGTAAATTTATTGGTATATTATAAAAATATTTTTTCTCCTAAATTATATATATATAACAGTATATATGTGTGTGTGTGTGTGTGTGTGTGTGTGTGTGTGTGTGTGTTTATAAAACAGTATATATAAAAACCTTAGGGGGGCCGGGTGCAGTGGCTCACGCCTGTAATCCCAGCACTTTGGGAGGCCAAGGTGGGTGGATCACAAGGTCAAGAGATCGAGACCATCCTGGTCAACATGGTGAAACCCCATCTCTACTAAAAATACAAAAAATTAGCTGGGCATGGTGGCGCATGCCTGTAATCCCAGCTACTCAGGAGGCTGAGGCAGGAGAATTGCCTGAGCCCAGGAGGCGGAGGTTGCGGTGAGCCGAGATCGTGCCATTGCACTCCAGCCTGGGTAACAAGAGCGAAACTCCGTTTCAAAAAAAAAAAAAAAAAAAAAAAAACCCTTACGGGAGGAGGAGAAAGAGAGAAAAAAAAGGAAGAGAGAGGGCTAGAGAAAGGGTAATAAGCAAAAATGGTAAGATGTGAACAACTGCTTTATAATTGGGTAAAGCATACAAAACATACAGGGTTTCTTTGTTCTCTTCTTGTAAGTCTACTATGAGTTTCAGAGTATTTCCACACAAAAAGGTTTTTTTGTTTTTGTTTTTTAGAAAAGGCCATTGTACAGAGTAGGATGCTGCTTTGCTGGCTGTATTGCTGACTGGTAGCTGATGAGATGAGAGGTGATGAGGGGTGCAGACATTCTCAGTAACACTGTTCACATACAGGACCCAGCATGGCAGTACAGACAACTGTCACACAGAATATCCATCTAAGTTTCAACACAGCCGCAGTTCAGTCAACAGCGGACATTCCCAACAGCCAAGAAGGCAATAAAATAAGTAAACTAAGCAAGAGAGATACCAATCCATAGCACTTCTAAGAGAATAGCTGGTGGTTTGTCAAAAATCAGAATATACTGAAGTGCCAAGCTCTATGATTTTTTTTCTCCCAACATATAGGACTTCTGAATTTCAAACCATACTGGAGTGATTCTGAACAAAGAGAAAGCTCTGGTGATTCAGAAGACATCTGAGTATGTTGTAAAGCTTCAGATCCATCCTTAAGAATGTCATTTATTACAGTTGCATCGATGCGCAGACATGCCAATTAAGCAGATGATTACACTCTTCTTTTCCCCCAAGAGAACACACTGCAATTACAGTAGAACAAGAGAAGATAGCCCGCTTCTGCTGGCTTCAGGTAACACTAAAGTGTACAATCCAACTTAACTTGGTGACAACTTTAGCCATAGAAAAAAGAATAGAACTCCCATAGGGTCACAGACCACCTCTCGCTTCTCCATCCTTTACTATGACAGATAGCAATGTGGCTGAAAGTTGAGCAGATGGAAGAATTTTGAGCAAACAAGGGTCAAAGCGGGTTTTCACACCGAAAGAAGTCCTCTCCACAGACCCGCCAGAGGAGAACTATGTTGATTCTGCCAAATAATTTTGGTCTCCCACTACCTGAAGAATGAAACTGTTCTTCACTCATTCCTTCCACACTGTATGCTATACATTGGCAATGCACACCAAGACAGTGCGATGTAGTGGTTAGAGTTCTGGCTCTCTTAATACAGTGAAACATTCAGGAATTAGATAAGGATGTAAAACCCAATTCCATCACTTACAAAGTCTATCTTGGGCAATTTGTTGCTCCTCCTTGAGCTTCTATTTCCTCAACTATATAAAGGAGATCATAATTCCAACTTCCCAGGCTTTGTGAAAAGGCTTAAAGATCTCAAGGAAGCTTCTTAGCCAAGTACTTAATAAATGGATCAGTTAGTATTACGACAAAACTGGTTCTCTGACCATCAAAAAGCTGCATTCACAGGAGATAAAAGACATACTGAAACAATGGGGCTAGAATAATATGACGTGAGTATAGTCTAACAAAGTCATTCTCAAATGTTGCTGCACATTAAAATTACCTGGGGAACTTTTAAAAGTCCTAATATCCAGACCATACCCCAGGCCAATAATCTCATGGTCTCTTGGAATGGCACTCAGAAACCAGTACCCAGTGCATTTCAAATCTCCATGGGTGATTCCATTGTGCAGCCATGTTTGAGAACCAAGGATAGGATATATTCAAGGCTCTGTGAAAGTCTGGAAGAAAAAAGATCCAGCCCTTGC
The DNA here is from genome assembly GCF_048565385.1 of Saimiri boliviensis. Classification (NCBI taxonomy): domain Eukaryota; kingdom Metazoa; phylum Chordata; class Mammalia; order Primates; family Cebidae; genus Saimiri; species Saimiri boliviensis. Next base: position 35,923,295 of record NC_133457.1, on the reverse strand, counting down.
TAGAGAGGATGGGAGAACTTAGAAAAGAATCTGTAGAAGAAATGCCATTTGAAAGTTAAGTGAGGTCAAACCAAAGGTAAAGTGAATAGCAAGCACAAAGGGAGCAACGCAAAGGATATACCCAGTAACCACAGAGAACGTGTCCACTAAGTGCTGACTGCTCAACTGCAGAGGAAACATGTAACAGGTGCAGACAGGCCCAAAGCACTACTGGTTTTGGACCAGAGATACATGAAATTACGACCTCAGGTTAAAAAAAAAAAAAAAAAAAAAAAAAGAACACAATGTTTTTGACATGTTTTTGGTAATGAGCTCAAACAAAAACAGGATGAGTCAAATAAAATTCTTCATTCACAGTACTTTGGTTTGTAGGGATTTAGTTACATCTATATCTAAATTGGAACTCTAGATGAAAACCTTTTTAAAAAACCACCTCTCAAATGCACTATGCTGAGTTAAAGTTGTCAGTCTCAAAAAGCTATCTACTATATGATTCCACTCATATGACATTCTGGAAAAGGCAAAACTATAGGAACAAAGAAACAGATCACTGCTTGCCAGAGCTGGAGGTAGGACTGTGAATGCACTACAGAGAGGTACAAGGGAATCCATCTGGAGGGATGCCTCTGTTCTATATTTCGATGGTAACTAATGATGATTACTCAGGTACCTGTGTTTGTCAAAACACAGTAGAGTGAAGAGAGTATATTTTACCATATATATAAATTATACTTCAATTTTGTTTTTAAAGCAAGAATAATTTTTTTCTTTGCTGAAGGCATTAGAAGCAATGCTCACACATTGTTACACATTGACCTAGAGCACTACAAAAAACTCTTGACATCAAAATTCTGCATCCTGTCTTTCCCCATGACCAGATATAAACTATTTTGGCATTTCTTGCCAAACCTCTCCACAGAGTCTTTCTAGTGTCAAAGGCAGGAATTCAGATCCTCTTTCTGGGATCATTGTGACTCCAGAAGGCACCTGTCTTCTTTCCTCACAAAATGCCAACTGATACCACTGGCTGATTTAAGCAACAGCAAGGATGCCCTGCCCCACTGGGAAGTATTTCACATCCTGAAACTCAAGACTGCCATCTTTCACTCATTATCCACCATTATACTTGGTGGTAATTTGATGTACAAAACACACATCATAGATTAAGAGGTCAGACTGAGACTTGATTCCTAGGTGTATCTAGCCATCGACTGAGACTGTAAGTGTGTTTGAAAACAGCCAGCATCTGACTACAGAGCTAAGCTGTCTGGTATTTTACGCCTACTTTTTTTTTTTTTCCACCTACTTTGGTAGAAAAAGGCCTCCTATTAAATTGAAATGTGCAAGCTAAGCAAATCCTATTGTTGTTGTTGTTGTCAACTATTTGGTCTGCACCTGCGTTCTTCATTAATAGAAAGACAATTGCAAGATTTTGGTTTGCACCTGCTTTCCTCTCATTAACAGGGATGCAGATGCAAGATCTGCCAAAGTGTTTGCTTTTTGGCTGGCTCTAGGCTTCAATCTCCTGATGAAAAACAGAAATAAATGCAGAGTGAGCTGCAACTTATACTTCAGGTTGGCCTTCCTGGTTGTTCTCTGACTTATGTAAAAGGAAACTTACCTGTTTGGATGCCTAGCTGGCTGGTTCTGGAAGAAGCTGAGAGAAAATCCTGATCCCAGATGGGAGAGTTTTGACTATAAACTTCTTCTTCTAACATGGACAGAAATCTAGACACAAAAGTAAAAGCAATAAGATTTTTTTAAAACTACTGTAAAAACAATAGCCTTAATCATCTGTGGCAATCACCTTAACATCAGTGAATCAAACCTTCCATCAGAAATAGAATGAAAAATTATGACTCAAATTATGATTTAGTTGGGCAGCCCTGGTATACTCAAATACAGAAATGCATTTATACAGACTTTTACTTTTTGAATCCTGTATAGTTTAATACAACATAGTATACAGACACATTAATTACATCAATGGAAATGCATTAATCTTCCTCAGTGAATCTCAGAGCACGATTTCAGCCCTCCATATAGCTGCACTGTCACTGTCATTACCATCACAAAAGTTACTAATATTTATTGAGTGCTTGCTTTGTGCATGCACTGCTCTAAGAACGTCTTACTGTGAATCTTCACATCAACCCTATGAGTTATATATTCTGTTTTTATTTGTCACGCACATATCTAGCTCTTACTATATAATAGGCAGTGTTGTAAGTGGTTGATGTTCATTAACTCACTTGATCTTCATAACAACCCTATGGATAGAATTCATATCCATTTACAGATAAAGAAACCAGGGTACAGAGAAGTTAAATAACTGGATCAAATTCCCACAACTAGTAAATGGCAGGATCCCGATTGGAACCAGTGATTAACTACTATGCTAACTTTAAACCAATGGATCTCAAGTTTTGGCAACCCATAGAAATCATCTAGAAACCTCGTTAGAAATAGAGATGTTTATCAGAATAGGGTAGGTGATTTTAAAAGAATAAAAAAATTAAAAGAGAAAAAAGAAATACAGATACCTAAGTCCCTCTGAGATTTACAGAGTATTTTTTGCCAATAAATGTGGGAAGAAACAAAAATATCTAAAACCACTAAAAATAGTTCAGAGTGGTGACGCTATCAGTGGTCTTCATTTTTTTCCCTGAACCAAATTTTCTTCACTTTTAGACTGAAATATAGATACTACACTTAAAAAAAAAAAAAAAAAAAAAAAACTTCGTGAATAGGTGGATGGGGAAAGAGGCACATTTTAAAGCCAGGCAGAAAAAGTGGCAGCACATATGAAGAAAAGGAAGATAAGAATGTAAGCCCTGAAAATGCATCTGGGAATTGCAGAGACCTCCCTGGGTGCTGGGAACCAGGTCCCAGCTCTCACTCTGAAACAGCGCCCAAGACTCAAATAACAACTCAGGCTTTAATACGTGTGGTTCTTCTGCCAAAACTGTACGTATAAATCCCCAACAGCCTTAAATGTTGTCATATTCAGTGAAAAGGGATTTAAAAGGAGAAGTGGGTGGTAGTTTTACCCCACCATTAGTAATAGAGAAGAAAAGAAGGCAGCATTGATGTTTTTACCTCCTAGCATAAGCATGCCAGAACTATGGGCTGAGGGAACAAAACACGCTATAATTAGCAACTATCTGCAAGAAGCAAAATGAACTTGTTATGGGAAAAAAACGCTATTATGCAGAGTAACTAAAATTTCTCTTTAAACACCGTAACAGGTGTTTATTATTATCAGGAACGGAGACGTCTTCTTTGTCCCTGGACTCGGAGACAGAATGACAACTATCATCTGAAAACATAAAATGCTGCTTATATGGCAAATGTAACTGATAAGTTTTAAAAAATTGCTTCAATCTCTAAGGAAATGAGCTTACATTAGTTAAAAGACAGACACTGAAATATATCAGTGTGCCCTAATTTCATAACCCATTTTAGGGGCAACATCCAAACTGCAGTTTAAGTGCCTCAGAATCTTCTTCCACCGAGGACAACTAAATGTTCATGTCATGAGTTAGTTTCATGTACTGGTTCCCTAAAGAAAAATTTGACAAGCAGGTTGCTGAAATAGATGTACAAATATTGGGTGTTCAGCTAAAGCCCATCAGAATTACCCAGGATATCTACCTAAGGTTTAGAATTTGGGTTAAATTGCCGTGGAATCTTCAGTCAATTTCTATCAGAAAATCATTTTGTTGTTGCTTTGAACCCAACTTACTGTTATGAATTAAAACAATTTGTCTAAGTAGAGTTTTAATTCATAACAGTAAGTTATGAATTAAATTAACAATAAGTTATGAATTATTCATAGCAATAAGTTATGAATAATACTATCAATACTATCTCAATAACAAAAAATCAAGTTTCTCAAACAAAACAGTGTTTCATCAATCTTTGATCAAAGAATATCTCTTCTCAAATTCTATTCTCTATATCAGCAGTTCAGAATGGCATGGGAAAGAAAGGCTATATCACACCTAGACAGTTTTTTCAAATTATGCCTTTTACCTTCCCAACCAAGCGCTGATCTAGGCAGAATGACAACCACAAAATGAACTGTCTCATTCATTTCTCGCTGTTACTGCTCCATGAGAAGTCGTCCACTGCACCCTTGGACTATCTCACCAGCAACCAATCTCCTAGCTTAAATTTTTGGTTCCTAGCATTAAAAATGCATTTCCAAGGCCAATAGTGCAGCTCTGCAACTCTCTATTGCTTTGAGGCATTTCTTCCCTTTGAAAATACTTAAATGATTATTTATGCCTTGGAGCTTTGGCAGATGCAAGAAGCAAGGGGCACCAAAGTATGCATATTCTACGAGAAACTGAGTATAGAGGTTCAAAGGTCATGCTGAAGGAGGTCTCTATTCCTCTCCATCCCTGCTTTTGCAGTGTAGTTTCCAAACAAGTCTACTATAGCTGACACAGGGATGGTTCACCAGTGCTTAGAAAAAGAGAAATTGAATGGGGAAAAAAAAAAGCTACTTGAGTTATTTTGCACCATTTCTGAGTAGCTGGAAAATGTAGCTACACATTCTCCCTGATCCTCCTAGAGCTTCCTGGCAGCTGAATATACAAAAGAAAGCACTGACCATTCTATGAAAGTCAAAGACAATGACTCAGGTAGGATAAGGAGGGGATAAGGGAGCAATGAGGGCAGTCAATCCAACATCAGGCTAACAAATGGGCTGGAAAACACCCAAGAAGATTCACAAAGGGAACTGAGGGTCCTTTCTCCCTCCTCCTTTGAATGCTTTTTTCTATCATTCCTGATCTTGTTACTTAGCAAGCTTTGGCATTGTATTTAGCAACCTCAAACTCTGAGATCAAACAAAGACCAGCAAAAACTCTCCCTTACTTTGGGAAATGGGTGAGGATTAGAGTTCGTTTTTCAAGAGGCAGTTTATCTTTTTCTTGTCTTGCTTGTTCCAGGAGTTGTCGCCTCATAACGGTGAAGACCGAGCGAAGCAATGTTCTCCCAAACACCTGTGTGGTTTCATACCGAGGTAGACTGTCGCAGAACTGTGGAACGTTGCAGTAACACAGCCACCTGCAACAAGAAAAGTCAAGCATCATCGACATCCTGTAAACCCCCAGATCACTAACCATATCCAGTTAGGTTCATCTCATACTATTAACCACAGCAGAAAAAACTAGGCCTGCAATAACAAGCAACAATAGCCCTAATGCAAGTGGCTTGCCCTTACACCACCACTTGTGACTAATTCTGTTGAAATCAATCTATTCTGCAGCATCTGCAGTGAGTCCTGGAGTCGAACAGCAGCTGGAATCAAATTCCTGCTGTGCCACTTAACTAGCTGCATAGCTTTCAAAATTCAATTACGTTATTTAGCCTCTCTTTCCTTACCTGTAAAATGGGGACAACAATAATACCTACTTCATTGGGTTCTGGTGAGCATTAAATGAAATATTATATATAAAGTGAATACTATAACTGGAGTTTCTGGCACATTAACGGTAGTTTAAATAAAAGAAAAAATAAAGGAAAAGCTGAGGAAGCCCCTTTTTTGAAAGAATCAGAATTCACCACTTAGTCCTTTGAGTAAAATGTAAGATTTATTTAAAATGCCTACACAGCACTCATCGTAGCTTTGGTGGGAAGATAGCGATCTTTGGAACCATTTAAAACTCAGTCAAAATGCAGGAAGTAGTAAGTTTCCACCATCTGTCGCCTAGGTACATTTTTCAATGACTCAAACTCAAAGTCAAAAATGCACCTCAGAATCATTGCACGAGGCTGGAGGAAGACCCAGACCAGAGGGAAGCCAGGAGTTTTCTTGAGATCTGACCACAGTTTGAGGGTACACTGACAATAAAGGTCATCTAATTTAGAAAGTGCATTCAGCCAACATACAGTGGAGAGTGAAAGTGTAGTCAAAAACAAACCTCTTTTATTTTGTTTTCTTTCTTTTCTGAGATAGAGTCTCAATGTATCGCCCGACCTGGAGTGCAGTGGTGTGATCTCAGCTCACTGCAACCTCCATCTCCTGGGCTCAAGTGACCCTCCCACATCAGCCTGCCGAACAGCTGAGACTACAGGCATGCGCCACCACACCTGGCTAATATTTTTGAATTTTTTGTAAAGACAGGGTTTTACCATGTTGCCCAGGCTTGTCTCGAACTCCTGGACTAAAAAGATCCACCCACCTCAGCTTCCCAAAGTGCTGAGATTATAGGCATGAGCCACCAAACTCAGCCATATCTCTTTTTAATCTCCCAGAAGTGAAAGATGAATTTCCCAGGACCCAGTAACAAAAATATAACAGTAGTAGCCATGAAAGGTGGCACCAAACCAGGAAAAGGTCAAAAAGCGCTATTTCACGGATTTGTATTCCTTGAGAGCAGACCCAAATCATCCTTTTCTAGGAAAAGACTGCCTTCCAAAAATCAGACGTCTTCCCCATGCACTTTCCTTTTCTCCTTTAAAAATGGGAGGCACTTCTTCAATGTGCCCAAGTTGCTACAAAAAGCTCTCCATGAACGCTGAGCCCCTTAATGAAGAGAGGAATAATACAAATTTATTCAACCTCCTGACTTTTAAATCTTATTCTGTATTATAAAATATTTCTCCTGTATACGTGCTTATGGTGGCTGTGGCAGCAGTTCACCTTTGGAGAAAAAAAAAAAACTTTCATTAGTGTTAGTTCATCTCCCTGGATTCAAAATTAACCTAAAATTTCTGCTACCATTTCTATTTCTTCTCAACTTTTTTCCTTTAATAACTTACACCCAAATGTCATTTATGTTTACAATACTGAAGTGGGTATCTTAAGTGTTAATGTCATCTCTTGTCTCAAACTGTGATCTTGGTAGCAAAAAAAAATTAGAAAGTGCATTTATTTTGTAATTCATAAGGAGCTTCACATAGAAATTCATTGCTTTCAAAGCCAATTCTTTGCCAGATGTTAGTCTGTGGCAACTTAATTAGACTAAAAGAGTATTTGGGGCTAGCTGGGCATGCCATGGTGGCTCATGCCAGTCTCCCAGAGCTATGGGAGGCTCAAGCAGAAAGACTGCTTGAGCCCAGGAGTGCGAGACCAGCCTGGGCAACAGCGTAAGACCCCAATCTCTACAAAAAGTTTAAAAATTAGCCAGATGTACTGGCACATGCCTACAGTCCCAGCTACTTGGGAGGCTGAGGAGGTAGGATCGCTTGAACCTAGGAGTTCTAGACTGCACTGAGCTCATAGCTCAGTGCCACTGCAATGCAGCCTGGGTGACAGACTGACAGAATGAGACACTGAAACGCCATCTATCTATCATCTATCTATCTATCTATCTATCTATCTATCTATCTATCTATCTATCTGTGGCTGAGGGGAAGTCAGATCCCAAATAACTAGTAATGAAACTATAAATGTAGAGTTAAAAGTCACAAATCTTCCTATCAGAAGTTCAAATGGTGAGACTTAGGCAACCACAGGACTACCTGTAAGACTTAGTCCTGTCTTTCATGTCTTGGTTAACAATGGGAATACATTCTGAGAAATGAGTCAGGTGATTTTATCACAGTGCAAACACTGGAGAGTGTACTCACACAAACCTAGAGGGTAGAACCTACCATATACTTGGCCCCTAGGCTCTATGGCAGAGGTCTCCAACCTTTTTGGCACCAGGGATTGGTTTCATGAGAGACAATGTTTCCATGACTGGGGAGGAGGAGGGATGGTTTCCAGATGAAACAAACTGTTCTACCCCAGATCATCAGGCATTAGACTCTCGGAAGGAATACATAACCTAGATCCCTCACAAGCAGAGTTCACAATAGGGTTCACGCTCCTATGAGAATCTAATGCCACCACTGATCTGACAGGAGGTGGAGCTCAGGCTGCAATGCTCACTCGCCCACCACTTACTTCCTGCTGTGCGGGCCGGTTCCTAAAGAACTACGGGCCCATGGCGGTCCATGGCCCAGCGTTTGGGGACCCCTGCTCTATGCTGCAAACCTGTACAGCATTTTACTGTACTGAATACTACAAGCAACTGTAACATAATGGTAAATAATTGTGTATCTAAATATATCTAAACACACAAAAGTACAGCAAAAGTTTGGTATAATCTTACAGGACTACTGTCATTATATGTGGTCCACTGTTAACTAAAACATTGTTATGCAGAACACGACTAAATTTTAAAAATAACAAAATATATCCAATCTTCTGCAATGAAAAATTTAAAGATTTATTGTCCAGTAAAGCTTTCAGTGATGATGGGGATGGTTCTATGTCTGCGCTATCCAATACAGTAGTCACCAGCCACTGGTAGCTACTGAGCACTTGAAATGTGGCTAGCACAACTGAGAAGTTTAATTTTTTATTTTATTTAATCAATTTCAATTTTACTTTTAAATGGAAGCAGTGTAAAATGTTTTTCCATTAAATACAACTTGATTATTCTAGTAGGACTCCATTTAGGTTTAATTGTTTAAAATTTAGCCACTGAAAGATGTGTGAAAACTACACACAGAATTTGGCCAGGTGCAGTGGCTCACACCTTAATCCCAGGACTTTGGGAGGTTGAGGCAGGTGGATCACCTGAGGTCAAGAGTTCAAGACCACCCTGGGGAACATGATGAAACCCCATTTCTAGTAAAAATATAAACATTAACCAGGCATGGCAGCAGGTGCCTGTAGTCCCCACTACTCGGGAGGCTGAGGCAGGAGAATTGCCTGAACCTGAAAGGCAGAGGTTGCAGTGAGCTGAGATCATACCACTACACTCCAGCCTGGGCAATAGAGCAAGACTCCATCTCAAAAAAAAAGGAAAAAGCAAAATAAATGCTGGATTTGGAGGACTCAGTACCACCAAAAAAGTAAACATACATTCTTAATAATTTTTTACATTGGTTACAAGGTGAAACAATATTTTTGCAACTGTTTGTGTGTTTGTTTTTGAGACAGAGTGTTGCTCTGTGGTCTAGGCTGGAGTGCGGTGGCATGATCTTGACTCTCCGTAACATCTGCCTCCCAATTCAAGTGATTCTCCTGTCTCAGCCTTCCAAGTAGCTGAGATTACAGGCACGTGCCACCACACCTGGCTAATTTTTGTATTTAATATAAAAACATAAAAATAATATATTATTGGCCAGGTGTGGTGGCTCACACCTGTAATCCCAGCACTTTTGGGAGGCCAAGGCAGGCAGATCACTTGAGCTCAGAAGTCATGACAAGACTGGCCAACATGGTGAAACCTCGTCTCTACGAAAAACACAAAAATTAGCCAAGTATGGTGGCGCATGCCTATAATCCCAGCTACTCGGGGAGTGGAGGCAGGAGAATCGCTTGAACCCAGGAGGCAGAGGTTGCAGTGAGCCAAGATTGCACCACTGCTCCATCCTGGGTTACACAGCAAGACTCCATCTCAAAATATATATATTTAATTATACATAGACATATGTATAATTAAAAACAATTTCCTGTATCTATTCATTTTATATGTAGCTACTAGAAAATTTTAAATTACACATTGGCTTGCATTTTGGCTCATATCATAAATCTATCGGACAGTGCTGATTTAGAGTCTAAAGGGCATTTCCATCTGAGGAGAGATCTACAGACTTCTAAGGCTCTAAGACTGACATTTCTTCTGCTATAAAGATGATAGGTTATAAATATTACCACAAAATCACAAAAAGTTATCCAAAATTGTTTAACAGGTTATTCAATCTTCCCAGGGTAGAAGAAGACAGCATAGATTGTTACTAGCTAGTAAAAATTTTCAAGTAATAGGTTCTCATTCATTTCCTCAGAGTCATTTTATAGACCTCGATTTATACTTTTCAGTTTTTTCTTAACTTCCAAGATTAATCTTATTTTGTAATCTGTAAAATACACAGTAGATAAGAAGGAGGCTGAGTCTGTGTGTGTGTGTGTGTGTGTGTGTGTGTGTGTGTGTATGTGAGAGAGAAACAGAGTGAGTGTGTGTGTGTCTGTGCATACGTGTGTGTGTATTTCTGGTGTTTTTTTTAACAAATTGATATTATTACTGCACGTAATGAGACAAAAAGAAAGAAATGAACATGCATGGGCATATGCATTCTTCCAAAGAGATAACTGTAGGAAAAGATTTTACCTACATGACAGATTTCAGGTCTACCGAAAAGAAGAAAATGATAGTTTATTCATTTTGTATGTCTAATAAAGATGGTAATTGCATGCTATTTTCTGACTCCCAGATTTTTCACACCATCATGATGATCTGTAATCTCTGTGAATAGAATTAAACAATGTGAATACAGAAGACCGTATCATTCTACTGACTTGCTGAACTGAAAATCCTCTGGTTTTCAGGAATAAACTGACCTGCCCTAGTTCACAGGGACTGAGGGCCAGTTACTATTCAAGTCCAGACTAGACGTCAGATCTCCTGTCTCCCAGTGTTCTTTCCATGCTTCCTGATAAATTCTGTTCTCGACTTACATGTCTAGTAATGAATGCTCAGTGCACACGACAATAGGCTAAATGTCACAGAATAATGGCTATATAAAACTGTTTCCCCAAAAACAAGTTAGTTCGAGCTAACCTGCTATGTATTTTCTGTTTTTTTTTTTTTTTTAAAGACAGGGTCTTGCTCTGTCGCCCAGGCTGGAATGCAGTGGTAGGATCATGGATGGCTCCATGCAGCCTTGACCTCCCGGGCTCAAGCAATCCTCCCACCTCAGTCTCCAGAGTAGCTGGGACCACAGGCACACGCCACCACACCCAGCTAGTTTTGTTTTTTTTTTTTAAGAGATGAGGTCTCACTCTGTTGCCCAGGCTGGGCTTGAACTCCTGGGCTCAAGTGATCCTCCCACCTCAGCCTCCCAAAGTTGCTGGGATTACAGGCATGAGCTACTGCACCCAGCCTCTCTGTATTCTTTTTTTTTTTTTGAGACGGAGTTTTGCTCTTGTTACCCGGGCTGGAGTGCAATGGCACCATCTCGGCTCACCGCAACCTCCGCCTCCTGGGTCAGGCAATTCTCCTGCCTCAGCCTCCTGAGTAGCTGGGATTACAGGCACGCGCCACCATGCCCAGCTAATTTTTTTTGTATTTTTAGTAGAGACAGGGTTTCACCATGTTGACCAGGATGGTCTCGATCTCTTGACCTCGTGATCCACCTGCCTCGGCCTCCCAAAGTGCTGGGATTACAGGCTTGAGCCACCGCGCCCGACCGCCTCTCTATATTCTTATGAAACATCTCCCAAATGTGGGAGTAAGCTTTAACTTTCAGAAGTTCTACACAACTCAAAATCTAAGACTAATTACTTGCCACTTTCCTTCAGCAGACTGTTGGTCAGCTGTATTTTAAGAAGTCATAACCTCTGACACTTTCTTTTCAGGTTATTTCTTCATGGAATTATATTAGTGTACTATCGTGAAATTCAGAAACTTCAAAATATTTGCCCACTTTTTTTTCTAAAACCATAATGCTTTCTGGGAGTACATATAATGTACAGTTAACATACACTTATATAAGAATATATAGGCTGGACGTGGTGGCTCATACCTGTTATCCCAGCACTTTGGAAGGATGAGGCAGGCAGATCACCTGAGGTTAGGAGTTCGAGACCAGTCTGGCCCACATGGCAAAACCCCATCTCTACTAAAAATGAAAAAATTAGCTAGGCATGGTAGAGCACACCTGTAATTCCAGCTACTCGGGAGGCCAAGGCAGGAGAATCACTTGAACCCAGGAGGTGGAGGTTGCAGTGAACCAAGATCGCGCCACTGCACTCCAGGCCTGGGCAACAGAGCAAGACGCCATCTCCCCCACCAAAAAAATATATATACCTATATATAATTTTTCCCTTATTCAGAACAGAGAAGTTATTTAAGCAGTACTACTGTTCAGTCTACTTTTACTTTTTTATGGAATAAATCTTTACAAGTTAGCTCTGTCATCAACACAAACATTTTCTAAGTCCATTCTTTCCACAAAGAATCCTCTTCAACTTCTTAACTTCATTTTCAGGCTGATGTACTGCAAACATTTTCAGCACACCTTTGTTCTAATTTTTACAGTAACTGCTGTTAAGTTATAAGCTGAATCAGCATTATAGGTCCTGAGGTTCTCTTACAGCAACATCAAGATAAGGCCTGCTGGTGCCTGCAGCCTGTAATATTACCCATTTTTTTAGAAGATCACTATCAGTGAGACATCATGCTGTGGTGGTGTGTGGGGTTTTTTTTTAATCCCCCATGTGGTTTGGCAGTGAGGTTTTACTCTGAAACAATTATTGCTTCTCCTAATTTTCACAGGTTGTTCCTCTCTACTTCCCTTTCCTCATCAACATGATGTGATGGTGGAGAAGCAGGGTAGGTGGGTGTCACCTACCTTCATTTCCTTATTTCTTATTAATAGGGACTCTTGGTCTACATTTCATCTAGAAATCAGCAGGTTTCAGAACTCATCAGGGCATATTCATTTCAGTTTCTCTCAGCAAGTTTCTCTTTTCCATTGTCTGACTTCACTCTTTGCCTTCAGCTGTTGGCTCAGGATGCTGGGCTATAAAAGACTCTTCTGCTGTTTTTCTGGTCCCTGCTATCTTAATTTCTAAAGTGATATTCAAATAATTACACACTCACTCAATTATACAAAGGCTTTAGCTTAATAGCCCCACGCTGGTGAGTTTTAGAGAACAATGTGCATGGGAGGAAAATGATGATGAGCATCTTCCCAGCACCTGCTCTGTGTAGTCAGAAACTACATACAAACCATCCATGAAATACTCACAAAACTCATGACACTTGGATCTAAAAGGAGGTCTCTTTAGACTCGTCTAAAGCTCACGTAACGAGGGAGAGATGGACACACACCATTCAAAACCAGCGCTCATCCAAACCAATTTTTATTTTTACTACTACTTATGAATAAATAAGTATTCATAAGTGCCATCAATTTCTTTATAATTCCCAAGGGCTTCCTTGCATTTTTCTTCTGTTTTCTAAAATATCATAGCTGGGCACAGTGACTCACACATATAATCCCAGCACTTTGGGAGGGCAAGGTGGGAGGATCACTTGAGGTCAGGAGTTGGAGACCAGCCTGAGCAACATAGTGAGACCCTGTCTCTACAAAAAAATAAACAAATAGCCAGACATGGTGGCATGTGCCTGTAGTCCCAGCTACTCAGGAGGCTGAGATAGATGAATTGCTTGAGTCTAGGAGGCTGAGACTACAGTGAGCTATGATTATGCCACTGCACTCCAGCCTGGGATACAGAATGAGACCCCATCTCCAAAAAAAACAAAAATAAAAATAAAACAAAATATAGTAATGTCTCCCAAGCTGCTTCACAATTAGTTCTCCTTTTTCTTAATGAAATAGTTATTTTCTCTGTTAAAAGTGGCAAATGTATTCAGGGCCTTGGCTTTGACAAATATTCAGCTTTGTCAGTTGTTTACAGATGGCGTTAAAATATATATATATATTTTCAAGCGACTTATCGTCTCAACTCTTACTATAAACAAGAGTTTCAATAATATAGCAGAGTTTCAATAATATAGAGAACTATTGTTAATGTAAAATCCTAAAATGGCAGATACAGAAATAAAAATACAATCTAAAATCTTATTTTGAAGAAATCTGCAATTCCTATAAACATCAATTACTAAGGGAAAAATATAACTGAAATTGCATATATTGTCAATGTGGGGAGAAAGAGAGAAAAAGGTTGTGTTACACATGAAATTAGGTCAATGACAGAGAGAAAAGCTTATTTTAAATTCTACCATTCTTCCATGTTATCTGCTGTTACAGAAAATAACCTGGGCACAAGTGGTCTTGACAGGCTATCAAAAGACACTACTGCCTACTTTAAATCAGGAAAAAGATATGCACTAAAGCTCCCTAATATCCCCCGATGCAAGCTTGATGCGCCTCTAAAATATAAACAGAGAAAAGTGAAAAAAAAGTTGAAAAGAATGGATGACCCAAGTCACACTACTACAGATGAGAATAAATGTAGGTCATTATATTTTGTATGGTACAAGTTTAAGATTTGTAAAACCAATTCTATTATTCTGCAGGAAATAAGCAGTAAAAATAAATTTCCACTTTAGAAGAAAATATGTTAAATCCAAGACTATTTACAGAGAGTGTGAATGTCCAGCAATAAAGAGATAGTTAGGTAAATTGTGGTAAATCAACTCAGTGGACTATAATGGAACCTGTGAAATGTTTGGTAAGATGCTAAGTGAAGAGACATAAAGGCTACAAAATTCTATATTTTCTTTCATTATAACTAATGTAAAATGTTATTTAAAGGTACAAAAACTGGAAGATAATATGTATAATGATATCAGTTCTATCACAGTTCTGGAAATAGAACCATAAAAAAAATTTTTTTTTTTTTTTTGAGACAGTATCTCACACTGTTGCCCAGGCTGGAGTGCAGTGGTGTGATCTTGGCTCACTGCAACCTCTGCCTCCTGGGTTCAAGTGATTCTCCTGCCTCAGACTTCTGAGTAGCTGGGATTACAGGTATGTGACACCATGCCGGCTATATTAGTAAAGATAGGGTTTCACCATATTGGTCAGGCTGGGCTTGAACTCCTGACCTCAAGTGATCCACCCACCTTGGCCTCCCAAAGTGCTAGGATTATAGGCATGAGCCATCGTGCCCGGCCTAAAATAATTCTTCAATTCCATTGCATTTTTTGAGTGAGGGCTCTAATTAATTTTAGAGTTACAGTGTAGCTATCTAGTCAGCAATATTCAATAGACAAGTAACACAAGCCACATATGGATTTTAAATTTTCTAGTAGCCACACTGGAACATTGGAATGGTCAAAACAGGCAAAACTAACTTTATGTTTTATTTAATCCAATATATCCAATGTACTATGATTGCTACATGTAATCAATATTTTAAAACTATTAATGAGCAATTTTAAACTCTTTTTTGGGCCAATCTTAGAAATCTCAATTCAAACTAGCCACATTTTCAAGTGCTCACATGGCTAGTGGCTATCATATTGGGTATAGATGATTTACATCCCTCACCGCTCAACATATTGAGACAGTAATGAAAAGTAGGAATTTGCAAGTTAAATTATAAAGACATTTTCTCGAGTCATAATGATAACTGGGCAGCCCTGTACTTAGAGTCAAATAGCAATTTTATGTCTGTAACATGCTTTATGGAGCCAAAGGGAAAGAACTTGCCATCTGATTACCTTGTATAGTTCTCTTTGTATCCAGAAATATCATCATTGGGAGATCGCAGTCTTCGTTGAGATGGTGCCTCCAGATGCCAATAGTTTATGCGGTTTAGGAACATTTTTGCCAGCTCAACTATCGTTTGCCTTTCTTTTGCTGGCAGGTGACTAAATTTGTACTGTACAAAGTTATTCACGCCCTTAAAAAGAGGGAAAGCAGATTCTTCATGCAGCTATGCAATCACACTAATTCTGAACACCCACACAGTCAGCACGATTGGTGGTTATTAGCAAAAGAACAGACATTTCTCTATTCATAAAAAAATCTCTTCCTTTTCCCTAAAAGAAAACAGCAATCCCCAGAGGGAATCTTGCCTCAGATCAGAGTGGATGAAAAGTGATAAGACAGAGAGGCTGTGAGTTGTGATTCTATGCCTGCTGATATCCTGAAGCATTAAGAAGAAAATCAAAACCATGGACTGAAACGGTCAAAACCCCTGAAACAAGAAAATACGGCTTTTGTGTAGAATAATTCTTGCTTCACTATCAGCAGAGTAGCCTACATATAATATAGTTCTTAGAGAAATATTATGTTTTTACATTATAAAAATGCTAATCAAAAGGCTGCTATCATGACTACTACGGAACTAAACAACTAAAATTTAAACTCTTTACTGTCATTCGTTTGGAGCCAATAAGCTTACCAAAATACATATATCATTCAAAATTATGTGCTTTTTAAAAAAACAGTTGATTAATTTAATTCCACAGAATATTCCCATCTCATCTAATTTCAAATAAAACAGCAACAAATTCTTATTTTATAGAGTTTGGAGGCAAAATAAAATTTACTGAAAACTGACTGATAAAAATGCATTTATTTTTAAGGACTCTGGGATCATGACTTCAGTAGTCATTCTCATCAAAACAATCAGTCCAGAGTGTTTCTGTTTAGCCAAACAATGAAAGGCCAAAAAAGTGATACTAATGAGCGATACTGACAACACCTAACAAAAAAAAACTCTTTACATTTTAACAGATTCCCTGAGTGAAATGGCTTCTTTCCAGGAATCATAACGTAGCAGGAAGTCAATTTCTAAGTATAAAATCTCATTTCTTTTTTGCTTTCTTTGCTTGACTTACAATGTTTTTCACATTGCTACTAAATTCCCTCACCTCAATAGGCTTTCTCAGACAGTGCCAAGCAAAAGGACAAAGACTTCATTTTAAAGCATCAACAACAAGAAAAAGCACATTTCATGTGTTCTTACAAATGACATGTTCTACCTAATTTTTTTCTTCCCCAAACACACAGTGGATCCTGAGTATATTAACAACCCTAAAAGGCAAAAGCTAGATCAAATTAGGTGTACACCTCTGATCCAAAGCATCCGGGACAATTTCTACAGACTGGTGAACAACTCTAAGCTGGGTATGGAGGAGGTGAGCAGTAGCTAGAGATGTAAAAGGAGGATTAAAAGATTTCTTCAGCCTTAAGGCAATAAAAAGAGGACTTTTTAAAATCTTTTTACCTGTTCAATGCTAGGTTTTTCAAATGGGGGTTTCTTTTCCAAAGAGCCTTCAACCACAGGTTTTCCTCTTTGTAAAATAGACTTTCTCAAGAGCTGAAAAGAAATCATCAAAAAAAAAAAAAGTAAGTGGTATGTCTCTCTCTCTCTCCTCTTCCTCTCTCTCTCTCTCTCTCTCTCTCTCCTCTTCCTCTCTCTCTCTCTCTCTTCCTCTCTGTCTCTCTCTCTCTCTCTCCTCTTCCTCTCTCTCTCTCTCTCTTCCTCTCTGTCTCTCTCTCTCTCTCTCCTCTTCCTCTCTCTCTCTCTCTTCACACAGCCTTTAAAGGAAGTTATCATATTCTATTTATCTTAAACAAGTATAAACAAATCCTTAAGTCAATAAAATGGGTAACTGTCAGGAAACCCAAACTGGCCTTCATGTCAACAGCCAGAGTTATGAAGAACTGGACACCTTTGATGTTCTGGGCAGCCTAGACCACCCATGCTGGTCCACCAGACACCACTGTCCCATTTGCTTCCCTCTTCTCCCTGCTGTTTCTGGCTCTCCATTGACCCAGAGGCCTGGTGTGCAACCCTACACACTTGGCACATGCCCACCCAGGCCACTGTAGGTGTGCTGAAGCTCCAGAGGATCTTATTTAAAGACCTGAAAGGCCGAGATCTATTCTGCACAAAGGAGGCCAGGAGACAGGAGCTGTCAACAGCAGCTGCATGGCATATGCATCATCTAGAGACCAGACTCTTTGGGACGGAAGTCTGCAGAGCTCTCAATTGGCAACTTTCACTATTGCAGTCTTTTTTTCATTTCCCTTCCATCCGTAGAATGCAGGCCAACTGTTCTGGCATCTTAATGCCCACAAAACAAAAACACTGCTCTTAATTCCTGCCACTGGAATTTAAAGCTCTCAAAGAGCAAACAGAAAAGGGAACACAAAGCCACTTAACCAAGAACAACACTGAAAATAAATTTGATACTGAAATTCTTTTTTTTTTTTCTTTTTTTTTTTTTTTGAGACGGAGTTTCGCTCTTGTTACCCAGGCTGGAATGCAATGGTGCGATCTCGGCTCACCGCAACCTCCGCCTCCTGGGTTCAGGCAATTCTCCTGCCTCAGCCTCCTGAGTAGCTGGAATTACAGGCACGCGCCACCACGCCCAGCTAATTTTTTGTATTTTTAGTAGAGACGGGGTTTCACCATGTTGACCAGGATGGTCTCGATCTCTTGACCTCATGATCCACCCGCCTCGGCCTCCCAAAGTGCTGGGATTACAGGCTTGAGCCACCACGCCCGGCTCTGAAATTCTTTATCTTCAATCTTTGCTTGAATCTTCTGTACCTTTTATTATTATTTTTTTAATCTTCTGTAACTTTTACATGTGGATCAGTTAGATATGGCCATGCATTTATTTAAGTAACATCCTTCCCTCCTTCCTCTGCTTACTGCGTTTTCAGTAGAAGCAAAACATGGAAACTATTCTCTCAAGAGTAAATGGAAATGAATGAACCACCTAGGCTGAAGATGACTATGTCTCACCACTGAACTGTGTCTTACAAGGGCCTCAACTCCTTCCAGGGATGCCATACAAATTATGAGTATGGGTCATTTGTTCATCCTTTCAAGTATTATGCCCATCTTTATAAAAGCAAATTTGCAATAAAGATAAGTCATTGTATATGTTTCCAAAAATATCTAAAGATTGGTGATAAAATTTAAATACAAATAATTCTGGTTGCTTAAATTTTTCCCCCAGTTAAATTATAAGACCATTTGGAAACTTGGCCCATTGGGGGTTTCAATTTGGAGGTAAACTGATGGATTGTGGAGATGCTGAACTTCAGTTTAGAAGATGATGAAGCTGGGATAAGTGAGCATATAAAAAAGTTATTAATAGTGGCAAGCATTTGCATCCTTACTTTCACGAGACAGTCTTCACAGTTCTTCATATATATTATCTCATTTAATACTCATAACAACCTTTTGAGGTAGGTGCTACTATTAACAAAGCAGATTTACTCGCCCAAAGTCACATTTAGTAAGGGATAGAGTGAAGTTTTAAACCCACATAGTTAGACTCCAGAGCCACATTTGCAGGCACTAGCAGCTTTCCACTGGGTTTATGTTCAACAACTAAGCCTGAATTTTCTTTTTTAAACTGGGACGTTGTCTCACTCTGTCACCCAGGTTGGAGTGCAGTGGTGCAAACTCAGTTCATGGTAAACTCCACCTCCCAGGCACAAGCAATTCTTCTGCCTCAGCCTCTCAAGTACCTGAGATTTACAGGCGTGCACCACCACACCTGGCTAATTTTTGTATTTTTAGTAGAAACAGGGTTTTACCATGTTCACCAGGCTGGTCTTGAACTCCTGACCTCAAGTAACTGGCCTGCCTCAGCCTCTCAAAGTGCTGGGATTACAGGTGTGAGCCACCATGCTCAGCCTAAGACTGAAATTTTTTAATGCTACTAAAATATATAACACGTTCTCACTTTAATTATTGACCCATGAGACACAGGAGCTGCCTTTCTCTTTTTTCACTTTTAAAAAATCATGGGCCAGGTGCAGTGGCTCATGCCTATACTCCCAGCACTTTGGGAGGCCAAAGGGAGCAGATCACTTGAGGACAGAAGTACAAGACCAGCCTAGCCAACAATGTGAAACCCTATCTCTACTAAAAATACAATCATTAGCCAGCCATGGTGGTGCACACCTGTAGTCCACCTACTTGGGCGGCTGAGGCAGGAGAATCACTTCAACTCAAGAAGTGGAGGTTACAATGAGCTGAGATCGTGCCACCACATTCCAGCCTGGATGACAGAGTGAGACTGTCTCAAAAAAACTAAAGTTTAACTTAAAAATTTAATCATTATTTGTTTTGTTTTGGTTTGTTTTTAGGAATTGCCTTTCAGAAGATAAGGAATAGATTATGTATAACTCATTTGCCCAAGAATAGTATTTTTTGCAGGAGGTCGGGAGAACGCTGAATATTTTGGATTGTGTTTTCACAAGCAAATATATTTGCACTGTTATTTTAAGATGAAGGAGAAAGACAGAGAAGATGTACTTTAAAGCAGAGCAATGCTTTCTGGCATGTTTGGTTGGTTATAAAGTAAGAGGAGGCTGACAGGATGGAAACCTTGACACCACCTTCACTTCCAACAGGGTAGTGGGGAGCTGCCAGGGAGCATAGTTCCAAGACAAATAATAGCTGGAGTCATGCAGACCTTGTTTTTCTTCAACTAAGACCTTTTTCCAAACAAGCTCTAAACACTATGAACCCGCCAGGGTTCAAGCTGAATGACTCAAGCCTCACAGCCACATCAACAAGCTGTCACCTGCATGCCTAAAGTGGTCCAGTACCTGTTAATGGCTGTGGGGAATCCAGTTATCCATATCCTCTCCCTTACCTCCCCCAATACTTTTCTTTTTAAAGTTAATATTCCCAAATTTAATATCTACCAAATTTTAAAAATATGATTCTACCTCCCATTTCTATCTCCTAACCACCCAAAAAAACCCATTAGTACAATAAAAGACAAAAGTTAATCAAAAAGGGCAGGCAAAATTATGAATCAAATAAGTTCAGACAAAGCAAAAGAAAAAAGTTTACCACTGTATTACAGAACGAAAAGAAAAAAGAAAGAAAAAAGCTAAAGGAATTGGGTACGAAATTTGCACTAAGAGTCCTAGCAGCCAAAGCAAAAGAGGAAACTCACTGGAAAATTTAGCTATTTTTGTCATATAAAAATGAAGCACGAATAAATATAAATGAGTTGAAGAAGAGTATTTCCAAAAACGAAGTACAATGCCTTTTATCAAAAGAGGCAAACTTTTCCTACCCATAAGCTCTGAATGCTTTTGTTTTGCTTTTAACATCCTTGTAAGGGTTATACAATACAACATAATCTGCAATGCCCTCAATAGCAGGTTTATTTTTTTTAAGGTTATTCTTTCTGGCAGCCTCCTTTATAGATCTATTTTTGGCAACCTGAAGTTTTGCTATCCATTTTCACCACCAGTTTCCCTCCCACCTCCATTAGTCCTGGCTCTAATCAGAAACTTGAGGAGATATACGTCTTTGGGAAGGGAACAGATATGATCCACTGGAGTTGAGCTAGAGCCACTGAAGAGGTAGCTATGGGGAATGGTAGCAATAATCAGTGACTGGTGTCGATGAGAAACAGATAACAGTGGCTAAGATACCAAAATAAACTTTGAATATCTTGATTCTTCCTCTTAAAGCACTAGAGATAGGACTTACAGGCACTCCTCCAACTACACCTCCTCCCACCCATTCCTCTGCTAGCTGGGCT
Organism: Saimiri boliviensis; assembly: GCF_048565385.1. Taxonomy (NCBI): domain Eukaryota; kingdom Metazoa; phylum Chordata; class Mammalia; order Primates; family Cebidae; genus Saimiri; species Saimiri boliviensis. The sequence goes on along the minus strand of NC_133457.1, from coordinate 35,902,272 downwards.
CAACCACATTGCCCTCCCTTGATGTTCTGATATCACTTCAAGTTCTCTTAATGCATGGCCTAAATTCCTGTCCCTCCCTCTGCCTGGTAGGCTCTTTACCCAGCACTTTGCACAGATGGCTCCTCTCTCCCACTCAGGTTTCTGCTCAACTGCCGTCTCCTCAGAGAGGCTATCCTAACTGACCTTCTTCACTGGCATGTACCCAACTCACCACCATCCCTGCCATTCTGATTCCACTTATCCTACTCTTTTGCTCTTCAGAACACTTATCTCCACCTGCAAAGATATTATTGACTTGTTGACTGTCTTTTCTACTGAAATGTATACACCATGAGGAGAAGAACTCTGTTTTACCCACTCACCTATCCCTCATGCCTACATTAGTGCCACATGCAGAGGAGATATGCAATAATATTTATTGGGTGTGGATGGAAAAATCTATTTGTATATGCAAATCAAGATACTCAACTTTGCATACAAGTGTGAAAGCTCTCAAAGAGAATGATGTGTTCAAAGTACGGTGGGTCATTTTAGAAAATCCATCATGAAGAAACGTTATGCTTCAGCAACCTCTGAGGGCAAAATGTACCATGAGCTGACAGCCTTCACACCCATGACCTGGCATATGGAGACTGAGCACATTTGAATAATGAGAGAAAATGTTTTTAAAATGTTAAAATCTCACCTTAAATAGGTAGAAATAAACTTGTTTGGTATCTGCATCTTCTTCCTTGTGGACACAGGTAAAGAGATATTCCACATCCAACACTATTCCCAGGAGTCTGTTCATTTCTTCCTCTGACACATTCTCCAGGTGGGAAACATGAGCAGCTTATGATAAGATCAAAGACACATACGTAAGAACTCAATTGGAAACCAAACATTTCCCATCTTAAAATAGAAGATTCTTATTAATCTTACCATCAATCCTTTTGGCTCATTGGGAATAAGAGAAAATTTCTGAACTCCTATGGGATTGAAGTATTCCCACAAAATCTACCTATAATTGAGAGACTACCATGTTCTTGACCCTTAGGCTCCCCATCCAACATTAAAAACGGGGTGGTGGCCTGTGTATGCAAATAATGTATATTTTAAGATCCAGGACTGGTAGCACCAAGACTGGTCCTGATAGGGTCACATTCTTAGATTTCCATATAAGCAAATTATCCACCACGTCAAGAGGGTTCTCTACGGTCCTAGTCATAGATGCAGGATTTCGAAGTTGGTGGTTCAGAGGTGCAGAAAACCAAGCTCCCTAAAGGTGTAGCTCTAAGTCCTGTGAAGAGTTCATTTGCCAAAGAATATAATAATAGCGTAAAGACTGAATGAGACACGCTAAAACCTCATTGTGCTGCAAAGTCCCCAAGTCCTGTTTTAACTTGAGATTCAACATCCCCCATGGTCCGGCTGCAAACCTACTTTTGAACCTTTGTTCTGTTGTCTTACTATAGCTTTGGGACCTATCCATCGACCCTCTCCTCACCTGTCACTTTGTGATCTCTGCTACTCAAATACAGTCCAAAGGATACTGCATTTAATCCCCAATCTGATGAAGTTGGTATTAGTAACTTCATTTTACAATTGAGGAAACAAAGGCTCTGATATGGTTTGGCTCTGTGTCCCCACCCAAATGTCATCTCGCATTGCAATCCCCACACATCAAGGGAGAGACCTGGTGGGAAGTGATTGGATCATGGAGGCGGTTTCCCCCATGCTGTTCTCATGAGATCTGATGGTTTAAAAGTGTTTGGCAGGTCCCTCCTCACTCTCTCTCTCATTCTCTCATTATCTCTCTCTTTCTCTCTCTCTCTCTCTCTCTCTCTCCCTCCCTCCCTCCCTCCTGTTGCCATGTAAGACTTGCCTTGCTTCCCCTTTACTGTTCACCATGATTTAAGATTCCTAGGGCCTCCCCAGCCATGTGGAACTGTGAGTCAATTAAACCTCTTTTCTTTATAAATTATCCAGTCTCAGGTAGTTCGTTATAGCAGTGTGAAAATGGACTAACACGGGCTTAGACAGACTAAATATTGTTTCATCAAATGTCACTCACCCAACGAGGCAGAGCTAGGGTTTGAAACTCAAGAAGGTTTGACCCAAATTCTAAAGCACCCACAAATGTATTTTTTAAATTACATGACTCACTTCAAGTCCCTTTTCACTTGAAAAAGGATCTCCAGATAAACCATCTAATAATCACTCACTAGCCCAGGAACTCCTCTGTGCTGAAATCATGTCTTTTACTTCTGTTATCCCCAATATCTATTACTACATTTGCCAAGTAATAGGAGGCAGTGCTTCAGAAATGATCCTCTTAGGTACAGCTCCGAGTGTGCTGGCTTAAAAATGCTTGAACATTAAGTGCTTGAAATGATTTTTAAAGAAAGATTAAAATATGTTAAAAAAAAAAGTAATAGATTCTCCTCATTTTTTTTAAAGGGACATGAAACTAAAGGCTATTGAGGAATATCTGTTAGGTGCTGGACACAGGTCAATCTACTCTGGAGACCATGATGCTCTCGCCATTGAGCCACAATGCTCAGTCAGAAGCCTGGGATAGAGGATGCTGCTAAGATCCACCTATCTAGCCCCTCTTCTTACCCCAACTCCTGGCTTTCAACTACCAGCAGCACCATTCTTCTGCCAAATGGGTTTTCTTACCACTGTAACCTACTCTGCCACCTACATGCTCCTCAAGAGCAGCTCTTAGCCAAAGACTAAGGAAGTTAGTATATACTCATTTCCTTCCTCTTCAGGTGGAATAACTCTGAGATACATGTTCTACACCAGCTCCTACTTTTTCCACAATAGAATTAAGCACCAGTTGCCCACGGTGAGAGCTGGCTTAGTAATTCACTCTTTACTGGCCACCTTTTCCTTATTGTTTCACTTTTCACTCCCCTGTTCTCAACCCAAATAAACTACTTGCACTGAAATCCTTGTCGTCTCAGAATCTGTTTCTTGGGGAGCTCAAACCAAGATATATAAACAAATATATTTTCAGAAAGTTAAGAGGATTAAATAGCCAGTGGTAGGGGATCCTGAAGGAGCAGGAGTAGCTATGTTTATATCAGACAAAACGGACTTTATGTCAAAAACCGTAAAGAGAGACCAAAAAGGGCATTACATCATGATAAAGAGATCAATTCATCAAGAGGATATAAAAATTGTAAATATATATGTACCTAATATCACAGCACTTAATGTTTGTTGTAAATATATATATTATATATATAATGTAAAGCAAACATTAATAAATCTGAACTGGGTACAGTGGCTCATGCCTGTAATCGCAGCACTTTCAGAGGCCAAGGTGGGTGGATCATTTGAAGTCAGGAGTTAAAGACCAATGGGGACAACATGATGAAACCTCCTCTCTACTAAAAATACAAAAAATTATCTGGATGTGGTGGCACATGCTTGTAATCCCAGCTACTTGGGAGGCTGACAGGAGAGGATCACTTGAACCTGGGAGGTAGAGGCTGCAGTGAGCCTAGATCATGCTACTGCACTCCAGCCTAGGCAACAGAGCAACACTCCACCTCAACAACAACAACAAAAATAGATCTGAAAGGAGAGATACAACGAAATACAATAATACTAGGGGACTTCAATATTACACTTTCAACAATGGATAAATCATTTATATAGAAAATCAATGAGAAAGCACTGGATTTGAACTATAAAGAAAATGGGGCTGGGTATGGTAGTTCACACCTGTAATCCCAGCACTTTGGGAGGCTGAAGTCGGTAGATCATGAGGTCAGGAAGTCAAGATCAGCCTGGCCAACATGGTGAAATCCTGTCTTTACTAAAAATACAAAAATTAGCCAGGCATGGTGGTGGGTGCCTGTAATCCCAGCTACTTTTGGGAGGCTGAAGCAGGACAATCACTTGAACTCAGGAGGCAGAGGTTGCAGTGAGCCAAGATCACACCATTGCACTCCAGCCTGGGTGACACAGTGAGACTCTTTCTCAAAAAAAAAAAAAAAAAAAGAAACAAAGAAAGAAAATTGAATTAACGGGCATATATAGAACATTCCATCTAATAACAGTAGAATACACATTCTTCTCAAGTACACATGGAATTTACTCTAGGAACGGTAAGATGACAGACCACAAAACAAGTCTTAACAAATTTTAAAAGACTAAAATCATACTAAGTATCTATTCTGACCACACTGGTAGAAAAGTATTAGATTGGTGCAAAAATAATTGTGATTTTTGTCATTCCTTTCAATGGCAAAAACCACAATTATTTTGGCACCAACCTATATAAATCATTAACAGGAGGAATTTTGGAAAATTTACAAATACATGGAAATTAAACAGCATGCTCCTGAACAACCAATGGATCAAAGAAGAACTTAAAAGGGAAATTTAAAAATATCTTAAGACAAACAGATGTGGAAATACAACATACCAAAACTTAGGAAATGCAGCAAGAGCAGTTCTAAGAAAAAAGCTTATGGCAATAAATGCCCACATTAAAATATAAAAAAGATCTCAAATAAACAATCTAATGTTACACCTCAAAGAACTAGAAAAGGAAAAACAAACTAAAGTCCAAAGTTAGTAGAAAGAAGTAAGCAAAAAAGATAAGAGCAGAAGTAAATAGAAACTAGAAAAACAATAGAAAAGATCAACAAAACTAAAAGTTGGTTTTTTGAAAACATTTTTTTAAATGGACAAACTTTTAGCTGGACTACAAAAGAAAAAAAAGAGAAGACTCAAATACGAAATTAAAAAGGAGACATTCTAACTGATACTACAGAAATACAAAAGATTAAAGAGATTATAATGAACAATTATGTCAATAAATTGGATAATCTAAAAGAAATGGATAAATTTGGGGAAATGTACAACCTACCAAGACAAAATCATGAAGATACAGAAAATCTGAACAAACTAATAACAAGTAAGGAAGTTGAATCAGAAATTAAATAAAAAGTCTTCTGTCATGGAAAAGCCCGGAACCTGATGACCTCACAACTGAATTCTACCAAACATTTTAAAAACAACTAATACTAATTCTCAAACTCCCCAAAAAGCCCAAGTGCAGTGGCTCATGCCTGTAACCCCAGCACTTTAGAAGGCTGAGGTAGGAGAATTGCTTAAGTCTAGGAGTTCAAGACCAGCCTGGACAACATAGTGAGACCCCGTTTCTATAAAAAATAATAAAGTAGGCAGGTGTGGTGTCACATGCCTGTAGTCCCAGTTACTCAGGAGGCTGAGGCAGGAGAATCATTTGAACCCAGGAGGCGGAGGCTGCAGTGAGCCAAAATTGTGCCACTGCACTCAAGCCTGGGTGACAGAGCAAGGGTCTGTCCCCCAAAAAAAAAAGAAAAAAAAAAAAGTCCAGACGTAATGGCTCACACCTGTAATCCTAGCACTTTGGGAGACTGAGGGGGGCAGATCACAAGATCAGGAGTTAGAGACAGCCTGACTAACATGGTTAAACCCTGTCTCTACTAAAAATACAAAAATTAGCTGGGCGTGATTCCACGCACCTGTAATCCCAGCTACTTGGGAGACTGAAGCATGAGAATCGCTTGAACACGGTTGACAGAGGTTACAGTGAGCAGAGATCAAGCCACTGTTCCATAGCCAGGGCACAACAGAGCGAGACAGGAAAGGAAGGGAAGGAAGGTAGGGAGGGAGGGAAGGAGGGAGGAAGGGAAAAATCACGGGTGTGTGTAAACACAAAAATTAACGTTTCAACATATTATTTTCTATTTGACCACACAATACAGTGCCCTCATCACTTTCTAAAAGATACCCAAAATCAGACTTCATTTTAGGTAGAACATTTGCTGGGTCATCTTTTTATTAAGACTGCAAAATTTTCCTTGAGGTCAGTCTGAACCCTTTGGGAAACAGGCCTCATTCTGGAGACAACTAGGTCAACATTTTTATGTCAGTTATTTACAGAAATGATTTTATTTAGAACTATTTTTGTCTTACAAGCTTTTTTTTTTTTTAAATTAATAGAGATGGAGTCTCACTACGTTGCCGAGGCTAGTCTCAAGCAATCCTCCCACCTTGGCCTTCCAAAGTGCTAGGATTACAGGTGTGAGTCTCTGCATCCAGCCTGTCTCATCAACTTTTAATCTCTTTTCATGATAAGCTATGAAAGCAATCAGTATACAATGTCAAGTAAATTCCTTCAGATGCTCCATAATATGAAACCATCTAGTTAAGGTGCTATAACGTATAGTAGGTTTAACTCATGGATGTACACGTCGTAATTTACTTTTGAAATCAGTAGCTTACATTTTTTTATGACACAAAACACTTTACCAAAATAAATGACTAATCAGAATTAGAGTTGCTCTAGATGAAATAGAAGTGAAAGCTTCTATTTTCAGAAGGCTCAGGAACCCATCCCATTCCCTTGTTGGGACTCTGCAGTTTTAAAATCACTGTTTAGAACCATCTTTTTGCATATTTTGAAGAGCAGACTTGATAAAAATTAAAATGCTTACGTGAGACCTGAGGAGGCTCATTTCCCTCTGAGTCTGCTCATAATGAAATGTTTGTGGTTTTGTGATTTTTTTTTTTTGCATTTATTTATTTACTTATTACCATCATGCAAAGTGTGATCTCTCCTCAGAGCTCTGTGTGAAACCCAAAGCAGAAAGGAATAGCGAGGTGGAGATGAGGGAAAATGTAAATAAAGCAGCCACAGTTTCCCAGAAGAAAAGAAAGAGGCTCTACTGTACAAAGGGTGAGTAACTTTCACAGCAGAAGAGGATATCTCTTCCTCTGAGGATGAAATAAAGGTAGGTCTGGAGTGGTAGGGGGTACACTGAGGCAGGAGGATATTGCATGAGAAAGGTTAATCTTCCTAGAATAAACTATGAGGTGTAGGAAGATCAAATGAAAATTGATGGAGTGGACAATCTGCTGGGGAAGGGGAGGAAAAAGGCCCACACAAGTTGCTATTAAGGAGAAACTTCCCTGTAATAAGAAACCCAGAAAAGAACAGCTATGACTACGCTATATAAATATGCAGTTGTCTAAATGTGCTGACTTCTCAGACTCTCCAGTGTGGCCCCTCTCCAAGGAGGCCAACTACAGATCCCTTTCAACCAAAAATCCTTTTCAGTTCTCACCTAACTCAATCTCCGAGCAACTAGCGCTGAGCTTTTTCTTCTCAACAAATACACATCACCAGCTAACCTCTTCCCCGCACCCCACCTTGCATCCTCCCTAACCCAACAAAACAGGTGCACCCGCTTCATGGAAAACGACTCAAAGAACAGACTCCTCGTGGCCCTCCTCAAAATGGCCGCTACCTCTTGCTGGCCCCATTTCTGCCAACGAGCCCATCATTCATTCCTTCAGTGTCCTTCACCTTCTGCACATTACCAGCCACCAGATTCTGCTGAGCTCCCTCATCCTCCCTGAGACACTGTGTTTCCCTATCCTACCTTTGTGTCATTGGGATCTCAAACCTACAGTCATAAAATAGCCCCTGAGACTTTTCTCTCTGCTGCCAGATTAGTCTTCCTAAACTATCACTTTCCTTAAACAACCCCATCTCTACCAAATCCAGAGACTACTCCTGGCTCCTCGGGGCTGCTGACCAGAATTAGACTTGTTTAACCTATCTCTAAACTTACCAGTCATCTAATTAATCCCAACCCACATCAACACCCAGGTGGACCTCACTCTAACTGCAAAGCTAACTATTTACTATACTGACAATCTATTCATATTAAACCAGAAAGACTCGCTCATTATTAAAAGAAACCCTACTCTTAATCTTTTATAAAGAAGACTTTTTGATGCAAATCGGCTCCCTTCAGTTACCTAAAAGTATGTTTTCTTAAAGAGACATGGCTCTATTATTTGCAAGTCTAGGAGCATATTATTAAAAACTAAAAAAAATTAAAACCTGTAAACTACAGCACACAAATCTATAGAGGTCAACCTGTCACAAAACTCAAGCTATGAAGTCACTGCTATTTAAAGCTTTGATGTATTGCTCCCTAATTTAACTTCCCTCATCAAAATGTGCATCGATGTACACTGTTATCAGCAGTGAGAGAATATTCCCTTCTCCCACGCTCTGCCTACAGTGGAGTACCATCCCTGGTAATTTAATCAACCTTTTGAAAATTAATAAGAGTTCCCCACTGTTTCAATCTGCATTCAATGGAAGGCCCAAGAAGTTGTTTGCTTTTCATATTACTGGCCATTTTTATTTGATCTCCTGTGTATTGCCAATTTGAGTTCCTTTGCTTGGTCTTTTAGGATGTTAATCTTTTTCTTGCCACCTTGAATAAACCTTATGTAGTAAACTTTACTCTGCCATATTCATCGCAAATGCTTATGTATTTGGTGAGGAGGGGTTTGTTTGGTTTATTTGGTTTGGTTGTAGAGAAATGTTAATTGTTTCAGAAAGTCACATACATGTTTGGCAGTTCTTTAAGGTTTTGCCTGCAAAGGTTTTTCCTACATAACCAAAATATAACAAAAAATGTATTTTCCCTAGCTCTTTAAAAAGTTTGTTTTTAAAATTTAGAACTTTCCTCCATCAAAATGTCAATGTTATAAAAGTTAAAAAATAAAACGCTGAGGAACTCCAGATTAAAGACTAAAGAGATATGACAACTAAATAGATATGGGATTCTTGACTGAATGCTCAATGGAAAGGAGAATATGTTATAAAGAACATTTTTGGGTCAACTGACAAAATTAGAATACAAACAGATTAAAGTATTTTATTAAATTTTCTAAAATTGATAATTGAACTAAGGTTATTAAGAGAAAACCTTGGTCAGGCGCAGTAATCCCAACACTCTGGGAGGTTGGGAGGTTGAGGTGGACAGATCACTTGAGGTCAGTAGTTCGAGACCAGCCTGGTCAACATGCTGAAACCCCTTCTCTACTAAAAATACAAAAACGAACCTAGTAGCAGGCACCTGTAATCCCAGCTACTTGGGAAGCTGGGGCACGAGAATCATTTGAACCCAGGAGGCAGAGGTTGCAGACAGCAGAGATCGCTCCACTGCACTCCAGCCTGAGCAACAGAGTGAGATTCTGTCTCAAAAAAAAAAAAAAAAAAAAAAAAAAAGAGAAAATTTTACTATTAAGAACTGTATATTGAAATATTTAGGGGAGGAAGAGCTATGATATGTAAGTAACTTATTCTCATATAGTTGCAGAAAAACAAATTTATACATAGAGACACATATATATGTATTTTATATATGACTCTCTGTACATTTATACGTAAATAAATATGTGTGTGTACATATACGTGTGTGTGCCAACAAGAGGAATGTAAACAGTCACTTTTAATATTGCATACTTTTCCTCCATCTGAATTTGATCATTAAAAAATCTTTTTACAGGGCCGGGCGCGGTGGCTCACGCCTGTAATCCCAGCACTTTGGGAGGCCGAGGCGGGTGGATCACGAGGTCGAGAGATCGAGACCATCCTGGTCAACATGGTGAAACCCCGTCTCTACTAAAAATACAAAAAATTAGCTGGGCATGGTGGCGCGTGCCTGTAATCCCAGCTACTCAGGAGGCTGAGGCAGGAGAATTGCCTGAACCCAGGAGGCGGAGGTTGCTGTGAGCCGAGATCGCGCCATTGCACTCCAGCCTGGGTAACAAGAGCGAAACTCCGTCTCAAAAAAAAAAAAAATCTTTTAACTTTAAATAATCTTCCAAGGGCCTGATACAAAACATCAATATACACTAATTACCCAAGATTGACCACCCTTGACTTGTGGCAAAGTTTATTCCTTTTGGTGGGCCACAGTTCCCCCACTGTCCACTTTGTGTGAAGGGCACAAGAAAGCAGACAGAAGGTGCGAGTGAGTGGACGAGGGAAGGCTCTGCCTTCTTTAGATCTCCCCAGAAGGGTGTACCTTGGCACCTCTCGGTGCTGTGTCAGACTTGCAAACACCCAGGGTGCCAGAGAGTGACCCGCCATATGACTACTGCCAAGAATCACGGTGCAGCTGTCACCTTGCTGAGAACAGGAAGCACACTGTCACCATGTGCTGTGACCCTCACTAAGCTCTAGCTCCATGTATCACTGGGCTGCACTTCTCGTGAAGACAGCCAGCCAGTCCTCACATGCCCTGCAGTGTGAACAGGCAGCAGCTGGGCAGGCAGCTAACATATCCCCGCTCCTCTGGACCAGAAGCATATAACACAGGAGGATTTAAAAACTGCTCAAATACATTTTTTTGTTCATGGGAATTTGGCGTCAAGGCTAGAAGAGGTAAAATTAATGACCGCAATGAAATCTGTCACATTGACTAATGTGCAAAAGGCTTATCATTTAAAAGTCGTTTCAACTTCTGTAATCTCAGATCTGGAATGGAAAAAAGAGAGAGAGAGAGAGAGAGAGAGAGAGAGAGAGAGAGAGAGAGAGGCCTCAGAGTAAGAGCCCATTAGATGAGAGCAGTCCAAGAGAAATATAATGCAAGCCACATACGTAAACTTAAGCATTCTAGTAACTGTTTAAAAAAAAAATAGATGAAATTCATTTAATAATATTTTTTACTTAACCTAATATGTACTAAGGTATTATTGCTTCAATATGTATGCAACATTAAAAGTTACTATTTACAGCTGGGCGCGGTAGCTCAAGCCTGTAATCCCAGCACTTTGGGAGGCCGAGGCGGGTGGATCACGAGGTCAAGAGATCGAAGCCATCCTGGTCAACATGGTGAAACCCCGTCTCTACTAAAAATACAAAAAATTAGCTGGGCATGGTGGCGTGTGCCTGTAATCCCAGCTACTCAGGAGGCTGAGGCAGGAGAATTGCCTGAACCCAGGAGGCGGAGGTTGCGGTGAGCCGAGATCGCGCCATTACACTCCAGCCTGGGTAACAAGAGCGAAACTCCGTCTCAAAAAAAAAAAAAAAAGAAATTCCAGTAAAAGTTACTATTTACATTTCTCTTGTTGTACTAAGTCTTCAAAACCTATGTGCATTTCACACTTACAGTACAATTCAAACTGGTGAAATTTCAGTGTTCAATAGCCACACATGGCTAGTGGCTACTGTGTTGGACACTGTGGGTATGCATTTTAAGCTTTGAAAGCTCCTCTGCAAATAAATGCAACCAACCTTCATTTTAGCATTATTGAATTCAATGACTATTTATCAATAAGCAAAATTATGCCCAATGAACTAAATATATTACAAACTAGAGAAAAAGTCAGCTCTTAATCACAGTTCAGTACAGAATGGTATATAACTATAGTTATATAAGAAGGAACATTCCCAAAGAGCTCTAAGAAGGCCTTTATTCTCTCTACAGAGTTCTATAGTCAAGACTTGGAGGATAAGCAGAATTTTCTGGCAGAAAATGAAGGAAAGGCATTGCAGGTGGTGTGAGCTTCCAGATCTAAGGCAGAGACGGGAAAAAGTTCAAAGAACCTTAGGAGAAATGGAGCAGCCTGATGGTCAAAATGCAATGAAGGTAACTGGAGAAAAGGAGAAAAGCTTTTTTGTTGTTTGAGACACACTTTTGCTCTCGTTGCCCAGGCTGGAGTGCAATGGCGCAATCTCGGGTTACCATAACCTCTGCCTCCCAAGTTCAAGTGTTTCTCCTGCCTCAGCCTCCTGAGTAGCTGGGATTACAGGCATGCACCACCATGCCTGGCTAATTTGGTATTTTTAGTAGACACAAGGCTTCTCTATGTTGGTCAGGCTGGTCTCAAACTCCCAATCTCAGATGATCCGCCCGCCTCGGCCTCCCAAAGTGATGGGATTACAGGCATGAGCCACCGGTGAGTTACCAGCCTGGAGAAAAGCTTTGAAGATAGAGAGGTCTCAATGAACTGAACCTGCATGCTCAACTGCAGATCACACTTCACTCTGAGGATAATGTAAAGCTCAGAGGGGTTAAGCAGGAGAATGTCATCACAGTGTATCATTACTTGATGGGAAAGCCAGGTATACAGGGATGGAAATAAGAACTCCAGGAGCTGCAGCAGACACGCCAAGGAATAATGAGGAAAAGCCTAAATTCAGCCAATGCTAGAGGGAGGGACTTGAAGGGAGAATCAAACAGGACTTCATGACCAGAAGAAGGCAGGGAGATAAAACTTACATCAAATGACCAGAGAAAATATTACCAGTGTTATCCCCTTAACTCCTGCTGTGCCCGACCCACAGCTCCTGAAAACTCTGAAACTGGCATCTGAAAGGCTGCATTAGCCAACAGAAGACACCCAGCCAAGATGAATATGCTGGCTCAATTCAGGAGGCTGTGTCTCTGTGCTAGCAGGGCCCCGTGTTTACATCCTTTGGCATCTGCACAGTACATGTGTAAATGGCAACTGAGGGGGTGATTATACAGTACAAGTCTATGCAAATGTTGTATGGCCACAGAAAATGTGTTGAGTCAAATGATCTGCCTAAATTATTTAAATATCTGAAATATCCATGAGAAAAATACTGGTATTTTCTTCATAATACTCAAGAAGTAAGCTCTAGTGTGATTGTTAAAGCTAGCTCTTGACCTTCCTTAAAAAGCTCTAGGAGTCTCAGGCCAGTTGCGGTGGCTCATATCTGTAATTTCAGCACTTTGGGAGGCCGAGGCAGGTGGACCATCTGAGGTCAGGAGTTTGAGACCACCTGGCCAGTATGGTAAAACCCCAACTCTACTAAAAATACAAAAAGTAGCCGGGCAGGGTGGTGGGTGCCTGTAATAACAGCTACTTAGGAGGCTGAGGCGGGAGAATCACTTGAACCTAGGAGGCGGAGGTTGCAGTGGGCAGAGATCGTGCCACTGCACTCCAGCCTGGTGACAGAGTGAGACTACCTCTCAAAAAACAACAACAACAAAAAAAAAGCTCTTGGAGTCTCTTAGAACCAATTCTGGTTGTAGGGTGAGGGGTCTGCCCAACTTGAAATTAACAGAAAAGAAATTTCCGCCGGGCGCGGTGGCTCAAGCCTGTAATCCCAGCACTTTGGGAGGCCGAGGCGGGTGGATCACAAGGTCAAGAGATCAAGACCATCCTGGTCAACATGGTGAAACCCCGTCTCTACTAAAAAATACAAAACATTAGCTAGGCATGGTGGCGTGTGCCTGTAATCCCAGCTGCTCAGGAGGCTGAGGCAGGAGAATCGCCTGAACCCAGGAGGCGGAGGTTGCGGTGAGCCAAGATCGCGCCATTGCACTCCAGCCTGGGTAACAAGAGCGAAACTCCGTCTCAAAAAAAAAAAAAAAAAAAAAAAAGAAATTTCCTACTGTAAGCAAGCAGGGAAGCAAGGTATCTATAGTGACAAAAAAACAAGTCAGTTCCCACTGCTGAGTGTGTGTGTGTGTGTGTGTGTGTGTGTATACACACACAGCTAGCATGTACACACACACACACACACACACACACACACACACACACACACACACATATCAGAAAAAGGTGAAGGTGCAGTGGCTGTAATCTCAGCACGTTGGGAGGCTGAGGTGGGCAGATCGCTTATGCTCAGGAGTTTGAGACCAGCCTAGGCAGTATCACAAAAACCCATCTCTACCAAAGATACAAAAAAAAAAAATTAGCTGGGCATATTGCTGCATGTCTGTGGTCCCAGCTACTTGGCTGAAGTGGAAGGATTGCTTGAACCCAAGAGAAGGAGGTTGCAATAAGCAGAGATGGCGCCACTGCACACCAGCCTGGGCAAAAGAGAAAGAAAAAGGTGATGACACTGAAAAATAATCAAAAAACTTCTACGTAAACTAAAATACTATTACTAGGCAAATTTAATAATCAGTATGTTCTGAAACAGTTAGGAACAATGGACTCCAAAATGACAACAGAAATTCCAATTATGTTTTGATCACAATGATTTGTTTTCCTACTTTCCTGCTCATAAAAACAGGCTGCTTTTTATTTTCTTACTTATTTATTTATTTGTGTTTGAGACAGGGCCTCACTCTGTCTCCTAGGCTGGAGTGCAGTGGTGCAATCTTGGCTCACTGCAACCTCTGCCTCCCAGGCTCAAGCCATCCTCCCTCCCACCACAGCCTCTCGACTAGCTGGGACTACAGGCACATGCCACCACACTTGGCTAATTTTTGTCACTTTTTGTCGTGATGGAGTTTTGCCATGTTGCCCAGGCTGGTCTTGAATTCCTGGGCTCAAGCAATCCACCTCCCAAAATGCTAGGATTACAGGCGTGAGCCACCACGCAAGACCCCAGTTGTTTTTTAAATAGCAATCCCAAAATAAGAAAATCTTTATTAATACTAAAATAAGGAGAAATGTTTGGACTAACTAAAGCACTTTGTTAGAGCCCTTTGTCAAATTTTTGTAAACTGAAGTTTATTGTGCCAATCCCAAATATAATTTCAGAGAATGGACTAGAATATTCTAACCCAGCACAATTCAATAGAAATATAAAGTGAGCTATATAAGTAATTTTAAATTTTCCAGTAGCAATAATTTTAATAATATATTAACCCAATATATTCAAAATGTTATGGTTTCAACATATAATCACCACAAAAAATAATTACTGAGAAATTTTTCATTGTTTTTGCATATGATGTCTTCAAAAACTATGTGTATTTTACACTTACAGCCCATCTCGATTCAGAGTGGACACATTTCTTTTTTTTTTTTTTTTTTTTTTTTCTTTTGTTGTTTTTTTCTTTTTTTTGTTTTTTAAGAGTAGACACACTTCATGTGGCTAGCAGCTACTATCTCGTACAACACAGGTCTAGACCAACCACTTTATTCTGTGGATGGAGACACTGAAGGGCAAAAAAGGTTAAGGAACTTTGCAAATACAGGGCCAAGCTAGAATTCTTTTCTTGGTTTGGTTTGGTTTGGTTTTGTTAGAGGTGGAGTTTTGCTCTGTCTCCCTGGCTAAAATACAGTGGCTCCAACACAGCTCACTGTAGTCTCAAATCCTTGGGCTCAAAGAGCATTTCAGCATCCTGAGTAGCTGGCATTACAGGCTACAAACCACCATAGCCAGACAGGCTAGAATTCTTATTTCCTAGTTCCCAAGTGAATATTCTTTCCACCTGATCAAACTATCTCACTCCTGTGTTTTATGTCCATGAAACACAGAATAGTACCAAATGATGGCAGGCCAAGGATGTCTGGGATGAAAGAAAGTTGTCAGGAGACTACCTAAAACCAGAGCTCCAAAGAAAATATATGGCTGAGGCAAAAGAAACCCAACACTTAATCAACAGAATTGATACCATCTCAATCAATAAGCCAGAATGTTTTGTTTTGACAAATTCAAGAACATCGCATATTGACACCTGTGTACAATTACTGGTGACTAAATCAACCATGCTCAGAATGGTGACTACTGTATGTGAAAACAGAACAACAATGTATATACCAACTGAAGTGTATTTGAGAATTCAGGCTTGCATGATTCCTAAAAGGATTCCCTAGACCCAACTTCCACTTTGTCAGTAACAAGAAGATATCTGCATGAATAAGATAAGAAAACAATGTAGGAAACTTGCTAAAATGCTCTGGCAAATAAAAGCAGGGGTTAGATAAAACAAAATTGGCAGCCAAGCACAGTGGCTCACATAATCCCAGCACTCTAGGAGGCCGAGGCGGGCAGATCATGAGGTCAGGAGTTTGAGACCAGACTGGCTAATATGGTGAAACCCAGCCTTCACTAAAAATACAAAAATTAGCCAGGCATAGTGGTGCGTGCCTGTAGTCCCAGCTACTCGGGAGACTGAGGCAGAAGAATCTTTTGAATCTGGGAGGCAGAGGTTGCAGTAAGCCAAGATCATGCCACAGCACTCCAGCCTGGGCAACAGAGAGAGACTCCGTCTCAAAACAAACAAAAAAATTGCCAGAAGTAAAAAATCATTAGAGCTGGGTGCTGAGTACAAGGCAGTTCATTAAACTAGCCCCTCTGCCCTTACAGGTGTTTGAAACTTTCCCTAAAAAAAAAAAAGTTTGTTAAAAAGCAGGGGTAGTAAATGAACTTTCGTTAGTGTAAATAAATAAATAATAAATAAAAAGCAGGGGGAGGAGGGAGAAAGGAAGAATAAGTTCAGAAAAAGGTTTTTTAGAGCCCTTACACTAAGACAATAAATAAACACTGGAATTCCAACACTAATTCCAAGACCATTTGAAAATGTGCAATAATTTCAGTTTTAAGAAAGCAGACTAAAGAATAGAGAAAAAACAAGGAAGAAAGGAAGGAGTAGGGGAAAATATTTTTTAAACACCCATACCCCAAGTACCCTGAGAAAAATCAGTCAGCAACTCAACATACATCCTTCCAGACCTTTTCCTGATTATATATATTAAAATATATGTGTGTGGTACAGTATGAAATATATTTGGTCTTTGTCCCAGTTCCTGTCACAAGCTCTTAAAACCGTTGAGATTTCCTGAGCAGGAGGAATACCTTCTGTTGTTCATCATGAGCCCCTTTTCAACATACTTGAGTTTACGCTAATGAGGTGACTTGAGGTGTAGTGCATAGATACCCCAGGATGAAGCTGCTCACCAGGGAGACCAAGTGATTAGAGGATTAAAGGATTGGAACCTTCAGCCCCACCCATCAACCTACAAGAAAGGTAAGGGAGAGAAAGTGTAGAGATGAAGCCCTATGTAAAATAAAAATTTTTGTGATGGAGGCTCGCTCTGTTGCCCAGGCTGGAGTGCAGTGGCATGATCTCAGGTCACTGCAGCCTCCCCTACCCAAGTTCAAGCGATTCTCATGCCTCAGCCTCCCGGGTAGCTGGGATTACAGCTGTGCGCCACCACGCTCAGATAATTTTTATAATTTAGTAGAGACCAGGTTCCACCATGTTGACCAGGCTGGTCGCAAACTCCTGACCTCAAGTGATCTGCCCATATCAGCCTCCGAAGTGCTGGGATTACAGTCCTGAGCCAGTGCACTCAGCCTTACAGTATTTTATTTTCTAAACTAATATAATGGGATTATACTGATGAAACATCAATGCTGTTCCTGAGTCAGCATCTGTATTTGGGAAAGAACTAACTTCTTAGTTCCCTTGGGGTAAATTTTGGGGTTAGGTACATGACAGGCATAATCTCCTCCACTGGGTATTTAAATCCTGAACCAATACTCACAGGGACAGAGGCAGTTGGAGCTGAATCCTAAATTGTTCAGTGGCAGCAAACTGAACAGAAGGTCCATAAACTTCCGCAGCTGAGATCCCCAAACCAGATCAAAACTTGTTTTCCCACTGTTTTCAACTTCTAGAAGCTACTAGTACCCTTCTTATATGCATTGTTTTCTTATTTAAGCTAGACTGTTGTTTGAATTGAAAGAACGCTGATAGTGTTATAATACCACTAATACTAATAACATCAGCTAATAATCATGTATTTACATGCCAGGTACTATTCAAAGATTTTTATTTATCTCATTTAATCCTCACAATAATCCTACAAGGTAGATATTATTAGTATTTACCCATTTCAGAGCTGAAAAAAAAAGGTCCGGGCAGATTAAGTAATGTGCTCCTGTGCTCACAGCTACTGGTTATAGAATCAGGATTTGAACCCAGGCTGATAGATCCACTAATTTAGTCCTAAATTATAAAACCTCCTATTAAGCTGCTTTATTCCCTGCTTTCTTCATAATCGTCTCCTACATTGGAATATTTAGGTGTTTCATGCTTTTTATTGTCATAAATAAGGCCATAATACACTGTCACTGTCCTTTTAGTTTGAGGGCACATCCTAATTTAAACATAGATTAAATTTTTGGCATGGATTTGCCAGGTCAAAGGATATGTGCTTTTTTTTTTCATTCTTCATTCTTGATTATGTATTGCAGAATGAGGGCATTTGGTTTCAAAGCTTGTTAAGAAATAAAAAAGGAAACAAAGTTGGCTTTTTTTTTTTTTTTTTGTGAAGCACTGTTTCTGCCTTCAGGCATTCATGTGTGTTTACGTGCTCAGAATGGGGACAATCTGCTCAGTTAAGAAAGAAAGAAGATCCTGTTTTAAATGTTAATTGATGTAGGATAATAGGATTTCCCAATCAATAACAAATACACTTCAAGCCTAGGGCTTAAGTATTTTAGTCCAGCCTTTTACTACAGTCATATTTCCTGAGGCAATCCTAAACTCCATTCATAGACAGTGTTATTGTTGTTGTTGTTTTAAAAAAGGTAAATTATAATCAAGGACAGTTCTCTAACTTTTGAAATTTTGCTCTGTACTGGGTACTTCAAAACTCGGAGCTTACATTATTTGATATACCAGTTGAGTAGAAAAAAATGACAAAATTATTAGCATGCTTCTTTTGTGAGATCAGGACTATTCTTTTTTCAGAAGGTTACTCCAATGTGATGACTTCTTGGGAAGATCACATTATCTACTTTTATGCTCTATAAATATTAAAATACTCTCTGGGTACAAAATAAAATTTCAGACGACCTAACACCATGCTAACCTTGGAGGCTGCACCATTTCTTGTAAGCAGGAAGCGCTAGAGAAACGATGGCATAAACAGTCACCCACTTATAAATGACCAAGTGGAAAAAGCAAGTATCTTAGCAAGAATGTTAGGTCCAGTGCTGTGTCCTTGCAGTCATGGACAGCAAATTGGCCGTGTTGACATTTTGGGGGAGACTATATAAACTGAAGGCAGAAAAGTAAGAATACTATTCTAAGATTCTTCGTAGGCTGAAATCTTAGTATCTAGGAAACACTAATTCCTCATTAACTTTTAACTACTCAAAGAACATATGATTTTAAAAAAAAAATTTTTTTTTTTTTTTTGAGACGGAGTTTCGCTCTTGTTACCCAGGCTGGAGTGCAATGGCGCGATCTCCGCTCATCGCAACCTCCGCCTCCCGGGTTCAGGCAATTCTCCTGCCTCGGCCTCCTGAGTAGCTGGGATTACAGGCACGGGCCACCATGCCCAGCTAATTTTTTGTATTTTTAGTAGAGACGGGGTTTCACCATGTTGACCAGGATGGTCTCGATCTCTTGACCTCGTGATCCACCCGCCTCGGCCTCCCAAAGTGCTGGGATTACAGGCTTGAGCCAACGCGCCCGGCCTTTTTAAAAATATTTTAATCATAAAACTAGTATGGGGACACAGAACAAAAGACGAGCACAGTCGTTTTGAGTAACTGCAGCAGGGCCTACCGTGCCAGACTGACAATGATTATTTTGCAGGCTCAGACAAGAAGATTGAAAGGGAAACCACCAGTAAACATTCACCAAACACAACGAAGAGCAGCCCAGTGAAGAAAGAGCTACCAGATAAACAAAACTAAGGAAGAGGAAGATAAAGTGAAGCACCCCAGAAAGTTCAGGGCAACAGAAATAATAATAATGATAATTAGTACCATTAAACCAAGAACCAGTTGGCTGAGGTTTCAACCCTGAGGTCAAAGACCCTCAAACCCCAACCCTCAAAATGAATCAGGACAAGTTACACATTATTCATGCTAACTAGCTCGACTGTCATGTTTCGTCTTACTTGGCAATCCCCCCAGTTCAACTCAGCTCTTGAAAGGAAGAAGAGACAGAGTCACTGCACACAGTGCAGCATTTGTCTCTGACAAGAAGCCCTTCCCAGCAAACTCATGAGACTAGAGAGACTCTTATTGTTGGTCTCATACAGAGGTACACAGCATTCAAATTTGGTGAACCCACAGAATTCAGTAAGCATCTCAGGCTACAATGAACTTTTTACACTTTCCTTGAAGATTTGGGAACTCACCTAGGGCATGGCTACAACTCCGACAGGATTCCGTTAGACTGACAAATATTTGCTGCAGATCGGCTCTGGGGGGAGTGGGTGAGGGGTTGGGGTTTTTCCAGCCATTACATTTACAAGACTCCTCGGCCTAAAAAAGGAATAAAGAAAGAGACAGAATTATGTAACAGGCAGCCATGGACTGATGGTTTTACATAAGAACAATACACACTAGTTATATAACAGCTACCCCCTCACCCCTGACTTTGCGGTCTTCCATATACGAAAGAGAAAAATAGAAAAGTCAATGGTGGTATTTGATTCGAGTGCGTGCTTTGCTTTTTGTCTTCTTTTGTTTTCTGTTAGCTGGAATCTGCACGCTGCAGCTCACATAGCTGACCCACACACTTTGCTACCACTGACCCCAGTGGGTGTCCAGGAAGTCGTCAGCTCCAACCAGCTTGTGGTCAAATCCACGAGCCAGACTCCTGATGCCCCACAAACATGGCTGAGGTCTAGACTAAGGCTGAACCTTGCAGGCTCCAAGGCGCCAGCTGCATCTCTGCCCCAGAAGGGAAACCCATGGAACAGAAAAAGTTAGCAATCTTGGGAAGATGAGACAGGGCACACCCAGCAGAAGCCATGTTTGCCGGCTCCTCCAAGACTTCTGCGAGTGCCTAGCTTTAGAAATAAAGAGGGCTTCATCGCGGGGCGCAGTGGCTCAAGCCTGTAATCCCAGCACTTTGGGAGGCCGAGGCGGGTGGATCACGAGGTCAAGAGATCGAGACCATCCTGGTCAACACGGTGAAACCCTGTCTCTACCAAAAATACAAAAAATTAGCAGGGCATGGTGGCACATGCCTGTAATCCCAGCTACTCAGGAGGCTGAGGCAAGAGAATTGCCTGAACCCAGGAGGCGGAGGTTGCGGTGAGCTGAGATCGCACCATTGCACTCCAGCCTGGGTAACAAGAGCGAAACTCTATCTCAAAAAAAAAAAAAGAGGGCTTCATCATGTAGCCCTGGGTTTCTACATATATATGTATGTATGAATGCATGTATGTATGTATGTATGTATGTGCGTGTGTATATTTCCAGGTTTCCTGTACTAGAACACCATTATCTTAGCAACACTTAATATAGAAAGCTTCCTTAACTTTGTCTACATACTCTTCATACTTCCCTATGTTTGTAGACAAGGGTGAGTATGATCTGGGCTTCTTGAAGTGATCTGACCTATGAAGTAGAGGGTAAGCATGAAAAATTATCTATTATTCTACCAGGTACCCCACTGTGAGCTTCAGCAGGTCGCAAGGTATGAAACGCTAGAATGCTTGCATTGAATGTCCCCAGCCACTTATGAAAATAATTCTTCTGCCCCTTCTCTACTATTCTTTAGCACTCCATCACTCTCACCATTTATTTACTGCTTCAAGCCAGTTGTGGCTAGGAAACCAGATGATATACTGAATAACATGTAAGACAGATGAAGTCACTCTAGGGGAGAGCCTTCTACATATACTATCCAGTATGGTAGCCTCGGGCCACATGTGGTTACTGAGCACTTGAAATCTGGATAGTTCAAATCAAAGGGCAGTTATAAATTTGCAGATTTAGAAGACTAGTGCAAAAAAAGTAAAATATATCATTATCGATTTTTATATTATATTGAAATTATGTTTAAACGTATTTTTTTATATATGGGTTAAAGAAAAGATATTATTAATATTGACTTATTTTTACTTTTGTAACACAAGTTATCAGAACTTTTTTTTTTTTTTTGAGACAGTCTCTCTGTGTTGCCCAGGCTGGAGTGCAGTGGCATGATCTCTGCTCACTGCAACCTCCGCCTCCCAGGTTCAAGCAATTCTTGTGCCTCAGCCTCCTGAGTAGCCAGGATTACAGGCATTCACCACCAAGCCCAGCTAATTTTTGTATTTTTAGTGGAGACAAGGTTTCACCATGTTGCCAAAGCTGATCTCAAACTCCTGACCTCAGGTGATCTGCCGGTCTCAGCCTCCCAAAGTGCTGGGATTACAGGTGTGAGCCACTGCGCCCAGCAGTGTACGTCTAATTTGAAGAAAATTTCAGAGTGGCTGCTGCTTTGACCTCATACATAAAATTCTCAAAGATAAAGATCACTTCTGAGGTGTGTCTATGTGTAACAGTAGAAGAAAAGAGAATAAAACCATTGGAAAGGTAAGAAGGGTCACAGTAGAAGAAAAACCTGCTTTTGAATATGAGTCTCTTTCAGTGGGCCCCGTGAATCTACAACACCTAACGTGACTGCTTTTCCCATTTTGTATTAATGAGGATGGAGAAGGCAGGGCCAGGAGAAGCACCTCCATCAGCATCTCCAGAGCTACAGCCCCCAGGGAGTAGCTCAAATGGCCCTTTTTTGTCTAGGCATAAGGCAGGCCCAACTCTTACCCCAGAGTTCTCTGTTGCCAGGATGAACCTGGCCTTGAAATTCTCTGCAATGAGCTATCCACCTCTTCAGAGGTTGCAATGGCTTCTGAGGCCATGTTCCTGAAGGAAACTGTCATGAGAACTTATACCGTGAAGAACAGCAGATTATGGCAAACCAAAATATACAACTTTGGTATAAGGGTTATTAAAATGCAGATACAAGAAAAGCTGTCTGCTCTCCCGCTATATTCCCAGAAGCAGGATATACATTCTTAAAGGTATCATTCCTTCCTTCTCTACCAGGAAGGACAGAAGTTGATCACGGAGGCAACTCTAGACCTTCAGCCGGGACAGGGTACCAGGGGAACATACATAACAAAGCTTGCTAAAACCAGCCCTAATCCACCATTGGTTCCCTCATATACTTGCTTTCCCACAATCTGCTGTCCCTACCAGCTCAAGGTCCTTTTCCTTTGTCTTCTCACTTCTCTAAAAATTTGCTGTTCTTTGCTGAGATAGCCTATAAGCCCAAGTTCTAATCACCTCTTTGAGTTATTCCTCACTGGGTGCTCCCATGTTCATGCACAATGAATACATCAATAAACTTGTTTTTGTTTTTCTCTTATTAACGTCTTTTATCAGTCTAACTGAAAGGGCCCCAACCAATGCAACCAAAATGGTAAAGGGAAAACAGCTTTCTTCCCCTACAAAAGTATCACTAAGTTTTTGTAGGGTCAGAGGAAACCACCCTTACTGTGGACCAACCTCTATTAGCTGCAGCATAGCTACTTCCAGGAACTCCCTAAGCCTCCAGCTTTTCCGACTAGTTGGTCTGATCCACAACTCTTTCCCCAAGGGCCTTTGGTTAGAGAAAGAAAAAGGACAACAACAGCCCCAACAAAGCAATTAAGTATGGCAGGCCAAACCTAGAAGGAAAAAATAGTCGTAACCAAAAACCTTTGAGTTTGGAGAACTGCATTTCAAGCCAAGGAGTTATGCACATTGACTCATTCTTTCAACGATATTTATTCAGGGCCTACTACATGCCAGGTACCACTGACTATGAAACCAAGATCCTGCTCTCCTGGAGATTACATTAGGGGTGGCAGGGGATGGGGAAAACAGGATTAACACAAATAAGTAAATTATAGAATATATTGGAGAATGTGACAGGACTATGGAAAGAAAGATAAAAGGACGCGCACAGGGAACTTAGCAGAGGGTGGGATACAAGGTATAATTTTAACCAGGTCTTTCTGAGATGACCTCAGAGCAAAGACTTGAAGAAAGGAGGGAGTGTCATTAGGTATCTGGTATAAGGGGAAACAGCTACTGTTAAGGCAAGAGAGTGCCTGGCTTGCTCAACAGAAACTAAAGGCTAATGTGACTATGTCACAGTGGGTAAAGATGTGTACAAATTAAGCCAGACGGGGTCGGGGTGTGGCTCACACCTATAATTCCAGCACTTCAGGAGGCCAAGGCAGGCAGATCACCTGAGGTCGGGGGTTCAAGAGCAGCCTGACCAATATGGTGAAACCCCATCTCTATTAAAAATACAAAAATTAGCCAGGCATCGTGACACACACCTATAGTCCCAGCAACTCAGGAGGCTGAGGGAGGAGAGTCACTTTGAGATTCTCAAAGTGATTTTGAGAATCGAGGAGGCGGAGGTTAGTGAGCCAAGATCATGTCACTGCACGACAGACTGGGCGACAGAGCAAGGTTCTGTCTCCAAAAAAAAAAAAAAATACAGAAAAATATAAAAATTAGCCAGGCATAGTGGTACACACCTGTAATTCCAGCTACTTAGGTGGCTGAGGTAGGAGAATCACTTGAACCTGGGAGGCAGAGGTTGCAGTGAGCTAAGATCGTGCCACTGCACTCTGGCCTGGGTGACAGAGTGAAAACCTGCCTCAAAAAAAGAAGAAAAGAAATTAAGCCAGACAGGACAGGCACAGGTAATCCCAGTACTTTGGGAGGCTAGGGCAGGCAGAACACCTGAGGTCAGGAGTTCAAGACCAGCCTGGCCAACACGGTGAAAACCTGTCTCTACTAAAAATACAGAACTTAGCCAGGTGTGGTAGTGGGCGCCTGTAATACCAGCTACTTGGGAGGTTGAGGCAGGAGAATCACTTGAACCTGAGAAGTGGAGGTTACAGTGAGCTAAGATCATGCCACTGGACTCCAGCCTGGGTGACAGAGTGAGACCCTGTCTCAAAATTTAAAATAATAATAATGATAAATATAATAAAGAATTCAAGGCTCTAAAATTTTTCTTCCTATAGTCTTGCTTATAAAACTCCTCCTTGCCCTGAGATTCATGCTAACAAATAACAAGCTTTAAATTCTTGGAGAAGACAATACAGAGTTTTAGAGATGTAGATCTTAACTTCATTATTGCAACAGACTAAGCTCAGTCAGCCCAGAAAAAAAAAGTTTATTGATGCCCCTTCTTGTCTTAACATGACAGAGAAGAATGGCCGTGTTCACTAGGGGCTCGTAAATGGGTGAGTCACAAACCTCATGGCAGGGGGATTTGTAATAATAAGTCTTTATATTTCCTCTACTCAGTAAAAAAAAAAAAAAGAGTTACATCTTCAATATTAACCACACGTGTTGAAACACTTGTGATAGAGTGCTTAATGGATTCTACCATATAATAAACACTGATGCTTAAAAATGTAACTGAATAAAGATCTTTTCTTTCAAAATTGGCTGACTGTACTTCTTCCACTGAGTCTTGGGATCCCAGTATAAAGTAGATTTTTATTTCTTTTTTTCATAATGACTGAGGCTTTCCAAACAAATTGACATTCCCTGAAAACTAAGAAGATTGAAGAGAGGGAGAAAATATGGGGTGAAACACTGAGAAGTATAAAAGTTTTGTCAGCTCCACAGCACTCCAGCTGTGCTGTCCAAGATGTGGCAGTCAGCCACAAGTGAATACTGAGTCCTTAAAAACTGGCAACAAAAATTGAGATGGGTTATGAGTGTTTCAAAATACACACTGAACTTCAAAGACTTACTGCAAAAAAAGAATGTTAAAATATCCTATTAAGAATTCTTTTGGGCCGGGCGCGGTGGCTCAAGCCTGTAATCCCAGCACTTTGGGAGGCCGAGGCGGGTGGATCACGAGGTCGAGAGATCGAGACCATCTTGGTCAACATGGTGAAACCCCGTCTCTACTAAAAATACAAAAAACTAGCTGGGCGTGGTGGCGCGTGCCTGTAATCCCAGCTACTCAGGAGGCTGAGGCAGGAGAATTGCCTGAGCCCAGGAGGCGGAGGTTGCGGTGAGCCGAGATCGCGCCATTGCACTCCAGCCTGGGTAACAAGAGCGAAACTCCGTCTCAAGAAAAAAAAAAAAAAAAAAAAAAAAAAAGAATTCTTTTATATTGATTACATATTGTAATTATAATATTTTGAAATATTCACTTAAACATTAGAATTAATAAAATTTCATTTTTGGCTTTTCTGATTTTTTTTTTTTAATGCAGCACAGTTGGTTGAATAGTGTGTGCCCTGTAGTTCATGTCCGATCCAGGTGCAATGGCTAACGCCTGTAATCCCAGCACTTTGGGAGGCGGAAGGGGAGGATCACCCGAGGTCAGGAGTTTTGAGACCAACCTGGCCAACATGGTAAAACCCCGTCTCTATGAAAAACACAAAAATTAGGCAGGCATGGCAGCACGTGCCTGTAGTCCTAACTACTCAGGAGGCTGAGGCAGGAGAATTGCTTAAACTCAGGAGGCCAAAGTTGCAGTGAGCAAAGATGGCACCACTGCACTCCAAGGTGACAGAGCAAGACTATGTCTCAAAAAATAATAATAAAAATATTAAATAAAGTCCGTATTCCCCTGGAACCTCAGAATGGGACCATATTTGGAAATAGGGACATTGTAGATGTGATCAGTTAAGGAGCTGCAGATGAAATTATCTTGGATTTAGGTGAAGCCCTTAAACCAACAACTGGTGTTTTCCTAAGAGAAAGGAAAAGGAGATTTGGAAACAGAGACACAGACAAACAGAAAAGAAGGCCAAGTAAAGACAGAAACAGAGGCTAGATCTCACTATAAGAAAGACCAGGGTCTATAATCCCAGTACTTTGGGAAACCAAGGTGTGCGGATCACCAGAGGTAGGGGGTTCGAGACCAGCCTGACCAACATGGAGAAACTCCATCTCTACTGAAAATACAAAATTAGCCAGGCGTGGTGGCTCAAACCTGTAATCCCAGCACTTCGGGAGGCCGAGGCAGGTGGATCACGAGGTCAAGAGATCAAGACCATCCTGGTCAACGTGGTGAAACCCCGTCTCTACTAAAAATACAAAAAATTAGCTGGGCATGGTGGCACGTGCCTATAATCCCAGCTACTCAGGAGGCTGAGACAGGAGAATTGCCTGAACCCAGGAGGCGAAGGTTACGGTGAGCTGAGATCGCGCCATTGCACTCCAGTCTGGGTAACAAGAGTGAAACTCTGTCTCAAAAAAAAAAAACAAAAACAAAAACAAAAACAAAATTAGCCCGGCGTGGTGGTACACACCTGTAATCCCAGTGACTCAGGAGGCTGAGGCAGGAGAATTGCTTGAACCCAGAGGCGGAGGTTGCAGTGAGCTGAGATTGCACCATTGCACTCTAGCCTGGGCAACAAGAACGAAACTTTGACTCAAAAAAAAAGAGAGAGACCAGGGTCTCACTACAAGCCAAAGAACGCTGCCAAGGATTGCCAAGCATCACCAGATGCTAGGAAGAGGCAAGGAAGGATTCTTCCCCAGAGCCTTCAGAAGGAGTGTGGCCCAGATGACACCTTGATCTCAGACTTTCAGCCTCCAAAACTGTGAAAAAAAACCAAACCTTATTTGTTGTTTTAAGCCACATATTTTATGGTTATTTGTTACGGCAGCCCTAAGAAACTAATACACAGGACTACCAGAAAATGTTAAATAATGTATGAGGGTCCCATATTCCTATTGGATATTGATGCACTAGACTATAAATAGACTCCATCCCCAAACCCCAGGTCTTCACTATGGACCCTAACAGTTTAAGCGCAGAACAGTCTCAGTATCCCTAAGTAGTCCTAACTAGTTAAAGTTATACCCTACTGATATATCTGAGAGTCCCTTGAGTTTTCCTTGTTTCAGGATTTTTTGTAGGATATGAAAATCGGTTCTTAAACATGTGCACACTCCATAGCACAGCAAACAACCTAAGTGTACAAAATTTTTAATATATATGGGACTTATTGCTTGAATTGCTAAAAAGGACACACTATGTCCTTAAAAAAAAAAAAAAAAAAAAAAATTCAATGCTCTTATCCTTGACTGACAGCAAAGCATTTTCTGCCTAGTTTTCTGAGCTGCTGCTACCATGCCCTCCACTTTGGCCTTCATCTCCCCATTCCAAAGTTCAGGCCTGGCCACTGTTCTTTGAGATAAGAGGTCTCCTTTCAAAATACCTTTCCCATGTCTCTCCTTAATTAGGCATGACAGCTGCTGTCTAAGGGAACTCCCAAGGGAGTTGGCCTTGCAGCTTTAACAAAGTACCAGCTGAAGGACAACCTTTTAGGGACTGCACTGTCAAGCCAATTACTGTAGCAGCTAGCAACCTGGGCACAGAGAGGGGCAGCCACCCAGATGACTTCATCTCCCCTAAGAGCAAGTCTCTGCAGACAGTGCAGAGCCAAGAAGGAAGAAAAGGCCACCGTACTACTTTCTACAGGACTGGGATAATGTTTTTATCCCAATAGGATCAAGGGTTAGAGGTCATATAGTATGCAACTGATTTTGTCATAGTATGCAGAAACCAGGATGGATGATGAGAAAGAAGTTAAACTGGATAAACGAGTGGTCACAACCCAGATTACAGACAGACAAGGGGTGGGGTGCTCACAGTTCACTCAGTGTGAATGAGTGAGTTGGGTGTGAGGACATTTGAGTGACATCCGGAGGAACAGGAGAAAGACAGCCAGCCGTCTAGCAGGATTCTGTCATGCTTAAAATACTGGAAAGTCACATTTGTTGGAAAACTTAAATCAGTGTCAGAGATGTCCCACAGCAAGAACATGCTGATGGATAATGTATTCAGTATAACTGAATCCGACATTTATTTAGCACTCAAAATGAAAAATGTGCTTGTATAAGTATTCTTATCCCACCCTACGTAAGGAAAGTATAAATTATTGCCATTATTAATAGAGAAAGCTGAGGCTCTAGGTGGTAAGAGACTTGCCTGGGGTTACTCACTCTACCCTGCAGAAGCACAAAGTATGTCCAGGCAGGTAACTGGCACTTCGGTTGTACGTGAGGAAGGCCCCACTCTTATTCACTACCTCTCTGCATGCTGGACAGAGGCATAATGTTTAAATTTCAAGGACCAAAACTGTAACTTCACACCCAATAAGATATCTCTAACCAAAAGGGCAGAAAGGAGGAATAAGTTCTGGTGTTCTATCGCACAGCAGAGTGACTATAGTTAACAATAATATATTGCATATTATGAAACAGCTAGAAGAGGGAATTTTGAATGTTCTCATCACAAAGAAATGGCAAGTGATTGAAGTGATGAACATGCTAATTACACTGATTTGCCCATTACACAATGTACACGTGTCAAAACAGCACACTATATTCCCATGAATATGAACAATTATTATATGTCAATTCAACACAAATAAATTCTTTTTTCAAAAGGAGCAGACAATAACAAATTATCAGGATGTGAAGAACTGGAATTCTCATACAGTGTTTGTGGGATATAACAAGGTACAGTCACTTTGGAAAACAGTTTGCTAGCTTCTTATAGACCAATGGAACAGAATAGACAACCCAGAAATAAACCCTCACAGAGATGGTCAAACGATTTTGACAAGTATGCCAAGACCATTCAATAGAGAAAGGGCAGTCTTTTCAACAAATGGTGCCGGAGAAACTAGGTATCTGTGTGCAAAAGAATGAAGTTGGACCTTTAGCTAACACCACACACAAAAATGAACTCAAAATAGATGAAAGACCTCAACATAAAACTTAAAACTACAAATCTCTTAGAAGAAAATATGGAGAAAAACTTCATGATAATTGATTAGGCAATGGTGTCTTGGATATAACACCAAAAGCACAGACAGGTCAGGTGTGGTGGCTCACATGTACAATCCCAGCACTTCGGGAGGCCTAAGCAGAAGGATCACTTAAGGTCAGGAGTTCAAGGCCAGCCTAGGCAACAAACAAGACTCCATCTCTACAAAAATTTTAAAAATCAGCTGGATGTAGTGGTGCACACCTGTAGTCACACCACTCAGGAGGCTGAGGCAGGCAGATAGCTTGAGCCTAGCAGTTTGGGGCAGCAATGAGCCATGACTGTGCTACCGCACTCCAGCCCAAGCAACAGAACAAGATCCTTTCTCAAAATAAATAACAAAAACACAGTCAACAAAAGAAAAATAGATAAACTGGAATTAGTAAAAACTTTAAATTTCTGTGCACCAAAAGACATTCTCAACACAGTGAAAAGGCAACCCAGAGAATGGGGAAAATATTTGCAAACTATATATTTGATAAGGGGTCAATATCCACAATAAATTTAAAAATCTACAACTCAACAACAACAATAACAACAAAATTTTAAAATTGGCCGACTTGAGCTGACACTTCGCCAATGAAGATACACAAATGGCCAAAAAACACATGAAAAGATGCTCAACATCATTAATAATTATGAAAATGGGCCAGGCACAGTGGCTCACACCTGTAATCACAGTACTTTGGGAGGCTGAGGCAGGTGGATAAGCTGAGGTCAGGAGTTCAAGACCAGTCTGGCCAATAAGGTGAAACTCCACCTCTACTAAAAACACAAAAATTGCCTGGGCATGGTGGTACATGCCTGTAATCCAAGCTACTAGGGAAGCTGAGGCAAGAGAATCACTAGAAAACTGGAGGCAGATGTTGCAGTGAGCCAAGATCACACCACTGCACTCCAACATGGGTGACAGAGCAAAACTCCATCTCAAAAAAAAAAAAAAAAAAATTATGAAAATGCAAATCAAAACTACAATGAGAAGATTAAAAAAAAGAAGAAGACAAAACTACAATGAGATGCCACCTCACTCCCATTAGCATGGCTACTACAAAAAAACAGAAAACAGTGTTGGAGAGGATGTAGAGAAACTGGAAACCTTTTATGTTGCTGCTGAAAATGTTGTTTTTTTTTTTTTTTTTGAGGCGGAGTTTCACTCTTGTTACCCAGGCTGGAGTGAAATGGCGCGATCTCGGCTCACCGCAACCTCCGCCTCCTGGGTTCAGGCAATTCTCCTGCCTCAGCCTCCTGAGTAGCTGGGATTACAGGCACAGGCCACCATGCCCAGCTAATTTTTTGTATTTTTAGTAGAGACGGGGTTTCACCATGTTGACCAGGATGGTCTCGATCTCTTGACCTCGTGATCCACCCGCCTCGGCCTCCCAAAGTGCTGGGATCACAGGCTTGAGCCACCGCGCCCAGCCCTGAAAATGTAAAATGGCACGGCCGCTATGGAAAACAGTAGGACAGTTCCTCAAAATATTAGAAATGGAATTACCATATGATGCAGCAATTCCACTTCTGGGTATATACCCAAAAGAACTGAAAGTAGGAAGTCAAAGAAATATTTGGACACCCATGTTCTAGCATCATTATTAAGCCCAATAGCAAAAAGGTGCAAGCAACCCCAGCATCCCTTAAGAGATGAATAAATAAGTAAAACATAGTATATACATTCAAAGGGCTAGTATAGAACCTTAAAAAGAAAGGCATCTCTGACACGTGCCACAACCTGAATGAAACTTGTGGATGTTATGCTAAGTGAAATAGTCACAAAAGGACAAACACAGTATGATTCCACTTAGATGAGATGCCTATGGTGGCCAAATTCATAGAGATAGGAATGGTGGTTGCCAAGGGGTTGGAGGAAGGAAGAGGGAGTTACTGTTTAATGAATACAGAGTTTCAGTTTTACAAGCTGAAAAGTGTTCTGTGGATGGATGGTGGTGATGATTGCACAACAACGTGAATGTCTTAATAGCATTGAACCAGACACTTAAAAACAGTCGAGATGGTAAATTTTATATTATGTATACTTTACCACAGTTTTGTTGTTGTTGTTGTTTTGAGACAGGGTCTCACTCTGTCACCCAGCACTGCTGTGGCATGATCAGAGCTTACTACAATCTCTACCTCCTTGGCTCAAGCAATCCTCCAACCTCAGCCTCCTGAGTAGGCAGGACCACAGGCATGTACCACTAGATGTAGCTAATTTTTATTTTATTTTATTTTATTTTATTTTATTTTATTTTATTTTATTTGGTAGAGATAGGGTCTTACTCTATTATTCATGCTAGTCTCAAATTCCTGGGCTCAAGTGATCCTCCCACCTCAGCCTCCCAAAGTGCTGAAATTACAGGCATGAGCCACCATGCCCAGCATTACCACAGTTGTTTTTTTAAAGAAACTACTAATTTTTCAAAAAGTTAAACACAAATTTACCCCATGACCCAGCAAATCCACTCCTAAGTATCTACCCAAGAGAAACAGAAACATATCCATACTAAGACTTGCATGCAGATGCCTCAGCAACATTATTCACGATAGTCAAAAGGCAGAATTAATCTAAATGCCCATCAACTAGTTAACGCATAAGCAAAATGTGTTCTAGCCATATAACAAATTATAACTTGCAAAGAAAAATAAAGAAGTGCCGACATATGCTACAGCATGGATGCATCTCAAACACATTACACTCAGCATAAGAAGCTAGTCATAAAAGACCGCATACTGTATACTTCCATTTACCTGACTATCCAGGAAAGGCAAATTTATAAGGACAGAAAGATGAGTAGTCATCTGGGGTTGGGTGTAGGAACAGGGTCAACTGTAAGTGGACCTGAGGATCTTTTGGAGGTGATGAAAACCTCCTAAAAAGTAGATTGTGGTGATGATTGTGCAACTCATCAATTTCTTAAAATCATTGAATTGTACATCTAAAACTAGAGAATTTTATGGTACCTAAATTATAACTCATAAAGTTGTATTCTATTTTTTTCTTCTCTTTTTTTTAATCAACCATGAATTAAAGTTGTATTTTAAAAGGCAAAAACTGATAGTAACTATCACTTCAAAGATGGGTCTTCTGAAAAGTTTCCCCAAAGTGCATCCCAGAATTGGGGCTTTTTTTTTTTTTTTTTTTTTTTTTTTTGAGACGGAGTTTCGCTCTTGTTACCCAGGCTGGAGTGCAATGGCGCGATCTCGGCTCACCGCAACCTCCACCTCCTGGGTTCAGGCAATTCTCCTGCCTCAGCCTCCTGAGTAGCTGGGATTACAGGCACGCGCCACCATGCCCAGCTAATTTTTTGTATTTTTAGTAGAGACGGGGTTTCACCATGTTGATCAGGATGGTCTCGATCTCTTGACCTCGTGATCCACCCGCCTCGGCCTCCCAAAGTGCTGGGATTACAGGCTTGAGCCACCGCGCCCAGCCGGTGCTTCTTTTCTCATCACAAATTAAGGAACCTTTAGTAAGATACACTTACAATTAAAAAAAAAAAGTGAGGGTGTCCTGTTTTTGAAATTAGTGGAGAGTTTGAAACAATTAAAACTTGCTAATAGAGCCGGGCATGGTGGCTCACGCCTGTAATCCAAGCACTTTGGAGACCAAGGCAGGCAGATCACCTGCGGTCGGGAGTTCAAGACTAGTCTGACCAACATGGTGAAACCCTGTCTTTAAAAATAAATAAATAAATAAATAATAAACTTAAAAATGTTTTTTAAATAAAAAAACTTGCTAATAATAAAGACTGGTTTGCTGGTATTCGTTTTGGGATTCCCTACTTCAGCAAGTCTGACTTGCTGAAGTCCAACTTTCTGGTCTTTTCACAAATTCATTGGAGCCAAACTGGAACTGAAGAGAATTTCTGGGCTGGGTGTGGTGGCTCATGCCTGTAATGCCAACCCTTTGAGAGGCTGGGGCAGGAGCATCACTTGAGGCCAAGAATTAGAGACCAGCCTGGGAAACACAGCCAGGTCCCATCTCTACAAAAAATAAAATTAGGCAGGTGTGGTGGCTTGCACTTGTAGTCCCAGCTATTTAGGAGGCTGAGACAGGAGGATCTCTTGTGCCCAGGAGTTGGAAGCTATGGTGAACTATGACAGTGCCACTGGACTCCAGCCAGGGTGACAGAACAAGACCCTGTCTCTAAAATAATTAATTAATTAAAGTGAATTCCTAGATAGTTATTCTAGTTCCCTTCTTAAAACTGCCGTATAAGCCAGGTGCGGTAGCTCACGCCTGTAATTCCAACACTTTGGGAGGTCAAAGCAGGTAGATTACTTGAGGTCAGGAGTTCGAGACCAGCCTGGCCAACATGGTGAAACCTGGTCTCTACTAAAAATACAAATAATTAGCCGGGCATGGTGGAGCATGCCTATAATCCCAGCTACTTGGGAGGCTGAGGCAGGAGAATCATTTGAACCTGGGAGGTGGAAGTTGCAGTGAGCAGAGATTGTGCCACTGCACTCCAGCCTGGGCAACAGAGCAAGACTCCACCTCAAAAAAAAAACTGCCATATAACATGTAAGACACAGCTTAAGAGTAGGGGAAGGAGACTAAGAGTTTCTGAAAACGGTTATTAAAAGGGAGTAAGAAGAGAGACAGGCAATGAGGAAGGACTGCGGGGACAGGATATAAAATTTCATTTGCTACTATTGCAAACTGTTTGAGTTTTCCACTTAACTGTGTACATGTATTTGAAAACAATAGTTTGGTTTGGTTTGGTTTGGTTTGGTTTGGTTGTTTGGTTTTTTTGTTTGTTTGTTTGTTTGTTTGGAGACGGAGTTTCGCTCTTGTTACCCAGGCTGGAGTGCAATGGCGCGATCTCAGCTCACCGCAACCTCCGCCTCCTGGGTTCAGGCAATTCTCCTGCCTCAGCCTCCTGAGTAGCTGGGATTACAGGCACGCGCCACCATGCCCAGCTAATTTTTTGTATTTTTAGTAGAGACGGGGTTTCACCATGTTGACCAGGATGGTCTCGATCTCTTGACCTCGTGATCCACCCGACTCGGCCTCCCAAAGTGCTGGGATTACAGGCTTGAGCCACCGCGCCCAGCCTGTTTGGTTTTTTTCTCGAAACAGAGCAAGACTCTATCTCACCCAGGCTGGAATGCAGTGGTATGGTGATCTCAGCTCACTGCAACCTCTGCCTCTTGGGTTCAAGCGATTCTCCTGCCTCAGTCTCCTGAGTAGCTGGGACTAGTAGACACACGCCACCATGCCCTGCTAATTTTTGTATTTTTAGTAGAGATGGGGTGTCACCATGTCACCATATTGGCCAGGCTGGTCTCCAACTCCTGATCTCGTCGTCCGCTCGCCTCAGCCTTCCAAAGTGCTGGGATAACAGGCATGAGCCACCTCGTCTGGACAAACATGCCAGATTTTTTTTTTTTTGAGACAGAGTTTCGCTCTTGTTACCCAGGCTGGAGAGCAGTGGTGTGATCTCGGCTCACTGCAACCTCCCCCTCCTGGGTTCAGGCAATTCTCCTGCCTCAACCTCCTGAGTAGCTGGGATTACAGGCATGCGCCACCATGCCCAGCTAATTTTTTGTATTTTTAGTAGAGACAGGGTTTCACCATGTTGGCCAGGATGGTCTCGATCTCTTGACCTCGTGATCCACTTGCCTCGGCCTCTGAAAGTGCTGGGATTACAGGCTTGAGCCACCGCGCCCGGCAACATGCCAGATTTTAAAGTTCCCATAGTTTCTAAATCTCAGCTTGAAGTCATAGCATTATGGTATCTTCTGTTGGCCTTCCACATACACCTGTGTGAACTGGAAGGATTGTCACACAGTGGAGAAAGATAAAGGGCTTATGTCCCAGGGAGGATTACTGAACCATTTAATCTGTATATGAAAAGCTAAAGTTAATTCAGGGAGAGGAGAAAGGTGTTGCTGAAGTCAAAGCATCTTTATCTCTTCAAATGTTTGCTACTCAAATAGTAGTCCTAACCCAGGAACTTTTAGAAATGTAGAATCTCAGTTTCTACCTGACACCCACTGAATCTTAATCTTCTGTTTTGATGAGATCTCCAGGTGATTCCTGAAGAGATTGGGGTTTGAGAAGCACTACTCCAAATTATATCAGCATAATTCAAACTGCTCACTTCCAAAGAGAAACTTTTGGCAATCCCAGCTGTTTATAGTGGACTCCAGTTGTTTTATTTATTTATTTATTTATTTATTTATTTATTTATTTTTGAGACAGAGTTTCGCTCTTGTTACCCAGGCTGGAGTGCAATGGCGCGATCTCGGCTCACCGCAACCTCCGCCTCCTGGGTTCAGGCAATTCTCCTGCCTCAGCCTCCTGAGTAGCTGGGATTACAGGCACGCGCCACCACGCCCAGCTAATTTTTTGTATTTTTAGTAGAGACGGGGTTTCACCATGTTGACCAGGATGGTCTCGATCTCTCGACCTCGTGATCCACCCGCCTCAGCCTCCCAAAGTGCTGGGATTACAGGCTTGAGCCACCGCGCCCGGCTTGTTGTTTTAAAATGTAATTAAAATATCTTGCTGGACATGTGACTCGTACCTGTAATCCCAGCAGTTTGGGAGGCTGAGTTAAGTGGATCATGAGGTCAGGAGTTGGAGACCAGCCTGGCCAATATGGAGAAACCTCATCTTTACAAAAAATACAAAAATTAGCTGTATGCAAAAAATACAAAAATTAGCTGTATGCATGCCCCTGTAATCCCAGCTACTCAGGAGGCTAAGGCACAAGAATCACTTGAACCTGGGAGGCAAAATATATATATATACATATATATGTGTGTATGTGTGTGCGCATATATATATATATATATATATATATATATATATATATCTGGCACAAGTGAAAAGAGGAAAATGTTCCAGGTGGGGGTTGGAGTTCCCTCAGGCAAACAAAACTGCCTGGGATTGAGATGGAAATAGAATTGTAAGGGAGAAAAGATAACTGGTGCAGTAATTCACTATGAGAAGCATCTCTGAAAACCTTAATTTGTTTTTTTGAAATGGAATCTCGCTCTATCACCCAGGCTGCGGTGCAGTGGCGCGATCTCGGCTCACTGCAATGTCTGCCTCCCGGATTCAAGCAATTCTCCTATCAAGCAATTCTCCTATCTCAGCCTCCCGAGTAGCTGGGATTACAGGCGCCTGCCAACACGCCCGGCAAATTTTTGTATTTTCAGTAGAAATGGGGTTTCACCATGCAGGTCAGGCTGGTTTTGAACTCCTGACCTCAGATGATCGCCTGCCTCAGCCCCCCAAAGTGCTAAGATTACAGGTGTTAGCCACCACGCCTGGCTCAATGCCTTAATTTACAGTGCCATTTTGGTCTGTAAAGCCACAGGGAACAAAAACAACAATAACAACAACAAATACTAAAGAGAGTGGTCAAGGTTACAGAAGGAGAATGGAAAGTGTATCATGAGAAAATGACCCAAGACGAAACAACCCAGGTATAAATAAACACATCATTCAAATTCTTCTCATCTATTCTCATCCATGCTCTCCAGGGTTACTCCAACATCAAATCAACAGAAAATCTTCATGACATCCCTGTCTGGAAGAAATCCTTGTGTTTATGCTGTAGTTCAATAAGAAACTGCCATCCCTTTGCTAAATATTATAATTAGGTCTGGCTAACTGAAAGGTCTGGAACCCCCTTGGCAGGCTCTCCCAAGATGCTGGAATGGCTCCAGTGGCTACCAAATAGCCTAGGGGCTGGCCACACCCTTCGTTACATCTGAGTGACCTTTCCAGGAGCAAATCTAAGCATGCATTACCCCTGGAAGGGCCTCAGGAGGTCCTCAGTGACACCAGGGCCAAGAAACTAGTACCCTGGAATGCTAAATCCAAAACAATTTCTTTCAATTTAATACACACACACAGAATTTACCAGAAATTATCTGTCAAAATGCCAGAGCAGTCAGCTCAGTCTTCGACACAGTGGAAAGATCTGTCAAACTGCTTGGCTAGCATTGAGCAGTTCAGACAACCAGCTGACTAACAGAATTTTGCACTCTTCCACCTGTTGTTTGGCACCAAGTCAACCAGGATGAGCAAAATAAATAGTGCCATATATGTTGTTTCCTTGGACAGCTCACGTTCTCAAGGTATCAGTCATTATCTGAGATGACAATTCTCAAATCCACATAACCAGCCCAACCTGTCAAGCAGAACTTCCAGCCCTCATTTTCAACTGCCTACATCCAGCATTTCTGCCCAGTAAGTTTTACAAAAAGACTTGCCCTCCATCCCAATACTCCCTTTTCATCTACCCTATTCCCTTTGTTGGCAATATCCTTCTCCAGCTCCTAAGCTTAATCTGTCCTCAATGCCCTCATCCAGGCCATCTGATTCTTCTTTAAACTTTCTCAGATCGATACCTTCTCTATTCTCATTGCCAGGGCCCCAGTTCAGGCCCTTATCAGTCAACTAGAAGAAATACTTCCTCCCCTCTTCCAATTCATTCCTCCACTTCCAACCCTCCTCCTAATACCGGCTTACATCACTCTACTCTAAAATGCCACTTAATAACATCAAGCATTTGTGTTTGCTACTTTCCAAGGCAACTGCGGTCCAAATCATGTTATTTTTTCCTCCCAACAACCCTGTAGGACAAGTAACTCAATGCTTGGAGAAGGGGTGTGGCTTGCCTGAGTTCACCCAGCTGGCAAAGAGCAAGGAGCCAACACCAAAACCCAGAACTCCTCTGTGGCATTCTAAAATCCTTGTGCCTCCTCCTTCTTAAAGAGCAAGGACACTATTATCAAATGGATTCAGTTCAAAATTTTCTACCTAAAATTCAAGACCTTCTATCAATTTTCTTCCTAACCTAGCAGACCCTGTCTCCCAGTTTCTCTTTAGCCACATTTCTTTTTTTTTTTTTTTTTTTTGAGACGGGGTTTCGCTCTTGTTACCCAGGCTGGAGTGCAATGGCACGATCTCGGCTCACTGCAACCTCCGCCCCCTGGGTTCAAGCAATTCTCCTGCCTCAGCCTCCTGAGTAGCTGGGATTACAGGCACGCGCCACCATGCCCAGCTAATTTTTGTATTTTTAGTAGAGACGGGGTTTCACCATGTTGACCAGGATGGTCTCGATCTCTCGACCTCGTGATCCACCCGCCTCGGCCTCCCAAAGTGCTGGGATTACAGGCTTGAGCCACCGCGCCCGGCGCAGCCACATTTCTTTTTACCTCCAAGTTCGATAGCTTCTTTATTAAGAACAATAATTATTATTTAGCATTGTTGTTAATTATAATAGTAACTGACATCTATGGGGCATTCAGAACGTTCCAGATTCTATACCAAGTTGCTAAATACATTATCTCCTTTTATCATCAAAACAGCATTTGTCGATGGGGGGAATGGAGAAAAAAAGAAAAAAAAAAAAAACAAAAAAACAGCATTTATCTATTAACAGACATACTAATGTATCACTTCTGACAACTCTGAAGAGTTCTATTCTGACCCAAACTTGCTTCTCCTATGGTATTCTCTATCTTGGTAAATGGAACTACCATCCATTCAGTCACTCAGGCCAAAAACCTAGACATTATCCTTCATTTCTGTCTTTTCATCATCTCCTTCCCCATAACAAATTAAGTTCTATTGCCTCTACCCTCACAGTATAGCCCCAACTAATTCTCACCCCTCCCTTCCTACTACCATAGCCCAAGACATCATCCACTCATACCTAGACTACAATAACTTCCAACTGGCCCTCTTTATCTACTGTTTCTCTCATATACTTTATTCTTCAGCCAGAGGGGTCACTTCAAAACAGAAATCTAATTTGAATTCACTGGAAACAGCTCAGATGTCCATAACAAGTCAACAGATAGGCAAACTTATACATCCATACGGCAGAATACTCCTCAGCAATAAACAGAAATTAACTACCAACGCATCCAACAACATGGATTAATCTCAAAAATAAACTGAGTGGAAAGAACAGTATGTATTATATGGTACTATTTATATGAAAAATATCTAATTTAACTTAAAGTGACACAAATTGAATCAGTGGTTGCCTCCTCGGGAGAGAGACACGAATGGCAAGGACCAGGAGGAAATTTTCTAGGGAGATGGAAAAGTTCTGTGTCTTGATATGTATTTGTTGCAACTTATCAGAAATAAAGATTTTAACATCACTGTGTAAAAATTATATGTTGGCAGTCTGGCTCCCATTTATCCCTTCCAACTAATCTCCTACACTCATTCACCTACCCCACCCACCTCCATTTAGCCACACTGTTCTCCTGACAGGCCTCGTACAAGCCAAACCACTTCTGGCCCAGAGTCTTTGCATGGCACCCTCTTCCTCACTTCTTATCATGCACACCTCAGTCCCTGTTCCTTCTGCAGAAAGACTCTCCCGGGCATGTATCTAAAGGAATTCCCCAGGCATTCTTATTTAATTCTCTGTTTTCATTCTCTTTGTGGCACTTACCACTTTCTGGGTTGTTTTTTGTTGTTGTTGTTGTTTTTGTTTTGTTTTGTTTTCTTTTTTTTTTTTTTGCTTATTGTCTGCTTCTGCTACCAGAAAGCAAGCTCTGCAAGAATAAGGACCCATCTGTCACTGTATCTCCAGCATCAAAATCAACACCTGGCACATTAAATAATTTGTTGAGTGAACGGAAAAAGTTGACATATATCGCTATCTCCGTATTAAA
This sequence comes from Saimiri boliviensis, assembly GCF_048565385.1. Taxonomy (NCBI): domain Eukaryota; kingdom Metazoa; phylum Chordata; class Mammalia; order Primates; family Cebidae; genus Saimiri; species Saimiri boliviensis. The sequence continues at coordinate 35,862,484 of NC_133457.1, read as the reverse complement.
GCTGCAAAATCTGAGGCTTGTAAATCGTTAGTGACCTCCCCATAGTCACACATCAGCGTTCAAACCAGGTAGTCTGGTGTCCAGGTCCATGTTCTAAATTACTCTCATGTCTGGCTCACATCAGTTTTGCTTCTCTGCTTGGTTTTACCCCATTCCCTCTACCTGGGCTGGGCCTCTCTCCCACCCTTTCACCTGCCCCCTAGTTCACGATGGTTTCTCTCTGCATTGACTCCATGCATGATTATTCATTTTAATTTTCGCTTCACTCCATATCTGTCTCCTCAAAAGAAAAGGGCTCCTTGTGGCTTTTGCTTCCTTTTGCACATGTAGCAGAGAAATGGCCACAGGCCCCTAACTGGTGCTCACAGTCATGTTCCTTTAGAGGTGGGATGAGTCAGGTAGTCCTGTGAGTATGTACAAATCCTGGGTTACATGACTCACTTCATTATTTCAAAGTATGCTGACCTTGGCGTCTTTGGCATTCTGCCATCTAGTTTCAACACCAGCTTGTTAGAGTTGATGCAAACTGGCACTGCCACCATCAATCACTATGATATTACTCAGGTCTCATCCTCATACTTCTGAAATCTCCTGCATACCACACAAACCTCGCAAAAGGTTACACAAGCCAAGAGTATGCAACGCATGGGGACTGATTAGGATGGCATGGAATTTAATGGAAGCATCCCCATACAACTTTGCCTGAGGTCACTGACAAGATTACCCTAAACCTCCTCCTGAGCTCAAGTGAAATATTGTTCCTAGTGAATCATCAGAAACATTATTCATACTTTTTTCCTAAGTAAATGATCCATCTCCTTCATACCTGTAATCCCAGCACTTTGGGAGGGGGAGGCAGGCGGATCATGAGGTCAGGAGTTCCAGACCAGCCTGACCAATATGGTGAAACCCCATCTCTACTAAAAATAACAAAAATTAGCCAGGTATCGTGGCACACACTCTTGAGTTCCCAGCAACTCAAGAGGCTGAGGCAAGAGAATCGCTTGAATCTGGGAGGCGGAGGTTAGTGAGCCTAGATCATACCGCTGCACTCCAGCCTGGGAGACAGCACTAGACTCCGTCTCAAAAAAGAAAAACAAAACAAATAATAATAAGCCTAAGGCTGGGTGCAGTGGCTCATGCCTGTAATCCCAGCACTCTGGGAGGCCGAGGCGGGTGGATCACTTGAGGTCAGGAGTTCAAAACCAGCCTGGCAAACATGGCAAGACCCCGTCTCTACTAAAAATACAAAAATCAGCCAGGTGTGGTGGTACGAGCCTATAATCCCAGCTGCTCAGGAGACTGAGGCAGGATAATCACTTGAACCTGGGAGGTGGAGGCTGATTGCACCACTGCACTCCAGCCTGGGAGACTAAGTGAGACTCCATTTCAAAAAATTAAATTTAATTTAATTTAAATTAAAATAAATAAATAAGCCTAAACAGTAAAAGAACAATTAAAGAATGTCTATTGTAGACTTTAAAGTGGGCCACAAAGTAACAAAAACTATAAATAATAGTTTAAAAAATGCCTTCAGGCCAGGTGCTGTGGCTCATGCCTGTAATCCCAGCACTTTGGGAGGCATTGGATCACAAGGTCAGGAGTTCAAGACCACCTGGCTAATATGGTGAAATCCCATCTCTACTAAAAATACAAAAATTAGCCAGGCATGGTGGTGCACTCCTAAGTCCCAGCTACTAAGGAGGCTGAGACAGGAAAATCACTTGAACCCAGGAGGTAGAGGGTGCAGTGAGCCAGTATCACGCCATTGCACTCCAGCCTAAGTGACAGAGCAAGACTCTGTATTCCAAAAAAAAAAAGTATATACAATTGATTTTTTTTTAAGTTTACTAATATAATACAGACTTCTAGAATGTACGTTTTTTTCTCACTTCATAGCTTTTAATTCACTGATCTCATAACACTCATGATACTTTTATGAGTTTGTTTTGTCTCATTTTTTTGAGACAGGGTCTCCCTCTATCACCCAGGCTAGAGTATAGCAGCACACTCACGGCTCACTGAGGCCTCGACCTCCTGGACTCAAGTGATCCTCCTGCCTCAGCCTCCCAAGTAGTTGGGACCACAGACACACGCCACCATGCCCAGGTAATTTTTGTATTTTTGTAGAGATGGGGTCTCATTATGTTGCCCAGGCTGATCTCAAACTCTTGAACTCAAACAACCTGCTCACCTTGGTCTCCCAAAAGTGGGATCGCACACCTGGGATTACAGGTATGAGCCACCATTCCTGGCCTTAAGAATTTAATTGTAACTTGCAGAAGAGAAAACAGTGGTTGGACAAGTTCACATCGTTCACTCAGTAGATTAAAATATAGGTGATTCCTCTTTGCTTGATTTTGTAGATGTTCAGGCCATCAGATAAGCATTGCTTGTCATCAAGTCTGCCATGAACCAAGGGGAACCACCCTTAGCTACGAGTAGGTGTTGTTCCAGCCCCAGCTGGAGGCTGTTTTGCTACAGACCACAAAGCTAGCCACTAAATCTCCCTGAACCCTAGTTTCCCCATCTTTCTTTCTTTTGAACTTTTTTTTTTATTTTTTTAAGAGACAGGGTCTCTCTCCATAGCCCAGGCTGGATTACCATCTCAGCCTCCTGAAGCGCTGGGATTACAGGCATAAGCCATCATGCCTGGCCATCTTTAAAACACAGCTTCCTTTCCCCCAATCTCACAAAGCCTATGAATACCTATTTCCTCAATAAATACCTATTTCCTCACAAAGCCTCAAATTACCTATTTCCTCAATAAATATTTATCAAGTGCCTACTACGTGCAAGGTATGATCCACCTGGAATATGAATTTAATGGAAGCATCCCCATACAACTTGTCTGTTTCCCTTATGGGCTCCATGAACCCAAATCTCTGCTTCAGGGAGCTTCTGTTGTCATAAGGGAAACAGACAAGAAATCTTTTTTTTTTTTTTTGAGACGGAGTTTCGCTCTTGTTACCCAGGCTGGAGTGAAATGGCGCGATCTCGGCTCACCACAACCTCCGCCTCCTGGGTTCAGGCAATTCTCCTGCCTCAGCCTCCTGAGTAGCTGGGATTACAGGCACGCACCACCATGCCCAGCTAACTTTTTGTATTTTTAGTAGAGACGGGGTTTCACCATGTTGACCAGGACGGTCTCGATCTCTTGACCTCGCGATCCACCCAACTCGGCCTCCCAAAGTGCTGGGATTACAGGCTTGAGCCACCGCGCCCACCCAAGAAATCATTTTTTAAAATACAATTAATAAGTGCAGTAAAGGAAAACAAAACAAGATAGGATTATAGAGTGAGAGATGGGGTACCACTACTTTAGACCAGAGTTAGGAAGGCTTCTCTGAGAAGTTGGCATTTAAAAACAGACTGGAACGAGGCTTTGAGAATAAGATACAGAGATACATAGGAGAGAAAAGTGTGCAAAGCAGCAGGTAACAACATGCACAATTAGGTGCTAGAGATGAATGTGATTCAAAACTATAAAGGACTCAATTCCATTTCTATTATAACTAGGTGATAAATTATCTCCTCATATCCTGCCTCTCTCTTCCTTTTCAGTCCTTATCTACACCTAACTGGTCAAGTACTCCTTTCTTTCTTTCTTTTTTTGATTTGGAGACAGAATATTGCTGTCTACAGTACCACTGTACTAAACCCACCTTACAGTACAGTGGTGCGATCTTGGCTCACTGTAACCTCTGCCTCCTGGGTTCAAGCCATTCTCATGCCTCAGCCTCCCTAGTAGCTGGGACTACAGGTATGTGCCACCATGCCCAGTTAATTTTGGGGTTTTAGTAGAAACAGGGTTTTGGCCAGACTGGTGTCAATCTCCTGGCCTCAAGTGATCCACCCACCTCAGACTCTCAAAGTGCTGGGATTACCAGTGCAAGCCACTGCACCTGGCCACCTCCTTGATTTCTTATCCACATTCCTGCCCTCCTGAGTTCTTCAGAATTTGCCTATCAAATTCTGATCCTTTCTTTTAAAAGCCTAGTTAAGATTCACTCCATGAGGTTGTCCACATCCAATGACTTCCATCCTGAAAACTGCTGGCAATGTTTTCATTTTTTAATTTAAAAACACGTGTCCTTACAAACCACTGCTATACACAACAATATAGATGCATCTGACAGACATAATGTTGACTGAAAGAAGCCAGACACAAATAATTCAAATCATATGATTCAATTTATGTAAACTTTAAGAACAGACAAAACTAATCTCTGGTAATAGAAGTCAGAATAAGGATTACCAGGAGTGGGGAGGAGACACAAGAGAACCCTCTGAGATGCTGGAAATGTCCTACAGCTGTATCTAAGTGGCAGCTGCATAGACATATACATATGTAAAAATTAACTGTGTTTGAACATAATTTGAGCCCTTTACTGTGTACATAATGCACCTAAAAGTTTTTTTAATGACTCCTTTTTATCATATTGAGATACTGTTGTGTGAACAGTCTTCGGGGACTTCTAAATTTTTTTTTTTAAGACAGGGTCTCACTCCAACAGCCAGGCTGGAATGCAGTGGCATGATCTCAGCTCACTGCAATCTCCACCTCCCAGGCTCAAGTCATCCTCCCACCTCAGCCTTCCGAGCAGATGAGACTACAGGCATAAGCCACCACGCCCTGCTAATATTTGTATTTTTAGTAGAGATGGGGGTCTCACCGTGTTGCCCAGGCTGGTCTTGAACTCCTGAGCTCAAGCAATCACCTGCCTCAGCCTCCCAAAATGCGGGAATTATAAGCGTGAGCCACCATGCCCAGCAGGACTTCTAAACTTTCAAGACAGTCAATTTCTTAACTTTCTGACACATTTGGCACCTTCTAAGTAGGTATCTCTAAGTAAGTAGCCTAAGTAGGTATCTCTTTCATCTTCCTTCAACAGGGAATTCTATTGGGCCAGGACAGTCTTGATTGTCAGCTTTAAAACAGTCAATAGCATGTATATGTCTGTTCTGGGCCAGCAAAAAAGAATGCTTATTTTGTTTACTTTATGGCCTGCACAGGCTCAACAGACTAGAAAATCCTTTGAACATACCTCTCAATTGGAGTAAAATAAATGTCAAACGAAAGCAGTAGAATGCCTAAAATAAATAAAATCCTCTCCAGAAACCATTTGGAAGAAAAGCAACCCCCTCCACCCCCATGAAAAAGTTTTGGAAAAGGAGGCAAAATGGTGTACAAGAAGAAGGATCTACCTGGGCCGGAGCTTTCCTGAGTAAGCGCTGTAGCTTGAAGAGGTCACTTAACCTCTTTGGGTCTCAGTTTCCTGCTAGTAAAATGACCTCCTTTACCTTCTGCTTCCCCGGGCAGAAGAATCAAATGACGTGAGACATAACACTTTGGCAAACACACAAACCATTAATACCAATGGAATGTTTTTTACAAATAAAATTAAAAAGACATTGTGGAATGCCTAGGTTCCAAGAACTTTCACATATGCTCAAGTATTTAATCTTCACAATAAGTGAATGAGGCGGCACCTGGATTCCTACTTCACCAAGGAGGAAACCGAAACTAGGCAGTTAAGGGGCTGCCCAAGGGCACCCAGCATAGGGGAAGGAAGTGAGGATTCCCCTCCTTCTCTCCCCATGTACCAGCGGCCAGCGTGCCTGTTCTAATTCCCCATTTGAATCAGATGACCACAGCAGAAAAGCACCATGCAAGAGTAGGAAACTGTTGACAATTTTTCCTAAATAGCCACTTTTCTCTTAACGAGAGACTAAATCAGAAGCCACTGAGCCTTGAAAATCCTAATTTTATTGGCACTACACGGAGTATTCATCTGAGAAGCAGATGTGCTGACTGCTCCCAGGCATCTCACAGGAAAGTATGTATTTCACCCTCCATAGTCACCATGACGGGTCAGACCCTATGGATTTACTTAACCACAGAATTAAATCTGGCTAACGCTGGTAGGCAACTGGATTTAAATCTGCTGGGTGATTTTTAAAAACAAAGCAAACGCCTTAAACTGTGCTACATCACCAATCACTATTTGCATGCCCACACTTCCTAAAACAAAACAATCCTCAGCAGATTTTGCTGTTTTGCCCTGTAAACTACTTTCTCAGTTATATAAAACTACAAATTGCAATCTGAAGGCTTTGCAGGCTTGAATTTCCATCTTCCCTGAAAATTTCTGAGGACACAGAATTAAATTTGGACAACTTTCTCTTAGGCTTTTTGTATTGTGCCTGCCAAATGAAACATTTTTTTCCTGTGCATGCTTGGCTTTATGATACTTACCACGTTTTACAGAAATCACCACATGATATAATTGTATGCAATAAACTTATGTGGCTAAAGACTGATCTTTTAAAACAACATCTTATCCACCTCCCTCCATGTTTTGTATTTTGCTGTGACAATACTGCCTATTGGAAGAGTCACCAAAAAGATATTTCTAATTTCGTTTCTGTTTGCAAACCAACAACCAATTTGATACAAAATATCACTTTAAAAAGGTAGTCATGGGCCAGGTGTGGAAGTTCATGCCTTTAATCCCAACACTTTGGGAGGCCCGGGTGGGCAGATCACTTGAGGTCGGGAGTGGGAGACTAGCCTGGCCAGCATGGTGAAACCCCATCTCTACTAAAAATACAAAAAATTAGTAAGGCATGGTGGTGCTTGCCTGTAATCCCATATACTTAGGAGGCTGACGCAGGCAAAACGCTTGAACCAGGAAGGCAGAGGTTACATTGAGCCGAGATCACACCATTACACTCCAGCCTGGGTGACACAGTGAGACTCCATCTCAAACAACAAAAAAAAAGGTACTCATGGCAAGAGGAAACTTTTGAGGGATGGAAGAAGTCATAACACTGGATTGTGGTGATGGATGCACAACTGCATACATTAACTCAAAAGCAGCTGAGTGCATAGTTACAGTGGGCAAGTTTTATGATCTATAAATTACACTGCAATAAAACTGTTTAAAATATAGTTCCATAATTCACAAAGTGAGATTTTTCAAATTTTAAGTGTTACTAAAATCCATAATAAAAGCATTGCTTTAGGCTAGGCACGGCGGTTCATGCCTGTAATCCCACTACTTTGGAAGGCTAAGGCAGGCCGATCACTGGAGTCCAAGAGTTCAAGACCAACCTATTACACATAGTGAAACCCTGGTTGGTGAAACATCTCTACAAAAAAACACAAAAAATGCCTGGGCACAGTGATGTGCACCTGTGGTCCCATCTACTTGGGAGACAGGGGTGGCAGGATCACCTGAGCCCAGGTAGGTAGAGGCTGCAGTGAGCTGTGATGGTGCCACTGCACTCCAGCCTAGGAAGCAGAGAAAGACCCGGCCTCAAAAAAAAAAAAAAAAAAGAAAGAAAATCATTTTTTTTCTTCCTGTGCTGCAAAGATACTTGTCTAAAACAGGCATTCTCAACTTCTCCCCTATTACCTTCTGCGCCAGATAATTCTTTGTTGTGGGGTGCTGTCCAGTGCATTGCGGGATGTTTAGGGACATTCCTGGCCTCCACTCACTAGGTGCCAGTTGCATTCCCTCCTCCCAACTGCAAAAACTGAAAATGTCTCCAGACATTGTCAAACGTCCCCGGGGAGACTAAATCGCTCCTAGATAAGAGCCACTGCTCTATATGCTGACAACTGAAAAGAAATTTGCTCTCTGGGGGAGTGACTAACAAATACAAAGGCAATGGGGGGCGCTCTACAACTCTAAGGCTTGTCTAGTACCCCACCCACCAGCCCTTGGCCAACAGAGGATGCTTTTACTTTAACAGTGGCACCTCTACCTCTGCTCTCTGTATATTCTATAGTCAATGCTACTCCTAGATTATAAATCATCATTATTATTATTTTGAGACAAGGTCTAGTGTAGTAGCATGAACTCAGCTCACTGCAACTTCTGCCTCCCAGGCTCAAGCCATCCTCCCACCTCAGCCTCCTGAGTAGATGGGACTACAGGCACTCACCACCATACCCGGCTAATTTTTGTAGAATAAGAGTTTCACCATGTTGCCTAGGCTGGTCTCGAACTCGTGAGCTCAAGCTATCCGTCTGCCTTGGCCTCCCAAACTGCCGGGATTATAGGAATGAGTCACCACGCCCTGGCCCTATTTTTTTAGTTAAGACTAATTTGATAGTCCTATACCCATGTAACTCCTAAAATGTGGCACCCTGCCCAGAATCCAAGCAACTGGGTTCTCCATAAATGCTTTGTGGCCACTGACTCTGATATATGAGTAAAGCACCAGGCAATTCAGTTTAGCCAGCATTAACCCAGCACCTTTATGTTCTAGGAATTCTAGGACACTTTTTTCTTTTAACTTTAAGGTTGAAGTCATGATCACCATCTTACACATGCAGTAATTGAGGCTCAGAGAAAAACTAAGTGACTTGTGCCCAAGAACATGCAAGTGGCAGAGCTGGGGTGGATTCAGGACTGAGTCTGTTGCTCTGTCTTGACTTCCAAGTGAACAGTGTCTCTCCTACCTTGTAAGGGTTTGCCATGGGCAAGACACCATGCTGGACATCTAATACAGCCCATTTTAAATCCTCACTGTTATGCCATGAAGGGGGTAGCATCATTCCTTTACAGACAGGGAAATAAAGGCTGAAGTGAAGTCCTCATCCAAAGTTGCAGAGCTGGATATCCCCATATTTGAACACAGATTAGTCTGAACTCTGAAGCCCATGTTCTTAGCCACTATACCCTATTGTCTCCCCTTACATATTAACATAAATGATCTGTTCCTTTATGAAGGGTTAGTCAATGGGTTTTGTTTCTCTTTTGAAGTTAGTAGATGATACACTTTAATTCAAGAAGATTTGGATTTGGCCTACTCATAAATTCACTTGAGGTTTCTTTTATAACATTAAAAATCCAGTCCCAAGTGGGCACTGTAGTCCCAGCTACCCAAGAGGCTGAGGTGGGAGGATCACCTGAGTCAATGAGTTCTAGGCTGCAGTGAGCTATGATCGTTGCCACTGTACCCAAGCCTGGGCAACAGGGCAAGACCCTGTCTCTAAAATAAATAAATAAATAAACACATAAAATAGGCCAGGTGCAGTGAATCACATCTGTAATCCCAGCACTTTGGGAGGTCGAGGCAGGCAGACTGCTTGAGCCCAGGAGTTCAAAACCAGTCTCACAAACATGGCGAAACCCAATCTCTACCAAGAAAATATAAAAATTAGCAGGGTGTGGTGGTGCATGCCTGTGGTCTCAGCTACTCAGGAGACTGAGGTAGAAGGACCACTTGAGCCTGGGAGGCGGAGGTTGCAGTAAGCCAAGATCACACCACTGTACTCCTGCCTGGGTGACAGAGTGAGACCCTGTCTCAAAAAATAAATAAATAACCGAATCCTATCAATACCTGTGGGATGCCTAAAACTGTCCTATATGACAAATCTTTTCTACCCAATTGTCAAGAAGGGATTAAGTTAAAATTCCACAACTGCTATCTATCATCACAGCTACTCATTTCTTCCATTTTCTCTTCTCTGGCTCATTCACTCAGTCAATAACCACATCACTAAGAATCTATTCAGAGATTCTAAATGCATGTCAAATAATCACACAAATCTTAAAAATCACAATAAAAGCACCAGGAAGAAAACAGATGGGTTTGTGTAATATCTAATGGAAAGACTGCTGGCTGGGGGTTGCGGGGTGGGGGGAGGAGATGGGGGGGCAGTAAAGGAAAGGCAAGGAATCTAAGTTCTGTAGGAAGGATTGGGAGTTAATTTTCAAGTGCGGAAAGAGCTTTCAGTCGCAGTGAACAGCATACGCAAAGCCCCTCACCTCCTCTGCCCCACCCACTCTCCAGACTGAAAGGAAACCAGGCACTTGAAGCCTTAATAAGGAGCCACAGACAGCAGTAGCCAGGCCATGTTGACTCCAATAAAGAGAAATTAAAGGGCCTGAAAAAGGGGGCATAACATGGTCAGGCTGACTTTTTTTTTTTTTTTTTTTGAGACAGACACTTGCTCCATTGCCCAAGCTGGAGTACAGTGGCGCAATCACGGCTCACTGCAACCTCTACCACCACGTCTGGTTAATTTTTTATTTTTTGTAGAGACGAAGTCTCACTATATTACCCAGGCTGGCCTCAAACTCCTGGACTCAAGTGATCTTCCCACCTCAGCCTCCCAAAGTGCTGGGATTACAGGTATGAGCCACTGCTTCTGGCCTAGATCTACATTTTTAATGATCACTCTGGCTGTGTCACTCATGAGCAAAACGACTCTGAAGCAACCTTCACCAGGACACAGTTCAAAGATCTGGATCCTGCAAAACAAGTTTGTTTGTTGCTTTTTTCTTTTCTTTTTTTTTTTTTTTTCTTTTTCTTTTCTCTGGGGTGTGGCACGTAACCCTGGCTGTGAGTTAGCTCCCTTATTTTTTGGTTTTGTTTGTGAAGTTTAAAGGCCAGATTTGTATCCAGCCTGGGACCTGTTTTTCTTTCAAAAGCCCCCAGTAACCTACCTTATCTCTTTCCAGATCCCTCCTCATTCTCTAATCTCTGCAATCTAACTTGCCAAGGGGCCTGTGGCAAAAGTAGAGCAATCCCTCCTTTTGGGCTTGCTCATATTAAGTGCAGAAACAAGCTGAAAGAAAACCACAGATTTTGCTGTCTGGCACTCCCAATCAAGCCCAGTTAAAACTGTTTTCAAAAAAAAGCAAATCTGAAATAGTGTCACTCCCCAGGTTAAGATTCCTGCACTCCTCAGTGCCCTCTGGGCCACACACCCCTCATTCCCAACCTGGTAGCCCTAGGCAACAAAGGTCTGGCTCCGGTTGGCCCACCTCCAAGCTTCCACACTGCTTTCAGTTTCTCCACTACAAGAAGCTTTACCCCACCCCACTCTGCCCTGCCAAGAGTTCTTCGCAGCCACTGACACTTCCTCTAGGAAGCCAATCCCACCCTACCAGTGCCCCAGCCTAAGAACTGTCCTGCTCTGGCCCCGCAACTACTCCAAGAAAGCAGTTTTTCTGAACTTCTCTGTAATTTTGCTTCTGCCCTCCTCTCTAGTCCCCCAACACATGCATACACACATGCACCTGCACGCGCGCGCACACACACACACACACACACACACACACACAGAGTAACTCCAAAAGGACAAATTCTATGTGTCATAGGCCCAGCACCTAGCACAATGCCTGGCACCTAGTTGATAACCATTTAAATATTGACTGAATGAATGGACACACTAAAATGAACACTTAGCTGGGCACAGTGGATCAGGCCTGTAATCCCAGCACTTTGGGAGGTAAAGGTGGGCGGATCGCCTAAGGTTGGGAGTTCGAGACCAGCCTGACCAACATGGAGAAACCCCATCTCTACTAAAAATACAAAATTAGCCAGGCACGGTGGTGCCTGCCTATAATCCCAGCTACTCGAGAGGCTGAGGCAGAAGAATCCCTTGAAACCACGAGACGAGCTTGCAGTGAGCCGAGATCACGCCACTGCACTCCAGCCTGGGCAACAAGAGCAAAATTCCATTTAAAAAAAAAAAAAAAAAAAAAAAAAAGGAACACTTTCAGCCAGGCATGGTGGCTCATGCCTATAATCCCAGCACTTTTGGAAGCCAAGGCAGACTGATGGCTTGGGCCCAGGAATTTGAGAACAGCCTGGGCAACAAGGTGAAACCCTATCTCTACAAAGAATACAAATATATAAGAAAAACAAACAAACAAAAAAAAAACAAAGAAAAAAACTTAAAAAAAATATAGAGAGAGAATACAAATATATACATACAGCTACTCAGGAGACTGATGCAGGAGGATCACCTGAGCCCAGGGAGGTTGAGTCTGCAGTAAGGCACAGTCATGCCACTGCACTCCAGCCTGGGCTGCAGAGTGAGACCCAGTCTCAAAAGAAAAAGAATATTTTAAAAAATAAAAGAAATTTTCTCTTGCTGTAAGTTGGGTCATAAAAGTGACCAGAAGGGCCGGGCGCGGTGGCTCAAGCCTGTAATCCCAGCACTTTGGGAGGTCGAGGCGGGTGGATCACGAGGTCAAGAGATCGAGACCATCCTGGTCAACATGGTGAAACCCCGTCTCTACTAAAAATACAAAAAGTTAGCTGGGCATGGTGGTGCGTGCCTGTAATCCCAGCTACTCAAGAGGCTGAGGCAGGGGAATTGCCTGAACCCAGGAGGCGGAGGTTGCAGTGAGCCGAGATCGCGCCATTGCACTCCAGCCTGGGTAACAAGAGCGAAACTCCGTCTCAAAAAAACAAACAAACAAACAAACAAACAAAAGTGACCAGAAAACACTCAAATCCCAAACTTTGGAAGTGGTGCTACATCTCACCCATGGAAATTTGAAAAGATCAAAGGTATCAATGCAAGGCACATAAGCTCATGGTTTTAGATAAAACCAAAACTTCAGGAAAGTTTTCAGATATTAAAGGTACAGCAGGCAGCAGGAAGTCTTCAACAGGAGCTGCTGAGGAAAACCCAATAAATAAAATTAAAAATAAAGCCAGGACAGGCCGGATGCAGTGGCTCACAACTGTAATCCCAGCACTTTGGGAGGCCGAGGCGGGCAGGTCACCTGAGGTCAGGAGTTTGAGACCACCCTGACCAACATGGAGAAACCCCGTCTCTACTAAAAATACAAAAAATTAGCCAGGCATGGTGGCGCATGCCTGTAATCCCAAGCCGCCTGGGAGGCTGAGGCAGGAGAATCGCTTGAACCTGGGAGGCAGAGGTTGTAGTGAGCCAAGTTCATACCACTAAACTCCAGCCTGGGCAACAAGAGCGAAACTCCATCTCAAAAATAATTAAATAAAGCCAGTACAGAAACACTGAGTTGACACAGTTCCTACACGAGCCCACTTTGGCTGCAAAACGCCAAGGCCACCAAGTAATTGACCTTCTTCTGTTTTTTCATAGGTTTTGGGGAAGAGGTGGTGTTTAGTTACATGAGTAAGTTCTTTAGTGGTGCTCTGTGAGATTTTGGTGTACCTATCACCCAAGCCGTATGCCCTATACCCATGACCTTGTTCTCAATTCTATACATAGCCCTCCCTTCTGCCTACTATAGTCAGCATCCTGTTCTCATTAGTCTAATGCCCTTCATCATCAACTCCTGGGCTTGTGCCTTTCTTAGAAGCACACTCCCGACTTCATCTTCTTTGCATTCCTTCTTCAGAAATAACCACATGGCGTTATTATTTGTTTCTGTCTTTTCTACTAAATTCAAAGAGCGAAATAATATACTGCCCAGTTCTGAACTGGAATGTGGTCTGTGGACTAGCATAGCATCACTGGGGAGTTTGTCAGAAATGCAGACCCTCAGCTTCCACCTCAGACCAGCTGGTTCAGAATCAGCATTTTAACCAGTTTTCCCAGGAGATTCCTATGCACATTAAAGTTTGAGAAGCAGTGGGCTAGATCCTACATTCACTCAACAAATATTTATTGAACCAGTATAGGACACAGAGGTGCTCAATATAAACATGAGGATATGGTGTGGAAAAAGAGCAAACACAGACATTCCATTGCGACTTGAGAACCTCCTGTAAGTACTAAAAAGAGTCTAACCGAGATGTTCTAGTAGGATAAATTATAGTTATGTCACAATTCAGAAGTGGCCCCTGCTGCTTGGCTGTGGGAATCAGGAATCTGGAACCTGGCAACCTGACGCTGCTTGCAGCAGGCAGGAAGAACACATGGGAGGTGTGTGAGTGAGTGTGTGTGTGTGTGTGTGTGTGTGTCTCTTCCCTGCCTCAGCCACAGGCCGCAGAAGCTGACAAGGCCAAGTCCCCGCCCCCCTCAGCTGTCACCCTGTCAAAACAAAGCCGCTGCTGACAGCGCAGGGCCAGCCTGCCCCGCGGCCTCGGGCATTCCTCCCACCTCGGGAGCACAGCCTCCACATCTGGATCTGCAGCTGGGGGTGACGGGGTGCCTAAACTGGCATGGAGAGTGGATAGCAAGAAATAGGTGTCCTCACACTGGGTAGTAGTGCCCGCCGTGCTGGGCTGTCACCTTGCCAAATCCTGTTTACACCTCGAGCAGCTGGGACAGCGTTTTAACTAAACAAGTAATAATACAATTATGACAGGGCTGTCACTGCGCGCGGCAGTGCCTCCGCCCCCAGCCGAGGGCGCCAGGCTCCACGAGACCCTCGCCTCTCGGGCTCTGCCCACCTTCCCGCCCCGCGCTTTCCTCCCCTTCGCTTTCCCAAAGCGCCAAGAGTCCGGGAGTCTTCTCCACCCCCACTCCTTACACCCAGTTCCTCCCAATGGGACAAGGGAAAAGATCGACTGCAGAAGGGACCACTCAGTCCGCCAAAAGATTTTTCTTTGCCCCGGGGTCGCCCGCCACATGGAGAGCACCGTTCCACTCCCGGCAAAGTGACTCCAGAGAGCTCCTACAGAGCAACGAAACCCCAGAGTAGCCCGGCAGCTCGGAAGCCGAAGCTACTCTTTTCAAGCTGAAGGAACGAAGGGCTCTCGGTCTTAGTGATCCCCCTTCTTCAAACCCAGCAGGACTCTTATCCAAGAAGCAGCTAATTGGGCGCGGGCGACAAGAGCACTTCCGCGGTGCAGCGGCCCCAGGCGGGAGGCGGGAGGCGGGAGGCGGGGGGCGGGGGTGAAGGCGGAGGGGGAGGGGGAGGGGGTCCCGCGGGCCGGGCCCCTAGCACCACCCGCGGTCCGAGAGCAGCCCGCGCGTACCTTGCAGGCGGAGTACACTCCGAGTTTCTCCAGTTTCTTGGCCCGTGGAGCGGAGCGTAGTTGCGCCTTCTTCACGGCGATTCGGGCCGAGCCACCGCCTCCCGGTCCTTCGGCCGTGCCCGCTGCAGCCACCGCCGTAGCCGGACCGCAGGCGCCCGAGCCCCCGGCGGCAGCAGCGCAGGGGGAGCCCTGCGGAGGCGCGGGCGGCAGCGCCGCAGGCTGCGGGGGCAGGACCCCGGGCCCGGCCCCTGCCCCGGCTCCTGCCCCACAGCCGCCCGGCCCGGCCCCGCCAGCCTCGGACATGCCGCCCCGGAGCACGGCAGGAGGCGCCGAGTGTCAGGCGCCGCCGCCGCCGCCGCCAGGGTCTCCCTCTCGGGCTCTGGTCGTCGGGAGAGCGAGACCCTCCCCCCACGCCCTCCCGCCCCCTTCGCCCACCCCCCTCCCCGCCCCCGCCCCCGCCCTCCCCCGCGCGCGCCGCTCGCCCGGCCCGCTCCGGCCGGGGCCCGCGCGCTGATGGTGGCGGCGGTGGCGGCGGCGGCGACGGCAGCTGCTCCCCCAGGAGGGAGGGGACTAGCGGCTCCGCTGCCGCCGCCGCCGCCACAGCACACGCCCTCCCTCGGTTCTCCTGCCCGGGACTCTGCTCCGCGCCCTGGCCGCGGACATGTTCCTTGGGGCTGCGGGCTGGGTGTGCGTGCCGGCTGCCGCCAGCCTCCCAGTGTGCCGGAGCCGGGAGGCCCCCCACGGCCTCTTTTCCGCTGCCCGCGGGGTTTGCACCCCCCACCCCAGTGCCTCGACACCTACGGCTCGCCCGCCAGGGGGCGAGGCCAATCCCTGGGTGTGGGTGAGGGTGGGGACGAGGGTGGGGGTAGGGGCCTGGAGCCCAGGCACCTGCTGGCCACCTCCCCCCTCCGCAGCCCCCCATCCGACCCCGCACGCCCGCGCCAGTGGGAGGGGGCCGCCTCTCTGTCGTTTGTCCTTCCACTCTCTTCCACCCTGTCTCTGAGCGGAGAGACAATTTCCTCCACCCTAGCGGGAGCCAGAGGAAAAAAAAATACATTTTTGAAAAGTACCCGTCCATGCTAATCCTTTTCTTTGTTGCTAATTCATCAAAATAAAGGCGTGATGTTCTCCCTTTCTCTTTTTAAACACTTTCTGTCAAACTATGTTTTAACATAATTAACACTTTCTTCCCTTAGCAATTTCTGGGCCAAATCTGCCAGAGGAGGGGAAAAAACTTAATATTCTCTGTAATTTTTGTTTGAAAGTGCTGGTTGCTCAAAGAACGATTGCCTAAAATCATTGTCAAAATAAAAACTACGTGCAGTGGAAAAAGTTTAAATACAAAAAGTTTGTTAACAGGATTCGTCTCTGGGTGGTGGTTCTATAACGTTTCGTAGTTTTCAAAATTGTACCACCAGCGTGCATATTAACCAGGAAAAAAAAATAAGCATCATTCAAAAGAATAAATATTGATTTTGGCCTCAAACTTTCAAAAGAAAAAAAAAAACCTCCGCTCAGTGTTTTCAACTCTTGTTGAAAACTATTGTTTTCACTGTTGCTGACAAGCATAGATGTTGGTGCTGCTTTTGAAAGTGGTGTACCGTTGGTCGCCTTCCTAAAGCAGGTTTTAAAAGCCCAGGGCTGTTTCCCAGGACCCTTCAGAAGTGCCCTACTTTTTGTTACATGTAATGTGGGTCATAATGTGCTTATTATCAGACTCTATGCATGCTGTATAGCTCCCCAGCCTTAAGGGTTGTGTTTTTCCTTCAAAACATTCCCCCTCTCCTTTTTCCAGATTCTCTATGTTCTTTTGACTTGTAGTGCAGGACGATATATAAACATGGGGAGGTAGCGGAGTTCGTCGATCTAAACAGTGATATTAGTTTAGCCAGGGCAAAAGACAATATTCTCTCCCAACTTGAGCCCAGTCTGAGTGGATGAAATGGCACCTTTTTATCAGGTTCCATGAGGACAATTAACTTCAGCGCTTCCTTTCTTAGCTTGATGAGATTCACTTTACCAGTGTTAATCTCTCCTGGCTCTGCTGAAATGTTTCGCAGATTTTTGCCATTCTCCTCAAAGCAGGGTGAGAGTCTTAAAGGCTGTGCTTCTCTGATCAAACTCTGATGGATTTAACAGATACTAATAAGAGCTTGGTTTCCACTTTGTAGGCATTTGTCAAACTGATGGAATGGTCCACGTAAGATTTGTACATTTCACTGGATGTAAATATTGCCTCAAAAATTAAAAAAAAAAAAGAAAGGAAAAATCACAAGCCTTGAACTCTAATTAATGGTGCTCTTTGTACTTTGAGATGTATCAGAAATAAGATGTATGGATGCCTCCATGCATGGGTAAAGGACGGATGAACAGAGATGTGATCAAGCAGATAGGGGGCCGTATAATAGTAGAGTCTAGGTAATGGGCACATTGTGCAGTTCTTTCAACTTTTCTGTATCTTTGAAAATTTTCACAGTAACATAGCGGGAGGGAACCCAGATTTAACATTAAGTCACCTATCACCTCCTCCTCCCAAGCGACCCTCAGAATTTAGGAGGCAGACAATTTCCAGTATGTTTTGAAGCAGAAGTAGCCAATCTCTCAATCCACTCTGAAAATGATCACTGTCTGAGTGGCGAATGACTTTTGCCATTATCTGAACATTACTTTTCATTATTTCCCTGCTCAGAGTACCCAGATGACATACTGCCTTAGGCTGAAGGCCCGCAGTTTCAAAACCTATTCAAAGTGTGTTATGAGCACCAGACAAGGAAATTTCAAGGGCAAGGGATTCAGGAGGCTTGTTGCTTTTCCATAATTAGGTTGTTGTAAGCATTCAGTATGATCTTTCTGTGCACACTGTACTTTTAATAAATGACTACCAAGAAAATAAAAGCCAGTGTTTTCATTTACAAAGCATTTACCACTTACTGAAGTAAAGAAGCTACATTTAGAAAATAAAAGTTTGGCTCAAGCCTGTAATCCCAGCACTTTGGGAGGCCGAGGTGGGTGGATCACGAGGTCAAGAGATCGAGACCATCCTGGTCAATATGGTGAAACCCCGTCTCTACTAAAAATACAAAAAATCAGCTGGGCATGGTGGCGCGTGCCTGTAATCCCAGCTACTCAGGAGGCTGAGGCAGGAGAATTGCCTGAACCCAGGAGGCGGAGGTTGCGGTGAGCCGAGATCGCGCCATTGCACTCCAGCCTGGGTAATGAGCGAAACTCCGTCTCAAAAAGAAAAGAAAAGAAAAGAAAAGTTTGGGTGGGTCAACGTGGCTCATGCCTGTAATCCGAAGCACTTTGGGAGGCCAAGGCGGGTAGATCATGACGTCAGGAGATCAAGACCATCCTGGCTAACACGGTGAAACCCCATCTCTAGTAAAAATATAAAAAATTAGCTGGGCATTGTGACGGGCACCTGTAATCCCAGCTACTTGGAAGGCTGAGGCAGGAGAATCACTTGAACCCGGGAAGTGGAGGTTGCAGTGAGCCAAGATTGTGCCACTGGGTGACAGAGCAAGACTCCGTCTCGAAAGAAAGTAAAGGAAAAGAAAAGCTTGGAGATGGAGATGGGCATGGTAGAGGAAGGCTGACCACTGACCACTGGAGGTTACTTGTGGTATATTCACAGTATAGAACATTTTATAGCTGTTTATACAGAATGACCTTATAAAAATATAATAGGCCAGCCTCCTGAGTAGCTGGAATTAGAGGTGCCCACCACCACGTCCTGCTAATTTTTTTGTATTTTTAGTAGAGACGAGGGTTTCACCATCTTTGCCAGGCTGATCTTGAACTCCTGACTTCGTGATCTACTCGCCTCAGCCTCCCAATGTCCTGGAATTACAGGATGAGCCACTGCGCCCAGCCCTATTAGTGCTATTTTATTCGACCTTATTTTTTTAAACGGATCCTGTCACCAGGCTGGAGTGCAGTGGTGCAATCTCCGCTTACTACAACCTCCACCTCCTGGGTTCAAGCGATTCTTCTGCCTCAGCCTCCTGAGTAGCTGGGACTGCAGGTATGTGCCACCATGTCCAGCTAATTTTTGTATTTTTAGTGGAGACGAGGTTTCACCATATTGGCCAGGCTCAGTCTCGAACTCCTGACCTTGTGATCCACCCACCTCAGCCTCCCATAGTGCTGGGATTCCAGACATGCCCAGCCTCAACTTTTTTTCTTCTTGAGGCAGGGTCTAGCTCTGTCACCAAAGCTGAAGTGCTGTGTCCTGATCAAGGCACACTGCACCCTCAACTTCCTGGGATCAAGCAGTCCTCTTGCCTCAGCCTCCCAAGTAGCTGGGACTACAGGCATGTGCTACCACACTCGGCTACTTTCGTTTTTCAAATTTTGTTTTGTTTTGTTTGCTTTTTATTTGTTTTTCAATTTTTATTAGAGATAAGGTCTCAATATGTTGCCCAGGCTGGTCTCTCCTGGCCTCAGCAATTTTCCTGCCTGGGCCTCCAAAAGTATTGGGATTACAGGCATGAGCCACCACACTACCCAGCTTTATTTATTTTTATTGTTAGTTGTTCTTAATAACCATCTTCTATTATTAAAATAAATAGACCTAAGTATGTTTGTCTAAGCATTGCCCTTGTAAAGACAGAGGGTTTTTTTTCCCATTGCTTTCTGTTGTTTTTTTTTTTTTTTTTGGTTTTTTTTTTTTTTGGTTTTTTTTTGAGACTGAGTTTCGCTCTTGTTACCCAGGCTGGAGTGCAATGGCGCGATCTCGGCTCACCGCAACCTCCGCCTCCTGGGTTCAAGCAATTCTCCTGCCTCAGCCTCCCAAGTAGCTGGGATTACAGGCACGCGCCACCATGCCCAGCTAATTTTTTGTATTTTTAGTAGAGACAGGGTTTCACCATGTTGACCAGCATAGTCTCGATCTCTTGACCTCGTGATCCACCCGCCTCGGCCTCCCAAAGTGCTGGGATTACAGGCGTAAGCCACCGCGCCCGGCCTTGCTTTCTGTTTTAAATATTAACACGTTTGTTTCATCAGTTTACTTACCATTTACAGTGAGAGTCCAATGTAAGTAAAAGAAATGAAGTCGGCTTTCTTCTGAATTCAGGCTAAATGACTTTTTACTTTCCCAAAGAAGCACATGAGAATTTATTGTTTCAAGCACCTTGAAAATAAGGAAATCAAATTTCCAAAGAACCAGACTGGTATGACCTAGATTTTCTGGAATGATACGAACATCATAAACTGTATTTCTGTTAGTGCCAGATAATTGTTTAAAATAAACCTGAAGGATTCTAATTACCTGTATGTATAAAAAAATTCATACACGTAATTTCACAAATTAGGAAAAAAACCTTTCTCAGAACAGGTTTTCCAGTTTAGGGTCCCCTTATAAGGAAAGCCTTTACTGTAAAAGGCTTCAGTGCTTTAATCCTAATTCCTGACTGGCTGAGTACACTGCTACTGAAGTCTAAAATCAAAGCACAGAGCAGTGTGTTCCAATGTATAAAATAGGTGTTATACATAAGCAAATGCTTTGGGTAAGAAAAACAAAGAAAAATGAGAACTGTTTAGTATAGTAACACAATATCCCTTCAAAACCACAACAATTTTATATTGTTATAAAATATTTCAAACATATTGAAAAATAAAGTGATATATCTTCATAGTCATCAGCCAGACTTTTAAGTTTCTTTTTCCATAAACATATATAATAAATATGTAATTAAAGACCTCTTTTATATCTCTGTTTCCCTTTTTTTTTTTTTTTTTTTGAGATGGAGTCTCACACTATCCTTTTTTTTTTTTTTTTTAAGACAGAGTTTCACTCTTGTTGCCAGGCTGGAGTACGGTGGTGCAATCTCGACTCACTGCAACCTCCACCTCCCAGATAGAAGCAATTTTCTGCCTCAGCCTCCCAAGTAGCTGGGACTACAGGCATGTGCTACCACACTCGGCTACTTTCGTTTTTCAAATTTTGTTTTGTTTTGTTTGCTTTTTATTTGTTTTTCAATTTTTATTAGAGATAAGGTCTCAATATGTTGCCCAGGCTGGTCTCTCCTGGCCTCAGCAATTTTCCTGCCTGGGCCTCCAAAAGTATTGGGATTACAGGCATGAGCCACCACACTACCCAGCTTTATTTATTTTTATTGTTAGTTGTTCTTAATAACCATCTTCTATTATTAAAATAAATAGACCTAAGTATGTTTGTCTAAGCATTGCCCTTGTAAAGACAGAGGGTTTTTTTTCCCATTGCTTTCTGTTGTTTTTTTTTTTTTTTTTGGTTTTTTTTTTTTTTGGTTTTTTTTTGAGACTGAGTTTCGCTCTTGTTACCCAGGCTGGAGTGCAATGGCGCGATCTCGGCTCACCGCAACCTCCGCCTCCTGGGTTCAAGCAATTCTCCTGCCTCAGCCTCCCAAGTAGCTGGGATTACAGGCACGCGCCACCATGCCCAGCTAATTTTTTGTATTTTTAGTAGAGACAGGGTTTCACCATGTTGACCAGCATAGTCTCGATCTCTTGACCTCGTGATCCACCCGCCTCGGCCTCCCAAAGTGCTGGGATTACAGGCGTAAGCCACCGCGCCCGGCCTTGCTTTCTGTTTTAAATATTAACACGTTTGTTTCATCAGTTTACTTACCATTTACAGTGAGAGTCCAATGTAAGTAAAAGAAATGAAGTCGGCTTTCTTCTGAATTCAGGCTAAATGACTTTTTACTTTCCCAAAGAAGCACATGAGAATTTATTGTTTCAAGCACCTTGAAAATAAGGAAATCAAATTTCCAAAGAACCAGACTGGTATGACCTAGATTTTCTGGAATGATACGAACATCATAAACTGTATTTCTGTTAGTGCCAGATAATTGTTTAAAATAAACCTGAAGGATTCTAATTACCTGTATGTATAAAAAAATTCATACACGTAATTTCACAAATTAGGAAAAAAACCTTTCTCAGAACAGGTTTTCCAGTTTAGGGTCCCCTTATAAGGAAAGCCTTTACTGTAAAAGGCTTCAGTGCTTTAATCCTAATTCCTGACTGGCTGAGTACACTGCTACTGAAGTCTAAAATCAAAGCACAGAGCAGTGTGTTCCAATGTATAAAATAGGTGTTATACATAAGCAAATGCTTTGGGTAAGAAAAACAAAGAAAAATGAGAACTGTTTAGTATAGTAACACAATATCCCTTCAAAACCACAACAATTTTATATTGTTATAAAATATTTCAAACATATTGAAAAATAAAGTGATATATCTTCATAGTCATCAGCCAGACTTTTAAGTTTCTTTTTCCATAAACATATATAATAAATATGTAATTAAAGACCTCTTTTATATCTCTGTTTCCCTTTTTTTTTTTTTTTTTTGAGATGGAGTCTCACACTATCCTTTTTTTTTTTTTTTTTAAGACAGAGTTTCACTCTTGTTGCCCAGGCTGGAGTACGGTGGTGCAATCTCGACTCACTGCAACCTCCACCTCCCAGATAGAAGCAATTTTCTGCCTCAGTCTCCCAAGTAGCTGGGATTACAGGCATCTGCCATTACACCTGGCTAATTTTGTATTTTTAGTAGAGACGGGATTTCACCACCTAGGCCAGGGTGGGCTTGAACTCCTGACCTTGTGATTCATCTGTCTTGGCCTCCCAAAGTGCTGGGATTACAAGCTTGAGCCACCGCACCTGGCCTATAGCTCACTTTCTCTCATTTCCCAATTCCCTGCCCACCCCAGAAGTAAATATGTACGGAAGTGTATCTTTGGTCATGTTTTTTGATGTTTGTACAATAAACCCGTGGAGAAGGGTCAAGTGAACTTTCACTGTAAAAGGCTAGACGAAGATATTTAAGGCTTTGTGGGTCATAGTCTCTCACAACTACTCAGTTCTGCCAAGGTATCATGTTCTAGGAAAGGACATGTGTTTATCCTACATAGTTAAAAATCAAGCAAAGTATTAGTATATAAGTATTCACCAAACACTCCCATCTTTCTTGTTATTATCTATAATGTTTTGTCTACATTTTTATGACACAAACCGACTTCTGATTTTACTGCAGTGTATAAGTTTGCTGGGGCTTCCATAAGAAAGTACCACAGATTGGGTGGCTTAAACACAGAAACTTATTTCTTCAGAATTCTGGAGGCTAAAACCCCAAGATCAAAGTGACAGCAAGATTGCTTTCTCCTGAGGCCTCTCTCCTCGGCTTGTGGATGGTGGTTTTTCTCCAGTGTTTTCACATGATCTTCTCTCTGGGTGTTTCTGTGTTCTCATCTTCTCTTCTTTTAGGGATGCTAGACATATGGGATTAGAGCCCACCCTAATGACCTCATTTAACCTTAACTACCTTTTGAAGACAATCTGCAAATACAAGTCACATTCTGAAGTACTAGGGATTAGAACTTCAATAGATGAATTTTGCAGGGACACAGTTCGGCCCATGACATGCAATCAATAGATCATTAACATTTCCAATATATTTTAATGATTCCCATGCTCAATGTACTCCTTCACTCTATATTGGCTTTTTTTTTTTTTTTTTTTTTTTTTTGAGGCGGAGTTTCGCTCTTGTTACCCAGGATGGAGTGCAATGGCACGATCTCGGCTCACGGCAACCTCCGCCTCCTGGGTTCAAGCAATTCCCCTGCCTCAGCCTCCCGAGTAGCTGGGACTACAGGCGTGCACCACCACGCCCAGCTAATTTTTGTATTTTTAGTAGAGATGGGGTTTTACCATGTTGACCGGACTGGTCTCGATCTCTTGACCTCGTGACCCACCCACCTCGGCCTCCCAAAGTGCTGGGATTAAAGGCGTGAGCCACCGCGCCCGACCGGCTTTTTTTTTTCTTGCTAAACGCATCCTTCAGCAGTTCTTTCAGAAAGGATCTAAACTACTACTTAGCTGGTCTACTCAGGGAAGGCCTTAATCTGTAAAAGGTGAAACATCTGCCAATGAATGTGTGTTATATTTGGCTATTTTGACTTTAATATTGTTATTAGCTTGTAAACAAAAATGACATCTTCTACACCAAATGGCATTTGATGTCAATTTTTTAAAATGAGCATTTTTGCGTTTTTTCTCACTGAAAGAAAAAAAAGGAGACAGAGCCCAACATGTATGTATCTTCAGCTGCCTTTGTCTTTCTGTTCTAGAATATTTATTCTGTTTTTCAGCAATGCTTTTCTTTTTTTCTTTCTTTCTTTTTTTGTTTTTTGTTTTTGTTTTTGTTTGTTTGTTTGTTTGTTTGTTTTTTACTTAAAAAAAAAAAAAGATGGGATTTCACCATGGTGGCCAGGCTGGTCTTGAACTCCTGACCTCAGGTGATCCACCCACCTCAGCCTCCCAAAGTGCTAGGATTACAGGCATGAGCCACCGAACCCGGCCTTTCAGCAATTTTTTTTTAAAGATAATATAAGCCTGGGCAATATAGCAAGACCTAGTCTCTAAAAAAAATAAAAAATCTACCTGAATATGGGGATGCATACATGTAGTCCCTGCTACTTGGGAGGTTAGGCAGGAAGACGGCTTAAACCCAAAAGTTCCAGGTTGCAGTGAGCTATAAGGGCACCACTGCATTCTAGCATGGGAAGACAGAGTAAAACCTTGTTTCTAAAATAAGCAAATAAATAAAATAAAAGATAATATGCTTTACTTAAATACACCAATTTTAATTGTTCAGCTCAATGAATTTTTATATATGAATACACTTGGTTACTCACCAGCCAGATCAATATATAGAACATTCCCAGCACCAGAAAGACTTCCTGGCTGGGCACAGTGGCCCATGCCTGTAATCCAGCACTTTGGGAAGCCAAGGCTGGCAGATCACTTGAGGTCAGGAGTTTGAGACCAACTGAGTCAACATGGCAAAACCCGTCTCTACTAAAAATACAAAAAATTAACTAGGCATGGTGGCATGTGCCTGTAATCCCAGCTACTTGGGAGGCTGAGGCAGGAGAATGGCATGAAATTGGGAGGCAGAACAAAATACCTTAGACTAGAAAGCTTAAAATAAATATATATATATATATATATAAAGAAACTGAGAGGCAGAGGTCTCAGTGAGCCGAGTTCACGCCACTACACTCTGGCCGGGGCAACAGAGCAAGACTCTTTCTCAAAAAAAAAAACAAAAGATTTCCTTTCGTCCCTTTCTAAGCAACACCCTAAGGCAATTGCTATTCTGGTTTTATCATCACAGATTAGTTTTGCCTATTCATGAAATTCATATAAATGTAATAACACAGCATGAACTCATGCTGTTGGGCTCCTTTTTATTTTTATTTTATTTAATTTATTTTATTTATTTTGAGACAGTTTTGCTCTTGTTGCCCAGGCTAGAGTACAGTGACACAATTATGGCTCACTGCAACCTCTGCCTCCCGAGTTGAAGCAATTCTCCTGCCTCAGCCTCCCAAGTAGCTGGAATTATAGGCACCTGCTACCATGCCTGGCTAATTTTTTTTTTTTTTTTTTTTTTTTTCCATTTTTAGTAGAGACAGGGTTTCACCATGTTGGCCAGTCTGGTCTCAAACTCCTGACCTCAGGTGATCAACCTGCCTCAGCCTCCCAAAAGCGCTGGAATTACAGGCGTGAGGCACCACGCTCTCCTCCTTTTTAAAGATATTATGTTTCTTTTTTTTTTAAACAGCAAATTTTATTTTTCTTTCCTTTTTTTTTTTTTTTTTTTTGAGACGGAGTTTCGCTCTTGTTACCCAGGCTGGAGTGCAATGGCGCGATCTCGGCTCACCGCAACCTCCGCCTCCTGGGTTCAGGCAATTCTCCTGCCTCAGCCTCCTGAGTAGCTGGGATTACAGGCACGCACCACCATATCCAGCTAATTTTTTGTATTTTTAGTAGAGATGGGGTTTCACCATGTTGACCAGGATGGTCTCGATCTCTTGACCTTGTGATCCACCCGCCTCGGCCTCCCAAAGTGCTGGGATTACAGGCTTGAGCCACCGCGCCTGGCCAAGATATTATGTTTATAAAGTCTATCCTGCTGTTCCTTGTAGCCACGTCACTTTTTGTTTGTTTTTTAGATTTTGTGATGATGTCTCACTCTGTCGCCCAGGTTAGAGTGCAGTAGTGCGATCATGGCTTATTCCAGCCTGCACAACCGGGGCTCAACCAGTCCTCCCACCTCAGCCTCCTGAGTAGCTGGGACTACCTGCAGGCACTTCTACACCTGGCTAATTTTTATGTTTTGTAGCAATAGTGTTTCACCATGTTGCCGAGACTAGTCTTGAACTTCCGCGCTCAAGTGAGCTGCCTACTTTGGCCTCCCAAAGTGCTTACCTTACAGGCATGAGCCACCATGCCTGGCCTAACGTTGGTTTTTTAAATTGCCATGTAGTATTCCACTGTATGACTCTACCACAATTTACCCATTTTCTTTTTGATAGACATTTCTGGGTTTTTTTTTTTTTCTTACATTTCTAGTTTTTTACTATTATGAATAAAGTTGTTATGACTATCTTTTTTTTTTTTGAGACGGAGTTTCACTCTTGTTGCCCAGGCAGGAGTGCAGTGGTGCTATCTCACCTCACTGCAACCTCCGCCTGCCAGGTTCAAGCAATTCTCCTTCCTCAGCCTCCCAAGTAGCTGAAATTACAGGCGCATGCCACCACACCTGCCTAATTTTTGTATTTTAAGTAGAGACGGGATTTCATCATATTGGCCAGTCTGGTCTCGAACTTCTGACCTCAGGTTATCCACAAGCCTCGGCCTTCCAAAGGGCTGGGATTATAGGCATGAGCCACTGCATCTGGCCCACCCTTATGACTATTCTTCAATGCCTTTTTGTAGTCATATGCACTAATTCCTCCAGGGCATATACCAAGGGGTATGGTTGCTGAATCATAACAAAAATGTACTACAGCTTTAATAGATACTTCCAGGGT
This sequence comes from Saimiri boliviensis, assembly GCF_048565385.1. Taxonomy (NCBI): domain Eukaryota; kingdom Metazoa; phylum Chordata; class Mammalia; order Primates; family Cebidae; genus Saimiri; species Saimiri boliviensis. The sequence goes on along the minus strand of NC_133457.1, from coordinate 35,835,951 downwards.
TGCTAAGTGATCATACAAGTTTAAACTCCTGTCTCCAGTGTATAAAAATGACAGTGCTGGCCAGGCATGGTGGCCCACACCTGTAATTCCAACCCTTTGGGAGGCCAAGGCAGATGGATCACTTGAGGCCAGGAGTTTGTTACCAGCCTGCCAACATGGCGAAACCCCGTCTCTACTAAAAATACAAAAATTAGCCTCTCCCCTCTCCCATTGTTCCTTCTTAGGAAAAAAAAAAATTAGCCAGGCATGGTGGCATGCACCTGTAATCCCAGCTACTCAGGTAGCCACCTGAGCCCAGGAGGTAGAGGTGGCAATGAGCCAAGACTGTGCCACTGCACTCCAGCCTGGGAGACTGAAGGAGACTCCATCTCAAAAACAAAAAGAAAGTGGCCGGGCGTGGTAGCTCACGCCTGTAATCCCAGCACTTTGGGAGGCCGAGGTGGGCATATTCACGAGGTCAGGAGTTTGAGACCAGCCTGGCCAACATCCGTCTCTACTAAAAATACACAAATTAGCCAATCGCAGTGGTGGGCGCCTGTAATCCCAGCTACTTGGGAGGCTAAGGCAGAACAATTGCCTGAACCTAGGAGGCAGAAGTTGCATTTAGCTGAGATCACACCACCGCACTTCAACCTGGGTGACAGAGCAAGACTCCATCTCGGGGGAAAAAAAAAAGAGAGAGAGAGAGAGAGAGAAAGGAAGAAAGAAAGACTGAGCAAATCCTCAAATCAAATTTTGGCATTACCAATCTCTTTAGTTTTTGACATTTTGGTGGTATCTATTTGTGGATGATAAATTATAATGAGTGCTTATTAAAACTAATTTGCCTGTTGACATTTTGGATATCTCTTTTGTGAACTAAATGCCAGTTCAGATCTTATGCCCAATTTAAAATGGGGTTGTCTGTCTTTTTGTTGTTGATTTGTAGTAGATTTTTAATGTATATTTTAGACACGAGTCCCTTGATAGACAAATGTATTGCAAATATCTTCTCTTAACCTTTGGCTTGCCTTTTCACTCTTTTTTTTTTTTTTTTTTGAGATGGAGTTTTGCTCTTGTTACCCAGGCTGGAGTGCAATGGCTCCATCTTGGCTCACCGCAACCTCCGCCTCCTGAGTTCAGGCAATTCTCCTGCCTCAGCCTCCTGAGTAGCTGGGATTACAGGCACGCGCCACCATGCCCAGCTAATTTTTAGTATTTTTAGTAGAGACGGGGTTTCACCATGTTGACCAGGATGGTCTCGATCTCTCGACCTCGTGATCCACCCTCCTCGGCCTCCCAAAGTGCTGGGATTTTTAGTAGAGATGGCGTTTCGCCATCTTGGCCAGGCTGGTCTTGAACTCCTGACCTCAGGTGATCTACCCACCTCGGCCTCCCAAAGTGCTGGGATTACAGATGTGAGCCATGGCATCCAGCCGGTATAGCTCAATTTTTACTCTAAGTTAACTGTAGTGCTTTTTAAGAATACTATTGTATTCCATTGATGATTGTATGTTCTTTAACTCTCTTTTTTTTCTTTTGAGACAGTCTCACTCAGTAAGTGTTGTAGCACTATTTCAGGTCACTGCAGCCTCTGCCTCCTGGGTTTAAGCAAATCTCCTGCCTCAGCCTCCCAAGTATCTGGGTCTACAGGTACCCGCCACCATGCCCAGCTAATTTATATATTTTTAGTAAAGATGAGGCTTTACCATGTTGGCCAGGCTGGTCTCAAACTCCTGACCTCAAGTGATCCACCCTCTTTGGCCTCCCAAAGTACTGGGATTATAGGCATGAGCTACCTCACCCACCCTTTTAACTCTGTTTATTGGAGACAGAGTCTTACTCTGTTGCCCAGGCTGGAATGCAGTGGCAGGATCTCAGCTCACTGCAACCTCCATCTTCACAGTTCAAGCGATTTTCCTGCTCCGCCCCTTGAGCAGCTGGGATTACAGGCCTGTGCCACCACACCCGGCTAATTGTTTTGTATTTTTAGTAGAGACGAGAGTTCATCATGTTGGCCAAGCTCATCTCAAACTCCTGATCTCAAATGATCCGCCCGTCTTGGCCTCCCAGACTGCTGGGATAATAGGCCTGAGCCACCCAACACGCCCGGCCTTAACTCTTTTTTTAAAGCAGCATTACCCTTAAACTCAGACAAGAGGAATCCTACTCCGGGACGCATAGTTTAGAGAGCTCCTCATGTCATAGCCACTCAAAAAAAAAAAAGGTGTGTGAGGCCGGGCACGGAGCCTCACGCCTGTAATCCCAGCAATTTGGGAGGCCTGGGCGGGTGGATCACCTAAGGTCAGGAGTTCCAGACCAGCCTGACCAACATGGCAAAACCCTGTTGGCTACTTAAAATACAAAAAATTAGCCAGGCATGGTGGAGGGCGCCTGTAATTCCATCTGCTCGGGAGGCTGAGGCAGAAGAATCACTTGAACCCAGGAGGTGGAAGTTGCAGTGAGTGGAGATCTCACTGCAGTGACAGAGTGAGACTTCGTATTAAAAAAAAAAAGTGTGTGAGTTGTGGGGGGTGGTGTTAGTGTCAGTTGGTACGAGTTCTAGACAGGACGACCTTGTAAACCTAGACATTCACCCTTCTGCCTAACAATCTTCAAGCCCCAGGGAGACGTGTTTCCTCATATCCCTTGCCCTAGATCCTCAAAACAAAAGGCCCAGGCACTGGAATGCTAAGAAGTTTTTTGGTAAAAGAGGCATGGCTTTGGAGTGCAGAAAGAATTTGAGTGGCAGGAGTGCTTAGGTAAGAGAAAAGACAAATTAATTAACTTGTCAAATCCTTCTTAGCATGAATGCAAAAGATTCTTGCATAACAAAGTATTGCTTCCCAGAGTGCCAAGCAGCCGATTTTTTTGCTTCTCTTTGTATTCCAATTCATGGTTCTGAAGATCCTCGTAAATTAGCACAGTGTTCACTAACATTGCACAGAGCCGCTGAGAAACATTTGGTAGTATAAATTCGTTTTACACTTCCGTTTGTATATAGAGAGATCTAAATATTACATATGGAAAGCATGACATGGATTCTTTGGCAAATAGATGAACATTGAATGCAAAGACTAAGCATTCTTAGAAAACGACCTTCATTCAAATTTCTAAAGAGCTAATTATATGTTCAGCTTCATTTAAAGATCTTTGACTAAAAATCTGAGAGTGATTAACTACAACTTCATTTTGCCATTCAGTTTTGATAGATCATTTTGAATATTTTAAACGAAAGAGAACTTCTTTATGTGAAAAGTAATTTTTAGATTTTTTTTACATTTACTGTCATTCATATTTTTTGGATAAAAATACATTTAAAGTTTGAACAGTTAAACTACAATTACAATTTAAATCATGCACATGTAATAAGGTTTTAGCCACGTAAATATATTAATTTGAATTAAAAATTTAAAAAGGAGAAGAAGAAGATTCATAAGAAGAAATAAGTGCTTAAAACAGTACCTGGCAAGAGGTGCATAGGCAGTATTAAGGGCCCCCCTCTGCCATCCCTATCTTGTATCTCTTGGTTTTAACCTAACATCAGATTAAACATCATTCCCTTCCTCCTTCTTTTTCCACTCTCCACCCTCCAAATACAAACATACATATCCTGTTTAAAATTTGGTTGCTTTTTTGGAAACAAGTCTAAAATTTGGACGATAACAGAGCCAGAAGATTTGACAGGAGACATTAGAGAAACCTAGTTAAGGCCAAATGGAAAAATAAGAAGTTCAGTTGTTTAAGATGTTCAACACTTTTTAGTAGAATTCTGACTTAAAGCGCCGGGCGCGGTGGCTCAAGCCTGTAATCCCAGCACTTTGGGAGGCCAAGGCGGGTGGATCACGAGGTCGAGAGATCGAGACCATCCTGGTCAACACGGTGAAACCCCGTCTCTACTAAAAATACAAAAAAAATTAGCTGGGCATGGTGGCGTGTGCCTGTAATCCCAGCTACTCAGGAGGCTGAGGCAGGAGAATTGCCTGAACCCAGGAGGCGGAGGTTGCGGTGAGCCGAGATCGCGCCATTGCACTCCAGCCTGGGTAACAAGAGCGAAACTCCGTCTCAAAAAAAAAAAAAGAATTCTGACTTAAAGCACTTGCCAGGCACTTCTTGGCCTAGTGAGAAGTAACTGGCACTAAGAAATGTGGGTGGGACCAAAGGAAATTTAGCTCATGCCAACGATTTGACTTATAGGTTGGGTTGCCAACCCTCAGCAAAACCAAATGAAAGCTTCAGGAAGTTAGCACGACTAGCCACATCTGTACATCTTCAGCATTCTTATTCTTTTTTTTTTGAGACGGAATTTCGCTCTTGTTACCCAGGCTGGAGTGCAATGGCGCGATCTCGGCTCACCGCAACCTCCGCCTCCTGGGTTCAGGCAATTCTCCTGCCTCAGCCTCCTGAGTAGCTGGGATTACAGGCACACACCACCATGCCCAGCTAATTTTTTGTATTTTTAGTAGAGACGGGGTTTCACCATGTTGACCAGGATGGTCTCGATCTCTTGACCTTGTGATCCACCCACCTCGGCCTCCCAAAGTGCTGGGATTACAGGCTTGAGGCACCCGGCCAATTTTTTTTTTTTTTTTTTTGAGACTGAGTTTTGCTCTTGTTACCCGGGCTGGAGTGCAATGGCACCATCTCGGCTCACCGCAACCTCCACCTCCTCAGTTCAGGCAATTCTCCTGCCTCAGCCTCCTGAGTAGCTGGGATTACAGGCATGCGCCACCACGCCCAGCTAATTTTTGTATTTTTAGTAGAGACGGGGTTTCACCATGTTGACCAGGATGGTCTCGATCTCTTGACCTCGTGATCCACCCACCTCGGCCTCCCAAAGTGCTGGGATTACAGGCGAGAGCCACCGCGCCTGGCAGATAAGCTAAAATTTTAACTAGTTTGAATTTAAATAGGCAATGTGGCTAGTACCTACCATATTCGACAGCACAGTTCTAAAGGGCATCACTGCTTTGTGGCTGAATTCTCAGCAGAGTCCAGAAGTTTCTAATACTCCACTCACCTTTATCTTAGCTCTTCTGTTGGCCAGCTTCTGGGGCATGTATCTTCAGACTAAGAAGACCTCACTGCTAAAAATTGAGGATGAGGGGAAAATATGGGAATCTTTCTTATTCCTTTCATTAAAAACTAAATAAGCAAATGCTTACTTTATTTGTTCATTCGTCTATTTAATAAATATTTATGAAACTTTTACTACATAGCAGGCATATTTACTGCAAATCTACGATTTGGCTCTGGGATTAAAAAGGCAAGCAGGATGGGAACGAAGAGACAGGCATTGCTTAATCAGACAAGTACATTATTAAAAACTTGAATCAGGCCAGGCGTGGTGGCTCACACCTATAATCCCAGCACTTTGGGAGGCCGAGGCAGATGGATCACGAGGTCAAGAGATCAAGAGCATCCTGGTCAACATGGTAAAACCCCGTCTCTACCAAAAATACAAAAATTAGCTGAGCGTGGTTGCGCGCGCCTGTAATCTGAGCTACTCGGGAGGCTGAGGCAGGAGAATTGCTTGAACCCAGGAGGCAGAGGTTGCGGTGAGCTGAGATCACGCCATTGCACTCCAGCCTGGGCAACAAGAGCAAAACTCCCTCACAAAAAAGAAAACCAAAAATTTGAACGGCCAGTGCAGTGCTCACACCTGTAATCCCAGCACTTTGGGAGGCCAAGATGGGCGGATCACCTGCGGTCAGGGGTTCGAGACCAGCCTAAGCAACATGGAGAAACCCCATCTCTACTAAAAATACAAAATTAGCCAGGCATGGTGGTGCATGCCTGTAATCCCAGCTGCTCTGGAAGCTGAGGCCAGAGAATTCCTTGAACCCAGGAGGCAGACGTTGCAGAGAGCTGAGATTGCACCACGGCACTCCAGCCTGGGCAACAAGAGCATCTCAGGAAAAAAACAAAAAAACAAAAAACCCCAAAAACAAAAAACAAAACAAACAAAAAACTTGAATCAATGCAAAGTATGAGGAGTTGTGGAGGGATTTGTCAAAAGGGTGGAGGATTCCTGTGAAGCATCAGAAAACACTTTTCTGATGATGCTAAAGTTCAGCTTGTGGAAGTGAGATTTTAACTGAGAAATGAGGAATGAATTAGAATTAACTGAGTGCCAGTGAAGAGAAAAGTCTTTGAGTAGAGGGAATAGCATGTACAGGCCTGAGGTGGTCAGAGAGTGGATTATGTTTGAGGAATGTTAATGAATGGGAAAGTGGGACTAGATTAGGTTGAAGAGCCAGGCTTTGGCCAGGCCGTACAGAACTTTGCTCATCATATTAGGACTTCCGACCTTTATCCCAGAAGCAGTGGAAAGCTACTGAAAGGTTTTAAGCAGAGGAGTGACATGGTTAGAAAATAAACTTTAAAAAAAAAAAGCAAAACTTGGCTTTTTACAACGGCTTCATTGTTCCCTGTTCCTTCCTTCCTTCCTCCTTCTGCACCAGGCAGGTGACTTCCCCAGACACAGGGCTGCAGCTGGCCCCGAAGCAGTTCCTCAGAACAGATTAGAAGTGCTTGGTCCTGGGCCCAGGGAATGAATGGAGCTAAGCTATGTTCTCTCCTCTAATATTGTGTGTGTTTCTGCCATTAAATAAATACTGGGGGTATTTATAAGAACTGTCAGCAAACCACCCACTCCATTTTCTCTGCCGCAGGCCCAGAAGCCCTCAAACAGTAACAGCCTGTACCAGAATCTCTGTGATATCCAAAGAGACAGCTCCTAAAGGAATACTAAATATAACTTTCTTCCACACAGGCTGGTGCCTGCTGCCTTGACTTTTACAATCATAGTTGTGGAACATGTAAGAAACTTCATTTGATGGGCAGTTTTAAGCCAAACAAGGGCTGCCTACTGGAGAGGTTTGCTTTCAATATTTTCTAATCTGACCACCTTCCCATTAAGCCATGTGTATTTTATTGTCCTGCAGTTGGGAGGATGACAAATCAAAGAAATTATTCCAGTGGGAGAAAGGCAAGAACGGAAAACTGAGAATCAGAGATTAAGATTTGTGAATGTATTTGAAGTTCAGCGCTTTCAAATAATGTGAAAGAAACATCTAAGCAAATGTATCACTGATTGTCCTCTTCTTCCAAAATGAATTGATTTTTACAGCCATTTTGGAAGACAGTTTGGCAGTTCTTACAAACTGTTTGCAGTTCAACACACCTGGGCTTGATTCCCAACTCTGCCATTTATTGCAGCAAAGTTAACTTGCTTTCCAGAGCTTCAGGGTCCTTGTCTGTAAAGTAGATTATTAGTGCCTGTGTGTAGGGTTGTTGTATGGTTGAGAGACATTGTGGGTGGAATGGTTAGAAAGAGCCCAGCACATGGTCAGCACTGATAATGTTATTATCTAGCAGTGCATCTGTGTGTCTGTCTTCCCCATGACAGGCACTCAGCTCATCAAGCACAGAGACCTGCTATTGGCCTTTATGTCTCCTGCCTGCCTCTGTAGGTGCTCCATATATAAAGTAGTGAATTGATACAACCATCTTAAAATAATTATTATCTTGCTTTGTTAACCTTTCTAAGATAGTGTTCTGTCTTCTAATTTTCTACAACATTCACTGTTTATTTGTATCTGTTTTAGATATGAATTGGGGGGGAAATTACTAAATGCACTTCCAGAAAAATATTTTCTTAGAATATCCTACTTACACACACACACACACACACACACACACACACACACACACACATACACGCACACACTACACCACACTTTAATAAATTTTACTTTTGAGTAGTTTTAGGTTTGCAAAAAAAATTGAGCAGAAAGTATAGATATTTCCAATATATCTTTACTGCCTCCCACCACTTCTTTCCGTTATTATCAACGTCTGGCATTAGTGTGGTGTACTGCTTGTTACAGTTGATGAGCCACTAGATATATCATTATAAACTGAAGTCCACAGTTTACATGTAAGTCCACTTTTTGTTTTGTACATTCTCTGGGTTTTGAGAAATGTGTCACAAGTATTCACCATTACGTTATCATACAGAATAGTTTTACAGATGTAAAATCTCCTGTTCTTCACCTATTTATCCCTCCTTCTGAACCTCTGGAAACCACTTATCATCTTACTGTCTCCATAGTATTGCCTTTGTGGAAAGTCATATAGTTGCAATTATATAGTATGCAGCCATTTCCAATTGGTTTTTTTTTTTTTTTTTTTTTTTGAGACATAGTTTCACTCTTGTTGCCCAAACTGGAGTGCAATGGCACAATCTCTGCTCGCCGCAACCTCCACCTCCCAGGTTCAAGCAATTGTCCTGCCTCAGCCTCCCAAACAGCTGGGATTACAGGCATGCACCACCCTGCCGAGGCAATTTTGTATTTTTTAGTAGAGATGGGGTTTCTCCATGTTGGTCAGGTTGGTCTCGAACTCCTGACCTCAGGTGATCCGCCTGCCTCAGCCTCCTAAAGTGCTGGCATTACAGGCCTGAGCCACCATGCCCGGCTTTTTTTTTTTTTTTTCTTTCTCTATTTTGAGACAGGGTCTCACTCTGTCTCCCCAAGCTGGAGTGCAATGGCACAGTCTTGTTTCACTGCAACCTCTGCCTCCCAGGCTCAAATGATCTTCCCACCTCAGCCTCCTGAGTAGCAGACACTACAGGTCGGCACCATCATGCCTGGCTAATTTTGGTATTTTTAGTAGAGACAGGGTTTCATCATGTTGGCCAGGCTGCTCTTGAATGCCTGACCTCAGGTGATCCTCCCGCCTTGGCCTTCCAAAGTGTTGGGATTACAGGTATGAGCCACTGCACCTGGCCCCAGTTGGCTTCTTTCACTTAGTGATAGTGATAAGCATTTTAGACTCATTCATGTGTTTTGGGGGCTTGGCAACTCATTTCTTTTTATCACTGAACAATGTTCCATTGTATGGATGTGCCATAATTTGTCTGTTTACCTATTGAAGGATGTCTTTGCTGCTTCCAAGTTTGGCAATTATGAATAAAACTGCTATAAACACTTGTGTGTAGGTTTTTGTGTGAATATAAATTTTCAACTCATTTGGATAAATACCAAGTAGTAGCATTGCTAGATCATATGGTTACACTATGTATAGTTTTGTAAGAAACTGCCAAACTGTCTTTCAAAGTAGCTATACCATTTTGCATTTACACCACTAATGAATAAGAGTTCCCGTTGCTCCACATATATATGCTCACTAGTCTTTGGTGTAACTAGTGTTTTGGATTGGCCTTTTTTTTTTTTTTTTTTTTGAGACGGAGTCTCGCTTTGTCACCCAGGCGGGGGTGCAGTGGCGCCATGTCCGCTTACTGCAACCTCCGCCTCCTGGGTTCATGCAATTCTCCCGTCTCAGCCTCCCGGGTAACTGAGACCACAGGCACTTGCCACCACGTCCGGCTAATTTTTTGTATTTTTAGTAGATATGGGCTATCACCATGTTAGCTAGGATGGTCTCAATCTCCTGACCTCGTGATCTGCCTGCTTAGGCCTCCCAAAGTGCTGGGATCATAGGCAGGAGCCACCGCTCTCAGCTGTTTTGGCCATTATAATAGGTGTGTAGTGGTATCTCATTGTTTTAGTTTGCAGTTCTCTAGTGACACACATTATTTGCATCATGGCATATGCTTATTTGCCCCTGTGTATCTTCTTTAGTGTAGTGTCTATCCAGATTGTACGCCCATTTGAAAATTGAGAGTTTTTAAAAATTGAGTTTTAACAGTTCTTTGTGTATTTTAAATACAAGTCTTGTATCAGATGTATATTTTACAAAGTATTTTCTCCTAGTCTGTGGTTTGTCTTCTCATTTTCTCTCTTTCACTGCAGGCTTGACCTCCCAGGCTCAAGCTATCTTTCCAATCTCAGCCTCTTGAGAAGCCAGGACCACAAGTATACACCAACATGCAAGGCTAATTTTTGTATTTTTGTAGAGATGGGGGTCTCACTATGTTGCACAGACTGGTCTTGAACTTCTGGCCTCAAGTCATCCTGCTGCTGTGGCTTCCCAAAGTACTGGGATTACAGATGTGAGCCACCATACCTGGCCTGTCAAATTTTCCTCCATGGATAGTGCCAGTGTCCTCTTCATCATAGAATTCCTAGTGCTAAAAACATTACCTGGCACATAGTACATCCACAATAAAGTGTTGTTGAATGCATCTGAAAAATTCAAAATTTATTGATTCACTGACAAAGGAATTCTACTACTGCTGATTTATCTAATAGAGACATGTGAAAAATTTTTTTGTTGCAGCATTGTTTGTAAAAGGCCAATGCTGTTAACAGACTAAATGTCCGTCAATAGAGAAAGCATTAGATAACTTTTTGTATACTCATATTGCTAAGTGAAAAAGCAAATTACAGAATAGTTTCAGTGGGATGCCGTAGCACAAGCTGGTAGTCCCAGTTACCCAGGAGACTGGTGCAGGAAAATTGCTTGAGTCAAGGACTTTGAAGCTAGCCTAGGCAACATAGTGAGACCCCATCTCAATTTAAAAAATGTTTTTTTTGGGCCAGGCACAGTGGCTCACGTCTATAATCCTAGCACTTTGGGAGGCCGAGGTGGGTGGATCACTCGAGGTCAGGAGTTCAAGACCAGCCTGGCTATCATGGTGAAACCCCATCTTTAAAAAAAAAAAATTTTTTTTTTTTAAATAACAGTTTTTATAGTTTCAGTATATGTGAAATATAATAAATCTGCTGACTCATATTAGGATGTTTCATGCCTTCCAGTGATTCTATCTTTGGGTGATGGATTGAGGAAGGAGAAAAGAACATATTCACATCAGAGCCTAACTTGCTTGCTTAGTTTTTTCCACTTTAATAAGAAGCAAGTAAAATTTTATGATTTTTTTCCTTTTAAATTGGTTTATTTTTAAGATTAAAATGTATAGGCCGGGCATGGTGACTCACGCCTGTAATCCTAGCACTTTGGGAGGCTGAGGCGAGTGTATCACCTGAGATCAGGAGTTCCAGACCTGCCTGATTAACACAGTGAAACACCATCTCTAATAAAAAGAAAAAAATACAAAAATTAGCCAGGTGTGGTGGCAGGCACCTGTAATCCCAGCTACTCAGGAGGCTGAGACAGGAGAATCTCTTGAACCCGGGAGGTGGAGGTTGCAGCGAGCCAAGATCGCACCACTGCACTCCAGCCTGAGCAAAAAGAGTGAAATTCTGTCTCAAAATAAAAATAAAATAAAATAAAATAAAATGTGTGAAGGAAAACAAACACACTAACAAAAAATTAGCCTGACATAGTGGCATGTGCCTTGTAGGTTCAGCTACTCAGGAGGCTGGAAGTGGGAGGCTTGCTTGAGTCCAGCTTGCTTGAGTCCAGCTACTCAGGCGGCTGAAAGTGGGAGGCTTGCTTGAGTCCAGCTTGCTTGAGTCCAGCTACTCAGGAGGCTGAAAGTGGGAGGCTTGCTTGACTGTGTCACTGCACTCCAGCCTGGGCAACGTGAAGATTTTTTTTTTTTTCTTTTTTTTTTTTTTGAGACGGAGTTTCGCTCTTGTTAACCCAGGCTGGAGTGCAATGGCACGATCTCGGCTCACCGCAACCTCCACCTCCTGGGTTCAGGCCATTCTCCTGCCTCAGCCTCCTGAGTAGCTGGGATTACAGGCACATGCCACCATGCCCAGCTAATTTTTTGTATTTTTAGTAGAGACGGGGTTTCACCGTGTTGACCAGGATGGTCTCGATCTCTCGACCTCGTGATCCACCCGCCTTGGCCTCCCAAAGTGCTGGGATTACAGGCTTGAGCCACCGCGCCCAGCCTCCACTCAAACTTTTTTGTTTATTCTTAAATTATTTTTTATAATATCTAATAGGTTATTTTTGCTTTTATATATATATATATATATATATATATATATATATATATATATTTTTTTTTTTTTTTTTTTTTTTTTTTTTTTTTTTTTTGAGACGGAGTTTCACTCTTGTTACCCAGGCTGGAGTGCAATGGCGCGATCTCGGCTCACCGCAACCTCCGCCTCCTGGGTTCAGGCAATTCCCAATGTGCTGGGATTACAGGCTTGAGCCACCGCGCCCGGCTGCTTTTATATTTTCAAATTAGTTATTTTGGTTTTTGTGCATTGATTATGTAATCAGCTACCTTACTGAGTTACCTCATTTCTTTTCCTTATGAAATATTGTTATAGCAAAAAGTTTTCATTATTGAAGATGAAAGGTTAAATAATTCATATTACATCTTTACATTTACTATGGAATGTAATACATTGGTTAAAAAGAATAGGCAGGTTGACAAGTACCAACTTGAAAAATCCCCAATCCATACTAGTAAGTGAACAAAAACATTTACAGAATAATTTTGTAATTATGTTGCCAATTTACTAAAGAAAACGAAGAAAACATGCCTGACATGGTGGTTTATTCCTGTAATCCCAGCACTTTGGGAGGCCGAGGCAGGAGGATCACTTGAGGTCAGGAGTCCGAGACCAGCCTGGCCAACATGGTGAAACCCTGCCTCTACTAAAAATACAAAAATTAGCTGGGTGTGGTGTTGCACACCTGTAATCCAGGCTACTCAGGAGGCTGAGGCATGAACCCAGAAGGCAGAGGTTGCAGTGAGCTGAGATTGCACCATTGCACTCCAGCCTGGGAGACAGAGTTGAGATTCTGTCTCAAAAAACAAAAAAAGGAAAATATAGAAAACAAACAAAATAGCCAGGTCCAGTGGCTCACACCTGTAATCCCAGCACTTTGGGAGGCTGAGGTGGGCAGATCACAAGGTCAGGAGATCCAGACCATCCTGGATAAGATGGTGAAACCGTCTCTAAAAAATAAAATAAAATAAAATAAAATAAAATTTGAAAAGAAAACAAACACAATTTGATGGAGTCCACAAGTAAGTTCCTATATAAAAATTTATCAGGCTGTACATTTAAAAATTGAGTAACTGATTTTATGCAAATTATACCTAAATTTAATAATGAATACCATCTAAGTTTTTGTGTATATATAAAAATACATAAAACTCAGTCTGGAATAACACTCACCCTACTTTTGGCAGCTGTGTCCTCTGCTTTTCTTCTGCATACTTCTGTATTACTTGAACATTTTAAAAAGGAGAATCCGGCTGGGCGCGGTGGCTCAAGCTTGTAATCCCAGCACTTTGGGAGGCCGAGGTGGGTGGATCACGAGGTCAAGAGATCGAGACCATTGAAACCCCGTCTCTACTAAAAATACAAAAAATTAGCTGGGCATGGTGGCGCGTGCCTGTAATCCCAGCTACTCAGAAGGCTGAGGCAGGAGAATTGCCTGAACCCAGGGGGCAGAGGTTGCGGTGAGCCGAGATCGCGCCATTGCACTCCAGCCTGGGTAACAAGAGCGAAACACCATCTCAAAAAAAAAAAAAAAAAAAAAAAAAAAAAAAAAAAGGAGAATCCATTAATTGGATGTCTAATAAATTAAAAATACAATATTTTAATTTAACTCAATAAAATAATCGATCAATTAGTGGACAAAATTAACACACAACAAATACACTTTGGAAGAAAGCAAGCCGCTGAGAATCTATGTAGAGATATACTCATCTTCACTCTTGGGAAGCATCTCAGAACTATGCTTTCTCTATTTTTGCCTTTGTAAAGAGAAGTTTACAGTAAGTCATCAGTTAACTTCTGTGAAGGGTTTTTCTACTATCCTTATCACCATCTGCCTGATAGCTGCATGTGGAGGTGTGATATTAACACCACAGACACCCTATGAGATGCCTGACCCCACCCTAAGGAGCTGGGGTTTACAAGCACTTGCCTGGAGATGCCTCATTCTTTCCTACATCTGCGGTGGCATGGGGATAATGCAGCTGCCATATATATACATACATATATATGTGTGTGTATATATATATATATATATATATATATATATATATATATATATTTGAGATGGGGTCTCACTGTCTCCCAGGCTGGAGTGCAGTGGCATAATCTCAACTCAACTCACCTCTGCCTCCCAGGCTCAAGTCATCCTCCCACCTCAGCCTCCCGAGTAGCTTGAACCACAGGCATGTGCTACCATATGTGGCTAATTTTTGTATTTTTGGTAAAGACCGGATTTTGCCATGTTGCCCAGGCTGGTCTCGAACTCCTGACCCAAGTGATCTGCCTGCCTCAGCCTTCGAAAGTGCTCGTATTATAGGCTTGAGCCACTGCTCCTGGCCAGCTGCTAGATATTACTATGCAGGGCCTGTATATTCAGTGTGATTTAAAAAGCAAAAAATAAGAAAAAATTCAGGTCATAATAATCTAATACCAAACTGGCAAAGATTTATCTAATGACTCTCCGTAATAGTGGCATGGGATGAGGGAGCAGTGCTGACAGATGGGGCTGGAGAAGTTAGCAGAAGCCAAAAGAGACAGAGCTTTGTCACATTAAGGAGGTCATCCCAAAGACAACAGCAAGCCAGTACTGGGCCTCTGTCAGGGCGTCACCTCCTCTGACTGCTCTAAGGGGAATACACTGAGAGGCAACGAGACTGGAAATGAGTTGAACAGTTAGGAATTTGTGCAGTAATCTGGGCAAGATATTTTAGCCTCTTGGAAGCATGAGATAGCACTGGGGATGGAGACAAGTGGATGGGTAGATGGATATTGAAGAGGGAGATCTGGCCAGGCATGGTGGCTCAAGCCTGTAATCCCAGCACTCTGGGAGGCGGAAGCAGGAGGATCACCTGAGGTCAGGAGTTCAAGACCAGCCTGGAGAACATGGCGAAACCCTGTCTTGACAAAAAATACAAAAATCAGCTGGTTGTTGGTGGCACACGCCTATATTCCCAGCTACTGGGGAGGCTGAGGCAGGAGAATCGCTTGAACCTGGGAGGCAAAAGTTGCAGTGAGCTGAGATGGTGCCACTGCACTCCAGCCTGGGCAAGAGAGCAAGACCCCGTCTCAAAAGAGAGAGAGAGAGAGAGAGAGAGAGAGAGAGAGAGAGAGAGAGATCTGACAGGTCTTGGTGATCAATTTCATATATCCTGAAAGGGAGGAGGGGTGGTGGTGGTCCCTCTGTTAGCTAGGGTTCAATCAGTAAAGCAGACCCTGGGCATTGTGGAAAAAAAGAATTTATTGCTAAAATTAGTTTGTGGGAGAAGCTGGTCAACTAAACATCTGAGAAGAGGAGTTGGGGCATCAGGGAAGTCCTTAACCAGTCAGACTGAGCAGCCAGGAACATCCAGATGCCAAAGTTGGACAATGAAGGAGAAGCTGATGGGGAAGTCCAGAGGAAATGTTTGCTTCTGTGGACCCACAGACAGGTGCCATCTAATAGGCCTGGGGCTGCTATTGGTGAGCAAGACCTGGAGCTGGAGGAAAAGCTGGAGGCAGAGTAGTGGGGAACAAAGGACAAGCAGAAACATGCTAGACACTTCAGCATCTGTGGGTGAGCTCATTGGAGGATAATAGCTTTCCAATATAGACCCCAAAGTTTGAAATATTAAGATTCCTTCTTGGCCAAATTTAACCTGGAACCACATAGGAAAAAGGATTCTCTGAGACGTTCCAGTTAAAGTAAGTTGATGATCAAAGAAGATTCTGGAGGGAAGGTTAGTGAGTTCCATTTTGAACACGTCGACTTTGAGTTGACTTTGATACCTCTTCAGGGAGACACCTAGTTGACAGTTGGGCTTGTCCACAGTTCTTCAGCATTCAGACCACCTGCTCTAGTAATCTTGTTCTGAGTCAGCCTCGGGGTGAGGGAGTGGCACACAGCTGTGGATCAAAGATTTAGGAACTAAAGATATTAGCCAGGAGTGAAGGCAGGGGAAATAATTGTAAAAGCCAGTCCAGTCAAGATCTACAACTCTCAGGCAGTTACTTGAGACAGCAAGACGGGGAAGACAGGTTTTACAGAGCAGGTAGAGGAGGTGTCCTGGAGAGATGGCCTGAGGAGCTCTAACGCTGCAGGGGAAGACAACCGATTTGTATAGTAAGGACAGCCTCCTAAAATGGCTATTTGAAAGTGCCACAGCTTATAAAAAAATTATTTTATAGTCACCCCTCTTACATTTTCATGCTGCTACATAGGCTTAGACAGTTTATTTATTTATTTATTTATTTATTTTAAAGGCAGGGTCAGCTGGGCATGGTGACTCACACCTGTAATCCCAGCACTTTGGGAGGCCGAGGCGGAAGGATCACGAGATCAGGAGCTCGAGACCAGCCTGGCCAATATGGTGAAACCCGGTCTCTACTAAAAATTAGCTGGGTGTGGTGGCACACACCTGTAGTCCCAGCTACTCGGGAGGCTGAGGCAGAAGAATCACTTGAATCCGGGAGATAGATATTGCAGTGAGCCGAGATGGCACCACTGCACTCCAGCCTGGGAGACAGAGTGAGACTCCATGTCAAAAATAAAATAAATAAAAACAATATTGGAAAAATAAAAAATAAATAAATAAATAAGTAAATAAAAGACAGGGTCTCACTCTATCACCCAGGCTGGAGTGGAGTGGCACGATCATAGCTGACTGCAGCTGACTGCCTCAAACTCCTAGGCTCAAGTGACCCCCCTGCCTCCCGAGTAGCTAGGACTACAGGTGTGTGCCACAATGCTCATTCTTTTGTTTGTTTGTTTGTATCGATGGGGTCTCGACATGTTACCTAGGCTGGTCTTGAACTCCAGGCCTCAAGCAATCCTCCTGTCTTGGCCTCCCAAAGTGTTGGGATTACAGACATGAGTCCCTGTGTCCAGCAGTAAGACAGTATATATATGTGGAGAGAAAGAGAGAGAGAGAGAAATGGAAGAACTCACATATTTATTACTGAACCCAGCTAACCAGTGCCTTCATAGCACACACAGAGAGAAAAAATATATTCCCAATAA
The DNA here is from genome assembly GCF_048565385.1 of Saimiri boliviensis. Classification (NCBI taxonomy): domain Eukaryota; kingdom Metazoa; phylum Chordata; class Mammalia; order Primates; family Cebidae; genus Saimiri; species Saimiri boliviensis. The sequence goes on along the minus strand of NC_133457.1, from coordinate 35,819,136 downwards.
AACATGTTCAGCTGTCCAAAAGTGGTAACATTTTCAGCTTGCTATGGTAAAGTAGTTGTGACCTTCACACAACATAACTATGTGTGCCATCTCAAGTGCAGTTCCTTATAGACCCCGCTTGGTTCTCTTCCAATGCCTCCTTTCGGAGTTCTACCTGATTTTATTACCAGTTTTTGTCCGAAACCACGGGGGAATGGGATGATTTTGCTTTTGTTTCTTGGCCAGAAAAGGCTTGATCCTGAAAGTTTTGTGAGAAGACAGACGAGAAGCAGAGTCAAGCATACGCCATGATGGTGGAGAAAGGAAGGGAGAGTAAGAAAGACAGTATGTTTAATAAATGCTCCTTCTTTCAGAAATTCCAAAGTTTACTTGATATAACTTGTGATGTTACTGCTTCACAGTCCTTCTGAATCATAAAGTGAGTTGTCACCGAGGTTCCAGGTGACGTAGTAAACATTCCACACAGGGAGCTCTACCCTCAAGTCAGGGAACGCCCATCACTGCTCTCATCACTATCCCCACTACTTGAGCCACGGCCACCTCTACCCTCACCCTCACTATCACTCTCAAGTGGGAGAAATAGAGGCCAGGGAAAGGGGACGAAGGGAGGGCAAAGAAAGGTAATTCTAAAGGAACATGAGCATCAATAATGCTTTAAGGTAAATGTTCTTAATTTTGGGGGCGGATAATAAGTATAGCCAATGAATAATTATATCTATAGTATTTTTTTCCTTCTCTTTCTTAGTTATCAGATGAAACCCTGGCTTCCTGTTTCATCTCATATATTGAAGAGTGATCTAGCCCTCTACCTTATACAAAAGAGGACTTGCATTCCTCTCTATGCTCTTATTCTGACGTATTTATATTTAATTAAATAATTCTATTTTTAAATTTTTATTTACTTATTTATTTTGAGACAGAGTCTCACTCCGTCACCCAATCTGGAGTGCAATGAAGCAATCTCGGCTCACGGCAACCTCTGCCTCTGGGTTCAAGTGATTCTCACACCTCAGCCTCCCAAGTAGCTGGGATTACAGGCTCCCGCCACCATGCTCAGCTAATTTTTGTATTTTTATTGGAGACAGGGTTTTGCTATGTTGGCCATCTGGTCTTGAACTCCTGACCTCAAGTGATCTGCCTGCCAAAGTGCTGGGATTATAGGTATGAGCCACCATGCCTGGCCTATTTAATCTGTTATTGTGAGTGAACAAACATATGAATGATGGCTCATGTGTGATAGAGCTGTATATGAAAAAACAAAGTTCCGATATAAGTAATATATATAAGCTGTATATGAAAAAATGAAGTTCCGATATAAGTAATTGACTTCGGATCAAATCACAGTATTGTGGTGTCTTATATATTGTCCCAATAGTCCCATCAAGGCTCATAAAACTACATTCTTTACATGAATATTACCAAAAAATAGCAATTAAAAATTTTTTTTTTTTTTTTTTTTTTGAGACGGAGTTTCCCTCGTTACCCAGGCTGCAGTGCAATGACATGATCTCGGCTCACCGCAACCTCCGCCTCCTGGGTTCAGGCAATTCTCCTGCCTCAGCCTCCTGAGTAGCTGGGATTACAGGCACGTGCCACCATGCCCAGCTAATTTTTTTTATATTTTTAGTGGAGATGGGGTTTCACCACGTTGATCAGGATGGTCTCGATCTCTTGACCTCGTGATCCACCCGCCTCGGCCTCCCAAAGTGCTGGGATTACAGGCTTGAGCCACCGCGCCCGGCCTCAAAAAAAAAAAAAATTTTAACTAAAATTATTTTTTAAATTTGTTTAAAACTTTTTAAGATTAAAAAAAAAAAAAAAACAACTAAGGTGCACATACATTAGCCTTTGCCTAGAGTAAGAATTGTCACTGTTACCATCTTTCACCTGCGCATCTTGTCCAACTGGAAGGTCTCCAGGAGCAAATAAGACATGGAGTTGTCATCTATGTTAACAATGCCTTCTTCTGGAATACGTCCTGAAGGGCCTGTATGAGGTTGTTTTATGGTTATTATCATTATTTTAATATAAGGAGTTCACTGTAAAATAACAATTAAAACTACAGTATCATAAATACATAAGCCAGTCACATAGTCATTTATCATTATCAGGTTTTATGTACTATACATACTTGGATTTACTATATATTTTATCTTATTTTTTTGAGATGGAATCTTGCTCTGTTGCCCAGACTGAAGTGCAATGGTGTAATCTCAACTCACTGCAACCTCTGCCTCCTGGGTTCAAGCAATTCTCCTCTCTCATCCTCTCGAGTAGCTGGGATTACAGGTGCCTGCCACCATGCACAGCTAATTTTTTGTATTTTTAGTACAGACAGAGTTTCACCATGTTGGCCAGGCTGGCCTCAAATTCTTGAGCTTGTGATTCGCCTGCCTCGGCCTCCCAAATTGCTGGGATTATAGGGGTGAGCCACTGCCCCTGGCCTAAATTTTGTATTTTTGGTAGAGATGGGGTTTCACCATGTTGGCCAGGCTGGTCTCAAACTCCTGACCTCAAGTGATCCGCCCACCTCACTCTCCTAAAGTGCTGGGATTACAGGCATGAGCCAACATGCCCCGCCTTGAATTTGCTATACTTTTATTTGACTGGCAGCATAGTGGGTCTGTTGACACCAGCATTACCAGAAACACATAAGTGATGTGTTACACTTTATGACATTGAGACAACTAATTAAAAAATAAGAATTTTTTGGCTCCGTTATAATCTTGTGGTACCACTGTTGCATATGGTCCACCATTGCATGAAACATCACTATGCAATACATGACTGTATGTCCATATTAGAAATGAGAATGTCAGGTCTCAAATATATACTTTCACAGGTCTAAAGGAAAATATTGTGCTGATTTCTCTGAGTGTTTAGAGGCCTAGCTGACTGTGGAATTTTTGCCTAATTTATTTCAGGCAGACACAGGTCAATCACCAATTAATTTAGTACTTACACGTTTTTTGAGGAATGTGAATCAGAATATTTAAATCTAGGCTTATATAAGAGTGTGAGGAGCCAAATCAAATTGCAATGATAAGAGCTTGCTTGAAGAGATTTTCACTGCATCATCCTTGTATGAAAATATCTTTCATCCTGTTTGCAGAGTGTTTTGGAAATCAAGAGAATGGAATACGAAAACATCGACATTTGATACAGATGAGCATATTTCACTTTTACCCAAAAGAAGACGTTTTAGAAAGAAAAGGTCAAGAGCATTGAGAGACACCAAAAGCCATGAAGAGGAGCAGGTCTATGAGCAACTGACCACATTACCCTGTTTCATATGCAAGCATGAAATTGACCTATCTGGTATTTTTCTCCATAAGAAGCAACATGTAGCTCTGGCCACACTGGGTTTCCAATGGATGGGTGGAAAGAAACCACAGCCTTCAGTGATTGCTGTTCAGAGACAGTTCATGATTTCTAAACTATTGTCATCTTTTATGCTCACTGAAAAAACCCTACAGAGCATTAATAATGCTTTTGAGCTGCTTTGGAAAAAAAAAATACCACCAGCATACTATAAGATTTTTGATAACATTGACAGGAGTGTTGTATATTCTCAAAAAATATGCCATCTATTAATTAAAGGAGTGGGCATTTGTGAAGACAGGAATTCTACATGGAAAGCTGACATGAATGATAAATTCACTGTAGTGAGTAATTTTGGTAATAAATCTAACGTGTGTTTTTTCGGCTTGTTCGATGGACATTATGGTGCCTCAGCGGCAGAATTTACATCAGTGGAACTCCCAGTTTTACTTCTCCATCAACTTTCCAAATTTGATCCTTCTTACCAAATGACAACTGATGAGCAACAAATAATCAATTCCTTTTGCACCGTGTTTAGAGAAGAATACACAGCAATAGAAGACCTCTTTTCTGCCATAAACAAAACAGATGCAGTAAGATGTGAGTTTGAGGACATACACAAAGCTTTTGCAAAAGCATTTTGGAGAATGGATAGGCTTTTACGTCTTGGAAGAAAAGAAGTGTCCAGGGTTCAATGGAGTGGCTGCTCTGCAGTTACTTGTATATTGGAAGGTGAACCTACAAGTCCTTATAAGAATTGGAGAAGAGCAAATAACCACGATGGGTTGGCAGAGAGCTCCTCTTCCCAGGAGATGCCAAAAATGATTTCTGGAACATTACATGTTGCAAACACTGGTACGTACATTGAATAGCACCAAATAACACCTTTACAATTTTGGTTCCTTGCAGCAAAACCCCTTGTGCTTCCAGAATTTTTTATGATCTATTATTTAGTGACTTATTAGTACCTAGAAATTGCATTGATCAATATAAGAAACAACAAATAACCACAAGTTAAATGCAGGTTGCAGGCACAAAAATAATTGTAATTTTTTTAAAGAGGCACAGATAAGATATAATGTGACAGGATGTTAAATTTTCCCAAAGGGGTAGCAATAGAGTTGTTAATAAAGTTGAAAAGCAAAGATACTACCTATGCTTAAATCTGAACAAAATTTAAAACATTTTGTACACTTGCTTTTTTCAGAAAAATGGAAAGTTGTTTGCTCACTGTTAGTATGGTTGTTTAAATTGGTCAGTTACTCTGGTAACTATATTTGCAATAGGTCATTCTCATGCTCACTGGTCAAGTAGCCTTTCTTTCTTTCTCTTTTTTTTTCTTTCTTCTTTTTTTTTTGAGACGGACTCTCTCTCTATCACCCAGGCTGGAGTGCAGTGGCGAAATCTCAGCTCACTGCAACCTCCGCCTCCCAGGTTCAAGTGATTCTTTTACCTCAGCCTCCTGAGTAGCTGAGACTACAAGTGCACACCACCACGCCTGGCTAATTTTTGTATTTTTAATTGAGACAGCGTTTCACCGTATTGGCTAGGCTGGTCTTGAATTCCTGACCTTGTGATCTGCCCGCCTGGCCTCCCAAAGTGCTGGGATTACAGGCGTGAGCCACCACACCTGGCATCTATTTTATCTCAGAGAGAATAATAGTTCATGCCTCAGTTTTCTTCTTTTTTTTTCTCTTTATCGCTTTGAGCAAAAACATGCCTCGGTTTTATGAGCATGTATTCCCTTCTTTAAAAAGTTGCCTGTATTGTTTTAAAGTTATTTCAGGAAGTTTAGGAATTTGCCAAAATGGAAAGCTCAGAGGTAAAACTTTTTTTTATGTTTTTTGGTTTTTGTTTTTTTTTTGAGACGGAGTTTCGCTCTTGTTACCCAGGCTGGAGTGCAATGGCGCGATCTCGGCTCACCGCAACCTCCGCCTCCTGGGCTCAGGCAATTCTCCTGCCTCAGCCTCCTCAGTAGCTGGGATTACAGGCACGCGCCGCCATGCCCAGTTAATTTTTAGTATTTTTAGTAGAGACGGGGTTTCACCATGTTGACCAGGATGGTCTCGATCTCTTGACCTCGTGATCCACCCGCCTCGGCCTCCCAAAGTGCTGGGATTACAGGCTTGAGCCACCGCGCCCGGCTAATATCTAAGTATTGTTAACCCAATGTTTCAGATGAAAAATTTAAGCCAAAAAATGTGAGATAATTTGTTCAAGGTCTCAGAAGTAATAGGAATTGGAGCTGGAAATCAGTCCTACCATATCATGCTACCTCTTACCTCTTAAGGGGGTTGTTTCCAAAGCCTGAGAAGGCTGGGCCTCAGTGAGTGGGACTTTGTGGCAGACGTACTGTTGCAAGGTCAGATAACCACAAAGAATACTACAATGAATGTCAAGGCCCCAGAAAGTCAGTCTATTTCTCATCCAGCCCTGGTTCTGAGCCTGAAATGTCAAGGACTCCGGACTAAGCAATACCAAGAAAGTAAGTGCATATCCACTGCCCTGGAGTCTCTGTCATTTCTCAGGCTCTGTGCTGAGGTTCCAAATAGTTCATAATCATTACACATTTAAGGTCAGTCTGTGAACTGATCCATATTCTTGGAATTGGGATCCCGGGAGAAAATACTATTCATTATAAGAGTCTTTGTAAAATTAATATGACAAATTATGACATATGCAATAAGTAGATACTGTCATCAAATGTGTAGATACAGCCAGGCACAGTGGCTCACGCCTGTAATCTCAGCACTTTGGGAGGCGGAGTAGGGTGGATCACCTGAAGTCAGGAGTCTGAGACCAGCCTGGCCAATATGGTGAAGCCCCATCTCTACTAAAAATACATTTAAAAAAAAAAAAATTAGCCGGGCGTGGTGGGTACCTATAATCCCAGCTACTCAGGAGGCTGAGGCAGGAGAATCGCTTGAGCCTGGGAGGCGGAGGTGACAACGAGCGAGATCGTGCCACTGCATTCCAGCCTGGGCAATGAAACGAGACTCTGTCTCCAAAAAAAAAAAAAAAGACTGGGTGCAGTGGCTCATGCCTGTAATCCCAGCACTTTGGGAGGCCGAGCAGGCAGATCATGAGGTCAGGAGATTGAGACCATCCTGGCCAACATGGTGAAACCCCGTCTCTACTAAAAATACAAAAATTAGCTGGGCACAGTGGTGGGCGCCTGTAATCCCAGTTACTGGGGAGGCTGAGGCAGGAGAATCACTTGAACCAGGGAGTCAGAGATTGCAGTGAGCCGAGATTGCACCACTGCACTCCACTCTGGATGACAGAGTGAGACTCCATATGAAAAAAAAAATATCTACACACACTGCTGTTTGGTTGGCTCTAATTGCCAGGTCAAACAGCTGGATTTAATTTCCAGGCCTATACAATGGTGTTAAACTGTTTGTATCTAGGCATGCTGCATTTTAATAAAAAGACACATGGGTGAAAAAAATTCAAATTGCAAAAGAGAGAACCTGAGGTCATGATTTAGTTACAAAAGTACTTCTGTAAGAAAGAACTGTAAATGACTTTCAGCCATGAAAAATTTTTTACATGAATTTTTCAAGAATTATTTTGTATTCTATAGAACAGGATTAATTATAGCAAGGAAATTGAGTTTCCTTGTTTAAAATTCATAAAATATCAATGTCATCATAACTCTAGAATTTAAAAAATTCTTACCTTATAATGAAATATGCATTCAATGATGAAGCCATTGAATAAATGTTGAATTTGTACATGTGGAAAAAGGTATTGCCAAACTCACATTCTTTTTAAAAATGTTTATCTATTTTATTGATATATAATAATTATAAATATTTATGGGGTGCATGTGGTATTTTGATATATGCATATAATATGTAATGATCAAATCAGGGCATTTAAGATATTCATCACCTGTATTATCTTTGTGTTGGGAACATTTAAACTCTTCTAGCTATTTTAGGTTACATAGTGAATTATTGTTAACTATAGTCACCCTAATGTGACTATCAAACCCTGGAACTTATTCCTTCTCTCTAACTGTATGTTTGCACTTTTTTTTTTTTTTTTTTTTGAAACAGAGTCTCACTCTGTCACCAGGCTGGAGTGCAGTGGCATGATCTCGGCTCACTGCAACCTCCGCCTCCTTGGTTCAAGCGATTCTCCTGCCCAGCCTCTGAGTAGCTGGGACTACAGGGGCATGCCACCACGCCCAGCTAACTTCTGTATTTTTAGTAGAAAAGTGGTTTCACCATGTTGGCCAGGATGGTCTCAATCTCTTGACCTCATGATCCACCCACCTTGGCCTCCCAAGGCCAAGCCAAGATGTTGAATTTTATAAAAAAAATTTTTGGTCGTCTACTCAGATAACCATACGGTATTTATCCTTCATTCTGTTGGTAATGTGTCATATTATTTTATTTTTAATGCTGACTGTATTACAAGTTGTCATGGTGGGCTATTGGAAAAAGTTTTCAATTAGCAATAATCACACCGTGGCTAAACCTCATTGGCTATGATACTGCCTCTGCACAAAGCTTCACATTTATTGATTTCTATGTGAACCATCCTTGCATCCCTGGAATAAATTTCACTTGATCATGGTCTTTTTTTTTTTTTTTTTTTTTTTTTTTTGAGACGGAGTTTCGCTCTTGTTGCCCAGGCTGGAGTGCAATGGCGCGATCTCGGCTCACCGCAACCTCCGCCTCCTGGGTTCAGGCAATTCTCCTGCCTCAGCCTCCTGAGTAGCTGGGATTACAGGCACGCGCCACCATGCCCAGCTAATTTTTGTATTTTTAGTAGAGACGGGGTTTCACCATGTTGACCAGGATGGTCTCGATCTCTTGACCTCGTGATCCACCCGCCTCGGCCTCCCAAAGTGCTGGGATTACAGGCTTGAGCCACCGCGCCCGGCCTTTTTTTTTTTTTTTAATATGTTGTTTGATTCAGCTTGCTAGTATTTTGTTGAGGATTTTCACATCTACATTCATCAGGGATATTGGCCTACAGTTTTCTTCTTTGTTGTTGTGTCTTTTTCTGATTTTTGGTATCCAGGTAATGCTGGGCTCATGTAATTAGTTAAAAATAATTCCTCCTCTTCAATTTGCTTGAAATATTTTTAGAATAATTGGTGTTCTTTTTTATACATTTGGTAGAATTCAGCAGTGAAGCCATCTGGTCCTAGCCTTTTCATTTTGGGGACTTTTTATTACTGAATCAAGCCTACTACTTGTTATTGGTCTGTTCAGGTTTTCTATTTCTTCCTGGTTCAATCTTGGTAGGGTTGTATGTCTCTAGATGTTTATCCATTTCCTCTAGGTTTTCTAATTTGTTAGGGTATAGTTGTTCATAATAGTCTCTAATGATCTTTTGTTTTTCAGTGATATCTGTTGTAATGTCCCTTTTTCATTTTTGATTTTTTGGGATTTTCTCTTTTTTCTTAGTTAGGCTAGCTAATGATTTATTGACTTTTAAAATATTTTCATAAAAACCACCTTTTGTTTTATTGATCCTATGTGTATTTTTTAGTGTCTATCTTGGTTAATTCTGCTCTTATCTCTTTTTTTCCCCCTTCTATTAATTTTGAATTTGGTTTGTTCTTGCTTTCCTAGTTCCCCACGGTGCACTGTTAGGTTGTTTATTTGGAGTCTCTTACTGTACATTTCCCTATTCATATCACTTTTGCTGCATCACACAGGTTTTGGTATGTTTTGATTTTCATTTGTTTCAAGAAGTTTTTTATTTCCTTTTTAATTTCTTCATTGACCCTATGATTGTTCAGGAGCATGTTATTTAATTTCCATGTATTTGCATAATTTCCAGTGTTCCTCTTGCTATTGATTTTCTATTCCATTGTGATATGAAAAAATGTTAATTTTTTAAAAAATCATGTCTCTAACTTTTGGACATATGGAATACAGTTATAATAACTGATGTTCATGCCTGCTAATTGTAACATATATGCCATTTTGGAGTTGGTTTCAATTGACTGGCTTTTCACTTATCATGGGTGTTATTTTCCTTCTTATTTGCATGCCTGGTGTACTAGCTTTCTAGGGCTGCCGTAACAAATTACCACAACATGGTTGCTTAAAACAGCAAAAATGTATTCTCTCATGCTTCTGGAGGCCAGATGCCTGAAGTCAAGGTGTCCATAGGGCCACGCCTCTTCTAGGGTAGAATCTTTCTTTGGGTCTTCCAGCTTATGGTAGCTCCAGGCATTCCCTCACACACAGCTGCATAATTCCAGTCCCTCCCTGACTTTCACATGGCGTTTTACTGTTCTTTCCATGTGTCTCTACTCTATGTATCTCTTATAAACACATTTCTCATTGGAATTCAGGCCCGCCTGGATAATCCAGGTTGGTCTCATTTCGAGATCCTTAATGATAACTGCAAAAACATTTTTTTTTCCACCAAGATCACATTGACAGGTTGTGGGAATAAATGTGTGTTTTTGGATATATGATCTTGAGCTTTGTTTTGGGATGAAACTACTTGGAAACAGTTTGATCATTTTAGATACTGTTTTTTAAATTTGTCAGGCAAGTCCAGGGCGGTGTTGAGTTTGCTCTAATTATTTTCTACTACTGAGGCAAGACCTTCCTAAGTATGCTACCTAATGATTCATGAATTTTATGTCTTTTCAGTCTGGCTGGTTGGAACAGGAGTTATTCTCCCAAACCTATGAGTCCTCAGCAATGCTTCTTTTAATCCTTTTTGAATGTTTCTTTCCCCAGTGTTGTGAGGGTTCCTCACACACGTGTATTCAGCAGTACCCATCTAAACACTTAAGATTCACTTGAGAAAGAACCTCTAAAGATATCTGGAATTCTCTGTGGCTCTTTTCTCTCTGGCATTGTGTCCTCAGCAAGCTCTAGCTGCACTGCTTTCCCGGGACTCTTGGCTCTGTCTCTTCAAAACAGATAAAAGTGTAAACCCAGTCACTGTTACTGTATCTTGACCAGAAAGATAAGAAATTCCAAATAATGTATGTTTTGTGGAATTATTTGAGAGCTGTCATCCAGAGTACTGCATTTGCTCCTGCCTGGTGTCTGCCTGTTGACACTATCAGTATGTACTAAGTGATCCATTTGAGGCTTTCAGACTACAAATACATGATGATTAGCGGCTTCATATTCTTTTTTTTTGTAGAGATGGGGCCTTGCTATGTTGTCAAGGCTGGTCTTGAACTCTTGGACTCAAGTGATCCTCCTGTCTTGGCCTCCCAAAGTGTTTTGATGCTTTGATGAGCTTTAATTTTCTCACGTATTAAAAATGTGATTATCCTTTCCTCACGGTATTACAGATGTGAGCTACAATGTCAACCCAGTTCCAAGTTCTTTGTGGCTTCCTTTCTTCTTCTCTTTAGCATAATTTGAAATAGTCAATTTTTCTGTAGTCTGAATGGTGGCAAAACATGTAGGTTTACTTTTGGTTCACTGTTTCAGTGAGGCCACCGTCCTTAGGGGTCCTAGCTTTGTTGTGGTGAGCCACTTAGTCTTACTAAATGGACAAGCCCTGGGTTTTGTCTTCTGTTTCATAATCCTGTTTTTTGTTTAAGATGGAGTCTTGCTCTGTTACCCGGGCTGGAGTGGAGTGGCTCGATCTTGGTTCACTGCACTCTCTGCCTCCCTGGTTTGGGTTCCAAGTGATTCTTCTGCCTCAGCCCTCTGAGTAGCTAGGACTACAGGCACATGCCACCAAACCCAGGCCAGGCTGGTCTAAAACTTCTGACCTTAAGTGATCCACTGCTTTGATCTCCCAAAGTGCTGGGATTATAGGCATGAGTCACTGCCCCTGGCCACTCTGTGAAAACTCTGTGGATTTATTCGGCTCAATACATGGTCTCAGGTAAAAGCTGGTTTCTTCTCTTGGTATACTTCAATTTAGCCATTATTCTTCTTGAGTATTTTGTACTTGCTGCTATATTATCCAGGATATTTACTTGTTCTCAGTGGAAGGGTCAATCTAAAACCCAGACTGCCCCATTACTGCTCCTTTTTAATATTTGAGTGCTTTAGTGTATCTATTATTCCAACCTTTAGGTCTAGATTGTACATTTGTTAATAATTCCTTTTAATGAGGCTCTATAAACTACTTTTATTTCTAATGTTCTAGCTTTCTGTCCCATAAGCTCACAGTAGATTGAGAGACCAGGCACAACTTTACCCACTACTTCTCTATTATTTGCAATTTTCTTTCTCTTTCTTTTGCTTTTGAGATGGGGTCTTGCTATGTAGCCAGGAACCCCTAGCCTCAAGCGGTCCTCCTGCCTCAGCCTTCCAAGTAGCTAGGACTTCAGCACCACCATACTTGGCTATCACGATTTTTAAATTGGTGACCTGAAGCCCCTTCCCTTCTCTTCTCAAGATTGCCAAGTCATTCCTTTCATCTAATCTTCAAAATCTGTGAGGAAAAGATAATCACATTTTTAATACATGAGAAGACTAAAGCTCATCAAAGCATTATACAAGGTTATATAACCAGTGAGTGAGCCAGGACTCCAGTCTTTCAGGCTTGAAGCCTGGTTACTCCAAATGAAGAGTACCACTTTCTCCTGTTTTTAGGGTGTCTTCATTATTATGTGGACTTTTTGTCTTCATTCATCACTAATGCTGCATTTACAGACCTCATTTTCTTTCCTGTCTAGATGCAATTGTTTCCATGGGTGTGAAAATGTGTTCATTTGGACTAGTTTCATAGTTGTTTTTAAAATTATCCCCACCCTTACATTTTATCCTAAAGTCTAACTCAACTCCAAAATCTCCTTCTTTTGTGCAGGAAAAAAGCCAAATTCTTAACACTGACGTTTTACATTCCTTCCCTTCCCCTTCTCCCTTTTTTCTGACGGTGGTGCTGGGGAACCCATGTTTACAAACCTGATTCTGAGAACTCATTCAACAAATACTTCACAAAATAAAATTCAACAAATTCAGCTTCTTTGGCTCAAACTAGAGCCCTGAAGAAAAACTGGATATGGACTGTTTCCCCTCACCTTATTTCATGCAACTCTATTTATGCTTTTTAATAACTGTAATTTTTCCTTTCCTCAATAACTATTTCAATTTTTCCAAGTTACCACTGACTACTCTCTCAAGTAATTCTGTAATTCTACTTCGTATTTTCTTATAATTCTTTATAAATGGGTCTGAAATGAAACGTTTGTCATTTCCCCTGAATTTCTTTTGGATAGCCTCTCTACCTGCTTTCCCCTTCTTGGAACACTAAATAAACTTTAAGAGTCTACCTACTAAATTAGCTTGAGTCTCACAATAACTTTGACAAGTAATACTGCAGGTGAAAACCTATTACTTAGTAAAGTGACCTAATAAAGGCCACAATGACAAAAGGTTGGGGTTAAAGTCTGAGTGTGTCAGACTCCTAAATCCCTCCACTCCCCATGCTGTTTTTCTCTACCAGACTGTCTTACTACCCCTGGGCAATCTTGTGCATCCTAGGTGTGTTTTTATTTTTCCTGCTTCACCCATCACGTATGTTTTCTCTGACCACCATATAAAGTTTCTTTTCCTCTTCTCTCATTCTTTCTCAAAACTTTTCTGTTCTAATCAACACTAAGTCACCTTTCTGGCTTTATCTGAGAACAATCTTAGTATTGCCTACTCAAGTCCAGAATTAACTGGCTGGGATTCCAGAGTTCACTCTGAAGTTTACTGGACTTTTCCTTTTCATAAAAGTTGGAGATAACCCAGTAATCACAGGAGGCAATCACATCATTACCCTCCGCATAAGAAACACTTTACCTGACTATGCCACTTTTAAAAGGCTTAAGTATCATCTCAAAGCGGCTCTTTTTAATCCCCAAGATTATTGTTCCTAAACATGTTGCTCTTCTAGTAATCCTGTTCCATTTTTGCTCTGAAAACATTTTCTGAAGAGCACAGGCTCACCAAATACTGAAAGCTGTTACCTTTGTCTAGGAATTAAATTCATTTATGTTCAGATTAAAATTGTGTAGTGGTCTTCAACACAGTTCATTGCTTGGTCAGCTGTTCTCACTTCCTCCAAACAGATGTTGGAAGAAACTTTTTTTAAAGCCAAATTGCCCTTTCTCTTAAACTATCCGAAGGCTGTTCCGTCTCCAATTCTCCAGACTATGTGGACATAACAGTGATATTTAATAATCTTCCTCTAATTTCCCATCTTCATGGAAACCTTTTGTTCATTATCCTGTTCAAGCTTTCAGTTTAATACAGCACTTGACTTCAAACACCCTGTTTGTAGCTGACAGCATGTGCCACTCACTGTTTACAAAATGAAACTATTGACTCTGCACATCTAATTTTTTAGTTCATTCTGTTAGTAGTCTTCCTGAGCCTGAATATTCACCCTCTACTTCCTGGGTTATATACACAAATAGTTAAGAAATGCCAGCTACTTCTCCTTCACTTTTTCTTTCCTTCATGCACCATTCACACAGGTAAAGAATGTGCTGCCAGGTGGTGACTGGCACCTTTAATTCCAGCACTTTCAGAGGCCAAGGTGGGAGGATCACTTAAGCCCAGGAGTTTGAGACCAGCAACACAGCAAAATTCCGTCTCTACTAAAAAATACAGAAATTAGCCGGATGTGGTGGAACACACCTTTAGTCCCAGCTACTCAGGAGGCTGAGGCGGGAGGATTACCTGAGCCCAGGGAGGTCAAGGCTGCAGCGAGCCCACGATCATGCCACTGCACTCCAGCCTGGATGAGAGTGAAATCCTGTCTCCAAAAGAAAAAAAAAAAGCATTATCTCCCTTTCTAATGGGTAGAGCAAGAACTGCAACCAGGATTTAATGTCCTTTATCCTAGAATATTTTATTGTGCTGAACCCAAAGGATGGCCACAAGTAATAAAATGGGCCAAGATGCTATGTCCTGCTCTCTAGCACAGGAAAAAAAGGGCAAACAGTGCACAAGGCTACACTGGTCAAGCTCTCTGCAGAGGTAACTAAAATAAAAATAACCTGTTTACCATCCTTCCATTGTAAATACATATTTCTATTAAATTATTTCCAAATCACGCAGCGGGAAAACAATGCTTTTTCTTTTTGTTAAAATGGGCTTTGGCTTGCCACATGTAAATATGTATGCAGTCAATGGATTTGACTATTCTGAGCCAAATTATGTCCTTTTTGTTTTCAGAGCTATGGCCACACAATTCGTATTTATGTACACATATAAAAATTGTTCTAATTTAAGAGGTACTGAACCATATGTACTCCTAACAATTCTATTTACTCGGCATGTTAAGTACCACTCCATGTTGCTTTGCTGATACAGTAATAATGTATAATTCAGCAAGTCAAGATTTTACTGACTTAACGTTCTACAAAATCCAAGTAGAATAACCAACAGTAAGATAAAGTATTAATAACCAAACTATAAAGGAGGGGCCCTATAACCTAGAACTACGACTTATGTAGTTGTTTCCAAAATATTTTTCACAAATCTCTTTTAGTCCCAATCCAATAGTATAGCTATTAAAAATTTCTATTATGTAAATGAGCCAATAGTTTGTCTATATCCGACACTAATGCCGTACCAACTTAGGTTCCCCTGTCATGCAGGCTTGAGTGCAGTGGTGCGATCTCGACTCACTCCAACCTCCGCCTCCAGGGTTCAAGCAATTCTTATGTCTCAGTCTCCTGAGTAGCTAGGATTACAGGTGTGCACCACCACTCCTGGCTACTTTAGTAAAGACAGGTTTCACCATGTTGGCCAGGCTGGTCTCAAACTCCTGGCTTCAAGTGGTCCTCCTACCTCAGCCTCCCAGGGTGCTGGAACTACAAGCATGAGTTACCACGCTGGCTACCAATTTGGGCTTTCCAACTATACTACTATACTAGTTGCATGGACCTCAACCTTTTTGTGTGTGTGTCTTGCTCTGTCACCCAGGCTGGAGTGCGGTGGTATGATCTCGGCTTACTGCAACCTCTACCTCCTGAGTTCAAGCAATTCTGGTGTCTCAGCCTCCCGACTAACTGGAATGACAAGCGTGCGTGCGTCACCATACCTGGCTAATTTTTTGTATTTTTAGTAGAGATGGGGTTTTGCCATGTTGCCCAGGCTGGCCTCAAACTCCTGGCTTCAAGTGATCTGTCTGCCTCAGCCTCCAAAAGTGCGGGGATAACAGGTGTAAGCCACCACACCTGGCCCTGGACCTCAATCTTCTAAGCCTCAATTATTTTATCTAAAAAACTGTGGGTCTAGAACTAAACTTCTCCTGCAAGCAACTAAATGATCCCAGGCACAGCATCATATTTAAAACTAGAATATTCTATGTAAATTTGGCATCCTATTCCAGTAATTTTAAATCTCAAAGATATGATATTCAAATATCATTAACCCCATCTCAGCACAGTTTAGGTAACTTTTTATAAATGACAAATGATTTCATATCAAGAATAAACAGTATGTAATTATATGTGATTTTTACCTAAAAACTTAGGGGAAATCAATTTTTCCTAACTAAAAAATTCAGTGGTTCTAAAAAAAAAATACACCAAAGAAAGTTACAGTAACATAACCATGCTTATCTGTTCAGATCATGTTTAAACGGTAAAGATTTCAAGGAAGCACACCATCATGGATTCATTTGAACCATGAAAAAACTACAACCAACTTTTTTCAGTTTCCAACCAAAGGGTTTAATGGTAGCTACCTGTTATTCATGTAGTATGTTAATAACACTTAAATTCAGAGGACTGATTGGCTTTTTAAAATCTATACATTACAGGAACCTAGTAAGACTAACATTAATAGTGGCATTCTAATTTTTTCATCACCCATGACCTAAGTACATCCAAGATTTAACTTTTATCAGTTACATAACTGTCATTCTATTTTTTTAAAAAATCAAAGTTTGTAACCAGGTGCAGTGTCTCATGCCTGTAATCCCAGCACTCTGCGAGGCTGAGGCGGGTGGATAACGAGGTCAGGAGTTCGAGACCAGCCTGGTCAACAAGGCGAAATGCCAACTCCACTAAAAATACAAAAATTTGGGTGTAGCGGCACATGCCTGTAATCTCAGATACTCGGGAAGCTGAGGCAGGAAAATCACTTGAACCCAGGAAGCAGAAGTTGCAATGAGCTGAGATCACACCACTGCACTCCAGCCTTGGCGTCTAAATACTCCGTCTCAAAAAACAAAACAAAACAAAAATCAAAGTTTGTGTTTCAAATTGAAAAAAGACTTACCTTCCAAATGCCCATCAATGATAAACTGGATAAAGAAAATGTTAGCATATACACCATGGAATACACATATACACCATGGAATACTGTGCAGCCATAAAAAAGGATGAGTTCACGTCCTTTGCAGGGATATGGATGAAGCTGGAAAGCAGCATTCTCAGCAAACTGACACAAGAACAGAAAACCAAACACCCCAAGTTCTCACTCATAAGTGGGAGTTGAACAATGAGAACCATGAACACAGGGAGGGGTACATCACACACTAGGACTTGATGAGGGGTGGGAAGGCCAGGGGTGGGATAGCAGTGGGTGGGAGGATTGGGGAGGGCTACCGTTAGGAGAAATACCTAATGCAGATAACGGAGGAATGGATGCAGTAAACCACCATGGCACATGTTTACCTATGTAACAAACTCGCACATTCTTCACATGTACCCCAGAATTTAAAGTATAATAAAAATAAATTAATTAAAAAAAATTATCAGTGAGGGATAAATGGACTTGTTTGAAACCTGTATTTACTATAAATCTTTCAGTAGTGATATATTACACATATTTTAAAAACACCTTTAAATAGTCTGCTTTCTGTTTAGCATTGAAACACAGAATTAATAGCAGATTTTGATACAATTAGTTATCTCTAGGATGAAAATTTATTCTTTTAAAAAATAATCTTTTAGGTAACGTGCAAGCAGTCTTATGCAGAAATGGGAAAGGTTTTTGCCTCACCAAAGACCATACTACACGAAACACAAATGAAAGAAGAAGAATACTTCAGAATGGAGCAGTCATTAGCGCAAATGAACCATACGGGCTGGTAGAAGGGCAAGTAAAAACTACACGAGGACTTGGATTTCATGGAAATCTCAAGCTGAAAAAATCCATTATCCCAGCACCTCAAACTATTTCTGTCCCTATAGATGACTTATGTCAATTCCTTATTTTAGCTACTAACGGACTTTGGGAAGTTTTGGATAAAGAAGAAGTCACTGCCTTGGCAATGACAACATTTCACGTGTATAAAGAAACATACTGTTCTATCATGCATAACAAATCTTCACCATCCAAAGGGCCTCTGCTTTTTTTAA
The DNA here is from genome assembly GCF_048565385.1 of Saimiri boliviensis. Classification (NCBI taxonomy): domain Eukaryota; kingdom Metazoa; phylum Chordata; class Mammalia; order Primates; family Cebidae; genus Saimiri; species Saimiri boliviensis. Next base: position 35,801,549 of record NC_133457.1, on the reverse strand, counting down.
ACAGTGAACCAATCTTTACGAAATCACAAAGTAATATCCACTTATTGTTTCAGTATAAATCTGAATCTAAAGAATGTGTGTCAACTAAAAATTCCAAAGAAAATTTGTCTGATTCAAACTATTCTAAATGTTCCATTTATAACCCTGAGAATGTAGAAACATTTCCAGCAGAAACGATTCATCATGAACCTTGCAGTGAAAAAGTAACTGACAGACCAACCAGTGTAAATGGTGTGGCAATAAATGAAAAAGAATTAGGCACTAAGAGTTTCTATGAAGGTGCAGCTGAGTATGTTAGCCATGAACTTGTAAATGCTGCTTTACTGGCTGGCTCCAGAGATAACATTACAGTTATGGTAATATTTCTCAATGGAAGTATCAGTTTCTGACATAAAAAATAAAGTTCCAATTATCCAGCACACCAAAATATAACACCATAAAGCAATTCTCTAATGATCCAGATATTAGGATAATTCATCAATACCACACAAATAATTTTATAAAGATAGTAAATATAAAAGCGGATTATTAGGTTACATAATATCACTTATATACATTAACTGTTTTATGCCAAAAAAAAAACAAAAACAAAAACAAAAGAGAGAGAGAGAGAGAAACCAATACTTTTTATACCACTTTATTCCAACCTGAGCACCTCAATATAAAACTAAACACTGGTGAACCGTTTTCCTAATTCTGCATTATCATAAATGTACAAGTTCTCCTAGCAGTCCAACACTTAAATAGATTAAATCATCTCTGACACATGGTAGCTTTCATATAATGAAAATACCTAAAATAATTAGTGCAATATACTGAACTGATCAAAATAAAATGAACTTTGGAAAAGAAGGCTGCAAGATTGTTACTAACATATTGCAATACTTTATGTTACAAATTGTGGGTACATTGTTTATTATGATTCTAGCCATGGAGGAACAACTGAAGCCCCTTCCTGCCAAAGGGAGAGAGAGAAATAATTAGCTGTTTTAGTAACTGTACATTTTGTATACTTTTAAGCAACTCTTAAATATTACAGAAAAGTAATACATATATGGAGACTACAATGCAGTACCCTATTTACAGTACAGCTGAACGTCAAATTTAAAATCAAGTTTGAATATACATAATTGTTAGTGCATTGACTATATTATGTCAAAAGGGAACAAAAGCCCCCTCCCTGCCCCAAACAACAAAATCTATGTAATGGCCAGCAGTGATTAATTAGAAATCACAGACACCTGGTTTATTTCATTTTTGTTAAAGAACTCATATGTTTGTAAGAAACACTATCCATTAAGATGCATTTATTAGTTCTCAAATTCCTAGAACAAGATGGGGTTGCATTTTTTTTTACCCCATTATAAAAAACAGGACTGGCTATAATTTAGATACCATTAATACTCTTCCCTGCCCCCCGACCCCCACCTTGTATATGTGGGATTATTTTCTTGTGGTTAATTCATTAAAATGTGGAATGTACAATTTAAATACAGGTACCAGGAGAAATGAACATTTGCTTGAATACTACAGCTAAGCATCGTAAGTAACTTTAGAATCTTCTTCTAAAAAAAGAATGTTTTTGAAAAGCTCCAATTAGTAAGTTCCAAATTTTTTTCACAGGTGATTACTGTACCAGTGTGGAGAAATGGGCTGGTTAACTGTGTGGGTCCAGACACTCATTTGTCTATATTTCTAGTGATGGGAAATTATTTCCCCTAACCTTCCAATGAAACAAATGTCCACATAGTTCTCATTTTTCCCTATTGCTGAAACATTACTAAGAGGGACCCATGCATGTTATTAAAAATTAAGTTCGAAACACTTAAAATAATTCTGTATTAGAAACTTGACTCTATCGTAAGTCTCTTCTTTTGGAAGTCATAGTGGGCTGGTTAAATGCTCCAATTCCATTGTTATTACCATTTAGGAAGCAGAAGACTATTCCAGCTAGTTCAAACTAGAGGTTTAGTTACTACAACACTGACTCCTGGTTGGTTGTGTAGGTTCAGTAAGGTCTACTCCTCTTCCTCTGGCGGAATTTGCTCCTGGATTTTGTGGTTCATTCTTTGGCAATTTTTTAGCTGAGAGAAAATGATCAAATAAATAGAATTAGAATATTCATATTAATATTAGTTTCATCTGTTTATTTATAATCTTTCTTTCCAGTTAGGTTACCCCCAAAGTATCACATAACCATATGTTCATTCTTTTCAAATGTTAAAAGTATCTATTAAATGCCAAAACACTGGCTGCTGTCTTAGGGTGTTTGATCTCTGGGGTAATAGTGTTGAGGGAAGGGTAGACAGGGACTGGTTACAGATACAATTAAAACTTAAGCCTGACTAATGCTTATATAATTCTCTATACAGATTCACTTAATAATACCATATTTTATATTCATTATTACTTTTTTTTTCTCAGAGTTTTGCTTTGTGACCTAGGCTCACCTAGGCTGGAGTGCAATGATGCAATCTCAGCTCACTGCAACCTCCACCTCCTGGCTTCAAGTGATTCTCGTGCCTTGACCTCCTGAGTAGCTGGCGTTATAGGCACGTACCACCATGCCAGGCTAATTTTTGTTTTTTAGTACAAACAGATTTCACCATGTTGCCCAAGCTGATCTTGAATTCCTGACCTCAAGTGATTCACCTGCCTTCAGCCTCCCAAAGTATAGGGATTACAGGCATGAGTCACGGCACCCATCATTATTATTACTTCTATTAAAACAATCTTAAGTCAATAAAGATGATGGCCAGCAAGTTCATAAAGAGTCTCAGCTCGTATTAGCATTCTCTAAGACTGCCACAAACACTTTTTAGACCAAGTCAGGAGAGAAACAAATACCATCGCAATCATCACCTCAACAAAACTTGTCCTAATTGTGCAACTAATTATCACCCTGAATTATGACAGATCATATCTACTATTTCCTTCCTGGCTTCTATAGTCTCTGGCCTTAAAACATCTATATACATTTTCTCCCTCTCTTTTTTGAGACAGAGTTTCACTCTTGTTACCCGGGCTGGAGTGCAATGTCGCGATCTCAGCTCACCGCAACCTCTGCCTTCTGGGTTCAGGCTATTCTCCTGCCTCAGCCTCCTGAGTAGCTGGGATTACAGGCACGCGCCACCATGCCCAGCTAATTATTTTATTTTATTTTTTTAGTAGAGATGGGGTTTCACCATGTTGACCAGGATGGTCTCGATCTCTTGACCTCGTGATCCACCTGCTTCGGCCTCCCAAAGTGCTGGGATTACAGGCTTGAGCCACCGCGCCAGGCCCTCCCTCTCTTTTTTTAAGAGACAGGGTCTTACTCTGTCACCCAGGATGGTGTGATCATGGCTCACTGCAGCCCTGAGTGTCTCACTTTGTTGCCTAGGCTGGTTCTGAACTCATGGGCTGAAGCAACCCCTTCCGCTTCAGCCTCCCATGTGCTGGGACAGCAAGCACGAGCTACTATGCTCGATCTCTTAGTTTTTAAAGGAGAAACTTACACTTTGCAGTGTAACTATCAGCTACCTTGAAATAAAGGGAAAATAGGTAAGTGCCGAATTTCTGAGAATTAACAATTATAATCTACGCCTTGAGCAAAGGAAGGGCAGTAGAACCCAAGTTAGATGCTTGCATGTGTCAAAACTTAGCATACTGGCGGAAATATACTCGACACACAAACATACCTTAGCATGCAGGTGGAAATACACTCAGACACAAACATACCCATACATATTCAGACATACTCAACACTTTATTGTGATCTTAGTTTGAGTGTAGCTTGAAGCCATACTTCTTTTCTTTGTGGAGACAAGGTCTCCCTCTGTAGCCCAAGCTGGAGTGTGGTGCAACAATTATAGCTCATTGCAGCCTTGAATCTCTGGGCTCAATAGATCCACCCACCTCAGCCTCCCAAGTAGCTGAGACTACAGGGTGTATATACCACTATGCCTGTTTTTTGTTTTTTTTTCAGAGACAGGGTCTTGCTCTCTTGTCCAGGCTGGTCTAGAACTCCTGGACTTGAAGATCATCCCACTGGGGCCTCTCAAAGTACTGGGATTACAGGAGTGAGTCACTACACCCAACCTCATTTTCTCCTTTTATGGGCTGATGAATACTAATCTGACTCACCAGTAGTTATACCTAATACAAATGGAATTGATCCTGAAGACCCCATCTTCAAAAACTATTTCCCAATTTTATTTCAGTCAGATGAGTATGGCTTGTCAGATTCAGAAAACATACTCAACCAGCAGCTATGGCTTTACCCCTGCCAAGCTCTACAGAGCTAATGGGTATTCTCTAAAGTGTGCTTACCAATGATTAAAAAAAACTTACCTGCTGGATATACAGATGCTCCTTGACTTACAATGGGGCTACTTTCTAATATATCCATTCTAAGTTGTATGTTTTTATTTTTTATTTTTTTTGAGAAACAGTTTGCTCTGTCACCCAGGCTGGAGTACTCTGGCATGGTCTCAGCTCAATGGGACCTCTGCCTCCTGGTTTCAAGCAATTTTCCTGTCTCAGCCTCCCAAGTAGCTGGGACTACAGGCGCACACCACCATGCCCAGCTCATTTTTGTATTTTTAATAGAGACAGGGTTTCGACATGTTGGCCAGGCTGGTTTCCTGACCAACTCCTGATCTCAGGTGATCCGTCCATTTTGGCCTCCAAAAGTGCTAGGATTCCAGGCGTGAGTCACTGTGCCTGGCCTGATTTATGATATTTTAAATTTATGATGGGTTTCTGAATGTAACCCCAAAGTAGAGAATGTGCTGAATGTGTATCACTTTCACACCATCGTTAAGTTAAAAAATTGTTAAGTCAAACTATTGTAAAGTTGGAGACTGCTGTAGTTTATTTTAATCCATAAGATCTTTGATGTGCTAAATTCATTTTTTCAGGGGTGGCAGATTATTAAAAATGTCTAAGAGTACTGATTGTGAGAGTGGCTGTACATACATATCTCTATCAATCTTGGGGATGGACTACTACGGTAAGACTCTTAACTTTACCACAGCTTTGACTCAGGTTGAATATGCTCTACTTCGGAAATCGGATTGCCTAGTTGCATTGTGGACGTTTTATCCTTTATTTGTTCTACACATTCATTTCACATCAGCATCAACCATTTTTAGAATCCTAGATGCTGGGTTGGGCAATGTATCTGGAAGCCAGGAGCACTTAAGTTTGGAAAGAAAGCCTACAGTTGGGCTACTTTTCTAGGACTGGCTCTAGGGCTGGTAGCATAAATGGTTTTAGTGGTAAATCTCCAATCAAATGTATTTATAAGCAAAGTCCCACAGATGCTGAATGCTGGTACCTGGGACACAAAATAGCATTATACACTGTACAATAATAGTAACTTAGGTTCCGGATTGAGCAATCATGTCTCCCTTTAGCATGCTTCCCTCCTCAAGTGTTTAAAGCAGATGTGAGTGAGATTCGGAGGCTGAAGGAAGTAAATTAGAACGAGAAACTTTTTAGCCCCCTGCATTGATTAGAACTGTTATGAATGCGGCCGGGCGCGGTGGCTCAAGCCTGTAATCCCAGCACTTTGGGAGGCCAAGGCGGGTGGATCACGAGGTCGAGAGATTGAGACCATCTGGTCAACGTGGTGAAACCCCGTCTCGACTAAAAATACAAAAAATTAGCTGGGCATGGTGGCGTGTACCTGTAGTCCCAGCTACTCAGGAGGCTGAGGCAGGAGAATTGCTTGAACCCAGGAGGCGGAGGTTGCGGTGAGCCGAGATCAAGCCATTGCACTCCAGCCTGGGTAAGAAGAGCGACACTCTGTCTCAAAAAAAAAAAAAAAAAAAGAACTGTTATGAATGCACTATGTAAGTTACTCATCTATCAAATTACTCCTTCATAACAAAAAAAAAAGAAAAATAATTTACTAATCTAGTGAAGGAAATGGAAAGGCCATAATTCCATTTGCCCATAGGTTTTAAGAAGGGATTCTAACTTCAGAAAAAAACAAAAAACTAAAATACGTAGGCTACTTTCTAACTCAAAAAATGACTTTATTAGCATGTTTGAATAAAAGGTACAAATTAAAGCCCATCTGGTAGAGTTTAAACACTGTCAAAAACATTTAAAGTCCAGGCTGATTTCAGAGACCTATTATCTCCTTGTTTCCTCTAACTTTTCAGATGTGATTCTGAGTGTAAGGTGTCCATTTAAAAATGAATATATTATCACACAATCCTTCACAACTATGCCAGTATTTCCCTAGCAAACTGCAAACTTGAGTTTTTCAGGAAAACATTTTACACGAGAAACAGGCAAGTTTTTTTTTTAACCATTTCAAATGAAGTACCATTAAACTCTGTCACCTTGTGAAAAATAATAAAAATACTTGCAACTTTTACTGGGTTTTCATTATTCTCTGTTTCAGCTATTAACTATTTATGTAAGTTCAATTTAAGAATATTTCTTACTTGGGGTTAGGACTGTGAACACCCCAGTTAAGAATTAGTGCTGTAAAATAAAAGATGGTACGGGATGAGAAGAGTGCTATGTATATAAAAACTAGAGACAGCAAACTTTGAGAACAACCAAAACAGACCTTTCAGATAGAATCTATACCTTAAAACCAATGGAAAGAGGAAAGGGTCAAAAACCAAAAAACAAAACCAACCTTCATTTTTGTTATAGAAAAAACGGAGGCTTATTACAACTCCAAATTTGTTACCTATAATCAAAAACTGAAACAGCAATTACCATCAGTTAAAAGTACCTTAAAGCAAAGGCAAGAACACCGTGTAAGATCAAATGTCCATCTGAGGTAATATCAAGTATGGGTGCTGTTTTGTTTTCCCTTTTTCTCTTTATGCCTCTATGCCCTGAAATCGTCTCCTTTATAATGTTTACATTAAAATAATTTGTCAACCTGTATACTTATGTGTTATGTTCTTCTGAGTTATACTTACCAACAATTTGATTTTTAAAAACTATAACCTAATTTAAAAAACCATATTTATCCAATTTTCCCAGTGAAACCTTTGCAAAATCTGTTTCAACTATTAGGTTAAGGTTCAGGCTTAACTTACCTGGAATAAGCCTACCTAAATTGACAGTATTACAACCTAACAGGTAATCATCTTTCAAACTTAACAATATTACCAACAAAGTATTGCTTTGTGGAAGAGACCTAGAAAAGTGGTATAATCACACACAACGCCCCCCTCCCCGCCACCCCCAGGAACTTTTTAAACAAGAGACAGTCAAACCAAATATGCTTCACACTTACTTTTACTTATATTGATCATTTTAAAAGAGATATTAATCTTACCTATTGCCATGAATATTTCATTTACATTCATTGATGTTTTAGCTGATGTCTCCATGAATAATAAACTATTGTCATCTGCATAGGACTGTGCTTCCTGTTTACAGAACAAAAAAATGAGATATATCTCCTGGAAATACACTACACCTGCTTTATATTTGTTACAGAAAAGGAGACTTACTTATTACTACTCCAACCTGATTATCTATAATCATCTATAATCAACAACTGTGTAATAAGTACAACAGTAAGAGTACTGTGCAAAATAATTTTATAATGGACTATTTCTTTTTTTGTCTGAACTTCTGGCATTATCCCACCTTGATTAATCTGTTCTTACATTAAATCTGCTTTCAAATACTGAGTTCCAGAGATGGGGGAGAATTATCTTATTCTAAATAAAACCCTCTTTGATCTCAATGGCAATCTTTTTATTTACACTTATTATCTGCAATGAAGACAAAGGGAAACCAAGTATCTAACACTGGCTTCGACCACTAAATGACAACCTTATATTTAATTTTCAATGACTTCTACAGCAGCATTATAATCCTGAATATATCATGAATCATTCCCTTGAAAATTATATCACTGCCCTACATTTTTGTCATGCTTTTACAGTTTACATATATTTTTATTATTTTTTGTTTGTTTTTTTAGTAGAGATGGGGTTTCACCATGTTGACCAGGATGGTCTCTATCTCTTGACCTTGTGATCCACCTGCCTCGGCCTCCCAAAGTGCTGGGATTACAGGCTTGAGCCACTGCACCCAGCAGTATTATTTTTGATCCTCATAGCTGTTGTGAGGGGTAACCAATGATCTTTCCTATTGGACAAGGAAACAACTGAGGTTCCTCTGAACTGTTATGTGACAGGGCCACTTCTGATGGTAACTTAAGTGTTTTCTTTACCACTCTTGTGCTGTGGAGAGAATAATTTTGGAAAGAGTAACGGATGATACTATACCTCACACCATTTTTGTAAGAATTAAATAAAATTACAAGTGTAACATGCTCAGCTTATTAACTAATGGTGCAAGAATACATGTATTCCATCACTGTCATCAAACAAGAAAACTATTCCATCATTGATATATACATAGTAGGACAACCACCCTTCTAGTAGAGAAGCCAAAGAGCAAGAGAGGTCTAGAGGTCTAGGTAGAGAACTTGCTTTGCTTTTTTTTTTTTTTTTTTTTTGAGACGGCGTTTCGCTCTTGTTACCCAGGCTGGAGTGCAATGGCGCGATCTCGGCTCACTGCAACCTCCGCCTCCTGGGTTCAGGCAATTCTCCTGCCTCAGCCTCCTGAGTAGCTGGGATTATAGGCACGCACCACCATGCCCAGCTAATTTTTTGTATTTTTAGTAGAGACGGGGTTTCACCATGTTGACCATGGTTGGTCTCGATCTCTCGACCTCGTGATCCACCCGCCTCGGCCTCCCAAAGTGCTGGGATTACAGGCTTGAGCCACCGCGCCCGGCCCTGCTTTGTTTTTAAGTGATTGCACTTGCTCTATTTTGTGGCAGCAAACATTCTGAATTAGCAATCGTAAGACACAAACTGTATTTTCTTGAGCCTTAAAATTTTTTTTTTAATTATTTTTTAGCTTTTTTATTTTCAACTCTGGATGTAGACTGACAGAGCCTTTATTTTTGAATGCCCTTTAAGAACAACCACACAAGTGTGTGGGCATGTATATATGTGGGTACACACAAGTGTTTCACTCTTGTTGCCTAGGCTGGAATGTGATGGCGTGAACTCAGCTCAACACAACCTCTGCCTCCTGGGTTCAAGCGATTTCCCCTGCCTCAGCCTCCCAAGTAGTTGGGATTACAGGCATGCACCACCACAACTAACTGATTTTGTATTTTTAGTAGAGACAGTGTTTCTCCATGTTTATCAAGCTGGTCTCACACTCCTAACCTCAGGTGACCCACCCGCCCTGGCCTCCCAAAGTGCTGGGATTACAGGCATGAGCCACCAGGCTTAGCCTTTATTGTTTAAGTCTACAAAATCCTTGAATCAGTTTATATATTACAGTAATATATTTACAAGTTTAGGTTTATCAGAAGAAGCATTTTATTACACGTAGTACTTCATATTTGCTTTAAAAATCTGTATTTTCTATTACTTGCATGGTTTTAACATTATAACCAATTCAAGTGTTGACACAAAAGAAAAATATACAGGAAGCAAAGTGCCTTTCAAATGAAAAATAAATTTAACATACCTGGAAATCTACTGCTCTTTTATTTGCTAGGTCAGCCTTGTTTCCTGATAAAGCTATTACAATATTAGGACTTGCTTGCCTCTGAAGTTCTTTAACCCAATTTTTTGCTCTTGCAAAGGACTCCTGTTAAACAAAGAAACAACTATTTGGCACAGGCTCAAAAAATGGTTAGGAAACATCTTTGTGATACAAGGCTTTAAAAGACTGTCCAAAGTGACTGTGGAAAAGAAATGATTAGGATTACTGTATTATGAGATATTTTCATTTTATTTATTTTTAAACCAGATTTTCTAATTCACAAAAGCTTCAGCAGAAAGGTTAGTTTCACTGTGGAACGCATCCGTACTTACCTCATTTGTGATATCATATACAACTATGGCTGCCTGCGCTCCTCTGTAGTACATTGGTGCTAGGCTATGGTATCGTTCTTGACCAGCTGTATCCCATATTTCAAACTTTACTGTAGTGTCATCAAGACATACAGTTTGGGTTAGAAAAGCAGCTGAAAGAAAAGGACTGCAATAAGTTAACCATTTTTCTCCCAATGTTTTCACAATATAGAAAACGCCTGGTTGTATACGTGTATCAAAATGTCACACTATACCCCACAAACACATATAACTATTATGTGTCAGTGGAAAGTAATGAGGGTTTAAAACAAAAACCCAAACCAAAAAACAAACCAAAAAAAAAAAAAAAAAAACACCTAGAAACTTGACAGATTGCAGTTGATAATGGCTTTAAATACTGACAAATGTATGCTTCTGAGCTATTTACATACATGCTTACATATAAAGCCTTTGTAGTGAAATCACAGATTGAAAAGTTCTTATAATACTAAATAAGCTTAAGATTACATTTCTTTTTTTTTTTTTTGAGACAGAGTCTCACTCTGTCGTCCAGGCTAGAGTGCAGAGTCATGATCTTGGCTCACTGCAACCTCCGCCTCCCAGGTTCAAGTAATTCTCCTGCCTCAGCCACCTGAGTAGCTGGGACTACAGGCGTCCACCACCATACCTGGCTAATTTTTGTATTTTTAATAGAGACAGGATTTTCCCATGTTGGCCAGGCTGGTCTCGAACTCCCAACCTCAGGTATTTTGTACACCTTTGCCTCCCAAAGAGCTGGGATGACAGGCATGAGCCACCATGCCCAGCCAAGACTACATTTTTGAATTGCTTCACAATTAAAGAAATGCACTGATAGTCTTAAAAAATGGGGGGAAACCCAGTATTCTTATAATTACCATCTACATTGCCAATACCATGTCCTATTCCATTTTACTAGTTTTTATTGGCACACACTGGCAATTTAATCCCAGTCCATTATCATCAAATTTATATATATATATATATATATTTTTTTTTTTTTTTTTCCTGAGACAGTCTCATTCTGCCCAGGCTGGAGTGCCTCCCCAAAGTGCCAAGATTAAGGTGTGAGCTACTGCACCCAGCCTCTTGTTATATTATCTTTTAAAACATTATGACAATTTAATTGTAGTAGTCATTATTACCTTAACTTAGATTTAATTTGTTCAGTTGATTCAATATTTGCTTCTACCTCTTTCACTCCCTGCCATAAGAATTTTTTGGATCTGTATTTATCCTGATTCTAACACTAAGAAAGTAGCATTACTAAATAGTACTTTATTGTTAAAATTAAAAGGCCCACACAGAGCCATTTTTGCCAGCACGCTGGCTGATAGCAACAAACCCTCTCCTCTACTATTCTAGTATCAAAATGTCACACGGTACACCAATTAGACTTCCCTCTGCTGCTGCTCTACCATTCACTGTTAATTGGTATGCTCCTCCCTTCCTTCTACGTTTAGATCAAGGTGTGATATTCAAACCCTATTCCCAAAATGGCCTGCACTTGAATTTCAATTTTCTAAAACTGTCGTATTATGCAAAAGAATTATATTTCTCTAAATTACAGCAGTTTATCTAGTGATGTTGATAGAGATTTACTAAGTAGTATCAAATGTGCTAAAAAAAATGAAATCTAATGAGATATAGCTCTTTTATATTAGACTTAACATTTACTTTTCATGCTCTTTCAGGTTAACTGGTTGCTGGCTTTAGTACAACAACTAAAATCTTCTGAATTTTCCAAACAATACTGTAAATGTCTTTACTTTCACCTAAATCCTAATTTATGAATTTTCGCTAATCATACTGCAAATATATTCTAATCCAGTTCAAACTTTTTTTAACCAACAATTAGCAGAATTATCCATTTTCTAATAAACTGCATTTATGGTAAAGATACCCAGAGTGCACTGTGTCACTTTTTCAAGGTCATGAGCGGTTCTCTTGTAGGATCGAAAAATGTTTTAAAACTAAAATTAAGTCCCTAAGACAGTACTTCATATCAAAAAGGAAAAGAGGAAAATAAATTACAATACATAAGCCTTTTTTCAAGTATAGTTTGATGCAAACTTGGAAAATTAAAATATACAGACTGTTTTCATTTTTAGACATGCTATGACCACACAGTATACTAGTAGTAAAAACATTCATTTATACATCCACAAGTAAACTTCAGGCTCAGGAAAATAACCACAGTCGTCTCTCAGTATTGGTGGAGGACTATTTCCAAGCCCTCCCCAGGTATTATGAAGGACTGGTTCTAGAATCCCCCGATGGATAACAAAATCTGAGGATATTCAAGTCCCTGATATAAAATTGCAAAGTATTTGCATATACCTAAGTACATCCTCCTGTATACTTTAAAGCATCTCTAGATTACTTATAACACCTAACATAATACCTAGCATGACTTCACATGGATTCAACATAGTATTCAGTGTGTGGCAAATTTAATTTTTGCGTTTTGAAGCTAAGTGAATTTTCTGCCCCTTAATATTTTCAACCTGCAGTTGGTTACGTCCATAAACGTGGAACTTACAAATTCACAGAGCCAACTGTATTAGTGATGTTGCCTTAAAGAAAATATGGTCCAATTCTCAAGTCAGTTAAAAATATCACAAAAGATCACCAACCTTTTCTATAATAAATGTACAAAAATGCCAAATAAAATACAAAGAAACTGCAACAAATACATTAAGACAAACAAATGCCCATGACCAAGGAGATTCTTGCAGAAACACAAAACTATTACACTAACAGGCTAATGAAGAAAAATCCATTTTTATTTAAACAAATTACAAAAAGGCATTTGAGTCAATATCCATTCCTAGTAAACACGTAAGATTCTTCCTTACAGCAAAACAGGGCATTCTTTCTAAATCTAGGAATAAAACCACGGGAAACCATGCTGGAATGGGAATGGATCCCACTCAGATTAACAAAGAAGACAATCAATTCATTCCTTAGCTCTGCTTAGAAACTTTTCTTCACTACATCTGTGCTCCCAGAGTTCTCTGTGAAATAATGTTTCACACCTTTTATAATCACTGGTTTATATATCTTTTTCTGCTCCTTGACTGGAAGTTACTTGAGCAATGACCACAGGTTAAGTATCCCTTGTCTGAAATACTAGGAAGTGTTTTGGATTTTCGAAGAGTTTGTAATATTTGCATAGACATAATGAGATATTTTTGGGAAGGGACCCAAGTCAAAACATGAAATTCATTTGTTTCACCTAAGTTTGTACACACAGGCTAAAGCTAAAATAATTTTGCGCATGAAACAGTTTATGTACATTGTTTTATCAGAAGGTAAAGGTGTTAAGGTGTGAAATTGTTCACTTGTGACATCATATTTATACTCGAAGAGTTGGGGATTATTTCAGACTTCAGATTAGGGATGCTCAACTTGTAGAAGCTCCTTTCTGTACCAGCATCTAATATAAATCCTTGTTCACACAGATGTTTAAAAATGTCTGCTAAAAGAAGGAAGTTCATAAAAGATACATGGAACCATTTAGGGGCTATTTCAGATAACATTTGAATAGAGAGAGAAGCAGCTCCCAAATGTGAAAAAATAGATATTCCAAAAGGTTTTTACTCAAGTTATAACACGACCTCAAAAACACCAAGATATTTTTCACTTGATAACACTGTACTAGGCTGGGCGCAGTGGCTCATGCCTGTAATCCCAGCACTTTGGGAGGCTGAGGCGGGTGGACCACCTGAAGTCAGGAGTTTGAGACCAGCCTAATCAATATGGCAAAACCTCATTTCTACTAAAAATACAAAAAAATCAGCCAGGCACGGTGGTGCATGCCTGTAACCCTAACTACTCAGGAGGCTGAGGCAGGAGAATCACTTGAATCTGCAAGGCGGAGGTTGCAGTGAGCCAAGATCGTGTCATTGCACTCCAGCCTGGGCAGCAAGACTGTAACTCTGTCCCCTGACCCCAAAACACACACACACACACACACACACACACACAATAAAAAACAACAACAAAAACACTGTACTGTTGTTCATGTGGTATGATAAAGCACAATTCTGGGGGAGAAAAAGACCAATATTAGAGGCCAGGGAAAATAAGTTTTACAATATACTTAAAAAACCGAAAAGTGCTGCAATACCACATGAACAGAAATATTATTGGAATAATATTGGCCAGCATAATAAACTCTTGATATACGTAACACACTCCAAGACTTTCATGATTTCCCCAAGTCCTAAAGTTTTGTTTTTGTTTTTTTTGAGATGGAGTTTTGCTCTTGTTGTCCAGGTTGGAATGCAATGGCTCTACCTCAGCTCACTGCAACCTCTGCTTCCTGGGTTCAAGTGATTCTCCTACCTCAGCCTCCTGAGTAGCTGGGATTACAGGTGGCTGCCATCACACCCGGCTAATTTTTGTATTTTTAGTAGCGACAGGGTTTCACCATGTTAGCCAGACTGGTCTTGAACTTCTGACATCTGGTGATCTATTTGCCTTGGCCTCCTAAAGTTCTGGGAATACAAGCATGAGTCACCACACCTGACCAAATACTACTATGGTGTTTCACTTTCCCTATAAAACTCAGTGAAGTGTAATTGACATCTAGGTGACATCTTCAAATCCTTAGTGTTCCTAAAAATACATTACTAGTAATTTATAAAGTTATATAAATAAATTCTGCGTCTGAAAAGATAAACTACTACATCAATACTGTAGCAACATTAACCAACCACAAACTTACCTGAATCTGTAAAACCACTTTAATTTATCCAAAACGTCTATTTTCTGGCTAAGAATCATCACTCTTAGACCTCTTCATTTTTCTTCACTTCCATCACCAGCACTAGCAGTTGGTTTTCTTTTCGGGCCCATATTTCACAAAGAAACAGCTTTTATCACTTGGAGAGTTACTGTGTACGCGATGACAAGCAGAGAAAAACAAAGCTGCGTTGAGATGTGGGTGCTGGCCTGTCTGATAGGCTCCCTCTGAGCTACGTGATCAACTCCTATTTGCAAGCTTGTCAGCAAGCAAGTAACATTTCAGCCTCAGGAAAACTACAAATTACTTTATCACATAACTTGGGATCAGTTGAGAACAGCTGAAGCTTTAAATGTCAAATCTGCAAATACCAAAGGCCTATTATAATATGCAAGACTCAAAATAGTAAGCCGTAAGACACTACAATACCTTGGGCAAAGGAAAGAATATCCAAATTGATGGCATTAAACCAAAGATTAACAATTTAAAAACAAAGTGGCTGGGTGTGGTGGCTCATGCCTATAATCTCAGTACTTTGGGAGGTTGAGGTGGGCAGATCACAAGGTCAGGAGTTCAAGACCAGCCTGACCAACACGGTGAAAAACCGCGTCTCTACTAAAAATATAAAAATTGGCCAGGTGTGGTGGCATGCACCTGTAATACCAGCTATTCAGGAGGATGAGGCAGGAGAATCACTTGAACCCAGGAGGCGGCAGATGCAGTAAGCTGAGACTGCACTACTAAACTCCAGCCTGGGCGGCAGAGTGAGACTCCATTTCATTAAAAAAAAAAAAAAAAAAAAAAAGTAACCCCCCCACATAATTAAAATGATTCTACATAAATTTAACAGTAAGGGAAAAAATACAAAAACTGAGAAAGCATACAACTTCAGGCCCAAACTTACTATTTATCAAAACTGATAGGAAAGAATTACTTTATTAAAATTGACCAAAATTCTATATAAGACTACAGATATCCAGTCTAGTGCCTTTGGTGATTAAAAAAGGAAAAAAAAAAAAAAAAAAAAGGACTATAGATTTGATTTGACTATGCACAAATTTAAGATTTCAGGTTTGCAAAACTTGTGTCATACATCCATAACAAAGGGGCAAACATAATGAGAAAAATTTCTACCACGGATGCTAAGGGATTAGTATTTTCAATGTGTAGAAAGCTAATATAAATCTCTAGAAACACTTTAGAACCTCAAGGATAAATGTGTAAAGACAATCCACAAAAGAAGTATGAGAAAAGGAGACCAGTAGTTAACGAAACCATCCACACAGTAAAAACAATTTTTATCTCCTAAATTAGCATAATGAAAAAAATAGTCCAGGCACAGTGGCTCATGCCTGTAATCTCAGCACTTTGGGAGGCCGAAGCGGGTAGATCACTTAAGGTCAGAGGCCAGGAGTTCAAGACCAGCCGGGCCAACATGGTGAAACCCCATCTCTACTAAAAATACAAAAATCAGCTGGACGTGGAGGTGGGCAACTCCTGTTAACACTAGCTACTCGGGAGGCTGAGGCAGAAGAATCACCTGAACCTGGCAGGAGGAGGTTGCAGTGAGCTAAGATCGTGTCATTGCATTCCAGCCTGGGCAACAAGAATGAGACGCTGTCTCAAAAAAAAAAAAACAAACAAACAAAACATAAAAACAGGAATTTGCAAAAGCCCAAGCACAGCTGGTAATACCGTACAACTCTTTAGGAAAGGATCTTGGTAACATGTAGCAAAGGCATGAAAATGCTGATACTTCTTAACCTGATAATCTTAACTAAATTCTAAACCATGGCGTGAGGGCAGGAGAGTAGGTAGAATAATCTTTTATGCTCAAATAAATTTTTTAACAATTAAAAATAAGCTTTTTAGTGAAATGAAATCCAACATCAAGATTTGGAAGTAAGGCACAATGGCTCATGCCTGTAATCCCAGCACTTTGGAAGGCCGAAGCAGGAGGGTCACTTGAGGCCAGGAATTTGGGACCAGCCTGGCCAAAATTGTAAAACCCTGGTTCTATTAAAAATACAAAAGTTAGATGGGCATGGTGGCACGTGCCTGTAGTCCCACCTACTTGGGAGGCATGAGAAATGCTTAAACCCTGGAGGCAAAGGTTGCAGTTAGTGAGATCGTGCCATTGCACTTCAGTCTGGGCGACAGAGAGAGACTGTCTCAAAAGAAAGAATCAGAAGTAAAGTAACTTGTGGGGAAAGAATGTAAAGAAAACACTGGGTAGTTTCGCTAAAGCATAATAAATTAGATTTTCTTGTTTTCAAAAATTTGAATTGCAGTAAAAGGAAATTTTGATATTCTACTTTCATTTTTTAAAATTTTATATCGTTGGTCAGGCTGGTCCTGAACTCCTAAACTTGTGATCCACCCGCCTTGGCCTCCCAAAGTGCTGGGATTATAGGCGTGAGCCACCATGCCTGGCCGATGTTCTACTTTTTCAATTTTCAGTAGTAAATAAATGTGTATAGAGAAACAGTAAGATTGTCGTATTTGAGTACCTTTAAAAAACAATCCAAATGTGTAAGTGAAAAAAAATACAAGTAACTAAACACATAGTAAGTATTAAGTAGGAATTAAATTAAAACTAAAAGGAAAAGATATAGTGACTAGAGAGGGGAAAGGGTCTGTTCAAAATTTCAGAAATAGAATAGGGGCTTTCTGATCAAAAAACTCAAGTTACAGATTGTTAGAATCAGGTACTAAAGTTATCAGTGAAGACAGAAATTGGTTTGCTGGGAAAAATCAGTACTAATAGCAGTAATCCAACATGATTTTCTCTGACAGATAAGCACTAACTTCAGATGATAAAATTACAGAGAATACATAGCCGAAAACGGGAAAAATAAAAACTGAAGCCATTTTTATTTCCTATAAAAACGATGTGTATACAGGAAGCACCCAGTGAATGGATCCCAGAGGAGACAATGGTGAGTGCAATTAGGGAAGAGTTACATTTCTTTTTTTTTTTTTTGAGACGGAGTTTCGCTCTTGTTACCCAGGCTGGAGTGCAATGGCGCGATCTCGGCTCACCGCAACCTCTGCCCCCTGGGTTCAGGCAATTCTCCTGCCTCAGCCTCCTGAGTAGCTGGGATTACAGGCATGCGCCACCATGCCCAGCTAATTTTTTGTATTTTCAGTAGAGACGGGGTTTCACCATGTTGACCAGGATGGTCTTGATCTCTTGACCTTGTGATCCGCCCGCCTCGGCCTCCCAAAGTGCTAGGATTACAGGCTTGAACCACCGCGCCCGGCCAAGAGTTACACTTCAATTAATGTGAGGAGGAAGAGAAAAAAAGAAACAAAAGTAGAATAGGGTAAAGTATTACTCAGCACCCAGGAAAAAAAAAAAGAGAGAGTAAAGCACACACGCTATGAGTACACCCAAAAAGCAAATATTCCAAAACCTAACAACAAAATAAAAAATTGTATAGATAACACAGAAAAACAGCAATCTTCCCAAAGTTAATTCATCTTAAAAGGTGATCTATAAATACCAACTTATCTAGGATTCATTCTTAAAAATCAATGAGCATCTCATAAGCGACTAACAGCTAGAATATACTAATATAAAGAACTACAACTCAGCAACAACAAAAAACCCGGTTAGAAAATGGACAAACGGCTTGGCACAGTGGCTCATGCCTGTAATCCCAACACTTCCAGAGGCCGAAATGGGCAGATCATCTGAGGTCA
Organism: Saimiri boliviensis; assembly: GCF_048565385.1. Taxonomy (NCBI): domain Eukaryota; kingdom Metazoa; phylum Chordata; class Mammalia; order Primates; family Cebidae; genus Saimiri; species Saimiri boliviensis. The sequence goes on along the minus strand of NC_133457.1, from coordinate 35,783,204 downwards.
GGGGTTTGAGATCAGCCTGGCCAAAATGACGAAACCTTGGCTCTGTTAGATATATAAAAATTAGCTGGACGTGGTGGCGGATGCCTGTAATTGCATCTACTAGGGAGGCTGAGGCAGGAGAATTGCTTGTACCGAGATGGAGGGTAGGGTGAATGAAGATCATGCCACTGCACTCCAGCCTAGGCAACAGAGTGAAATTCTGACTCAAAAAAAGAAAATGGACAAAGGACTTGAAAAGACATTTATCCAACAAATATATACAAATGACCAATAGGGCTGGACACAGCGGCTCACTCATGTAATCCCAGGACTTTGGAAGTCTGAGGCAGAAGGACTGCTTGAGCAGCAGGAGTTTGAGATCAGCCTGGGCAACAGAGTGAGACTCTGTCTCTACAAAATATTTAAAAATCTGCCAGGCATGGGGCTATGTGCTGGACTACTTGGGAGGTACAGGTGGAAGAATCACTTGAGCTCTGGAGGCCAAGGCTGCAGTGTGCTGTAAACCTATTACTGCACTCCAGCCTGGGTGACAGAGGGAGACCGTGTCTCAAAAAACCAAAAAAGTCCAATAAGCACATGAAAAGATACAAAGATGTTAAATATCACCAATTATTAGGGATATGTAAATCAAAACCACAAACTACCACTTGACTGCCACTAGAATGGCTGTGATCAAAAAAGCAAGAGAAAAAGGTAAAGTGTGGGTGATGATGTGGAGAAATTGGAACTGCTATGCAGCTGGTGTGGAAAACGGTATAGAGATTTCTCAAAAACACTAAAGATAGAATCACCATATGATCCAGCAATTTCACGTATGGGCATACATCCAAAAGTAGTGAAAGCAGGAACTTAAAACCGTATTTATACGCCAGTGTTTACAGCAACATTATTCATAATAGCTAAAGATGAAAGAAACCTAAGTGCCCAATGATGGACAAACAAGATAAAGTATATAGATACAATGGAATATTGGCCAGCTTAAGAAATTTTAGGAAAAAAACTCTGCCACATGTTACAACATGGAATGTTGAAGACATTATGCTAAATGAAATAAGGAAACCACAGAATGACAAATACTGTACAATTCTACTTATGTGAGATAGCTAGAGTAGTCAGAGAGAAAAATGTGAATGGTGGTTGCCAGGCATGGGAGGAAGGAGGAGTTATTGTTTAATGGGTACAGAGTTTCAATTAGGGAAGATAAAGTTTTGGATAGTCACATAACAATGTTAAAGTACTTAATATCACTCAACTGTATACTAAAAAATGGTTTTGGGTTATGGATATTTTACCACAATTTAAAAAAGAAATCTGGGGCTGGTACAATAGTTCACACCTGTAGTCCCAACACTTTGGGAGGCCCAGGAGGGTACATCGCTTGAGCCCAGGAGTTCGAGACCAGCCTGGGCAACATGGAGAAACCCTGTCGCTACTAACAAAAATACAAAAACAGGCGTGGTGGTGTGCACCTGTACTCCCAGTACTGGGGTTGGGTGGGGGTTGTTGGAGAGACAGGTTGCCGGCTCAGGCAGAAGGATCACCTGAGCCTGGGTGACAGCGAGACCCCGTCGTCCCATCCTCACCCCCGTACCCAAAAATAAATAAAGGAAGGAAAAAAATATAAAAATCTATGAGCAACATCTAAAGGTAACTGCTGTGAAATGATTTAAAATCCTGAAGAATAGGGCCAGGCGCGGTGGCTCAAGCCTGTAATCCCAGCACTTTGGGAGGCCGAGGTGGGTGGATCACAAGGTCGAGAGATCGAGACCAACCTGGTCAACATGGTGAAACCCCGACTCTAATAAAAATACAAAAAATTAGCTGGGCATGGTGGCGCGTGCCTATAATCCCAGCTACTCAGGAGGCTGAGGCAGGAGAATTACCTGAACCCAGGAGGCGGAGGTTGTGGTGAGCTGAGATCGCGCCATTGCACTCCAGCCTGGGTAACAAGAGCGAAACTCTGTCTCAAAAAAAAGAAAAAAAGAAAAAAAAAATCCTGAAGAATATTAATGATACACAGGGAAGATATTGCATCAAGCCAAGAGTGAGGTAAAGAATAAAGATTAATATTCCTCCAACAGTGTCTAGGGGAAAGGATATTGAGAAGTCAATGCTTTTCATTATCACAGCTTGACAGCAATCCTTATGGGACACCCAACTCTAAGCAAATCCACTAACTAGTACATAAGGCTGTCAGCCACATGTCACCAGCTGAACATCATCACCCCAGGATTTTTTTTTTTTTTTTTTAAAAGACAGGGTCTCCCACTGTCACCTAGGTTGGGGCAGTAGTGCAATCATAGTTCACTGTACCCTTGAACTCCTGGCCTCAAGCAATCCTCCTAACTCAGCCTCCCCAGTAGATGGGACTATGGGCATGGACAACCACAACCAGCTAACACCAGGTATTTCTAACATACTGATGCACATTGTTTGAAAATTAATCTTAGGGCCAGGCGTGGTGGCTCACACATATAATCTCAGCCAAGGCAGGTGGATCACTTATGTCAGAAGTTCAAGACCAGCCTGACCAACATGGTGAAACCTCGTCTCTATTAAAAAACACAAAAATTAGTCAGGCATGGTAGCACACACTTGTAATCCCAGTGACTTGGGAGGCTGAGGCAGGAGAATGGCTTGAATCCAGGAGGCAGATGTTGCAGTAAGCCAAGATCACACCACTGCACTCCAGCCTGGGGGACAGAGCAAGAGTCCATCTCAAATAAATAAAATTAATCTTAGGAGGTTTGGCTGGGCACGGTTGCCTATAATCCCAGCATTTTAGGAGGCTGAGGTGGGACCTGAGGTCAAGAGTTCAAGACCAGCATGGCTAACATGGCAACCCCCCATCTCTACTAAAAATACAAAAAAATAGCTAGATGTGGTAACATATGCCTGTAGTCCTAGCTACTCAGGAGGCTGAGGTACAAGAATCGTCTGAACTAGGGAGACACAGGTTGCAGTGAGCCAAGATCGTGTTACTGCACTCCAGCCTAGGTGACTGTCTAAAACAAAATAAATAAAATAATCTTAGGAGTTTGGCTAGTACTGAGTTAGTGACCCAAATCTGATCACCCTAGAATAAACTGATAAAGCCAATATCAGAGCCTTCAGAACTAAGACCTTGTGATTACCTCACCAAGTGGCATAATCTCTGCTCACCAGATTAGATTTAGGTAACAAGAACATACCAAAACTGAATGGGGAAGAATGAAAGAACACATTACAAAGACAAAAGGTATTAAAAAAAAATAATAGGGTACAGATTGTTACAAGTTATTAACTAGAATGAGGTAAAGGCTACCAAACAAATATCAACAGAGAAAAAGTTGAAGAAATTAGCTTAGCTTTAAGGAATCTATAGATAAAGATACAGCTATATCTATAGGTAGGTAGGTAGATATATAAATGTCTACAAAAGATATTTTATCTATAGACAACAGATACTTTACCAAACAGTTCAATAGTACTTTCCTAAACATGTCAAAGGTGCAAGGATAGTGTCCAAGCAATTGTGCATACCAGGATTCCTTCCCCTTTCTCCTTAGTGATACCCCTTTTCTCCTGGTTCAAGAACCTAGCACATAATGCTTCCTAGCTCTCAAGAGAATCTTCCAGACCTTTAAAACATTACTGGCCTTCAAAGTGACTCTTTCAGGCTTGGCAACAACTTACATACAAAATGAATTTAGAAGTCCTAATACATGGCTGGGCACAGTGGCTCACACCTGTAATCCAAGCACTTTGGGATTCCTGTCTCAGGAAGACTGCTCAAGGCCAGAAGTTCAAGACAAGCCTGGGCAACGTAGCAAGACCTCATCTTAAAAATTAGCCAGAGCCGGGCGCGGTGGCTCAAGCCTGTAATCCCAGCACTTTGGGAGGCTGAGGCAGGTGGATCACGAGGTCAAGAGATCGAGACTGTCCTGGTCAACATGGTGAAACCGTGTCTCTACTAAAAATACAAAAAATTAGCTGGGCATGGTGGCGCGTGCCTGTAATCCCAGCTACTCAGAAGGCGGAGGCAGGAGAATTGCCTGAACCCAGGAGGCGGAGGTTGCGGTGAGCCAAGATGGCGCCATTGCACTCCAGCCTGGGTAACAAGAACGAAACTCGGTCACACACACAAAAAAAAGTAGCCAGAGCTGGGTGCAGTGGCTCACGCCTGTAATCCCAGCACTTTGGGAGGCGGAGGCGAGCAGGTCACCTGAGGTCAGGTGTTCTGAGACCAGCCTGGCCAACACGGTGAAACACTGTGTCTATTAAAAAAAAAAAGAAATTGCCGGGCGCGGTGGCTCAAGCCTGTAATCCCAGCACTTTGGGAGGCCGAGACGGGTGGATCACGAGGTCGAGAGATCGAGACCATCCTGTCAACATGGTGAAACCCCGTCTCTACTAAAAATACTAAAAATTAGCTGTGCATGGTGGCGCGTGCCTGTAATCCCAGCTACTCAGGAGGCTGAGGCAGGAGAATTGCTTGAACCCAGGAGGCGGAGGTTGCAGTGAGCCGAGATCGCGCCATTGCACTCCAGCCTGGGTAACAAGAGCGAAACTCTGTCTCAAAAAAAAAAAAAAAAAAAAAAAAAAAGAAATTAGCTGGGCATGGGGACAGGTGCCTGTAATCCCAGATATTAGGAAGGTTGAGGCAGGAGAATCGCTTGAACCTGGGAGGCAGAGGTTGCAGTGAGCCAAGATCACGCCACTGCACTCCAGCCGGGGGGACAAAAGCAAGACTTCGTCTTAAAAATAGTAATAATAATTAGCCAGGCATGGTGGCACATGTACTTGTAGTATCATCTACTTGGGAGGCTGAGGTGGGAGGATCACTTGAACCCAGGGGGTGGAGGCTGCAGTGAAGCCGTAATTATGCCACTGCACTTCAGCCTGGGCAGACACAAGGAGACTTTGTCTCTAAAAACAAAAACAAAAGTTCTGATAGCTGAGAATTTTACAACATAATAGAAAAGAAGACTAAAGAAGAGAGAACAGAGAGGGAAAACTTTAAATCCCCATTAAGTTAAAGGAAACCAGTAATCCTAGGATATAATTATCTATGCCAATTCCCAAAGAAACTGGGTGTATCTCTAAGGGATAAAAATCATGATGAAGACAAGAATTCTTTTGATCCTATAAAAGAATTTTATTAGGATAAAATTCCTTTTGGTTCAGTAACCACCTCTGGAAATTGGTCTTACAAAAATAAGTTGGGGTTGGGGGGAATACAATTCTAAGATATCCCCTATTAGGTTATTACCTAAAACAGCAAACAAAAACGCAAACACAGATGTCCAACAATGGGACAGTTAAAAAATAATAAAGAGGAGAATACTAGATACTAAAATGACTATAATATAGAGGTACTGAGAAATGTTACCATTAATAAATCAGATGGAATGCAGTAGTGCAACTATAATAAATAAATCTATATAGAAATAACATGAGGTTATGAATAGCTCACAGAAAAACTAAACACACGCCGTGCATGGTGGCTCACACCTTTAATCTCAACACTTTAGAAGGCCAAGGTAGGAGGACTGCTTGAGGCCAGGAGCTTGAGACTATCTTGAGCAACATACTGAGAATGCTTCTCAATAAAAAATTTAAAAATCAGGTATGTGTTGCTGCATACCTGTAGTCCCAGCTACTAGGGAGGATGAAGTGGGAATATCACTTGAGCCCAGGAGTTTGAGGCTGCAGTGAGCTATGACAGAATCACAAAAAAGAAAGAAAAGAGAAACCAAACACAATGGGCTTTAAAAATACAAAAAGATGCTTGACCTTGCATATTGGGGAAAATGCTGTTTCATTTACAAGGATGGAAAAGACCTAAAAGTATAATACTCTGAGTTAGTAAAATAAGGTAATAGACCTTTCTGTGCATTGCTGGTTAAAGGGCAATTTGGAAAAATTTATCAGAGTCACAATTTATCAGGGAGTATAATCTTTGACACAGCAATCCACTTCTGGGAATTTACACTGCATATATACTCAGAACATATGAGAAATGACTGTTATTTAGTACAGTATGATTACAGTCAAAGATATAACAATGTACATATCTAAAACTAGAGAACTGATATTACTAATATGACCCATGCAAGGGAATGCTGTTACAGCCAAGAAAAATGTGGATGCTCTTTTGGTGTAGATAGGTCTTATAGTAGATTGTATTTTCTTTTCTTTTTTTGCAATGGAGTCATGCTCTGTTGCCCAGGTTGGAATACAGTGGTGTGATCCTGGCTCATCACAACCTCTGCCTCCAGGATTCAAGCAATTCTCCTGCCTCAGCCTACTGAGTAGCTGGGATTACTGCCACCACACCTGGCTGAATTTTATATTTTTAGTAGAGACAGCATTTTGACATGTTGGCAAGGCTGGTCTCAAACTCCTGACCTCCTGATCCGCCCACCTTGGCCTCCCAAAGTGCTGGGATTACAGGCGTGAGCCACTACACCTGGCCAATAGATTGCATTTTCTAAGGCAGCTGCAACAAGACATTCCACACCACATTCTTCTTTTTGGGGACACTTACTCTTGAACCCAGCCACAATGCTGTGAAAAAAAATCCAGGCCAGGTGGCACACATGCAGGTGTGTTCTACCTAACAGCCTCAGCTGAGGTCCCAACCAACTGCCAGATATGTTAGGATGATTCTTGCCCCATAATGAACTGGAAAAACGGGAAAGATCAGACTGAGAAGCACCTACTAAGCCCACTCACCAGAGCCATAGAGATAACAAAACAATTTTAACTCTCTACATTTTGGAGTCATTTGTGTCTCAGCAATAACCAGAACAGCATTAAAGTGAAAAATAAAAAACGTATTACAGTAGGTCTGACGTATTTCAAATTTCGTGAAAAGGGGGACAAGAATATATAGATTTGAGTATAGCAGTAACTTTGCAAAGATCTATAACAAAGTAACATCATCTCTGGGGAAAAGAACTGAGTAGGCTAGATAGAAGAGGAGGGAGAGATTTTTCACTGCAAAGCTTACAAACCTCTTGAACTTTGACTCACATGAACAAATTAATGTATTTAATTAAAGTCATTAGTTAAAATACAGCATGTGATACTATATAATATGGTGGTGATAATTTAGGAATATGGACAATTTAAATTTCATCTCATATTCTTTTAATTGTTTTCAAAATACTTTCACATTATTTTCCCTAAGTGACATATAGTAAAAAGGCCCCATCTGTCAAATACTAGACATTATTTAACAAAATGCTTGTCATATGTACTCTAACTTTGAACCAAATTTTGTTGCAAGAAACACACACATACACAGCACATTCCCGAATACGAATGGCATTTCAGAAAGATGTCTTTAATTCTAGCTGTCACCTAGTTGTAAAACTTCAAGCATAAAATTAACCTTTATTGCTTCAGTTTCCTTGTCTGTAAAACTAGTACCTCCCCATAGCCGTGGTAAGATACAGATGAGACTCGTGAAAATGCTGTTTAAGTTCTATGAATGTATCACATAACAAGTAATAATTTTAAGTATCCTATCTTTAAATTATCATTTATTTCCTGTAAGTCACATTTTTGTAAAATTTACAAATTACTTATGAATGTAATAGAGGAAAAACAATTATATTCATTAAAAAATGATAGTAACTAAGTGGAACATATTTTGTCTCTAGTTTTATGCAGATAAAGAACAATTTTCTGACTGAGAAAAGGTGAAGGTATCTGATAATTATGCAGTGACAAGCCACGTATCAGACTGCCCACTTCTTTGGAACCCAAAGAGTATCCATCAACTACTACTGTGAAAACCTGGGCTTGAAAATCCATGAATAACTAACTGGTTCTTCATCTTGCTTCTACCTTTTCTCGAAAGGAGAATGAATACTGTTAGAAACACTTACTTTAAATATTATGATCTGTTAAGCATTCTTATTTTTAAACTCCGATATATGACTTCAATAATTAACCTTCATGTTGAAGAATTTAGCAACTAGGTAAATAAAGTTTACATATACATCAAGGTAGCCAGTGAGTTTAAAACAAACAAACAAACAAACAAAACCGAGGCCTGGCACAGTGGCTTACATCTGTATTCCCAGCACTTTGGAAGGCTAAGGCAGGTTGATTGCTTCAGCTCAGGAGTTCGAGATCAGCCTGGGAAATGTGACAAATCGCCTTCTCTACCAAAACTACAAAAATAATTCGCCAGGAGTAGGGGCATGTCCTGTGGTCCCAGCTACTCAGGAGGCTGCAGTGGAAGGATGGCTGGAGCCCAGAAGCTGAGGCTGCAGTGTGCCGTGATCATGCCACTGCACTCCAGTCTGGGTAACAGAGCAAAACCCCATCTCAAAAACAAACAAAAACCTTTAAAAGTACTCTTGTGGCTTTTCTTGCTATTACACATTTTTATTCTCCTTCACAAGGAGGTTTGCTGAAAAGGCCCTTGATGTAACTCCAAATGATGCTATCATATCATAAATTCACTCAGCATACTTCATAAATAAGATTATGTATATGTAATGTCAGATTACAGTGTTTGATCTAAAAAAGGGAGAAACAGTTTGTCATTATTTCTCATGTTTCCATCAAGTAAGAATTCTTATTCTATACTAAAAGAAAAATTTTAAAATGCTTCTCATCTCACAGCCTCCAGCAATTATTATTCAAAACCAAGTGTCTTTCATGTGCCATTCAGTGTGTCTCTGAAAAGATCAATTATCCAGAAACCTTACATATTTAGAACGCAGCCTGGCATGGTGGCTCATGCCTATAATCCCAGCACGTTGGGAGGCCAAGGCAGGAGGATCACTCGAGGCCAGGAGTTTAAGACTAGCTTGGGCAACATAGCAAAACTTCATCTCTACAAAAATTTAAAACTTAGCCAGGCATGATGGCGCAAACCTGCAGTCCCAGCTACTCAGGAGGCTAAGGTGAGAAGACTGCTTAACCCGGGAAGCTGAGGCTGCAGTGAGCCATGATCACGCCACTTAACAAAGAACCAGAAAGCTAGCAAAAGTAGACTAAATGCAGGCAGAATAAATCTCACAAAGTCCATGCACTAAAGCTTATGCAAATTTACAGATTTCTTCAGAATGTAACTGAGACTACTTTATTTTTACGTATATCCTCTTTGTGTGTGTGTGTGTGTGTGTATATATATATATATATAAATTAGTACGTAACAGGAAGATCAGTTTGAGATTTAGTCTTAATTTTTAAAAAGTGACATATAACATCACTTTTACAAACCTTTAATATATAGCACCAGATTACAACGTTTACTCAATGTCTCCTAAACAATACCAAAAAGTCATCTCTGATTGCTAGTATCAGAATCATCAGAGATGATTTCTCATTTTACTCTGATTTGTTTTAAAGACAACCTAATATTTCTCATATTAACAAATAAAAGCAGCAAATTACTAAATCAGTGAAAGCACTTCACTAAGGGCTGTTCTGCAAAATCCTTCTACCAAACAGCTTGACTACTTAAAAGCACGAGAGGGCATCAACACATTAAGCACGGCAGGGCAAAAACTGATGCTCATCATGATTCCAAATCTTGAAATAAATTTTAAGAAAACAAAAGTTAAATTGTATTTACTGTATTGTTTAATGAGGAAAGTCCACAGTTTATAAGAATATCTGCTCTACAAATATGTATTTTATTTTTGAGATGGAGTCTCGCTCTATCACCCAGGTTGGAGTGCAGTGACGTGATCTTAGCTCACTGTAAGCTCTGCCTCCCAGATTCAAGGAATTATTATGCCTCAGCCTACTGAGTACAGTAGCTAGGATTACAGGCACATGCCACCATGCTCCTCTATAGCTGGGATTACAGGAACATGCCACCATACCCTGCTATTTTGTATTTCTAGTAGAGTTTTGTCATGTTAGTGCCAGGCTGGTTTTGAACTCCTGTCCTCAGGTGATCTGCCTACCTGCTCTCCCAAAGTGCTGGGATTACAGACATGAACCACCATGCCCAGCCTACAAGAATCCTGACCTAGTTCAATATTCTCATGTTACAAACGTGTAAACAGAGTTCACATAAATGTTTATGAAAGCATGTGAGGATTAGAACCATGCATACTTACTCCCAGCTCACAGGAATGTTTAAGCAGCCACAGCTGATACTTTAAACTGCTGGGCACAGTGGCTCACACCTGTAATCTCAGCACTTTGGGAGGCTGAGGCAGGCGGATCACCTGAGGTTAGGAGTTTGAGACCAGCCTGACCAATATGGTGAAAACTCGTCTTGAAAAAAAAAAAAAAAAAAAAAAAAAAAAAATATATATATATATATATATTTAAATATTTAAATATATATTTAAATATATATATATTTAAACTAAGACATTGGGGAATAATTAAAGACGATTAAAAGATATTTTTAGGTTGTGATATAAGCTGATATGAAATATCAAATCTCTACGAACCTCTCTGGGGAACAACCCCTCAAATTCTCAAAATGTATTTTCTAAGAGAAAACACCACGCATAAAGATAATATTCTTTCACTTGAAACCACAATTAACTTCCACAAATTTTAACTATCAGTGTATCAGAAAGTAGAATGAATATTTCAAAACACACTTTTTCTCATGAATCAAAAACCACATGCTGGTGGGTTGCTCTCTAGGTCTTCTATCCTTTCTCCAGAGCACTTTAACAATGTGCTCATGCAAAAAGATAAAGGCACATTAAATAAATGCATAGATTATGATTATACAAACAAGTCATTCTGAAGGCTAACAAGTGAAGGGCAACTGTAGAAAGCTTTCTACTACTGGAAAAACATGAGTTACTCAGATTTAAATTTTTTGGCTAGCTTTTCTCTGTTTAGGAAGTAACTTTATTCACTCCAGCTTTATTAAGGTATTGTTGAAAAACAAAAATTGTACATATTTACGATATATAATGTGATGTTTTGATACATGTACACATTGAGGTTACTAAATCAAGGTAATTCATTATTGATCACCTCACATACTCACCTTTTTTTTTTTCCTTGAGACACAGTCTCACTCTGTTGCCCAGGCTGGAGTGCAGTGGCACTATCTTGGCTCACTGCAAACCCCACCTCCCAGGTTCAGGCAATACTCATGCCTCAGCCTCCCAAGCGGCTGGAATTACCATAGTCACCATACTCAGCTAATTTTTGCATTTTTTTTTTTTTTTTTGAGACGGAGTTTCGCTCTTACTACCCAGGCTGGAGTGCAATGGCACGATCTCGGCTCACTGCAACCTCCGCCTCCTGGGTTCAGGCAATTCTCCTGCCTCAGCCTCCTGAGTAGCTGGGATTACAGGCACGCGCCACCATGCCCAGCTAGTTTTTTGTATTTTTAGTAGAGACGGGGTTTCACCATGTTGACCAGGATGGTCTCGATCTCTCGACCTCGTGATCCACCCGCCTTGGCCTCCCAAAGTGCTGGGATTACAGGCTTGAGCCACTGCGCTCGGCCTGCATTTTTTTTAAGTAGAGATTGGGTTTGGCCATGTTGGTCAGGCTAGTTTTGAACTCTTGGTCTCAAGGGATGTGCCCACTTTGGCCTCCCAAAGTGTTGGGATTACAGGCATGAGCCATGTGCCTTGTACTCACTATTTTTTAATGGTGATGACATTTAAGAATTTAGCAATTTTCAGGTATACATTATTAATTAGCTGCTAGAAAAAACTTTGATATGTACATACATGTAGTACTTTAGCCCTGTAATTTCTCCCTCTGAGAAACTTCCACAAATAACATAGTTGGGCTGGGCACAGTGGCTCACATCTTTAATCCCAGCACCTTGGGAGACTGAGGTGGGAGGACTGCCGTAGCCCAGGAGTTTGAGACCACCTTAGGCAACGATACTGAGACCTGTCTACAAAAAATAAAAAAATTAGCCGAGTGTGGGGTGCATGCCTATAGTCAGTTCCAGCTACTTTGGGAGGATCACTTGACCCCACATCAAGGCTGCAGTGAGCTTTGATGCCACCACTGCACACAAGCCTGGGAGACAGAGCAGGCTGTTTAAAAAAAAAAAAAATTATATATATATATACACACACACACACACAAACACACACACACAAAATTTTTCAAATCCTCAAATTTTCTAAATCCTAAATCAAATGCTATGCACTAGGTGTAACAGCTACCATCTCAAGATAATACTATGTAAAGACAATACAACACAAGTATCAACAGTGATAAAACTGACTCAGCCAAAAGCAATGGTGGTGATGGTAACTGTTAACTTTTACTCTGTGCCAGACATTGTAGTAAAAACTTCAATCTGGATACAGCTGTCTCTCTTTTTTTTTTTTTGAGACGAAGTTTCGCTCTTGTTACCCAGGCTGGAGTGCAATGGCGCGATCTCGGCTCACCGCAGCCTCTGCCTCCTGGGTTCAGGCAATTCTCCTGCCTCAGCCTCCTGAGTAGCTGGGATTACAGGCACACGCCACTATGCCCAGCTAATTTTTTGTATTATTAGTAGAGACGGGGTTTCACCATGTTGACCAGGATGGTCTCGATCTCTTGACCTCGTGATCCACCCGCCCCGGCCTCCCAAAGTGCTGGGATTACAGGCTTGAGCCACCGCGCCCGGCCACAGCTGTCTCTCTTAACCACAATGGTTTATTCTTGAGAATGACTTGCCATAAACTGTTAGGTAAAATAGTATGTTAATAATAATTTTTTTTTTTTTTTTTTTTTTTTTTTGAGATGGAGTTTCGCTCTTGTTACCCAGGCTGGAGTGCAATGGCACGATCTCGGCTCACCGCAACCTCCGCCTCCTGGGTTCAGGCAATTCTCCTGCCTCAGCCTCCTGCGTAGCTGGGATTACAGGCATGCACCACCATGCCCAGCTCATTTTTTGTATTTTTGGTAGAGACGGGGTTTCACCATGTTGACCAGGATGGTCTCGATCTCTTGACTTCATGATCTACCCGCCTCAGCCTCCCAAAGTGCTGGGATTACAGGCTTGAGCCACCGCACCCGGCCTATACATGTAATTCTCAAACTAGGCTAGCTGCATTAACAATGTTTTTATTTTTGAGATGGAGTCCTGCTGTGATGCCCAGGCTGGAGTGCAATGGCACAATCTTGGCTCACTGCAACCTCCTCCACCTCTTGGGTTCAAGTGATTCTCCTGCCCCAGCCTCCAGAGCAGCTAAGACTACAGGCGCCCATCACTATACCTGGCTAATTTTCGTATTTTTAGTAGAGACTGGGTTTTACCGTATTGGACCAGGCTGGTCTCAAACTCCTGACTTCAGGGGATCTGCCTGCCTCAGTCCCCCAAAGTGCTGGGATTACAGGCGTGAGCCACTGTGCCCAGCCAACAATTTTTTTTTTTTGAGACGGAGTTTCGCTGTTGTTACCCAGGCTGGAGTGCAATGGCGCGATCTTGGCTCACTGCAACCTCCGCCTCCTGGGTTCAGGCAATTCTCCTGCCTCAGCCTCCTGAGTAGCTGGGATTACAGGCACGCGCCACCATGCCCAGCTAATGTTTTGTATTTTTAGTAGAGACGGGGTTTCACCATGTTGACCAGGATGGTCTCGATCTCTCGACCTCGTGATCCACCCACCCTGGCCTCCCAAAGTGCTGGGATTACAGGCTTGAGCTACCGCGCCCGGCCTATAAGACATTTTTTGATTAGTGCATATAAAATTATACTGTGGTATGAAGCACTTTTCTCAGAAAAGAAAAAAAGGATTCTTTGCTATTTCACTGCATATTCTAACCACCGAGGATTCATTTGTTTACAAATACCACATAAATGTCTTCTTAAAAATAAATACTCTTTGAGAAGAGAAATTCATTAGAAATCTTTAAAGTTTTTCCAGGTATTTAACGTGCTAAGTGAAAGATGGCCAGCCCTATCATTCAATAAGTATTTACTGAAGAGCTGCTGACCCTAGAGATGCAATACCAAGTAAAGAAGGAAGACAACTCTCTGAGCCTACCCTTGCTAACCTCTGGGCTAACTTTAGACAAAGAATAGAAATATAAATGTCATGCAAACTTTAAACCCCTACAAGCAAGCTAGAACTCTCTAAATTGCTAAATCTCTTGCACGTGATTTCATCAAGAGTGCTATACAGGTAAGAGGCATGAAGTATGGTGAGGCAACAGAGATCCATTTTTTTTTTTTTTTTTTTTTGAGACAGGGTTCTCAACTCTGTCACCCAGGCTGGAATGTGGTGGTGCTGTCTCGGCTTACTATAATCTCTGCCTCTTGAGTTCAAGCAATTCTCCCACCTCAGCCTTAGTAGTTGGGAATACAGGTGTGTGCCACCATGCCCGGCTAATTTTTACATTTTTGTAGAGATAGGGTTTCACCATGTTGGCCAGGCTGGTCTCAAACTCCTGGACTCAAATGAACTGCTCACCTTAGCTTCCCAAAGTGCTGGGATTACAGATGCGAGCCACCACACCACCCAGGGCAAGAGGAATTCTTAAACCAAGTTACTGTTTTTAGGAAGAACCACACACATTACAGAAGAAATCTTGATCTTCTTAATGAATCCAGTATCCACAAATCAAGAGTGTAACATATGATACCCACCTTCAAACACAATCGAATAGAGATGAAAATTTTAAGTGACTGCTTCAGAATAAATAACTCATGTTAGGAGATGTAAACAGTCAAGTAAAAAATAAACAGCTGAAGCCTGGTGCGGTGGCTCACACCTGTAATTCCAGCACTTTGGTAGGCTGAGGCAGGTGATCACTTGAGGTCAGGTGTCCAAGACCAGCCTGGCCAATATGGCAAAACCCTGTTTTCACCAAAAATACAAAAGTTAGCTCGGAGTCGTGGTGTGCACCTGTAATCCCAGCTACTAGGGAGGCTGAGGTTGCAGTGGGTTGCGATCATACCATTGCACTCCAGCCTGGGCCACAGAGTAAGACTCCTTCACAAATAAACAAACAAACAGTTGAAATGCAAAAGAGTTGGCTGGCTTCATTTTTCAGGTAACTTCTACTACATGTCAGCCAAAACGAAAATACATTTTACCTATAAGTTACAGACCTTTGGGGTTTATCATGAAATAGCTCAAACCTTAAAATTCTTAAATGCTTTAGATATACTCTAGTTCCTAAAAGTGAAGAGTTATGAACACAGAGCATGAAAGAACAGTGTCCACAGCTGTAATCATAATGGTACTGTCATACCTCCTGAATAGTATTAACATGGGGTCAGGACAGTGAAAAAGTGTCCAAAAAGGATTAACAGAAATTTGGCCTGGGGCAGTGGCTCATGCCTGTAATCCTAGCACTTAGACAGCCCAAGTCAGGTGGATCTCCAAGGAGACCAGGAGTTCAAGACCAGCCCGGCCAACAGAGTGAAACCCCATCTCTACTAAAAATACAAAAATTAGCCAGGAGTGGGGGCACACGCCTGTAGTCCCAGCTACCTGGGGGCTGAGGCACAAGAACTGCTTGAACCTGAGAAACGGAGGTTGTAGTGAGCCAAGGCTGCAAGACTGTACTCCAGCATGGGCAACAGAGATCCTGTCTCAAAAAAAAAAAAAAAAAAAAAAATAGAAATTTGGATGCAAATTCCCTTTTGTTTTTAAATAGGAAGCTTTATACATAGAAATTAAAATCTACGAAATTCATTAATGAAATCCAGACACTCTAATTGGTGTTAAATGGAGATTATACATAGATACACACATATCAGAAATATTATTTATGATACACTGGATATGGGGTTATATTTTTACTTTAAACATCCTTCTTGAGCTATTATTAAAATAAAATAAACTTAGAAGTGGAGTATCCAAAACAAGATAAAATTTCTAGTCTTAAGCTGGCTCTTGCAAATCTCTGCAGGAATTAAGTTCTATACTACAGTACTTCAGAGTTTTTATTATTTTACTGTTATTTTAGTAAATATTAGTAAAACAATATTTTAGTAAAATAATATTTAATATTTTACTAAAAATTTAAAAATAATTGTCTTAATTAAAAAAAATCACATATGGATGTGCCTTCAGAAAAAAAAAAACCACAAAGGATATCTAATATATCGTGTATTAATATTTTTTAAAATGCCAACACTTCTGACCCGAAATAAAAGCTCCATGATGCTTTCTGATACTCAACCATTAAAAAAAAACATAAAGCATTCTAATATAACATTGTAACAAGATACACAAAGGCCAGGAGGTAGTAGAGTTCTGTAAATTATCTTACTAGAATGGGTTTAAGATTATGAATAACATTCTAAAACGTATTTGCTTAAGAGCACTCACTAAATGCACAGTATAAAGTTTTGCTTCTTAAAGATTCTAAGAAGTTGCCACATGCCAGTTGGTATCTACCTGTTTCATGTATTTCAAAAGTTTGACTTTAATTTTACAATATGGGGTTAAAATATATACATGAATACCTTAGAAAATAGCATTGCTTATATATATATCACTTGCAAAATATTGTGAATCTCAAACTGTGTAGTTCTTCCTACACATCATCTTATTGAAAAGCATCATTTCACAGATAAAACAGAGGCACAAAAGAGGCTATCTTGTCCCACTGTTATATAATTATAGGTTTCTTTGATTAAAGTTAATGTATTTTTTTTAAGAGATGTGGTCTCATTATGCTGCCCAGGCTAGACTTGAACTCCTAGGCTAAAATAATCCTCCTGCCTCAGCCTCCAAATACCTGAGGCTACAGGCATGCACCATCACGCCCAGCTAAAATTCAATTTTCGCATTTCACGTCTTCTCTTGACAATACTGCACTGTTTGTTGTCCCCTTTTTGCCCTGCATCTTACCTTCCCCTCATGTCTGTCCCACCATAACCACCTTGTGCAGTGCCTACTCTTTCCCTTGTTTCATCTTTTTATCCAGGTTCCATTCTCCTGTCATGTCCCTTTCCAATAATCACTTTTTCTCTTCCTTCAGCTTAGGCGCATTCTTACATGTACATCTTAGCAGGGAGCACCTGTAACCACAAGTACCTGGGAGGTTGAGGCTGGAGGCTCACCTGAGGCCAGGAGTTCAAGACCAACCTGGAAACACAGCAATACTCTGACTCTTAAAAAACAAACAAAAGCCGGGCGCGGTGGCTCAAGCCTATAATCCCAGCACTTTGGGAGTCCGAGGCGGGTGGATCATGAGGTCAAGAGGTCGAGACCACCTTGGTCAACAAGGTGAAACCCCGTCTCTACTAAAAATACAAAAATTTGCCGGGCATGGTGGTGAACGCCTGTAGTCCCAGCTACTTGGGAGGCTGAGTCAGGAGAATTGTTTGAACCCAGGAGGTAGAAGTTGCGGTGAGCCGAGATAGTGCCATTTGCACTCCAGCCTGGGTAACAAGAGCGAAACTCTGTCTCAAAAACAAACAAAAAACAAAAAACAAAAAACTTTCCTGGCAGGATGGCATGCACTCGTAAGCCCAACTACTTGGCAGGCTAAGGCAGGAAGATAATTTGAGCCCAGAGTTTCAGGCTGCAATTTGCAGTAAGGTATGATCCTGACACTGCATTCCAGTCTATATAACAGCATGATCCCATCTTTCAAATAACAAAAAAAGTACATCTAACAGTATTTAATTAATTTGACAAGTATAAATTATTCACAAATAGTTCAGTTATATAGATCAGGATTTAAGGTTGCCTTTTTTTTTTTTTACTATTCGTTTTAAACCAATATAACTGAGCACAAATATGTACTGGATTAATTTGAAGAAGCTTCTAGTTGTCAGCAAGAAATGATACCGGATCAAATCTTATAACTTGAAACACTGATTCCACTCATGTTTTTAACTGTATTTTAGCTACAATATAACCACATGGAATTAACCAAACAATCAAATGTAAAAAGACATCGTTTCAACAAAGATAAAGGCAAGTTTTAAAGCTTAAGGTCAGCTGAATAACTCTTTTCTTCATTCTGTGACTTTTTTTAGCTATTCATAATCACACAATTGGAACATCAAAATATTTTCTGTCAACGTATGATTTGATTAAATGAAGCAGGGAAAAAAAAAAATCTCACCCCCAATGGTACTCTCTTGAAATTCATGAAACTGGCCTTTCACAAAACGAAGCACTAGGCTTGATTTGCCAACAGCAGACTCTCCCAGAAGTACTAGTTTGAACTGGCATATTTTATTTCCAGTATTTGGCCCGTTGGGTCTTGTTGCACCTCGATTAGCCATGTCCAAATTTGAAATAAATCCCTAATTTCAGACTCTTCAATGAACTTCCAGAATTCAAGGGGTCAATCTTCTTCTTTCTGGAGGTAAAGAAACCTGTAAAGAAACAATTATGAAGTAAATATACAAATCAGTAAAGCAAATTTACTATTAATCACTTTAAATTTTGCCTATAGCATATTATGATTATTTTAAACTCTACTAGACCTTCAATGTTCTTTAGATTATGTCGCTATCTTTTATAGGAAATTTAAAGGTATAGGATTTGAACTCAAAATCACTTTTTTTTAAGGCTAACCTCAAAGCTTCAACTTTGTGCTAGGCAGTACTTAAGTACTTAACTTCTCAACAATCCTATAAAATGAGATATTATTACAATCCTTATAAATGAGGAAGCAAGCACAGAGATGTGAAGAAGCTTAATTGAGGTCACAGAGTTACTATGACAGAAGTGACACTGAGCTGAGTTTCAAATCCAGGGAACCTGAGAGATGACTCAAGAGTTCAAGTTCTAGAGCCAGGCTACTTGGGTTAACATTCTTTTGAGAAAAATTATGTTATTAATAACTGGGAAGCTTTTAGAACAGATCCCAGAATTTACTATTATTTGAAGTCTTCTGTTAAACAATGCTTAATGGTAATTTGGACAACAAATATTTTCTGTCACCTGGGTTTGTGTGCCTAATGGTGGAAAGACTTAAAACTGTTTCCTCATCTGCTCAAGTATACCATACTTAGAAATGCTAACAGTTGTTTTCTGTGTGGTGGGATTATTACTCTGTTTATTTACTTACACTAACTGTAACTTTTTTGTAGTTTGTGGACGAACAATATGCATGCCATTTTTTATAAACTTTAATTTTTTTGAGAAAGGGTTTTGCTCTCTCACCCAGGCTGAAGTGCAGTGTCGCGGTCCCAGCTCACTGAAACCTCAACCTCCTGGGCTCAAGCACTCCTCTTCCTCCTTTGTAGCTGTGACCACAGGGCACTCAGAACCATGCTGGGCTAATCTGCCGGTACAGACATTATCCTGCTAGGTTGTCCAGAATGATCTAGAACTTCCAGGCTCAAGCAATCCTCCTGCCTTAGCCTCCCAAAGTGCTGGGATTACAGGTGTGAGTTACCATGCTCAGCCTGCAGGCCATTATTTTTTATTTAAACAACACATTAAAAAAAACTAGCCAGAATGGTGACTTCTAAGTGTTATCATTATCTAATAATGCTAACTTTTAACCTCTAAGGAATTAGCGAATATTTGAAGAACTTTTTTCAATCCACTCAAACCAATGTTCACAGTTTCCCTCTATCTTTAATCAAAATCCAAATATATGCTAATATGTTAAACCTGATGATTCCTTCTCTAAAAACCCTGCTATATTTCATTTAGCTACCTCATATAAGAAATATGCCTTTTGCACCAGAGACAGGGGCTTACACCAGTAATCCCAACACTTTGGGGGCGAGGTAGGAGGATTGCTTGAGACCAGCCTGCACAACATAGTGAGATCCTGTTTCTATATTAAAAACAAAAAACAAAAGAAATATGCCTTCCTCATGAATTGAGTTTATAAGAAACGCTCTTCATAATGAACTAACATATCCATGAGGTGTTAAGGCAATAAAATTGCCTCCCTGCCTTAACTAAACACTAGCTTTTTAGAGTCCTTATCTTTTACCATTACATACTGAAATATTTAAAGATACAATGTCTGAGTTGCTTCCAAATAACAAGGTATAAATAAAAATGCCCCCTCCCCCCCCCACACTAGATTTGGGGGTCTAATCCTGGCTACACCAATTTCCACCTGGGCAAACTCTTTAATTTCCAAGTCTCTATTCCCATAGTATCTAACTTGCATAGCTGCTGTGAGAATTAAATGAAACAATACATGTAAATAATCTCTAATACAAACAGTAGGGATTGAAATTGCCAATAATGTGGTCCTTTGATAAGAAAATGATAAAATATCAATAGAACATCATATATACTGCAAATGCACCAACACATCTTTAGATATTACACACGCAGTATCAACTGAAACATTTTCCATTTATCCTTTTAACTACTAAAGAAATTATTTATCAGGGACAGTATGCTCCAAATTTCTAAGGTACTTCCAAAATTTCAGGGACACGAGACTCCCACTCTCCCACTAAGAAAAAAAGAAATCAAAATCAAACAAGATTCTGATTTCACTTGGACTTTTAAGGTTCAAAGCTACTCAAATGTGGTTACTCCCTGTCCCAGCCCCCCCCCCACTGCCCCACCAGCCCCCCACCCCCGCCCAGGGATCTCAAACAGGAAATAATAGTAAAAATACACTTAGCCTAACACTAAGGTTAAAAATTACGTGCATTCATTTGTATTCACTTCTTACTGAAACTCGTTTCGCAAAACAAGAATCTTGCATAATACACATTTGTAATCTTTTGAAAATAACTTATTCATTCTATAGTTAAAATCCTTCTAAGGGTTCTTTAATCAAAAAATTTACTGCCTTGATTTGTGCGGGGCACTGTTCCATGTACTTTGCTTACACAAATGCTGCGTTATCATTTCCATTTTACTTTAGGAATAAAGTTTATTATGAGCAATCCTGAGTATTCCCAGAGGTGCAACTGTTTTGTCTCGTTCCGTGTAAGGCAACAACTGATTGAACGCCTTGATTCCACTAAAGCAATAACAAAAACTAAATATGCGAACTATGACGTTCAGAACTTCAAAGTTTGGAAGTCTCAGAAGGTCAAGCAGCTTCCAGGGAAGACAACATCAGAGCAACTTTCACGGTGTCTACACAGTGAAGGAGTTCAGCGGTCCTGTTACCCTGAATCTGTTTAAAGCTATAGTTCACTACCTTCCGTATACAGAAGACGCGAGTCTCTAGACAGGCCATTCCGACAAGCCCCCCACCCCTCCACCACCCGTCTTTGCAAGTTGAAGGGAGGCGGAGCTCCCCACACTGGCACCTGCGGCAGGCCCGGGCTCCCGCTGGGAGAGCACTCGAGTAGCTAACAGCCAACTCCAGATCGCCTGGATAAGCGGCACTTGCCAGGTCCCTTGGCCTTTCCAACCTCCTCCCCCAAACCTGGCTGGCTTTGACCGAGACCCCCAGAACTGCCAGGGCAGGGAGCAGGCGGAACCGCGGCCTCCAGTACACTTTCCACGGCGCCATCTTGAGAAGGGAAAGGGTGACACCCGTGGCTCCCTCAGTCAGTCCCCAAATCCCGGTCTCCAGATCCCCCTGAGGATGAGTCACCAGGGCTGGCAGAACAAGACGCCGAGTCCGAGAGGTCTCCGGTCCAGGACACCGGTGCGCGTCAGGGAGAAGGGGCGGGGGTCTCGGTGCCGGCGGGGCCGCCGACAGGCGGGGGACCGCGGATCCCCGGAGGTCCAGGCCCGCGGGCGCAGGGGGAGGGGCGGGGCGGTTACCTGAGACAGCAGCGAGCGGAGCTGCGGGGCCGAGGCTTCCTGGCAGCAAGGCCGAGGCGCGGCCCGCGGGACGAGTGTGTCTACGGCGGCGGCGGCGGCGGCGGCGTCTGCTCTTCGCGCCGCTCCCCTCACAGTGGACCGTGCGGGGCTCCTGCCGTGGTGCCGCCCCTGTCGGGCTCCGTCCCCGCCTCTCGCCGCTCCGCCTTCCTCTTCCCTTTCTCCTCCTCCGCCTCCTCCGCCGCCGCCGCCGCCGCCGCCGGCGCTCGAGGTCCGACTAATTCTGCCTCCTCCGCCCTCTGCCTCCTCCCCTCAGGCCGGCCGCCGGCTCCTTCACGAACCAAAACACAAACACTCCGGTCCCACCGCTGGAGCCACTTCCGCTGCCCGCTGTCGGCCCCACCGCCACGTCGCCGCACGCACGAACTACGCCGCTTCGTCACTTCCCGTCACCGCCAGCCCGCCCTCTCCGTCCGCCTCCCCGCCCCCTCCCGAGCCCCTCCCCGCCCTGGTTGGTTCGCGGGGCGGGACGAGGCGGGATGTCACGTGACCCTGCGAGAGGCTCCGACCCGCTCTGGCCGCCTTCTTTCCCTTCCCCCGCCGCAGATGCGCGGGGCCGCGCCCTCTCCAGCGCCATTGTTAGCTGGGTGGGGGTCTTTGGGCTGCAGGCGGCTAGGGGTGGGGAAAATTCCTTTACTCTGCTTTGGGGGAAGACCAAAAGAACTTGTGCTTTGGTTTTTTCGTGTGTGTGCCCAGCCCTTGTGGGAGCAGCGAGGTTCCCTCACCCCAATCTGGCGCCTTTGCGGTGAGGCTTTGTTAGAGGACCCTTAGGCGTCTTGACTCCACAGAACCTCTCCCCTCAAAATGTCCCTGGCGTTGGGTGGGTCGATAAAGCTTGGTAAATCGCACTTACACCGAGGAGGAAGAGAGCACCCTCTCTATCCCAAAAGCCGCCTTTAGGCACGTAACAATAAGTCGCTTCCGCTGAGAGTTTACCTGGTTTGGGTAGGGGGCGGGGAGGGTCTAGCTTTTATTCAGAGTTTCTTTTCGCTCTTTACTGTACTAAACGCTTTACAGGAATTATTCCACTGAATTCTTACACTAGGAGTCTTTCATTCTGAAACTAACTTGTTAATCGCCTGTTCCCTACGTTCGAATTTTAATTCCCCTTAGTGGTCCTCACAGCCCAGTGCCTGGCAGCCAAGTCTTCAGTCCCAGCGATGGATGTTTTACAGGTAAAGAATTGGAGGCAGAAGAGGTTAACTTGTCCGAGATCACTGCTGTGTGGTGCCGAAGCCGAATCCTAATCTGCGGATTGGCTCCAGAATGTGAGTTGCTGAACACAGTTCTGGTGAGACAACCCAAGACGTTCGTTCCCCTCCACGGGGCTCCTACTGTATATGTGCTTTTGTTGAATTCCACACCACAGTCAGTCTCTGGCGAGGCTTCTGCCCCACCCCCTCCCCAGCCCCTGCCAAAAAAGTTGTTTTGGTAATTTGGTAGAATAATATTCAATTGATTTTCCCTCGGAATAAAGGCTACTTTTCAGTTTGCAGTTTACAATGTATAGCTCTGTTGTGAGGGCGAGAATATTGTCTTTGAAGTGTACCGGGTTAAGGTATTCTGTGGGTGTGCATTGTGCCATGAAGATGATTTGAACTTTGAACAGCCAGTCTTTCATAGTAACTACCCAGTTGCCTGAAGAACGTAATGTGTCACACGTAAATTGTACCTGTGGCGTTTTATCCACAAGGAGTTGTTCCAATATGAACTATTAGTCATGGTAATAGCTCTTGGACAATCCCAGGAGCAATCAGGAAATAGGATATGTCACATCAGTTTTGTCATGTGAACAGCATGCCCAAAACCAAACCTATTCCACTCCAAACCTGCTTCTGCTTAGAGACTGGCATTAACATCCTCCCAGTCATCCAGACTTGGAAAGGCAGAATCATCTCCAAGTCCTTCTCCTCACAAAGTGTTGTCCATTGTATCAACAAATTATGTAATCCCCAAATTTGAGGTCTAATCCCAACACCTGGTGCATGGTAGTGTTTCTATAAATAAACTGGAATTAATGCATACTGCTGCTCTTTCTGTCCATTCTTTACACTTTAGCCAGTCACTCTGCTAAAAAATGTTCTATGGTATCTCATTACTTGCCAATCTAAAGTTCTTTTAACTCTAGTCCCAACCCATGTTTCGTTCATTCTATTTCTATAGAATCCGTCTCACCAAACTCTTTATTTGTCCCCTAACCACACGTATCTACTCTGTGTTCCCTGAACATTGCCTGTGTGTTGCCATCTTGGTATCTGATCACTTTATTCCCTCCACCTAGAACACCATTATTGCCCATAACTGCTGTTTTTATCTCAGCCAGGATACCAGTTCCTCTGGACAGCATCTGCAGATACTTCTACTGGATTTAATTATTTTTTTTTTTCTGTAATTTCACAATACTTTTCCTTAGTCTCTATAATAACTGTCTTAAAATCTGCCTTATTTTAATAGTTAATCAGCACCTGAACTTTTCTCCTTAGCCTTTCACTGCATTATAAGGTTTTTAACGGTTGGGACCATCACTTACTCATTTCAGCCCTTCACAGAAGACTTTTGATTACCATAGTAGGGACCCCCAAAGTATTGGTGAACTTAATTATGTTTAGAATGGTGAACATTAGACTAAGAAGACCTCACAACTAAAACATTGGATGCTGAAATTTATAAATTGCAAAAAAACCTCCCTATTTCATCGTTTCAGTATGTTGCTTCCTCACTCATTTCTGTTTGATTTTGTCTTCACCTCCTTCATGAATACATCTCACAATATTTTACAGTTTAGTCATAATGTTTGCCTGGAAGAGTGCTGCCCCAGTGGCTGGCACTTTTAAAGATCTAGTAGTAATTTTAGAGAAATTGAAATGCCACAGTAAAGCTCTGTTGTTGTACTGCCACTTGCAATATGTCTGTGTTTTCTTTTTCATGACCCCAGATAACTGAGGAGGAGTGATACTGTACTTGTATATATTTTAGTGTCAAATGTAGAATCCTATCAGTTGATAGAAATTGTTAAGGAAGCTACAAAATGGATAAATAATCATAAAGACTTAAACATTGTCTTTAGTGCTCATACTGCCCTCAAATCTCTAAATACTCAATCACAAATTCCCAGTGGCAGGTGTCTCCCAACCATTCACAGCACCCATATCCTTTTCCATCTCTTCCAGGAAATCTGTCCTCCCTTGTGTAGCTGAAGAATGAATCTTTGAATAGATGATAATGAATGGTTTCATTTGCTTTTAATTGGAACTATCTGGAGACAATTCAAAATTTTTTCTGGAGACAAACCAACGGTAACTCTAACATTGGCATGGTAACAAGTTAGTGAATAAAAGGCTGTGAAGCTCGAGCTAGTCATGTTTGAAAAGCTTGTGCCTTTGGAGAATATCATTCAGGCTTCAGCTCAATGTCATCTACCTACAGGACTTATAAGTCCACTAATTCTGAAGTGCTTTCTTTAACATAAAAGCAGTCTGTTGTCTTCATGTCTTCTATATCTTATCAAATAACACTTGACACTATTTGATAAGATATTATGCATTCCACTTGATGGTTATCTATCCCTACTAGAGTATAAGCTCCATGAGATAGGGATTGGGTTATATAGTCGGTCCATCTGCTGGTGATTGGTTCTTGGACGCTACCCTATTCCGCTAACATGTGGGTACTAAAATTTGCAGATACTCAAGTCTCACATAAAATGGTGTAGTATTTGTATGTAGGCTATTCTGTATGTTTTACATCATCTTCAGATTAGATTACTTACAATACCTAATACAATGTAAATGATATGTAAATAGTTGTGTTTTTTTCAATTTGTATTATTTTGTATTGCTTTTTTTTTTTTTTTTTTTTTTTTTTGGAAATGGAGTTTCACTCTTGTCGTCCAGGTTAGAGTGCAATGGCACGATCTCCGCTCACCACAATCTCTGCCTCCCAGGTTCAAGCGATTCTCCTCCCTCAGCCCCCCGCCCCCTGAGTAGCTGGGATTATAGACATCTGCCACCACATCTGGCTAATTTTGTATTTTTTAGTAGCGATGGGGTTTCTCCTTGTTGGTCAGGTTGGTCTCAAACTCCCGACCTCAGGTGATCTGCCTGCTTTGGCTTCCCAGAGTGCTGGGATTACAGGCGTGAGCCACCACGACTGCCTTTTTTTTTTTTTCTTTCTTTTTTTTTTTTTTACTCAAATGCTTTCTGCAGAATACAGAAGGCCAACTGTATTCTGTTGTATTCCCAACACTGAAACAAAATGGGGAGGGACTCAATACCTTTTCGTAGAATGAATGAATGAATTGAATGAGCCCTTATACAAAGTTACCTTGGTTTACACACTGCAAAGTCATTTAAAGGATTTATGGCTGGGCACCGTGGTGCGTGCCTTTAGTCCCAGCTACTTGGGAGGCTGAGGCTGTAGGGTGTCGGCACTAAGTTCGGCATCAATATGGTAACCTCCCGGGAGCTGGGGACCACTAGGTTGCCTAAGGAGGGGTGAATCAGCCCAGGTCTGAAACGGAGCAGATCAAAACTCCTGTGCTGACCAGTAGTGGGATCGCGCCTGTAAACAACCACTGAGCTCACACATCAGGCTACTTTTTTACTTTCTGGGGCACAATGGCTCATGCCTGTAATCCCAGCATTTTGGGAGGCTGAGGCAGGTGGATCACCTGAAGTCAGGAGTTTGAGACCAGCCTGGCCAACATGGTGAAACCCCATCTCTACTAAAAAAAAAAACCTCTTATTTTTTTTCCTAACATATTATGATGAACATTTTCAAACTGTTGAAGATGAGAAACTTCAAGGCAAGATTCATGATGATTCATGATGACAAACAGAAGATTCTTTCAGGTATAATGAAATTATTAACTGGCTGTAGATAAGAATCAGGATGTTGAGAAGGAAGAATTTGAAAATCAGCAGAAAGAGCTGGAGAAAGTCTGCAATCCCATCATTACCAAACTAGCAGAGTGCAGGAGGAATGCCTAGAGGATTCACTGTTGGTAGATTTCCTCCTTCTGCTGGTGCTTCCTTAGAGTCCACCACTGAATAAGCCAACCCAAGTATAGATGTAGCATTGTTCCACACACTTAAAACATTGAAGGACCCAAATGTGTAGCAAATTCTATGGCAGATTTTTTTTTTTTTGATCAGTCAATGCAGTTTAATTTTTCCCAGTCAAAATTTGCCCCCAAAGGCCTGTAACCTCATAAAAAAAAGAAGTGCTGAGAAAGTAAGCCTTTAAAGGAATTGGAGAGATTATTCCAAAATGGGGCAGGAAATTGAGTTGGCTTCATGAGGAAGGTGGTATTTGAGAGATGTAGGAAGATGGCTGAGTCAACAGGGGCGGTGGGCCTTAAACTCCTGTAGAGGAGATACAACCAAATCTGTAACACAAAGTTGGAAGGTGTGAGTGTCATCTATGCCAGTTCAATATCAATTGTTCAGTTCTACAATGATTTATCAAAGCTGCTTTTAGAGGCTTGTGTAACTCACATCCCTATCGAGATATGGAATATTATCATGTCCTTTCCTAGTCAATGACAGCCCTTCCTCCTTTCAGAGTTGGCTTTGAGTTTAAAAGGGTAGGATTTGGGATGTGTGAAAATAGACATTCCAGGTGGAGGGAACCTAGGTGGCTCCCTCTCTAGCAAAGGCATGAAGGCAGGTAATTAGGTAGGGACACAAAAATGTTAGTAAACAAGCTTGGATGACTGTCCTTCAGCCTACCATCTCTGTCCCTACTAAGCTCCGTCTTTTTGGGTCAAAGCATGAAACACTGAAGTAGAGAGGAGTTGAGTCAAGGGACTGTCAGGCCCTCTGGAGCTAACGGTCTTCAGGGGAGGAGGAGAGAGAAGCACTGACAGTCACAATTCAGTGTAACAAATGGTGAATGTTATCTTCTACCAGGGTCAGGACTATAACCAAGGGAAGGGCAGAAAATTAGGTAAAACACCACAAACATGCCACAAAAGTTTGTTGTATGTGTGAATGTCAGAGAGAGAGAATTGATAAGGTGAGTGACTCAGACTCTTGGTACTGGAGGAGCTCAAAGGAAAGGAGAGAGGAGCATTTACCAGCCATGAAAAGTTTCTTGGAGGTAAAGTCCTAAGGGATGTTGACTGTTAGGTGTGGTAGACATAAAGATGTTTCAGTATAAGATAACCGAAAATGTGAGTCAAGCAGGGACATTGGCTCATGTAATTGATACGTCTAGAATTATGTGAGTTTTAGATATAGGTTGATCAGAGCTTTGGTCCTGATGATCTCAGTGCTGTCCTATTTTGTGTGTGTTAGCTTTGTCTTCAGGATACTTCTTCGTGGTCACACTATGGCTGTCTGTGGCAGTTTAAAAATTGAGCTGCTATAGTAAATTCTTGGGCATCTCAATACTTGAATGTGGAACATGTGCACGTGGAAGGAAATAACATTGTATTTTATAAGCACTGTATTGTAAATGGACGATGCAATGTCTTAAATAAAACTATTTAAATTTGGCACCATAAAAAAAGAACTCAGGAGAAGAATATTTATATTAAACTTCTAGAAAGTTGTAGAAAATAGTTTTTTTTGCTTTTGTTTTTGTTTTTGTTTTTGTGACAAAGTTGTGCTCTGTGCCCAGGCTGGAGTACAGTGGTGCGATCTCAGCTCACTGTAACCTCTGTCTCCCTGGTTCAAGTGATTTTCTTCCCTCCATCTCCTGAGTAGCTGAGACCACAGGTGAGCATCACAACACCTAGGTAATTTTTGTATTTTTAGTAGAGATGGGTTTTTGCTATGTTGGCCAGGCTGGTTTTGAACTCCTGATCTCAAGTGATCCTCCTGCCTTGACCTCCCTAGCATATTTTACTCACCTTTTAAATTTTTAATTATTTTTTAAAATTATTTTGAGACTGAGTTTTGCTCTTGTCAGCTAGGTTGGAGTGCAGTGGCATGATCTTGGCTCACTGCAACCTCTGCTTCCAGGTTCAAGCGATTCTCCTGCCTCAGCCTCTTGAGTATCTGGGATTACAGGCGCTTGCCACCATACCCACCTAATTTTTCTAGTTTTGGTTGAGATGGGGTTTCACCATACTGGCCAATCTGGTCTCTAACTTCTAACCTCAAGTGATCCTCCTGCCTCAGCCTCCCAAAGTGCTGGGATTATGGGTGTGAGCCACTCTGCCTGGCTTAATGCAGTTCAAATTCTAAGCCATGTGTTTTATATCTATACGTGTAGAACATGACAAATATTTATCAAATATACTTTCATTAAAATCTGAGAGGTGAAACCTTAATTTAAAGAAAATCTGCTTAAAAACAACACAGTTTTAGTTTGTCGCATTATTTTAAAAATACAATATGGCTTATTGTGTAGCATATCTCAAATTTTAAAATATTCACTTTAGATGTGATTTAAAGTTTAGTTATTAAAGTATAAATGTTCTCAAGGACTTTAAGATGTTTTTATACCACAGTTGTTATATAACATTTCCAGAATTTAAAGTCCTTTTTTTAGCACTAAAATAACTACATGCAGATTGGAGGTACTTGGATAAGGAAGGACCTAAAAAAAGTGATCATCATCAAAAAGTGTATTTGTTCATCATCACCAACATTAAGAGGCCAATGGCCAGGAAGAAGCCAATCGCTGACACCATCCTAAAAGGTCTGTGTTGCTTGAGAAACCAGAGAAGTTGGTGAACATTTGATCTAGCGTCCAAAGCCACATCACTTAAGTTTTCTTGCCCTCCAAATCTAGTAAAGAAAAAGAGAGAGGAAGCAGAGTTGGAAGTGAAGATGGGGAGAGAAGAGAGAGAGGGAGAAAGGAGAGAGGACAGGCATGAGACAGAGACACAGAGAGGGTGGGGGGAGAAAGAGGAGAGGAGGGGAGGGGAGGAGAGGAGAGAGGAGGGGAAGAGAGGAGAGGGAAGAGAATGAGACGTGAACTGGGATCCCTCCCAGGAGGAATTGAGCGCCAAGCCCCGCCCCTGTTTCCCAGGTAACCGGATAAACAGACTCCGTCTTCTGTGAACCTGGCTGGGTGTGAAGAGGCAGGCAGGCGGGAAGCAGTGGGCAGGGAGTCCGAGTGAGGTGGTGCTCTTTCTTGAGAGTGGGTTCCCTAAGGGATTGGAAACATCCCTCGAGCCAGGTACAGCTTTCCCCTTAGAGATGAGTGCTCTTGGAGAAATGAGAGTATTTGGGGGTCGAAATCGTCCCTGAACATGGAGATTGGACACCCCCACGAGGGAAAGGATGATTTAGGAGGCAGGAGGGTCATCATGGGAACAAAATTTCCCATGGAGTTGGGGATCAGAGTGGGATTAGGAAAAGAAGATTCCCAATGCGGGCAGAGCCCTGTGCTTAGTAATAAATATGAGGGAAGTATGGCATCACCAGAAACAAAATTTCCATTGAGCAAGGGGCTTGAAATGGGATTAGAAAGACAGAATATTTCTAGGACTCCCATGCAGAGGGGTAGTTTAGGAGTTGACAGTGTCTCAGCCTCACAGGGAACAAAATTTTCTCTGTTGCCAGAAAGAATGGGGTTAGAAAATGAGAGTCTTCTTGCAGGATGTACCCATGAACACAGAATACAGCCTCCTCTGGGCAGGGTGTGTGGAAGTCCACAGGCTATAGGGAGCAAGAGAGCTCCTTTGGCTAGTGGCCCTGAAGGGGTAGAGGAATTAGTGGGAAAGCCTGCCTTGGGTACGGAACCAAGACAAGAAGTGCAAAAAGAGTCCACCTGTGTTGTGATAAAACCCAGCACAGAGATTAAGCCTCCTGTGGAGGTAGACATTGGACTACCCCAAGCAGAGGAGCTAGATGAGACCAAGAATTCAGAGCCCCAAATGGGCTTGGTGATAGAACCTCCCCAATGCCAGTTTGCCCAACAACCTGAAGAGAGAATGGAGGCTGAAAACTTTGAACCAGGAGTGGAACCTCCAGATCGCATCAGACCCATATACTCTGGGAAATTTTTTGATCGGACACCTTGTTGGCCAAGTGTAAGTTTTTTTTTTTTTTTTTCTACCACTTTCCCTGGGAGCTAAACTATGTATAACCATGTCTTTATTGAGATGATAAAGTGATGAAACTTGTTTTGGTTTGCAGAGACAAATCACAAAGATTTCATGAGATTCCTATATTTCTTGCTCCACTAGACTCTGCAGATGTTACTTAGATTTCTGATTCTCTGCTTCCCTTCTTAGATGTCAGCTTTGTTTTCTGTGCACACCAGTGGTTTGTTCTGATTTCTTTCTCTTTTCTCCTTTATTCTTCATTTCATTTTCCTCAAGCCTCTCGCATATTGAGATACATGAAGGTACATGCTATGCCCTAATATTCATACTATGACTAGAAAAAGAAAAGTGTTTCTTTTCCATTCATTGCTTAGTCTGTGAGTTATGCATTCTTTCAGCAAAGACTTGTGGTAGCCATTGTGCCAAGTACAGGACAAAATAAAATGAAGAGTACATGATGCCTATCTCTAGGTTTTAGGCTCACGGATAATTAAAGGAATGGTATACAGTTTTCTAAATGAATACAAAATATATGATTCTTCCTTCATATAAGTACACTCTGAATACAGAACTCAGTGTAAAGATTGTGCAATTCTGTTTAGAGGAGATGGGAAAGGCTTAATAGGAAAAATAGTAATTGAGCTAACATCGAAAGGTTTTAGTATTTGTCTGAAGAAAGAATGAGGTTAGAGCATTTTGGTCATAAAAAGGTCCAGAGCACAACCAAAGCTTCCTATGTTTGAGAGGCATAACAGTTCTATTCGGCCAGCAGGGTGTTGAGAGATGAAGATGAAGAAGAAATAAGTAGAAGACATCTGAAGGCCCTGAAGGTAAGGATTAAACATACGGATACAGCATCAGTGGTTGATCTTAATGAGGGTAGAAAGAAACAAAATTTGCCTTTTAGAAGGATGATTCTGATATCAGTACTTATGATGGACTGGAAGGGGGAGACACTGAGTGGTAAGTAAGAAGTTAGAAGGACATTGCAAAGCTCTGATGGACTGGAATTAATGTAGAGTTACAAAGAATAGAAAGGAGACCGAACTTTTGAGAGGTTTTTAGATGATACTTTAAAAAACAGCCACTCAGTTGTGGATCTACGTGGTAAGGGAAGTTGATGGATGACTCAGCAGTGTCTGTGTTGATAATGATCTCTTTGAGTTTGGTGGCAAATGAATATCCAGTGTTGGCTATCTTCAGTATGAGATACCAGGTCAAGAAGCCAGGGAAACAGTTGGTAATATGAGATAATTGATGCCTCATGGGTGTGAATGAGAGAAGAGAATCAAGACAAGAATCTTGGGAAATATTGACATGAGATGGTCAGTGAAGAAGATATTAATAAGGAGAGTTATTGAGGGCAAGGACTATATCTTGTTTATTGTTTACCTTCATGACATATCACAATACCTGGCTTATGGTGGTCATTCAATAAATACATGTTTGATAAATAGAAGGAAGCCTGGATGATTAAATGGGAGAAAAACCAGTCAGCAAAGAAAAAAGTAAGTCTGAGATAGTGTTATTGAGGAACATAAGAAAGTGTCATTAAGGTAGAATGAGAATAAAAGATTCCACACACTGAAATTTGAAAATAAAACTCAGCTGAAGACAGTGCTTCCACAAAATTTTGTCTGGGTTTGAAGACTTTTCCCCTTCAGACTCAGAATGTTTTTTTTTTTCTTTGTCTCACATTGCTTTCTGGTTTCCTCTTTGGATTTTCTCAGCCACTTTACTTGACCACACCTGTTCCCATTTCTGGATTGGTTCTGCAGTTTATAGCTTCTGATCTGATCTGATCTGATCTGATCTCGTACGCATGCAGACACCAGCTTCCAGTTTCCAGCCTAGGCAATTCTAAAACCTTTACTTCCTCCCACTTCTCATACCTTCCTTTCTAAATGTGATAGGTCAAGGAAGAAAGTGTCAAGGAGAGAGTGACCAGCAGTGTTAAAACCGTCTCTGATAGGCTTGGTGCAATAAATTTTAAAAATAATAATACTTTGCTTGGCATTGTTTTAATTTACGTTTCTTTGACTTATAATTAGATTGGAAATTGCTCCATGTATTTGTTTTTATTGTTTTTGTTGTCCTTGTGTGTGGTCACCTTGCTGGACTCTTATCAGTCATAATTGTTTATCATTATTTCTTTGTTTTTTAAATGACTATTTCCTTGCGTATGGATATTTTAGGTAGATAATCATAGTGACACTTTTGTCTTTTTCTCTTTGATATGTATAACTTTCATCTATCTCTATTTCCTGCCTCATTGTATTAGCCATGATAAAGAAAAATGGCCCAGCACAGTGGCTTATGCCTGTAATCTCAGCACTTTGGGAGGCTGAGGCAGGCGGATCACGAAGTCAGGAGTTCAAGACCAGCCTGACCAATATGGTGAAACCTCATGTCTACTAAAAATACAAAATTTAGCTGGGTGTGATGGCACACACCTATAGTCCCTGTTGCTTGGGAGGCTGAGGAAGGAGAATCACTTGAGCCCGGGAGGCAGAGGTTGCAGTGAGTCAAGATTGTGTTACTGCACTCTAGCCTGGGTGACAGAGTGCAACTCCATCTCAAAGAAGAAAACAAAACAAAACAAAACAAAAAACAATATTAAAAACAAGGCTTGCCCCTCTGAAATCTCAGCACCTTGGGAGGCCAAGGCGGGAGGATCACCTGAGGTCAGGAGTTTGAGACCAGCATGGCCAACATAGTGAAACTCTGTCTCTACTAAAAAATACAAAAATTAGCTGGGCATGGTGGCGGGTGTCTGTAATCCCAGCTACTTGGGAGGCTGAGGCAGGAGAATCACTTGAGCCTAGGAGGGGAAGGTTGCAGTGAACCAGGATTGTACCACTGGCCTGGGCAACAGAGCGAGACTCTGTCTCAAACAAACAAACAAAGAAAACAACAACAACAAGGTCTCTTCTGATTTTAATGGGAATGATTCTAATGTTTCACTATTATGTATGATTTTGTGGGAGATTTTTGATATTTAACAATGCTTGTATCCATTTCCAATTTGCTAAGAAAGTTTAAAAATCAGGACTGTGAAAACAATCTGTGAAAATCTTTCCCCACATTTGTTGAAATATGTATATTTTTCTGAATTAAAATAGTTCATTTTCTAAGGGTAAACCTTCTTCATATTCTTGGCCTAAGCCCTACTTGTTGTCATATATTATGTTGTCATACATCCCCGGATTTGACTTGCCAGTGTTTCACTAGGATTTTTGTAGCTGTGTTTCTCTGTAAATTTCGACAGCAGTTTTTCTTTTTGTGGTATCTTTTTCTGAGTTAGGTATTAGGATAATGCTAGTGTATTAAAAGAATTGAGAAGCTTTCCATCTTTCCAATTGTCTTTATGCTTTCTTTATATGTTATTTATAATATTAGCTACTATATTATTTACTATACATATATAGTATATACTATATATACACTATAGCATTTATATATACTACAGTATTTATTTATAGTATTATCTACTTCTTGCAAGCTTGGTTAAACTTAAACAGCTGAAAAGGGAAGGGAAGGCAACATCCTGATCAGGGGATGGGATGGTAAAGTATTTGATGTCCCTGAGTCTCACAGTAGGAAGACAGTACATTTGGGTGAAGTTGAAACCCAGTGTCAAGCATGGCTGTGAGGAGAGTTTAGACAAAAATTCCTATTGTGAATAGTCTGCAAGATCAATCCTTGAGGATAATCATCTTGCATCAGGGTGTATTCAGGGAACTGGAAGAGCTTATTTTATTTTATTTTTTTATTTGTTATTATTTTTTTGAGACTAAGTCTCTTTCACCAAACTGGAGTGCAGTGGTGCAATCTCAGCTCACTGCAACTTCTGCCTCCTGGGTTCAAGTGATTCTCCTGCCTCAGCCTCCCCAGTAGTGGGGACTCATGATCCGCCCACATCAGCCTCCTGAAGTGCTGGGATTACAGGCATGAGCCACCATGCCTGGTCCAGATCTTTATTTCTTAATACTATTCTCTATGAAAATAAATTAAGCTCCTTGGAGAAATGGCTGACTCTAGAACTTGCACAGGCATGTACAATATGAACATGGAACATCTTTGTGAGCCAAAGAATCATGCAAATATGAAACAAACTTGAAGAAACAAGTTTGATGAGGCCTCCCCTAGCCCAAACTGGTATACACTGAATTTTAAATAAAATTACCATTGAATAAAATAGAAATCCATGAATACATAGGGATGAAAATACATAAATGTGTGAATAAATAGTGAGAAAAGGCCAGATGTGGTGGCTCATGCCTGTAATCCCAGCACTTTGGGAGGTTAAGGTGGGCAGATAACGAGCTCAGGAGTTCGAGACCAGCCTGGCCAACAAAGTGAAACCCCATCTCTACTAAAAATACAAAAATCAGCTGGGCATGATGGCATGCACTGGTAGTCCCAGCTACTTGGGAGGCTGAGGCAGGAGAATCGCTTGAACCTGGGAGGTGGAGGTTATGGTGAGCTGAAATCATGCCACTGAACTCCAGCCTGGGCAACAGAGTGAGACTCTGTCTTAAAAAAAAAAAAAAAAAAAGTGAAAAAAGAAAACTTCCTTGCAGTACAATGCAATTAATAAATGTAGAAAGAATGCTAGAATTAGAAAGTCTTTGTTTGGCAACCATCATAGTAAAAATGATTTAGGAGGCCGGGCGCGGTGGCTCAAGCCTGTAATCCCAGCACTTTGGGAGGCCGAGGCGGGTGGATCACGAGGTCAAGAGATCGAGACCATCCTGGTCAACATGGTGAAACCCCGTCTCTACTAAAAATACAAAAAACTAGCTGGGCGTGGTGGCGCATGCCTGTAATCCCAGCTACTCAGGAGGCTGAGGCAGGAGAATTGCCTGAGCCCAGGAGGCGGAGGTTGCGGTGAGCCGAGATCGCGCCATTGCACTCCAGCCTGGGTAACAAGAGCGAAACTCCGTCTCAAAAAAAAAAAAAAAAAAAAAAAAAAAAAAAAAAAAAAAATGATTTAGGAAAGAATCATTTGTTATTTTTTTGTTTCTCTCTCTGTCTCTCTCTGTCTCTCTCTCTCTGTCTCTC
Organism: Saimiri boliviensis; assembly: GCF_048565385.1. Classification (NCBI taxonomy): domain Eukaryota; kingdom Metazoa; phylum Chordata; class Mammalia; order Primates; family Cebidae; genus Saimiri; species Saimiri boliviensis. The sequence goes on along the minus strand of NC_133457.1, from coordinate 35,747,518 downwards.
TCTCTCTGTCTCTCTCTCTCTTTTTTAAGAGATAAGTGTCTTACTTTGTTGTCCAGGCTGGTCTTGAACACTGGCCTCCAGCAGTCCTCCTGCCTCAGCCTCCCAAAGTGCTGGGATGATAGGCATGCGCCACCATGCCCAGCTCATCAGTACATGTTAAAACAGTAGGTGAAAAGTAGAAATTTTATTTAAATTATCATAGTTAAATTCTAAAAAGTTATTTATTTTCTGGTTGTCTTTTAAAATTTCTAATCTTGTTTTATGAATACAACATCTTGTATCTCTCAGGTAATCTCTTTTGTTTGTTTACAGTTTCCTGTTCCCTCTATGTTTGTGTGTTTCTTATTAGCTTATTTTGCCCCTTCCTTTCAAATTGGAGTCTAAAAATTCATATTAAAACATTAGGCAGGCTGGGCATGGTGGCTCACACCTGTAATCCCACCACTTTGGAAGGTCAAAAGTGGGCAGATCACTTCAGCTCAGAAGTTTGAGACCAGCCTGGGCTACGTGGCAAAAACTCGTCTCTCAGAAAAAAACAAAACAAAACAAAACAAAGTTAGCTTGGCATGGTGGTCCATGCTTGTAGTCCTAGTTATTATGGAGGCTGAGGTGGGAGGATGGTGGAGGTTGCTGTGAGCTGAGGTTGAAAGGCAGAGGTTGCAGTGAGCTGAGATCTGCACCACTGCACTCCAGCCTAGACGACAGTCAGACCCTGTCTCAAAAACAAAACAAAAGAAAAAAATAAAACATTAGATACTACAAAGAAAATTAGTAGCTGTGTGTATGTTGCATGGCTTGTTTACCCTGGGACTTTGTTATAGGGTGATCAAGTTAAGAGGCAGCCTTTATTTTGGGAAACTCCCCAGTATTAACTTTTTTCCCCTAGGTTATTCACATTTTCCAGAGACTAGTGATAATGGTAATAATAATTGAAACTTACTCTGCATGTAGCATGTGTGGACACTGCTCTAAGCATTTTATATGTATTAACTCATTTAATCCTCAAATGATCTCTATGAGGTTATCACCGTCTCCATTGTGAGAAAATTGAGGCTGAGTAACAGGGTGACACAGCTTATTTATTGGCAGATATTTGAACCCAAGCAGGCTGGTTTTCAAATCTCTATGTTCATGATGCCCTACTTCCTTTCCTATGCCCTGCCTGCAGGCTAGAGGGCTGGTTTGACTTTTAGCTGCTGGCTTTCCAGGGGCCCAGTAGGAGAGAAAGCTAGAGGAAATGCATTACAGAGAATATACTTTTACTTATTAATGCTCTTATTAATGCCCTGCTGCCTTACCCTGGGCTTGATGTCTTTGGCTACAAAACTCCTTTGTGAAAACAAATACACAGTTTGGCAAGAGGAGTTGAGAGCTTGTGTGGAAAGGTAGGAAGACAAGGATAACGTAGGATGAAGAAGAACAGGATCCAATTGCCCTGAATACAAACTTTCAACCAATCTATCTATTTTCAGATCCAAGCTTTACCACAACTTCTTCAAAGTGTTGAACTCTTTCTGTATCTGTTGATTCTCAACTGCCTTCAGCTCAAAATAATCCTTATGCAAAAGTGGCATATTTTGGGGTGGCATATTCTGATCCCCTTTATAATATTTTTTTCTTTTTTGAGATGGAGTTTTGCTCGTTGCCCAAGCTGTAGTGCAATGGCATGATCTTGGCTCACTGCAATCTCTATCTCCTGGGTTCAAGCAATTCTCTTGCCTCAGCCTCCTGAGTAGGTGGGATTACAGGCATGTGACACCATGCCTGCCTAGTTTTTGTATTTTTAGTAGAGACAGGGTTTCGCCATGTTGATCAGGCTGGTCTCAAACTCTTGACCTCAAATAATCCACTCGCCTTGGCCTCCCAAAGTGTTGGGATTACAGGCGTGAGCCACCATGCCTGGCGGCCCTCATATTTTAAAAAACAACTTGAGTTTTTATCCTAAGTATAGCTAGAGAGACAATATTCCCTGGTATCAGTGAGATTTCTTGTAACTTCCAAGTGAATTAAAAAAAAAAAAATCTCACTATATCTTTTCTCCATCTTCTCAGCCTTGCTTTTGCCCAGGTTAGGACACAGTTCCTTTCTTTTTTTACACAAAGTTCTCACATAATGTAATTGGGAGGGTAGAATTTACAGAAGGTACGGTGTTAAGACTGGGCTGCTTCTCCCTGTCTTATTTCCCACCTTGGTCCCCTCAAGCCTCTCTCCCTGTTGCTAGACCTTGGACTCCCCCGACCTTCTCAATTTATTTGTCATCTCCTTGCTTTTGGCTTCTTAGCGAATCTAATCAGAAGTTATTTTGCTCCTCCCTATCAAACTGAAGTCTAATAATTCATATTTTTTAGACACTACAAAGATCGTATTTTCTCCCATTTTTTTTTTTTTTAGCAAAGGAATTCAGCTTTCTGCCTGGCTGTATTGGTAGGCTTCCTCTTTTATACCTAGAGATGTCAGCAAGATAGTTTCTTAAACCCTAATTGCTCTGTCACGGAAAGGAATACCACACTCAACACTGAACATAATAGCAAGCTTTCACCTACCCATAGGTATTCATTCATATGTTCATCCATTCATTCCTCCATTTATCTAATCTATCCACTCCTTGCCAACCCACATCTACTCATTCACCCATCCACTCCACTCAATTCTCAATTTCTCTGCTTTTGTCTGTTTGTTCTCTCTCTTTATTTCTCTCTCTCTCCTCTTTCCAGAGACCTAGAACACTGTGGGAAGTTAGTTTCTTTCTCTTAGTTTTTAATTTCATTTATTTATTTATTTTCAGAGACAAGGTCTTGCTCCATTGCCCAGGATGGAGTACAGTGATGTGATCATAGCTCACTGTAGCCTTGAACTCTTGGCCTTGAGAAACCCTCCCTTCTGGGCCTCCCAAATATCATATTTCTATTTCACTGTTATATAGGACAATGAATAATTAATCTATGATCTATGAGAAGATTGTTCTGAAAGTTGAATTCCTCAACATGTCACAGAAGTCCTGTAACTGGCTGAATCACTAATGTTAGTGCTGTAAAAATATATGCTTACAATTTTATAAATGTTTATAATATATACATAGCATTTAATGTTTGTTGTGTATGAAGCTTGCTTTAGATTTACTATTTGTTCTTCCTTTTGTTATGTTAGTCACAAGTAACTTTGTAGGATCAGATGCATAGGACAAGTTTGAAATAAATTTCATTCTTCAAAATGCTCCCCTTCTACCCTGACAATGATCAACAATTTTTTCCCCCCAAAGGCAGGGAAAGTTATTCCAGTTGGTTACAGAGTTGCAACCTGCTTGACTGAAAAACTTCCCAGGGTAAGCACTTTCAAATATGCCTTTATGTTTCTATTTTTACCTTGAATGTGAACATTAAGAAATAGACAACTCAAAGTTCCTTACGAAAGTGGTATAAATTTAATGTGGCCAATTTGGATTTTTTACTGTATTTTGAGATCTATTGATTTTGTCCAAGAAAGTGAAAATCCCAGGCTTACAATTTGTAGCTCTACAGGGATTCAATTACAGAGGATTCAATTTATTTCAGTAAGAATAACGGTATGCTTTCTAACCTGGATACTTCCTAGTTGTTTTCTAAATACGACATATAAAATATGTTGTTTAAGGCACGTGTTCTCAGGATCTGTGTCATGGGAAAAAATGTTGTTTACTTTCACTAATAAATATATTTTAGGGGGATTGTCATTATTTGGGGCTGTAGTTCCAAATGTACTTACTACATATACACACTTAAGATTGTTGGTTGATTGGTGTAGATCAGTTGTGCTAATATTTTTAGAAACTGTACTTAATACTATTTCCTTGCCTTCCTCTTTGTAGCTAATTACTCCACCTGAGGCAAAAAAGTATTTCAACTTCAGATATCCACCTGCTGGAGTAGAAAGAGTATTTTACGGAAGAGCAAATGATCCCCAAATTGCACCGTATTTGACACATGGAATTAGATCTAAAATTTCAATACCGGTAATTTATTTTCTCTTTTTATTTGTATATTAATTAACCAAGGTGAAAATGCACAAATAAGGTATTAGTGAAAGTCGTTAGTTCCAATCTCCTTTTCACCCGTAATTTTACTAGCCCTTTCTCAATCTGTCTTCCAAAAGCATTTATCTTGAGCAGTAAAAAAATTCAAGCAGCAGGAGCCAAGATAGTATGAAAAAATTAATAGTTTAAGCCACAAACTATTCTCCTCTCAAATGATAAAAGCCTAGTTGCATTCCATTTTTTCACGACAAAGAGAAATGCTGTCAGGTTTTGTTAGACAATAAGAAAAACTTTCTTGGTGGGGCATGGTGGCTCATGCCTATAATCCCAGCACTTTGAGAGGCTGAGACAAGAGGATCACCCAAGGTCAGGAGTTTGAGACCAGCCTGGCCAACATGGCAAAACCCCTTGTCTACTAAAAATAAATAAATTAATTAAATAGCCAGGGCATAGTGGTGGGTGCCTGTAATCCCAGCTACTGGGGAGGCTGAATTGGCTGAATCAATTGCTTGAACCTGGGAGGTGGAGATCTTGCCACTGCAATCTAGCCTAGGCAATAGAGCGAGACTCCATCTCAAAAAAAAAAAAAAAAAAAAAAAAGGCTGTCTTGGTGACTTGGCTAGAGGCACTATAGAGTATTATATGGACATTGAGTGGAGGTGGAGTCAAAATGTTTGTTATTGCTGTTTATTGAGTGGACAGTCTAGATTCAGAAGACCTGATCTCTATATCTGAAGAGAACTTCTGGAAGTCGCATGGTTCTTGTGCTTTATATTTGAATCGAGTAACCTGGAAGTTCTCATTCTAAACCCTTTAGTGCCATTGAAACTTTTAACTCATTAGAAAGTTCTTGCCGGGCGCGGTGGCTCAAGCCTGTAATCCCAGCACTTTGGGAGGCCGAGGCGGGTGGATCACGAGGTCAAGAGATCGAGACCATCCTGGTCAACCTGGTGAAACCCCGTCTCTACTAAAGATACAAAAAATTAGCTGGGCATGGTGGCACGTGCCTGTAATCCCAGCTACTCGGGAGGCTGAGGCAGGAGAATTGCCTGAACCCAGGAGGTGGAGGTTGCGGTGAGCCGAGATCGCGCCATTGCACTCCAGCCTGGGTAACAAGAGCGAAACTCCGTCTCAAAAAAAAAAAAAAAAAAAAAAAAGAAAGTTCTTGTGTAGCCATGTTTAAACTTTGTATCCAATTCCGACAGTTCATTTGAAGGTGTGTATAGTCTCTTCTCCCCAGGTATTGATTAAGATTTCCATTTTCGGATTTATACTTTTTTTGTTGATATATTTGTGCATTGTATGATTTCTTTAGGCAAACACATTGATAAACCCACAGCCTATTACCACATTTCAACAGAAAATTAAAGATAAAAAAGAATCTATATATCTTAGCAATCGACGAGCACCATTAGGAAAATCTCACGACCAAGCACCAGGATTACCTAAAGGAATGGATACAATGAATACGACATTTGGGACAGCAGTCATCAGAGGTAGTAAAACTAAATAAATAAATAAATAAGAAGTGGGAAGGGGGTGGTAAAATGTCTCTTTGGAAAATTGGATTAAATATCCCATTGGTATAGTATTTAGTGATAGTGTAAATAATGATGCGAGAAGGAAAGATGGGTTAGTAGCAAGAAAGTTACTCTCAGAGACCAAATTCTTGAAGTGTTTGTATGCAGAGGCAGGAAAAATTCAGGCACTGGAGTACAATACAGATGTGGTGAGCAGAGTAGGCATGGTGTAAAGACAGGAAAGAACTCAACAAAATTGGCACTGGGACTGGCTAAAGGACTGCAATCCCTTTGCTCTGGACATCTATTTGTGTGTTTTATTTCCACCAGTGCTTCACATGTGTTCATGACTCTGAACTCTTTACAAAACAGAGTTCATGGCACAGGTAAGTTTGGGAAATGCTATATACTGCACTCCATTCATGCATATCCATGAGGTATACCTGCATGTTAACCAAACACAGGGCAGAGTGCATAGTTGACTTCCACTCTGATTTTGAGGGAGTAGAGTAACATCTTTCAACAAATAACATATTGGAATTGGTCACAGGCCATTCTTCCTTCTGAAGGCCCAGCTTCCTGCCATGTTGTTGCATGCCTTTCTTTCTCAGATTTCTCTCCTACACTCTTTTTCAGGTTATCCCCTCCCTCTAGGAGTCTTACCATAGGAGGTCTCAAATTCCATCTTTCTTTATTTTATTTTATTTTTTTAGACGGAGTTTCGCTCTTGTTACCCAGGCTGGAGTGCAATGGCGCGATCTCAGCTCACCGCAACCTCCGCCTCCTTGGTTCAGGCAATTCTCCTGCCTCAGCCTCCTGAGTAGCTGGGATTACAGGCATGTGCCACCATGCCCAGCTAATTTTTTGTATTTTTTTTTTTTTTTTTAGTAGAGACGGGGTTTCACCATGTTGACCAGGATAGTCTCGATCTCTTGACCTCGTGATCCACCCGCCTCGGCCTCCCAAAGTACTGGGATTACAGGCTTGAGCCACTGAGCCCAGCTCTATCTTTCTTTATTTTGTGGAGAAATTCTCTCTTTGTCTTTCTATACCCAATGAGGCTCTCTTCCAGAACCTTACCTTTGTTCACTGAAAAGCTCATTAGATTATTTTCCTTAAGAGTGACATCTACTCTGAAGATAAATTATAGTTTGGAAGGTAAAATCTGGAGTTGTACCTTATTCCATCAGATCTAAAGTTTGTTAAAATTTGACACATGAAAAATGTATTTTAGAGCAGATAAAATAGCCTTTTCATGTTTCATATATATATTTGTATTTATATAGAGACTGGGGTCTCACCATGTTTTCAGGCTGGCCTCAAACTCCTGGACTCAGTGATTCTCACACCTTGACCTTCCAAACTGCTGGGATGACAGATGTGAGCCACTATTCCCTGCCTATTCTTTTTGATAGGTTTAATCCAATATATGTGAAATGTTAGACATGACATTGTAGCAGTCATATCATAACTGCTACCTAGGAATAGTTTATTTAATATGGAAAGTATTCTGTAAGTGTGCCTTATTTAAATATATAAAAGGAACAATGTTTTAAAAACACATGTATATGTGTATTATTAAGTGTAATTGTTCATATATCAAAAAGAAGTTCTGCTTTACAGGATTATTTTGAATGGAATCATCTTCTGTGTTCTTGACTATCAGTTTATATACCTCAATTCTTGGCAGAAAGGCCAAAAGAAGGGAAATTTCTTAATCTATGTTGTTAGGTCAAAAGGGAAGAGTGAAATTGTAAATGGGGTTACATTTACAAATTATCTAAAACAGTAAAAACAAAATTATTCACTGTACATAAAACTGGGTACCACTAGTCATGGGAATGCAGCTGTTCAACCAACCAACATCTTTTCTAGGTTTAGGACCAATAGAAGAATTCCTTCCTGGTTCTAGTGATTTCCCGGGTACCTCTGGCTACATTGAGGATACAAATTCATAGTTATTTATTTATTTTGAGATGGAGTCCCACTCTGTTGCCAGGCTGGAGTGCAGTGTAGTGATCTCAGTTCCCTGCAACCTCTGCCTCCCAGGTTCAAGCGATTCTCCTGCCTCAGTCCCCTGAGTACGTGATATTACAGGCGTGTGCCATCACGTCTGTCTAATTTTTGTATTTTTAGTAGAGACAGGGTTTCACTATGTTGCTCAGGCTGGTCTCGAACTCCTGACCTCGGATGATCCACCCACCTTGACCTCCCAAAGTGCTGAGATTACAGGCCTGAGCCACCGCGCCTGGCCTGGAAATACAGATTCAGATCAAAACAGACAGAAGATGTTTGCTTCCATTTACAGCTGCGAAAATATAAACCATGGCTACCCCACAGGGCATGAGGGGTCCTAAATTGTGATTCTGAATTTGTTTAGATCATCTTGAGAAGTCTGCAGCAAACTAAAATAAAAATTATACTGGGGCCGGGCGTGGTGGCTCAAGCCTGTAATCCCAGCACTTTGGGAGGCCGAGGTGGGTGGATCACGAGGTCAAGAGATTGAGACCATCCTGGTCAACATGGTGAAACCCCGTCCCTACTAAAAATACAAAAAATTAGCTGGGCATGGTGGCGCGTGCCTGTAATCCCAGCTACTCAGGAGGCTGAGGCAGGAGAATTGCCTGAACCCAGGAGGCGGAGACTGCAGTGAGCCGAGATCGTGCCATTGCACTCCAGCCTGGGTAAAAAGAGCAAAAGAGCGAAACTCCGTCTCAGAAAAAAAAAAAAGAAAAAAGAAAAAAATTATACTGGAACATGAATGACTTACCACAACTAAACAGTTAACTGATAATAGAGTTTTTTTTTTTTTTTTTTTTTTTTTTTTCAGACAGTCTCACTCTGTTGCCCAGGCTGGAGTGCAGTGGCACAATCTCGGCTCACTGCAACCTCCGCTTCCCGGGTTCAAGCAATTCGCCTGCCTCAGCCTCCCAAGTAGAGTAGCTTGGACCACAGGCACGCACCACCACACTTGGCTAATTCTTGTATTTTTAGTAGAGATGGGGTTTCACCATTTTGGCCAGGCTGGAAGGCTGGAATTTTTTTTTAGCAGAGATGGGGTTTCGTCATGTTGGCCAGGCTGGTCTTGAACTCCTGACTTCAGGTGATCCATCCTCTTTGGCTTCCCAAAGTGCTGGGATTACATGTGTGAGCCACTGGGCCCAGCCAACTGGTAACAGAGTTTTAATATTCTTCAGACTTCTAGAGGGTGAGCCAGGTCAAGTGGGCTTCCCTTTCTTGATAAATCGTTTATGTTGGCTTTGTGATCTCTCAGGATGTCTCTGTAGCCTTGCATCCAGCATACCTAATCTCTCATTTGTTCCTGTCAACATAAGTTGACTATATAATACATTTAAAAATACCTTGAAACTGATTTTATTAATTCTTCCTTCAGAATACTCTGCTAAAGATGTGGTGAATCCACCAAAATCCTATGAAGAAGTATTTAAAGAAGGAAATGAAGGACATGATTTGTATGTTGTTTCTCACAATGATTATTATGCAGGTAAGTGTCTTCCAGTGCCAAATGGGCCTGAAGATACAGGACTCTCAGATTTGTGAAGAGGAATAAAGGAGATAATGTACATCAAGCTAAATGCCTGGCATATAATAGGTGATTAATACAATATTATTCATAAGGTCATAAACAATGGTAGCTGGGAAAACATGTACTGCATATACTTACGGTTTTAAAAAAAATTTTATTTAAATTTTTTTTTAGACAGGGGTCTCTCTGTTGCCCAGGCTGAAGTGCAGTGGTGTGATCATGGCTCATTGCAGCCTCCACCTCCTAGGCTCAAGAGATCCTTCCATCTTAACCTCCTGAACAGCTGGGACTGCAGGTGTGCACTACCATGCCTGGCTAATTTTTTTGAGTTTTTTAAGTGTATTTTTAAATTTTTTAAAATTATTTTTATTTATTTATTTTATTAAGATGGGGTTTCACCACGATGGTCAGGCTGGTCTTTAACTCCTAACCTCAGGTGATCCACCCACCTCGGCCTCCCAAAGTGCTACGATTACAGGCGTGAGCCACCGCACCTGGCCTTTAATTTTTTGAGTTTTTAAATAGAGATGAAGTCTTCGTATGTTGTCCAGGCTGATCTCAAACTCCTGAGCTCAAGCGATGCTTCCATCTTGACCTCCCAAAGTGCTGGGATTACAGGCATGTACCACTGCACTGCACTTGACTCAAAAGACTTATTCTAAATGCTTAATTTTATATAAAGAATATTGGGTGATGGTCAAGTTCACACATTTTTTAAATTAGATCAGGTTCAAATCCTAGCTTATCCATTTACCATCTTTTTTTTTTTTTCTTTTTCTATTTACTGTCTTTTAAAACTTGGGCAATTTACTTATTTGATCATTACACATTCTTATCTCTTAAATGGATATAGTAATTTTGTGAGGATTGAGTAGATGCCAGATGCTTAACATAGCACTGGAACATAGTTAAGGGCTCATAATTATTAGATATGATTAGTATTATTTAGTGATCCTGACTTAAAGTTTCATGTCTAGTAGCATATTGCTAGAATTATTCCATAGCACAACTAAAAAGGCATTAGATTTTTATAGTGCTATAAATAAAACTCAATTGCCAGTATGTTGATGCTAAGTAAAGTCTTGATACAATAAAAGATTGAAAAGTAGACTCTGATACATGTCCTGAGAAAGCCTATGGATTGTGCATCCTTCATAAACTCAATCTTCATTAGCTAGAAGAGCTGCCGTTCACTGCAGCACAGCACCCACTCTTTCTTGCTCCTTATTTCTTTACTTTTTTTCCTCCACTGCTGTCTAACACTAGACTCTCTATGCTCTTCCTCCCAAATTTTTGTTTATAGCCTCCCATCCCCATTGCTTCACTCTCTGGAGTCTGCCATTCGCTTTCTTTTATAGCTGATGTGTGTCATTTGCCTCACTCCCCTTCCTTCTCCCCTCCTCTCCTCTCCCCTCCCCTCCCTATCCCTCCCCTCCCCTTCTTCTCCCTTACCCTCCGCTTCTCCTCCCCTCCCCCCTCTCCTCCCCTCCCCTCCCCTTCTCCTCCCCTCTCCCTCCCATCTCCATTCCTCTCCTTTCCTTTCCTTTCTTCTTTTTTGTCAGCAATAAGGAAGTATTTGCTGGTTCTTTACATTCCCTAACATGTTTCCAGATTGTCTAAGATTGTCTCTGCTCTCACACTGCCCGTTGCTATCTGCACAGATGCCATATTCCTTCTTATAGTCTTGACTTCTCTCCATAGCTTTACCTCTCTACTTCCCTAGCCAATTCCTTTCTTTTGTTTCTTTCTTTCTTTCATCTTTCTCTGTCTTGTGAAAATATTTATTCACATTTGAAAAAGTTTCATGTTTATTGCACCGTCTAATCCAATGCTCTTTAATTATTTTTAAGAGAACTTTGGTCCGGGCACAGTGGCTCACTCTTATAATCCCAGCACTTTGGGAGGCCGGGGCAGGTGGATTGCTTGAGCCCAGGAGTTCGAGGACCAGCCTGGGCAACATAGTGAGAACCTGTATCTATAAAAAATAAATTAAAACATTATCCAGGCATGGCGGCACATGCCTGTAGTTCCCACTACTTGGGAGGCTAAGATGGGAGGATTGCTTGAGCCCAGGAGTTCAAAGTTGCAGTGAACCACGATTGCGCCACTGCACTCCAGGCCTGGGTAAGAGTGAGACCCTGTCTCAAAATAAAATAAAAAATAGAAAGATTACAGGTGCCATCACACCTGATTAACTTTTGTATTTTTAGTAGAGATAAGGTTTTACCATGTTGGCCAGCCTGATTTCGAACTCCTGGCCTCAAGTGATCCACCTTTCTTGGCCTTCAAAGAGCTGGGATTACAGGCATGAGCTACCATGCCTGGCCTTCACTTGATTCTTTTTAATTATTTCTGTACTTTCTTAAATTTATTGAATTCCTTCTCTGTATTATCTTAATTTTCTTTGAGTTTCCTCAACACAGCTATTTTGAATTCTCTGTCTGAAAGGACATACAGCTCTGTTTTGCTATGATTTGTCCCTGGTGCCTTATTTAGTTTATTTAGTGAGGTCATATTTTCCTGGATGGTGCTGATGCTTGTAGATGTTCCTTGGTGTCTGGCATTGAACAGTTAGATGTTTACTGTAGTCCTGTCTGTGCTTATTTGTACCCATTCATCTTGGAAAAGCTTTCCAGATATTTGAAAGGACTTGGGTATTGTGATCTATGCTGTATCTGCTTTAGGGGGCACCCCAAGCCCAGTAACACTGTGGTTTTTGCAAACTTGTAGAGGTACTGCCTTGACGGACTTGGACAAGATCCAGGAGAATTTCCTGGGTTACCAGGCAGAGCCTCATGTTCTCTTCCCTTACATTCTCCCAAACATACAGTCTTTCTGTCTGTTCTGAGCCACCTAAAATTGGGAGTTGAATGACACAAGTACCCCTGTGGCCACCACAGCTGACTCTATTGGCTCAGACTTGAAGCTAGTGTGGCATTAGGTCTCACTAAAATCTTGCTGTACTTACCCTCTGGCTGCAGCCTATGTTCACTCAAGGTCCTGGGACTCTACAATTAACAGGAGGCAAAGCCAGCCAGAGCTGTGTCCTTCCCTTCAGGGTGGTGAGGTCCCCCAGGCCCTGGGAGGTCCAGAAGTACCATCTTGGAGTCAGGGACTAGAGTCAAAAACCTTGGAAGTCTACCTGGTATTCTACTATATTGCAGCTGAGCTGGCACTCAAACCACAAGACACAGTTTTTCCCACTCTCCTTCCCCTTCCCAAAGGCAGAGGAGCCTCACTGGGTGGCCACCGCTACCCCAGGCCATGAGGAATACTGCCAAACTACTACCAATGTTCTCTTAAGGCCCAAGGTCTCTTAAGTCAGCTTGTGGTTAATGGCCTGGAACTTACCTTTCCGGGAAGTGGGTTCCCCTCTCGCCCAGAGCAGGTCCAGAAATGCTATTCAAGAGCCAAGTCCCGGAATCAGGTATCTTAAGAGCTTGCTTGGTGCTCCATAACCTTGTGGCCATGCTGATACCTAAGGTGTAAGAGAAAGTCCTCTTACTTTTCCCTCTGTTTTTCTCAAGCAGAAGGAGTTTTGATCCATAGCTACCACAGCTGGTAAGGTGCTGAGTCTCATCGGAAGCCAGGAAGTCTTGGAGGCTCGCCCAATGCCCTTGATATACTACCTGGGTATTGCAACTGGTTATTCAGGGCCCAAGAGCTCTTCAGTTAGTGGGTGATGAATGCTGCCAGGATTGGGTTCTTTCCTTTAAGGTAGTGGGCTCCCTTCTGGCCCAGGATGTGTTTGGAAATGTCATCTGCAAACCAGGTCCTGGAATGGAGGCCTCCTGAGTCCCACTAGTGCCCTGTCTTGCTGTGACTAAGGTGATATCCTAGATGCAAGGGGAAGTTTTCCCTGCTCTTCCCTCTCTTCACCTCAAGCAGAAGGAAGGGGTCCCTTTTGGATTTGTAGCTGAGCTGTGCAGCCTGGGGTTAGGGGAGGGGCAATACCAGTATTCCCTTGGCTGCCCCAGCTGGTATCCCAGTATGACACATATCCCACCCCGACCAACTCCCTCAGTCCACTGTCTCTGGGCCTGGTTCTGCTCTAGCAGTTGCCTAAGAGTTTCAGTCCTCCTAGACTGTCTTTTAAGGTTACTTGGAGACACAGTGCTGTAGCCCTGGGTGGCAAGGTTTGCAGGCACTGAAGTTTGGACTACTGGGATTGGCAATTCCTTTTTTGGTAGGGCTGATTTAAATGCTTCCTCTGTGGACAGGCGTCAGCTGAGTTTGGTTCACTTTTCCTTTCTGCTCTAACAGGACAGCACTGAGTTCAGTACCTCACAACTGCTGTGTTTTCCCTGTCCTTGTGCCAGAAGAAGCTCTCCATACCACTCTGCTGCTGCCAGGGTTGGGGAGGGGTGGTGTCCACAATTCAAAACTATTTTTTCTGTCTCTCTTCAGTGCCTCTCTTTTTCAGTGCTATGAAGTTAAAACCAGGTACTTATGAAGTAAAACCAGGTGTCCACCTGATTTTTGACATGGGCACTCATATCTGTGTAGATAGTTGTCAACTTGGTGTCCTTGCAGGGCAGCTGGGGGCAGGTGTGGGTCTGGTACACGGGACTGGGACATGATCGGTGGAGCTTTCTATTCCGCCATCTTGCTCCACATCCTCTCTCTAAACACTTTTTCTAACCGCCATCCATTGAGCCATTAAGTCATTCAGCATTAAATAAATGGGATAATACTCTCCATGCTTTTAGGGAGCCTGCTCTAAATATTTTAAATTTTTTACTTAAATAATATTTAAAAAGCAATAAATATGTATCTACAACATTTAAAATATACTTAATACTTTAAAGTAACTTAATTTTAATCATTACTAAAGTGATACTTTTATAAAATGAAAGCTATATAGAAATATACAATATACAAAAAAAATTCTCACAATTCTCAATCTCACACAGATAATACTTTTTTTTTTTTTGAGATGGAGTTTCACTCTTTCACCCCAAACTGGAGTGAAGTGGGGCCGTCTCGGCTCACTGCAACCTCTGCCTACCGGGTTCAAGCAATTCTCTTGCCTTAGCCTCCTGAGTAGCTGGGATTACAGGTTCCTGCCACCACACCCAGCTAATTTTTGTATTTGTAATAGAGATGGGGTTTCACCATGTTGGTCAGGCTGGTCTCAAACTCCCGACCTCAGGTGATCCACCTGCCTTGGCCTCCCAAAGTGTTAGGATTACAGGAGTGAGCCACCACACCCTGTTGATGATGCTTTCATAGATGTTTTTCTTTGGATTTTCATAGATATCAGTATATATGTTCTTTTTGTTCCACATCATATGTTTCCTTTTGCTTTTTTTGTCTTATGAAATATTTTGGAATATCTTTTCATGTCAGTATCCACATTATATTTTCACTATTACGAAAATATATTGTCTATATACCTTTGTAAATGTGATTGGCTATTTCCTTAGGTTACATTCCTAGATTTCTGAGAATCTGAAGTTTTTACTCTTAGAGCCAAACTATCAGCTTAAATTACTGCCCAATTTGCCCTTAGACCCAGTATATGAGAATATCTATTTCTCCACACCCTTCCCAATAATGAGCTCCGCCAATCTTCTTTATTTTTGCTTAACTATATATATAATTTCTTGTTACTTCAATATAATTATATTTCCTGTAACAAGACATTTACTGTTTTTATTTACATTATTTGAGTTACTAGCGAGACTGAATATCTTTATTTTAACATTTCTTATCCTCTTGGCTGTTCTCTAGTTTCAGTCCTACTTTCTTATCTCAAAATAGAAAATTAACACCACATCAAGACTTGAAAAAAAAATAGTATTCAATTTTAAATAAAAAAACTTCTCTGTTCGGTTTTCAGCCTTCAATCACCCCTTGAATGTTTCTAATATGATGTAAAAGATTACAATGAAATATGAGGGTCACAATGTTTTGATGATCTCCCCAAATCTCAGTGAGAACAAGTACAAAACACCAAACCTCTCAAATCTTAGCATGGTGGAAAGTGCTGCCAGAGACCTAAATCATTGCCATAGCTCCCTCGGTCTTCAGGATTTCCATAACAATGGTGGACAGCCTGTGTTTTTCGTCATTGATATCTCTTTTTCCCATACAATGTCCTTACTTTCCAAATATTAAAGTTATTTGCCCATTTTAATAATTGAGTTATATATTTTCTATAAATTTTGAATATTAACCCTCTATTGGATACATAGTTTGCAAATTTTTTTTCCCCAACTTATAGGTTACTATTTCATTTTGGTGATGGTTTCCTTTGCTGTGCAGAAGGTTTTTAATTTGATATAGTTTCATTTGTTTATTTTTGCTTTTGTAGTCTGAGCTTTTGTGTGTATCTAAAGACATCATTGCCAAGGCCAGTGTCAATGAATTTTTCCTCTGTGTTTTCTTCTGTGAGTTTTATGGTTTCAGGTCCTATATTTAGTTCTTTTAGTCTATTTTGAGTTAATTTTTGTGTATGGTGTTGCATGTGGAAATTTCGTTTCCCAGGACCCTGTATTGGAGAGACTATCCTTACTCCATTGTTTCTTCTTGCTGCCTTTGTTGAAAATTAGTTGATTGTATATGTTTGGATTTATTTCTGGGTACTCCAAACTGTTCCACTAATCTGTATGTCTTTTTTTTTTTTTTTTTGTGTGTGTGTGTGTGTGTGTGAGATTCAGTTTTGCTCTTGCTGCCCAGGCTGGAGTGCAATGGTGTGATCTTGGCTCACTGCAACCTCCACTTCCTGAGTTCAAGTGTTTCTCCTGCCTCAGCCTCCTGAGTAGCTGGGATTACAGGTGCCAACCACCATGCCCAACTAATTTTTTGTATTTTTAGTAGGGATGGGGTTTCACTATGTTGGCCAGGTGTATGTCTGTTTTTATGCAGTACCATACTGTTCTAATTACTATAGATCTGTAGTAGAATTTAAATCAGGATTTGTGACGCTTCCAACTTTTTTTCTTTTTCCTAATAATTACTTTGGCTATTGATAGTCCTATGTGGTTCTGTATAAATTTTAGGATTTTTTTTTTTAATTTCTGTGCAGAATGCTATTGGAATTTTGATAGGGATCACACTGAATCTGTATTTTGCTTTGGATAGTATGAACATTTTAAGAAAATGAATTATTCCGATCAATGAGCATAGAATGCCTTTTCATTTTATTTGTGTCCTCTTCAATATCTTTTATCATGGTTTTATAGTTTTCAATATACAGGTCTTTTACCTCTTTGGTTAAGTTAATTCCTAAGTATCTTATTTTTTAATGCTATCATAAATTGAATTGTTTTCTTGATTTCTTTTTTGTATAAGTTGTTATTTTTTATAGAAATACCATGGATTTTTATGTGTTGATTTTGTATTTTTTGACTTTACTTCATTTATTGGTTCTTTTGTTTTTTGAGAAAAAGCCTCACTCTGTCGCCCAGGCTGGAGTGCAGTGGTGTGATCTTGACTCACTGCAACCTTGATCTCCTGGGGTCAAGCGATTCTTGTGCTGCAGCCTCCCAAGTAGCTGATTACAGGTGCCTGCAACCATGACCAGCTAAGGTTTGTATTGTTAGAGAAGACAGGGTTTCACCATGTTGGCCAGACTGGTCTCGAACTCCTGGCCTCAAGTGATCCACCAGTCTCGGCCTCCCAATGTGCTGGGATTACAGGCATGAACCACTGTGCCCAGCCAAATTCATTACTTCTAACAGCTTTTTGAATGAGTCTTTGGGAATTTCTACACATAGTTTTTCAAATATTGACACAAAGAATTGTTGTGTATAGCATCCCACCAGTCTCCCAGCTCACGTGGGGGAATGCTTCTGTAGTCTGTAGCTAAATTTGTGCAATTCCCACACTGTTAGAATTTCATTTTTTGTCTCATTCTCATTTTCAGTGTAAATGAGAACATAATGTGTGTCTTTCAAGGTAAAATTGTGTTGCTTAAGTCATAAGTCTTCCTTTTTTTCCCCACAGGAGAGGCAAAGAACCGAAAGTATAACCCATCAAGTTTCCATAGGTTTAATGTGTATGGAGTACCAACACCACATTTTAATGATGGACGAGCCATGGCTAAATCTTTATATTGGCTCCATGAACTACAAATGTAAGTTTAATTACATTGTGCTCAGGAACAAGTATTAGACATTTGGACTTAAAGAAAAGTTGATTTTTAAAATTTATTTTTTGAAGAGTAATACAACAATGTGGTTCAAACAAAATTATTAGAAAAAAATAGAAAAAACAATGTAATGTATTTCATTTCTGTCACCCATTTTATCCAGTTTCTACAGAGGTAAAAATACTTTTTTTTTTTTTAAGCTGTTTTTATTCTGAAGTTACAGGCAAACATAAAGACCTATATGCATGTTTTACGTCTCTGGATCAACTTTATTGTGTTTCTTAAACACAACGGACTTTCAAAACTCTACTAAGACAATTGTAATTGACTTGAAATTTATTTACTTGTCTATTTTATTATGAGACAGTGTCTTGCTCTATTACCCAGGCTGGAGTGCAGTAGGGCTATCATAGCTCACTGCAACCTTGAACTCCTGAACTCAAGCTATCAACCTCAGCCTTCTGAACAGCTGGGAATATAGGCATGAGCTGCCTTCCTGTCTTGACCTGACATTTGTTATTCAGCTTTCTTGAATAGTTATTTGGGCACCTGAGCATCAGACTCGACTTTTTCAAATTGTGACCTTTTTATGTCTTCATTCCATAAAAACTACTTCCCTAGGAAACAAAATTGGATCCTGAGTTTTTCATTTCTTGTATTATATTTTATATATGAGCTAACACATACACTTTGGAAGATTGCTCATAAAAATCTAGGTTTCTTGTTATGCTTAAAAAAATCAGAAGATTGTGGACACTGGTGCCATGGGTTGAAAACTGTAAATACGGGTACCTCGCCACCCTCCCCAAAAAGACATGTCTATGTCCTGATGCCCAGAACCTATGAATGTTACTTTGTGTGGAAAAGGGGTCTTTGAAGATGTAAATAAGTATCTTGAGGTGAAGAGATCATTCTGGAGTATCTGAGTGGGAATTAAATCTAATGGTCATTATCCATAGGGAGCAGAAGAAGATCTGATACACAAGAAGAAAAGACATACAGAAGGGAAGGTATGTGAGGATGGATATAGAAATTGGTGTCATGTGCTTATAACCAAGTAATGCTAAGTAATGCCAACAGCCATCAGACTCTGGAAGAAGCAAGGAATGGGCTGGGCGTGGTGGCACATACCTGTAGTCCCAGCACTTTGGGAGGCTGAGGTGGGAAGATGGCTTGAGCCCAGGAGCTTGAGGCCAGCCTGGGCAACATATTGAGACCCCATTTCTAGGGAAAACAACAAAAAAAGCAAGAAACGAATTCTCCCCTACAGTTGTTAGAAGAAATGTGGCCTTGCTGACACTTTGATTTCAGCCTTCTGGCTTCCAGGACTATGACAGAATATATTTTGAAAGCCATCAGGTTTTGGTAATTTGTTATAGCAACCACATGAAACTAATGCACGGGGCTTGCATTCATATTTGCCAATGATCGGGGTGGATTTGTTCTGATCTCTGCCCTCTTTAAAGGAGACAATGTCCCCCTAGGTTTCCATAGGCTCACCATGTACACAAACTAAGTATTCCTGCAGATATCCAACCTGCCTCACTCTTTTGCCTATTTTGTCTTTGTGACAGTAACAGCTTTCAGTCACAGAGGCAAAATTCTGAGCTCTTTATATGTTACTGGTTTAATTATAATTCACCTATCCTGTGGAGTTCCTCTGTTTGTTAAAGTTATAGCTCTAAATGGCATTGATTTATTCTGACTCCCCCTGCATTTTTCCCACCCCACTCCCGCCAACAAATGGGAAGGAAATGAAGAAATGAGATGAATTACTTAAATTTCTTCTTTTGTTTCTCCACAGAGTGTCACTCTTCTCCAGAAATGCATTCAGTTCAGTAGTTCAATAGTACTGGAGATACTTTGAAAAGCAAATGGAGTTTAAGAATGTAATAATTTCATTGTCTTTAGTCTTAGCAAAACAATAGAGAATTTATTAATTTTAATGTTATTAAATAGTAGTGTAATTTTACAGGTTTTAAAAGAAATTTTATTCATTTAATCACATTGGTAGAAGTAACAAAATTATTTTACAGAAAACTGGCAAAATAAAATCACTCATAATCCTGTTCACTTTAATTCAACCATTATTATCATTTTAATGTATTTTTTTCCTAGTGTGGCTTCCTAGGTAGATTTTTGCATAGTTTTCACCAGAGTGCAGTCCCATTTTATATCCTGTTTTCCACGTAACATAATTATATATTGCTGTATATGCCAGCATTAAAAATGCATGCAATGTATTCTTATTAATGTGATATAATTTAATCACCCTCCACAATTGAACATTTTGATTCTTCTATTATAGTCAGTGAGGCTACAAACATTTTTACAGGTATAACTCTTCTACATTTTTCTTTTGAGACAAGCTTACTCTGTTGCCCAGGCTGGAGTGCAGTGGCATGATCTTGGCTCATTGCAGCCTCTGACTCCTAGGTTCAAGTGACTCTCCTGCCTCAGCCTCCCAAGTACCTGGGATTACAGGCATGTACCACACCTTGCTAAATTTTGTATTTTTAGTAGAGACAGTTTCATCTTGTTGGTCAGGGTGGTCTCGAACTCCTGACCTCAAGTGATCCATCCACTTTAGCCTCCTAAAGTGTTGGGATTACAGGTGTGAGCCACTGCACCCAGCCTCTTTTCCACATTTTTAATTGCTATCTGGATTATATCATTATTATTGGTTCCCAGATGTGGATAAAAGGGCATGAGTACTTGTATGCTTTTTGATTCATATTGGCCAATTATTTTCAAAAGCATTGTAGGAATTTGCACCAGCAATCTATAAGTCTTCTACCATACTTTTTGCCAAAGTTAGATATTATCTCTCTCAATATATTTTTATATATTTGCTTGTTTGCTTGGATAGAAGTGGCACTTCGTTGTCCTTTTATTACTGTAGAGTATTATAAATTCTCCATGCATTTGCTTACTAGATGTGAGTTATTTGTTTATATCCTTTGGTTATTTATTTATTTGATGCTTCATTTTTTTTATTTTTATTTTTTGTAGAGACAGGATCTCACTATGTTACCCAGGCTGGTCCCAAACTCCTGGCCTCAATTGATTCTCCTGCCTTAGCTTACTAAAGTGTTGAGATTATAGGCATGAACTACTGCACCTGGCCTAGTGCTTAATTTCTTTCTAGCAATTTAACAGGCCACACTTACTTTATTTTGTTTTTTTGAGACATGGTCTCTCTCTGTCACCCAGGCTGGAGTCCAGTGGTGTAATCTCAGCTCAGCCTCTCAGGCTCAAGCTATCCTCCTAACTCAGCCTGCTGAGTAGTTGGGACTACAGGTGCATGTCACCACGCCCAGCTAGTTTTTGTATTTTTATTTAAGAGACAGGGTTTCGCCATGTTGCCCAGGCTGGTCTCAAACTCTTGAGCTCAAGTGATCTGCCCACCTCGGCCTCCCTAAGTTTTGAGATTACAGGAGTAAGTCACTGTGCCTGGCCGGGAGCTACACTTACAATAGTGATATTAACACCTTGTTTTTATTTACTAAAAATATTGTTTGCCTACCTTATTCATTAATCAAGGTTTATTTTTATTTTAGTGTAAATGAAAAATCAAATGACCAAATAAAACTTTCTTTTTAGCAGAGAGTTTCTTTTGAAACTACATTTGTTCCTTGAAGGCCTAATGATACTATGGTATTCTTCACCTTAACGTATATTTGGCAGCCAAGAATACTTTAGGTAATAGAGATACCTGATTATGTTCTAATTTTGCAGGAAAAGGGGAACTAAGTTTGTATCCAAAAGAGTGGATGATTTCAAAGAAAAGTTTCAACATAAACTTGGAAGAGTTTTAGATCCGTAAGTTAATGATTAACTTCAAATTGATAGTTTCTTTGCATAGAATTTAAAAAGTAATCTTGTGGTAACTGTTGGTGTGCCTATTAGATTCTATCTATTAAATAAGAAAATGGTTATTTTATTGTTAATCAGTTAATCTGTTAATGTCTATAGAATTTGAGATTCCAGGAAAGCGGTGAGTACTCCAAAATGCAGAAGGCATTGGGGAAGAGAGAGGGATAATTTTGCATAAAGCATTATTTCTGGGATATCAGAGATTCAACTTACTGTGTTTACATTTTTCCTTCTCTTTCTTGTCTGTCTTGCTTTCTATTTATGCTTTGGTAATTTTGCTTTGAATCTGTTCTGTTTTTTTCTTTGTAATTCTGGTCTCTTGAAAGAGGGTGAAAGCATTCAGTTCATGTTAATGGAAGTGGAAGATCAGACAAAAGATCTATTGGGGAACTTTTATTTGATCTTCATAGTTTGGTTATAAGATAAAACATGGGCTACTAAGAACATATGGCAAACATATTTTAAATTCCAGGGATGCCATGTGGTGGGTATTTTAACTAAGGATTTGTTTTCTTTGATAGCATTGCAGAAACAATGAATGTTCCGTCAGACTACACATTTGGAGCTTGTCTCCGTCCTGAGGAGTATGGTAAATATACACACTTTCTCCATAAAAAAACCCCCAAACAAACAGCAACAAAGTCTCTGCAAAGTTATGCAGTTAAGCTCACTGTCTCCTTATTTCAAAGCTTCTAATTTTAAAGGCTTAAAATGTTGCATTAACATTAATGAGAAAAGTATATAACAGACATTTTTTTCATATTATGTTTGAAATAGGTACAGTTGGAAGCCCTTGCAATAAGTACCATAAGTGTAGTTAAGGCTTTAAATTTTATCTAGGAAAAATAAACGTGGACTATATTAAACAAGCCAGAGTCAAGTGGGGCAGTTTTTTAATGACTTTGGGTATTGTCCTAGGTCCTTGCTTGTCAAAGTGTGGTCTGCAGACTGCCAGTATTGGCATCCCCTGGGAGCTTCTTAGAAACGCAGAATCTCAGGCCCCATCCCAGAACTATTGAATCAGAAACTGCATTTTAACGATATTTCTGGGTGAATTTTGAGCACATTCAAATATGAGAAAGCACTGTATTTTACAACCACATAATTATGAACCACTCTTTTCCCACCAGCCAGCCAGCTAGCCAATCAGTTAATCTATCAATCAATACATAAAGTAGCAGAAGAAACTTACTAGGATTTTGTCTTTATTTCTAGGCAATCTAAACAGCAACCATCCAAAGGGAAAAATACGCTACAGCTTATCAGGATTGGGCTGTGTATCAGTGGTTTTCAAAACATGGGCTGCAGACTGCCTACATTAAAATCATCTAGGGAATTTTATTAAATCTGCACATTCCTGGGACTTATGCCCTAGATAGTCTCATTCAGTAGGTTCTTAAATACACTAAGGTTTAAGAACCACTATGAAAAATGTTTTAGCTAAAGTCTACTCATTGACAAATAGAATAAATATTTATTGAGCTTATGCAAGACAGTGGTTTGGAGCATCATTAATTACCATATTAGGAAATTGTATTTTGATTCTGTTTTTACACAAATTACTAATGTTTAATGTATGCCTATCCATCTTAGAGGCTTTAATATCTTTTGAAGAGCATAAAGGATGATTAGGAAACCATCAATTAGCTTGAAAAAGTAGTAGGTAATCATGGTAAATTCTCCTGTTTGAGGGCAAGCTTCATGCTGGTGGGTGCTCTTTCTTGCTGTCTGTTGGAACCTCAGGGTCCAGCACTTGGGACATCTTTCACCAATATTTATAGCATGAACTGATGAATTAAATACTCAGTTAAGCCAGGCACAGTGACTTATGCCTGTAATCCCAGCACTTTGGGAGGCTGAGGCTCGTGGATCACTTGAGGTCAGGAGTTCGAGACCAGTCTGGCCAACATGGTGAAACCCTGTCTCTACTGAAAATACAACAATTAGCCAGGTGTGGTGGCATGTGCTTGTAATCCCAGATACTCAGGAGGCTGAGGCAGGAGAATCACTTGAATCTAGGAGGTGGAGGTTGTTGTGAGCTGAGATCATGCCACCACACTCCAGCCTGGGCAACAGAGCAAAACTGTCTAAAAAAAAAAAAAAGGCCAGTTAATCATTTTGACAGTTTGACAACACTGGCATAATTCTTGATGGTTGATTGACTTTATGTTTATACATTGAATAATAAATGAAAAGTTTTATAAAATGAAATGACTCTACATTAATAATTTCAAAAATATGTGAGTATAAGTACTAGCCTTGGTGCTGTATGGTGTAACTGAGAAAGGGAAATAAAGTCCTTTCTGAAATTTTTTGGAACTCATAGATGAACGTAGATTAACTCTGGGTTCTGGCCTTTTATAACTATGATTGGGGTAAACTCATGGCACTATTCTGTGGAAAACTCCTGGGTTTGCCTGCTTCCATGTACATATTGGGCCTGGATTTCTTTCTTGTCCTTACATAGGGAAGTGAAGGCAGTTGCACAAGTAACACCTCATCCCTAGGATCTGGAGTTATTGATTGCATTAAGATGCCTCCAGGAAGTGTGCAAAGGTCTGTGCCAAACTCTAGAATGCACCAGGGCAGAGGCAAAGTGAAGGGGAATCCAGGGCATGTGGACAGTAATGCATCATGAGAATTGGTTGCTGGCAGAGTGTAACTGTGGAGCCTACTCAGCTCTTCTGACTACCATGGTATGGTATCTAGGTCATAAGTCTCTCTTAGGGCCAGAGCTTGTACTTCTGATTTCAGCTTTTTAGAAATGGCTCTTGAGTAATTGCAAGTGAGTTGATATCAGCTTCATAAATATTCTCTTAGGGCCAAGCCAAGAAAGTATCAGCATAGGTTTCATTCCCCATGAATTAAACTTGATGGGATTGTGGCAGGAAAACCATACAGGATTGAAAAAACAACAATTCAAATGATTATTTTTGGATGTTAATGGAGAGGGAAGGCCTCTGAACATAAAAGATACTCAACCAAGAGCCTTCTCATAGAAAGAAGAGCTTCATTACACAAAATAGCCACTCAAAGGGTTTATGTCTGAAGGAGGAAAACAGGTCATGCTTGTTTGTCAAAAATCATTTCTAGCAGACTTGAATTCCACTCCCAGAGCTTGTCTTGTGTCTTGCCCACTTTAGAATGGTCTGATGGTAGCTGATCCCATTTCAGATAGCCTTGGTCTGAGGCATTTGCCCCGTCCCTGGAATCAGCATGGTCTTCTCACCCGTACTTAGGATCCGTCCTTAGAAATTAAGACTTTTATTGGCATATGCATTATTAGCTCCTGATTGCAAAATAAATAAGCAAATTACAGGACTATGAGTATCTTTTAAAAGAAACATGACAGACTCTAATATGCCGTACACAGAGTAGGTACAAATACTAGTTGCCCTGAACAACAAATAATGTTGCAACTTAAATTGATCCATCCAGGGTATCACAGCCACTGCCAGCAGGACCTTGCTCTAAAAAAGCCGAGAGTCTGGTAGGGCATGGTGGCTCATTCCTGTAATTCCAGAACTTTGGGAGGCCAAGGTGGGTACATCTCTTGAGGTCAGGAGTTTGAGAGCAGCCTGGCCAACATGGTGAAACCCCATCTCTACTAAAAATACAAAAATTAGCCAGGTGTGGTGGCAGGAGCCTGTAATCCCAGCTACTTGGGAGGCTGAGGTGGGAGAATCACGTGAACCTAGGAAGTGGAGGTTGCAGGGAGCTGAGATCATGTAACTGCACTCCAGCCTGGGAGACAGAGCGAGACTCTGTCTCAAAAAATAAATAAATAAAAGAAAAGAAAAGAAAAAGAGAAAGCAGAGAGTAATCCCGGCAGGAAGACGGGAGGTGAGTTGGCTTGGGAAAATGAACAGAGGCAGGAGGTCTCCTCTGGTGATATTTACCAAGCTGCCACATCTGAAGCAGCATGGTCAACTCTAGTTGGGGTTTGAGTCAGGACTCCTAGTTAATGGAGCTGTGAAGTGAGGCAGGCCTCCAGTGCTGGTGATGGCATGAGTGGAGGCAAGACTGAGAAATGGAAACTTGGTATGCAGACTGACGTCAACTGGAAACTCACATAGAAGAGAGCAGAGAATTTGAGTTTAATTTTTACAAGGCTCTCCCAGTTTAGTCAATTCCGAGGCACACCTGGAATCAGCCCTCACTTTTAAATCCTTTAAAAATAACAGCATTGTAGACAAATGGCCAAGAGGTAGTCCAGCAAGAACTTCACTGTCTAAGGAAAAGACTTCACAGTTGAGTGGGGTTGGTGATGTCCACTCAAAATTCATTTTTTGATTTTCTTCTTGAGCAGAGGTAACAGAAAACAGAAATATTAATTTTTATCAATTTATATACCTTTTTAGAGTACAGAAGGATTTTCTGACATGCTACATAATCATGTCAGAGTTAGATGTTTCTTTCATTCACAGAGGTTGCTAAATCTCTCTTTTTAAAAGATAGAACTAATACAGAAAGATTTTAAATTTATCTTAAAAACTTTTTCTCTCTCTTCAATAGGAGTTGGTGATCTCATCCATAATAGAATTCCGGGTGAATATCTTCGAGGCAAGGATAGACAGCGAGCTCTGATTGCAGCAGTTCGGCATCACTTGAAGAAAGTTAATTACCAAAAGTTTGACACTTTGCTGGCAGCCTTCAGGCACTATGACAAGGCCAGTAATAGGGGAGAGCTTTTTGGTAATGCATGGGCTTACAGATCCCAGCGGTTTGGTGTACACCAGGGGTCAGCAAACTGTAGCCTGTGGGCCAAATCCAGCCCACTGCTTGTGTAAGTAAAGTTTTATTGGAACACAATCATGCCTGTGTTGTTTTCAGTACTCTCCGTGGCTGCTTTTGCACTATGAATGCAGAGTTAGGTAGTAGCAACAAAAACAGTATGGGCTTCAAAACCTAAAATATCTACTATTTACCCCTTAACAGAAGACGTTTGCTGACCCCTTGTGCAGGTTATTGGTTGTCAAAGTGTGGTTCCACTACCACCATCACCATCACGTGGGAACTTGTTAGAAATGCACATTACAAGGCCCGTTTCAGATATCCTGAGGTAGGAACTCTGGGATGGAGCCCAGCAATTTTAGCAAGCACTCTAGTGATTCTGATGTAATTCAAGTTTGAGAACCACTGTTGTGGATTATTAAACTGTAGTGTGCTGGGAGCAAGGGGGAGTGGGTAGCACCGTGGGTCCCTGGGGAAGACTTGACAATCTACACATAAATCTGAATATGTACACAGAGTACCTGCATTCTTGGTCCAAGTCAAGCTTAGAGTGTCTTTTCCCTGGGGAGCAGGGTATGTGGTTTTAGTTTTGAGAGTGTAAGATCATTCAATGTTTAAGATACTCTAAATTTTATTCTTTGAAAAAATCAGATCAATCTAGGGCTACATAATTACCTCATAATTTTAGGCCCTCGCAGAATTGCTTTTACCAAGTTGCACTGCCTTTAGCTTATGCTAAGGAACACTATAAGAAACTGCCATTGAAACCTGGCATATTTTTTGTTAGTATACCCGTGAGGCTTTTATTTTGTCATATGCATCCTCTTTATAAGAAACTAAGTTTGAGCCGGGCGCAGTGGCTCACGCCTGTAATCCCAGCACTTTGGGAGGCTGAGGACGGTGGATCACGAGGTCAAGAGATCGAGACCATCCTGGTCAACATGGAGAAACCCCGTCTCTACTAAAAATACAAAAAATTAGCTGGGCATGGTGGTGCGTGCCTGTAATCCCAGCTACTCAGGAGGCTGAGACAGGAGAATTGCTTGAACCCAGGAGGTGAAGGTTGTGGTGAGCTGAGATCGTGCCATTGCACTCCAGCCTGGGCAACAAGAGTGAAACTCCATCTCAAAAAAAAAAAAAAGAAATTAAGTTTGACAAAGTAAATAATTGTACTTCATCTAAGTATCTGAGTGGTTTTTATCTTATGGCTAGCATGAATTTCATATTGATTATGCATACCTTTTGGCTTTGGTTACCAGGAAGCTTGGAGATAACTCAATAAATAATGATAGTGACATGAATAAGAGAAGCTGCCACAATATGTAGTGCTCTGCTTTTAAGAATTCTTTATTTTAAATGTAGTTATAGAAAAGATTATCATCCTAATAGCTATTGATTATCTAAGTAAGCCACCAGGCACATTCCTTATAATAAATTAAGCAGGGAGAAAATTACTGAGAATTATTTAATGCTGATATACCTTATATATATATTTTTTTAATTTTTAATTTTTTTTTTTTGAGACAATGTCTTACTCTGTCACCCAGGCTGGAGTGCAGTGGCTCGATCTTGGCTCACTGTAACCTCCACTTCCTGGGTTCAAGTGATTCTCCTGCCTCAGCCTCCCAAGTAGCTGGGATTACAGGCATACACCACTGCACCTGGCTAATTTTGTATTTTCAGTAGAACTAGAGTTTCATCATATTGGTTAGGCTGGTCTTGAACTCCTGACCTCAAGTGATCCACCCGCCTTGGCTTCCCAAAGTGCTGGGATTACAGGTGTGAGCCACCGCACCCGCCCTTGATATGCCTTTTAAATAGTTAACTTTTAATATGCACAATATAATGTTCAGTGTCCATAAGGAGCTTTTTTTCCCGAGAGAGTAGTAAGATGTGGGTCTAGTACAGCTGCAGGATAATTTTTGATTATTTAAATCTTTTTTTTTTTTTTTTTTTTTTTTTTTGAGATGGAGTTTCGCTCTTGTTACCCAGGCTGGAGTGCAATGGCGCGATCTCGGCTTATCAAAACCTCTGCCTCCTGGGTTCAGGCAATTCTCCTGCCTCAGCCTCCTGAGTAGCTGGGATTACAGGCAGGTGCCACCATGCCCAGCTAATTTTTTGTATTTTTAGTAGAGACGGGGTTTCTCCATGTTGACCAGGATGGTCTCGATCTCTTGACCTGGTGATCCACCCGCCTCGGCCTCCCAAAGTGCTGGGATTACAGGCGTGAGCCACCGCGCCCGGCGATTATTTAAATCTTATATTATTGGTTGCCACATTTAATTTAATGGAAAAAACACAATAGAGCAAATAAACTATGATTTCTAAGTGAATCTTCTTGGCTTATGAAATTAATTTTGTTATTTATTGAATACTCGTAGTATTCAAGTACTCAAGTATTATTCCAGATAATGTGTAGACATTCCATTTAGGGAACTGAAAGTCTAGAAGAAGAGTTAAACTTTGAGTAGCAGTAGTGTGCTAAAGTTGGCTTGAGAGAGCATATTGTTAAATTTGCAGAAAGCTTACAAGCTAGTTGATATCACAATGGTAGCTAGAAATTACCATGATGAGAGTTGGTACACCATGGAATGCAGCACCTGCTACAAATCAGGGCTTCCTTCCACCACACCACCAAAGAGCCAGTTGGTAAACATACATAACACAACACTGAATTAGAGTGAGGCCCAAGTACTGTGATCAACTCAGAGTTGCAATCAAGAGATTTTGGCTCCTAGCTACCATAGACCAGGCGTCCCCAAACTTTTTACACAGGGGGCCAGTTCACTGTCCCTCAGACCGTTGGAGGGCCGCCACATACTGTGCTCCTCTCACTGACCACCAATGAAAGAGGTGCCCCTTCCTGAAGTGCGGCGGGGGGCCGGATAAATGGCTTCAGGGGGCCGCATGCGGCCCGCGGGCCGTAGTTTGGGGATGCCTGGTCTAGGTGAAAATAGAGAATATGGGCCAGGCATGGTGGCTCATGCCTGTAATCCTAGCACTTTGGGAGGCCAAGGAGGGTGGATCACCTGATGTTAGGAGTTCGAGACCAGCCTGACCAACATGGTGAAGCCCTATCTCTACTAAAAATACAAAAATTAGCTGGATGTGGTGGCGCATGCCTGTAATTCCAGCTACTTGGGAAGCTGAGGCAGGAGATCACTTGGACTTCGGAGACAGACTTTGCAGTGAGCTGAGATTGGCCACTGCAGCCTTGAACTCTGAGCCTCAAGTGATCCTCCCGCCTCAGCCTCCCTTGTTGCTGGGATTACAGATGTGAGCCTTTGCTCCTAGCTCTCACACTGATTTTTGAGAGGTATACACAACCAAGTGGTTATTATATTTATGACCAAGGACTATGTCAACCCAACAGGAATATTAGGTGGCTGAAATACTAAATTTGAACCTCCTAGAATCCTTTTTATGCCTGGTTGCTACCAAAAGGGTGGATCAACCCTATTGGCCCGGGATTGCTGTGGGAGGGAGAAAAGATGCACCATGTCCAGGAATGGTCATGGCAGTAACCCACATTTTCAAAATAAGTCTTTATAATCCCTGCCCCTTTTATTCTGATTACTATTCAGGAAGCAGCTGAGGTAGCATGAGTCCTTTCTGGGGACAGGTGCATTGCGTGACCAAACAGTCAGGAGCTGGTGAGAGAGGTGGACAGTTTTTGAGAAGGCCATTCCAATGCTCAATGATACCACATGACAATGGCTGGCAGGGTGTAAGAAAGGTTCATTGAATATCTTGACTAACAGCTCATTGCTGAGTAGCTTTTGTGCTATAGGATGCAACCCATTGTCTATAGGGTGACTGAAAATATTCCAGAAAGTAACACATGTGATGCACATTAACTTAACTTTATGGGTCCTACTGTTGGGATTAGAGCTTTATGTGGACTGGAATGGCAGTTCTGTAACTTGAATAAGTGTCACTATTGGTGTGGCACCACCAAGAGTTCTGAGCGGGAGGAGTCAAAGGTTCACTATAGTCAGTCTGTCAGAAGCATGAGGGAGTTCCCTATGTGTGATGTGTCCTCTCTCACCATGAGACAAATGAGTCAACTTCTGGCAGTCCCAAGTTTGGCATGCAGTGGTGGCTTCTGCATTAGAAACATGGAGTCCTTTATCTTGTGCCCTATGTGTAATGGGGGTGTGTTGCCACGTAGGTACAGGCAGCAATGTTGGCAATCTGGATGTTCAGGCTTGATCAGCAGCTTGATTCCAGTCATTCCCATGGTTATGGTGAGTACCTACATGATCTACCCAAAGAGTTCAATCAGTAGCCATCATTTTTGTCTGTAGTTTGCAGACCCTTAAAGGGGTGTCTTTAATCTGCTTGTCTATAGTTTTCCAGGTGGCAAACCAAACAGGTAGGCCACAGACAACTGCCCAAGAGTCAGTAAAAATATATCAAGGGGAATATGGACTAGAGACATGAGAATAGCCTTTAGTTTAGCTCAGTGACGACCTCTAGGTTTCAGCTCAGCCAGATAACTAGTAAACCAGGCCCAGGCATTTTGAGGAGGTTCTATGAATTGAGAGTGCTCTTGAACCAGTGGCTTTGCTTCAGGTGACAGAGTGGTGAATACGTTTTTTTTTTTTTTTTTTTTTTTTTCCTACAGGATCACCACTCAGCTGAGTGTGGTGGCTTACATCTACAATTCTAGCATTTTGGGAGACTGAGGCAGAAGGATAGTTTGAGGCCAGGAGTTTGAAACCAACCTGGGTAACATAGTGAGACCCCCATCGCTGCAAATAAACAAAAACAATTAGCCAGGAGTGGTAGTGCCAGCTACTCAGTAGGCTGAGACAGGAGGATCACCTGAGCCCAGGAGTTTGAGGCTGCAGTGAACTATGATCACACCACTGCGCTCCAGCCTGGGCAAGAGAGTGACAGCCTATTTCAGCAGCAGCAGCAGCAGCAGCAGCAGCAGCAGCAGCAGCAGCAGCAGCAGCAGCAGCAGCAGCAATAATAACAACAAAAATACTGCTACCCTTTTACACATAAAGCTGAGATGTTACTGGGGTTGGGCTGGCTGCATTCTTGAATATGTCATTTCTGTTTGACATCTGGGGCTTGTTTGCTCCTTTTTCACTTTGTTAGTCATTGAGTCCAAGTTGGCCCACTCAAAATGATTATCGGCTGGAGAGTCACAAAGCCTTCATGGGTCTAGTGTTCAGTTTCCAGAAGAGCTCAGTGACAGGCTAATGGAGGTCTACCTGGTAACTATGTTAGGGAGGCAGTGAGTCCTAAACTTCAAGGTGCACCTTCAAGTGAAGGTTGCTTTTCTTTTCCAGAGGCTCTAATTGGCAAAACCACCAGTCATAGACTTGTAACTCAAAGGAGTCATTAGGGCTGTGGGGTCCCAAAGATACTAACAATTGTCTATACGTGGCTCTTCTTGATCAGGGTAATCCCCCCTGTCACATATGAACATTCACTATATAGACATGGAAAGCATCAATACCAATTAAACCTTCAGCCTTGGAAACCATAGCAATAATACATTGTTATCTTTCATTCTTCTCTGCCAACTCTGCTGCCAAAACCCCATTAACTGAATATGGCCATCCTTCCCTACCACCCTCTCCCAGGACTATGATGATGACTTTGGCACCTGTATCCAAACCACAGAAATGTGAGAATCTCACCCCACTGAACAGATGCATCCCTCTTAAAGACCTGGAGCCCTTGGTCCTACTTCTTTTTTTTTTTTTTTTTAAATAATTTATTTATTTTACTTTAGGTGCATACTGTATCTGGCATTTCTCCCCATGTTATCCCTCCCCACCCCCCATTGTCTCTCCCCTACCCACCCCCCAACTCTCCCCTGTGTATGATGCTCCTCTCCCTGAGTTCACCTGGTCTCGTTGTTCAACACCCACATATGAGTGAGAACATACGGTGCTCATCTTTCTTCCTAAAGCATTTGAGATCAGGGCTTTGGGGCGGGAGGGATTAAGGGTGCAGCGGGAGAGAATGGCTTTGCACCAGTAAGAAATATTTATTTTGAGTTTTGATCGGCATGGTGGTGGCATTCTAGCTCCCTGAAACAAACCACCAATGTTTTCAGTGCACACAAAGCCCTGCAAATTAGGCATTAAGTTATCATTGACAGCATCTGTTTTAGTTTTGGGGATCTCTTGATTCAACAGCCACATCTCACATTGCTTTTCAGTTAGGCATGATTGTGGGTTTGCATTTCTGGTTGTAGTAGAGGCTTTATAAAGGAGTCTACTTTAATCCAGGGGATTTGCAGCACTGTTGTCAAGATCATATATTTTAAGTTCTCATTCTGTTTGAATACAAAAGTTAGGTGGGAAGTTTTCCAGGGCTGTTGGTCTGACTGCAAGAATTTATAATTCATTGAGTCAGTTTCTCATTCTCTAGGGGATTGCTTTCATCAGCATTGTAAATCTAGTCCTGGGCAGTAAGAGCTTAAATAGCATGCAGTGACTCATTTATGGTTTCTCTTGGGAGTTATTTCTTCTCAGGGAAGTCTCTCCAAGGGGGCTAAAGCTCCCTTGTAGAAGTCAGGATTCACTGCAGAAACTAACAAGAAAACTGGGGCCTTTGCCATTATCTCTGAATGCATTTAAGGTTAGCTTGATAGACTGCAGGAGGAGCTGAGTGGTAAGATGTCCCAGCTGTTGCCATTCTTCCTTAACAAGCATGGTGTGCTCTGCCCCTTCATTTCCCACGTAAATCAGCCAGTTTCTGCTCAGAGGCCTTATACACGTCCCTCTGTTCTAACTCAGTGTAGGTACTTCTGCCTTTAACTGCTGTCTGAAAGGAGGTGAGACTTTTTCCCTCCGTGCTTCCATGCTTCTCCTGCTACTTACCAGGATGAATCTTAGTGTTTCTTGTTACGATGGGGCTGACCATCAGATTGGTAGCATTTCCCTTTTGCCCATCGGAGTGTTATCAAAACTAGACAACTATCTTTGAATCTACCTCTGTGAACTTGTCCTGCAATTATCTCCCCAGTTTCTCCTCCATAACAATGAAGTGAAGGGCCATTTATAGCCTTGTTAAAACACAGAAGGTGTTAAAAACTTTGTAAGGATGAAAAATTATAGAGAGCTGTCAAAAATACATACCCATTGGTCACATGAAATGTCAAGCCCATATCATGGTAATATTGCTCTATCATGGTGTAAATAGCATATTTGATTCCTCTTCTGCGAAAATTGAGACCAATTTGAATTTATGTGATGAAGCTATTTCTTTTTCCTTAAACTAAATAATGTTGCCTACTCTGCTCTTGAATATAACTCCCATTTTATGTTCTTTTGCTTCCTGTATAACAGAAGGGAGATGGGGTGATAGATAAAGCGGAGCTGCAGGAAGCTTGTGACCAGGCCAACCTGAGTTTAGATGAGAAGCTCCTGGATCAGCTGTTTGACTACTGTGATGTGGATAATGATGGCCTCATTAACTATCTGGAATTTGCAAATTTTCTTAACTGGAAAGACAAAATGCTTCTTAAAGAATATGAAGAGAGGGTCATTATTAAAGGTATTTAATTTTTTAGGGTTTCCTGAATTCTTTAAAAAAATATTTAAAATTTATTATTATATTTAATGGAGACAAGATCTCACTATGTTGCCCAGGCTGGTCTCAAACTCCTGGGTTCAAGGGATTCTCTTGCTTTGGCCTCCCAAAGTGCTGTTATTATTGGTATGAGCCAGCATACTTAGCCATTTGCTGAATTCTTAAATAGACTTCTGTATTTTTATATGAGCTCAGCTATACTCAACTTCAATATTATATGAAAAATAAAAATATGCATATGTACATGTTTGCTTGTTTATGTATAGAATATCTGTGCAAGTGTAAGAAAAAAATCAGTAACATTTATTATTTCCAGGAAGAGGCAGTTGAATGGCTGAGGGACAGGGTGGCAATGAGACTCATTTTTTCATCTATTTTTTTTGTATCTTTTGAGTTTGAACCATGTATTATTCAAAAAAGTTAAAAGCACAAAACCTATAGCGAAGCTCAAAATATGAAAGACAGTTTCTCAGAAACCTGTTTAAAAACGATTATCTAATTAGCTCCCTTTCCCAGGAAAAATAGAATTTGACATAAAGTTAGATTTTTAAAATTTTGTATAAAAAGGAAAAACAGAATAATCTTTACTTTTTATTCAAATGTTGTAACATTTATATCAAGCTTGTCCAGCCCATGGTTCCAGACAGCTTTGAATGCTGCCCAACACTAAGCTTAAAATGTTATGAGTTTTTTTGCGATTTTTTTTTTTTTAAGCTCATCAGCTATCCGTAGTGTTAGTAGATTTTATGTGTGGTCCAAGACAATTCTGCTTCTTCCAGTGAGGCCCAGGGGAGCCAAATGATTGGATACCTCTAGCCTACATTTTATCTTTCTGTATCATTACATTTATAGATGTAAACATTTATATATATACACAGCATATGTGTGTATATGTATATATCTTAAGCATATTTAAAATAACACTGAACATACTATTAAAGACTTTCTGAAATTTAACTTTTAAATTTCTTTTCCTCCTCCTCCTCCTCCTCCTCCTCTTCCTCCTCCTTCTTCCTCTTCTTCTTCTTTCTTCCTTCTTCCTTCTTTATTCTTCTTTCTTCTTCTCCTGGGGCAGGGTCTTCCTCTGTTGCCCGGGCTGGAGTGCAGTGGTGTCATCTTGGCTCAAGGCAACCTCTGCCTCCCAGGCTTAAGTGATTCTTATGCCTCAGCCTCTAGAGTAGTTGGGATTATGGCAGGCACGTGCCACCATGCCTGGCTAATTTTTAATATTTTTAGCAGAGATAGGGTTTCACCATGTTGTCTAGGCTGATCTCTAACTCCTGGTCTCAAGTGATCCTCCTGTCTTGGCCTTCCAAAGTGCTAGGATGACAGGCATGAGCCACCATGCCTAGCCAGCTTTCACATTTCTAAGGAATGAAGAAATGCTTTTTTGGTTTCTATGAACTACAATTCAGTTCCCTCATGCTGATATGTTATGATTTACTAAACAATTTCTTCACTCTGTGAAATTTAGTTTGTTTCTAGATATTTTAAAAGTAATATGCACAATGCTATAATGATCATCTCTCAAAAAGCTTTTTATTTCTCATTTCTTATGAATGTTGCTATTGTCCCAGAATTAACTCTATTTTCATTTTGCTTTTCTAAATCATTTTTGTGATTTGCAATTTTATCAGCTAGGTCTGTGAGGTTTTACTTCAATCTTACTACCATTGAGTGTTATTTCAGACAAACAGTCTTGCATTCTTGTACTTTAGTTGGTTTATAATAATACCTCATTTGTTTTAATTTTTTTGAGACAGTGTCTCACTCTGGTTTGCCCAGGCTAGAATGCAGTGGTGCAATCATATCTCACTGCAGCCTTGAACTCTTGGGCTCAAGAGATTCTCCTGCCTCAGCCTCTGGAGTGGCTGTGTTGTCCAGGCTGGTTGTGAACTTCTGGCTTGAGGAATCCTCTTTCCCTAGCCTCCCAATATGCCGGGATTACAGGCAGGAGCCACTGCACCCAGCCGACCCTAATTTTTCTATCTTAATTATTAGAGGTGTAACTTTTAAAAAAGATGGTTTACATTTTTATTTCCTCTTGGAATGTCTCTCTTCTAAAAACTGGAGCTACTACTATTTTCACTTTTATTCTTGGGACATGCCTTTCTGTTAGGTCAAAACCAAATTTTGGTCTCTCCTGATGCTGTGAGCCCTTATGGGTTAGCCTTTCTATTCTGTCCACTAGGAAAATATCAGAATCTTCTCTACCTAATGAAGCTTTTCATAGAAAACAGCTCTACTCCAACTGTTTCATAAACAGGGGGTGACAGAGCTTCCTCCTTGGCACAACTCATGAAGTAATGGCAGAAAGCAAAAGCTTATTTCAGACCAAAGAGTTCTTCGATTTGTTTCTGGTTTCTGGATCCTGATTTCTTCAGCCATTTTCAATGGAGTCCTTGAGGATTTTTCATCTTCTATGATTTTAGGGTAGGAACTGTTAAGTTTGTGGTCAGTAGGTCTAGAAGGGTCCTAGGAATGTTCTGCCAACATTTTCCTGAGATCAAATTCTATCTTACTGTTGACTTTTGGAGAAAAGGTGGTAAGTAATCTTTCAATTTTTTGAGAAATTCTTTTTTAACCTTTGTCCAGATTTCTACTTTTGATGAGGTGGAGGATTAGAGGATCTGGAACGGTGGGCCTGAGCAGATTTGTGGCAGCAATTGGCAGGAACTGAGTGTGGGGGAAGGTGTGAAGGGGGAGAGGAGTGCATTCTTTAGAGAGGCAAGTCTTTTCTAGTTTGCCACAGTTTCCATCTTTTTCTAATACCAGCAGGCCACTTGCCTTTGCAACCCTTGCTTGGGCTCCCCGGGAACCTTTAGAATTCCTCTAAAGATGGAAACACCACAGTGCTCTCTAGCGGTACCTATGGAGTAACCAGATCTTTGAAAAACATCGCAGGAATTTATTAATAAAATTCAGGATTGACTCAGTAAAGCAAATCTGCAAAAGAGGACAGAGTCTTACAACTACAGTTCTACCTCAGGGTTTTCTTTTGTACACTGACTTGTGAGGAGGAGTTAGTTATAGAAACAGTTCTGGAACTCACAGTGAGTTCTTATCCTCTCCCTCAATGTTGTAATGCACGCTCCTCACCCAGTCAAGTAGGTGTGGAATTTTCAACTACAAGCATGTCTTGTCTTTTCTCCCTAGGGCATAGTGCTAGGAAAAACTTTGTAGTTCAAGTTAAATATTAAAATACACTATTTAAAAAAAATGAATGGATTCTATGTTTACATTTGCTGTCTCATATTTCAAAGCTTTATTCTAGAATGAAGTTAGTGGAGTGGCAGAAGAAAACATTAGGCCATGTTCAGATTTCCTGGTGTGTGACATTGGCCTGAACTTACTTTTCCACAGTTGGGTGCTGGGCCAGTGGAGGGGTCATGCCAGCTGTTTCCATTAGTAAGAAGAGACTAGATGGGAAAACTTATCCTGTTGCAGAGCACCAAGTACTAAGTAGTAATGCATTCCTCCATTTTTTCTTTCCCTTTTTTTCTTAAAGGTAGAAAACCAGATTGTGTAAACCCTACTGAGGCTTATGTTGAAGAATCTGAACCAACTCTCCTCGTAAAGCCAGAAGATATTGTCTTAAAAGAACCAGGGAGCACAGAAAAGACTCTCCGGACACTTCTGAGACCAAGTGATAAAGTTTCTAACGACTATAAGACAACTTCTTCTGAGATCAATGCAGTTGTAGGAGCCATTCCTTCTACTTGTATGTCACTTATTTGTCAAGCATTGACAAACGTGGAAGCAAACTGTCCTCTCTCTGTCCTTGCATTGTCCCCTGCGTTTCTGCATTGGACGAAGTCCCTCAAAGCCTTGTACCTTGCATTTAATTCTGTATTCTAACCACCAGGGGAGGAGAGGCCCACATATAAATGTTGATTGAACTGAATTGCCAATGATGACCAAAGTAAAATAATTCTTGACAGATTAATGAAATGGAATCCATTATAGATCAGAACATTGAATGTTATACATTGCAGTAATTCAGGCTCCATCAAGTACTAATATTAGAAGATTTTAAAACCATATGATTCTTAGTTCCATACATATCTGCCTCCAAATATTTAAAGAGCTTTTACAAAACATTTCTCTGCATATTCATTCCTCATGTGTTAGCTTGCTGGGGCTGCTGTATCAAAGTACCACAAACTGATGTCTTAACAGAATATTATTGTCTCACAGTTTTGGAGGCTTGAAGTGCAAGGTGTCAGTAGGATTGGTTCCTCTGGTGGGTTGTAAAGGAGAATCTATCCATTCCTCTCCTCTAGTTTCTGGTGATTTGCTAGCAGTCTTTGACACTATTTGGCTTCTTCAGCATCACCCTGATCTCTGCCTTCATCTTCACATGGTGTTCTCCCTATTTTCATATCTGTGTCCAAATGTCTCTGTCTTATAAGGACTCTAGCCATATTAGGTTAGGGGCCCGCCATACTCTGGTAGGACCTCATCTTAATTAATTACACCTGAAATGACCTTATTTCCAAATAGGGTCACACTCTCTGGTAGTGGAGGTTAGGACTTCATCATATAAATTTTGGAAGGAGACAGTTCAACCCATAACACCCCTATGTCAACATGAAGCATGATGAATACTGGTTATTTAGAAAGACTATTTTATGTTGATTAAGATTATATCCTTGGACTAAGGACATCATTAAAGATTTACATGTTTTCAACTGGATTTTATAGACATGCTATACATTCCAGAGTAATGAAATCTTGCTACTCTCTTTAGACTGTGTTGTCCAATAGAAATATAATTGAAGTCATCTATGCATTTACAAATCTTTTAGCATTAAAGAAAATCAGGCTGGGCATAGCAGCTCATGCCTGTAATCCCAGAACCTTGGGAGGCCAAGGTGGGATGATCACTTGAGACGAGGACTTCAAGACCAGCCTGGGCAACATAGTGAGACCCTGTCTCTACAAAAAATACAAAAATTAGGTGGGCATAATGGCAAACTCCTGTAGTCTCAGCAACTTGGGAGGCTGAGGTGGGAGGATCACTTGAGTCCAGGATTTCAATGCTGCAGTGAGCTGTGATCATTGCCACTGAATTCTAGCCTGGGTGACAGAGTGAGACCCTGTCTCAAAAAAAAAAAAAAAAAAAAAAAGAAAAGCTATGTTAAAAAAAAGAAACAGGTGAAATTAATTTTAATACTATATATGTTCAAAATATAATTTCAATAACTAATCAATTAACAATTATTAAATATTTTGCTTTTTAGTACTAAAATGTTTGAATTTTACATTTGGATTACACCAAAATTCTTCCTAGCCACATTTTAAGTGCACAGTATGCACCTGTGACTGCTGGCTACTGTGTTACACAGCTTTGTTTTAGAATGTCTGTTTTCCTTCCTCAATGACCTAGGTTACCCCATTTCTGGTGTTCCAACCATTCGATCTGACATTGCTGCTCCCCGAATTCGTCGCATCAGTGACAGAACTAATTATGGTGAACAGGGTAATGCTTATTCACTACTCTATCCTACCATCTTCGCCCAGAAAGGAGTGTTTGAAAGAGACTTCTTCAAGACCAGATCAAAAGAAGAGGTACAGCATATAAGCATATAAAAATGGAAATGTTTTTATCTATTCAACAACTACTATTTTAGACTTTTCAAAATTTGGCTTTTATATTTACAAAAGTTTACAGGATCCCCAAGCACAGGATTCTTGATGAATAATGCTCAACTTGGTTGTGACATTCAGTACAATTCTTTTTTTTTTTTTGAGACGAAGTTTCGCTCGTTACCCAGGCTGGAGTGCAATGGCGTGATCTCGGCTCACCGCAACCTCCGCCTCCTGGGTTCAGGCAATTCTCCTGCCTCAGCCTCCTGAGTAGCTCGGATTACAGGCACATGCCACCACGCCCAGCTAATTTTTTGTATTTTTAGTAGAGACGGGGTTTCACCATGTTGACCAGGATGGTCTCGATCTCTTGACCTCGTGATCTACCTGCCTCAGCCTCCCAAAGTGCTGGGATTACAGGCGTGAGCCACCATGCCCGGCTCAGTACAATTCTTGAGGTAGAATTTACGCTGTGACAGGAAGAGTAAATTCATATCATACATCCAATATGGCCCATGTAAAGAAAAATAATTTTCTAAAACATGTAATACTATTCTTAGTTGAGAAAAGGAACAGGATCAATCCCTTTCTTATGTAAGATCCTGATGGTCTTGAGCCTCTAGAACTAAGAGTGGTCATGAGAATGGTCACTCTGCTACCCTTCTTGTCCGCTGGTATCATATGTCTCAGTTTATCTGTGATGAGCATTGATTTAAAATATTCTGTCTTGTTGTCACATCACAGGTAAGGTCATAAATCTGTTTTATTTATTTATTTTTGACCTAGAAAATGTGGTGCTCACATCCAAGATCATCTTCTTCCTAGATGAGTAATAAAGCCAGCTAGGTCAGAATAACCACTAGGGTGCCGCTGGCCAGACATTGATAGCTGTGCTTAGTTAGACCAGCCTGTCTAGATCTGTGCTTATGGAAAGCAGGTGTAATTCAGAACTTTCATAGCTGGAGCTGGAAATGATATAGGAAAAGACATACGATGCCTTCTCAAACTTCAGATGAAGGGTTAATGGCCTGGAAACTTATTAAATACTAACTGAATCAGTGGCAGGTGCATTCCAGCAATTCTTTCAGAGGGAGGCAGGGCAGAGAGGAAGGGGAGACAGATGCTGATGCCTGCTTAGTGTCCCCAAAGGAGGAACCCAGTATCCTTCCTGCGGGTCAAAGAAGAAACACCTCCAGGTTGTGTTTTCACTTCTCTCAATCACTGTGAAAGGCCTTTGAAATAGAACTTCAGGGTTTCCAAAAGAAACAGAAATCTCCTGCTTGTTTCATAATGCCTAAAAATTCTTTTAACTAGGAAGTCATCCTTTATCCCACAATTCTAGACAAAAAGTAAGAAGTCAAAGACTTGCATGAAATAACAATGTTAACTTGAGGATGGATAGATTTCAGTAGACGTGTTAGCTAGTCAGCATGCTACTGATAGAATGCCAAGCCAGTGGAGCAAAGCCTCTCGAGGAGTGGGAAAGGAAGCAGGGCAGAAGGTCTGGGATGCTCAAGACTGACTGAAACCCATTCCTAAGTTCACTCTGCAGGGGCCTTCTTTAACTCCCAGTGAGTCGGGAAAATAGCAGCTATGCATAGGGATATTGTGCTTTTGCTTTATAGCTGCAGTTGCTAGCAGCTCTGCTCTTCTGAATTTCAGAATTTGATTTGTATTTGAATACTATTTAATTTGTATTTAATTGCACTAATTTCCCACAAGGGTACATCATTTCTAGAGAATCTTTTAATAGTTGAGATTCTGTTTAATAAATGTATTCAGCAACTATTTTATTTCTTTGGCTTTCCTATTCACTGTCTAACCTTTTCATTTACTTTTTTTTTCCTGAATGCTTCATAGTAAATGATTCCTCCTCCTCCTCCTCCTCCTCCTCCTCCTCCTCCTTTCTTCTTCTTCTTCTTCTTTTTTAAATAAAGATGGGGTTTCACCATGTTGATCAGGCTGGTCTTGAACTCCTGACCTCAGGTGATCTGCCTGCCTTGGCCTCCAATTTGGTCTTTTTAAAAAATTTTCTTTTCACATATTTTATTCCCACTACTCATTCTATCCTTTCTTCCCATTACTAGTTCTTACTTTCCTTTCTTATATTTTCCTTGAGACATAAGAAGCATGTTTTATTAGCTGGGCATGGTGGCGCGTGCCTGTAATCCCAGCTACTCGGAAGGCTGAGGCAGGAGAATTGCCTGAACCCAGGAGGCGGAGGTTGCGGTGAGCCGAGATCGCGCCATTGTACTCCAGCCTGGGTAACAAGAGTGAAACTCCGTCTCAAAAAAAAAAAAAAAAGAAGCATGTTTTCCCCCACCTTCATCTGTTTTAATAATTATCATTGTAGAGATATTAGGTTGCTGATTGTCAGTGTGGTCGGCTTTTAATGTGCGCACTTAATCATGGGTGTACTGTCTGCCATTTGCATACATAGTTAAAGTTCCAACAGACCAGTTAGATACATTTTATAAATGTTCATGTTTTATAAAAACTTGGCCATGCCCGGTGGCTCAGGCTGAGGTGGGTGGATCACTTGAGGTCAGGAGTTCAAGACCAGCCTGGCCAGCATGGTGAAACTTCGTCTCTACTAAAAATACAAAAAAAAAAAAAAAAAAAAAAAAAATTGGCCAGGTGTTATAGTGTGTACCTGTAATCCCAGCTATTGGGAGGCTGAGGCAGGAGAATTGCTTGAAGGCAGGAGGCGGAGGCTGCAGTGAGCCAAGCTTGTCCCACTGCACTCCAGCCTGGGCAACAGAGTGAGACTCTGTCTCAAAAAGAAAGAAAGAGAGAAAGACAGAAAGAGAGAAAGAGAGGGAGGGAGGGAGAGAGGAAGGGAGGAAGGGAAGAAGGAAGGGAGGGAACCTAATGTTCAAGTGGCTTAGGTGACATAAACGAGACCAAAGTGACAATAAGTGACTGAAATTGAACTCAAACCTAGAAAGTCTTCTATCCTTATTTTTTTCACTCCTTTTACTTGAATTTT
The DNA here is from genome assembly GCF_048565385.1 of Saimiri boliviensis. Classification (NCBI taxonomy): domain Eukaryota; kingdom Metazoa; phylum Chordata; class Mammalia; order Primates; family Cebidae; genus Saimiri; species Saimiri boliviensis. The sequence continues at coordinate 35,705,599 of NC_133457.1, read as the reverse complement.
GCTACCTCACCTTAAAAAAATGAAACATTTAAAGTTGAAAGTAATTTTATATATTGGCTAGTATATTTGAACACCCTCATATTCATAACAAAATTATTTCTGAGCTGATAGTATTAGAATTTTGATATTTTCTCATTTTATTTACACACACACACACACACACAAGCACATATGCACACACAAATACATACACACACATACTTTTTTGGAATAAGTATCCATAGTCATAGATGTTAAAAGGTATTTTTCATTACAAATTTTAAAACATATAAATCATGGTCTATTTTAATTGCCTTTTTCCAGATTGCAGAGATATTGTGTAACATTGGTGTCAAGCTCTCTGGTGAAGAATTTGAAAATGTATGGAATCTTGCATCAAAAAAGCATCACAGAGGAGAAGCTTGTGTTGAGAACATCAGAAATGTTCTAGATGAGCTACAGCATGCAGACCGGATTAAATGTAAAACACCCATGGGATATTTTTGGAGTTCATTCATTGAAACAAAAGATTATTAACTCTGTGTTTATCTAAAATGCTCAGTCCATTCTTGTTTTAGATATTATATTAGAGATTCATCAATCACAGTGGTAAGATTCATGTGCCTGTATGTGTTACTAATAAATTAGATTTTGGATTTTGAAATTTGCTGTTTTCCATAAAGCACGCACAAGCTTGACAAGTGCTTGAAGAGTTAACATTCAGCCTCAGCAAAGTCATAGTTCAGAATGATAATGGAAATTTGGTAGGCCCAAGAATTCCATTCAGTTTAGTTGGTCATCTGAATTCAAAGTGTGATCTGTGACGCCAAGTTGAATTTTCTTTGTTGGTTAAGCCATCTTGAACTGCAATTTCTGTCACAGGTGATCAAAATGTAGTAACACACCAGGAGTAAGGGGATTCATGTTTATGTAGTGGACTGGAAGCTGGGCTAGAAAAGCTGGATCTTGTGTATGGAACTACAGGTGAAAAGTTTTAAGGAGTAAAATAAAAAAAAAGAGAACCTGACTTCCTTACATTTCCTTTTTCTTTTCTTTTCTTTTTTTTTTTTGAGACGGAGTTTCGCTCTTGTTACCCAGGCTGGAGTGCAATGGCGCGATCTCGGCCCACCACAACCTCTGCCTCCTGGGTTCAGGCAATTCTCCTGCCTTAGCCTCCTGAGTAGCTGGGATTACAGGCACGCACCACCATGCCCAGCTAATTTTTTGTATTTTTAGTAGAGACGGGGTTTCACCATGTTGACCAGGATGGTCTCGATCTCTTGACCTCGTGATCCACCCGCCTCGGCAAAGTGCTGGGATTACAGGCTTGAGCCACCGCGCCCGGCCCCATTTCCTTTTTCATTGAAAAGTTACTTGTCTTTTAAAAATGAATTTTTTAAAGGAACAAATGAAAAATATAGCTAGTGAAGCTCTTTCCATATATTAAAAACCACAAGTTTAAAGCTTTAAAGACAGCAAAAACAAGACAAACAAAACATTATAAAGTTTGGGAAATAAGCAATCTCTTTCAAATGATCTCTAAACTCATGCTGTCTTAACACATTGGCTTAAGTCATCAAACTATGGTCAAAGACGGCCTTAAGGGAGGAGATAAGCCATCTTTCAGGATGGTCCTGACTGGCCTTCCTAAATCTACTCTAAAAGTACCAATTGAGGTTCCTTTGTGTATCCTCCTCCTATCACTGGTGGGTTCTTCATATTTTGTCCCTTGTAGGCTATAAAAGGGTCAGAACTGTACATTTTCAACTTCAAGGAAACTCCATTTACAAATAAAAAAGTTATCTTTTAATTTTATCTCTCATTCCAACTTATTCCCAGTCATGTTGTCCAACATAGCGTATAAGGAATTCTACAATGAGAATAAATAATAGCATTGAGATGGGTAATAAAACGCCAACATAAAGATGCTGCAAATTTGAATCAACTTTCTAGTGTCAAATTCACAGGAATAAATAATAGCCAAATGTTAAATTTCCTTGCCAGTTAAAATCTGGAGATAAAAGGAATTGGAGACTGAAATCAAATCTTCTAGTGTCCAGTGAATTAGAATCCAAGGAAATTACCTCTCTTTTTTTTCTGCTTCTGCCTAGTTTCAGCCAAGGTGTTTGGAAGACCTGGGGAGAGGTGTGGTTCCTTTAAGCAGCTGTGTCTTGAGCTGCTTCTCACTGGGAAGACCATAGTTCCATCCTGGCTCTTAAAGTCATAGTCACTTAAGCCTCTGATGAGCTTCAATTTTAGAAAGTCAAAGATGTAACAAGACATAAGAGATTTCACAGCTCCCACCAAATTTAGGAAATAAGCCAATTCTTAGCTCTGAGAGCAGTTATCTAGAGCAATTTTCTTAGTGAAAATTGTGTTTCTACAACCCAGTATCTGTATGTCACTGAAGCCATAGGAGAAATTCCATGGTATCTGGGTGAAGGAGGGAGATGGAGAAAATCTTGATTTCAGGATGCCCATATGGGTGTGCATTAGCTAGAATTCGTGACCTATGGACTTAAACTAATTTGGGATAAATGAAGTTAATCTTGATACTATGCATTTGTAACTTTGGGCCTAAAAATCTGCTTTATGTATACTGTCTTCTCTTTTTGGAGCATGACATTTGAAACATTATTTCCTTCTTGCAATTTAGAAATTTGGACAGGAGCCCAGTCATTCCTTTTTTTTTGAGATGGAGTCTCACTCTTGTCACTTGGGCTGAGTGCAGTGGCATGATCTTGGCTCACTGCACCCTCCGCCTCTCAGGTTCAAGCAATTCTCGTGCCTCAGCCTCCTGAGGAGCTGGGGTTACAGGCGCACGCCACCACAATGGGCTAAATTTTTTGTACTTTTAATAGATATAGGGCTTCACCATGTTGGTGAGGCTGGTCTTGAACTCCCGACCTTAGGTTATCCAGCTGCCTTGGCCTCCCAAAGTGCTGGGATTAGACGCCTGGCTGGTCATTACTTCTTATTATGAAGTATCTGTCTTCCCTATGCAGCCTAGTCTATCCTTTTCATTATCCTTTGAGTTGCTAGGGACTGAATGGATGCAGGTGCTATGTAGCAGCCTATTCTCAATATTCTCTTCAAGTGCACCCCTTCAATCCTGTGCATAGGTGCTGCTTCCATTGCTTTTGTTTCAGAATTCCCTAGGATTCAGAAACCTACCTCCTGTTAAGGCTTATTCTATGAGTTAAACCATCTAGAATCAAAGTGGCACATGTGATGGTGGTGATCCTTGAGGCACATGAATTTAAGTTTAGCTGATTGAGGGGTTTGCTCCCTGCCCTGAATGCGGGATGGCTTTGGGGCAAGAGACCTAGTGCTGCCTACCTTGGCAAACCCTGTTTAAAAGTTTGAGCCTTTTAATAAAAATGAGGATATCTGAACTGACATCATTTAAAAGCTTTACCTCTCTGTCTAGAAGATATGGATACATAGAAATACTCACTTCTCTAGAATTAGATTTTTGCCTCAGCTGCTTTGTACTGGGTCATGTCAATCTGCCATTAGCTCAGGTCACCTTCACTGCCATCCACAAAGTATACCTAGTTCTCTAGCTGAAATTTACAGTTAAGTTGCAGCAGGCAGCTCCCGGAAGTCTCCTCGGCCTGTTACAGGCCTGCTGGATGGCATTGGCTGCCAGATATCTGCCTGAGAACTTCACCAGAGCCCTCTTGGGTCTTTATGAAGGTTGTCTTTCCTAATGTCTGAGCAGTTGGGTAGCTTTCCAGTTTAACTTTCGTTAAGACCAGTATCTCTGCTGTTTGCTTGATATTATTTACATGCACCGTAATGTCATAGAAGAAACAGCCTTTAACTTATGAACCTAGCTACTGTAACCCACGGTCAACTTTGACCAGGGCTCAGCAAAAAGCCAGTGGTCTGACCGTGAAACCAGATGCATTGCATCACATAGACTACTGAAAAAAAGTTGTGTGGCTGAACATGGTGCGAAGGATGTTGGAAGGTGCATGATGCTAGCAACTTTTTTTTTTCACGTAGATTATAAACATCTTGTCATTTACATTTCTTACCTTTCGCTACATTAATAAAGTGTAAAGAACTGTAATTTCAATCAAGTTTCATGCTTCCGTGATTTCTAACTCATCATTTAGTTTTTTTCTATTTGCTATGATATCCCCTTCCCAAACTGTATTACATCAGATATGTAATGCTGATTTCTTGATTCCCATTTGCAAAAATCATAGTTCCTAGCATGATGCAGTCTTTCAGCCCTCACACTTTAGTCAAACTGCAAAGTGCTTAGTAATTATGGATCACCAATCAGACCCCTCCTGAGAAGCAAACTGAGAGCATTAGATGTGAATGATAAATTTGTTATTCACTGCACTTATGACCTTATAAAGACATCTAACGTTACAAAGCTGTGGCTTTTATATTTATAAAATGGAGATAATGGCTACCTTTTCAATGGTAGTTTATTTCATGGTTATGGAGATAATGGATATATAAGCACCTAGCACCGGTTTAGCTTGGTAAATGTTAATAAGGGCACCTAGTTCAGGTGTTTCTCCATCTATTTATATAATCATGATATTGACCTCTTCTTGGTTTTTCTCGTCTCCATGATTCTTCTTTTTCTTTCTTTTTTTTTTTTTTGAGACAGAGTCTCACTCTGTCACCCAGGCTGGAGTGCAGCCTGATCTCAGCTCACTGCAACCTCCACCTCCTGGATTCAAGCGATTCTCATCCTCAGCTTCCCAAGTAGCTAGTAGCTGGAACTACAGGCGCAAGTCACCGTGCCCAGCTAATTTTTTGTATTTTTAATAGAGACAGGGTTTTGTCGTGTTAACCAGGATGGTCTCGATCTCCTGACCTCGTGATCTGCCCGCCTTATCCTCCCAAAATGCTGGGATCATGAACCACCTCGCTTGGCGGATTCTTATTTTTCTTAACTGGTTGTTCTTTGTTGATTTTGGTAGATTTGACAATTCCCATTGGCTTATTGCTATGATGGCATTTCTATCACTTGTTTTAGGCTTTAGCACAGCCTATTTTTTTTTTTTTTTAAAGCATACACACAATCTGCTGGGCTTTTAATTTTGATTGCGTTGAATCTAAAGATCAATTTGGGGAAGCTGACTTTGTTTGTTTACAATGTTTTGACTTCCAAACACTAAATATGGTACATGCACACATTTACTTAGCTTTTCTTTATTGCTTTTCAGTTTTTCATGTTGAGATATTGTACCTCTTGCATTAGATTCATTCCTAGGTATGTTTTTGATGTGATAAATTTAAAACTTGTGTGCCAATTTTCAAACAGGATTATTGAAGTATCATCTACACACAGTAAAAAGCACTCATTTTAGTGTGCAATTCTATGAATGTTGACAAACGCATACAGTTTGTGTGACCACCATCACAAACAGAATGTAAAACTGTTCCATCACTCTTTAAAATTCTCTGTGCCCTTTTGTAGTATCTCTTCTTCTGCATAACCACTGATCTATTTTCAGTTCCTATTGTTTTGCCTTAGAAAGACTCATATAAATGGGACTATGGAGTGGGTAGCCTTTTGAGACTGGCTTCTTTCACTTAGTACATGTTTTTGAGATCCATCATGTTACTGTATTAGTAGTATATTTTTTATTGCTGAATAATATTCCACTGCATAGATAGACTATAATTTGTTCATCTACTTTAAAGACATTTGGGTTGTTTCCAGTTTTGGAGAATTCTGAATAAAGCAGCTATAAACTATCATGTATATGTTTTATATGACCATAACTTTTTATTTCTCTTGAAAAAATACATATTGAGTAGTATTGTTGAGCTACATGTTAACTTGATAAGAAATTAAAAGACTGTTTTCCAAAATGGCTGCATCATTTTGCATTTTCACCAGCAATTCATGAGTATTCCAGTAAATCCTTGCTAGCATGTGGTATTGTCACATATTGTCAATTTAAAAAATATTTTAAGCCATTCTAATAGGTATGCAATAATAGTACATAGTGGTTTTAATGTGCATTTCTGTAATGACTAATGATGTTGAATGACTTTTCATAAGCTTATTGGCCATGCATCTGTCTTCTTTGGTAAAGATTCTATCTTTTTTGCCAATTTAAAAAATTGGCTTGTTTATTTTCCTATTACTGAGTTTTGAGAGCTATTTCTATATTCTGGATATAAGTCATTTATCAGATATGTGTTTTGCAGATATTTTCTCCTGTCGTTAGCTTGGATTTTTATTTTCTTGAGTGTCTTTCAAAGAATAGAAGTTTTAAATTCTGATGAAGCCCAATTTTTCCATTATTTTCATTAATGGATCATGCTTTCGGTGTATTCTGTGTGAAAGATTAGCTTAATTCAAAATCTCAAAGTTTTTTTTGGTGAATGTTGAATTATTTTAGCACTATTTTTTGAAACAATAGTTGACTACTATAGCTTCAGAATAAGTCTTAGAATCAGTGTGGATCCTCTTTGTTCTTTATTTGGAATTATTTTGGTTGCCCTAGTTACTTTGCTTTTCTTTTTAGTAGTTTTAGAATCAGCCTGTTTATTTGTATAAAAATCTTGCTTGGATTTTGATTGGGACTGTGTCCTATTTATAGGTCACTTTTGGGAGAATTGACATCTTCTTCTACATTAAGCATAGCTCTAACCCCAGCGTCAAGCCACCATTTCCTTGTTCTGCCTTCCATCATACCTATTCAATTTCTGGAACATCTGTAACTTGTCATCACCTCTCCATTCACTGAAATTCTCCTTGTTTGACAGTGCTTCACCTATGCCTTTGATGATTTTTTTTCTACTTCTAGTCTTCTCCTTTGATTCCAGCCTATACAACCTTGCCATTACTATACCTTAACACTTTCAACGGTTTTCTCATTTTGTATAAAATGTACATTCTTAGCCTAGCATCTTAAGGTCCTACAGTTTTTTCCTCTAATGTTTCTTTTTGACCTCATTTCATACCATTTCCTTTCATTTACTCTTTGCTTCTGCAAGAACTGAATTACCTGATGTTTCTGTGACTGCTATCCATTATATTCATATCTTTCCCTGGAAATACTTCCATCCTCCTTTCCCCACTTTCTACATGCCTACATTCGACTTCTTTAAGGAATAGTTCAAGGTTTACTATTGTTACAAAATTTCCCAGAATCATTCTCTGGCTGCAAAGAATCTGTCTTTCCTTTGAACTTGCTTACGTATCTGTACCTTTGTGAGGCAACAATTACTTTGTATTTTGTCTGATAAGTAGTTATATATTTGCCTCTCCTATTTAATCTATAGTCTGTGTTTTCTGAGGACATAATCCAAATTTGATAAATTTCTAGATACACATTATCTGGCATGTGGTAGTGCTCAATAAATCTTTGGGAAGCTAATGAAAACGATATACAGACTAAACAGGGACAATAGTATGCAATCACTTACAGAGCATTGGGAAGAACAGATTGGTCCATCTATGCCAAGTTCTGACTTAAGCCATCTATCACCTGTGTAAAACTTAAATGAGAAGGTTAAGGCCCCGCTTTTTCATTTGCATGGGAATCGGGGATTGGTTCCACACTCTTGATATTTTGGGGTCCTTAATTCAACAGACAATTACGGAGCACTTACTCAAGTGAAGAGATATTTTGAGGAGGGAGAAATCAACTGACAATGCTATTTGGAGGTAAAGATGAAGCTGGAGAATTGACCACGAAGTTTGACAACGTGGATGTTACTGTCAGCCTTGACAAGAGCTCCTTTGATGCCAGTAGTGGAGTCACAGTTTCATTAAAATGAGTTCATAAAAGATTAGAAGGTAAGTAGTGAAGAAAGTGTGTATAATGGAGAACTCTTTAACAAACTCTTCTATAAAGAGGGCAGAGAGGGGCAGGTGTGGTGGCTCACACTGTAATCCCAGGACTTTGGGAGGCTGAGGCAGAAGGATTGCTGGAGCCCAGGAGTTTGAGACAAGACTGGCCAACATGGTGAAACCCCGTCACTACTAAAAATATAAAAATTAGCTGGGTGTGGTTATGCGCACCTGTTGTCTCACCTACTGGGGAGGCTAAGGCATGAGAATCGCTTGAACCTGGAAGGCGGAGGTTTGCAGTGAGTCTAGATTGTGCCACTGCACTCCAGCCTGGGCAACAGAGTAATGCTGCTTAAAAAAAAAAAAAAAAAAAAAAAAAAAAAAGAGGGCAGAGAAAAGAAGCTTTTTTAAAATATGAGATTTTATAGCACAATTCGTGTTGATAAAAATTGTGCAGTTGAAGAGAATAAAGGAGTAAGAGGAAATAATTACGGGAGCAAAGTTCTTGAGTTGGGAAAGAGGTTGGAATACAGTGTGGAAGTGGAGCAGTTTCCTTGGGACAGCTGCCAATTGTATAAGAGGACAACAGGATGGCAAGCTGTATACATAAAAAAGGGTTATCAGCTGAGAGTGAGAGAGGAGGAGGGTGTGATGAGGTCTAAAGGAAAGATGAGAAAGGAGAACTGATTTAGAGTGAGGCAGTGAGTTGACTAGAAAACATAGGATTGGAAGCCCTCTTGAATTTCATAATTATAAATTTAAAATGAGACTGGCCACTTGGTTTTGTGTTTTTCTGCAGTTGGTTTTCTTCATCTGCAATGATGTGACTGTGGATCTGGGATAAGTGGAGATTTAGATTTGACTAGGGCTGGAATTTTACTTGCTGAATAATATGGCGGGAGGGAGGTGCAAAGTTGAATTTATGCAAGGAAATAGTTCTAGTGACATGCCATGGAGACTAAGATCTGTCAGCAAGAAGTTCAGAAATGAGATGGTACTGAAAAAAATGGCAGGGATAATGAATCAGGCCATTCCTATGGGTCAAAAGTTGTAGAGGAATACTATAAAAAATAAGCTAGAAAAATAAGAGTTGGTGATCAGAGTGGAATGCGTGCAAATGAGATTTTGCAGGTGGTAGAGAAGTTGGTAATAAAATTTAGGATATGATAATGGGCCTGAGTGACTGAAGTAGGTGGAGAACAGGTTCACTGAAGAAAGGGAGTTCAAGTGAGAAGTCGATGTTAAGTAGACAAATCACCTACAGGACACTGATATCACCAAGAAAGATGACAGGGAAGGTAGGAGAGAGAGAGAGAGAGAGAGAGAGTGACTCAGGTTATATATACCTTTGAAATCATGATGAAAGCTATACACAATATTATTTTAGAAAAATGCATATATGCATATATTTTGACCATATGATATTAAATCTTCCTAATGGATAGATCTGTAGACCAGATGAATATTCAAATAGCTTCTAACTTCAAATTTATCCTCAGGTAGATTTACTATCTGCTTCTGTCATCCATCCATCATCCATCCATCCATCCATCCATCCATCCACCCATCCATCCATCCATCTGTGTCACTAATTGCTACTTATCTGTGCTTTGGTTAAATATCCTTTTCGGGAGAATCTTGTTCATTGAATGGCGTGGCAAAGAAACATGATTTCCCATTTTAACGGTAGGGGGCACCCTAGCATTTCCAAACTTAGCATGAACCTTGGCCAACTGTGTGAAATAGCTGCAGCTGAAAAGAGGATGTTAAACCGGAGGAAGGAAATCACCACCAAACTTTGCAAACTCCAGGATGATCTATGCACTTGCTTTTAAAAAATTATTATTTAGTGGCAGTAATTAGGCTGAAAAGGCACATTTTAAAATAGTACTAGTAACCTAGAGGGGAGATTGGCTTGGATCATACAGTGTCATCTCTCAGCAAACAAGTAAAACAGTGTGAAATACTCAGGAGAGATATATAAATAAATATCCAAATATATCACCATGTTCTCACCTAAACTATGTTTCTGTAATGTTCAGGATAGTCTTGTTAATAGTAGAATATATTGAACCTATAAAAAGTTTAAAAAACTGCTGTTTCCTAGCTCAGGCAAATAAACTTAATACATTTTGTTCACAACATGGTTAACAAACCGAGGAACTTGTTGGAAATATTATATGAGCCAATAAAGGGTAATTTTATTTTATGTAATAACCACTTATGAAAGCTCACCATGGCTTGACGTGAAGAGCTGGGCTAGTTAGAGGTTAACACCCCAATCATAAAGCAACAATGAGGATAGACTTGAAGGGCATTTCTTCTATTATAAAACATTTACAGTAATAACCTTGTAAAAAATAATGGGATCTATTTAAAGCTCATTTATTTCCCAGCTAAGTGGCAATTTCCCATCACTCAAAATGCTAATACTTCCTCCTGAAACCCTAGGGATAATCCAATTCATGTGTGTTCATTAAAAAAAGCTGGTTAAAATAAGCAGGTGATTTTGTTTTAATAATATCTGTCCTGCCAGCAATAAGACAGTCTCAGTTGCAAATAAATATGTCAACAAACAGATTTTCTTTAAAGCACATGGGGTCTCATATCATTCCCAAATTAGCCAATTAGCATGATGCTATTGGAAGAGCTAATTAAAAAGTTCATTTAGACTAAGAAATGTTTCCTGAGAGTAATCTGGAGCTTATAGCTCTTATTTCACCTGTAATTACTCTGCCTGATTTTCTACTATGTATATGGAGGTGAACACACCTTCACCGGAGCAGAGGAAAAGCATTTTTCATTCTCTTGGAGTGAATTATATATATTAATACTTTGAACTGATCAACATACAATTATCTCTTTAAAAAGGCACTGCCCATACCTAGTCTCTCAGTTGTTAGGTGATGGTTAGCTAGTAATTTAGACTGACTACAAATCCTATCTTTGTTCAAAGATACAGCCTGCAGTTTGTCCTGTTGAAATATTTTCATGATTAGAATCTTTGGTCAGTAGTAAATTCATCAACTCCTGCAGCAAATATGCTTATTGGAATTACTGAGATTTACAGATAGACTAGTGCATCCATTATTGAAAAAGAATAACAAAAATTTAAAAAAAATTTTGCTAGGAGGAAGTGTGAATTGGGGAGAATAGGGGATGAATAAATTTATATTTGATATCCTCTAAGCTAGTGTGCTGCTCCTATTTAAAATAGTATTGGAAGTTCTGGCCACAGCAATCAGGCAAGAAAAAGAAATAAAAGATACTCAAATAGGAAGAGAGAAAGTCAAATTATCTCTGCTTCCAGACGACATGATTGTATATTTAGAAAACCCCATCGCCTCGGCCCAAAAACTCTTTAAGCTGATAAGCAAATTTGGCAAAGTCTCAGGATTCAAAATCAATGTGCAAAAATCACAAGCCTTCATATGCACCATTAATAGACAAACAGAGAGCCAAATCATGAGTAAACTCTTAGTCACAATTGCTACAGAGAGAATAAAATACCTAAGAATACAACCTACAAGGGATGTGAAGGACCTCTTCAAGGAGAACTACAAACCACTGCTCAGGGAAATAAGAGAGGACACAAACAAATGGAAAAACATTCCAGGCTCATGAATAGGAAGAATCAATATTGTGAAAATGACCATACTGCCCAAGTAATTTACAGATTCTATGCTATTCCCATCAAGCCACCACTGACTTTATTCACAGAATTAGAAAAAACTACTTTAAATTTTATATGAAACCAAATAGAGCCCATATAGCCAAGACAACCCTATGCAAAAAGAACAAAGCTAAAGGCATCATGCTACCTGACCTCAAACTATACTACAAGGCTGCAATAACCAAAGCAAACTGTTCTGTTCCATTGGTCTAGATATTTGTTTTGGTACTGGACCCAAAATAAATATACAGACCAATGGAACAGAACAGAGGCCTCAGAAATAACACCACATGTCTACAACCACCTGATCTACGATAAACCTGACAAAAACAATCAATGGGGAAAGGATTTCCTATTTAATAAATGGTGTTGGGAAAACTGGCTAGCCATATGCAGAAAACTGAAACTGAACTCCTTCCTTACACCTTACACAAAAATTAACTCAAGATGGATTAAAGTTTTAACGTAAGACCTAAAACCATAAAAACTCTAGAAGAAAACCTAGGCAATACCATTCAGGACATAGGCATGGGTAGACTTCATGATGAAAACACCAAGAGCAATTGCAACAAAAGTAAAAATTGACAAATGGGATCTAATTAAACTAAAGAGATTCTGCACAGCAAAAGAAACTATCATCAGAGTGAACAAGCAACCTACAGAATGGGAGAAAATTTTTGCAATCTATTTATCTGACAGAGGGCTAATATCCAGAATCTATAAGGAACTTAAACAAATTTACAAGAAAAAAAGCAAACAACCCCATCAAAACGTGGATGAAGGATATGATCAGATCCCTCTCAAAAGAAGACATTTATGTGGCCAAAAAACATATGAAAAAAAAGGTCATCATCATTGGTCATTAGAGAAATGCAAATCAAAACCACAATGAGATACCATCTCACACCAGTTAAAATGGTGATCATTAAAAAGTCAGGAAACAACAGATCCTAGAGAGGATGTGGAGAAATAGAAATGCTTTTACACTGTTGGTGGGAGTGTAAATTAGTTCAACCATTGTGGAAGACAGTGTGGCAATTCCTCAAGTATTTAGAACCAGAAATACCATTTGATCCAGCAATCCCATTACTGGGTATATGCTCAAAGGATTATAAGTAATTCTACTATAAAGACACATGAACATGTGTGTTTATTGTGGCACTATTCACAATAGCAAAGACTTGGAACCAACCCAAATGCCCACCAATCATATACTGGATAAAGAAAATGTGGCACATATATGCCATGGAATACTATGCAGACATAAAGGAGAATGAGTGTATGCCCTTTGCAGGAACATGGGTGAACCTGGAAACGATCATTCTCAGCAAACTAACACAGGAACAGAAAACCAAACACTATATGTTCTCACTCAGAAGTGGGAGCTGAACAGTGAGAACATATGGGCACAGAGAGGGACCCATCACATACCGGGGCCTGTCAGGGGGTGGGAGACTAGGGGAGGGATAGCATTAGGAGAAATACATAACGTAGATGATGGTTTGATGGGTGCAGAAAACCATCATGGCACATGTATACCTATGTAACAAAACTGCATGTTCTGCACATGTATCCCAGAACCTAAAGTATAATAAAAAAAGAAAACCAGTAGAAAAACAGGAATATCATAGGATATACAAAAAATGAAAATAAAAATTCATTCATCTGTTGTTGGACACCTAAGTTGATTCCATATCTTGGCCTTTTCTTTATTTATTAAGGCAATCATCTAGTTTTTGTCTTTAGTTCTCTTTATTTGATGAATCACATTTAATGCTTTTTTATGTTAAACCATCCTTGCGTTCCAGGGATGAAGTGTAACTAATCATGGTGGATTAGCTTTTTGATGTGCTGCTGGATTTGGTTTGCAAATATTTTGTTGAGGATTTTTGCATTCATGTTCATCATGGATATTGGCCTGACTTTTTACTTTTTTTTTGTTGTTTCTCTGACAGGATTTGGTATCAAGATGACACTGGCCTCACAGAATGAGTTGGAGAGAAATCCTTCCACTTCAATTTTTTTGGAATAGTTTTTGTAGGAATGGTACTAGGTCTTCCTTGTACATTTGGTAGAATTTGACTGTGAATCAGGTACTGGGCATTTTTTTTTTTTTTGGTTGGTAGGCTATTTATTATTACTGATTCAATTTTGGAGCTCATTATTGGTCTGTTCAGGGAGTCTGCTTCTCCCTGGCTCAGTCTTGGGAGAGTATATATGTCCAGGAATCCATCCACTTCTAGTTTATGTTTGTGGGATTGCTCATAGTAGTTTCTGATGGTTGTTTTGTTTCTTTGGGGTCAGTAGTAACATTCTCATCATTATTTCTAATTGTGTTTATTTGGCTCTTTTCTCTTTTTTTCTTAAAAAAATTTTTATTATATAACATTAAAAAAACATTATTTTCATAGAATACATTTTCACATTAGAGATTCCCATAGTGTGAAAATAGCAATTTATTACTTTTAGTTTTATATTTGTGGACAGATTGTTTTAGAACAAGTAGAACACATTTGAGAACTAAGTCTCAGTTTATAATTTATAATATTTTGATACATCTACAAGGGGAACCTTGCCACTAAATGGAACTTCTCTATATTCAGAAGCACTTCAAGCTTTTCTTCCTAGGATTTAGAAATTTATAATGTGATATATCAGCATTTCCTAATTTTAAAATTTCCCTAGTATATGTAACCATCAGCAGGTGGTATCTACTGAATAGAGAGGGAAGGTTTTGAAAATTAAACACTGTCTAATTTTCTGCAAAGTTTTTATTTATGAATTAACAGTATTTCCATATGTCCATTATTCCCAGGGCAAATATGGAAGTTTGATCATATATTAATAGTAATAAAGCGATTCTCTTTAAGAGATTGAAACCATCATTTTTAGCAAACTGACACAAGAACAGAAAACCAAAAACTGCATGTTCTCACTCATAAGTGGGTGTTGAACAATGAGAACACATGGACACAGGGAGGGGAAAATTACACACTGGGGCCTGTCTAGAGGTGGGGGTGTTAGGGGAGGGATAGCAGGGGGTGGGGAGATTGGGGAGGGCTAACATTAGGAGAAATATCTAATGTAGATGATGGGGAAATGGATGCAGCAAACCACCATGGCACGTGTATACCTATGTAACAAACCTACACGTTCTGCACATGTACCCCAGAACTTAAAGTAGAATAATAAAAAAAGCAAACAAACAAACAAACAAAAACCCCCAAAAGTCAGAGCTTCCACAGCATCACAACAGCTTTGCAGATGTCCACATCACGATAGCTGAAATAGCAAAGCCTAGGAAAGGTTAAAGCTGCAAGTGCCAAAAGCCCTGCCTTGGCAACTTTCTGGGAGGCATCCCCATGAAAACAATCAGTAACAACTTGTCCAAAGCCCCAGTGACCATGAAGAGTGAGGGTTGCAGCCAGGGAGTAGCCCATTGCAGAGCAAGGATTCAAATAAGTAGCCAGAAGCAGACCCAGGAGCAAAACACTAGTCCAGTGGAGAGATGGAGCTTTGGAACCAGAATGGTGGCTCAGTGTCAAGTGAGTGTGCTGCACTCCACACCATTCTTAGGTAGTTCAGTCCTGAAGAAATGCTGAGATCTGAGCAGGTCTGACTACTGGGGTTCACAGCAACAAAGCCAGGCCTCCTTGAGCACTGTAAAGGGCACTCAGCTTCCTGAGAACTGTCATCTTTTTTCTGAGGGCTCAAGATCATCCACCAACCCACTCTCTTTTTTTCTTAATTAATCTGGCTAATGGCCTTTTTTATTAACTTTTTCAAAAACAAACAAACAAACAAACAAAAAAAAACAAAACTCCTGGATTTATTGATCTTTTGAATAGTTTTTTTGTGTGTCTATTTCCTTCAGTTCTGCTCTAAGTTTTGTTGTTTTTTGTTTTATGCTATCTTTGGGTTTGATTTGTTTTTGATTCTCTAATTCTTTCAATTGTTAAGTTAGATTATTAATTAGAGATATTTCTAACTTTTTGATGTGGGCATTTTAGCGCTATGAATTTCCCTCTTAACATTGGCTTAGCTGTGTCCTAGAGATTCTGGTATATTGTATGTTTGTTCTCATTATTTTCAAAGAACATCTTGATTTCTGTCTCAATTTCATTATCTACCCAAATGTCATTCAGGGGCATGTTGTTTAATTTGCATGTAATTGTATGGTTGTGAGTGATTTTAATTGTGTTGACTTCTATTTTTATTGTGCTATGATCTGAGAGTGTGTTTGGTATGATTTTGGTTCTTTCATATTTGTTCAAGGTCATTTTATGCATAATTATGTGGTCAATTTTGGAGTGTTATGTGGCAATGAGAGAAATATATATCCTGTTGGTTTTCGTGGAGACTTCTCCAGAGGTCTATCAGATGCATTTGGTCCAATTCTGAGTTTAGGTCCTGAATATCTGTTAATTTTCTGTCTTGATGATCTGTCTAATATTGTCAGTGGAGTAGTGGAGTCTTCCACTATTATTATTTGGGAATCGATGTCCCTTTGTAGAACTTTATGAATCTTGGTGCTCCTGTGTTGGATGCACATATATTTAGAATAGCTAGATCATCATCGTCATCTCCATCATCAACATCATCTCCTCCTCCTCCTCCTCCCTTTTTCTTCTTCTTCTTCCTCTTCCTTCTTCTTCCTCTTCATCTTTTCTTCTTCTCCTTCTCCTTCTTCTTCTCCTCCTCCTCCTCCTCCTCCTCCTCCTTCCTTTTCCTCTTCCTCCTTCTTCTTCCTTTTCCTCTTCCTCCTCTTCTTCCTCTTCTCCTTCTCTTTATTCTTCTTTTGAGACAGAGTCTTGCTCTGTCACCAGGCTGGAGTGCAGTGGCATGATCTTGGTTCACTGCAACCTCTGCCTCCCAGGTTTGAGCAATTCTCCTGCCTCAACCTCAGCCTCCTGAGTAGCTGGGGTTACAGGCACACACCACCACACCTAGCTAATTTTTGTATTTTTAGTAGAGATGAGGTTTCATTATGTTGGTCAGAATGGTCTTGATCTCTTGACCTTGTGATCTGCCTGCCTCTGCCTCCCAAAGTGCTGGGATTACAGGCATGAGCCACTGTGCCTGGCCAGGTCTTCTTTTTGAATTGAACTCTTTGGCATTATGTAATGCCTGCCCTTTTCTTTTTTCTTTTTTCTTTTTTTTTTTAACTTTGTTGGTTTGAAACCTGTTTTTGAGTGAAATTAGGATTGCAACACCTGCTTTTTTCTGTTTTCTATTTGCTTAGTAGATTTTTCTCCATCTTTTTATTTTGAGTCTATGTGACATGGATTGCATTGGGTCTTGGTTTTTTTAATCCAGATTGCTACTCTGTGCCTGTTAAGTTGGGGCATTTAGCTCATTTACATTTAAGATTAGTATTAATATTTGGATTTGATCCTGTCATTTTGCTGTTAGCTGGCTGTTAGGTTGGCTTTGTGCGGTTGCTTTACAGTGACACTGGTCTATGTGTTTAAGTGTGTGTTTGTATCATTAATAGCAGGTAGTGGTCTTTCTTTTCATATTTATTGCTCCTTTTAAGATCTCTTATAAGGCAGGTCTGCTGGTAACAAAGTCCTTCAACATTTGCTTTTCTGAAAAAGATCTTATTTCTCCTTCACTTAGGAAGCTTAGTTTGGCTGGATATTAAATTTTTGATTGAAATTTTTTTTCTTTAAGAATGTTGAATATAATCCCCCAATCTCTTCTGGCTTGTAGGGTTTCAGCTGAGTGGTCTGCTCTTAGCCTGATAGAAATTCCTTTGTAGGTGACCTACCCTTTCTCTCTAGCTGCCTTTAATGTTCTTTCTTTCATTTTGGCCTTGGAAAATCTGATGATTATGTGTCTTGGGGTTGACCTTCTTATGTAGAATCTTGCAAGAGTTTGCTGTATTTTCCGAATTTGACTTTTGCCCCCCCCAGCAATATTGGGGAACTTTTCATGGACTATATCCTGAAATATATTTTCCAAGTTGTTTGTTTTCTCCTTCTCCCTTTCAGGGATGCCAGTGATTCATAGATTTGACCTCTTTACCTAGTTCCATAGTTCTCAGAAGTTTTGTTCATTCCTTTTTATTTCTTTTATTTAGTTTGGTCTGAGTGCCTTATTTCAGAGAACCAGTCTCAAGTTCTGATATTTTTTCTCCAGTTTGGTTTGTCCTGCTGTTAATACTTGATTGCATTGTGAAATTATTGTATTGTGTTATTCAGCTCTGTTGGCCCATTAGGTTCTCTTTTGTACCAAGTATTTCATCCTTCAGCTCCTATATCACTTTATTGTGATTCATATTTTTCTTGGATTGGGTTTTGCCATCGTCTTGAATCTCAGTAATCTTTGTCTCCATCCACAGTCTCAATTCTTTTTCTGTCATTCCAGCCAGTTTAGTCTGGTTAAGAATTTTTGTTAGAGAATTGGTGTAGTTATTTGGAGGACATATGACCTTCTGGCCATTTCAGTTACCAGAGTTCTTCTGTTGGTTCTTTCTCATCTATGTCTGTGGATGTTCCTTTAACTGCAGTGTAGATTGAGTACAGTCAATAGACTTTTTTTCTGGATGTTTTAACTGGGCTAAAACTTGGCATAGAGTTTTATTTGAAGCTGACTTCTTGTCTCTGGTTGTAGATGAGGATATGTTAGTGAGGTATTTTTGGTGTTGAAGCTTTGGGTTGTGATCCAGCAGGTAACACTTAAGGTATTGGCCAATGGGTAGGCTCTTGTTTGGTTGTGTAGCTTCCATATGTTTCCTCATAGTTGCAGGTATGTTCCTTCTCAGTGCTCTGAAAGTGTGGCTTCCTCTCCCCCTTGAATGCTGGCTGTAGTTCATGACTTGGTACTCTTGGGCTACCCACTGCAGCTCTGGGGTTATCTCAATGCTTATGTTCTTTCCCTAGCTTGGCAGCAGCAGAGAAAGAGATCTTAGTAGTGGTTGTGGCTGAGGGTTGTTTGCTTGACTCTTGGGGGCTCCATCCCAGAGAGATGCAGGTTAGCAATCACTCAGTGCTGTTGGCCCAAGATGAAGAGTTTCTATTGTGGCCCCAAGCCAGGAGTTCCCTATCTGGTGATAAGCCATGGGGTGTGTGTGGGACCAACGTGAGATGGACTGGTCTTCTCTCCTTGGGCTGACTACAGCTTGTTGGAGGTGTGGATAAGGCACTTAGGATATTTGTTCCTTTGTTTGTTCAAGAGTGCGAAGAGCAGTTCTACTGCAGAGGCAGTGGCAGAGAGGCTTCCAATTGTTCCTGGAGGCTCCGTCCAGAAAGTTGCTGAGTTGGAATTGGCTCAGTAGCTCTGGTGCTGGGTGGCTGGAGGCCCTGTCCAGTGAGAAGATATGGGAACAGCCACCCATAACAGTCTTGCCAATTTTCATAGGGCTGCTGTGGTATGCTTGGGGATCACTCCAGTCCCTAGTCACCTTGGATTTTTCAGAACCCAGTGGTGTCAACAGTGAAGGCTGCAAAAGAGTATAAATGGCAGCCTATCCCTTTCTCTGGGAGTTTTGGAGGTATAGATCCATTGCTGGCTCCGTTGCTGGCTTCCAGAATTTTTGCTGGAAGAATTTGACATAGAACTAGGCTAACAGTGACTGTGAGACTCCATTTACTTTTAATACACATTGTAATTCCAAAGCTGTTAAAGTATGAAGAAACTTGCATCATTGACATGATAAAGTATGATAGTCAGAAAGGTGACATAGTGATGCTTGGATTCAGATTTAGATCTGAAAGATGCTGGCCATACCTTAGTGAAAAGGGTGAGAAGAACATTCCAACCACAGGCAGAAACACATGCAAAGGGCCTGAAAAGGAGGAAACAAAGTACAGGGGACCGAAGGGCACTGGCGTAGCTGGAACATAGAAGGAAGGAGTGTGGTAGTGGGTGAAACTGAAGAGGTAGACCAAAGTGGGCCCTCACATGGTCTAGGTCATGTGAAATAGTTTTGTCCAGATTCTAACAGAAATGGGTAGCCTCATATGTTTGAGGATGGGGAAGAAGTTTGAGAGAATCACGTTTGAGTTTAGAAACAATGATTTTGGGTAAAGTAAAGAAAAGAGATTGAAGGTGAATGGAGGTTTAGTGTGTGATGCTTACATTTAACCCTTAGTAAAGACTCTCTTCTTTGCAATAAGGATATCCCAGAAAGACTGAGGTCCACTTTGGACTTGACTATCTGAAAAGGAATGGTCATCGGATATTGAAGGTCCAGAGTGTCAATGTGCCAGGAGGTCACTGGTAGATCTTAAAGGTAGAATTTTGGCATTTTTGTAGTATATTTTATAAGACATTTCTTGATACATTTTTCCTCCTTAAGTGAGCAGCTAAAAAGCCATGTTTTTGAATGATATTTTTATAGCACAGATGATAATGCTTTCTTTAAATTCCTACCTGTCTTATTTTAAAATAAAAACCTACTGAAATTCAATGACTAGGTCTGGTTTTACAGTAAGAGAAAGATAGGGTGCTGTCTCAGTGATTGAATTTTCTATGGTTGATCTTTTGGCAGATGCCCCATATCTGGCTTTTAAAATTTCTCAGGAGTATTTTATTTTTAAATTCTAAATATAGTGCCAAAAAGAGTGACTTACAAATGGACCTAAAAGACATTTATAGACTATTTCATCCAACAGCTGCAGAATACACATTCTTTTCATCAGCACATGGAACATTCTCCAGGATAGACCATATGTTGGGCCAAAAAAATAGATCTCAACAAATTAAAAAGTGTCAAAATTATATCAAGCATATTTTCTGATCACGATAGAATAAAACTAGAAGTCAATAACAAAATAAACTTTAGAAACTGTACAAATACATGAAAATTAACCAATATGCTGCTGAAAAATCAATGGGTCAATAAATAAATTAAGTAGAAAATTTAGACATGTCTTGAAGCAAATGAAAATAGAGCACAACATACTATGACCTAAGTGATACAGCAAAAGTGGTACTAAGAAGGAAGAAGTTTATAGCAACAAATGCTTACATAAAAAAAAGCAGACTTGAAATAAACAACCTAACAATGTACAAGAAAATAAAAAAGCAAGAACAAACCAAACCCCAAATTAGTAGGAATAATAAATATCAGAAGTAAATGAGATTGAGATAAAATGTACAAAAGTTGGGCTGGGCGCGGTGGCTCACGCCTGTAATCCCAGCACTTTGGGAGGCCAAGGCAGGTGGATCACGAGGTCAAGAGAATCGAGACCATCCTGGTCAACATGGTGAAACCCCGTCTCTACTAAAAATACAAAAAAATTTAGCTGGGCATGGTGGCACGTGCCTGTAATCCCAGCTACTCAGGAGGCTGAGGCAGGAGAATTGCTTGAACCCAGGAGGCGGAGGTTGCGGTGAGCCGAGATCACGCCATTGCACTCCAGCTTGGGTAACAAGAGCAAAACTCCGTCTAAAAAAAAAATGTACAAAAGTTTAAGAAAATAAAAATTCTTTTTTGAAAAGATAAAATTGGCAAACCTTTAGCTCGACTAAGAAAATAGGAGAGATCAAATAAAGAAATCAGAAATGAAAAAGGAAACATTATAACTGATAATCACAGAAATACAAAGGATCATTAGAGACTATTATGAACAACTACATGCCAAAAAGTTGAAAACCTAGAAGAAATGGATATATTCCTGGAAACATACAGCCTACCAAGATCAAACCACAGAAAACCTGAGCAGACCAATATTGAGAAATGAGATCAGAGCAGTAATAAAAAGTCTCCCATTAAAGAAAAGCTCAGGACCTGATGAAGTCACTGCTGAATTCTACCAAACATTTGAAGAATATCTACTACTAATTCTCCTCAGACAATTTACAAAATTGAAGCAGAGATAACAGTTCCAAATTTATTTTATGAAGCCAATATTACCCTAATACCAAAACCAGACAAAGACACCACAAAAAAAGGAAACTCTAGGCCAAAATATTTGATGAACATTGATGCAAATATCCTCAACAGAATACTAGCAAACAAAATTACATAACAAACTAAAAAGATCATTCACCTTGATCAAGTGGGATTCATCCTCAGTATGCAAAAGTAATTCAACATATTCAAATTAATATATACAATATAACACATGAACAGAATCAATGATTAAAGTCAGATGATCAATGATCATTTCAGTAGATGCAGAAAAAGCATTCAATAAAATTCAACATCCTCTCATGATAAAAAAAAAAAAACCTCTCAACAAATTGGGTATATAAGGAACACACCTCAATACTACAAAGGTCATATGTGACAAACCCATAGCTAACATCATACTGCATCGGGAAAAGTCGAAAGCTCTTTTTAGAATTGAAACAAGACAAGGATGCCCCCTGTCACCACTCTTTTTCAACATAGTACTGGAAGTCTTAGCCAGAGCAATCAGATAAAAGAAAGAAACGAAAGTATTCAAACTGGAAAGGAAGAAGTCAAGTCATCCTTGTTTGCAGATAACATGATCTTATATTCAGAAAAACCTAAAGACTCCACCAAGCACTTTTAGAACTGATAAATGAATTAGTAAAGTTGCAGGATACAAAATCAACACACAAAATCAGCAGTGTTTCTATATCCTTAGAGCAATTGATGTGAAAGAGATATCAAGAAAGCAATCCAATTTGCTACAGCTACAACAAATACAACATGGAAGTATATTTAATTAAAGAAGTAAGAGATGTCTTCGAGCAAAACTATAAAATACTGATAAAAGAAATTGAAAAAGACACAAAAATAAAAAAAATCTATAGGAACAATTAATGTCATTAAAATAGCTATACTACTGCAAGTGATCTATAGACTCAAAATGATTCCTATCAAACTACCAACCTCATTCTTCACAGAAATTGGAAGAGCAATCCTAAAATTCATATGAACTCACAAAAGACTCCAAATAGCCAAAGCAATCTTAAGCAAAAAGAACAAAGCTGGGGGCATCACACTACAAGATTTCAAGTTATACTACAAAACACTGTAACTGAAACAGAGGTATTAGCATAAAAACAGACATATAGACCATTGAACAGGATAGAACACCCAAAAATAAATCCATATATTTACAGCCAACTTATTTTTGACAAAGGTGCCAAGAATGTACATTGGGGAAAAGACAGTGTCTTTAATGAATTTAGGACAGTCTTTTTAATGAATGTTGGGAAAATGGGATATCCATATGCAGCATAATGAAACTAGATCTCCATCTTTCAGCATATACAAAAATCAACTCAAAATGGATTAAGACCTGAAACTATGAAGCATCTGAAACTATGAAACCATTGAAAGAAAACACTGGGGAAATGTTGCAGGACATTTGTATGAGCAAAGACTTTTTTTGGATAAGAACTCAAAAGCACATATAAGAATAACAAAAGTAGACAAATAGGATTATAACAAGCTAGAAAAACTTCTGCACAGCAAAGGAAACAATTAATAAAGCGAAGAGAAAACAGACCAAATGGGATAAAATATTTACAAACTATCTATCTGACAAAAGACTAACAACCAGAGTATGTAAGGAAGTCAAATAACTCAGTAGCAAAAACAAAAATATAATGGAATATTATTCAGCCATAAAAAGAATGAAATTCTGTCATTTGCCTCAACCTGGATGGAACTGGAGGTCATTAGGTTAAGTAAAATAAGCCAGGAACAGAAAGACAAATATTGCACATTCTCACTCACATGTGGGAGCTAAAAAAGTAGATCTCATGGTAATAGAGAGTAGAATGGTGGTTACCAGAGGCTGGGAAGGGAACGTAAGGGAATGAAAAGAAGTTAATTAATGGGGGCAAAAATACTGTTAGAAGAAATAAGTTCGCGTTTTGAAATTAGGGAAATTATAGTAAACATTAGCATGATTTATAATGTAAGTTTTAAATTTACTTATCAATTTATAGCACACATTTATTTGAACATTTATAACAATTTATTGTATATTTCAAAATAGTGAGAAGATAAAAATGTAATGTTCCTAACACAAAGAAAAAATAAATATTTGATATGATGGATATCACAATTGCCCTGATTTTGTTTTTGTTTTTTGTTTTTTGAGAGAGTCCTGCTCTGTCACCCAGGCTGGAGTGCAGTGGTTTGATCTCAGCTCACTGCAAGATCCACCTCCTGGGTTCAAGCCATTCTCCTGTCTCAGCCTCCTGAGTAGCTGGGACTACAGGCACATGCCACCATGCCTAGCTTTTGTATTTTTTAGTAGGGACAGGGTTTCATCATATTGGTCAGGCTGGTCTTGAACTCCTGACCTCAGGTGATCCACTTGCCTGGTGGGATTACAGGTGTGAGTCACTGTGCCTGGCCCAATTACCCTGATTTGATTGTTACACATTGTATACATGTATCAAAATATCATATGTACCACCAAAATATGTGCAACTATGATATATTAATAAAAATACAAAAAAGAGTGACTTCTAATACCTACCAGAGATTTAAAATTTGCTCTTTTGTTTTTAATTTATTTTTATTATTTTTTGAGACAGAATCTTGTTCTGTTGCCCAGGGTGGAGTGCACTAGCACGATCTTGGCTCACTGCAGACTGAAATTCCTGGGCTTAAGCAACCCTCCCACCTCAGCCTTCAGAGTAGCTGGGACTGCAGGCGCGAGCCACCATGTGCATGCTAATTTTATTTATTTTTTTGTAAAGACAGGGTTCCACTATGTTGCCCAGGCTGGTCTCAAACTCCTGGGCTAAAGTGATTCTCCCGCCTTGGTCTCCCAAAGTTCTGGGATTACCGGCATGAGTCACCATGCCTGGGCTTCTTTTGATTTTTAAAATTGGCTTTAAAAATTAGCATAACATAATATAAAATTGATTAATGGCACCATATCATCCACAGTAAGGTTTTATTCAGTGATTTTTTCCCCATTTTTCAAAGCTTGTTTTCCTCCATCACCTATCCTTCCTAGTCCCTGATGCCGTATTTGCCCTGCCAGCCCAGTAACCCATTTAATTTGTTTTTATGCATTTAGTTAAAACTTACATAGTGCGATATGAGCTAAGCACTATTCTAATCCATTGGCAAACTTTAGAAAAATCTGGTGAATACTGTAGACTTCTTCTGAAAATAATGTTTTTAGAGGTGTAAAATAGAATATATAGGTTTATAAAGTAGAGCAAATATGTTGAAATAAATTTATTAGATCTCAAGATATTATAATATAAAGTATATGATTTTTAGTAACACAGTATACTTTATATTACAAGGCATCCTCCTGCCTCAGTCTCCTGAGAAGCTGGGATTACAGGCATGCACCCATGCCTGGCTAATTTTTTTGTATTTTTAGTAGAGATGGGGTTTCTCCATGTTGTTCAGGCTGGTCTTGAACTCCCGATCTCAGGTGATCCACCCGCCTGGTCAGGAGAGACCAATGCAAGCATTTTCCGTCCAGCTGAAGCCAGAAATTCAGAAGTAAAAAATAATATGAATTATTTCTTTTTTCTTTTCAGAATGCAGTTCTTTAAATTGCTTTGGTAATGAGCCGTGGGCGCGAAAAGACTGGTGGCAGGGAAAACACAGGTGTGAGGTATGTTACTGCAGTCTCATTACTAGGGTTAATGTGTGGTTACTGGAGTGATGCACAGAGGCCCAAATGATGCCTGGAAAGCTTTCAATCACAAGCAAGTCATGAAATCACAGACTAGGGAAATAGATCTAACTATCTGTATTTCAGTTATATCTCCAAGGGAAAAAAGCAGCAAAAAAATTTATGTAGAATTTTAAGGGAACAATACATTGTTTTATTAATTATTTAATTAAATTGTTTTTGAGACAGAGTCTTGCTCTGTTGCCCAAGCTGGAGTGCAATGGCATGATCCTGGCTCACTGCAACCTCTGCCTCCTGCGTTCAAGCAATTCTCCTGCCTCAGCCTCCCGAATAGCTGGGATTACAGGCGCCCGCTACCATGCCCAGATAATTTTTGTATTTTTAGTAGAGACAGGGTTTAACTATATTGGCCAGGCTGGTCTCTTGGCCAGGCTGATCTCGAACTCCTGACCTTGTGATCCACCTGCCTTGGCCTCGCAAAGTGCTGGGATTACAGGCATGAGCCACCACACCCAGCCTACATTGTTTCTTGATAGAGTGCTTTGAGTTGACCTTACATGGCTTCTATCTACAAAGGGGCTAGGCAATGAGGTAAGTTGAGTTAGTAATAAACACAGTGAACGCTTTTGTTGTTGACATCTGTAAGTAATATAGTATTTTGTTAAAACTTTTTTGTTATTTAGCTGTCATGAAAAGAAGTATATCACCAATACCGAAGGTAATTTAAAGTTTTTTGTTTGTTTCTTTGTTTTCTTTCTTTCTTTTTGTGGGCAGGAGTGCAGTGATGTCATTCTGTCACCTAGGTTGGAGTGTAGTGATGCAATTTTGGCTTACTGTTGCCTTGACCTCCCTGGGCTCAGGTGATCCTTCCATCTCAGTCTCCAGAATAACTTGAACCACAGGCATACACTGCCACACCCTAGATAATTTTTGTACTTTTTTTTTTTTTTTTTTTTTTGAGATGGAGTTTCGTTCTCGTTACCCAGGCTGGAGCGCAATGGCGCGATCTCAGCTCACCGCAACCTCCGCCTCCTGGGTTCAGGCAATTCTCCTGTCTCAGCCTCCTGAGTAGCTGGGATTACAGGCACGCACCACCATGCCCAGCTAACTTTTTGTATTTTTAGTAGAGATGGGGTTTCACCATGTTGACCAGGATGGTCTCAATCTCTTGACCTCGTGATCCACCCACCTCGGCCTCCCAAAGTGCTGGGATTACAGGCGTGAGCCACCGCGCCCAGCCCAATTTTTGTACGTTTAGTAGCAACAGAGTTTTGCCGTGTTGCTCAGACTGGTCTCAAACTCCTGAGCTCAAGTGATCAACTCATCTCAGCCTCCCAAAGTGCAGGGATTACAGGTGTGAGTCACCATGCCAGCTAATTTAAAGTTTTATAAAACAATTTAGCTGGAGACTAATACCACCAACCAACTTATACAGGGAGCTAATAATAATTAAATAAATTGCAAATATGGATATAATTGGAATAATGAGACTGTTCTATCACCTGCAGCTCTCTACATAAGTCGTAGCTTACTGGTTCTATTGTCACTCATGTTGGTGAGAAAATGCTAAAGGAAAATGCTAATTGATATATTCAATTCCACATTGTTAAAATAGATTTCCATGATGGTTGTAAAATGGCAATTTGAGATGGTGGAATGAAGGGGTAAAATTTGCTGGTGAGGGGTTGTGCCTTCACAGTCCAATCTAATTTCAACAAACAAATGCATAAGTGATTTTTAATAGCATAAACAAGCTTGCATTACATTGTGTGGCGTCAGATGGTGAGAGGGTCATTTGTTTTCCAAAGAACCTATTTATGTTAGGTTCTTTGATTCTAAAGTCTGTATTTGTTTGTTTGTTTCTGAGTACGACAGTGTGTTCCTAGGAGGTAGTCATGTTTGGATATAAACTGTGTTAGCCATTTCTACCTTATCAAGCATAAGTCGCTTAAGTCATCTAGCTTAGAAAACAGGGAGTGAAGCTATCATGCATGTGACAGTGGACAGACAAGTCTTGCTAAGAAGGAGTGAGGGATATGGACATGAGACAATTCTTTGGAAAACTGGAGCAAAACTGCAAATTTTGGCTTTGATACCACCTCCTCTTTCTGAACATATCTCCCCTCCACAGCCATCACATTCTGGAATCTCATGGTACTTAATTCACAATCAATTAATTGACGCATATGGGTAACAATGTATTTTTCTTCCTAAGAGCACATATGCCTTTCAATAATTATAATAAAGCTATTTTAACTCAAAAATGCATTGTTAACAGACTTTAAGGAAAGGATCTTGAGTAGAAAATCTTTAGGAAATCTAAGGAAGGCCAGTCATAGAAACTTCAGCTGGAATTCCTTGGCAGGCATGAGGAAATTCAAAGGACAGGGAAGTTGTATGTGTTAGAAGGAGAAGTTGATAACAAAAATAGTAGTATTGAAAAGATAAATATGGTAGGCTACACCAATGGATGGAGGTAGAGAGAAGGGAAACCAAGGTAATGGCATTCAAAAAATAATTAGCTTTAGTTCTGGAGATTGCATGGTAACTCTTATTTTCAAACTTTTGAAGAATAAGGTAACAGTCACCTCTTTGAAATTTTATGTGATACACAGCTTGGATTCAAGAAAGTAATCATTCCAGGCCTAGGGCAAACCCCTGAGGCCGTCTGAGGAGATACCAGGCTAACTAGAATTCAGTCTTCTTCTCAGTCTTCAGTCCTGGCATTTTCAATCAACATATACCTATGGGTATTTTTTTTTTTTTTTTTTTTTTTTGAGATGGTGTTTCGCTCTTGTTACCCAGGCTGGAGTGCAATGGCGCAATCTCGGCTCACCGCAACCTCCGCCTCCTGGGTTCAGGCAATTCTCCTGCCTCAGCCTCCTGAGTAGCTGGGATTACAGGCATGCGCCACCATGCCCAGCTAATTTTTTGTATTTTAGTAGAGACGGGGTTTCACCATGTTGACCTGGATGGTCTCGATCTCTTGCCCTCGTGATCCACCCGCCTCGGCCTCCCAAAGTGCTGGGATTACAGGCTTGAGCCACTGCACCCGGCTACCTATGGGTATTTTAAACATGAATGTTTTTAAAAAGTTTTTATTGTGGCAAATTTCAAATGTACACAAAAGTAAAGAGAATTGCCTAATGAACCCAAAGTACCAGCCTCACCTGGTTTCGGTCATCAGTATTTGTTATTCTTTTTTTTTTTTTAAAGACAGGGTTTCACCATGTTGGTCAGGCTGGTCTTGAACTCCCGAACTCAGGTGATCCGCCCACCTTGGCCTCCAAAGTGCTTGGATTACAGGCGTGAGCCACCGCGCCCGGCCCTATTTGTTATTCTTGTTTCATTATTCCCATAATGCTCTTCTCACCTCCTTTTTAACTAAAATATTTTAAAGCAAATTTAAGACAGTATGTCATTTTACCTGTAAATATTTCAGTAAGACAATGGCCATCTTAATAAGCATAAAATAGAACTGGAATAAAAATACATTTAGGTTTTCTGTGTTTAGATCTCTATGCTAAGCACTTTGCCTGTGTTATGTTGTCCTTTCACTATCCAGTGAACCAGGCATAACTGTTCTCACTTTTCTGATGGGGAAACTGAAGCCCCAAGAGGTCCAGTAAATTGCCAAAGATCACATAACTAGGAAGTGATACAACTGGGATTCAAATTTGCTTTAACTCTCAAGAGCTTGTGCCCTTAACCATTGCATACAAATGCCTCAGCAGTACAGCATATCTGTCTTCTGAAAACAGACCCACAAGGAACACTCTTGCACGGATGAAAGAATGACTTTGCATAACATAATTTATTCTATTGCCTAGTGTCCTTAAATAAAACTCTTCTTGATTGAGAAATTTTTTAGCAGAAAGAGTACTTGATTTGGAGTCAAATGGGTATAATTTGTATACATTGTTCCACCACTTTATGAAGGCCAGACTTCCCACAAGTTACTCAGGATCTGAGTCTCAATTTTCTCATCAATTACTGTGAAGATTAAATGAGACACTAGAAGTCCTAGAACAGTTCACTTTATGTAGATTGGAATCAAGTAAATGTCGGTACTCACCCTCTCTTTTCCTTTCATCTCTTCCCTCCCCTCCTACCATCTTTCCTCCATGCTATGTTGTAAGGACTATATTTATAGTCACATGTTCTAAATTTCCTCATTTAGCATTACTTTGGCTTAATTTCCACTCCTTCATTAATTCTCATATACATTTTGAAATGGCCAAGCCTGGCTATTACCTTGTGTCAATTTTACACATTCTTCTCATTGCATTTTAAAATGTAAGCTGCCTAAAACACTTTCAGGCTGTCAGCAGGCTATAAATGACCAGTCTCATTCCCTATTGCCACATCTGTAAAGGATTACAAAGCAGTATGTGCTGCTTAAGCCATGGCACATATTTGTCATCATTGTGTTGTCAATTTCAATTAAGTTGAGGTTATCTGATGAATAGATGGGGTGGCCAGAGGAGGGGAGGGTCAGATAGGCTGACGGTTGTTTTGACAGCCTGGCATATTCTTCAAACCAATTTACAAGACTGCTTTAATTACCTTGGCAGCTCTCCTTGGAGCCCTCTCCAAGTTCCTCACATTAAAAAGTTTTCTCATCAGCACAACCAAAATTATCAATGATTAAAATGTCATAAACCTCCCAGCTCTCTGCTGGGCTCATCATATGGATGAACTCTAAGGTTTTATTGTCTGAGATGTCAAGCTGATTCTCTTGTTGCCATTGGAAACAGTTTAAATCTCTTAAAAACATAAAATAAGCTCTTCAAGTCATACAGCATATTCATATTGTGACTACAGAATTAATAAAATTAGATTAATGAATGTTTTTAGAGTGTTACAGGGGCTTTTTGTTGGAAATTGGTGCATTATTAGTTGGCACTGGGAAACTTACATAAAGAGATTAGACCTTCATGTATGTTGTGTGACTCAAACATGTAGAATTAAGTGTAATATTGACTTTGCTTAGATTTAGGGAATAAAAATGAGTACATATGCCCTGATACATACACATACACACATGCATACACACAAATACACACACATTTACAGATTTTCCTCACCCTCAAGAATAGCCATAGGAAAATTATAGTTTTATTTAATTTTTTAAACCTTTTTTTTTTTTTTAAAGAGAGGTAAGGTCTCATTATGTTGCCCAGGCTGGTTTTGCACTCCTGGGCTCAAGTGATCCTCCCTCCCTGGCCTCTCAAACTGCTGGGATTACAGGCATGAACCATCACTCCCAGCTGGAAAAGTGTAGTTTTAGAGTCTGAGGGAAGATCTAAACTGGGCATGGCAGTGGCCTTGGAATTATAGGACAGAGGTGTAGATATAATAAAGGAGAAATGGGGAAATTCCTATAATTTCATCTGAGGCAAAGCAAAATGGGAATGGGGCAAGGCTGGCATGGCAAATGTTCACAGGAGGAGGAAACAAGCCTGCTGGCCTATTTGGGCTCCAAGGCAGTGTTTCCTATCTGGGCATCATTTCCTGGCTTTCTAAAAGACCCAGAGAGATGAGTTTTGGAGTGTGGTAGACATAAGAAGGTAGTGAAAAAGACAGTGAATCAGTTAACTGTTGCTGCGTTACTAACCTCTCCAAAGTTCAGTGCCTTAAAACAACACCCATTGATGGTGCACAATTCTGAGGGTCAGGAAATTTGGGCAGGATGCAGCAGAGTTGGCATGGCTTCCCATATTGACTGAGCTCATTCATGCAGCACTGTTCATCTGAGAGTTGGGAGAGGCTGTAACGTCTAAGATGGTCGCACTCACATCCCAGGTGTGGTGTTCCCTCCTATCCTCTGGGTTGCTTTGATCCATCTCCACCTGGCATTCCTATTCATGCAATCCCTCCTTCCATTGGGGTAGCCCAGAGTTGTTTTTTTTTTTTTTGAGATGGAGTTTCGCTCTTGTTACCCAGGCTGGAGTGCAATGGCGCGATCTCGGCTCACCGCAACCTCTGCCTCCTGGGCTCAGGCAGTTCTCCTGCCTCAGCCTCCTGAGTAGCTGGGATTACAGGCACGCGCCACCACGCCCAGCTAGTTTTTTTTGTATTTTTAGTAGAGACGGGGTTTCACCATGTTGACCAGGATGGTCTCGATCTCTCGACCTCGTGATCCACCCGCCTTGGCCTCCCAAAGTGCTGGGATTACAGGCTTGAGCCACCGCGCCCGGCCTTTTTTTTTTTTTTTTGTGAGACAAAGTCATGCTCTGACACCTAGGCTGGAGTGGAGTGGTGCAATCACAGTGCATTGAAGCCTGGACCTTCTGTGATCAAGCGATCCTCCCTCCTCAGCTTCTTCAGCAGCTGAGACTACATGCACAGGCCTGGATAATTTTTTTTTTTTTTTTTTTTTTTTTAAGAGATGGAATCTCACCGTCTGTTGCCCAGGCTAGAGTTCTTCACTTATGGGTTAGGGCAGTAAGCAAACACAAGTGGAAGTTGCCAGGTTTCTTTCTTTTTTTCTCACCAAGATGGAGTCTTATTCACCCAGGCTGCAGTGCAGTGGCACAATCTTGGCTCACTGCAACCTCCACCTCCTGAGTTCAAGCAATTCTCCTGCCTCATCCTCCTGAGTAGGTGGGATTACAGGTGGCTGCCACCACACCCAGCTAATTGTTGTATTTTCGGTACAGGCAAGCTGGTCTCGAACTCCTGACCTCGTGATCTGTCTGCCTGGGCCTCCCAAAGTGCTAGGACTACAGGCATGAGTCACCGTGCCCAGCCAGTTGCCAGGTTTCTTAAGGCCTAGGCCTGGAATTGGCATAGTGTCATTTTTGCTATGTTCCATCGATCAAAGCCAGTCACAGTGCCAGCCCAGATTTAAGGGAGGGGAAATAGAGTTCACTTTTGGATAGGAGATGTGGTATGGGGCTACAGAAATTATGTGTGTTCATCTTTGCAGATAATTTTCCACAGATGGATACCCAAATCCTTTACAGTGAATGTCTGGTGCCTTCGGTTCATGGCAGGGAGCAATGGCAAACTTTGCAAATCTCACAGTGATAGATGGTAATATTCTGATTCAGTTTTCTTTCGTTGACTTTAGACCTGGATTCTGATCCTTAATTAGCCATTCATAAGCTGTATGCATATGGTCCCACTTCATACTCTGTGAACATTGCTTTCCTAATTTCTAGTTGGTAATAAACATTACCTGCTCCTAGGGTTGTGCTGAGATGTACTGAAGTTACTTATGCAGTGTCTAGCCCAGTGCCTACTCAAAATAAATACTCTATCATGTTAATCTCCTTCTCTTCATATTTGATCCAGGAGAGGCGTTACCTAGTGCTCATAAGAAGGGTGACCACATAGTTTATTTTATCTAAACCAGAACACTTTTCGAGTGCTGCGAATAATTATGGAGCTGCTAATAATAATTATGCCAGATAAGAGAGGTAAGCCAGGAGTATCCCAAGTACACTGGGTCCTCCTGGTCATAAGGAACTGCTGGATCGGGGCAAGGATAGGGCAGTAGCAGTTGCCTTCAGTGAGAACGTGGCAAGGTCTATTTACATTAAATATGTTCTATATTAAAGGCGTCGTAAAACAGACAAGAAAGCTCACAAGAGGAAATCAGAACTCAGAGTAACTGCAGGATACTCTTTGCCTTCTCTTACCCTGATTTTCTCTGTCAGCAAAGATGAACATTGTGACAAATTTATCTTCTGTGTGAGGGTTACAAAAAACTTACAAGGAAATCCACTTGAAAGCACCCTCTACTCGCTTTCTACTCCCCACTGTTTCCCTTTCTAGATCCCCTTACAATCTCTGCATTACTAAATGTATAATTCCAGGAAAGAATAATTGAGAGTAAGGCCATGAGAGAATTCATGTTGTCAGTCTGGTACCATGGGAATGAAACAGCAAAGAAAAAAATTCCGCTCTATACAGAACCACTTAAAATATGGTTGGTAAGGAAAAAAATCAGACCCATGATGTTACTAGGGAATTGTTTTGCTTTGAGAAGTCTGTAGGAATGACTGGATCTCGTGAGTCTGCAATAGAGATGCCGACCTGACAGGCAGAAGAATAAAACACATTGGAACTGAATAAAAATGATCATGATTGCATGTTATCATAATTTTATGTCCAGATGGTTATAATGTTAAATACTGATGCAGGATTTTTTGCTCCTTAGTTCAGCTAGGTCTAGGTTCTTGTTGCAAGACCAGGAAGAAGTAGACACGTGGACACTCAAAGAATGAGTGGGGTAAAATTTATTAAGTGAAAGGAAAGCTTTCAGCAAAGAGAGGGGTCCTGAAAGCAGGTTCCCGGTTGTCTCCTTGAATACCAGGGCTTTTATATCAAAGCTGATGGGGCTGGTTATAAGGCGTGAATTCCTGGTGGCTCCACCTTCTTCCCCCAGTGCACAAGTGGGCCCTTAGTCTGCTGTGGGAATGTTCAGGCAAGCCCCATGAGCAAGTTCCCTTATCTGCACAAAACATCTGGTGTAAGCACTTGCAGGGTAAGTCGGAGATTCTCCGAGGACCCTTCCCTTACTGTCTGACTAAAGTAAGGTGGCTAACTCCTTTCAATATTAGTTCCATGACTCTCTTGACTATAATTAGTATCAAGTCTTAATGTCCTTTTGTACTTGTACAAAACATAATGGGCTCAATCCTAGATTAATTTCTACAGCAGTTTTCCAAATTTAAGAAAAACAAGAAAAATTTAATTCCCTTGGTGACGGATGTAGAAATTATATATTAAGGTCCCATTGTGTTAGTGCATCCTCACACATAGTAAACTATGCTTTTATGATGATATCTGAAAAGTGATCAATTTATTCATCTCTTTTTTTTTTTTTTTTTTTTTTGAGACAGTGTCACTCTGTCACCAGGTGCCAGGATGGAGTGCAGTGGCGTGACCTTGGCTCACTGCAACCTCCACCTCCCAGGTTCAAGCAATTCTCCTGCCTCAGCCTCCCAAGTAGCTGGGACTACAGGCACGCGCCACCATGCCCAGCTAATTTTTTTTGTATTTTTAGTAGAGACAGGGTTTCACCATGTTGGCCAGGATGGTCTCGATCTCTTGACCTTGTGATCTACCCGCCTCGGCCTCCCAAAGTGCTGGGATTACAGGCGTGAGCCACCGCGCCTGGCTTCATCTCCTTTCTTAGCACAAAAGTTTTAGCATTTTAAACATTCCTCCAACATCCCCTCGTTAAGGTTTTCTCCCATGTTATTGGTGTCCAGTATTTTAATTCCACATTGCTTTTAAACATAAATTATTTATGCCTTTTGCAGTTAGTAATAATAATGGTGATTTATATTTAATAATATAGTTTGATAATTTTTGTTACTCCTTACTTCTGGGTTTATTTTTCTTCCCATTTAAGAATATGTAGCTTTCAGTATTTTGTTTGGCATAGGTCTGTGGATTCAAATTTTTTTAGTTTCAGGTAGGCTGAAAATGTTTTTATTTTTCCTCTCAATCTCAAAGGATGGTTTGGCTTGGTATAGATACTAGGTTGAAAGCTATTTTTCATCAAGAGTTGTCTCGTTTATTCAGTGATGGGCTGGTAAATGTTTTCTGGAGGCTGGAGAAAAAACTC
This sequence comes from Saimiri boliviensis, assembly GCF_048565385.1. NCBI lineage: Eukaryota > Metazoa > Chordata > Mammalia > Primates > Cebidae > Saimiri > Saimiri boliviensis. The sequence continues at coordinate 35,671,040 of NC_133457.1, read as the reverse complement.
TGGTTTGTAGCATTGATCAATTTCGATGGTATAAGCACTTCTAGCATGACTGATTTTAAGCTACTGACATTTTAACGACTGGTTAACAAAATTCCTGGAAATTTCTCAGTCAGCTCTTTTCAGTTGGTACAGGCTGGTTCCAGTATACCACAGCATTTGTTGTTGCTGTTTCATCAATGCTAGTCTGCTTGTCTTTCTATTTTAGGTAATAGTCTTTCTTCCTGGTAGCTTGTCAGGTTTTCTTTTACTATTGATGTTTTGTAGCCTTAAAATGATGTTTAGGTGTGGGTTTAGTTTTATTTATAGCATTTGGGACCCAGCATGCCTACTTCATCGAAGGACCAAAGTCTTTCATCAGCTCTTCAAAAATCCCAGCATAAGCTAGGTGTGACGGCTGATACCTGTAATCCCAGCACTTTGGGAAACCAAGGCAGGAGAATCACTTGAGCTTAGGAGTTTCAGACCAGCCTGGGCAACATAGCAAGAATACATCTCTACTAAAAATTTAAAAAGTTTAGCTCGGCATGGTGGTGCATGCCTGTAGTCCCAGATACTTGGGGAGGCTGAGGTACGAGGATTACTTGAGCTGGAAAGATGAGGCTACAGTGAGCTATGATCATTTTACTACACATTAAGCTGGGTGACAGAGCAAGAACCTGTCTAAAAAAAACCCAAATTCCAGTGAAACAGCCATTGCCCCTTCCCACTTCTTTCGCTCAGGAATTCTGATTTGATGTATTGAGATGATCATATGGTTTTTGTTTTAAATTCCGTTTAAGTGATGAATCAACATTTGTTGACCTGTGTATGTTGAACCAACCTTGCATCCAGAAATGAAACCTATTTGATTGATGTGAATTAACTTCTGGCTGTGATGATAGATTTAGTTTGCTAGTATTTTGTTGAGGTTTTTGCGTCTATATTTTTCAGGGATATTAGCCTGAAGTTTTCTTTTTTCATTGTGTCTTTGCCAGGTTTTGGTATCAGGGTGATGATGCTGCATTCACCCCTTTGGTTAAGGATCACTGCTGGAGAGATAGTGTGAATCTTTGGTGGTGTTTCTACATTCAGATTTTTTATTATGCCAAAATTTTTGCATTGTTTCCTTCTCACCTGGAGACACAGACACTTCTAATTCTTGAATTTATTTTCCTATGGATAGAATTTTTTCTTTTTCTTTCCCTATAATAACAATAGTTTTAAAAATTTCCCTTTCCTTCCCTCACTCCTCCCCACTTCTCCCCCTCTACCCTCCATAGGTGGGTGTCACTATAGAGAATGCTGAGTAGGGTCCTTTGATTTTGTTACTGTAGCACTTCTGTTGACAGGTTTTATATTGGGCTGTGTGGTCGGACCTATAAGCCAGTAGATGGTGCTTAGAGGTAAAGGCTTATAGGTTAACTCGCTGGGTATATACATGAACCTTGTTCGCTGGGAGAAGCTCTCTGTTGCTTTAGGCAATGGGTTGATCCATGGAGGGCACGGTGGTCTGAACTCCCTGCTCAGCCTCAGGGGTTGGTTGGGGGCAAGATGAGCTAGGTTAAATTGGTCAGGCTCACCTACAGGTCCCCCAATTGCAGGCATAAGCGCTAGCACTTAAGGAGATATAGTGGCGAGCCACCAAGAACCCAGAAGTGTGCCTAGGCATGGAGCTGGGAATCCTCCTCAGCCCTAAGTTCTCTTCACAGGTGGTATGGGTTGAGGAGGTGCAGACAGTGTGGGTTGGGGAGGCTAAACTCTTAATTCAGGAGAGTCAGAGCTCCAGATGCCTGGAGATATGCCTGGGTATGGAATGTGGAGGGCTCCACTGGACCTCAGTATCTGCACAGAGCGGGTGGGGCAGATGAGGCTGCTGAATCAAGTCAGTGGGTGCTTCAATTGCATGGAGATCTGCCTGGGTATGGAGCAGAGATGGGACCCCCCGCACCTAGATCTTTGCATAGGAGGGGTGGGGTGGTCAGGCTGCCAATCCTGGTGAGCAGATACTCTAGATGCCTGGAGACTGCCTGGACATGGAGTGGAGAGCGCTCTCCTGCACCAGGATCTCTGCACAGGAAGGGCAGAGTGAGTCATCAGGCTGCTAGTCTATGCAAGCGGCTGCTCCTGATGTTTGGAGATCTTCCTGCTTGTGGAGTGGAGAGAACTCCACTGCACAGTGACCTATGGACGGGAAGGGTGGTATAGCTCACGTTGTTCATCCAAGCCTGTGGGTGCTCTGAATGCCTGAAGTTCTACCTGGGGGTGGAGTGGAGAGGGCCCTGCTGCACCACAACCTCAGTGGAGTAGGTTAAGGCACCCAGCAATGACACATGCAGACGAGTTTCAGGTCACCAACCTGGCCCAGGCTGTAATTCTCATCACCTAGGAGAAATCACAGCTGTGGCAGATATCCTGCCCCAAGCCTTCCATGAGGGAAGAGCATAATTCCAGTGTCTACTGCTGAGGGGGCTTTCAACAATTCTGGTTGTAGAAGTCCCTACTCCACTCCAGGGCGGGTGCTCCAGTCTCCAGCTCAATACTAAAATGCTTGTGTAGCCATGGAGCCCAGTTGCCAAAGAATGGAGGGTTTGTATGTACTCACATTAAAAATGGTGTCCTGTTTTCTGTCCTGACTCTGGGAAAATGTCTGCAGTTTTTCCCACTCTTTTTCCCTCATAGCATCTCCAAGTCTCTCCCCAAGTTAACTACATGGCTTAGGAGGAACAAAGTGCTCTCTCTGAGCCTGGGTTGCTTGGGAGGCTGAACTGGGATCTTCCCAGCTCAGCTTCCTAAAGAGTAACTTTCTTTCTTTCTTCAGCACTTGTGACTGCCCAAATTCTTTCTTGTCAGCATCTTTGTATTGAGCTTCTTAGATTTTTGCCCTATGCAGCATAAATATTCAACAGTTGCCTTGGCTGAAAACTACCATGTGTTAGTCTTCTCTTTTTTCTTTTCAGGATTTTGGCCCTTTAATTATTGGCTGCATTAGGATGTCCAAGGTCTAATTTTTGTCACTTCATCCCCACGGGTTTGCCAGAAGCTCTGCTTTTGTAGTTCTCTTTCCGGATTCTGACACCATGCAAATAATTTGAAAATGCCTTGAAGGTAAAAGTGGGTGACTTGCTTGGCTTACTTCTTGGTGATCCTGATATCTCAAGTCCTAGGTTGCTTTGGTAGCTCTCTGATGCCTTCCAGTAGATTTTTTAGAGCGGGTTCATATTCAATTTTCTAATTGTACTTGGAGGGAGAGTTGTTCCTTAGCAAGCTACTCTATCACATCAAGAAGGTAAAGTTACCTATGTGTAGTTCAGCACCTGAATTTTACAACATGAATATCTTCTATATTTTATAATTTCTGTGAGTTCTTTAAAGGGAGTTATCTTATATGTATGTACATATCTGTGTTTGTGTGTAGAGGAATCCTGCATATACTTTTAGTTGTAGAGGCCTTTCTACAGAGCAGTTTCACTTTTGCTTTTGCTGGGGCTCTATGGCGTAAAGCATTTTTGTATCAGTCATCATGTTTGTTAATGTGATTGAAGCTTCTGCATATGTGGGTGGTAAACATGTGATCTTTACCCAGGCATAGTTTAAAATTTAGTTTTTCTTGGGCTGGTAGGGTGGCTCATGCCTACAATCTCAGCACTTTGGCTGGCCAAGGAGGAAAGAGAGCTTGAGGCCAAAAGTTTGAAACCCACTCGGGCAACACAGTGAGACCCCATCTCTAAAAAACAATGTGAAAAAAATTAGCCGAGTGTGGTGGCACACACCAGTAGTTCCAGGTACTCAGGAGGCTGAGGTGGGAGGATCCCTTGAGCCCAAGAGTTTGAGCCTGCAGTGAACCACGATTGTACTACTGAACTCCAGGCTGGATGACAGAGTGAGACCCTGTCTCAAAATAGAATTAGTTTTTCTTTAATAAGTCTATCTCCACTCATGACTTGAGGTAGATGACTGACTTTTATTAAAATTTTCAGCTAGCAGGTTGGGATCTTGTGATCTTTGTTCACTGAATGTAGACTCTGTTGATGAAATCATAGTCTGGGTCATGTGAACAAATTGTGCAATAAATCACCACGTTTTCAGAACTCCATTGACGCTTGATGAAAGCAAATTTATAGCCATTATATGGAAACACTATTACTTATAGAAAGTAATAAACTACATAATATGTTACCCACAAGAGAATTATAGGCTAAAAATAGAAGTACATGACAGAGTCTTTATAGAAGTATTAGTAAAAGTGGGAAAATTAATAATAAATCTAATATACATGAACATTTCTAGCTTCAAGGGTAAAATATAGGAGTGACATCACAGTTGGAAGGGTAAGACAAAGGAAAAGAACCATAAGATGCTAAATCACTATATGTGCCAGGTACTTCATATATTTTATTTCATAAACAATATTATCAGCAAAATGTTGGTTTCCCCATTTTACTGATGTGGAAAGTATAACTTAAAGTAGCAGCTTATTTAAAGTTACAGAATCCCTTTATATGCAGCATAGCTCTAAATTCGAGTCCTTTCAGTCTGATTAGTATATATTGGGTAGAAACTAGGGATATAGAGCTAGAAGACAGAATAGGTTTCTGATGTAATAAATGATGAAACACTGATTTGGCTTCTCTTTTCATGTTTTCCTCTGTCATGTCATAGCTCATTTTTATGTAATAATCTGTCTATCACTCATTCTAGGCTGCGGGTTCCTTGGGTTTGGTGACAGAATTATATCCACCTTTGTATCTATCCTTAGTGTTTAACATTGTGTATAATGCATTAGGTGAATAAATAAAGGAACAGCTGGTAATTGCTAGATCCAATGTTCAAATGGAGATCCACCTTACAATAAACTTGTGCTGTTCCTCTTTATCTAGACAGCCGTGGAAGGAGGAGAATGTGTTAGGAGAAACTGCCTAATGAAATATACCAAAGACATATTCCTCAGTGTATAAGCTGTGCATCAGCACCAATGGGATGAATCATATTTCACTTTGATTTTGGAAAGAGTTAGCTTTGGTAACTTATACAAATATTTTTTACCTTTACATCACATATCATCTTTTACTGAATAATGGGAAATTAAAATGACAAACAGAGATATAAATGGCTATCTTCTCTAATTTAATTTTTTTGCCTCTAAATATCTCTTATTTAAAGCACAGTGGCTTACCGGTGATATAAATGGCTAACTTTTCCAATTTCTTTTAAAAGTTTTGCTCATAGATGATCTCTTTTATTATTGAAAACACAGCAAGTGCTACTGAGTTGGTGGTTAGTATAGTTTCCATAGCAAGGTTTGAAATTTTTTCATCAGTTAACTTAGAGAGACTTATTTTGACAGCTTCTTCTGAAGTTGGCAGTAGACTTTGGAAGCCCCAAAACATTGTGGTTTAAAGAAGAATGCCATTTAAATAACTCACAGGAGTTTTGAAGTGAGTGGTGTAGGCAAGGGGAGCTCAGCTCCACACAGTCATTCAGGGATATAGGTCTCTGCTGCTTGTGGTTCTTCCACACCTTAAAGTCTTGTCTTCATCTGCCTGGTCAAGCTGAACCTCAGACGCAGCCGTATAGGAAGGAGTGGCACTTCCAACTAAGTTTTTCTCATAAGTAGGTGAAACTAAGTTGGACATTTTACTTCTTCTGCTCAACTTAAATTGGTAACAACAGTCATATGGCTACATTTAGCTTTAAGGATGGTCAGGAAATACAGTGTTAGCTGGACAGCTATTGCTGAAATTTTGTTACTGTAAAAGAACAGGGTAACAGATTTTTCTAGGCAATTAGCAGTCTCCACTACTATTGGTAGTACTGGAACTGACATGACAGAAAATGAGTTTTGGGGGTGGGTTCTGGAAATTCTTTGGTATTGGTTATTTGTAAAAAATGACAACGTGGCTAAGCTGCTTTCAGAAAGCTGAAAACTTACACATTTTAATTTCTTAGAAGAATTTATTTAGATGGTTCTGAAAATTCATCTCTACAACAATTCAAGGTAGCTGGCACAATGTAATTCCCATCTCTGTTTTTTACAATTTAAAAAATTTAAATTGATATATCATAGCTGTATATATTTTTGGAATCTATTTTGATGTTTTGATATATGCATACAGTGTGTAATACTCAAATCAGGGTAATTGGCATATGAATCACCTCAATCCTTTATCTTTGTGTTGATAACATTATTATTCTTCTGTTCTAGCTATTTTAAAATATACAGCAAATTATTGTTAACTATAATTTCTCTACTGTACTATTGAATAAAAAAACTTACTTCTACTAACTGTAATTGTCAGCCCCATTAACCAATTCGTTTCCATTCTCTTCCCTGCCTTCCCATCTCAGCTTCTGGTAACTACTGTTCTACTCTCTACCTCCAGGTGAGTGAGGTAACTCACACTTATGAGTGAAAACATGTAATATTTGTCTGTGCCTGGCTTACTTCATTTACAGTATGACTTCCAGTTTTATCCATGTGCAGCAAATGACAGGATTTTATTCTTTATATGGTTGAATAATATTTCACTGTCTATGTACAGTACATTTTCTTTATCCATTCATCTGTTGATGGATACTTAGGTTAATTTCATACTTGGTTATTATGAATAGTGCTGCAATAAACATGGGAGTACAGATATCTCTTTGATATACTGGTTTCTTTTCTTTTGGATATATACTCAGCAGTGCGATTGTTGGATCATATGGTAGTTCTACATGGAAATTCCATACTATCTTCCATAATGGCTCTACTAGTTTATATTCCACCAACAGTGTATGAGCATTTCCCTATCTCTGCATCCTCACCAGCACTTGTTATTTTTTGTGTTTTTGGTAATAGCCATCCTAACTGGGGTAAGATGATATCTTACTGTGGTTTTAATTTGTATTTCATTGACGATTAGTGGTGTTGAGCATTTTGTTTTTCACATACTCATTCACCTTTTGTAGATCTTTTTTTGGGCAAGATCTCACTCTGATGCCTAGGCTGGGGTGTAATGACTCCATTATGGCTCACTGCAGCCTCAACCTCACAGGGTCCAGCAATCCTCCCACCTCAGCCTCCTGAGTAGCTGGGACTATAGGCTTGTGCCACCGTGTCTGCCTATTATTATTTGTAGAGGCAAGTCTTGCTGCGGTGTCCAAGCTGGTCTCAAGCTCCCGGGCTCAAGAAATCCTCCCACCTTGGCTTTTCAAAGTGCTGGGATTATAGATGAGAGCCACCATGTCTGCCCTATTTGTATATGTTCTTTTGAAAAATTTCTATTCATACCTTTTGTACACTTTTTAATTCTTTTTCACAAATTAATCAGAGGTATATTACTTGCCTTTTGCCCATGACCATGTCTGGTCAGTTGGACGTAGATTCCAAAGCACAGACACAAGGAGTATTGCTTTGCTAAGTGTTAAAATGATGGCAGAATGACTTTCTCAGCCATTCAGGCTGGGAAATGATTTTATTTAATAGAAATTTATCAAGTGCTGCTCACTGAGGGTGATTCTTTTGACACAGGCTGTTATCAAGCATTCTTGCCTGGTCATTTTATGTTCTTCAAGTGTTGTGTTAAGCCTTCTTAAATGTGAGTTGCTGGAATAGAGCCTTTGGGGCCCCCAGTTGAGTCTAAAGTGATATTTATGTAATATACTAAATTGCCCAAATTATCTTTATGATTTTCAAAATGCTAGCTTGCAGGGGACATGTGGGAAATATCATTAACTTCTGTTCAATTTTGTTGTGAACCAAAAGCTGCTCTAAAAAATAAAGTCTAATAAAAATAAACAAACACTAGTTTGTAGATAGAAAAATATGAAAAGTTGACTATTTAGCTAACTTGTCAATTCAGCCTTAATAAAACATTTTATTCTTTTCAGCCCCTCCTCATTCCCTTTTCTCCCCTGCCTCTCCTTTTGGACCCATTTTTAGAGGTAACTTTGTTTTGTAACCAATATAGTGTATGGCATGACTGGGTTGGTGTATTTGAAATGTCTGGTGGTAACGTTCATAGACAGACCCAACAATTTTGTGGTTGGTCCTCAAACATTCTGCTACAAATAGGGGAATAAATGCCTGCGTATTTTTGATTTTGAAACTGTTCTGGCTAAGCTAGACCCTTGATACTTGAAGCATGATCCCTGGACCAGCATCATCTGGGAGCTTGTTAGAAATGTAGAACATGAGACCCTACTCCAGACCTACTAAATCAGAATCTGTGTATGCTAGCCATGTCTCCAGATATTTCTATGTACATTTGAGCTTGGGAAGCACTGCACTAGAAACTCAGATATCTAATGAAGCCTGGTTATGTAGTTCTTTATTGGACTTTAAAGACTGCCTCAAATTTACTGTTCCATAAATAAAGTACCTCCATCGACCCTACTCTCCTTGAGATTTTAAAAATATCATAAAGCCCTGTGGTCCACCATATGATTTAACCTGGCTTAATAGTCCCAGCTGACAAAAATGGGGATACAAGCCACAGGCTGAGATAAACGATTAATCATATAGCTATTTTGCAGTGGACTTCTATCCAGAACATATAAGAAACTCTACAACTTGATAATATTAATATAGACAACCCAGGAAAAATGGGTAAAATATTTGAATAGACACAAAGAAGATATTTGAATGTCAATAAGCACATCAAAAGATGTTAAACATTAGTCAGCACAAAAATACAAAGTAAAGTCACAAGATTTCATTTGCTTGCCTATAGAATGACTAAATTTAAAAGCATTATCATAGTAAGTGTTGAAAAAGATGTGTAGTGCACAAACATTGCTATTGGGAGTATAAAATGGCATAAACATTTTTGAAAAGTTTCATTTCTTAGAATGTAAAACATATGACAAAGAAATTATACTTCCTAGGTATTTACTCAAGAGAGAAGAAATCATTTGCCCAAACAAAGACTTGTACACAAATGTTCATAGCAGTTTTATATATATTAGTCCCAAATTGGATATAATCCAAATGTCCATCAACAGGTAAATGCATAAAGAAACTATGGTTTATCTGTATAATGGAATGCTACTCAACCATAAAAAGTAATAAACTACTGACACATGCAACAACCTGGATGAGTCACAAAAGCATTATGCACAGTGAAAAAGTTTTATATTCAATAATTGTATACCATATGATTCTATTTACCTGAAACCCTAGAAGAGTGCCACTATCCCTTCCATAGTGGCAGAAAGTAGATAAATTGTTATCTGGGGTTGAGGGTTCAGAAGGCTTGATTGCAAATGGAACAAGGGAATCTCTCTCTCTTTTTTTTTAGATGGAAACTCACCCTGTCACCCAGGCTGGAGTGCAGTGGTGTGATCTCAGCTCACTGTAACCTCTGCCTCCCCGGTTCAAGCGATTCTCCTGCCTCAGCTGGGACTACAGGCACGTGCCACCACACCCGGCTAATTTTTTGTATCTTTAGTAGAGATGGAGCCTCACCGTATTAGCCAGGATGGTCTCAATATCTCAATCTCCTAACCTTGTGATCTGCCCACGTTGGCCTCCCAATGTGCTGGGATTACAGATATGAGCCACCATGCCCAGCAACAAAGGAATCTTTTGGGGTAAGAGAAATGTTCTATATTTCAATTATAGTGATAGTTTTTTGTGTCTATGTATATAATTTGCTAAAACTCATGGAAACACACACTTAAAATGGATACAATTTATTGTAATTATTAATCAATTAAATGGATTTAAAAAACCCACACAAACCTCAACTCTTAACTGCCAAGCTCTATACTTATCCTCCAGCGAAGTCTAATTCAGAGCAAACTTAAGCTACTCTAATATTTAGCTTCTTTTTATTTTTTAGCACCTAGGGATTTCTCTTTCCTGTAAAGCTAAATAAAAAAAAAATAAAGAAGAAGAAGAAAAAAAAACCAGCCTAAGGATGGTTATATTTTACGTAGCACTTCTAGACCTTTTATTGGCTGGGAAGAGTTTAAATACTATTTTAGTCCATTATTTTTCTGAATCTGCAATTTCTGTGAACATCATGGAAGTGAGTAGTGTAATTTTTTTCTTAACCACTAGACAACCAGGGAATGTGACTAATGTAAATCTCTTCTCCTTATCTTCTTAAAACATTTTAGTAAAATCTAATTTCTTGCTATTGTCTTGTGAAGTGCTGAGTTCTGTTGACTGGTGAGGGTGAAGTCAAAATTTTCCTAAAGAAAGCTAGATGCATACAAATGGCAGTCAGATATCTGGAGAGCTAAATGCTGAAGTGATATATTACTCAAGACCCTTACAGAAGTGTTCTAAAACTTTCTAGATGATTTGAAAACAATATATTTTCATTGAGGTCTCATGGCATTTCTTAAAAATGTCCTATTGAGGACATACTTTAAAAACTGACTTTTAGTTATTTATTTTTTGGTTAAAATATTTTAAATTATTATGGGCACTGTATTAGTTCATTCTCACATTGCTGATACATACCCGAGACTGGGGAAAAGAAGTTTAATGGGACTTACAGTTCCACATTTCTGGGGAGTTCTCAGAATCATGGTGGGAGGTGAAAGGCACTTCTTACATGGTGGTGGCAAGAGAAAACAATGAGGAGGAGGCAAAAGCAAAAACTCCTGATAAATCCATCAGATCTCGTGAGACTTATTTACTAACATGAGAATAGCATGGGAAAGTCTGGCCCCCATGATTCAGCTACCACCCACTGGGTCCCTCCCACAACATGTAGGAATTCTGGGAAATACAATTCAAGTTGAGATTTGGGTGGGAACACAGCCAAACCATGTCATTCTGTCCCTGGCCCCTCCAAATCTCATGTTCTCATATTTCAAAACCAATCATGCCTTACCAACAGTCTCCAAAAGTTTTAACTCATTTCAGCATTAATCCAAAAGTCCACAGTCCAGTGTCTCATCTGAGACAAGGCAAGTCCCTTTCACTTATGAGACTGTAAAATCAAAACCAAGCTAGTTACTTTCTAGATATAATCTGGGTACAGGTATTGGGTAAATATAGCCATTCCAAATGGGAGAAATTGGCCAAAACAAAGGGGTTACAGGGCCTATGCAAGTCTAAAATCCACTGTGTCAGTCAAATTTTAAAGCTCCAAAATGATCTCCTTTGACTCCAGGTCTCACATCCAGGTCACACTGATGCAAGAGGTGGGTTCCCATGGTCTTGGGCCACTCTACCTCTGTGGTTTGCAGGGTACAGCCTCCCTCTTGGCTGCTTTCATGGGCTAGCAATGAATATCTGCAGCTTTTCTAGGTACACTGTGCAAGCTGTCAGTGGATCTACCATTCTGGGGTCTGGAAGATGGTGGCCCTCTTCTCATAGCTCCATTAGGCAGTGCCCCAGTAGGGACTCTGTGTGGGGGCTCCAATCCCTCATTTCCCTTCTGCACTGCCCTAGCAGAGGTTCTCCATGAGGGCCCTGCCCCTGCAGCAAACTTTTGCCTGAGCAGCCAGGTGTTTCCATACATTTTTTGAAATCTAGACAGAGGTTCCCAAACCCCAGTTCTTGACTTCTGTGCACCCATAGGCTCAACATCATATGGAAGGTGCCAAGGCTTAGGGCTTCCATCCTCTGAAGCCGTAGCCTGAGATTCTCTGCGTTGCCTCCTTTTGGCCATGGCTGGAGTGGCTGGGACTTAGGGCACCAAGTCCCTAGGCTGCACACAGCATGGGGACTTGGGGCCCAGCCCGTGAAACCACTTTTTCCTCCTGGGTCTCTGGGCCTGTGATGGGGCTGCCGAGGAGGTCTCTGACATGGCTTGGAGACATTTTCTCCATGGTATTGGGAATTAACATTAGGCTAGTTGCTACTTAAGCAAATTTCTGCAACTGGCTTGAATTTCTCTTCAAAAAATGGGGTTTTCTTGTCTACTGCATCGTCAGGCAGCAGATTTTCTGAATATTTATGTTGTTTCCCTTTTAAGATGGAATGCTTTTAGTAGCACCCAAGTCACATTTTGAATGCTTTGCTGCTTAGAAATTTCTTCTGCCAGATACCCTAAATTATCTCTGTCAAGTTCAAAGTTTCCCAAATCTCTAGGGCAGGGGCAAAATGCCACCAGTCTCTTTGCTAAATTATAACAAGTGTTACCTCAGCTCCAGTTCCCAATAAGCTCCTTATCTCCATCTGAGACCACCTCAGCCTGGACTTTATTGTTCATATCCCTATCAGCATTCTTGTCAAAGCCATTCAACAAGTCTCTAGGAGGTTCCAAACTTTCCTACATTTTCCTATCTTCTTCTGAGCCCTTCAAACTCTTCCAACCTTTGCCTGCTACCCAGTTCCACAGTTGCTTCCACATTTTCAGGTATTTTTTCAGCAACACCCCACTCTACTGCCACCAATTTACTGTATTAGTTTGTTCTCATGCTGCTGATAAAGACAAACCTGAAACTGAGGACAAAAAGAGGTTTAATTGTACTTGGGGAGGCCTCAGAATAATGGTGGGAGGTAAAAGGCACTTCTTACATGGTGGGAGCAAGAGAAAAAATGAGGATGCAAAAGTGGAAACCCCCGACAAACCCATCAGATCTCATGAAACTTATTTGCTATCATGAGAATAGCACAGGAAAGACTGGACCCCATGACTCAGTTACCTCCCCCTGGATCCCTCCCACAGCATGTGGGAATTCTGGGAGACAGAATTCAAGTTGAGATTTGGGTAGGGACACAGCCAAACCATATCAGTTACATAATAGTTATATATATTTAAGGGGTACATGTGATGTTTTTAAATTTTATTTTTGTTTATTTATTTTATTTATTTTTAATTTTTTTTTAAAGCTAGTCAAGTGAAGCAGTGGGAGTGGAGAAGGAATAAAGAAATCTGTATCTGGTTGTGGTCAATTAGTTGTTAACACCACTGCACTCAGACCAGCCCATGTGATGTTTTTATACAGGATACAATGTGTAATGATCAAATCAGGGTACTTGAGGTATCTATCACCTCAAAGATTTATCATTTTAACAATGGACTCTCAGTTTCCCAACTTGACTATACCATTTCCCAACTATGCTTTTTGATTAGAGAAGGTTTCTCTTAAGAGGTCATCCATTCCTACCTCTGCATGTTTGCCCTACCTTATGTTTCAAATAATTGTTCCTTTTCACCCATTTGATGAACATATGCTTGTCTTTTCAATTTCCCTTTATCCAGGAAGCTTTGCTAGCTAACTACAGAAAAAGTAAGTTACCTTTATCTCTATATCCTATAGCATTTTGTATACAAGTCCATTAAATACCTTAACCCATATTAATATTTCATTTACATAGCTGTCTTCCTTACTACACTATGAACATTTGGAAGAAAGAAAATGCATTCTAAATATTTTTCCTAACTCTGAGCTTGGCATATAGGTAGTTCTTGATAAATCCATGTCATTGAATAATAATATTCCTTCTAGAGCATAGGGTAGGAAAGGATTGAACTTTTGAACTAAACTAGTGTATTGCCTTCTAATAATAATAGATGGTATATCATTTATTCTCCTATTTCTGTGTCAGAAATTCAGAGCAAAATTTCTGATGAATAATTCTACAACTTCTTGGCAAGCTCTTGTTTACTTGTGTCTGTCCTTGGTCCAATTTTAATCATTAAAAAAAAATCTTAGTCTGCCTGTGTTTTTTACTGGAAGCAACCCCCAATTTTTTAAGACATAAAGAGCTAATAAAAACTGAAGAATGCCAGGAGGATGGATTTAAGGGAATGTGCTTAGTAGGAGCATCTTAGAAGCAGAAAGAAGTAGGAGCAATACCTTCTTTCTCTCTCTCTCTCTTGTTTTGAGACAAAGTTTTGCTCTTTTACCTAGGCTGGAGTGAAGTGGCGTGATCTCGGCTCACCACAACCTCTGTGCTTCCCCGGCCCCTGTCACTCTACAGTAGCAAGTAGCTGAGATTATAGGCGCCCACCACCATGCCTAGCTAATTGTATTTTTAGTAGAGATGGGGTTCACCATGTTGGCCAGGCTGGTCTCAAACTTCTGACTTTAGGTGATCCACTTGCCTCGGCCTCCCAAAGTGCTAGGATTACAGGTGTCAGCCACTACACCTGGCAAGTACCTTCTCTTTAATGTCTCTGAAGGAGGGGAGAGCATTCATTTTATATTCAAGGCAGAGAAAAACTTCCCTAAGCAATTGATTAGGTCCTTAACTGGAACTAGTTTAAGGAAATGTATGGAGAATCTCTAATCTATTGGGTGTGTTAGTATATTATAGAGTCAAGTTTGAACACTGTGATTCAAATATTTTCCGGATGCCTTTGAATTCCAACAATGTCTAATAAAGTTAACAGCAATAATTTTCAAGTGTCACAATTTTCTAAAACTGTAAGGCAAATTTTACATTCGAAATACAATTGACTTTCTAAACCCCAAGGGGAGGAAAACAGTAAATTAGACACTGAAATAAAGCCAACTTTGTGATATTTATTTCTTTTTATATTCACTTGTGAACATACAACTGAATACTTTTCTTTAGGGTGACTTATCAACACATAGGATTTCTTGCCCTAACTCACAGTCTCTTACATTGTCTCTTTGAAGCCCCATGGGAGCTTCAACTGCTTAATTCTTCACTTATCTTCTAGTCTAGGGAAAAGAGTCAAAGGAAGAGGGGTCTTCATCTTCAGGGTTTCAAGATAGTAAATCGATTGTCATAAATTCAAGTCTTTGAATGTCTATTTACTGCATCCTGAGTTCCCCAAAACCAAAATCGTGTCACTTCCTCAAGTCTGACCATTCCTGCAGTCTTCTCTCAGACCTTTTCCCTTGTTCCATCTACTCCCCGCCAAAAAAATCCCAGCTGGTTTTGCTTAAATAATATGCAAAGCTGTTACGTAAATCTGGACGGGGTAGGAAGAGGTAAGTGAGGAGCAGGGCAGGTGTAAGATAACTAGGAAGTTGCCGTTAAAAAAAAAAAAATCTGCCTGGCCATAAACTGTGAGGCAGGTGAGAAACTGTAAGTCCCAGAGCATGATGGGGGAGAGGCTGCCTCCAGGATATACACCCTACTGAGGAGCCTGGTAATCTAGCCCATGGGAGGAGGCTTTAATGTTACGTAGCATTGAAACTGATTTAGGGAGCAGTGGAAAATTTAAAAGTAAAAGCAGCAGTAGGAAGAGCCTTGTAGGCACTTCAGTTCCCATTGAGGACTGTAGGAAGCCATCCCTGATTCTATGTCACAGGGGACCTCTCAAAAGCCTCCTAGCTAAGTCAGGCAGTGGTCATAGGTTGAGAGAAGCTCTTAACTGAAATTCATAATATAAATCCTGAGTTGGGACAAACTCCCTTGGCTAGAAATGAGGGGTGGGTGGGAAGTATGCTGCAGCCATGAGTGCAGGAGCTGGGTGCTTTGGCTCTGTGGGCAAACTGGGAAGGGCATGGCCTGAAAGCCAGGGTTGCTTTCTCAGTGAGGAAGACTTATCGTCTGGAGCAGTTCTGAGTTATGAGCATAAACTGCCTGGGACTTAACTAGCTGCTGCTAGTACAACACCATGAATGTGAGGCCTCCCTCAACAAGTGCATAGGAGCTGGGTAGGGACTACTGCTGCCTGCTACTTTCCACTTCCTCCACAACTCTTCTGTACAGAAAAGGCAGCTGTGTTCCTCCTGGAACATTACCCCAGGGGCCAGGGAACTGTCGCTGACACCCAGTGGGGCCACTGCTTACTCTGCACATGAAGAGCCAGAGTGCAGGCCTGCCTGACCCAGCCCCAACCTGGCTTTGCCCTTCAACTTGTCCTGGTAGTTTAACGCAAAGGACAGAAACATATGAGAGCTCTATAGCCCCACCTATCTCTAGAGAAACCAAAGTACCCCTCTGCCCCAAGTAACATAGGTGATTTGGTTTGGGTCTGTGTCCTCACTGCAGGCCAATCAACACAATCAATTAGAGCATCTGCAAATAGAATAACACTGCACCCAGGAAGGAGAAAACTTGTGTGTGACCTCAGCTATCACCATTGCCTGCACTACCTTGGCTAACTAGGAGGTCCTGAGTCTGTTCATGTGACCAGTTCATTACTACTACAACTGGCATTTGATAAAGCCAACACACAAAGGCTATTTATAACCCACAAATCTCACAGAGTGTACATCATGCCCCTGCCACTACAATCAGAACTGGTGCTGGCACCTGCTGCTGGTAGACTGGAGGACAGATCCTATCACTGGATTCCTTACAGACATTCCCCTGCACCAGCCTACAGTGCAGCAGCCCCACTGGGTGACTAGACCCAGAGGAGCAGCAGCATTAACAGTAATCTGGCCATCAGGGACTCAAACGCCTAGGGAAAGAGGGAGTGCATTAAGGGAGCACCCTGTGGGACAAAAGAATCTGGACAGGAGGCCTAGAATCCCAGATCTTTCCTCTGGTGAGAAGTTTCTTTTATCAGAGTCACAGTTGCAGTGCTGGGCTCAGTGGGTAAAGTCTGCAGCTCTACCCCGACAGTCAGGCAGCCCTGGTGCTTGTGCAAGGTCTTGGAGAACAGGACCCATGCTCCCTATCATCCACTACTGTGGACACAACTGGGGCTTATTCCACAGAAGCTCAGCATAAGTGCACCTATAGACAGCCTTTCTGGAGCACTTTAGGGTGACTGCATCCCCACAGGAAGAGCACCCTGCAGGTTTGGACTTACATGAGAGGTAGAGTCACAACTGTTCTCTACTTGGAACATCAACATTCCTGCAGAGGAAAAGAAGTATCTGTCACATAAATAGCCAGAACACTGGATCAGGCGTGTGTACGGGAGGTGGATTGCTTTCCTGATGGTGTGGCAGGAGAACTGAGGTGGCTCCCACACTTCCCCTTGATAAGATCTCGGTGAGTTTTACTGAAAGCTCCCCAGCCATATGTCAAGGCTGGGCCATCTGCCTACCATTGCATATTGCATTTACCTGCTTACTTTAGGCACAGTTGGTTTCTACCCAGGGACACCTCCTATACTGGCCTGAGGAATAAACTATTCAACCAAGTAAATAAAATACTGAGGAAAATATAAATAAATAAAAAAGTACACACCATGGGGGAATGAGATAAATTTCAAGAGATCTCTGCCATTCCAAACCCATAGAAGACAGTGAACTGGCTCACATACTGGCTACATTGCTACTACATCAGTATCTGAGGAAGCTATGACACAAAGACTCTCTAAAACCTAGGAACTCATACAGAGTCTTCACCCCTGAAAGCACCAAGAGCTGAATTAGCCTACAATAAACTATAAGCATTAAATTCAAATCCTTAACAGGAGAGAAAAGAAAGAAAACCACACAGAATCAAATAAAAAATAAATTCAAGAACAATTAGAAGAAATATTCTCTCCAAATGAGGAAGAACCAGAAAAATTCTGGGAATGTGACAAAAGAGGGTTCTTTTATACCCACAAAATATCACACTAGCTCTCCAGCAATGAATCCAAACCAAGATAAAATCTTTGAAATACTAGATAAAGAATTCAAAAGGTTGATTATTAATCTAGTCAAGGAGATACCAGAATAAGGTGAAATCCAAAAGAAAGAAAATTTTAAAATTTACTATATGAATGAAAAATTTTCAAAGAGTTAGATATTTTAGCGAAAAGCCAATCAGAATTTCTGAAAATGAAAGACCCATTTAGAGGTCTTTTAACATGAGAGAACAGAAAAAAAAAATGAAGTGGAGAGCTGAATAATATACTAGAATAAGTAAAAGAAAGAATTTCAGAACTTTAAGACAAGGGAACCTAATATGATAAAAAATAAAAAGAGTTGAAAAAAATTAGCAAAGTCTCCAGGAAATGTGGGATTATGTAAAATTCTCAAATCTAAGAATAATTGGTGTTTCTGAGGGTAAGAGAAAGTACAGAGTTTGGAAAACTAATTTGAGGAAATAATTGAGGAAAATTTAGCTGGTCTTGCTAGAGATTGAGATATCCAAATACAAGAAGCTCAAAGAACTTCTGGGAGATTCATTGAACAAAAGACATCACCAAGGAATACAGACACCAAACTATCTAAAGTCAACATGAAGGAAAAAGATCTAATAGCAGCGAGACAAAAGCATCAGGTAACCTGTAAAGGAATAATAATCAGACTAACAGCAGACTTCTCAGCAGAAACTTTATAAGTCAGATGGGACTGGGGTCCCATACTTAGTCTCTTTAAACTAAACAACTGTAAACCAAGAATTTTGCATATACTAAAACTAAATTTCATAAATGAAGAAGTCATTTTCAGACATACAAATGCTGAGGAAATTTGTTACTACCAGACCAGCCCTGCAAGAAATGCTAAAAGTTCTAAATCTTAGAACAGAAGATTGATACACACCAGAATAGAACCTTTTGAAAGCTAAAAACTCACAGGGCCTAGAAAAAAAAAAATACAATGAAGAAAACAAAGTATCTAAGTAACAAATAACACGATGACTGGAACAGTACATCACATCTCAATATTAACATTGAATGTAAATGGCCTAAACATTCCACATAAAAGACATAGATTGGCAGAGTGGATCAAAAAAATCACAAACTGAATATCTGCTGCCATCAAGAAACCCACCTAACATGGAAGGATTCATGCAAGCCCAAGGTAAGGGGTGGAAAATGATATTCCATGCAAATGAAAACCAAAAGTGAGCAGAAGTAGCTATTCTTATATCAGATGAAACAGAATTTAAAGAAACAGCAGTGAAAAAAGACAAAGAAGGTCATTATATAATGATAAAAAATAAGTCCAGTAAGAAGATATTATAATCCCCAATACAAAAACACCTAATACTGAAGATCCCAGATTTATAAAACAATTACTACCAGATCTAAGAAATGAGATAGACAGCAACACAATAATAGTGGTGGACTTCAACACTCCACTAACAGCACTAGACAGATCATCAAAACAGAAAGTCAACAAAGAAGCAATGGACTTAAGATACACTCTAGAACAAATGGTCCTAACAGATGTTTACAGAACATTCTACGTAGGAACTGCAGAATATACATTCTTCTTATCAGCACATGGAACATTATCCAAGATAGATCATACAATAGGCCACAACACAAGTCTTACTAAAAGACTTCCATGGCTTCAGCTCCCTTCCACGGGAGTGAACGTTTTTGTGTTGCTGGCATTCCGGGCACCACTGGGGTGTGGAAAAAAAAAAAGCAACAACAAAACTCCTGCAGCTAGCTAAGTGTCTGCCCAAATGGTCTCCCCATTTCGTGCTTGAAACTCAGGGCCCTGGTGCTGTAGGTACCCGAGGGAACCTCCTGGTCTGTGGGTGGTAAGGCAGTGGAAAAAGTGTAGTATCTGGGCTGGAATGCACCATTCCTCAAGGCACAGTCCCTTATGGCTTCCCTTGGCTAGGGGAAGGAGTTCCCCAATACCTTGTGCTTCCCAGGTGAGGCAATGCCCCACCCTGCTTTGGCTTGCCCTCCATGGTCTACACCCACTGTCTAACCAGTTCCAATAAGATGAGCAGTGTAACTCAGGTGGAAATGTAGAAATCGTCCACCTCTGCCCACTGCCTAACCCGTCCCAATGAGATGAGCAGCGTACCTCAGCTGGAAATGTAGAAATCACCCACCTCTGCGTTGATCTCGCTGGGAGCTGCAGGCCAGAACTGGTCCTATGTGGCTATCTTGCCAGCCACCCACTATACCACTTTTATGAACTCTCAGGTTCCCTGCAGGTCTCAGCATCCCTGAGGCTGGTGACAAGAGGAATTGTTTCCAAAGCTAGTGCTGTTCCTAAAAAGGACATGGTGAACATAATTTTCTCTACTTCATTACAGTAAGAGGACAACAGTTCTCTAGGGATTGACCTGAGGCTCAGAGCCTTCTCTGGGTGCTAATGACTTTGTGTTCCAATACTCATAAATTGGACCTTAGTTGGATTATGAAGTCTCTTTTGAGGTGTACTTCATCTATATGTTTTTTTAGGCATCAGACTTCTAGATGGTCTTTCAGCTTTAGTCCTCTTAATGAAAAAATGGATCAGAGGTTGTTTTTTTGGATGCTTTCAGCTACTTACCCATAATTGTAGCAGTCTCTTTTTTTTGTTGTACAATGCTTAGCAATTTGGTTTTTAATCAAAACAGCACACTTAACTTTAGTGAGAATGGTGTGTCAGTGATCTGCTGTTACATGGAAAGATTGCCTGATGAGTAGCAGGGATTATTAATATCTGTAGTGTTGTCTGAAATTCTTGCTGGAGTCCTGATTCAGAGTGATTATAAAGAATATTTTTCAAGCTTTTCTGAGGGCTGCATTTTGTATCTTATTCATGGTTTTAGAAGGGAGTTCTTCTTGGGAGCATAATTATAGATAGTAAAATATGTATACAAAATATGTAACTTTTCTTTCTGCATATAGAAATATAGTAACTGTATTTTCATATTATCATAAATTTCTAGTCAAGATAGAATTATAAATTCTACCCCAAACACCTGGAATTACAGATTAAATATAGAAGACATGTAGAGGAACATCTCTATGGGCAGAAAATATCAAAGGTTTAATTGGGTTTCAAAATGCGGATTTGCTGGGTTTTGGGCAAACATGCATATTGGGATTATAAAGGATTCACTGCTTAAAGTCCCCTGCTCCGGAAAGGAGACAGAAAGAGATTACTGTGAGTGATGACTAATAGAAGTCTGTGAGTTCAGGGAATTAGAATTTGGTCTCACCAGTGGAAACTGAACCTACCTCCCACTGGTTCAGTGAGTGAACTTGTTTTTCCATATTTCTTCAAATTACCCTGGGGCAAAGACTGAATTATCAGTATAAGACTGAAGGTCTGGGTGCAGTTAACCTGGAATGGAAAAGAGTGAAGAGAGAGGAAGACAGACTGGGGAAGACAGAGAGTGAGAGCAAGTGAGCCAGAGCTTCCACTCAAAGAGTCTGAAACTCAAAATTCTACAATAAAGGAAGAAATCTTAAGCTAAAATGAAAGTAAACCAATGATCAGATGAAAAATTAGTCCAGATTTTTAAAAAAGCACAACAAATTCAACATCATAAAGCAGATTGACAATTTTAGCTATATTAAAAGGCCATGACTGGGCATGGTGGCTCACGTCTGTAATCCCAGCACTTTGGGAGGCTGAGGCGAGCATATTGTCCAAGGTCAGGAGTTGGAGACCAGTCTGGTCAACATGGTGAAATCCTGTCTCTACTAAAAATACAAAACAAACAAACAAACAACCCTGGGCATCTTGGCATGAGCCTGAAATCCCAACTACTCGGGAGGCTAAGGCAGGAGAATTGCTTGAACCAGGGAGGTGGAGGTTGCAGTGAGCTGAGATCACGCCACTGTACTCCAGCCTAGGCAACAGAGCAAGGCTCTATCTCAAAAAAAAAAAAAAAAAAAAAAAAAAAAAAAAAAGAAAGAAAGAAAGAAAGAAAGAAAGAAAGAAAAAGACCATTCACAGCAACCCAAATGACAATGCTTTCAAATCCATAGTATTTTTTTCTTTGTAGAAGAATGATATAGCAACAGCATTAAAATAAAGATATGCATCACAGCTAAAGGCAGCCTGGCAACAAGGGATCTAGAGTGGCCAGGTGCAAACCCTAACTGTACTCTGTATCATGGGTCATACCAGGATACATGGTAGCTCTCAGAGGGGAACAACTAACATGTGCATGAAATATCTCAGGAACAGGAATCCTCTAATGGAGTCTCAGATTGGGCTGCTTCTACTTTGCTAGTAAATTAGGCATATTATTTCCACATAACAAATCCCTATGGCAGAACTCTTGTAGTATTCTTAATGAGACCAGGTTCAAATAATCTGTCTCACTATTACCAACATACATGCTAACAAGCTCATATGCATTACTCCAAAACTCACTTGCTTACAAAGCAACACTATTAATCAATTCATTTCATACCTTGACCAGAGATTAATATATGCAGGTAATTCAGCAAAACAGTTCAGGTTAGTTCTAAGCCAGCTGGAATTAATCCTTACCACGCAGCCACCACAAACAATGTCAAAAGAGCAATGACAGAGTAGGAAAATGAATTACAACTTATATTGTAGATAAAAGGTTAATTTCCCTAACATATAAGGAATTTCTGCAAATCACTATTGGAAAGACTAATAGCCCAATCACGAAAAAGTCAAAAGACATGGACAGATAACACTACAGAAATGAAATCACTGTAACATAAAAAAAGCATATTAAAATATGTTCAACCTCATTCATGGTAAGGAATGTGCATATTGAAACTGCACTGAAATGCCATTTCTCACCTATTATGTTGGGAAAGTTCAAAAAGTTTGAATAAACATTTTGTTGAGAAGCCTATCGGCTAACTAACCACTCCTTTTTTTTTTTGAGATGGAGTCTTGCTCTGTTGCCCAGGCTGTAGTGCAGTGGCACAATCTTGGCTCACAGCATCCTGCGCTGCCTGGATTCAAGCTATTCCCCTGCCTCAGCCTCCTAAGTAGCTGGGACTACAGGCGTGCCACCATGCGTGGCTAATTTTTTTTTGTATTTTAGTAGAGATGGGGTTTCACCATGTTGGCCAGGATGGTCTCAATCTCCTGACCTCATGATCTGCCCTCCTTGGCCCCCCAAAGTGCTGGGATTACAGGCATGAGCCATGGCACCTGGCCACCACTCCTCGTATGGCTGTGCAGAGAGTCCATTCTTGAAAGGGCATCTGAGCATCACATTTTATCGTCTACTACAGTTAGATGTCTCTAAGACAGGACTTTTGCATCCATAAGCTCTTATATCAAGTAATTTTCTTCATATATAAATCAGTCAGTGTCCTCTCATTGTTCCTAGCCACCCATATTAACATCTCTATTCCTTGCTCCTTGCATTCAAGGTTATTGCTGCACCTGCTAATCCCTTCACCCAGAATGCAAGAAATAACAATGCCAATGAAAACTGATACAATGTCAGCCCAGCTAATTAAATATTGACTATAAGTAAACACCTTCATTTTAGAAAGTTAAAAAGATAAAAATAAAGATACTCTGGATAAAAGTTACAAGATGAATAGTGTGGAATGGGTGTGTGTGTGTGTGTGTGTGTGTGTGCGCGCGCGCGCACATGCGCAATATTCAAAGTTTCTAATCCTAATTGGGATAATAATCAAAATCTGAATACTTATTTTATTTTTTAAAATTAGCAGTAAAAATCCTTAAAGAATTACATGGGATTCATTTATTCACTCCCTCTTCAAATATTTATGGAGTGATTTTTTTTTTCAATAACGTTGCTAGGTGTTGTTGGGAAATTTCAATGGAAAAGAGGCTGCTTAAAATGCATACCTGGAAACCATCATTCTCAGCAAACTGACACAAGAGCAGAAAATCAAACACCACATGTTCTCACTCATAGGTGGGTATTGAACAATGAGAACACATGGACACAGGGAGGGGAGCACTACACACTGGGGTCCGTTGGGGGGAAATGGGGGAGGGGTGGAGGTGGGGAGTTGGGAAGAGATAGCATGGGGAGAAATGACAGATACAGGTGAGGGGAAGGAAGGCAGCAAACCACACTGCCATGTGTGTACCTATGTAACAATCTTGCATGTTCTTCACATGTACCCCAAAACCTAAAATTCAATTTAAAAAATGCATACATAGATAATCTCGAGCAGAAGTTGGAAATCTTTTTCTGTAAAGTGCCAAATATTAAATATTTTATGCTTTGCCAGATGTATGACAGCTATTCAACTCTGCTGTTGCAGTGCAAAAATAGCCACAGGACAATACGTAAACAAATTGGTGTGGTTGCGTTTTTTAAATTTTCAAAAAAAAAAATCTCTTCCTTGGAGAAAGTAACTAATAAAACTTTATAAACAGGTGGTGGGTTGAATTAGATATATGTGCTGCAGTTTGTAGTTTGTTCACACTTGAAAAATATAAAGTAATAATTCCATTTGAGAAATTTCCATAAATAGGAATTTAGAGAAAGGAGAGCTCGCATCTACCTGGCTACAGTATGAAAGGACTTCGTGGGGGTGTTGACTTAACCTGGAACCTCATTGTTGTGTATAATATCAACACAACATGGGGTATGGTAGGGAGAAAGGTGAGGATGAGGCAGGAAGAAAACTCTTGGTAGAGGAAAAATGTAAGCAAAAGTGCGGTGAAGTTGGTTAGCAAATGGGTGTGCAGTAGCAACTCAGTTTGTTTTAATGTAACAGCATGCATTAAGTAGAGTAATGGGAACATAGGTGGAAAGACAGGTTTCAGTCAGACTAGGACAGGCTTTACAATCAAGCAATAAAATGCATTTATTATGTAGTCAGCTTGGGTGGGTTGATGGTGGGCCATTGAATCAGAGAGTGGAATTGTCATTCCTGCCTTAGAAAAGTTAATCTGGTGTTCTGGGGGAACTGAAGTTCAAACAAGTAGCAGATATGCTTAAAGGGAAAGAATACAATATTATGAATTTGACATTAGGTGCAGGACCTAGTGGAAGAGGTCCATGTAAGGGCTGGACGCCATGTCTAAATTTCACTAGCCTCCTGGAAAGCCTACCTCAGTGGGTTGTATTATGTAGGATAGCTCCAATAGTAGTCTTGGCAAGAGATAACAAGGAGTTAATGTGGAAATGGCAGAGGAAATTTGGAAGAAGGGACAAATATAACAATTTATGGAGGTAAATGTTCAAGGTCTGGCAAATTATTGGATGCTGATGGTGAAAAGGAAGACACAAAGATAGGTCTGAATTTGCAGTCCAGAGGTAACAAGGAGGATGGTGATGGCATACACAAAGATAATACAAGAGGTGGTTCATTTTTTTCATGGAAGAGGATGCAATCAATTTTGATCGGAGTGTTTGAGATTGTCTATGTATAAATGTCCAGAAAGTCATCGAAAATATGAAATTAAGGACTCTGAATTTGCAGGTCACCTACCCCTACATACATATTGTGATACAACGAGATTGTCGCAGGAGAGGAAGACGGAGAGACCAGGAATCTTTGGATGGAGTGGCCTCTTCATTTGGTAAAAGTTAAAATGAAAAACATTCTGCTTATTGAACAGATACACTATCTGGATGTTTGCATTTGTTTTCTGGCTGCCAAAATTTTCTCTGAATACCTTTTAACATTAGCAGATTATTTGGAATAAAATTGCTTCTCAAGCTACTTTGAAGTTATAGATATTGCCCTGAAATTTAACATTTAAATAATTTATATTCATTTTTACTTTCAGTGCCTATTTCTTAAGATGGCATTCACTGTGTTTTTCAGACTCCTTTAATGAAGATACAAAAATTTATGAAGTATATGTCCCCTTCTGCTGACAGATAACATTTAAGTCTGTCTTCCTTCCCTAACATTACAATTACTCCACCTCAGAAGGGGTCAAACCTCTAGAACTAGAAGGAAGGAACTCTTGAGATGCATGTAATTATAAGTAATAGTTATGCTCTTTTACTGTAATTACTGTTCCATTTTAGAGCTTCTGTCTGCCCCTCCATGATTCCTTCCGGCACGAACATGATATAAAAAGTTTGGTACAAGCTTCTGGAAAAAACAGATGTACTTTTTGAGAGTATTTGTTTAATTATCTGGTATCAAATGACTGGTACAAAGAAAAAACCCAGGATAATCAGGACCCTAATATCTATGCAATCAGTCATCTCTCCTTCTTTAAGAAACCTAGTAATAATAACACATATTTTTCTACTCATTGGGTTTTTAAAAATTATCTTAAAGATTTTTCCCCCTGAAGTTTCTTAGTAATTATTTTTACTATTTTCAGAAACATAGTCCAGTTTCAAACATTCTTGGGATTATTTGAACATGGAGAAAGTACCTTCACCAGAGAGTTTATTAGAAAAAATACTATAAAGCTGGTTTTTGGCCTGGTTCATTATCAGAATCACCCGGGAGACTAAAAATACAGATTTAAGCCATATGCAACCACCAACACTTTATGCCTTTTCTTGAATTGGCTACAGTACTTTCCTTCCTCTTTCCTTCCCTATATTTTCACTGATATTTCACCTATTCTACCATAAAATATCTACATTTGGATAATACCCAAAAGTACAGTTCTTTCACCTGAATCTTGGAAGTGGTTCGGGACATATTGCTTACTGGTTGTTTTCCTGCAAAGCAATTCCACCCCATCTTTCAGTCATGTAATTTTGATTGGGAGAATCTCATTATTCCAATCTTTATTAGTCTGTACTTGCATTGCTGTAAAGAAATACCTGAGATGATTAATTTATAAAGACAAGAGGTTTAATTGGCTCATGGTTCTGCAGGCTCTACAGGAAGCATAGTGGCTTCTGCTTCTGGGGAGGCCTCAGGAAACTTCCCATGATGATGGAAGGGGAAAGGGGAGCCAGCACTTCACATGGCTAGAGCAGAAGGAAGAGAGAGAAGGGGTGGGGGTGCTACAGATTTTTAAACAACCAGATCTTGTGAGAACTCTGTATGAGAACAGCACTAAGGGGATGGTGCTAAACCATTCATGAGAAACTACTCCACGATACAATCACCTCCATTTAGGCCCTACCTCCGTCACTGGGGATTACAATTCAACGTTAGATTTGGTGCAGACACAGATCCAGACTATATGACAATCCTATCCTTATTCCTACGTTGTGGTTAGGAATGTGATCCAAGATTTCAGTACACTCCATCAGCCTCCTGTTCAGGACCAATCAACATCTTTTTTCTGATAATTTTAGCTGGAGATGTCAGAAGCTGTGCCAACTGCTGGAGTTGTGAAAATGCTGCCTCTCCCCTGACTGCATGAAGAGGGTCAGCCCTAGTAAGAGAAAGTGACCAATGTGTGAAGAAAATAGATGCCTAGTGATGCAGTGTGGCTCCATTTACATGACCTCATGTAATCCTTACAATAACCTGCTAGATTATATATTGGTACCTCTATTTCCATTTTGCTGGTGAGGAAAATGAACTCCAGAGATGAAGTAACATGCTTACATGTTACTGTTCAAGTTAGAATACCATTTAGCTGTAAGAAATATTAATCTGTGAAAAACTAATTTCTGAAGTCTCTGTATATGAATTATCTTTATCCAATTATAAGTTTATTATGAATATTCCACCTCAGTCTAAAAAAATCATGTCTTAAGAATGTGCATAATTATTTACAAACACTGGCAAATCAACAGGACATGTGTTTTGTATAAAACGTTAGTGGTAGTGGTGGTTGACAGATTCATTAAAAGTCTCTGCTGTTGGCTCTGATGGATTAAAGTCAGTTAGGACAGTTCTTGCTCAAATTTAATGTGATAAGGAATCACCAGGAATCTTGTTTAAGTAAAGTTTATGATTAAATAGGACTGGGTTGGGATCTGAAATTCTGCATTTCTAACAAGCTTTCAAGCCATGCCCATGCTGCTGGTTCCTGGACCACTCTTTAAGTATCAAGGGATTTGAATATCAGTATTGTAAGTTATTTTTATTGCACAAATATTCCTGTAGCCTTCTGAAAGATTATGGCCTACATTGTAATCATATCCAATAGAATAGCACACAGAATTCATTGATATTTTAAAGAAAAAAAGGACAACAAAGTTGGTGTTCATGTGAGTAAGAGTGAGATATCTATTATACTCTGGATCTAGGGACAGATTGGGGACTCTTCTGGAAATATAGGTGACTCTTCTAGAAATATAGGTGACCCTTCTGGAAATATAGGTGAGGTTTAAATTCCTACAGGATTTTAAATGGAAGGTCTGGGGATAGAGAAGCTCCAGGAAAAACACAAATCATGGAAGTGAAGAATCTGTAGAAGAAAGATATTGCTACCTAAGAAATTATTGCTTCCCAAATGTCACACTACACAAAGAGTTAGAAATAGATGACTCTTGCTATTCAAGCATAGAACTATTCTTGGCGAATATACACCTTAACACTTACATATTTCAAAAGGAAGTTTTTTTTTTTTTTTTTCTAAACGGAGAGAGAGCATGTTTTATTTCTCTCCCTGTCTTTCTGTCAAGCTGGTTTCTTAGAAAAAGCAATTCATTTTATCCATTTGTAAATAAACTATCAGGGCCGAGAAAAATTCAGATTTCTGAAACGTTGAATACCCTGGAGTACTTCTGCCAAATACATTGTGAGAAAAATATCACTCAGTGCTAGTAGGGACATGGCAAAAATTAATGAAGTTTTGTTGCAAGAGAATTTACACAATGTTTTGTTACAATTTTACATTGAGAAAGGCCATATTCTTAAAGTTGGTAACATATTTCTTGTACTTGGGTCTATGGGACAGTAATATTTTTCTATTTTTGGAAGGTACAGCAGTATCGGTATGAGGCCCTGGGGTTGGGAAACAAGACAGTGCAGCCTAATTACTTCATTGTCTTTTGTGAAATGTGAAGATAATTTCTTTTTGTTAAATGAAAAGGATTGTGGACAGTTTTGAAGGTTGTAGCAGACATGTAAACAAAAGGGATTAGTTTAAATTGAGCTCAGAGAAGGGTTTGCTGGGCAGTTCAGGGTTATTTTCAATATTTCAAAAAGCCTAAAAGAAATTATTTAGTGATTAGACAATACAGGCTTGTTAAAACACTGTGGCTTCTTACTGGTATTATAGAATTTATGGAGATAACATTGATTACCCAGAGCCAGTTGGAAGTATTAGTTGGGATTTGTATGCCTTTGTTTAAAAATGAGACAAATAATTAATTGTAATATGATGGCCTAAGTCTCTCAAAAAATGGGATGTGTACCTAGAGAGACAATGAAAAAGCTCTTTTGAAAGTTGAAAAGTTTAGGGGGCAATTATTAAAAATCAAGCACATTACCTCTTAGGGAATACATTTTGAGCTAAACCAGTGAACTTATTTGTAGTCAGTCAGCAAATACTATTAATGAGTATCTTTCATGTGCCAGCCACTGGGCTAGACATTTTGGAGAAACAGTAATGAACAAGTCATGGTCATTGCCTTTAGGGAGCTTAGAAGAAAAAGGAAATAGAGAAGTAACTAGCTGCACAGTTTTCACACAATTTATTTTAGAGTTTCTTAATGCTAATGAAATGCTAATGCATTTTATTTATTTATATATTGAAGATACGATATTCTGAAGAGAAATTGACAAAAAGTTATTTGTGAGTAATACAGGCAGTGAACGACTCTTGGTGCCTGCCTGTCTGCTGCGTGCCCTGTGGCTTGCCTCAGATGTCCCTTGGGACTATTTTTTCTTGAGGCATTTCTTCTGTAAAAGAATTGGTGTCTCATACAGTGAAGTGAGTCACTTTCACCTAAACAGCATTTGTGGTGTTTACATTTTGAATTCTTGATGCAGATATTTTCCATTTTATGGCGCAAAATTCAAGCTCAAGCCTTTCTGCAATGACCATCTTCTGACTATTTGCGTTTGGTACCTTTATGAATCCTATTTTACTTTACTCTTTTCATCATTTGTCCATCTTAGCTGTCACAGAGAGTCATAAATGATCTCTTAGTCTATTCTCTATCCTTTCTTCTACAGTTTTTCAAATGACTGGGTCATTTTTACATTTTTTGATAATATAATTAAACTTCCAGAAACACAAAAATTATCTATTTAAGTAAACTAATGCTGAGAAAAATGGTCACATTTATTAAATTCTTTTATAGGTAGTATCTTAATTTTAGACTTGGTGGTATATGTATGCTGTTATACATTGCAGAACTTTGGAGGTTAAGTAAAGTGCTCTATTTCTTTTCTTTCTTTTCTTTTTTTTTTTTTTTTTTTTTGAGACAGAGTGTTGCTCTGTTGCCCAAGCTGGAGTGGAGTTGCGCCATCTCGACTTACTGCAATCTTTGCCTCCCAGATTCAAGTGATTCTCCTGCCTCAGCCTCCCAAGTAGCTGAGATTACAGGCACCCACCACCATGCTGGGTTAATTTTTGTATTTTTAGTAGAGACAGCATTTTACCATGTTGGCCAGGCTGATCTTGAACTCCTGACCTTAGGTGATCCACCCACCCTGCCCTCCCAAAGTGCTGGGATTATAGGAGTGAGTCACTGTGCTTGGCCTAAAGTGCTCGGTTTCTTAAACTGCATGATGAGGTCATGTTCAGGTAGGTTTCCTTATTGTTATTTTTATACCTTACAAGTATTTTATTTATTATTTGAATGCACAGAATTTATTTGGTTGTGGTAAGAGCACTTAACATGGGATCTACCCTCAACAGATTTTAAGTGTACACTACAGTATTGTTGATGTGGGTACACTGCTGTAGAATAGATCTTTAGAACTCATTCATCTTGATTAACTGAAACTTTATGGCAATTGATTAGTAATTCCCCCTTTCTCCTTCAACTCCTGGAAACCACCATTCTATTCTTTGAATCTATGAATTTGTTATATGATTGGATTATTTTACTTAGCATGATGTTCTGCAGGTTCATCATGCTGTCATATATTACAGAATATCTTTCTTTTTCAAAGCTGCATAGTATTTTATTGCTTGTATGTGCGTGCACACACACCCCCACACACCCCACCCCACATTTTCTCTATCTGTTCATCTGTCATTGGGGACTTAGCTTATTTCCATATCTTGGCTA
Source organism: Saimiri boliviensis (assembly GCF_048565385.1). Taxonomy (NCBI): domain Eukaryota; kingdom Metazoa; phylum Chordata; class Mammalia; order Primates; family Cebidae; genus Saimiri; species Saimiri boliviensis. Next base: position 35,640,568 of record NC_133457.1, on the reverse strand, counting down.
CTGAGAATAATGCTGCAATGAACATGGGGGTGCAGATATCCCTTTGAGATCCTGATTTCATTTCTTTTGAATATGTACCCAGAAGTGGGATTGCTGGATCTGATGGTGGTGCTATTTTTAATTTTTTGAGGAACCTCCACACTCAAAAAGTTCCATAGGAGCTACACCATTTTGAGTTTTCACCATCAGGGGCAAGGGTTCTAACTTCTCCACATTCTCCCCAACACATATAGGCCTTTGCTTTTTCAAAAGTAATAGCCATGCTAACAGGTGTGAGGTAATATCTCATTGTGGTTTTGAATTGCATTTCCCAAATGGACATTTGTTTAAGTCTTCTCTGGAGAAATGTCTGCTATTCAAAGTCCTTAGCCTGTACTTAATTTTAATTTTTTTTTTTTGCTATTGAGTTGTAAGAGTTCCTTACATATTTAAGAGATTAACCTCTTATCAGATATATTGTTTACAATTTTTTTTTTCATTCCATAGGTCAGCTTTTCACTCTGTTGATTACTTCCTTTGCTCTGCAGAAGCTTTTAAGTTTGATACAGTCTCACTTGTGTATTTTTGCTTTTGGTTGTCTATGATTTTAGTGTCATATCTATGAAAATATTGCTAAAAACAATGTCACAAAGCCTTTTCCTATGTTTTCTTCTAGGAATTTTATAGTTCAGGTCTTATGTTTAAGCCTTTAATTTATGTTGAGTTGATTTTTGTGTATGGTGTAAGATAAGGATTATTCTTTTGCCTGTGGAAGTCCAGTTTTCTCAGCATCATTTGAAGAAATGATTCTTTCCTCATTTTTGATACTCTTGCCAAAGATCAGTTGACTGCATACGTGTGGATTTGTTTCTGGGTTCTCTATTCTGTTACAGGCTTTCTAGGTCCATATTTTATAATTAGTCCATTCTATCTAATTAATATTTAATAAAAATGATAAAAGTTAAATTGAGATTAGAGGTTACAATCTCCAGCAACAGAAGTCTGGAGAGAAATGTGGACCCTAGAGCTTTTGAGAATTTAAAGATCACAATGAAGTGAGCATTAAGCTTTCCTCTTATTGACAAAAAAAGTAAATATTTCTATAGTGTTTTCCACAATAGTAAGGTTGAACTGACATTAAACATTTGTTTTGTTGAATTTATGTCTGTTTCCTAAAATGTTCACAGATTTCCTATTAAGTTGAAAATTTTACTGTAATAATTCAAGGACTGGCAAAGGTTGAATGTTTATTATGGGCAAATATTGTGTTTCTTCACTTAATTTGTGAATTACGTTTGCTGCAGCTGCTTGGTTTTACACATCTCTTCGTGATAATTAAGTCATTGATCTTATTCAATAAACATAAATGAGTTCAACAATTTACAAAAGCTGTGACAATCTTTCTCTACATCAAGAAACCATCAAAAGGCCTTATTTGTTGTAAAATAAGTTTTACAAGTAGGTAAATAACAATGTAACTTAAAACCAGGTAGAATCTTTTGATTTTCTGGAAACTATCAATATTTGCAAATAAAGGTGGTGTTTTTGTGCGATAATTGAATGCTTGGGTATTCTCTGGCTGAATGTAAACACATAAATATTACCCCTAGGTGGACTTTGGAAATATTGCTGAGTTTTCTTTTTCCAGATAGGTCTACACACAGATATACACACACACAAGTATGATTGGTATTATAGACAAAAATTAAAATGTGCAAAATATTGTGCAACATATGACTTAATTTTATCTGAGCACATAAAAAAATGGTTTTGATAGAGAGCAGTATGCTGTGGCACTGAAACACAAGTTGAAATTTAATTGGGAAAGAAGCTGCTGAAGAGACGCTGAGGCAGGAAGCCAGGATGGGAGCACCTGGGTTGTGAAAATGAAAAAGGATAGTGGGGAGCATTTTGAAGTTAAATTGGCTTCTTCACAGCAAAGCACATGCTGTGGTCTCTACCTGGAACATTATTCTTCCTTCTGCCACTCCTTACCCATTCATTTTTCTTTGTACGGTTGATTTTTTTCTTATCTTTCAGGTCTGAAGTCTAATGTCTGTTCCCTGGAAATGACTTCTTACTTTAAAGTAGTCACCTGTCCCCCTAAATAACTCTCAGAGCCTTGTTTATTTTGTGATAGCACTTATTACAGTTTTCAGTCATTTAGTTCTTTACGTTGTGGTGGTTTGTCTCCCTTTTTCATTTCTAGTTTCTAAACTTCATGACAAACCATTATGTATCCTAGTGTCTACTGGAGAGCCTGACACAGTGGCTATTCAACAGAAATCTGGTATCCCTTATTGCTTTCAGGCAGCAATACAGGAAACTTACCTCTGACACACGAGAATCAAGCAAACTGTTAAAAGGTTTCTACATAGTAAGGTCTGTAGATCCTTTCATCTTTCTTTTCCCCGCATACTGCTCCCTGTCCCATTGCAGCTTTTTCCATTAATTTAACATAGGGCTTATGTTGTAGAAATGGGACATTTACTCATTAAGGAACTTTCATAAGCCACTTAGGAAGAGCAGGTATTCATACACCAAAAAGTAAAAGGCAACTACAAGCTATTTAAAACAATGAAAAGTTAGAAACAATGCAAATGTTAAGTTATGTGTATAGTTGAGTAAACTGTGATACAGCTAGTTACATGACGAAATTTGACTTTAAGTTATGTGAATTATATAGAAATGATTATAAGGTTAAATATGGAAAAAATCAGATTTTAAAACATCAGAAATTTAAGTTGTGGGGCTCTTTTTCTGCTTTATTTTTCTCCGTAGTAACACCTAATGCCATCTAACGTGCTATGTCATTTGTTTATTTATTTAATTACTGCGTTTGTTTCTTTCATTAGCACACAAGCACCAGGGAGGAAGGAGTTCTTGTCAGTTTTCTGTACTGTAATTTTTATTGTATTTAGAATTGCACTTGATACATGGTAGGCACTTAGTGAATGAATAGGATTAAAATATAGAAATATATAATAATAGAAAATTTTTAAATGATGATTGTCTTTCAAAGTGGGATTATGAGGAATTTTCAGACATTTTCTTGTAATGTTTTGGGTTTTGTATAATAAATATGCATTACTTTTGTAACAAGACTCTCTCTCCTCATTGTTTCTCTCTCTCCTGAGAGAGGATATAATATATATGTTTATATATTATATAAACATAAACACATACAGAGGATCCTCTAATATGACTTTTTGTTATAACATTGATGAGAAAAAAATCAGTTTCTGGCTAGGTCCATTGCATAGGATTTGCACATTCTCTCCATGCGTGCATGTGGTTTTTCTGGGTACTCCAGCTTTCCCCCACACCCCAAAGATGTGCAGCATTGGGGAATCTGAGTGTCTGAATTGTCTGAGTGTGAGCACATCCTACAATGGAATGCCATTCTGTCCAGGGTGGGTGCCCACCTTAACCCTGAGCTACAGGGATAGGCTTTGGCCACCTGTGATCCTGAGTTGGAATAACTGAGTAAATAATTATCTTACTTTTTAAAATTAATCTTTCTTAAGTGTATGTTAGCTCACATTTATTTCAGTATTGAACATTAGAAGTGTTTTGGTCTTTATTGAGAAGTTTTGTGATGTTTTTGTCACCAGAAATACGCCACAGGAACTTAACTCTTGCTTATATGAATTAAGCTATGGTAAAATTGATTTAATTATAGGTTATTTTCACTTAAAGCTGCAGTCTCCAGGAACCTAGTGTTAAGTGAAGACTTATAGTACATATATATATATATATGTGTGTATATATATATATATATATATATATATATATATATGCCTGGATGGAAATACGGTAGAAAAATAGCTTTCTTTGCACTTGATCTTAGGCAAAATGCTGAGAAGCAATACACTAGTTTCTTTGAATGATAAACTTTTCAGTAAGTCTTTAAAATTTATTTTGTTTTTCACATAAAATACAACACAAATAGATTTGAAATTGTTTAAAAAGAAAGATGAAAAAAGCTTTCATTTTTGGTTGTGGGAGTTTGGATTAAAAGATTATTATTATTATTATACTTTAAGTTCCGGGGTACACGTGCAGAACATTAGGTTTGTTACATAGGTATACACATGCCATGGTAGTTATTGCAGCACTGGTCACAATGGCAAAGACTTGGAAACAACCCAAATGCCCATCAATGATAGACTGGATTAAGAAAATGTGGCACATATGCACCATTGAATATTATGCAGCCATAAAAAAGGATGAGTTCATGTCCTTTGCAGGGACATGGATGAAGCTGGAAACCATCATTCTCAGTAAACTGGCACAAGAACAGAAAATCAAACATCACATGTTCTCACTCATAAGTGGGTGTGGAACAATGAGAACACATGGACACAGGGAGGAGAATACCACACACCAGGGCCTGTTGGGGGTGGGAGGCTGCGGGGGCGATTGTGGGGGGCGTTGGGGAGCTAGGAGAGGGATAGCATTAGGAAAACTTAAATTTATATAAAGAAAGCCACAAAAAGCTCTCCTTTATTCATGTTATTTATATTTAATAATGCAAACCTTTATAAAAATCTGTTTAGACAATTATGAGGCTTAAACTAGATTCTGTTTGTCAGAGATAATATATACATTGGAGCTTTACTTAAATAATTTAGACAGAAGTGATAGCAGAATATTTATAGATTTTCTTTTTGAATTCAAGAATTTGTGCTTTATTCTAACTTTTACACTTGTTACATATATCCTTTGAAAATACCAAATGTCTTAAAAGGGTTTAAAATAAGGCCTTGGAAATTTAACTTTTGACCTCAAATGCCTTCCATAGCAGTGATTAGAAAATGTTCCCCTGATAATAAAATAGAAAACAGCAAAGGAAGGAGTATCACAACATGTAACAAGGAAACTTTTAGTAAAGCTGTCAAGACTTTGTTTTCAGAAGTGGAATGAACAAAACTTTTGGTTAAAATTTCATGGTGAATGTTGTCTTCCATCAGGATCATTTCCAGTCTGATGGAATTTAGCTACATGTTTTGCATATCAATTTAAGTAATGAAGATGGGACACTGACTGTAGTTATTAACTTGGCAGTTGTTCTAAGTGCCTTCACTGCAAAGTGAGGGAGCTTTGAGCTGTTTTGGTTAGGTGACCAGCAAACATTGCATTTCTTGCTTTTTTTTCCAGGAATTATCTCTTTAGATCTCTTAGGCATATCACACATATTTTGATCTGGTTGCTTTAGTAATCTTTAAGTTAAGAACTTTTGGAGATATGCGTGCTATGGGTATTAGGATATAATCTGGTATAATGTGCAAGGAATAGGATTGCATTTAAAGATAACTGGTGAGAAATTAAAGCTACGAACTCATCTCTTTCTAAGGATAACTTTAAAGAGCTGAATGTGAAAATTCCGATATTCTACAGAAGTTAACATCCATGTTTTTTTTCTACTTTAAATTTAAATTAAAAATCTCCTTTCTTTTTAAGAGATTTAATTCTATATAGTGGAAGAATTTCTTACTCTCTAAACTGTACTGCTTTTCCAACTTTAATATGCACCACCTGGGAATCTTGCTAATACGGATTCTGATTCAAGAGATCTGAATGGGGTCTGAGATTCTGCATTTCCAACAACCTCTCAAGTGATACTGACATTGTTGGTACTTGTTTTTCCTGTGTTCATCATCTTACCTGCCCCTCCCAGATGACCTTAAACTCATTAGAATATGAACTGTTTCAGGGAAGGATGTTTTATTTCTTATACACATCCAGGGTTGTCTTGTATAGCTCACCTCACTCAGTAATGTTCAACTAACACCAACTGATTGTGGCACTAGGAGTATCTTATAAATTGCTTTTCTTATTGCAATTTGGGGTTTCTTGCAGAAAATTTAGCAATATTCAACACTTGTTTTGTAACATTCTGATTTCTAAAGGTTAGAATGGAAAAAGCATGGTACTGGGAGACACACATCTTCTGGGTGTGAACCCTGACTTGGCATTTGGCAGCTTTGCTACTTGTGATACCTTAAGTATGTAATGTTGGCTTTCTGAGCTTCAGCTTCTTTTAACAGTAAAATGCTAGAACTAATGCCTACATTGTAGGGTGGTTATGAAAATTAAACAAGAAAATGTATGTTAAGTACCTAGTCCAGGGTTTGAAATATAGCAGGCACAGGGTAAATAATAAAGTTTTCTTTCTTACCTGTTCCAATATACTCTGTGATTCTGAAACAGAGGAGTAGGATTTCCATAGGCTTAAGAGTCATGGAAGAAAAAAAGAATTAGAAAGTAAAGTTAGATCAGTGTGTGTGTCTCTCTTATTAGCATTTACTTCAGATCTAATCTAACCTTGCATATTTTAAAACAGAAAAATATATCATGGAAAACAACTTACATCATAAAATTACCACAGTTGGTATTTTGAATTTAAAAGTACAGCTTCTTTAGGGAGAAATCACCACTTTATTAATTGGACTGACTTTTTTTAGTCCAATGTTGAGCCTTTTTTTTGGTTATATTTGGAGCTAAAAATTGCTCTAGTTTATAAAATATGACAGAACTAAGTTTTGTTCAATTGTGAAAATCAACCTGTATTAGTCTGATTTGCTACAAAATAATATTACCACAAACGTAGTGGCTTAACACAGCACGCATTTATTATTTCACAGTTTCTGTGGTCACATCTTAGCTGGCTTTCTGCAAGCATGCAATCAAGGTATGGGACAGGGTTGGGCTGTTATCTGAAGACTTGAATGGGGAAGTATCTTCTAACCTCAAATGGTTGTTGACAGAATTTAGTTCCTCGAGTTACAAGGTAAAGGGTTGCCAATTTTTGTTGTCTGTTGGCTTGAGGTCACCCTCAGTTCCCAGAGGCTGTCCTTAGTTTCTTGCATCACAGGCATCTGAATCTGGTTACTTGCTTCATCAGAGCCAGCAAGGGAGAGAGTTTTCTTGTAAGATGGAGGTCACAGTTATACATAATGCAATCATTCAAGTGACCCACCATCACTATTGGCTAAAAGTAAGCCACAGTTCCCATGCACATTCAAGGGGAGGGGGTTTTGCAAGGTCATGGATACCAGGATATGAGGATCATGTGACAACCGTATAGGCGTCCCCAAACTGCGGCCCCCTGAGGCCATTTATCCGGCCCCCCGCCGCACTTCAGGAAGGGGCACCTCTTTTATTGGTGGTCAGTGAGAGGAGCACAGTATGTGGCGGCCCTCCAACGGCCTGAGGGACAGTGAACTGGCCCCCTGTGTAAAAAGTTTGGGGACGCCTGGATAGTCTCTGTGCAACAGAAGTATAATGAATATTAACATACCAGTAAAAAATTAACATATCAATCAAATATGTTTTCTAGACTTTTTGTCCCACAAAATGCCAAGCATCGTGTACAGGAAGTATCTACATTCACAAAACTGATAGAAAATAGGAGGAAAAATGCCCTTAAACTCATTCGAATGTAAATTTGTCACTTGGAACTTGGTTTAGTCAGTTTAAGTTTATGAGTAACATCAGAAATTTCTGCTTTGATACTTTAGTTTCATGTTTACAGAATATTCTAAACAAAAGTTTTACCTCACAGAGACATCAATTTGTCTATTAAGAACTGATTTGGGATACTTTAAAAGGTGGAGCCAATTAATTTTGGGAGCTGCTGGCAAGAATAAAGAGCACTTGTCACTATTGTTTTATAGAGCGCTTTGGAAAAATCCTTGACTACCTTCCCCAACCCCAAAACAAAACTTCTGTATCTGTAGCATTTGATGGTATTTACCCAAATTGACTAATAAATATAGGCCTTAATTTTCAGTTTAGCCAAATCCTAAAATAGTGGGTTCTTGGTTGCATTTCTATCTCTGAATCTCAAAACTAAAGTACCTAAATCAGAATAAAATTTCCAGCTTATGACTATTTCTATTTCTGAATAAAATTGCTTTCTTTCTTCTAGAGTTGAAATCAGAAACGTTATTAAATGAAAAATATCTGTTACATGTGGTTGTGATCGTATCTCTAGGAGCAACCATGTCAGACAGTTGTAGTTTAAAATCATTTCTTGCATTGTTTTAGTAATAGCTGGAAGCATTGCATGCTGAGTAGCAATGTATGTACATCACATATATTCTAAAACTCTTAGTTTTCCAGCTTTTGAAGAGAAAAAAAATTACTTATGAAATTAAAAAACCACAAAAGTACTTCACAAAATGTTTCTTCAGTTTCTCTTTTGAGAATATTATTTATTCTGTATAACTTTAAATGATCCTTTTTTTAATTACAAAAAGAAGAACAAAATAATTACCTCTAATACCAGTAGCATGAGATGAACAATAATGTTTTGGTCTATTTCTTTCTAACCCTATCTTTATGTATAAATGTATACATATATGTTTATTATTATATGTTACATTGTGTTTATTATACTATTATATGTTACATATACTATGTGTGTGTTTAAGAATATACATATATTTAATCTTTTTGTTTGTATTTTTGACAATATATCACCATCTTTCATAATCATTAAATGTCACTTACTGTATCACTTATGATGGATTTGTTTGTTGGGAGAAGATACTATTTATTTAAACATATTCTATTTGCTTTTGCCTGTGAAAGCAATTTATGTTTTTAACACTGACACTGTAAATTTCAGACACGTAGGAAACTAGAGAGATTTATTTACCCAATACGCAGCTTCACAATCATTAGTGCATGATCCTTATCTTATTTTTTCTAACTTTCTATCCATTCCTCCTACCTCATGGATTATTAGAAAGAAAATCCCAGACATATTATAACATTTAATCTGAAAATACTTCAGTATATCTTTAAAATATAAGAGCCTTAAAAAGTATAATCACAACGCTATTTTCTTATTTAATATCCAGTTAGTGTTCAGATTTTCTTGCTCATCTTATAAACACTAATTTGTTTGAATTGGCATCCAAAAAGCAATACATTATTATTGTAAAAAAAATGGAACACTACATATGTTCATGATGCAGAAAGTGATTAATTCCTCCTCTGCCTGAATTCCACTTCCAGTGATAACCATGTGAGCATTTATCTTGTATATTGTTTCAGATACAAGATAATGCCTTTTCTGTGTCAATCTAATGACTCCCAAGTGATGGCTATTCTGTCTTGTCTTTGAATAAATACATGTTTTTGCATATAATAATTCTAATCGTATATGTTTTCTTATCTGGTTTTAATGTCAAGATGTTTTATATCCCTAAATAAAAGATGTAAGCAGAGCTTAGGAAATATCTGAAAGACAGCAAAAATCAATTGATAAGTTAGGAGATTTACAATCATGTATATGAATTCATTTTCTCCAATACATTAGGGCCTAATTCTTCTATAAACATGCACTTGCTAATACTACACATTTTAATTTTAAATGACCATATCAACATCTAACCAGATGCCATTTCAATAATTTATAGACCAGTTAGTCTTTTTACTGCCAACCTCAGAAGGGAAGTGCATTTGTTTGGTGAGAGATGAGGAGGGCACCCAGCCTTACTGTTTTCTCCGAAATGAGAAAAGCAGCTTTACGTTTCCTGGCTTTTACAACCTTTCCTTCACTTCTGACAAATTCCAATCTGAAAACACTGACTTTTGGAAAGAGTGTCTATAATCATGCTGTTGCTAATAACACTGCCACATCCACTTGTCCTGTACAGTTCCTACATGCTGTCTTTTTCTGAGTCTAAGAGTAAGGCTTCAGTGTCTTGCTTATTTTAAAAATCTCACTACAGGCCAGGCATGCATGGCTAACACCTGTCATCTCAGCACTTTGAGAGGCTGCAATGAGCGATCCCTTGACCTCTGACATTGGAGACCAGCCTGGGCAACATGGTGAAACCCTGTCTCTAGGAGAAAAAAAAACAAAACAAAACAAAAAACACCAGGAGCAGTGGCATGTCTGTAATCCCAGCTACTCAGGGGGCTGAGGTGGGAGGATCTTTTGAGCCTGGGAGGTCGAGGTTGCAGTGAGACAAGACAGAGCCACTGCACTCCAGCACTGCAGCCTGGGCAACAGAGTCAGATTCGTGTCCCAAAACAAAACGAAAGAAAACATGACAATTTTACTCACAATGGTGGCGTAATTAAAGGTATCATATTGCTGTATGTGTATCATTTCGTTGTTTAAAATATTACTATGCCAATTACTATTTCTGCATAAGAAATTATTACAAAATTTAACAGCTTAAAACAACTTTTTCTTTTTTTGTGCCCTTGGATTCTGTAGGTGAGGAATTCAAATAGGTCTTAGTGGGGATAAATTATCTCTGGTCCAGAATGTCTAGGGCCTTGGCTGGGAAGACTGTAAGGCTGAAAGTGACCTGATGGATGGTGGTTGGAATTATTTGAAAGCTTGTTTACTTGAATGTTTGTTGCCTAGGCAGGAATGACTCAAAACCTAGGACTACCGCAGGAGTGGCATCTCTGTGGGGTCTGGATTCCTCATAGCATAACGTCATCAAGATAAATGGATTCAGGGATCAAAATTTGACTGTTTCAATGAACAATGTGGAAACAGTGGATTTTTATGACTCAGCTTAGAAGTCACATAGTAGTGGGAAAGCAATGGTCCCTGGATGGTAAGTGCAGGTGTAAACATATGCTCTAATCACATTGCTTTGAACAATTTTATTGATGGTGTGTTTGAGTGCCATTAGTACAACAATGTGTGTGTGTATGTGTGTGTGTGTGTGTGTGTGTGTGTGTGTGGTTAGCATGATGTCAACCACAGCTTGAGACTTCTGTATATGTCTGCATTTCATATTGCCACAATAGTTTTGTTGCATCCACGAGATAATTTCACATTTGAAGAGGTGGTTTAATCAATAAGGACCAAGAGTTTAAAGTGTGGTTTAATATATTTTCCACTATGTCCAAGCTCCATGGCATCCTGTTTTTGTGCTTTTCTGTTAATTGCATTTCCCTTGTCTGGAATGCTTCCTATTTGCCTGTGTGTTCAAGTCTTTCTCACCAGTCAAACTTTTATTGGCAGTGGTATGTAGGTTATCTTCATAAGGATTCCAGCTTTTAAAGGTTGGAAAAGAAAAAAATAAACATAAAAGCAATTAAGTACACAAAGGTTGATTTTAAGACTCAAATGTCCAGCAACCTGTGCCTTGGAATTATATATCTTCCAAGGTAACTGTTTCCTATTATCTTCTCTCTCTGTGACTTTTTCTTTTTCTGGCCTTCTTTAATTTTTTAAATTATATTTTAATTTCCGGGGTACATGTGCAGATCTTGCAGGATTATTACATAGGTATACACATGCCATGGTGGTTTGCTGCCTCCATCCCCCCGTCATCTACATTAGGTATTTCTCCCAATGTTATCACTCCTGTAGCCCCCCAGCCCCCAACAGACCTGTGTGATGTTCCCCTCCCTGTGTTCATGTGTTCTCATTGTTCAACACCTGCCTATGACTGAGAACTTAACTTCTTTTAAGTTGATGTCCTCAGGTCACATTTTTTTTTTTTAATTTTAAAAAATTTTAGATTTAGGGGGTGCATGTGCAGGTTTGTTACATGGGTATACTGCATGATGCTATAGTTTGGGCTTCTATTGATCCCATTACTCAAATAGTGAACATAGCACCTAGTAGGTAGATTTCCTCTCCTCCCTCTTGAAATCTCCAGTGTCTATTTTCCCATCTTTATATCCATGTACACCCAGTGTTCAGCTCCCATTTGTAAGTGAGATCATGCAGTATTTTGGTTTTCTATTTCTGCATTAATTTGCTTAGGATAATGGCCTCCATATTGCTGCAAAGGACAAGATTTCATCTGTTTTTTTTTATGGGTGTGTAGTATTCCATGGTATATATGTGCCACATTTTCTTTATGCAATCCACCATTGATGGTACTTGGGTTGATTCCACATCTTTGCTATTGTGAATAGTGCTGCAAGAAATATACTAGTGCATGTGTCTTTTTGGTAGAACAACCTATTTTCTTTTGGGCATATAGCCAGTAATTAGATTGCTGGGCCAAATGATAATTCTATTTTTAGTTCTTTGAGAAATTTTTCATTAAAGAAATGAAGTGAAATTGGAAGTAGGAAACAGGGAAATAGACTCAGATTAAAACATATTAAGTGATATAAAAGACAAGAACAAGAAAAGTAAGAAGGAGAGAAAAATAACTGGTGGTGTCAGGAAAAAGAGGAGTGGACCAGCAGGCTTAGGAGAAGTCGTATTTGCAAAATTTGAGTCTCCAAAAAAGAAAACTAAAATTATAAAATAAAACAAATATTTAAAGATAAAACTTCAATTTTTTTTTGAGACAGGGTCTTGCTGTGTTGCCCAGGGTGGAGTGCAGTGGTGAAATCACAGCTCACTGCAGCCTTGAACTCCTAGGCTCAGCGGATCCTCCTGCCTCAGCCTGAGAATAAAGGCACAGCTACCAAGCCCAGCTAATTTAAAAAGTTACCTGTAGGTACGGGGTATCACTAATGTTGCCTAGGTGAGTCTCAAAGTGATCTTCCCATCTAAGCCTCCCAAAGTGCTGGGATTACAGGTTTGAGTCATCACACCTCGCCCTAGGCAATTTTATAGAAACAAGAAAGATCTTGAATCTATTATATATACTCTGAGAGCATACTATGTCTCAGAAAAAAAATAATCCAAAGTGGTCAACATTAGTGTGTAACTACTGAAAGTTAGTGAAAGAGATGAAGAAATCCATTATCTTGTGAGGCAAAAAATATCAAGACATTTAAAAATACAATGAAAATGTCAATGTAACATTTAAAAGGATACACTGAGCCTTTCTCACCTGTCAGATTAACGAAGATGAAAACATTTGTGAGGTTCGAGACGGCCAACTAAAACGTCGGTGTGGAAACAAAACGGCGAGAAGATACTAGCACTTCAACTGGGTGGTCTAAGAGACTAAGTCAGGAGTCACCAAAAAAGCGAGGGGACCCAGAGAACGGAGAGGAGCAAAGCCAGGAAGCCGCCCAGCTGGGCCGGTGGAGCTGTGGGAAGCTCCTGAAGGTGGGGAAGGGGTGATTGAGAGGGAGGCCCCGGGGCATCCACACTTCCCACGCGGACCGTTGCAATCCTGGGCCCTGGAGAACTCATCTGAACGCCCAGGGCATCTAGACCCACACGGTGAGCCACCTGGAGTTTTTTCAGAGGCACCGCTCAAGCCCACGTGCAGCCCCACAGGTGTTGAGTGGAGTTTTTTCATAGGCACCACTTAAGCCCACGTGGAGCCCCACAGGTGTTGAGTTTTTTTCAGAGGCACCACTTAAGCTCAAGTGGAGCCCCACAGGTATTGAGTGAAGTTTTTTCAGAGGCACCACTTAAGCCCACGTGGAACCCCACAGGTGCTGAGTTTTTTCAGAGGCACCACTGAAGCCCACGTGGAGCCCCACAGATCATGGGTTCCTGAGCAGCCGACCCACTGCCGGAGATCCCGCACCGCAGAGGCTGGAGGTCAGGCTTCCCCGCTCGGTTTTCCCAGGTAAGGCGCCTCTCGGGCTTCCAGCGCAGCAACCCACCCCCGCCTGAATTCTGCGGGCAGGCACAGCAAGTCCCCTGGGAACTGCCCGGCTGGCCCGCAGACCTGCGGCCGGCCGCCACCCGTGCTGCCGCTAGCCGGGGCTGTTCGCAGGCCTGGGTTCCCCGCAACAACTCCGCCCGCGCCTGAGCGCTGTGGTAGTTGTGGCTCTGCCTTCCTCTAGCGCAAAACTCCCAGAGGGAACAGACAAGGTTTTGCGTGAGGGTTCTGGTCCTCCTCAGTGAAAGGTCCGTGGCACAGCCACCCCGCTCCTGCCTCATCATTTCACCTGAGGCCCAGAGCCTTTCTGAAAACCTGTCCCACACAGGCCTGTGATATTCCTTGGGATCCCACAACCTAAGCGTTCTGCTTGCTCCTGCCAGAGTGTTTGGCAGGTGACCTGGGGACCAGCTTGCCTGCCTCCCGATGACAGCCAGCACCTGAACTCTGGGCTTGGGTTTAGTCCCTTCAGGATCATATTTGCTGTCCAGTGGGCCATGTAGGGGCTTGGGAACTGGGGACTCCCTGCCCTATTCCAACTTTGCTGGCACCTGACCACTTTACCTGGGGCCTGAGATCTGGCGGAGGCAACCAGCTGACACCACCACAACCAACACCCACTTGCAGGGCCCCAAAGGTGGACCCCACCCCCCTTTACAAGGAGAGCAGCACTGCCACGTGGGAGAACAGACAAACCTTAAAGCTATCCGTGTCAGTTTCAGTGATGTGCTTTCTGCAACCACTCCCATAGAGAGTTGCAAAATTGTGGTTCTCAACCGCATTGCGGTTTGGAGTTAGACTGCAGTATGCATCTGAACTAGGAGTCTCGAGCCCTTGGGAGATGGGGTGAGAGCAGAAAAGCTACCTATCTAGTATTATGCTCACTGCATGGGTGTATATCCAACCTCAGCGACACACATTGTACCCATGTAACAGAGCTGCACATGTATGTCCTGAACCTAAAAGAAGTTTGCTATATCGTTTTGGTAAAAAAAAATGTGTTTTGGGGAACACAGTCTCATACACTGCTGGTAGATGTATACAACTTGGGGGAGATAAATTTGACAGTTATCAAAATAACCAAGGCACACATTCTTTGATACAGCAATTTCACTCCTAATTCTCTTTCATAGAGACACCCGCACATTAATGAAAGAACATGTGCACAAGGATATTTGTTTCAGCACTGTTTGCAATGGCAAAAAGTCGGGGACTGAACTATTAGTTTTGTTCAATGAAGCACTGCCAAAGTTTAAAATGATAAAACTACATAGTGATATAAAATGATCTAAGATATGTTCTTAGGTGAAAAAAGCGAGGCATGGAACTGTATATAGGTTACGGCCATTTGTGTAAAGAAATAAAAAGACAAGAATATTGCTTATTTATGCATAGAATACCTCAAGACGAACAGCAGGGCTTAGGGATCCATGTGGGAGGAGGTCCTCTTTCTGCATACTCTCTTGCACTGTTTGACTTTTGAGTTCTATTAATGTTTCCTATTAAACAAAAGGAATTGTGTGTGTGGGTTGCCTTTGCTTTCAGCTCCCGTTAATTCCTCAACAAACTGAAGCTGACTTCAGCTTCCATTAATTCCTCAACACTGAAGCTCACTTCCCAACGTGCCATCAAAATTGCTTTTGCTAAGGTCACCTGTGACTTCTGGGTTGCTATTTCCAATGGTCACTTTTCGGGTTTCATTTTACTAAACTTCTGAGTAGCGTTAGACCCAGTTTACTATTTTTCCTCTTGAAGTAGTCTCTGTTCTTGAGTTCCATGATGACACCTTCTCTTGGTTTTCCTCTTACATCTTTGTTCCTTCTCATTCTCTGTTGTAAACGTTACAATCCTCTGGTATTGGTTCCAGATCTCTCTCCTGTCTACTTTATCTCCCTAGATGAACTCATCTATTTTCATGGTTTAAATATCACCTGTATGCAGATAGTCTTGCTTTTACAACAGGTTTTTTTTTTCCCTAGAAGAAAACCAAGTTTGTGTTGTAAAAGCAGGGCTCTCTGCTTTCTTCCATGAAATTTCCCTACCTCTGTTACTTGAGCCACCAGAATCTGAAGAATAATCATTGCATCTATCAACTACCCTACTCCACACACCTCCCTGCCCACACTGAATTCATTAATAAGTCCCATTGTTTCTACTTGCAAAATACACCTCAACTTCATACACTGTCTTCATTGCCACCATCATAGTCCAACCAACTCTTTTTTTGAACTATTGCAAAACTCTTCCCATAGTTCTTTCCACTTTAGTTCTTGCTACCCCACACCTTGAACATCTATTCTCTGTAAAGCAGCCAGAGTACTTTCTCTTTCAAAGACTTGGGTTCGATCATGTTAGAATCTTGTGCAATGGCTCCCACTTCACTTAGCAGTGCACCTTAGCACAGCCTGAATCGGACCTTCTTAACTCTTGAACCTCATTTTGTGTACTTTTCCCACCTGTTGATCATACTGGCCTACTTTAAGTTCCTGGAATATGGCAATCTTGCCCACCTCAGGACCTTTGTACATGCTGTTCCTTCCACCTGGGAAGCTCTTTTCTTTTCTTCATGTTCATTTTTCTTTCTTTCTTTCTTCTTTTAATCTTAACACATCTTAGCTCATCTCTCTCTTAAAGAGGCCTTTTCTGGCAACCATGTATAGAACTGGCTTTCTCCAGGTATTTGCTACTGTTGCCCTTAGGATACCCCATCTATCCATTCTGTTTTGAGTTCTTTTGAGGTTCTGTGGCGTTTTTCGGCAGGTTAAAGGTGATAACTATTTGACTATAGAAATGGTGAGAGAACAGAGAATAATGTGTGCTTTGTTATCAGCAAGGGATAAGAGTATACATCATTTTTAAACTACATGTGCAGTAAAAGACAAGAACAAACTCAGAAAAGGACAAATGATTATTATCCTGGCCCAAGGGAATTGGCAGATGGGGGGAATAATATCCTTTGAGAGAAACGGGCATCCATTTACCATCTTGCAGTCCCCAAAGATACCCAATTACCTCCAGCAGCAACCTTCATTACAGTTTAAATATTGCATTAGATTTTGAGCACAGTTAGGACTGTAAGAGGTCTTTAGAGTGTATCTCTCCTTTTTCTAATAAGCTCATTAAGAACTGGAGAGGTTAAATGATCTGCTCAGGGTCATCCCACTACTGAATAGACTTGCTGGGATTTAGAATTCATATAGCCTGACTTCTGCTCCAAGGGATTTCTGCTGTATCCTGTTAAACAACCAAGCTTTAAATTCCTAAAGGCAAAGGAATCTGAGAACTATATGGACCCAATGAAGCCTTTAAAAAAATATGTTTTTTCCTAGCCATGTCTGAAATTGGAGCACATCAGATTGCTTTTTGTCTGTGGTTTATAACATGCAGGCTTTTCATTTTCTTTGTAGATAAAACAACCCTTATAAGGAAAACAATCATTTAAAAATTAGAAAATGGAGATCAGTAAAAATGATAATTATCCATATAGTTCCCCCTTATGCCCTGTATTGTAGCATTTTGGTGTCATATTTGTTCTTATTAAAATGGGTCAGAACAAGAGAATTATATTTAATCTTGAGTCTATGATCCTGCTACCAAGAAGAGTCAGGAGTGGGCATAAGTTTCTTAACTCCACAAGTTTCTCTGGAAGATACAATAAGGTATAACAACAAAGTAGGTTTACATTTTTGGCTAATGCTTTTTAATTTTTAATTTAAGACATCTTCAGCGAGACCTCAAATGCTTTCATTAGAATGTATGAAGTAGGTGGGGAGAAAAAAAACCCAAAACTCTAGGTCTCTGAATATGTTAATCCTGCTTTCAGTAATTTGCCTCATTTGATTTCAGCCCCATGAAACAGATGTGTGGGTGGGCTGCTGTGGTTTTTTGTTTTCTTCTGTTGTTGCTGTTATTTTTTTTTTCCCTTAGCACAAACACATTTTCTTCGCCTAGGATCCAAGTTAGGAGCTTGTAGGGGAGGGGCCCAGTGACATGATGCTGAAGTGTGTGGGCGCTGTCCCAGATGGTTACCAATGAATTAGAATTTCAAAGAAGGAAAGGATGACAAATAATAATCCCCACTCTATTTCGGCAAGTTGAAGACACCGACATGTTTTACAAATATACTCCCAAGCGAGTATATTAAAATCATATTGTTTCTCTAATACACTTTGGAGCCAGTAAAAGGGAAAAAATTTGAGGTGCCTTAGTGTGGATAAGTCACTGGAAATATCAGAACTTCCCTCCTCACGTCATTACATTGAAGTCTTCAAACGCTGACTTTAAGATAAATGCTCTGTTCTTTTTATGGTCAAACAGAACTTTTTTTGAGTGTGAACTTTGTAATCGGATCGATAATATTGTAAACTGTCTATTCTTGGGCAAGTTATTTATCCACATGAGCCTTACTTTTCTCATAGTCTTAGGAGGAAAACTAAGTGAAACAGGCAAATAGTTTTGCACAGGTGCTTGGGTTTGGCAAATATTTTCTGCTTTATTTCTGGCAGATGAGAATGGGAAAGAGGAGGTCAGGAAGAGGTTTTGAGGGTAGGTTATGAACTAGGACTGGAGAATAGTTACTGGGAGAAGGTTAATCTAGGTTTTAATGACAAAACTTAATTATATCAAGTGATGTTTTTCCATTGTGATTTTATATAGCTTCCATTGTTACGATTTTAAACGTTGAGGTGTAATAATTAAATACATGGTCTGTGATAGTAGCAAATTTGAACAATAACTCTGGTGTTTAAAAAACTGCAAGTCCCTCTTGGAGACCTAGTAGACTCTGAGCATCAGCTAGCATCATCCTGTGTAGTCAAATACTTGTACTTTTCAATGACCTTGGAGCCTTTAGTGCTTTCCACCCCCCACCTTCTCTACACCCCCTGATGTGCCTCTGCTTAATCCGGAATGAAGCTGAACTTTTCTGCCACCCACTGCTTCTCAATGTATATGGATGGCTTTCTTTGAGTTGTGCCCAAAATAACATCTGATCTGAAAGCAACCTTGGGAAATTAAATCACCTATAAAAAGAAGAGTGAAAAATAAAAGCCAAGTCAAGCCCCTTGAAAGTTCAGGTTCAGCCCTGGAAAATATAAGAAAGGGGATTAGAGCAAATCTATTTCTAGAAATCCCATTGCTCCAGCAGAATGTATTGAACAGTGGGGGTACCCTTTTGTGTCTAATGCACACTCAGAGCTCTGCAACACTGTATCAGCCTTTTAACCTGCTGGAGAGCAAAGCTGGTCTCAGCTGCCTTACACCAAAGTTAATTCATCACTTGAGAGTTTTCCCTAGTGTAATATACTATGGCACCTACTCTGATTTTTTTTTTTTTAAATATCTGCTGGGTCTTGGTAGAGAAGCATTTATAATTCAAGGTAATACATCCAAACTGATTCTGAAGCTTTTCTTATAGTTTAGTGAGGGAGAGAAATAAACCAATCTAATGAATGTACTTTTCCTTCAGGGACATTTCCCTGAATCAGGACAGTCATATGCATGTTTTCCACACTTTAATGAGACTTTTTCTTAGGCCTGCTGTGAGAGAAATAGGAGAAATTCTGACAGAAAATCTAGCCCATGCCTACCAATGGAAACATAAGCTGTGATGTTGATGGGAGCTGCTGCTGCTCCTGAAATTAGGACCTCCTCCTCCTTCCATCCCAATTCATGCCTTAAAGCCGGTGTTGACAGCTAATTATGAAGCAAGCACCACAGCTGTCTTGGTGGGGGGAATTCCTAATCTTAAAATTCTTCAGGGCTTCTGGATTTGTGTGTACTCTATTCTTTTCTATTTTTCCTATTTGCCCTTGGTTTAGTTCTGCAAGGGATGAGGATTCCATCAGATTCATCATAGTCAGATTCCAGCTCCTAATAAATTCATCTGAGCTTTTCTTTCTATAGCTACACTGCAGAGTATATTAAGAAAATAAACTCTAGTAACTATCAGCTCAACAGAGGAACTGAAAAAAAATCCTTTCATTTGGAATTATCTGGCAATTTCCAGGTGAAAGATTTCATTTTGCTTTGGACCATCAAAATAATTGCCTCATTTCTCCACTCTGCTTTGCTAGTGCCCTAGATGTTACTCTGAGCTTTGAAACCTTGTCTGGTCTCTTATTCCAGTGATTTGTGCTTCATATGTTTCCTCCTCCCAGCTTTTTCTATTACCTGTAACCAAGGACACTGACACATGCTAAAACTTTCTGGTAAATGCATCTTCTGTCACTGTCTTTTTCACTGCTGTTTTTTTTTTCCCCCCTTCCCTCTTACCTGAATTTTATAGGGAACCACACTTCTTTGAAAGGAGAAACCACTGGTTCAGGATGAGGATGAGTGAATAGACTGTGGCAGCTCATGAAGTTGTCCTGGAATTATGTTGCAAAGATGCACTGTTTTTCAGTCTGTATTAAACCTTAATGGGAGTAGAGTAGTGGCAGGTAAATAATCACATGTCAGCTGAACTTGGGTGACATCCCTAAAAGCAATGGAAGAATACCCTGGCTGGTTTTTCCTAAGTCTTTTGGGCATGTGCCATCAAATATAGCAGCCACTAGGCATTTGTGGATATTTAAATTAAAAATGATTAAAATTAAACGAACTAAAAATTCAGTTCCTCAGTCACACTGGACACATATGGAGTATGCAATAGCCACATGTGGCCAGGGGCTACTGCACTGAACAGCACTGATGTAGAACATTTCCACTGCTCCAGAAAGTCCTATAACAGTTCTACTCCAGTCATCAGTTTGCTTAAGTTGTTTTCCAGCCAGAAATATGAACTTCCCATATCGCTGCTTCTGCAAAATCTAGTGGCCTTCCTGACACTTGGGTCACTCTCACCGCCATCATACACTGCAAGACTGCTCCACATTGCATTTTCTAGTATTAAAAGTTCTTGAACAGCAATTGTCAAGTTTAGAATACAATAATACATACTCAGTATTCATAATTTATTAATGTTAACTCTAGAATTTTAACTATATTAAGAGCGTCTTGTGGGCAAGAATTGTATCTTTTCAGTTTTACAGCTTTTTAGTACCCTGTTCAACTCAAGGATCATTTTACTAAGTTTTCAAAGTGTACTCCAGAACAAAGCTTAAGGGTTTTACATGCATCTTCTTCTAGACCATGGGATCTTGTAAGATAATATTCATTATTTATTTATTGTCGTATCCACAATGCCTGGCATACATACGTTCTCAATAAGCCTCAAAAAGGGAGGGAAAGTAATTTTATTTGATATTTCTAACAGTGCAAAATAAGTATTATCTTTTTTACAAATTTGGAAATTGAGTTTCAGGAAAGGTCAATAATATTCCTCTACGTGTTGATTTACCTGGTAGAAATGAGATCTTGCTCTGTTCCTCAGGCTGGAGTGCAGTGGCACGATCCTAGCTCACTGCAACCTACAATTTCTGGACTCGGGAGATCCTCCTGCCTTGGGCTCCCAAGTAGCTAAGACTACTGGCATGTGTCTCCACACTCGGTTACTTTTTACTTTTTTTTTTTTTTTTTGTAGAGATGAGGTCTTTGCTATGTTGCCCAGGCTGGTCTTGAACTCCTGACCTCAAGCAATTCTCCCACTTGAGCCTCCCAGAAAGCTGGGATTATAATTGTGATCCACAATGCTTGGCCCAAGTTAATAATTTAATGAGGCACATAGCTTCTAAGAATTGGATGTTTTGCACCACAGCACTCTTGCATGTGACCTTTCTCTCTACTTAGTGTCTCATCCTCCTCTCCAGCAGGATAACCTGGATTTCTTCTGTGAGAGCTCAAACATCTTTGAGGGAAGAAGAGGTCTGAGATGTACCAAAATACCACTTTTTCATCGTTCTGTTGCTCAAAGCAATAGACAGTCCAGCACAGACTCAAGGGGTGGTGGTATAAGCTTTGCCTTTGCATGCAGGAATAGCATGGGAAAACAGGAGGGAGAGATTTCTGGAGGACATCTTTGGAGACTAGGTACCATATGGAGTCTCTGTCTCTACAGGACATGAATTTCCTGGTACTGTGGTTCCTTTTGTAGTAATTCACCTGTTAGCAGTGGAGGGTGTCCAGGTTCTTGGCATTTTTTTTTTTTTTTTTTTTTTTTTTGAGACGGAGTTTTGCTCTTGTTACCCAGGCTGGAGTGCAATGGCGCGATCTCGGCTCACCACAACCTCCGCCTCCTGGGCTCAGGCAATTCTCCTGCCTCAGCCTCCTAAGTAGCTGGGATTACAGGCATGCACCACCACGCCCAGCTAGTTTTTTGTATTTTTAGTAGAGACGGGGTTTCACCATGTTGACCAGGATGGTCTTGATCTCTTGACCTCGTGATCCACCCGCCTCGGCCTCCCAAAGTGCTGGGATTACAGGCTTGAGCCACCGCACCCGGCCTTCTTGGCATCTTGAACAAAGAGTTGGGCGAAACCCACAAACAAAGCAAGGAAAGAATGAAGCAACAAAAGCGGATTTATTGAAAATGAAAATACAACTCATAGTGTGGGAGCCGGCCCAGGCATAGGAGCTCAAGAGCCTGGTTATAGAATTTTCTGGGGTTTAAATACCCTCTAGAGATTTTTCCATTGGTTACTTGGTATATGAAGTAGTGTCCTAAAATCAGTCTGATTAGTTGTGGAAAGTGGCCAATCACAGCTGAAGTGAAGTTGCAAAATTGTACCCTATGCAAATGTCTGATTGTGTAAAGTGACCAATCAGAGGCTGAAATGAAGTTACAAAGTTATACTCCTACGCAAGTAAAGACTTGACCTGCACGACCAGACTGGTTGTGGAGGGGACTGATGAGAGATATTTTCAATTTTTCATCTGCCACACAGAAAAGGTAGGGGGTGGCATGCAAAGGGAGTAGCCTCTGGTCCTTTTGTTACTTGGGCAAGGAAGGTTGGGGTTTTCCTTTTGATTTAGTTCTAGGAAGTCAGCGTGAATGGCCTTAGGCTCCCTACCTTCAGACCCTGCTCTCCTGCCTCACTCCCAGCTCAAAGCACCCTTGTGTGAGATTTGAAAGCTTTCAATGCAAAGCTGTAAGCTGCTGGAACATTTTTATGGGGGGAAAAATGTTAACCTGGGTTTGGTTTTTAGAAGTAAGTAGATGTCTGAAAAACCTGAGTTGGCCTTTTATTCCAGCAAAAGGCAAATAGGGTCGTCAGCAGGCTATACAAGGAACTGATGCTCTTATCTTTCACGAGGATGCTCATATGTCCCAACCAGAGGCCTTTTGAATAAGTGGTCCTGTGTGGGGATTTTGATAGCTAGAATTCTTGTCTGTAAGGTCCAGTCTCTGAAACTGTGAAACCGAGACACCTGCATCTTCCTTCCAAAGTGAAAACAAGCAAGTGAAGGCAAGGACAGAAGGATATTTCCCCCCAGTGGATTCTTTTGGCTCCCTACCATATCCCGCTCAGCAACTTCGGACTTTCACAACCAAATAATGTCTTTTTAATACATGATGTCTTTTATAGTTTGCTGGGCTTTTATAGTTGTGTAAATTACTCATGTTGGAAATGGGAAATTAACACTTTAAAGAAAATCTTCCGAATTTACTGGGGTCATACCTAAGCAATTCCTTTGAAAGAGAGAAATGTAACATGGAGGCTTGTGGATGTTTTTCTCCTTGTTGCTGTCAGAGAAGAATGTTAGAAGAATGCTGCTGTATGGCCCCAAAAGGAGCAGTCAACATGGAAAAATGGAAGACAATAGAAGGCTTGAATTCAGTTCAGCTTCTGTCAGCTGAATTGTATTTTGGGGAGCAATTAATTATTCAAAACAATGGGTGTTTTTAACAGTGCTCCCCACCCATGTGAGTGAGTGAGTGTGTGTGTGTATGTGTGTTTCTAAAGTTTCCCTGGTAAAAAGATTACAAAAACAGCTGAGCAAAGAATGCTTTCAGGAAACTCAAAGTGAAGCTAAAGTAACTGAACCAGGCTCAGTTTAAAGTGTGGCTGTGTCAATTCCTCAATGATGTAGAGAGCATGGCTGTCTTTTCTATACGCTCCCTTGATCCTGCACCCCAATGTAGCTAGAAAGATGTTATGGCCTTGACTGGGAAAAACAGAGATCTGAAAAAAGACAGCCCCAAGTGGACAAGCTTTGGTTCTGAATTATTCATCATTCTGAGAGCAGGTGAGTCCTCTCAACCTCCAACTAAAGGACTGGGATGTAGATAGTAGTGCTGTGTATAGCCCTGTTCTGATGCAATTCACTTTGCAGCAGAATTTAGAAATAAAGCTCTACACCCCAATTACTGGAGGTCTCACAATTATTTGGTTAAACCTCTGTTCCATTTATTCTTGTATAGCAGTCTATCACAAACTTAGTGATATAAAATAACAATTTCATTATGCCCTCAAATTCTCTGGGTTGGTAATCTAATAAGGGCATAGTGGAAATAGATTTCTTTGCTTTGTGATGTCTGGGCATGCAGCTGGGAAAACTCATGGCTAGGAGCTGGATAATCTACTTCCAAAAATGGCTTCTTCCGTTGCATGTCTGGATGTTGGTGCTGATTTTTGGCTGGAACCTTGGCTATGAAGCTCAGCTTGAGCGCCTGTGTGCAGATTTTCCATGGAGTGGAGCTTGTCTTCCTGCTAAGCATGGAGGTCTTAGGATAGTTGGACTTTTCTTTTTTTTTCTTTTTTTTTTTTTTTTAGATGTTGTCTCTGTCACCCAGACTGGAGTCCAGTGGCATGATCTCAGCTCACTGCAAACTCTGCCTACTGGGTACAAGAGATTTTCTTGCCTCAGTCTCCCTAGTAGCTTGGATTACAGGCACCCACCAGCATGCCTGGCTAATTTTTTGCATGTGTGTTTTTAATAGAGATGGGGTTTTGCCATGTTGGCCAGGCTGGTCTCGAACTCCTGACCTTAGATGATCCTCCCACCTTGGCCTCCCAAAGTGCCAGGATTATAGGGGTAAGCCACCTTGCCTGGCTGGTAGTTGGACTTTTATAGAGTGGCTCAGAGCTTTAAATGTGAATGTCTTGCTGAAGAAGGCAGAAACCATGTCATCTTTTAGGACCTATTCTCATAAGTCAGTGTCACTGAGGCCATTTGTTATTCACCAGTGGTCACAGGCCTCCCAAATTCAAAAGGAAGGAACATAGGCACCACCTTTTAATGAGTTCATGATAAGGTTACAATGTGGAAGAGCATGAGAAATGGGAGATACTATTGTGGCCAGTTTCAAAAACGGAATTGTCTGTTTTTGTTCACTTAGAGCAGGGCTTAGAAATCAGTGTTAAACTTGCCTGGAGAGTCATATCCACCTACCAGTTATTCGTATTCATACTTTGTACAAGATAGTGAACCAGTGAGCCCATGTTGCATGGATGTGGAAGACAGAGGCACAAGAACACAAGCCATTGAATCTGGAGTGGATTTTTAGACAACTAAGCCTGGATAATATAGAACAGGCGTCCCCAAACTATGGCCCGTGGGCCGCATGTGACCCCCTGAGGCCATTTATCTGGCCCCCCACTGCATTTCAGGAAGGGGCACCTCTTTCATTGGTGTCAGTGAGAGGAGCACAGTATGTGGTGGCCCTCCAACGATCTGAGGGACAGTGAACTGGCCCCCTGTGTAAAAAGTTTGGGGACGTCTGATATAGAATATAAAATTGGTATACCTTGTTCAACTTAATTTTCATATATCCAGCAAATAACCAGTAATATATGTAATTTTAATATTAAATATTGACACACATACATATATGTGTGTAGAAAAACATAGAAATTTAACAAAAGACATGCAACACCTTTATGGAGAAAAATATAAAAATTTGTTGAAATACATTTTCAAAGATTAGGGTTTCAGTATAGTCAACATGTTTGCTTTCCTCAAATTGCTGTATAATTCAATGTGTTCCAGAAAAAAATCCCAACAGTGCTTTTTGTTGGTTTGGTTCTGTGGCATTTTTGTTTTGGTAATCTAATTTCCCTTTGCTTAAATTAGTCAAGAAGTTTGTTACTTGCCACCAAAGAACCCCAACTCACAGAATGGGTTAATTTATAGTTTATTCTCCCTTTCCTCAACCCTACTCTGTTGATGGGGATGGAATTTTGATACAGGCACACAAATAGCGTGAAAGAAGTAAACGAATGTGACTTTTTGCCATTCCACTGGGTAAGGAGTGGTCACAGGTTTAAACTAGGGTTTCAATGGCTCTAGCTCAGTTTCATCAGTATCTCTAAGATTGTGGTAACTGCTATGATGGAGATAACATGAATATTGTTTATCTGACTGGTTGCAACCACATGGCTAAAATGCAAAAAATTCTTACAGTATGTATCTAGACATTCTTAGAAGAATGTCAAGTTATCTTGCAAGCACTTGTCTTTCAACAGGATTCACAATACTTAGGATCAGACTATTTTATATTGGCTTCTCTTGGCACAACAAAATTTTGTCTTCTCTCGTCTCTTATTTCCTATCTTCCCTTTGTTAACAGAACTAATTTCTTCTGTTAAATGACAAGTAGGAAAGAATCTGAGCCTGAAGTGCTGTGAAGGTAACTCAGTCTTTGGGAGTGGGTTAGCTTTAGCAAGTAATTAAACATAAATTTAATGATTTTACTGAGAAATGGAATACAAATTTAAAAGTATCTATTGTAACTAGTAAATGCTTTAAATTTTTACTCAAATTAACAGTAGTTTGATGCAAGTTTTTTTTTTTAACTAACTGCTCCCTCTGTAGCCCATACAACTCTTACCTCATTCTCCATCACTTTCCAATGTGAATTTTAGACAGATTGAACTTTTTATTTTGTTCTATAATGTAAAGAATACATTCTTTTCTTCCTTGAATGTCCTAACCTTTTGTTGGAATTGAGGACTGGATTTTCCATCAAAATCTCATGAGAGTTTCTCTTGTGACCAATGGTAACCAACAACCATAAACAGAAGGGAATTCTGGGTGGCA
Organism: Saimiri boliviensis; assembly: GCF_048565385.1. Lineage (NCBI taxonomy): Eukaryota > Metazoa > Chordata > Mammalia > Primates > Cebidae > Saimiri > Saimiri boliviensis. Next base: position 35,614,157 of record NC_133457.1, on the reverse strand, counting down.
TAATTCTAACTCCGTAGAGATGAAACTGTGCCAAAACCACCAAACAACGTTTTCAGTACACTTAGGACAGTTATGTATTCTACCAAACACTGTATATACACTAACGATTTAGTTAGTGAATTAATTTGCTCGTAATTTTCTAGAAACATGAATTGCATAGGCTAGAACTTATTTTCTTCAGCCAGGCTGTGTGTCCCTACACATTTAATTTGAGGTAATTAAATTATCTCAAAGGAGCCAGTGGCTGGGGTGGTAGCAACATCCTGAAGGTTTGTAAGGGGTAGGTCAGTGTATAAACCTTCTAGAGATTACATGAAGCATTTGAGATAGCTGACTATTGGTCTTCCAGCTATATTCCTTTCTTGGACTGTTGAAGTCTTCCTCTTTCAAGTCTTGCATTTAATCAACCAATATTTACGAAATATCCTTTCTGTTCCAGGCCGTGTGCTGAGGGTGATGGGGACAATGGTGTCACAGATTAGATTCCCTGGATAGCAAACTTTCAGACAGGTATTAGTGTATAGGAGATATACTGGGGAGTGCTCATTGGATCAGCACCTGTGGAAGGGAAGGGAAAGAAGCTGTATGAGGTAGATGAAGAGGTTAAACTATAATGCAGTTTCAGTGGAAGCCTCAGGTAACCATATGAGGAGTTTAGAAGAATGAAGAATGACCTTTCAGAGCTGTTCTGCATTGGGACAAGAAGGGCTAGCCCTTTATACATCAGTATCAATACTGGCCATTCATGGGGGATGGGGTACAACTTTGGGTAAAGTGGCTTATTTTCAATTTTCAGCTTACTGTAATCCCCAAAGCCGCTGATAGCAGAGGATTCTCCACCAGTAGCTCTCCCAGAAACTACAGTACCAAATTCTTTATTCTTTTTTTCCTCAAATTCTGCCAAGTCCCGGGGTAAGTTCTTTATTCTTGAAGGGAGATCTGGGGAACATACCACATCATCCACCACAAATGGTGGCCAGCAAATTAAGTGTTTAGTACAGATGATGAGTAAAAATCTAATTCCAGTGTTGTATGATAAAGACTACAGTAAGTGCCTCATAACAGGGGAATTTAATGTAGTTTAGGGAGGAGGAAGGAGCAGCAGATAAATTCTGAAAGATGATTGCGAATTAGACAAATGTAAAGAGGGGAGACTGGAAAGCTAGAAAGTAGGTAATGCTTAGGGAACAACTTCTAAACTATATTCTTAGAGTAATGTTAGATACTCTAAAAGAAGTAAGGTATAAGTTTTGAAATAAAAGGGATAAGCCAAGCTAGTCAGGGGAAAGGAGTGTATATGTGTTGGGGGTGAGTAGGATAATGGGGTATTATAGATAAGGGAGCTTATGAGAAGATGGGAAAGGAGGGGGGGGGGAGGAGAAAGAAAAAGTAGTTGAGTAATTGAAGGCTTCAGTTTGGCTGGAGAGTGGACTTTGACCATGAACGTTCTTGAGTGCTATGTAAACAAGTGCAAACTTTATCTTGGGTGCAGTGGGAAAGTTCTGAAGGATTAAAAACAGAAGAATGACATAATCATTTTTGTTATCTGTCATTTATCTCGGGGTACCTCACATTTATTAAGGCTTGTGTATGGTACCACTTAAGTACAACTAAATCTGAAATTTCATTTTCACTTCTCACATAGCTATCATGTTGTATTGGTCAGGTCTTGACATAGAATAAGAAATTTATTTTAGGTTTAGCCCTTATGTAATGGTGGGAGCTAGTGGGACAGGCTATGCAGGATGTTTCGCATCTGGGATTTCTTAAGTTGTCATGGTTCAGCTAGACTTATGATCAGGAAGAATGGCTGGATGTGAAGGACAGCAAGGACAAATGGGAACTCAAAAATGAACTAGAACCCATGGCTGACTCTTACCACCTCCAATTTGACAATGTGGGTGACTGTAGGAGAAGCTAATGCCCTTCACTGCGGAGCTGCACGTGCATCTGGCCCAGGTCCTGGAGAAGCTAGAGGAGGAGATATGATGGGAACGGGAGGAACTGCAGATCTATGTGCTTCTCCACGCCAGCCACCTGGGGCCGGGGTCAGTGATGGTGTGTGTGGGCTGCCACAGCGCCTGCTGCTCTGCACTTACCTTCAAAGGGCAATGGCTGCTGCTTCACTCCCACCTTCCAAATTTTGTGAGAATTTCTCTTGTGGCCAGTGCTAGCTTAAAACCATACACAGAAGGGAATTCTAGGAGGCAAAATTCTAGCTCCACTGAGTTGAAATTGCCAAAACCACCACACATGTTTTCAGTACACTTAGGGCTATTAGGTATTCTACCAAACACTGTGTACACATGCACACATTTTATATATATATATATATATATATATATATATATATATACACACACACACATATACACACACACTATAAACTATAGACATATATACACACATATACACATAGTTTAATTATTTCATCATATGCTGAAGGAATATTAACCTCATTTTACAGATAGGAAAAGACTAACTTGCTTTAGTAAGAAGGAAGATTGGTATTTATATTTGTTAGTCTAATTCCCAACCTATAATCTCATTGACTATGGAAATTAGCCTTCTCTGCCAAGTATTATAGAAAGGTAGACAGGTGATAAATATTAAAAACACCACTTTTGCCAACATAGCATATTTTGATACATCTAGGAGATAATGCACACTGATGCTTGCTAATGACTTTTGATGCTTGATACTATGAACTCTTTGGTGCTCTGACAGTCTTCTCGTCCATCACTGCTGTTAAAGGGGAACAGTGGCTTTAGCTGGCTTCCTGATTCTCTAAGGCTTACAGAACATTTTAACTATGGATATCCATATCTGGGATATACATATCTATTATCATTAGGCATACCCTAAAATCCTCTAATGACTGCAGCTTAAAATGTGAGGCCTCTCCTGATTTAACACCTTATTTCCACTGGGAGTAGATCATTAATGTGATGGTGAAATCTGGGAGATCTACTGGGGAAAGAGGAGAGGTACTCCATCCTGGAGCTTTTTCACTTTGATTTGCTTCTGTCACTTCCAGCTGCCAGTTTCTGCATCTCTGTATCTCCTCCAAGCCAGGTTGGACCTTTGCCTAGTGCTAGAGGAACTCAAACAGCAGGGAATGAATACCACTAGGAGTAACTCTCAGCCAGTAAGTGGTGAGAGCTGGTATAAAATACTCCAGTTCACCCTCCACTGGGATAAATCTGAGGCATACAGTCTTATGATTTCACATGATTTTCCAGAATTTTCTTGTGAGATTAAACTCCAGTCACTCACCATGTAAACTTGATAAATGCTTTTCACTGACTGCCTTTTGTTCCATGACCTTCCAAGCTCATACAGGTATTTCCTACCCTTTCCAGTAAACAATTTGTGTTTGAATCCTTGACTCAGAGCCTGCTTCTATGGAAATCCAAACTAAGAGAGAAGGATATGGAAGGGAGATGAAACATGTGGAACATTAGAATAATAGAGGGAAAGAACTAGAGAGAAAAACTGGAGAGAAAAAGGGAACTGGGTTAGAGGGAGAAGCTCCTGGGATTGAGGGACAAGGAAAAGGTTTTTCTCTAACCTGAAAATAAAACTGCTTGGTGAGCCCCTTACATAGACCTGCACATAAATCATAACCATTATGGAATGAAATTATCACTGTAGGGACTCAGGGTCAAAAGATGGACTCATCCATTAGAATCATTGAAGGCTCCCAGTTCATTTTATAGCAAAGCTTAAATGGCATAAGAGACCTTTTATAAGAAAAGTTCAGTTTCATAAATGTACTACCTATGGATGCATCCCAAGTCTGATTTTATTTCTTTTTTCCTCTTTCTTGCATATCTAGAGAGAATCAGAAATTTTTGACTTGTAACCCATCTTTTCCTTTTAGATTTTGAAATAGTCAAAATCTGGGGTGCATTTGTTACAACCAGTGCTTGTAATATGACTTGACATTTTCCAAAGTGTAATAAAAATTCAGACCAACTGCACTGACAACCAATTTCACATTGAGTTTATTGAGTAGTTCAGGAAATAATTACTAAACACCTGAAGTATAATTTAGCTAGTGAATAAATCTTTAGTTTTATGCAGTAACTTTTCCTGCCACAGGACTCCCCTGGAGTTGTATCTGGGTTTTCTTTCCCGTCTTTCTGACAGTGGACCCCCTAGAGGTTTTCTCACCTGCCACTATTTTCTTTTGGTTTGCTTGTTCTTGCATATCCTTACTGGATTGGAGTCCCACATAGCACCGATACAAATTACAGAACCACCTACCCTCGATTCCTGTTTACAATTGTGAATTAAGAAAAGGAACGAAAATTTAACTGTTCATGAAATAAATATAAGCTAAGATTGATCACCAGTCCACCTTCCCAAACACAACCAGCATTTTCTTAGCTAATGACTTCTTCAAATTGCTTGGGTACAGTCTGTTTTAAAGTTGCACTAAATTAGCATTGAATAGACACTAAGATATAGCTTCGGTTCAGCTCTCATGATATCCTTTACCTTGCAGTATCAGTGGTGACTGTGGTAGGTGCAGCTGAAAATGCAATATTAATAGACTCCAGGGAACTATTTCTACCATCATGATTTTTGTACTATACTCTAATGTGCTTACTGTTTTTAATCTCTCTGAAAACTCAAGATATTTGTCTAACAAGAAAACTAAAATCACTACCACAAATTGAAAGTCTCATTTTTCTGATTTTCACTAAAATGGATGCAGAATTATTAAAAACTAATTTGGTCACTGAATTACCTAAATACATCTCATAAGCCACACTTTGGGAATACTTTCACATAGCAGTATTTCCCAGTGATTCCATGTTTACTGTGAAGCAATATTTATAGAGTTGGTTAACATGGTGATATCACACTGATGATCTAACACCCGTTAAAGAAAAGGTTTTCTTTGCACAAAGCATGTTTTCTGACCACAATGGAATAAAAATGGAAATCAGCCGGGCGCGGTGGCTCAAGCCTGTAATCCCAGCACTTTGGGAGGCCGAGGTGGGTGGATCACAAGGTCAAGAGATCGAGACCATCCAGGTCAACATGGTGAAACCCCATCTCTACTAAAAATACAAAAAATTAGCTGGGCATGGTGGCGCGTGCCTGTAATCCCAGCTACTCAGGAGGCTGAGAGAGGAGAACTGCCTGAACCCAGGAGGCGGAGGTTGCGGTGAGCCGAGATCGTGCCATTGCACTCCAGCCTGGGTAACAAGAGCAAAATCCCAACTCAAAAAATGGAAATCAGTACCAGAAAAGGAAGACTGGAAAACGCATGAAGATGTGAAATTATGCAACATTCTTGAGGAAAAACCAATGGATCAGGAAAGAAAACGAGGGAAATTAGAAAGTACCTGAGACAAATGAAAAAGAAAACACAGAATATAATTATTTATGGGATGCAGGAAAAATAGTACTAAGAAGTTCAGGGCAAATAATGCCTATATTTAAAAAAGATCTCAAATCAACCTAAGTCCAAAGTTACTGAAAGAATAAGTTAGAACAGAAAGAAAACAAAATGAAGTTTTCTGTCCAAAAGATTGGACTTGAGGGTTGCTTCTTTGAAAAGATAAATAAAATTAACAGCCAGACTAAGGTAAAAAGAGAGAAGGCTCAAATAAATCAAGAAATGAAAGATGAGACCTTACAAGTGATGCCACAAAAATAAAAAGGACTGTAAGAGACCACTATGAACAATTATGCACCCCAAAACTGGTTACATAGATAAAATAGATAAATTCTGAGAAACATACTGACAAACACTAATCAGGATTTTCCAGACAGAACCAATAGGAATGAATGAGAAGGGATTTATTAGGGAAATTGGCTCATATGATTATGGAGACTGAGAAGTCCCATGACAAGTTGTTTGCAAGCTGGAGACCCTGGTATGATGCTGGTAGTGTGACTCAGCCCAAGTCTGAAGGTCTTAAAACCAGAAAAACTGAAGGTGTGACTCAGTCCAGCATTGAAGGTCTGAGGACCAGGATGGGGGAATATTGGTATAAGTTCCAGAGTTCGAATGCTGGGGAACCTGAAGTTCTGATGTTCAAGGGCAGGAGAAGGGTGCCCCAGCTCCTGGGAAGAGAGAAAATTCACCTTTCTTTTGTCTTTTTGTTCAATTTCGGGGTCCCAGCCAGTTGTATAGTGCTCACCCACACCGAGGGCAGATCTCCATTCAATTCAACTAAGGTTGAATCCTGCTGATTTCCTCCTGGAAAATGAAGACTATACTCAGTTGTTTCAGTAGGGAGGGGGCTGACAAATTTACCACCTTTAGTTGGTCATTGGATGAGGTCTATTCCTGTGAGAACTATCTGACAATTCTCCACCTTCCCTGTATTTGAGCTAATCACTTCTGTGGACAAAGCTCTAGACAGAGTTGCAGGGGCTGTGCATGGGAACTGAGGCTGCATAGGGGACGCAGGTTGGGTTGCAATGGACCTGCTATATAAAATAAGCACAGGGTGATACAGGCACATGTAGGAAGACATAATCCAGTCTTGAAGACTCGAGGAGAACTTCTTGGATCAGCGTATCTTGTCAATAATATCTAGAAAGGACCTTATAGAGCATGTTATCTCATATAATTTTTTCAATAGCCCTATAAATGATCATTTTAATGAATAAAAAACTGAACAAGCTTAAACTTTTCATAACCTTGAAGTCAAGCCCAGGACCTTTTGGTTTTAAATACAGTTCTCTTACTCCCACATAATAGTTTGAAAATGGTGACTGTCTTCTGTGAATATGCTGGAAGCCTACTTGGGACACTATTTGAATTTCTATTCTTTAAAATGTAACTAATTTGGTAGAAGTTCATTTATTTGGAACCATAAATACTAAAGTATTTAAATTAGTCTTCAAGGAGAGTTTTAAACAACTATTCATTTAAAACATTGTCTTGTTGTAATACCTGAATAATGATTTGTTATATGTATGGCATCTGGAAACTTCAAGATGGTATGAGTCCTGGTGCTACTGAGACCTATTGCCAATATTGTGGTGATCCAATCCACGGACATCAACGGGGCATAGGAGTCACACAGGATTAATGGAAAAGAGTTCTGTCAGAAGTTATTTCAGGTTGTAAAAATCTCTTGGATTTTTGAAACAAAGGTCGTTTACACAGAGCAGAAGATATTCTAGATGTACAAGCTGAGAGATTTGAAAAAGGGGATACAGGAGCAATCTGATAGCACTCATTAATCTTATTGATGTATGGAAGCATCATCTTCTTCATTTTCTGCAGATGCTAATACCATGAATCAGGAATTTATCGATTATTTGTTAATGTTATTCCATGATATTTATGTGTTAGTAATGTATTCATTCAATGAATGTATTATATAGTATGTCACATTTTCACCCCATTTTCAGATAAACTCAAGTTTTGATCGATGGGAAATTACAAATATTTGATATATATATTTGCTTTATTTGATAGATTTATATTGAGTGAAAGATTTTGTAAACTAAATATACACATTTTAAACTTGTTTGTTTCTTATTGAAACTTCAATATAGACTTTGCATTCAATCGTGCTTCTGCCACTTGCTAGCTGGTGATTTTGAGCAAATTATTTGGCCTTTCTTTGTTACATTTCTTCATCTGTAAAACAGATTATTATCTACCACTTATTGAATCTTTCCATTGTATCAGGCAATTTATTAAGCTTATAATACTTATAAAGTATTACTTGTATGAATGTAACATCTATTCTGTATTCTCAAAGCATATTTTATGCATCATTGAATTGTTTTAGAATTAAAGTACTTAAACTCCAAGGATACTATTACTAATCCAAGTCATAGATATTTGTATAAACTACCTTCTACTTTGAGATAGTATTGTGTAATGGTTAAAGATACGAAGTCTGGAGTCAGATTGCTGTTACTAGTTATATGAGTTGAACAAGTCACTCTGTCTTTCTGATTTAGTCTTTAGCGTGAAATGGGTACAATAATTTACTACATACGGTTGCTGTAAGAATTAAGCTAATGTATTCACAGAACTTGGTATAGTGCCTGACATAGAATACACATTAATCAATATTTGCTGCTATTACTGTTGCTCTCTTGAATGGTATGTAGCCTTAGAGGGCTTGCCAAGGCACCTAATAAAAGCCAAGCCAATTTTTGCATTACTGTTATTTTGCATTGCAGAGAATCCTGATATGCTTTACAACAGTGAAACAATGGAGACCTGGGGTTAGAACTCAATAAATTGACTTTTTTTTTTCATGGGCTTAAATATTAAATATTTGCAAGAGACTTGAAATCTAAAAAACGTATACTTATATCTTGTTGCATCTTTCTGGGAAAAGATAAAGCACATTTCTATTGTATAGAAGAAATCTGTTTGGATTCAGTATGTGAACACACAGGATGTGATTTGCTACATGATTTTCCTCTTGAGGTATATGCTTCCTGCTAGGTTGTACAGACACATTTTTTTTCAATCTCTCATTCTTTATTGTTTGGTAGGTTCCACTGCATTCCTGGAGATCTAAATGATAAAACTGGCAGTGGGTTCTAGAACTCTAAGGAGTTCTACATATATGGCTGATAAGTGGAAGGATTGATGTTCTGTGAGCCATATTTCTCTAGAAACAGATGACAGCCTAAAGGGAGAATTTCCATTAGTGCTGAATGGTAACAAGGAGAATAAATATGCATAACTCTGCCAAGCGATAAAGTGTGATGAAAATGATCACTTTCAACTTTGTTTCTTCCCATATCTCTGTTCTGGGGTCCAGGGTTGTAATCTATAATAAGGCCCTTCCCTTTGAGACCATCCAGAGCTTGTCTACACTCCTGAATTTTCTGGTGAAATAAAAGAATGCCAAGAGTGATACAAACTGACGTGGGATGTAGAGGAGCAGATTTACTTTCAAATTACTTTAGTAATTTTTTTTTTAATCTTTGGTATTTTCTTAAAATGATGCCTTGAATGTCTGGGAGTAGTCATCTTTCCTCTCAGCTCTTACCCATCCGTTGTTAACAGAATGGCTAAATTTGGTCTTAGTTTGTTTTCGTGTAACAACCGGACTCACTATTCTAATGCCTGGCTTGATAAAACTTCTAGATAACAAAGGTAAATGCACACAAAGCAAAGCAAAGTCAAACCAGGCCAGGCCAGGCAAAGCAGTTCAAAAAGTACAACCTGTAAAGAAATCAACCAAACCACAACTGTCTGGGCTGATCAGTATTTGGAAGGGTGAACTACATTCTTATAAAGTTGAAATCTTCCCTTATGGTTTTCATTGCCTCCAAAACCAAGCCAAGTCAAACCAATTCAAACTGAATCAAACATCAACCAGTTAATAAACAACAATGTCCAATTCCAATTTCCATATCTTTTCCTTAACTCTCAGTTCTCCAGAGTAACTCATCTAATTGGGAGAAACTTATTTTAGTCATGAGTTTTACCTAAAAAGGCAGGTTTAGAGAAACCTCCTCCATATATAATTAAATGAGAGGAGCCATGGACATTCTGATGCTGGCTGACAGCTGAGAAATGGAATACAGAACAAATTCCACTATTTTTGTATTTTTTGGTAGTTCTTAATTCTAGCCACATGTCCAAGGTTTAGAAGATGTTGCAATCTGTGGAGTTGTAGTAAATAGCTATTGCCTGCATTCTGAAATACTAAGTGATTTTCATTTCAATAAATGTTTTCCTGAGTTTCTACTATGTCTGAGATATGATCCTTGTCCTTGAGGGGCTAATAGCTGGGAGTGGGTGCTCCTAACACTTTTAAAATAACAATTTTATTGAAATATAATTCACATACGATATAATTCCCACATTTTAAAGTGACAACTCAATGGTTTTCAGTATATCCACAGAGTTGTGCAACCATCACCACAACCGATTTTAGAATACTTTCATCACCTCAAAGAAAAACTCTATATCCTTTAGCCGTCACTTTGCATTTCTCCTCAACTTAACAGCACTATGAAACCAATGATAGATTTACTTTGTCCCTGGATTTGCCTGTTCTGGACATGTCATATAAATGGAATCATGCAGTATGTGATTCATGGTTGGCTTCTTTCATTTAGTGTAATGTTTTCAAGGTTATCTATATTGTAGCCTCTGACAGTACTTCATTCCTTTTTACTGACATAGTGTTTTTTTTTTTAAATTTTATTTTTTTATTTTTTTATTGCATTTTAGGTTTTGGGGTACATGTGATGAACATGCAAGATTGTTGCATAGGTACACACATGGCAGTGTGCTTTGCTGCCTTCCGTCCCCTCACCTGTATCTGTCATTTCTCCCCATGCTATCTCTTCCCACCTCCCCACCCCCGCCCCTCCCCCATTTCCCCCCAACGGATCCCAGTGTGTAGTGCTCCCCTCCCTGTGTCCATGTGTTCTCATTGTTCAACACCCGCCTATGAGCGAGAATATACGGTGTTTGATTTTCTGCTCTTGTGTCAGTTTGCTGAGAATGATGGTTTCCAGGTTCATCCATGTCCCTACAAAGGACGTGAACTCATTGTTTTTGATGGCTGCGTAATATTGCATGGTGTATATGTACCACATTTTCCCTATCCAGTCTATCATCGTTGGGCATTTGGGTTGGTTCCAGGTCTTTGCTATTGTAAACAGTGCTGCAATGAACATTCGTGTGCACGTGTCCTTGTAGTAGAATGATTTATAATCCTTTGGATATATACCTAGTAATGGGATTGCTGGGTCAAATGGGATTTCTATTTTTAGGTCCTTGAGGAATCGCCACACTGTCTTCCACAATGGTTGAATTAATTTACATTCCCACCAACAGTGTAAAAGTGTTCCTATTTCTCCACATCCTCTCCAGCATCTGTTGTTTCCCGATTTTTTAATGATCGCCATTCTAACTGGTGTGAGATGGTATCTCAATGTGGTTTTGATTTGCATTTCTCTGATGACCAGTGATGATGAGCATTTTTTCATATGTTTGTTGGCCTCCTGTATGTCTTCTTTTGTAAAGTATCTGTTCATATCCTTCGCCCATTTTTGAATGGGCTTGTTTGTTTTTTTCTTGTAGATCTGCTTTAGTTCTTGGTAAATTCTGGATATCAGCCCCTTGTCACATGGGTAGACTGCAAAATTTTTTTCCCATTCTGTTGGTTGCCGATTCAATGTACTGACTGTTTCTTTTGCCGTGCAGAAGCTGTGGAGTTTGATTAGGTCCCATTTGTCTATTTTGGCTTTTGTTGCCATTGCTTTTGGCGTTTTGGTCATGAAGTCCTTGCCTACACCTATGTCCTGAATGGTTTTGCCTAGATTTTCTTCTAAAGTTTTTATGGTATTAGGTCTGATGTTTAAGTCTTTAATCCATCTGGAGTTAATTTTGGTGTAAGGTGTCAGGAAGGGGTCCTGTTTCTGCTTTCTGCACGTGGCTAGCCAGTTTTCCCAACACCATTTATTAAACAGGGAGTCCTTTCCCCATTGCTTGTTTTTGTCAGGTTTGTCAAAGATCAGATGGTTGTGGGTATGTTGTATTTCCTCTGAGGCCTCTGTTCTGTTCCATTGGTCTATATCTCTGTTTTGGTACCAGTACCATGCTGTTTTGATTACTGTAGCCTTGTAGTATAGTTTGAAGTCCGGTAGTGTGATGCCTCCTGCTTTGTTCTTTTTGCTTAGAATTGACTTGGCTATGCAGGCTCTCTTTTGGTTCCATATGAAGTTTAAGGTGTTTTTTTCCAGCGTTGGGAATAGCGTTGAATCTGTAAATTACTTTGGGCAGTATGGCCATTTTCACGATGTTGATTCTTCCTAACCATGAACATGGAATGTTTCTCCATCTGTTTGTATCCTCTCTTATTTCGTTGAGCAATGGCTTGTAGTTCTCCTTGAAGAGGTCCTTTACGTTCCTTGTTAGTTGTATTCCTAGGTACTTTATTCTCTTTGTAGCAATTGTGAATGGCAGTTCGTTCTTGATTTGGCTCTCTTGAAGTCTATTACTGGTGTATAGGAATGCTTGTGATTTTTGCACGTTGATTTTGTATCCTGAGACTTTGCTGAAGTTGTTTATCAGTTTCAGGAGACTTTGGGCTGAGATGATGGGGTCTTCCAGATATACAATCATGTCATCTGCAAATAGAGACAATTTGATTTCCTCCTTTCCAATTTGGATACCCTTTATTTCTTTTTCTTGCCTGATTGCTCTGGCTAGAACTTCCAGTACTATATTGAATAGGAGTGGTGAGAGAGGGCATCCTTGTCTAGTGCCAGATTTCAAAGGGAATGCTTCCAGTTTTTGCCCATTCAGTATGATATTGGCTGTTGGTTTGTCGTAAATAGCTTTTATTGTTTTGAGATACGTTCCGTCAATACCTAGTTTATTGAGGATTTTTAGCATAAAGGGTTGTTGAATTTTGTCAAAAGCCTTCTCTGCATCAATCGAGATAATCATGTGGTTTTTGTCTTTGGTTCTGTTTATGTGGTGAATTACATTTATGGACTTGCGTATGTTGAACCAGCCTTGCATCCCCGGGATGAATCCTACTTGATCATGGTGGATGAGCTTTTTGATATGCTGTTGCAATCGGTTTGCCAGTATTTTATTGAAGATTTTTGCATCTATGTTCATCATGGATATTGGCCTGAAATTTTCTTTTCTTGTTGAGTCTCTGCCAGGTTTTGGTATCAGGATGATGTTTGTCTCGTAAAATGATTTGGGAAGGATTCCCTCTTTTTGGATTGTCTGGAATAGTTTCAGAAGGAATGGTATCAGCTCCTCTTTGTATGTCTGGTAGAATTCAGCTGTGAACCCATCTGGACCTGGGCTTTTTTTGGGTGGTAGGCTCTTTATTGCTGCCTCGACTTCAGACCATGTTATTGGTCTGTTCAGGGTTTCAGCTTCTTCCAGGTTTAGGCTTGGGAGGATGCAGGTGTCCAGGAATTTATCCATTTCTTCCAGGTTTACTAGTTTATGTGCATAGAGTTGTTTGGAATAATCTCTGATGATGGTTTGGATTTCTGTGGAATCTGTGGTGATCTCCCCTTTATCGTTTTTTATTGCATCAATTTGGTTATTCTCTCTTTTCTTTTTTATTAATCTGGCTAGTGGTCTGTCTATTTTGTTGATCTTTTCAAAAAACCAGCTCCTGGATTTATTGATTTTTTGAAGAGTTTTTTTGTGTCTCTATTTCCTTCAGTTCTGCTCTGATCTTAGTTATTTCCTGTCTTCTGCTAGGTTTTGAGTTTTTTTGATCTTGATCCTCTAGCTCTTTCAATTTTGATGATAGGGTGTCAATTTTAGATCTCCCCTTTCTTCTCATGTGGGCACTCATTGCTATATATTTTCCTCTAGAGACTGCTTTAAATGTGTCCCAGAGATTCTGGTATGTTGTGTCTTCGTTCTCATTGGTTTCGAAGAACATCTTTATTTCTGCCTTCATTTCATTGTTTATCCAGTCAACATTCAAGAGCAAGTTGTTCAGTTTCCATGAAGCTGTGCGGTTCTGAGTTAGTTTCTGCATTCTGAGTTCTAACTCGATTGCACTGTGGTCTGAGAGACTGTTTGTTATGATTTCTGTTCTTTCGCATTTGCTGAGGAGTGATTTATTGCCAATTATGTGGTCAATTTTAGAGTAGGTGTGATGTGGTGCTGAGAAGAATGTATATTCTGTGGATTTGGGGTGGAGAGTTCTGTAAATGTCTATTAGGTTTGCTCGTTCCAGGTCTGTGTTCAGATCCTGGATGTCCTTGTTGATTTTCTGTCTGGTTGATCTGTCTAATATTGACAATGGGGTGTTAAAGTCTCCCACTATTATTGTGTGGGAGTCTAAGTCTCTTTGTAAGTCATTAAGAACTTGCCTTATGTATCTGGGTGCTCCTGTATTGGGTGCATATATATTTAGGATCGTTAGCTCTTCTTGTTGCAGTGATCCTTTTACCATTATGTAATGTCCTTCTTTGTCTCTTTTGATCTTTGTTGCTTTAAAGTCTATTTTATCAGAGATGAGAATTGCAACTCCTGCCTTTTTTTGCTCTCCATTTGCTTGGTAGATCTTCCTCCATCCCTTTATTTTGAGCCTTTGTGTATCCTTGCATGTAAGATGGGTTTCCTGGATACAGCACACTGATGGGTTTTGGCTTTTTATCCAATTTGCCAGTCTGTGTCTTTTGATTGGGGCATTTAGTCCATTGACATTTAGGGATAGTATTGTTATGTGTGAATTTGATGCTGTCATTTTGATGCTACCTGGCTGTTTTGTTGGTTAGTTGATGCAGATTCTTGATTGTGTTGATGCTCTTTTACCATTTGGTGTGTTTTTGGAGTGGCTGGTACTGGTTGTTCCTTTATATGTGTAGAGCCTCTTTCAGGAGTTCTTGTAGGGCAGGTTTGGTGGTGATGAAATCTCTGAGTGCTTGCTTGTTCACAAAGGATTTTATTTTTCCTTCACTTATGAAGCTTAGTTTGGCTGGATAGGAGATTCTGGGTTGAAAGTTCTTTTCTTTAAGGATGTTGAATATTGGCCCCCAATCTCTTCTGGCTTGTAGGGTTTCTGCTGAGAGATCTGCTGTGAGTCTAATGGGCTTCCCTTTGTGGGTAACCCGACCTTTCTCTCTGGCTGCCCTTAGCATTTTCTCTTTCATTTCAACCTTGGTGAATCTGACGATTATGTGCCTTGCGGTTGCTCTTCTTGAGGAATATCTTTGTGGTGTTCTCTGTATTTCCTGGATTTGAATATTGGTTTGCCTTGCTAGGTTGGGGAAGTTTTCCTGGATAATATCCTGAAGAGTATTTTCCAGCTTGGATTCATTCTCTTCTTCACATTCAGGTACACCTATCAGACGTAGATTAGGTCTTTTCACATAGTCCCACATTTCTTGAAGATTTTGTTCATTCCTTTTTGTGCTTTTTTCTCTGTTCTTGCCTTCTCTTTTTATTTTATTGAGTTGATCTTCGACCTCTGATATCCTTTCTTCTGCTTGGTCAATTCGGCTGTTGAAGCTTGTGCATGCTTCACGAAGTTCTCGTGTTGCGTTTTTCAGCTCCATCAATTCACTTATACTCCTCTCTATGCTGTCCATTCTCGTCAGCAGTTCGTCCAATCTTTTTTCAAGGTTCCTATTTTCTTTGCGATGGGTTAGAACATGTTCTTTTAGCTCATTGTAGTTTCTTACTACCCACCTTCTGAAGTCTGATTCTGTCATTTCATCACCCTCCTTCTCCATCCGGTCTGGTTCCCTTGCTGGTGAGGAGTTGTGATCCCTTTTAGGAGGAGAGGTGTTCTGGTTTCCGGGAGTTTTCATCCTTTTTGCGCTGGTTTCTTCCCATTTTTGTGGGTTTATCCACCTGTTGTCTGTCTCTGTCCCAGGGAGTTGGAGCTTTATGAGTTTCCGTTGCACTACTGCCTTTTTTGATTTTTCTTTCAGGTCTGACCTGCCCAGCTAGCAGCACGCCTAGCCTCTGCCTGCCTGCAGGGGCTTTGCTGAGCTGCTGTGGGCTCCACCCAGCTGCGCTGAGCTCTTCCCTGTAGTCCTTTTTATATGGGTGTAGTTAGAACAGTCTTGGCAATGGTGGCCCCGCCTCTGTTATGGCAGACTCTCTCTGTTGTGGCAGGTTGCCTCGGCAATGGTGGCCTGCCTCCATAGTGGTGGAGGCGGAAGCCCCTCCCCCACCGAGCCGGACCCCGGTTCAGCTGTGCTTGGTTTGAAGGGCTCAACCCAGAGGGTTTCCAATTACTGTTTTTGTTTTCGTTGTTGTTGGGGGTGGAGGGGTGGGACCAACCGAGCCTGATCACCTGGCTCCCTGACTCAGAGTCTTTTCTTTTAAGTTGAACGACCCCGCGTTCCGGTCGCTTGTTGAAAAGGCGCCGGGATCTCCCGTGCTGCGACTCACGGGTCGGTTCGAACTGCGGCGCCGGCTCCTGGCGGATTTTTTGCCTAGGAATCTCCTGGCCTGGCTCGCTATTTCAGATGAATGGGCTATTCTGCCGTCTCAGGGCTCTGCTCGCCAGCTAAGAGGGCTCCCAGACCAGTGGCTTTTGTACGGAGAACCGCAGCAACAGGGAGTGGTCACAGCAGCCGCGCGGGCGGAATCAGCCCCGCGGGGGCCAAAACAGCCGCACCGGCTGGGACTGCGACGCTGGCGACCCCTCTGCCTGGGTATCTCCTGGTCTGTGGGCAATAAGAGTTCATCTGGAAATGCGGCGTCCACTCACCCTCTGCACTTTCACTGGGAGCTGAAGTCCTGAGCTGTTCTTAGGCGGCCATCTTGAAAGTCGGATCGAACTTGACTCTTAGATTAAGTTCTCCAATTTCGTAAATGACTTAATTGTTTTTCATGCCCAATGACTAATTTACTTCGACTTAATAAACATTTATGAACCAAATACTACATGTAAGGTATTCTGCTGGACGTTGGAAGAAAATGCAACAATGGGTGAGACACGCCACCTACTTCCAAGGATTCTCCAATCTCACAATGGATTTAATTCAGAAAAACAAATATATGCAATACAAAATGGTCTCATTTATTCATTATACTATTTGTCACCTACTGTGTACCAAATGTTGTGGTAGTATCTAGAGAGAATAATGATATTGCTTTTGCTCTGTGTTGCTGGATCTTCCCTATAGTTACACAGAAGAACATACGGAATTTGTTGGAATGAACTGCAGGAATTAGGTACTTTGTAGGAATAAAGAGTAGAAAATATTTTAGAATTTCAGTGCAGAGTCACTGTCATCTACTGTAATGCTTCCCAAACTTAAATGTGTGAGAAATAACTTATGGATCTTGATAAATAAAGACTCTGATTCCATATTTTTGAGGTGAGGCTTAAGCATCTGCATTTCAAGTTTCTGATCTGGAGATTATACTTGGTATAATCAACATCAAGTGTACGCAAGTTTTATGATTGGCTTAGTGTTTAAGAATTCATTTTTATGTTAACCACTGAGAACTTCTTTTCTCTCAGATTTTGTCTACAAAGTCTCTATTTGAATCCCCTTCTTGAAACATCATATTACGGTACAATCTTGCCAAATGGAACACTGTACATTGTGCAACCACTACAAATAATAACTTACGGTGGCCAAGCAATGACGTGGAAAAAGGCAGAATGATGCTGAGTCAACAACCACATATAGGAAAACGAATGGGGGAAATATCAAAATGAGTATCTGCTTTGAATTTGGGTAGAGAAATTATAGAGGGTTATTTTTCTGTTTTCTATTTTGTAAATATCTTGCAATATGTTTGTTTCTTTTATAGGAATAAAATATTTCACGGAAAACAAATATTTCAAAATTGCATGAAAACAGTAATAAACTTCAAAAGCTAAAAAAGAATTAGTCATTTTTGAAAGTGAGAAAATTTAGAGTCAAAGTATGAATGAATATTCTCAAAACTAAATATCTCTGAGTGGCTGGTGTCCCTTTCTGGAAGTGTTTTCTAGCTGGATTTGGGGTGGGAGAGGGAGTAATTTATAGGGCCCTGGACTTTACTAGGGCCCTCAGTCTGTGGCAGTAGTGCTCGGTGATGGGGTTTCTAAATCGGTAAAGAAGGAGCACTGTGGAATTGGATTATTGAGCTTAAATTGGGAGCAATAGGCCAAGTGTGGGTCAGAATGGAGAGTCAATATATCTTCTGGCAAAGAGCAGGAGAAAATAAGGTAAAAGAGGGAGGAATTTCCTCAACTCAAACCTGTAGGGACGGACTTTCTATTTTCCATGACCACAAGATGGGACAAACCTAGAGAACTTTTAAAGATATAGTCCAAGAATTGTCAGAAACCATATTTTCTCTTTGTGCTTTGTGTGCCTCTTCTAGTAACAGAAGAAAGGGAACATTCCATGTTCTCCCTTGAGAATGCTGTCCTTAGTACTGAAGGTAGAAAGCTTACTCCATTGGGTAGGAATGAAGTCAAAATGTCTGAGCTTGAATCTGGACTTTCCAGTTTACTATTCACAGCGTATTACACAAATTGTTTACTTTTGAATCAGTTTTCTTGTATGCAGAACAAAGGAAACAATAATGCCAACTCCATAGAGTTCCAGAGATGATTAAAGGAAGTGGTGCACATAAAAGACCTTAACATTATTCTTGGGAGACTGTAAATATTAACATTTATGATTATCACTAGTTACTGGATGGACCCTTAGTGACACATGGTTTCTATTAGCAATTACCTATGCCCATTGAGCAACCTCTATTAATAACAGCAGGCACTGCTCTAGACATTGTGGGTACAATGATGAATACAAGAAATTCCTTCTCTCAAATTGCTCTCTGTTTTGCATTAGAAATGAGATCATGTACAATAAATTTTAATAGGATATAGTTAATTGTGTTCTAAGGTATAAAGTAAGAATGCGAGGGGACTGCATCGTGTTCTTTTTCACCAAATTTTGGGATTGGGTCAAGGAAGTGTGTAAAATAGGAACTTGTCCCCACTGAGCAAAATATCCGTAGGTTCAGCATTGCTAGGACAGAAGGGGAAATGAGTGAAAGAATGCTCTGTTCGTGCTCTGCATGAAGTCATAGCGTCATCCTCAAAGGATATTCTCTCTTCTTTAAAGTTTGAAATTATATATGCAATTCTCCCAAACTTGATACAGAAAGAGATATATAAGAAGCTTTAATCTTTGGGTTGAATGCTTATTTTTAAACCCAAAATGTTGGGTAAGTAATTGGATCGATGTTTGAATGGAAGTGGGTCCTTAAGATCCAAGTAAAATTTGGGGAGGGTGCCTGAGTAGTGGATTGTGTTGACTCAATTTTTTTGTTAAATAATTTTCTGTTTTAAAAAGACATTGAGGAATATTTTAGGCAAAAATTTTCTTACACGCTATCAGTGAATCATGAGAATGTTTCTTTAGAAGTTTTTTTCTCAAGGCCAGGTGTGGTCAACCTGCATGTAATCATAGCACTTGGGAGGCAGAGGTGGGAGGAATGCGTGAGGCCAGGAGTAAGAGACCAGCCTAGGCAACACAGTGAGACCCCATGTCTGCCAAAAAAAAAAAAACAAAAAAAAAAAAAACAAAAAAAAAAAACTAGCTAGGCCTAGAGGCACATGCCTGTATTCCCAGCTTCTTGGGAGGTTGAGGTGGGGCAATCACTTGAGCCCAGGAGGCTGAGGCTGCAGTGAGCTATGAGCAGGCATGCGATTCTTTCTCTAACAACAACAATAAATCAAGTGAAAAAGTTTTTTTTTTTTTCCCCTCATTTCAAAAGGAAGAGGAGTCATAAAGTAGATTCAAAACCTTTCAGAGAAAAGATAATTTACTGAATGAACATTGTTATAATTAAATAATGGAAATTTTCTAAAAGAAGAATTCTCAACAAATGATCTTTATTTTCAATAATTTCTATCCTATCTTTTTTGCCCATTTATACCATGTCATTTATATAATTTTAACTAGTGTAGGATATAATTTAATATCTTTCCAAGTAATATTTTCAAAGATATCATATCATGTAGATTCAATTTGAGTTTGTCAAATGCTTTGATTTTGTGAAAAGATCTATCCTTTTCCATAAAGAGTACAGTTAAACTGTATTTAGTAGACAAAGGTATGTTCAATTTATCTATTCCAGCAAGCCTAAGCTCCTAAAAGTAACAGTAGTTTGACTGATACTTAACAGATATTGATTTCTACTTGTCAAGTCTTTTTTTTAAAATTTACATCAATCTGAAAGAAAAGTTGTAGATGATCCATATGTTTTACTTTTTTGTTTTCTTAAGCTGTCATTCACTAAATGATAGAACAAAAGCAATGTTGCTAGCCGAATCCTTAGTGAAAAGTCCATGCTCTTGGAGAAGCTTTGGGTGAAAGAGTTGTGGAAGAATTATTACTACATTGACTGTAGTGTAATCAGTATAAGAACCCTGGAGTTTAAAAGATCAGGGTTCAAATCCTGCCTCTGCTACTTGAAAATTGCATAATTTCTAATCAAATTGCATCCTTTGTATCTTCTTTTGTGTGAATATGGGCCATTTTTAGTAGTATTTATTACAGAGTGAAAAGTTGGTGTTTGACATTTTTAAGACACAGTCTCTTATCAAGGTACAAAGAATGGGTTCTGAAATCATAATGCCTCAATTGCTGTTTGAATTTGCATTGATTTCTTAATTTCTATTCACTTTAATTTCCATATCAATAAAATGGGGATAATAATGTTGTACACTTCATTTTATCTTTATAAGGATTAAGTGAAATAATTCATGTAAAAGAGTTTAGTATAATGCTCAGCCTTTAGTAGAAACTCAATAAATACTTTATTTTTGCTAGTAGTGTGATATAATTTTAACCACTTTATTCTTGAAAGGCTGTAATTACTGGGCTTCCCTAATAGAAAACCCTCCTGTGCCTCCTACAACCCTAGTGACAAATTTTTTTTTTCAGCTTGTTTCAAGGAATCCCATTTTTTGCTCTGTAAATGTTTGTTGTTCCTAGCAATCTGTCTGGCCTGCCTCTTATTACTATATGTATACATATAATCTCCTCTTGCCACTTTAATCATGAGCTATACCCCAATGAAACAGGAATCTGTAACTTTTATGCCTGAGTTTTTCTAAAGGCTTTAGTCTTTACACACATCCAACTGGCTTCCCCAAATCTCCTGGATATTTGAGCCAACATATCATTGGCTTCAATTTTTCATCTTGGTCTGTATCCACACCCTTGCCATAGTCTCTTTGTGGGTAAAAGGCATTTACCGACCCTTTGATTTTGAACTTGGCCATGTGCCTTGCTTTGGCTATTGGAATATGGATGGAAGTGATAGTATGCCAATTCTGAGCCTAGCCTTTCAGAGGCTTTATGTATTTCTGCCTTGTCTCTCCCACCTCTGCTATCTTTATGGAAAAAAACCCAGACATGTCTTGAATAGCTCATTGGTTCAAGTAAGATGAATAAAACATGAAACTTAATCTTCCCATCCAACCCAAGACCTGTGGTGGGAAGCAAATCTACCCATCACATCCTAAAGCAAAGTTGCCCAGCTGAACCCAGCCTAGATCAGCCAAACTCCAGTCAGTCCACAGGTATGTGAATGATAATAAGTAATTTTTTTTTTTTTTTTTTAGACGGAGTTTCGCTCTTGTTACCCAGGCTGGAGTGCAATGGCGCGATCTCGGCTCACCGCAACCTCCGCCTCCTGGGTTCAGGCAATTCTCCTGCCTCAGCCTCCTGAGTAGCTGGGATTACAGGCACACGCCACCATGCCCAGCTAATTTTTTTTTTTTTTGTATTTTTAGTAGAGACGGGGTTTCACCGTGTTGACCAGGATGGTCTCGATCTCCTGACCTCGTGATCCACCCGCCTCAGCCTCCCAAAGTGCTGGGATTACAGGCTTGAGCCACCGCGCCCGGCAATAAGTAATTTTTTTTAAAGGATTGAGTTTTGGGGTTGTTTATTTTGCATCAATAGCCAATGTAATGTTTTACAGCATCTAAAATTTAACTTGCCTGAAATCAAACTCCCTTTCTATCACCTACCATAAACCTGTTCTTTTGTCCTGTATTTCTTTTAATGGTTGATTGCCACTTATCACTCAGCCAGACATTAGGATATCATTCTTGACTTTAACATTTCCCTCACTCGCCACATCCCATACATCTCCCAATTAGACAATTTCATTTTCTAACTAGTTCTAAAACTTGTTTTTCTTTTAAATACCCACCTTCAATGTCAATGCCAGGTTTATGGTACAATACTTACTCACCTGGGCTGTTGGTCTAATGGGTCTTCCTGCCCCCATTATAACTGGTCTCTGATCTTCCACAGGGTAACCAGAGTGATAGAAAAGTTGCAACATTATTTTGCTGTTTCAAATCTTTGTCTAGCCCTCAACACCCACAGGATATGTCTGAGGTTCTTAGCATGACTCCACACTTTATCATCTGGTCTTCATCTGCCTGTCCAAACTCATTTCACACTTTCCTCCCGTTTTTTTAATCCAGTGATTTAAAACTATGTTAATTTTTCCCAAATATACCATGGCGCTGCCTACTCATGTGCCTTTATAAATTATGTGGCCCTTAGAATGCTGTTCCTTCCCTTCTCCATAGGACAATCCCGTTCATCCTTTAAAATACTTCTTAGGCATCAACTCCTTTTGGAAGCTTTGCTGGTTGCCTTAGATAAGTTAATCATCTCTTCTGTTACTTGAAAGTGTTTACCACTAAACTTATCACTCTGAATTGTCTTTTTTCTTCCACAAAACTCTGAGTACCATGTTGGCAGGGTCAGTGTCTATAATTTGTGGTTTTTAGCTCAGAGCTTGATGTATAAGAGAATAGATAGCCAATACATATTTTCATGGCTAAACTAATACTGTTGTGGAAATGATGTCACTTTATTCAACTCTAGCGAGATAAGGAAGGCTGACAATATAGATTAGGTAGCTCCTCATGAGAGCCACATCCAGAGCCAGAAACAACACTCCTGTCCCAGAGGCCACCTGTGTGCAATCAGGATGGCTGCGAATGTGGAGCAGGCTTTTGGAAAGGAGTAAAGTATGTGAGGATTTAGAGAAGTAGGAAGCCTGGGTGATGATGGATGTGATCGCTTTTCCATTATTCCTCAAGCTTAAAAAAATCAAGCTAAAATTCCAAAAGCATGAGTGTGACTGAAGTTTGGGTTTTGACAACTAAAGGGACAGTTGTATCTACTCTACAAGAAAGGATTTTACTGGGGTGTCACTCCCAGATGGAGCTAAGATTCTGAAGTAAAGTTGGGAGTCACAGGAGTTTTGGGGTGTGTACTCAGATTTGTATAGGCTGTACGAGCTGTTTTAAGCCTTTAAACTGAAATGTCTGAGCAAATAGGTTTAAGTCAGATCGAGATTACAATGCTTTTCTCATACAGTTGAT
The DNA here is from genome assembly GCF_048565385.1 of Saimiri boliviensis. NCBI lineage: Eukaryota > Metazoa > Chordata > Mammalia > Primates > Cebidae > Saimiri > Saimiri boliviensis. Next base: position 35,591,319 of record NC_133457.1, on the reverse strand, counting down.
AGTAAGAAAATATTCCAAAGTACCTAGTGCAGGGCATATCGTTTAATACTTATCAGTAAAAGTAAGTTTCTTTCTTCCTAAACTTTTCTTTCAGAAGACAACAAAAAACCACTTTAGTTTCCTCTAACTATCTCAATATAAACCTAATTTACCTGGATTTTTTTTATGGCTAATTTCTGTTAAAATGTAAATGTCCTGTTTATAGGGCAATATCTTAAACGTAACAATACAAATTGACAATTTTCAATTCAATAAGTTCTTGGAAGTACAAATGAAGAGAACTCCCACTTGTTGAAATGCTTTCACACCCTCTCAGCACGCAATTTACCCCAGCTGTTCCTGGAGTGATCAGCTTTGCACCAGTATAATCAACCCCAACAGAGTTTTCTGACCCTGTTTGTTACCTGTGAAGCTGTGGGAGTTCACCTAGTATTTACATAAGGATAATCTACAAATGCATGGGTGTTAGCATCCTGGGGGTGACTCCTGATTCCCTGGCATAGTAGCCAGGGAATAAATGTTTCCTCTTCTGTCCCTGAGGTGTTCAATTCTGAGGCATATTCCATATGGTTTTTCAGAATATCCCAGCAGGATTGAAACCCAGGTGCCAATAGTAGTGACCAAGCCAAGACTGCACCCTTACATTGATTTTCTCTCCTTTTCTGTTTCACTCTGAGTCTTCTATTCTGTTGCTTAGAATCACATCCCAAAATAACTACCTGTCTCAAACTGCTTTTTGAGAGAAAACCTAGGTTAAGAAAATAAGCCCCTGTAGTTTCCCAACTCATAACCAGTTAAATTTTTGTGCCTTTTCTTAATTTTAAAAACTCATGCATGCATGTATGCATGTATATACATGCAGACTCATGTGTATAATAATTCTGTTCTGGAACTCTTCACCCATTTAAAGTCTTCTCAGCTCTCAAAATTGGCTCATTCAGAACCTCTTTGAACGTTTCTCTAATTTTTCATGTTAGGTATTAAGACATTTTGCTTTGTAATAGTTTTATTTTTGTTAATACTTATTTTCCCAACTATATTGTAAATTTCTAGTCTAGAGGATGGAGTTCATATCTAATTAGTCTTTGAAATATCATATTATCAGACTGAAGAATTAATATTTAATAATTGAAGAAATAGACAATTCCACCTAAGCTTGTTTTTAATACCTTCATCACACTATTTCTTCCACATGATAATTATTACATACTTTTTTCCTTTATGAATCATTTCATATATACATGTCTCATTTTACCAATTAGATTGTAAAATTTCCAAAGGCAAGGACCTTTTACTTGTATTTCTTTGTGTTCCCCATGGTATTTATCACCTTTTAAATTACAGAATAGGTATCTGACAAACTTCGTTGATTCTTCATTGTTACAGCCTAGCCATCAGATAGATCCCCCAATCACATCAAAAGCAGATCGGCTGTAAGTTTAGAATGTGATTAGAATCTGTATCTGTGATACTCCATGGCAACTAAAAGACATTCATGTCCATGAATATCTGAGAATGGCTGTGACTCATTTCTGATGATCAATCACTCCTATGAGAAAAAGAATCAAATGTTTATAGACACTCAATAACTCCAGAGAAGCCAGCCTTTGAGAAAATGTAGCTTCCACTGTAAAATGTCAGAACTTTTCAATATGGGACAATTGCTTGTCGATTTCTAAAGATCAAAATTCACTTATCGGAGAGAAAACACTTAACAAATTCAGTATTTGAAGAATGCAATTAGCAACAGCACTAACTTTCTCCAAAATGAGATATGGTACTTTCTGTAGTGGGTGCTGCCACTTTCCCCATGAGTGGCATGAACATATTTTAAGATATTACCATGAAAGTTTTGAATTAGCCCTGGTTCTACTTAACAGATTATCCATTTGCTTCATGTACAACCTTAAACCAGCCACTTCCTCTCTGTATGCCTCGGTTTCCTTTTCTATGATTCAGATCATAGCGGTAAGTAACACTGCTATGATCTGAATGTATCCCCCATGGAGGTTCTGCCTTCATAAATGGATTAATGCTGATATAATAGGAGCTCGTATAAGTAGGTCTTCCTTATTCCGCTCTTCTGCCATATGAGGACACAGAATTTCTGTCTTGCTCTTCTGATTTCCACAATGTGAGGACACAGCAAGAAGATGACCATCAGATCCTGGTGTCTTGATTGTGACTTTCCCAGCCTCCAGAACTGGAAGAATAAATTTCTGTTCTTTATAAATTACCCTTTCTATGACATTCGGAGACAGCATTACAAATGGACTTAGACACCTACCTTATAAAATTGTTAAAATATTAAGAATAAGCTAATCCATGTAAAGGATAGAAATATGACAGTTATTTTGATAAATAGCTTTGACTGCTTTTCAGATTGTTAAAAAAATTATTTTGTCCTTATTAATATTAAATTGAGCATTTTATAAGATTTAGTATGCATCTTTTTTTTTTTTTTTTTTTTTTTGCCTTTTCCCGTTTTCCCTGTTTATGACTTTGCTATAGCACAGCAACTATAGCCACTTTTGCTGGGGATCTTAGGGTTGAAGAGGCTGCTGCCCCTCTTTGAATAAATCCTAAGTGTAGCAAATATTAATTACTGACATTAGAAGTGGGAGGGCTGTGAAGTAGATAAAAGTGCATATTAGGATAGTTAGCATGATAGTTTTTTTTATTCTGAGAAAATGTGAGCAAATGACAGGTATAATAGATTCATTAATTGTTCTAATATGGGACAGGCTCACAGGTCTTGAGCGTGAAAGTATTCAAATTGGCAAAACGACTTGATTAAATGGTATTGTATACACAGATGTAAAAGGTAAATTTCATTAATAATCATTATTATGAATAAGAACAATTCAACTTGACTGATCTGATCTTTTTTTAAATTTTTGTTTTTTTGAAATAGTCTCTCTCTTTTTTTTTAATTGCATTTTAGGTTTTGGGGTACATGTGATGAACATGCAAGATTGTTGCATAGGTACACACATGGCAGTGTGCTTTGCTGCCTTCCATCCCCTCACCTGTATCTGTCATTTCTCCCCATGCTATCTCTTCCCACCTCCCCACCCCCCCGCCCCTCCCCCATTCCCCCCCAACGGACCCCAGTGTGTAGTGCTCCCTTCCCTGTGTCCATAGTCTCTATCACCCAGGCTAGAGGGCACTGCTGTGATCTTGGCTCACTGCAACCTCCGCCTCCTGGGTTCCAGCAATTCTGGTGCCCCAACCTCCAGAGTAGGTGGAATTACAAGCGTGCACCACCATGCTATTTTTTGTATTTTTAGTAGATACTGGGTTTGCCATGTTGCCCAGGCTTGTCTCGAACTCCTAGCCTCAAGTGATCCACCTGCCTCAGCCTCTCAAATTGCTGGGATTACAGACATGAGCCACCACACCAGGCCCAGACTCATTTTCTATGAGAAAAGGTGAAAAATTAAGAACAAAATACATAAAAATAAAATAATGTTTAAATTTGTATACACTTTCATTTAGTTAATAACAGAAGTAGACAAGCTAATAAGTGCAGTGGTATAAAGTCAAGTGAATACATATTGACTTTGATGAGAGAAAATGCTCAGTTTAATACTAATGAATGCTAACTTCTATCTTTTTGAGAGTCTGAGAAAGTCTTGTCTCTGTGCTGCAATGAAGCTCATTGATTCTGTCTTTAAAGGCTTTGAAAAAAATGGAAAATTTTGCCTTGTAGAGAAGACGATGCAGATAACTATTAATTTTTTTTTAACTCCCCTGATTCATGTTCTTTTTAGGAGAGGTACATGACAGCTCCTGCTTTCCACTTCTTATCAAATAATTGGCTGACCCTATTTTTGTTCTCTTTAATCTGCTTACCTCTGCAGAGCATTCCAGAATTTGTTCTGATTGGGAAGAACCTTTTACCCAAGGGGTTCAATTAAAGAAAGAACAATGCTCACAGTCAGCAGTGCAGATACATGTGATGTGTAGTATGTGAACAATACTGCCCAGGAACAGTAACTGTAGGACTTGAGGGCCCTTCTCACCACTACCCTATAGATAAGTCAACTTGCTGATCAAGTATTAGGCTTATACATGAAACTCAATAGGTGGCTTCAATTCCTTATGTGTTGCCCAGGAAACAAGTCACATACCTAGGTAGATAAGTATACCTACTTCTCTGAAGAGGTACTTTTAATCATTTGTCTTCTGTCACCTTCTATCTTCATCACTGCATATATCTTTATCACTGAATCTCTGACAGTTCATGGCTCGCAATGAAAGAAATGGCAAAATAGCTAATGGGTGCTGGGCTTGAAACATGAGTGATGGAATAATCTGTGCACTAAACTGCCATGGCACACATTTACCTATATAACCTGCATGCATATCCTGCACATGCATCCCTGAACTTAAAATTTAAAAAAAGTTAAAAAATCAAAATTAATATCCAGGACTTGAACTCAGACCCGGAACAAGTAAACTTAATAAACATTTATAGAACTCTCCACCCCAAATCCACAAAACATGCTTTCTAATCGGTACCACAGCACACCTACTCTAAAAGTGACTACATAATTGGAAGTAAATCACTCCTCAGTAATTGCATAGCATTTCATAGGTTTAAATGAAATATTGGTTGGCTGATTATTTGTTATTTTCCTCCCTTATTCCTTCCTGTCTCCATTGTTAAGCACAACTACTGGCATAAAAGAGGTTTTCAATACCTATTTTTAGACTGCATTCTAGCCTGGGCAATAAAGCAAGACTCCCTTTCTCTCTCCCTCTTTCTCTTCTTTCTCTCGCTCTTTCATTCCTTTCTTTCTTTCTCCCCTTCTTTCTTTTCTTTTTCTTTTCTTCCCCACCCCCAAAAAGCCACTTTTTCTTCAAAAAAAAAAAAAGTTGTTTTGTTGGTAATTAAATATTACATAAACTGCTGAAAACTGAGTTTATAAAGAGTTTGTGAAAATTTAGTACTTTGGATAGAATGGATAATATTGGTTTGCTAAAAAAAAAAATTGTCACTAAATAACTTAGAGGCAAAACAGCTGTAAAAAACAGAGAAAAAATTGTAAAACCATAAGGAGTTTGTATTTCATATGCTTTACAGTTGACTAGCTTTGGCACTGCTTTAAAAAAAAATCAAAATTATTGAAAACTGAAGAATAAAGAGAAATGGAGAGTTTTTTGTTTGTTTTAAATCTTGCTTTTAGGTAATCAAAACTCACTATTCCTTTTCTAAAGATATGGTTCTTAAACTTAGGCATCTGTCAGAATCTCCTGGTGAGCTTTTTCTCAGGACACATGGTAGGGGCCCTTCTTTACCCTACTGAATCAGTAGTTGGGATTAGGTATGTGGTTTATTAAAAAAAAAAAAAGTCTCCAGGTGGTTTCCACGTACGTATACAAAAGTTGAAAATCATCTGTTGTAAACCTTGAAGGATGTTGCTGCATAAATAGGAGTTTTCAGCTGTGTCTGCGTAATGGAACCACCTGGAAACTTTGAAAAAGTGCTGCTGGGGTCCACCCCTAGAGATTCTGGTTTAATACGAAATTGGGCTTTGAGAGTTATGAAAGCACCCCAAGTGATTTCAGTGTTCAGCCAAAGTTGTAGACCTGTGTAGACCTTACCTACCCAGCCCAGGTGAGAAGCATTTTGAGCGTTCAAAGGGCTGTATGTTACCTGAATATCTATTATCATTGTCTCACATTTCCCTTGATAGAACTGCTAAATTGGAAGTGTTACATATAGGACTGTTATTTATAAAGGACAACTTATAAACTTATATTCATTTGTTAATTTGTTCGTTTATTCATTTACACATTTATCACGTATGGGTCCTGCCATGCGCTGTGCCTTGTCCTAGGGACTGTAGCAGTGGACAAATACCCAGTCATTACTTTCATGGTGATTAATATAACCATGTGTTTTGAGTTTTCATTGATTGACTTCTAGGTTTGTTGATAACCTCTTCTTGTGACCTTCTATCCCATATTCCAGATACTCCATTTTTACTAAACTTGTGCTTTCCTGAAGGAATAACATTTTCTCATCCTTCTTGTCTCTTTTGTCATCTGTCTGATGTCCCTTCCGCTTCCTCCTTAACTAGCTAGCTTCCACCGATCTTTCCACAATCATTTTTGCTATTATCTCTTTTTGGAGTCTCTCTGGCTTGGGGTAGATGTCTTTCCTTCACTTCCCACAGTCCCTTACATTGGTAGCATGGATCAAAAAAGAAATCTATTATATAAATGAAAGAAAACATACTGCATTGGATATCAAAACAGACTATATTAAATCAGTGAATTCTTGGTAGTCACTTGGAAAAAGAAAGTTGATATGGGTAAGGTCATTGAATGTTTACAATTTTGTAACATTGCCATATACATTAGATGAGCCAACTGCAACACTGCGTTCAACCTAAGGGAGCAGAGAGTCTAAAAGAGGCTGAAATTTATAGATTTCTCTCCTAGTTGCTCTAGGTCCCCTTCAATTTATGATATACTGACAAAAACAAATGCAAACAACTCTAATAAGAGGCTGAAAAAGCAATGCTCCTACTAGCTCTACCTAATTAAAAGAAGCAATTTTTGAGGGTTTCATGCAGTGCACAAAGGATAAGTCAAAGAGGAATATTTCTTGGGTGTTAAAAAAAAATGGTTGAATACAGTGTGTGAACTGGGAAGTTTTAGAAATATTGCAGATCTCTTGTTCTTATTTTTTCTGCTGTTGTTGTTATAACCAGGATAAATAAATGTTTGTGAATTTTCATTGTCTCTGCTGTTCCAGCTTGTGCCATCACTAGATGGGAGAAAGCATAAGAATAGGAAAAGAACCAAGTCCATTGCCTTGATTATATTCTTTATTCTTTGCTGCCATTGAGGAGGGTTAAACCCTTTTCAAGGGATTTAGGATAGGCAGAAGATGAAGTCTCTACTCTTTGCTTCTCAGTGTTTTCACTATCTATTACAACTGTTAAGTTTATTTCTTCTGTCTCCTACCCTGAATATACATTTCTTGAGAGCCATGATACGACCTTAACTTAATTTTGCTTGCCTGTAGTGAGAACTGATGTATGGCAGGCATTCAGAAACATACATTGGCCGATATGGTCCTACTTCTACAGTGTCCATTAAAAGTTTTGCCATTTTGAAATGTCTTGAGCAAAGTAAATAAATAGAGCACAAGGAGAACTTAAAAACCTAAACTTAGTTCCTTTATTGCTACTTCTTAAAACTTTATTTTTAACCTCTGGAGGCGAGCCTCTAGAGTTCCTTATGATTTATGCTTTGCTATCACTGAGGAACTTTCTGATTTTTTAAAGCCGTATTCTTAGGCTGCTGTTCAGTGCCTGAGGGAGGTCCCTCAGGTTTTTAACAGACAAGTGTAGGTGAAGTTCTACCCTGAGGAGGATGGATGGTGGTGTAAGAGGCACACTGCTATTTCGTTCTTTGAACATATTTGTCTGTAAGATGGGAAGGGGAGTCACAGTGAAGTGCCTCTTAAATGACTTAGATAGACATAAAGGGACTAATACATAGACCTGGGAGAGTAAAAATTATAACTTTGGATGGTGACCTAGTGGATCTCTCTAGAAATATGTGAAATAAATTAATGAAATTGTATGGGATGGGAGTGGTGGCTCACGCCTATAACTCCAGCACTTTGGGAAGCTGAGGCAGGACGATCATTTGAGGCCAGCCTGGCCAACATGGTGAAGCCCTGTTTAAAAATTTAAAAATTTAAAAATTTTAAATTATTTTAAAAATTTAAAAATTAGCCAGGCATGGTAGCCTGCATCTGTAACCCCGCGACTCCAGAGACTGATGAAAGAGGATCATTTTAACCTTGGAGGCAGAGGTTGCAGTGAGTTGAGATAGCCACTGCACTCCAACCTGAGTGGCAGAGCGAGACTGTCTCACGCACACACAAAAATAAATAAATGGCCCATAGGTTACGAGTCTTGACTGAAAGTGTTTGCGCATTTTGAACAAAAGTAACAGAAGTGGTTGGTCAACTTGGTTAACTTAGGAAAGGAGGATCTGAGAAGTAGTCTATCCATGCAAATAATCTCTAAGGTTAAAAAATAGAACACTGTATCTTGGCAACCAACATGACTGCATGGTACCAAATGTATGTATGCTCCTATTGTGAAAAATGAGTATTTGGGATTATAATTTGGTAATAACCAAAGAAAAATTCATACAATTTCTCACATTGGCCCCACACTCATGGAATCTTCTGTCTGTAACTTGCCTTTTCTTGGAACTCTGAATATTGGAAGAGAATGTGCTTTTTATATTAATAATATGGACATTTTAGGCTGAATGAAAATAACACCCTTTGTTGTAAATGTAATAATTGACATCCTGTTTGTCCACCACTCTCTTTGATTAATGCATGCTGGACTCTCCTGGTGGTTACTCTACTGTGATACTTATCTTCCTTTATATTCTGGTTTCTGTGTCATATACCAACAAGCATTTAACATGAATTAAAATGATGCAAAAAAACTAGTGTGCAATTGACACACATACAGTGCACATTTTTTAGAGTTGATCATTCTGTTCCTCTCAAAGTTTGTGTACCTTTCGTGGGTGTCCATATTTTAAAAAGTTAAAGGACTTCAATTACGTCTCCAGGTTTGCAAAGCTCTGAAGCATTTATTCTCTTATCGGCTCCTCTTAACAGCCCATTAATGTAGCTGGAACTGATTTTTATTTTTCCATCACGTTTTGAGGTGGTGGTGGTTCGAAGTACGGGGCTTTGCATTGGTAGAAGCAGACTCACTATGCCAAAGGGAAAATTAAGATTAGGCACTGAGTCGTGCAAAAATTGCCTTGCTTTTGTTGCCAGATAGCTGTACTTTCACATGCTTACTTTATCTCTGTATAATAAAATGTAGATTGTTGACAGATGTTGACTTTTTCCCTCACTCCTCTTTTTTCACACATAAAATGAGGATTCAGTGGGCACTAATCAAAGCATCACATGAATGTAACACTTGCAGCACGTCTACTCTCATTTTTCCCCCCTCTCCTTTCCTTCCTGCCAACTGTTTCCCCTTTAAAATTTAAAGTCCTCAAAACACTTTTTTGAAAAACAGACCACAGATCCTATAGTAACTTGTTTTTATTTTTCCTGGGCGTATCTTAGCCTTGGCAAAATAAATCTCTAAATCAATTGAGGTCTGTCTCAGTCAATTTTTGGTTTATGCAAATTGGAGAAAGGCATTAAAATTTCGCCACATTAGTCTCAATAAAGGATTCCATCTAATACTGTCTGTGATCATTCTTCTAACTTGTGAAGAATCATTCTTCTGTTATAATATGGTCTGTTCCTAGTCTTATTTTATTTGGTTCACTTCTCATTTATGTATTTATATACTTGCCTAACAAGAAGAAATCATTATTTAAAATAAAAGTTTCAGGAGAGAGGATCATGGTGGAGGAAACCTTAAGGATTCTACTAGTCTTAATGCTGCCAAGAGAACAGACTTGCCATTTTTTGTTTAACTCATGGTGAATTAGAGATTCATCCAACATAAAGTAGACTTGGCACTCCATTTAGAAACAGTAGCCAGAGAGAACTAAAAGACTCTAAATAGTAAAAAAAAAAAAAAAAGAAAAAAAAATTGTTTGGATTATAGGGTCATTTTAAGAAGTAGTGAAGAAAGGAAACCAAGAAAGAAGAGAGGTGTTTAAGAAGTTGGTTAGAGTCTGGGGCATGAACTAGAGAGTGACAGAGGGTGAGCAATCTATAGTAGTAAAGTCAGCACAAGAACTCTAGGAAGATATTTTTCATAATCAATTTTAACCTTTTTATATTACTACGATACTTACATAACACCTTTTTTGCCCTTCTCTCTAAACCTTCAGTAAAGTGAGTTCTACACTTTTTTTGGCAGTGGGGGTGGGGGGAGGTCAGGAGTTTATCTTTGTAGTAATCAAGAGAAGAGTCCAAGTTTTAAGTCTGGATCAATATAATATTGGAGAAAAAAATGTCATGGTAAAATTTTTAATAAATTGAGCTACTTTTGCAGAAGCATATAATGGGAGACTAGCTGATCATAAGAACCTAGGCTCCCAGACCATTAGCAGGAATCTTGAAGAGGACTGAATTTCCCACTGCTAAGGCATGGAGTTTAATAAAATCTTGTCTTGATTTTAACAGGTATGGTGACCCTAACTGGTTTCTGGATTACTTTAAAAACATTATCATGTCATTATCATAGCACCTCCATAATCTTATTTGATTCACATTTTATTTCCTTTTGGACAAAAGCTGTCCATTAAAAATTTATCATTAGAACATACAGGATTAATTTGTGCAGAGCTATGGCACATTATACAGTAAAGCCAAGAGGGAGAAGTGATTATTGAATAAATGAAGCCCATGGACTTGGTCAGAAACAGGTCATGCTACTATAAACTATTTTTCATACTATTAGAGTATTTTAGTTCTCTCTGGCTGCTATTTCTAAATTTAGAACTCAATACAGTAAGCAGTTTTTGGATTTCTTTTAAAGGTGAAATGTATCTGCTAAATTACACATTCTTGCAAATTGATGCTAGTAAACCTTATATTGATGATTACCCTTCACATTAAAAAAGCAGAAGTATAAATATGAAAAAAACAGGCGAAAACACCTAAGAATGCTGATTAAAAATACAAATCCATGTGGTGATACTATATATAACTACTACAATGAAACATTTACTATGTACTGGGGTCAGGGTTAAGGTTTTTAACATGTATCTCAATTTTTATAGGTTAGTAGGGAAGAGAATTATTAGTGTTATTAAATAAGAAAACAAAGATTTGGAGAGGTGAATAACTTGCCAAGGTCACATAGGTAGAAAGTGTTAGAGTTTGGACTTGAACTTAGGTCTACCTCATTCTAAAACCTGTACATGCTATCTGGTGAATCCTGGCAAGGACCCAGATGGGACCACTTTAATAAATTCCTATCACTTGGCACATATCAAAGGGTTGCTACATGCTACTATCTTATATCATTTGGAATATGAAACTATTTAGAAAACATAGTCATTACCATCAACTTAGTCTTTGGAAAGCTGCCAATGTTACCAAAAAATCAGTGTCCCCCTTCTATTTCTTATATCATGGAACATAAATTATATACTTTTCTTTCAAATGTATATTCCTAGAAATTTGATCAAGTTAGGTAAACCTCTCCCCATGTTACATCTTAAATGCTTTCTAATGTTTGTCTCGGTTGTTTTACCCATGATGTCCTGCTTCTCGTTTTCTAAACTTTTCTTATCAATCAACCAATAGATACTGAGCGCCTACTTCATGCAAGTCACTGGAGGTGTTTAAAAGAGGAATAAAATGTTAGAGGTGGATCCAGAAATTTGAGTGGAAAGAGAAAAAATAAGATGGAGAGAGAGAGAGGATAGACTGGGAAATGTAGGGAACAATTCAACAGTGGTGCCTAACATAAAGTAAGGACTTAACAGATAATAGTTTAATGAATAAATAAGAGGATAGTCACATAAGTAAGTTGATAAATGAATAGATGGATAGAATAAATTGATTTGAAAAAGATAGGTTTGGAAAAGGTGATGACAACAAACGTACATGGCCTACATAGATTGTGTCCTTTTAAGGAGAATCTGGTAAAAGATCTGGCAATGGTTCTGGCCTTAAAAGGACACAAAATTACAGATTTTATGGTCTTCCCTGTTGTTCAGGTTTAAACAGGTCAGAAGACACTTGGGGACTAGGTGGTAGAGTAAATGGACTCTTTAGTGTCTGCCTAAACACTAAAGTTTGTTACCTTGCAGGAAATGTTACAGAGATGATTAAATTTGTTTTCAAATTGATACAGAAAACCTGGGTTTTTAACTAAACCCTACCATTACGTATTCTCTGATATTTAAAAAAATAGTGCTGAATAGAAAGAAGAAAGATATTTACACAAAAGCAACCTGACACGAGACGAGAGAGGCAAGGATAGAGACACACCTTAGCAAGGAATTAGCTTATGGCTTTGGAGCTGGAAAACAGAACAAACTGTGCCTTGCCTCTGGTGTACCAGCACTTTGCATCTCTATTAGTAACAGAAGATTATCCCCTGGGGTGCTCTGCCAATCTTCTAGGCCCAACTAAGTATGCAGAATTTCTCTTTTGTTTCCTCCCCGGCTGTGCCAGTTTTAGAATGAATATTGTCTATAGTCAGACCTAGGCAGATTTTTGAAATATGGTTCTTTTTATGTCATTGTCTTTTTTTCTTAGACAGTTATTGCTAATGTGAACATTGATTAAATATCATGTGGTATAGTAGAAAGATTTTTATGACCCTGGGTAAGTTACTGAGCTTTTTTCCCCTCATCTGTTATGAGTGATGAGACCTAACTCATAATGACGTTTTAAGCATTACATCAGATAACCCTGGTGAAAAGCACTGATTTTCTAGACTTACTGTGACCCCTTCCATGAAATTCTGTGATCCTATACAATTATATTAAATCTTGTATCTTGAGGCTGGGTCTACCAGATAGATTTGCCTACTACTTTATTGTGTAGATGGAGGCAGCAAATCACTTACCAGAACATGTTTTTGTTTTATTATTTTCTCTGTATTTACTGTGATAAGAACACTTGACATGAGATCTACCCTCTAAACAAATTTTTAAATGTACAATACAGTATTGTTAACTAAGTTATGTTGTTGCACATCTTTTCATCTTTAGAGTTTATTCATCTTGCCTAACTGAAACTTCACGTCTGTTGATTAGTAACTCACCATTTCCCCCTGCTCCTAGTCCCTGGAAACCACCATTCCACAGTTTGATGTTATTTCTGTATTTGACTATTTTAGATACCTCATGTAAGTGAGATCATGCAGTATTTGTCTTTCTGTGACTGGCCTATTTCACTTGGCATAATGTCCTCAAGGCTTGCTCATCTTGTGACGTTTCAGAATTTCCTTTAAAAGAATCTGAATAGTATTTCACATGTGTATACACCACGTTTTCTTTATTCATTCATATTGCAATGAACATTGAGCTTGTTTCCGCAATTGACTATTGTGAATAGTGCTACAATGAACATAGGAGTACTAACATCTCTTCAAGATCTTGATTTCAGTTCTTTTGGAAAAGTATCAAAGTGGAATTGCTGGATCATATGGCAGTTCTATTTTTAATTTTTGGAGAAAACCCCATGCTATTTTCTATAGCAGCTGTACCATTTTGCATCCTACTAACAGTGTACAAGGATTTTAATTTCTCCACTTCCTTACTAATACTTGATGTCTGTTTTAAAAAGTAATAGTCATTCTGACAGGTATGAAATGGTTTTGATTTGCATTTCTCTGATTAGGGATATTGAATTTTTTTTCATATACCTATGGGTCATTTGTATGTCTTTTTTGGAGAAATGTCTGTTCGAGTTCTTAGCCCATTTTTAAGTTGGGTTATTGTTTTTTAACTACTAAATTGTAAGTGTTCCTTATATATTTTGGATATTAACCCTTTATCACATATGTCTTAGGGTAGTCTTGCATTGCCGTAAAGAAATACCTGAGACTAGGTAATTTATAAAGAAAAAGAAGCTTAATTGACTCACAGTTCTACAGGCTTAACAGGAAGCATAGGTGAAGGCATCTATTTGGCTTCTGGTGGAGCCTCAGGGAGTTTTCAGTTACGATAGAAGGTGAAGTTGGGAGCAGGCATATTACAAGCCAAAAGCAGAAACAAGTGAGAGTGTGGAAGGAGGTGCCACAGACTTAAAAACAAAAACAAAACAACAGATCTCACCAGAATTCACTCACTAATTACCAAGGCAATGGCACTGAGCCGTTCATGAGGGATATACCGCCATGATCCAAACACCTCCCACCGGATCCCACTTATAACACTGGTGATAACATTTCAATATGAGATTTGGTAGGGATACAGATCCAAGTTATATCAAGGCATATGGCTTACAGATACTTCATTTCATTTACTTAGGTTGCCTTTTCATTCTATTGTTTTCTTTGTTGTGCAGCAGCTTTTTAGTTTGATGTAGTCCCATTTGTTTATTTTTGGGTTTGTTGCCTGTACTTCTGGTGACAGATTCATGAAGTAATTGCCAAGATCAATGTATTATAAAGCTTTCCTCCTATATTTTTTTTCTAGGAGTCTTAGAGTTCCAGGTCTTAACATTTGTTTTTAATCCATTTTCAGTTGATATTTTTTTCTGTTAATGTGGCATTTGTTGTGTTAGTTTTGCCTAGGGTGTAAGATAAAAGTCCAGTTTCATATTTTGCAAGTATATATTGTTTTCTCAAACTATTTTTACCCATTGTGTATTCTTGGTACCCTTTTTGAAGATCAGTACCATATATGTGTGAATTTATTTCTGCACTCTCAATTCCTTTCCATGGGTCTATATGTCTGTCTGTATGTCAGTACCAAACTTTTAAAATCACTGTAGTTTTATAATATATTTTTAAATCGGAAAGTACAGGGCCTTAAGATTTGCTCTTTTTCGGAATTGCTTTGGATATTTGTGATCTTTTATGGGCCTATTTGAATTGTTTTTTATGTATCTAGAAAAATGTTGGGATTTTGATAGAAATTGCATTGAATCTGTAGATTGTTTTGGGTGATAGGCTTTTTTAACAGTATTAAATCTTCTAGTTCACAAACACGAGATGTCTTTCCATTGTGTCTTGTAGTTTTCAGTACAAGTATTTCACCCTGTTAAGTTTATTCCTAGTTACTTTATTCTTTTGGGTGCTACTACAAATGGAATTGTTTCCTAATTTTTTCAGATATTTTCTTACTGTATAAAAATACAACTGATTTTTGTACAGTAATTTTATATCCTTCAATTTTACAAATTCATTTATGTTTTCATGGTTTGTTTTTGAGTTTTTATAGTTATGCCATCTGCAAACAGCAACAATCTCATTTGTATGCCTTTTATTTCTTTTTATTAATAATTCTGGCTAATATTCCAAATACTATGTTTCACAAAAGTGGCAACAGTGGACATCCTTAATTTGTTCCTGATCGTAGAAGAGCTTTCAATTTTTCACCATTGAATATGATAGCTGCTTTTCAAACATGGGATTTATTATTTTAAGATAATTCCTTCTGTTTCTATTTTATTGAGAGTTTTTATGACACAGTGTTGGATTTTGTCAAATGCTTTCTCCACATCTATTGAGATAATCATGTAATTTTTATCCTTTTTTTCTGTTAATGTGGCATATTACATTTATAGATTTGCATATGTTAAAATATCCTTGCATACCAGAGATAAATCCCAGTTAGTCATACTGTATGATCCTTTTAATGTAGTGTTGCATATATTTTTATTCAGTTTGTTAGTATTTTGTCAAGTACTTTTGCTTCTGTATCCCTCAAGGACATTGGAATGTAGCTTTCTTTTGTTACAGCATCTTTGTCTGGTTTTGGTTTATCGTGATACTGCTGGCCTCATAACAATTTTGGAATTGTTCCTTTCTCTCCAGTTTTTTTGAAAAGAATTGGCATTACAGCTTTGTTAAATGCTTGTTTGGTAGAAATCATCAGTGAAGGTATCCAATATCAAGCTTTTCTTTATGGAGATTTTATTACTGAGTCAATCTTCATACTACTTTAATTTTTTTTATTTCTATAGGTTATTGGAGAACAGGTAATATTTGGTTACATGTGTAAGTTTTTAGTGGTGATTTGTGAGATTTTGGTGCACCCATCACCTGAGCGGTGTACACTGCACCCTATTTGTAGTCTTTTATCCCTCCCCACAATCTCACCCTTCCCCTGAGCCCCAAAGTCCATTGTATCATTATTATGCCTTTGCAACCTCATAACTTAGCTCTCACTTATGAGTGAGAACATACGATATTTGGTTTTACATTCCTGAGTTACTTCACTTAGAATAATAGTCTCCAATCTCATCCAGGTTGCCATGAATGCCATTAATTCATTCCTTCTTATGGCTGCATAGTATTCCATCGTGTGTGTGTGTGTGTGTGTGTGTATAAATGTGTATGTATATGTATGTGTGTATGTGTGTATGTATATATATGTGTATGTATACACACACATATATATGTATATACACGTATGTACACACATATACGTATATATACACATACATGATGGAATATATGTGTATATATACACGTGTGTATATGTGTATATATACATATTGTTTATACATATGTGTATATACACATCACATATACATATATGATGTGTATATATCATTTGTGTATATCCTTTTGAAAATTGTCTATTCATGTCCTTAGCCCACTTTTTGATGGAACTGTTTTTTTTCTTGCTAATTTGAGTTCATTGTAGATTCTGGATATTAGTCCTTTGTCAGATATATAGATTGTGAAGATTTTCTCCCACTCTGTTGGTTGTCTGTTTACTCTGCTGACTGTTCCTTTAGCTATGCAAAACCTCTTTAGTTTAATTAAGTCCCATCTATCCATTTTTGTTTTTATTGCATTTGCTTTTGGGTTCTTGGTCATGAAATCCTTGCCTAGGCCAATGTCTAGAAGGGTTTTTCCAAAGTTATTTTCTAGAATTTTTGTAGTTTCAGGTGTTAGATTTAAGTCCTTAATCAACCTCGAATTGATTTTTGTATCAGGTGAGAGATGAGCATTCAGTTTCATTCTCCTACATGTGGCTAGCCAATTGTCCGAGCACCATTTGTTGAAAAGGGTGTCCTTTCCCCACTTCATGTTTTTGATGGCTTTGTCAAAGATCAGTTGGCTATAAGTAGTTGGGTTTATTTCTAGGTTCTCTATTCTGTTCTATTGGTCTAAGTGCCTATTTTTATTCCAGTATCATGCTGTTTCTGTGACTATGGCCTTAGAGTATAGTTTGAAATCAGGTAATGGCTTGCCTCCAGATTTGTTCTTTTTGCTTATTCTTGCTTTGGCTATGTGGGCCCTTTTTTGGTTTCATGTGAATTTCAGAATGCTTTTTTCTAATTCTGTGAAGAACTAACTTTCCTTCCTCTCTCTCCTCTCTCTCCCCCTGCCCCCACGTTCTTTCATCTTGCTCTGTTTCCTAGACTGGAGTACAGTGGCATGATCTTGGCTCACTGCAACCTCTGCCTTCTTGGTTCAAGGGATTCTCCTGCCTCAGCCTCCTGAGTACCTGGGACTAAAGATGTGCACCACCACGTCCAGCTAATTTTTGCATTTTTGTAGAGATGGGGTTTTGCCTTGTTGGCCAGGCTGGTGTTGAACTCCTGATCTCAAGTGTTCTACCCACCTCAGCCTCCCAAAGTGCTGGGATTATAGACGTGAGGCACCGTGCCTGCCCTGATGCTGATATTTTGATGGGAATTGAGTTGAATTGTAGATGGCTTTTGGCAGTACGGTTATTTTCACAATATTGATTCTATCCATCCATAAGCATGGGATGTGTTTCCATTTGTTTGTGTTGTTTATGATTTCCTTTAGTAGTGTTTTGTAGTTTTCCTTGTAGAGGTCTTTCACCTCCTTGGTTAGGCGTATTTGTAAGTATTTTGTTTTATTTTTGCAGCTATTGTAAAAGAGGTTGAGTTCTTGATTCTCCACTTGGTTGCTGTTAGTGTATAGAAGAGCTACTGATTTATAGGGTGTATTAATTTTGCGTCTGGAAATGTTGCTGAATTCTTTCATTGGTACTAGGAATTTTCTGGAGGAATCTTTAGGATTTTCCAGGTAAACAATCATATTTGCTAGGTAAACAAGCAAACAGTGACAGTTTGACTTCCTCTTTACCATTTTGATTTCTTTCTCTTTTCTGATTGCTCTGGCTAGGATTTCTAGTACTATGTTGAAGAGGAGTGGTGAGAATAGACATCTTTGTCTCATTCCAGTTCTCAGAGGGAATACTTTTAAACTTTTCTCCATTCAGTATTGTGTTCACTGTGTTTGTCATACATGACTTTTATTATATTGAGGTATATCCCTCATGCTGATTTTGCTGAGACTTTTAATCATAAAGTGATGCTGGATTTTGTCTAATGCTTTTTCTGCATTTATTGAGATAATCCTGTGATTTTTGTTTTTAGTTCTGTTTATGTGGTATATCACATTTATTGACTTGAATATGTTGAACAATTCCTGGATCTCTGCTACGAAACCCACTTGATCATAGTGAATTATCTTTTTGATACGTTGTTGGATTTGGTCAGCCAGTATTTTGTTAAGGATTTTAGTGTCTATGTTCATCAGGGGTATTGGTCAGTAGTTTCCTTTTTTGGTTATGCCTTTTCCTGATTTTGGTATTAGGGTGATACTGGCTTCATAGCATGATTTAGGGAGGGTTTCCTTTCCCCATCTTGTGGATAATGTCAATAGAATTGGTACCAATTCTTCTTAGAATGTCTGATAAAATTCTGCTTTGAATTTGTCTGGTCTTATACTTTTTTTTGTTGGTAATTTTTGAATTACCATTTCAATCTTGCTGCTTGTTATTGCTCTGTTCAGCATATCTCATTCTTCCTGATGTAAGCTAGGAGGGTTGTATCTTTCCGGGAATGTATCCATGTCTTCTAGGTTTTCTAGTGCATGCAAGTAAAGGTGTTCACAGTAGCCAGAAATGATGTTTTGTATTTTAGTGGTGTCAGTTGTAGCATCTCCCATTTCATTTTTTATTGAGCTTATTTAAATTTTCTCTCTTGATTAATCTTGCTAATGGTTTATCAATTTTAGTTATCTTTTCAAAGAACCAGCTTTTTGTTTCATTAGGGTCAGTTTTTATTTATCTTGTTCCTTTGTTTGGTATGTCTTTGCCGAATTCTTCATTTTCCTTGACTTTCTGTGTTAGTGACTACACGTTAGACAATGTAGGCACCTCTCCCAGTCCTCAGAGACTGGCCTTATACAAGAGGAAACCCCCACCACTCAGTCCATTCAGAGATTCCGGGGATCTTTGGCAAATCTTTTGCTCCCTAAAGAGAAGTAGGCAGCTGTGGTTGTTCACTTGCTTTGTGCTGAGATGAGGTTGGCAGGTGGCTAGGATCAGGGGTTATGGCATTTGTAGATGCTGACATCTAAGATGCTGCCTCCATTCTCCCTAAGTTAGATATAATGTGCCAGGACTGCTAGAGATCAGGACTAGTGAGCTAGTTACTAGTTCTTGTCTGCTTGCTCAGTGTTGAGCAGGTGAGAGGATCAATAGCATCTCCTAGCCCACGGTGCTACCTCCAGTGTCCCTTATGTGGCTAGACTGTGCCAGAACAATCAGAGCTTTGACTGGTAATACAGAAACCAGTCTTACTGGGAGTTTCCTTGCCAAAGTTGGGATGCTGGATGCACAAACCAAGCCCTTCCCTCTCCTGAGTAAAACTGGGAGTTAGGGAGTCTCTTTCTGATTATATAGCACTGCACTGGAGGCAGGGTCTCTGGTAAGACAGTGTCCTAAATCTCTCTACTGACTTCAGTGAGTCTGGTTTCATATTCTTCTAGGATGCTTGTACAAACAAACAAGAAAAAAAACCTGATAAAATTGCTGCACTGTAACTTCACCTGTCCACTTTTTAAGATTTTGTTGTTTCTATTTATATCTTACTGTACTGTCTATGTCTTGAGTAGTTGTTGTAATTATTTGGTTTATTGTTTAGTCTTTTAAAATAATGTAGTTTACACACTGCAGGTATAGTGCTATATTATTTTGGGTTTTTCTGTGTACTTGCTATTACCAGTGAGTTTTGTATCTCCAGGTGATTACTTATTGCTCATTAATGTCCTTTTCTTTTCAGTTGAAGTTCTCCCATTAGTATTTCTTGTCAGACAGGTCTGATGTTGAAGAAACTTAGCAGCTTTTTTATTTTTTGGTCTGAGAAAGTCCTTATTTTTCCTTTTTGAAGAATTTTTGACTGGATATACTGTTCTAGAATAAACATTTTTTTTCCTTAAATTCTTGGAGTATGTCATACCACTCTTGCTTAGCCTGTAAGGTTTCTGCTGAAATATCTGCTGCCAAAGGCATTGAAGCTCCATTATATATTTGTATTTTCTCTTGCTGCTTTTGGGAGCTTATTTATCCTTGACTCTTTGGAGTTTTGATGCTGTTTTCTAAATCCTTGTAGTCATGCTTCATTCTGTTTTGTTTTTTGTTTGCTATGACTGTATACTTTTAAATAACCTGTCTTCAAGCTCACTAATTTTCTTCCGCTTAATTCTGTAATTAAGAGACTCTGATACATTCTTCAGTATGTCCATTGCATTTTTTATCTCCAGGATTTCTGTTTTATTCTTTTTAGTTATTTCAATCTCTTTGTTAAATTTATCTATCAGAATTCTGAATTCCTTCTCTGTGTTATCTTGAATTTCTTTGATTTTCCTCAAAAAAGTTATTTTTGAACTCTCTGAAAAGTAGCATAGCTCAATTTCACCAGATTTCATCCCTGGTAACTTAGGTAGTTAATTTGGTAAGGTTTTGTTTTTCTGGATGGTCTTGACACTTGTAGATGTTCACCAGTGTCTGAGCATTGAAGAGTTAGACATTTATTGTAGTCTTTACTGTCTGGACTTGTTTGCACTCATCCTTACCAGGTAGACTTGTTCTTTTTCCCTTACTTTTCCCCAAACAAATGAAGTCTCTCTCTCAATCTCTCTCAATCAATCTCTCTCTCCCCCCCTCAATCTCTCTCTCTCTCTCTCTCTCTGTCTCTCTCTCTCTCTCTGTCTCTCTCTCTCTCTGTGGAACCACTTGGAGCTGGGAGTGGGGTGAAACAAGTAGCTCTGTGGCCACCACCACTGAGATTGTGCTGGGTCAGACCTGAAGCCAGCACAGAACTGGGTATCATGCAAGGTTCGCTTTAACCACTACCTGGTTACTGTCTATGTTTGCTCAAGGACCTAGGGCTCTGTAATCAGGTGATGAAGCACATCAGGCTTGTATCCTTCCCTTCAGCATGGTGAATTGTCCCAGTCCCTGGGCAGGTCCAGAGATGCCATCCAGGAGCTAGGAACTGAAATCAGAAAACTTAGAAACCTAACTGATGTTCTATTCTACTGTAGCTGAGCTTGTATTCAAACCACATGAAACAGTTCTTCCCAGTCTTCCTTCCCCTCTATGTAAGCAGAAGAGTCTCACCTTGTGGTCACCACCATTACAGGTCCATGAGCAGTACTGTCAGGCTACTTCCAATAGTCACTTCAGGCCCAAGGGCTCTTCAGTCAGCTTGTGATTATTGCTGCCAGGCCTGGGACTCGCCCTTCAGGGCAGTAGGCTCCCCTCTTACCCAGGACAGGTCCAGAAATGCTGTCTGAGAGTCAAGGCCTGGAATCAGGAACTCCTAGAGCCTGCTTGGTGCTCCTCTCTACTTGGCCCAGCTGGTACCTGTTGTACAAGACAAAGCCCCCTTTAGTTTTCTCTGCCTTTCTCAAGCAGGAGTCCTTGTCTGCAGTCATCAGAGTATGGGAGTACAGGAATATGTTGGTTCTTACCTGAAGCCAACATGTCTCAGAATATCACCCAGGACCCATGGAATATTACCAGTGTCACTGATGGTTCTTAGGGCTCAAGAACTCTTTTGTCAGTAGATGATGAACCCTGCTGGGGTGGGTCCTTTCCTTCAAGGCAGCGGTTGCTTTCTGTCCCAGAGTTTGTCTAGAAATGCTGTCCAGGAGCTAGGGCCTGGAATGGGAGCCTTATGATCCTGACTGGTGTCCTGTACTTTGTGGCTTAGCTGGTATCCAAAATGAAAGAGAAAATTCTCTTTACTTCTCATTCTCTTTTCCTCAGAGGGAAAGGGTCTATTTTAAAATTGCAAGCTGTACAACTTGGGGTTAGGGGATGGGTGGTCCAAGTATTTCCTGAGATGTTCCTGCTGATATCTCAGTAGCTCGAGTGCCCCAAAAGTCCACTGGCTTTGAGCCCAGCTCAGTACTTCACCTTGCCTAGGAATTGCAGCCCTTGTGGCCTAGACTGCCCCTCAAATTCCCTTAAGACCTCAGAGACCTTCAGCCCAAAGTGGTGAGGCTTGCTGAAACTCAAGCTTCCCATAGGGATGGGCCTCTGGCTAGAGCTGGTCCAAATGCTCCCTCCATGGGTGGGCATCAGCTGTATTCAGCTGTGTTCTACTTTCTGTTGTAACAGGGCAGCACTGAATCCAATGCTAAGACATTGATTTGCCCATCTCTAACTGAATCTGTATTTGGGTAGTGGACACATTAATATGGTACTTATTATCCAAGACCATACTATCCAAAATTATTTAATACAATTAACTTTCTTATTCTCTATTCAAACCCAAAGGTGATACTTCTTTGCAAGGTATTTACTGGAGCTGGTGTCCTCTGCAGGATATTTAGAATTTTATTTTCCTACTTTATTCTGAAAGTCTACCTACTTCATCATGAACAAGTTAGGAAAAAAAGCTTTAGTTCTAGAGTATTTTTATTCTTTTGCCAAAAATCCTCTTCAAAATGCTTTATTTTTTTTATCTCACTTTAGTATGTGCAAATAAGACTTTGTAATTTTAGAAATATACAAGTACAATAATTATAGACACATTAAACTGTACAGATATTGCAGTTCAGAGGCAACACACTTAGGTCTTCACTAAACTTCACTAATGACATCATAAAAGCAAAAAACAAAATTATTTCAAAGTAGCCATCCAGAGTTTAGCACTAGATTCATGAGAAGAATTTTCCTAGCTGACAGTTATGTGAGCTCTAAGAATAACCTCAGAGTTAAACTTCCTAGTGAAAGACAGCAATGGGCTGCATATACCAGTGTTTCTATTTTTATAAAATCTATGGTCCAGGTGCTTTGTTTTTTTGTTTGGTGGCAGAAAAATTTACACACACACACACACACACACACACACACACACACACACAATGTATGTATACATATATATGTATATACATATATATCTACACATCTATATTCCTTTATCTACATATCTTTGTATATATGTGTGTGTGTGTGTGTGTGTGTGTGTGTAGTGTGTGTATCACATTTGGTGTATATGGGTATTACATTTTCTATAGCATCTATGTCTATCTGTCTTTGTCTATCATCTGTATCTACCTATGCATGTCTAGGGAAATGTAAATGGTTTGGTAAGCTGGACAAAAAGGTAAATCTAGTTGACTGCATAGGTCAGTAAGAGCTAGTTTATGACAGATCTTGACTTTGCAGCCGAACAAAGATTGTGCTCACTCTAAGTTGTGTTCAGGGCTTCCTGGAAGGGCAGAGAGGGGTCTTACCAGGAGCCTATTTGTATGACTAATAATAGTGTTCCTGGGGAAAGATGTTTCTGGAAAGGTACAGCATGTTGAGGAAAATGTATGTTGCTATGATAACAACTCCAAGCATTAGTAGGGATAAGGCAATTTAAAATCCTCAGGTACCATCTGCATATTTTGGCTTGAGTCTTAGCGAGCGGGGCTACTAATGAGACTGAAAATTAAGTTTCCCCAAGATACTTTTTTTTAAAAATCACATTTTAAATCAATCAATCAATCTTTCTTTAAAAAAACAATTTCAACTTTTATTTTAGATTCAGGGAGTACATATGCAAGTTTATAATGTGGGTATATTGTGTGATGCTGTGAAGGCTGTGATGCTGATGTTTGGAGTATGATTAATCCCATCACCCAGGTAATAAACATAGTACCCAATAGTTTTTCAATCCTTGCCCCCCTTTCTCTTCCCTCTTTCTTCTAGTAGTCTCTAGTGTCTATTGTTGCCATCTTTACATCTATGTGTACATGATATTTGGCTTCCAATTATAAGCAGTTTTCTGTTCCTGTGTTAATTTGCTCAGCATGATCTCCAGCAGTATCCATATTTCTGTAAATGACAGAAATATGTACTGCATAATATTCCATGGTGTATACATGTATCACATTTTCTTTATCCACTTCACTGTTGATGGGCACCTAGGTTGGTTCTAGTCTTTGCTATTGTGAATAGAACTGCAATGAACATGCATATGTCTTTTTGGTAGACAGATTTATATTTCTTTGGGTATACACCCAGTAGCGGGATTTATGGGTTGTATGATAGTTCTGGTTTAAGTTCTTTGACTGAGAAATCTCTAAACTGCTTTCCACAGTGGCTGAACTAATTTACACTCCCACCAACAGCATATAAGTGTTCCTTTTTCTCTGCAACCTCCCCAGGATCTGTTGTTTTTTGACTTTTTAATAATTGCATTCTGACTGGTGTGGGATAGTTCATTGTTCCAGAATGGTATTTCCTAGGTTTTCTTCTACCATTCTTGTAGTTTTATGTCTTACATTTAAGTCTTTAATCCCATCTTGAATTAATTTTTGTATATGATTAAAGGTAGGTGTATTCGTCCATTCTCACATTGCTGTGAAGAACTGCCTGAACCTGGGTAACCTAGAAAAAGGTTTAAATAGACTGACAGTTTAATATGGCTGGGGAGGCTTCATGAAACTTAAAATCATGGCAGAAGGTGAAGGAGAAGCAAGGCACCTTCTTCACAAGGCATCAGAAAGGAGAATGAAAGTAGGAGGAACTACCAAACACTTATAAAACCATCAGATCTTGGGAGCACTCACTCACTTTCATGAGAACAGCATAGGGGAAAGTGGTTACCTCATGATTTAGTTACCTCTACCTTGTATCTTCCTTGACACGTGGGAATTATGGGGATTATAATTCAAGATAAGATTTTGGGTAGGAACACAGCCAAACCTTATCAGTAGGGGGTCCAGTTTTATTCTTCTGCATATTGCTAGCCTGCTATCTCAGGAGGACTCCCTATTAAATAGAGGGAGTCCTTTCCCCATTGCCTATTTGTGTTGACTTTCTTAAAGATCTGATGGCTGTAGGTATGTGGCTTTATTTTAGGTTCTACATTCTATTCTATTAATCTATGTGTCTGTTTTTGTATCAGAGCCATGCTGCTTTAGTTACTGTAGCTTTGTAGTATAGTTTGAAGTATAGGTAATGTGATACCTCCAGCTTTGTTCTTTTAGCTTAGGGTTGATTTGGCTATTTGTGTTCTTTTATGGTTTAATATGAACTTTAGAATAGTTTTTTTTCTAATTCCATGAAAAACAATGTTGGTAGTTTAGAATAATAGTGTTGAGTCTGTAGAATGCTTGGGCAGTATGACTATTTTAATGATACTGATTTTTCGGATCCATGAAGATGGAATGTTTTTCCATTTGTTTATGTCATCTATAATTTTTTAGCACTGTTTTGTAGTTCTCCTTTTAGAGATCTTTCACCTTCTGAGTTAGATACAGTCCTAGGTATTTTATTTCTTTTGTAGTTTCCCCACAATTTTAAGTAACATTGAAGCACAGGTATTATTCTTTTGAAACATGTAGGAGTAAACATTTGTGCCTCATTCCTCAAGTTCCTGGTTCAGTATATAATGAGTTTAAGGATTGAGTGAACTTTTGTTCCTCAAGCCCTTTTAGGAAATGTAGAGAAACACTGGTTTTACTTACTCCTGCTAAGGTGGGGGTGGTTAGGTAAAGTAGCTAATTTATTAGGCAGGATTTTATTCACTGGGATTTGTCTACTAGAGGGAAGGTGTTCATATGTGACATGCCTTCTCCATTCTTCCAGTTACTAGCACTTTCCATCTCCTTGTTCTTAGCCTGGGAAAGGCCAACAGTCCATCTTCTGAAGAAGGTCTTGTGAGCTAGACTAGACACAAAAGGGGATCTAGATTTGAGATTAGCAGAGATGACTTCTTTAATTGGTCCAAAATTACTGTGACTTTGATTTACTATGGTCTCAGCAAGGAACATAAAGAAGATTAATGATATTAAGGATACCTGAAGGTACACATAAAGGAAGCTTCATAATGAGTCCTTGATCCTCATAGAAGCATAGCTGAAGTTTTTTCTTAGTAAAGAATCCTCCAGGTGAGAAGAGGGCAGGGTAGGAGGGAGATGGACAAGTCAAACTACCTAAATGAATGTTTTGATGTTCTATATGTACAGACTCTCCCGGTTTATTTGTTGCTATATCTTTGGGAAAAGCTTTTATTCAGCAGTCTTAGTCATAATTGGCTTCACATAATCATTCTTTAAGCTCTTTCTGTTCTCTGAGTAACTGTTTGTATAAGGCAGGCCTGTTTGTGTAAGTGATACTGAGTCAGGTTTGAAGATGCCGGTTATGCCTCTGTGTGCATAACTGAGCATGCAGGCTCTAATGGTTCTATGTAGAGTAGGAGATACAAGGGTCAGCTTGGATTCCTAATCTTGATTTCTAACTATACTTTCCAACCATACTTATCCAAAGGCCCAGCGTTTTGGAGGTTCCCGTGTAAACAACCCAGTACTTTATTTTTCATTTGTCTTGCATGTGTTGCAGCATTCATAACTGCTAACAAGGTGCATTTAGCAGAGAGATACGCAGGTGAGACCATCTGTTTTCTCCACTGTGACTGCAGCAGAGACTGTAGAATGCCAGTGCTCTATTGAAGGCACTGGGCAATCAGCGGGGGAGGACACCAGCCATATTGGAGTTTTGGCAGCTTAAGTTAAGGCACCACATGAGCATGGCATGACTTCAGCAGACCTTGACAAAAGATCTCATCAGAGGCAGCGTCAGTGCAATTGCACATTCATTAGGCTTCACAGAGATTGGGATATAGCTCATGTGAAGCTAGAGAGGAAGCCACAGCAAGAATGGAGGAAGTGGTAGCTAAGAGAGCCTCACACATCAATACCAGTGGGAGCTCTTCAGGGAACACACAGGAATGCGTGCAGGAAATTTTTAAGAGTATCTGAAAGATATTCAATAAGTGAGAGAGAAATTAGGAAAATACTGCGTTTATAGAAATAAGACTCTTGTGATTCCCAAACTGATAGAGCCCAAGGAAACATAGGTGCAAAGGAGTTTGAACAGGTGTTTTGCATGTTTTCCTTAATTCTAGTCATAACAAATCTGATAATTAACTTGGGTGCTTAAAATGAACTCCTGATTGATTTGATATTCTTAAGTCTTTTCTTTCCTTTTTGCTGTTGTTGACTGTGAATGGGGAGCCTTAACATCCATGTTCAGCATTTTGACAGTTTCTGCATTACTGATTTCTAAATTGATCCATTAAAATTATATTGGTTGCTATGTCTGCACTCTGTGCATATGTGACAGGAGAGGATGATGGGTGATATGTATGCAGAGGAAAGTGATACAGGCACAGATGGAGGGGATTTAGCAATAACATAGGAATTTCAAGTTTACCATATTAGGATATAAACCCCACAAAGACTATTTTTTTCATTAACATTGTATTTTCAACCCCCATCACAATGCATGTCATATAGTGTAGAAACCATATTTTTGATGAATAAAGGTTTACTACATCTGTTAATTATTATATATGTAACATCTAAGAGAAACGGTTCAGTTGTGCTTGAGGAGACAGATGAAACAGAATGAGGGAAAGGCAGAGAAAAAATTGAAGACAAAGTGGTTTGAAGAGGGAGCATGACACAAATCTGTCACTTTAAACACTAAGCCTACTATCAACTTAGCTGCTTTTTCAAACAGGAAAAAGCTGTGCATTTATTTTCTGGGAATGTTGATTCAAAAGTAATTCAGAGCATAAGACAGAACAGACTTGTGGCTGCATATGAACAATTTGTTTTTAAAAATCAGATCTAAATGTTATTGTATGTGATAAAATGAAGACACTTACAGGAGCTTTCTTATTAAGTCCTAGGGTCTTCCTGGCCTCTTATGTCAACTTACATCTCTTCATCATAATGGATAGCTCTGTCTCATTTGATGAGGCCATCAATTATGGGATGGAGAAGGAAGAGAAAGTGCTGAAATGGCACCTACACATTGTAGTGCCCCTGTAGTCACCTCAGATAATAGAGTACCTACAGGTGCCATCAGAGTCATTGTAAGAATTCTGAATATTAAAAACAACCATCCTTTTTTGGAATGAAGAGCAATAGAAGCCCTTCAAAAGGAACACAGCTATGGGCAGCCTGATGTATATCTTTGAGCTGAAAGTCTGACAGTACTCTTTTTCCTTAAAAATAGACCTTTGTAGGAAGGGCATGGTGACTCACACCTGTAATCCCAGCACTTTGGGAGGCCAAGATGGGTGAATCACCTTAGATCGGGAGTTCAAGACCAGCC
Source organism: Saimiri boliviensis (assembly GCF_048565385.1). NCBI lineage: Eukaryota > Metazoa > Chordata > Mammalia > Primates > Cebidae > Saimiri > Saimiri boliviensis. The sequence goes on along the minus strand of NC_133457.1, from coordinate 35,563,260 downwards.
TGGCCAACATGGTGAAACCCTATCTCTACTAAAAACACAAAAAATTAACTGGGCGTGGTGGTGGACACCTATACCAGCTATTTGGGAAGCTGAGGCAGGAGAATCACTTGAACCTGGGAGACAGGTTGCAGTGAGCTGAGATTGTGCCATTGCACTCCAGCCTGGGTGGCAACAAGCAAAACTCCATCTCAAAAAAATGCAGACCTTTGTAATAAGATAAAATGCTACAACCAATTGTTAGTTTCACTATTATAACTTGTTCAGTTCCTTGAAATTAAAATTTTGATTAAAACCTGAAGCAGATGACATGTTTTAATTAAAAAAAATAAAATGAAAGTATTAAATTGATAGAAGAAAGAATCTTCCTCTTCTTCCCCAACAATCCTGGAGTAACAATGACAGTGCATTTCCAGGAAATGGTATATTTTGTTACTTGAATATGCTTAAAAGATACATTTTGTTTTTTTGTGATGTGCTTCTCACAAATTCTTCTTATAGATGTTTTTTCTCTGAGAACATATTATGAAAATGTCACAATGAAAAATGTTTTTTTTTTTTTTTGGGGGGAAAGATGAGGTCACCCTATATTGCCCAGGCTGGTCTTGAGCTTCTGGACTCAAGCAATTCTCCCACCTTGGCTTCCCAAAGTACTGGGATTACAGGTGTGAGCCTCTGAGCCTGGTCAAGATATGTTTACCTTCTTCTTGAATTATTTCATTGATGGCTCCCTGCTCTCTATTTAATATGATTTTCTGGACCTATTGGATGGATCGATCATGTAATGTCTTCTCTTTTCTCCTCTATTTTCTATTTCTGTTTCTTTTAACATAGTGTCCTTGACCTTATAGTCCATACTTACACTTGACTTTTTAATTTCTGCTATGGATTTTTTTTCATCTCTGTGGTTTCTTTCTTATTCCCCGAATGCTACTTTGTTATTAGGTTGGCACAAAAGTAATTGTGGTTTTTGCCATTAAAACAGCAATTACTTTTGTGCTAACCTAATAGCAACCTGTTCTCACTTTATGTGTTCAATTTATTTTATTATCTGTTAGAGTATATTGGTATGTGCATATGTGAGAAGTTTTCTTCTCTCAGCAGTTACGTTTTTCTTGAATTTTCTTTTGACTTCTATTTATTTGTTGTAATCCCTGTCTTCTATGTTAGAGACTTTCCTCAGATTTTTGTTTGCCAACACTTATTAAGTGTTAAGGACAAAAATGCTGACTAGAAGCTCTAAAGATATATGTAGGCCTTGTTGATTGTACCCTGCAATATCTGATAATACAGTTGGAAGTGTCTTGGGAAGCTCATAATATGAGTATCTTTGTTTTTTTTCCCCAGACTCTGTTTCTATAGATATTTTTCAGTTTCCTGCCTGGGTAGCAAATGCAGTTTTCCGCATGTTATATTTAGTCAAAAACTGCACATTATAGTTCATAGCAGCTTTAATCATGATAGTCAAAAACTGAAAACAATCCAAATGCTCTTCAGTAAGTAAAATGCCTAAATAAAATGTACATCCATACCACAGAATACCACTTGGCAATATAAAGGAATGAACCATGGATGCATGCAACCACTTTGCAGGATTTCAAAGAAATTGTGTGGAGTGAAAGAAGCCAGTGCAGTTTTCTGCATTTACTACCCAGGCATGAGACACAAATTCTGAGTGTCTTTTGGGGAAAGAAATTAGCTTTTTTTTTCATCCACTCATTATAATTCTCTTATAATTATCAAGTTGTTGTATTGTTAGGCTGTATAAATAATACAGTGTATAACATTTTAGGATTGGCTTTTTCACTCCATATAATTCCTTTGAGATCCACCAAAGTAGTTGCTTGTATCTACAGTTCATTCCTTGATATTGCTGAGTAGTGTTCTGTAGTATGGATGCACTATATTTTACTTAAGCGTTTTATTCATTGAAGGACATTTAGATTATTTCCAGTTTTTGACTATTATGAATAAAGCTGCTATAAACTTTAATGTGTAGCTTTTTTTGTGTGTAAAAATAAATTTCATTTCTGTAGTACAAATGCCCACCAATGTGATTCCTGGGTAATATAGTAAGTGTATGTTTAGTTTTAAAAGTAATTGCAGAACTATTTTCTAGAGCATGGTGGTATTTTGCATTCCTACCAGTAATGTATGAGTCACCAAGTTTTCCTACAATTTTTCTAGAATTTGTTCGTTCACTTTGAAAAAGTGCAACATCAATTTAATTTACTGGAATGCCACGGCTATACTCAAATGTCTGGAGATTTCATAGTTAAATACATTCATGTCACCATCACCCCAAATTTTTATCATCTCAATTACATGCAGCTCATTTCCAGTCATCCTTCTCAACCTTAAAAAAAATTCTATCACCATAGGTTAGTTTTGTCCATTTTTGATTTCTTTTTCTTCAACTTTTAAGTTCCAGGGTACATGTGCAGGATGTGTATGTTTGTTACTAGGTTAATGTGTGCCATGGTGGTTTGCTGCATGAAACAACCTGTCAACCAGTTATTAAGCACAGCATTCATTAGCTATTCTTCCTGAGGCTCCCCCTTCCTGGATCCCCCCCAATAGGCCCAGTGTATGTTATTGCCTCCGCTCCTGTGTCCATGTGTTCTCATCTCAGTGCCCTGAGTCAATGCATTTGGTAAGGTCTAAGTCAGACCCACCAGATGGAACTAGAAATATGAGGGTATCAGATGTATGTTCCATTTTATTCTATTCTCACAGTAAAGCTGACTACAGGAATTTCTCTCCTACTCTGTCTGCACTAAGCCAGGAATTTGTGGCAAGTGGCTGCACTCCCATGCAGATTGCACCCTCTGTTTCTGAAGAGATAGTTTATAGAAGTGGACCAATTGTACGTCTACTTATTTGTTTTTGGTGGTCCTTGGAAATGCAAGAATGCAAAACCCCGTCAACTCCCAGACATAGGTTGTTAAGAAGATAGTCCCTTGGTTGGGAACGATAGAAGTTGTGAGACTTGGTGCATAAACAAACTTTCTTCCAGCAAAAATAGGTAGACCTAGATTGATCACTGGAGTGAGCCAGAGGAAAGGCTTGGGAAATGCCAAGCTCATGCTTAGGCTACTGAAAGTCTACTGTTTGTCTGTCTCTGTTAACTCCCTAATGCAAGTTAGTTAAAAGCCAGGATATAAAGTAGCCACTGGAAGAGTATGCAGTAAATGCCTTCCAGAGAGAAAATGGAAGCTCTGTATTCCAGTCTCTCCTCTGCACTACTCCCAGATGGTGTGGTCTGTGGATATATTTGGACACTTATTTAAAACCACCTTTGTTCTATGATCTAGGGAGACAGGCTTATGCCTAATCCTCTTTACTCCCAGAGCTAGAAGTTTAGAATGCATTCCTTCAGGTTGAACCTGTAAAAGTTGTGGCTTTCAATGTATAGACAAATTCCCTCTGGAGGGATTAGCAGAACTGGCATCCTGGGGTGAACTGGGGGTGTGGGGGAAGCTTGGGAAGTGCCAGTCTGCATTTCATCTGCCAGCAGACTGTCTGCATCTTTGACTCTCCAATGTAAGTTAGTCAAAAGCCAGTTTGTTACGTAGACACTGGAAAAGAAACAGCAAGCTGCATTTTCAGCCCTCTTCTCTGCACTACTCCCAGGTGATGAAGCCCCTAGATGTACTTGCATGTCCACATAAAATTGCGAGAGAGACTGATGTATGCTGAATCCCCTCTGCTCCCACTGGTGAATTAACAACCAAACTGTGCATGACCTTAGAGTTAGGGAACTGTATGTGTTGTCCAAACCCTTCTCTCCACGGAGAGAAATTGGGTTTTGAGGATTCATTCTTAGTTATATGGTTTAGTGTCTAGGTGGGGGGCGGGTCTATGCCTGAGTGTGCCTCAGCAATTCCTGCCCATCCAATGTGGGTGTTTTCTCAGTTGCTCAGTGGGTGGGGATCTCTTTACTGGCTGACCCCACGCTTCCTAATAGTCTGTTTGCGTTTAATTAGGTTGTTTGCTTTCTGATTATTGAGTTTTGAGAGTTCTTTACATATTCTGGATACAATTTTTTTTTGAGTTGGCACTTAACTTTTCATTATACTTAAGTTCCAGGATACATGTGCACAACACGCAGGTTTGTTACATAGGTATACATGTAACATGGTGGTTTGCTGCACCCATCAACCCATCATCTACATCAGGTATTTCTCTTAATGTTATTTCCCCCTTTGCCCCCCATCTCCTGACAGGCCACAGCATCTGATGTTTCCCTCTTTGTGCCCATTTGTGTTCATTGTTCACCTCCCATTTATGAGTGAGAACATGTAGTTTTGGTTTTCTGTTCCTGTGTTAGTTTGCTGAGAATTACAGTTTCCAGTTTCACCCATGTCCCTGCAAAGGATATGAACTCATTGTTTTTTATGGCTGCATAGTATTCCATAGTGCATATGTGCCACGTTTTCGTCATCCAGTCTAACATTGATGGGCATTTGAGTTGGTTCCAGTCTTTGATGTTGTAAATAGTGCTGCAAAAAACACATGTGTGCATATGTCTTTAGGGTAGAATGATTTATAATCCTTTGATTATATACCCAGTTATGGGATTGCTGGCTCAAATAGTATCTCTGGTTCTAGATCCTTGAGGAATTGCCACACTGTCTTCCACAATGGTTGAACTAATTTACACTCCCACTGATAGTGTAAAAACATTCCTATTTCTCCACATCCTCTACAGCATCTCTTGTTTTCTGACTTTTAAATGATGACCAGTCTAACTGGCATGAGATGGTATAACATTGTGGTTTTGCTTTGCATTTCTCTAATGACCAGGGATGATGAGCTTTTTTTCACATGCCTGTTGGCCACATAAATGTCTTATTTTGAAAAGTGTCTGTTCATATCCTTCATCCACTTTTTGAAGTGTTTTATTGTAAATTTAAGTTACTTGTAGATTCTGGATATTAGCCCTTTGTCAGATGGCTAAATTGCAAAAATTTTCTCCCATTCTGTAGGTTGCCTATTCACTCTGATGATAATTTCTTTTGCAGTGCTAAAGGTCTTTAGTTTAATTAGATCCCATTTGTCAATTTTGGCCTTTGTTGCAGTTGCTTTGGCATTTTTGTCATAAAGTCTTTGTCCATGCTTATGTCCTGAATGGTATTCCCTAGGTTTTCTTCTAGAGTTTTTATGGGTTTAGGAGTTACATTTAAGTTTTTAATTCATCTTGAGTTAATTTTTCTATGAAATGTAGGAAAGGGATCCAGTTTTAGTTTTCTGGATATGACCAGCCAGTTTTTCTACCACCATTTACTAAGTAGGAAATCCTTTTTCCATTGCTTTTGTCTGGTTTGTCAAAGATCAGATGGTTGTATATGTATGGTGTTATTTCTGAGGCCTCTGTTTTGTTCCATTGGTCTATATATCTGTTTTCCTACCAGTACCATGCCGTTTTGGTTACTGTAGCCTTGTAGTATAGTTTGAAGGCAGGTAGCAGTATGCCTCCAGCTTTGTTCTTTTTGCTTAGGAAGATCTTGGCTATATGGGCTCTTTTTTGGTTCCATATGAAAGTTAAAGTAGTTTTTTGTAATTCTGTGAAGAAAATCAATGTTAGCTTGATGGGAATAGCATTGAATCTATATATGACTTTGGGCAGTATGGCCATTTTCATGATATTGATTCTTTCCATCGATGAGCATGGAGTGTTTTTCTATTTGTTTGTGCCTGCTCTTATTTCCTTGAGCATTGGTTTGTAGTTCTATTTGAAGGTGGCAGCATTCCCTTTGAAAACTGGCACAAGATGAGGATTCCCTCTCTCACCACTCCTAGTAAACACAGTATTGGAAGTTCTGGCCAGGGTAATTAGGCAAAAATAAAGTATATTCAAATAGAAAGAGAGGAAGTCAAATTATGTTTGTAGATGACATGATTGTATATTTAGAAAACCCCATTATCTCAGCCCCAAAACTCCTTAAGCTAATAAGCAGCTTCAGCAAAGTCTCAGGATACAAAATCAATGTGTAAAAATCACAAGCATTCCTGTACATCAATAATAGACAGAGAGCCCAATAATGAGCAAACTTCCATTCACAATTGCTACAAAGAGAATAAAGTACACAGGAATAAAACTTAAAAGGGATGTGAATTATTTTTCAAATGAATAAAACAATTTCCACTTTCATTTTAGATTCAGGGAGTATATATGTAGGTTTGTTACATGAGTTTATTGCATGATGCTGAGGTTTGGGATATAATTGTGGATACATATTCTTTCTCAGATATTATTTCCAAATATTCTTGTAGTCCATGGCTTGTCTTTTCATTCTCTTAGTAGTATATTTTATGGAGGAAAGGTTTTTGATTTTGATGAAGTCCAATTTATCAATATTTTTATTTACAAGCTGTGCTTTTGGTGACTTCTTAATGGATAACCCAGGTTCACAAAAATTTTATCTTGCTTTCCCACAGAAGTTTAAAAGCTTTAGATTTTACATACATCTTTGAACCATTTTGAATTCATTTTATGTATATTACATACAGGAGAAGTGTCTTTTTCTTTCACATGTGGATATTGAATTTCTTCAGCATAATGTTGAAAAAGCAATTCTTCATGGGGTTTTGCCTTACATCTGTAAAAAATCAATCTATTGTGTATTTGAGGGTCTATTTCTAGATACTTTCGTCCATTGATTTATTTATATACACACACATACATACATTTATGCGCGCGCACACACACACACACACACACACACATATATATATAAATGTATGTGTGTATTTTGCCAATACCACAGCTTTATAGTAAGTCTGAAGTCAGGTAGTATGAATCTTACGAATTTGTACTACTTTAAAAAAATTGTGAATATTTTATTTCCTTCACTTTTCCATACACATCTTAAAATTGGCTTGTCAACACGTACTAAATGTCTTGCTAAGATTTTGATTGAAATTACAATGAATTGGTAGATCCTTGGGGGAGAATTTGTATTCTAACAATATTGAATCTTCTAATCCTTGAACAGGGTATATGGTTTTATTTATTTAGGTCTTCTATGATTTCCTTCATCAGTGTTTTGTAGTTTTCAGCATATAATTCTTGCAAATGTATTTCTATATTTATATTATGTATTTCTTTAGTGCTGTCGTAAGTGGCTGTGACATTTATCACCACAGCTCAGGTGATTTTTTTTTTAAAGCTCTTAATCCTCAGTGATGAGGACATTACCTAGTGTAGACTAAGAACTCAGTAAATATTTGTTAACTATTGACCTTATTATTAGAAAATTTGAGTTCTATTCCAGGCCTTACTCTACTCATTGTGATATCTTGGATAAGACACACAACCTTCTCGAGCCTTACCTTACCAATCTGAAAATAATGCAGTTGGTCTAGATGATGACTGTTTGATGCCTACTTATTCTGTGAGTCTATAACTGAGCCAATATGACATAAGTTGCCAAAGCATATTTTCTTCCCTTCTTATTTGGAATGACTGATTTGAGTTAGAAGAATTAGCTGAAGACAAGGCTAGGGTAATGGGAAAACTTACCAAAGATTTTCTTAACCCATTTCATAATTTAGCTGAATGGAATACTCTTAGCATCAAATGTTCAAAATTTTAAAAATGTGCGTTTATTGGGATTAGTGGGTTGAAACAGAAAGATTAGGGAGTCATGATGACACCTGCTCATTTTCTTCATCTCACAATTCTTGGAGAATAATTTAGAGTGACATATTCTCATAGTCTGGGCATTCTCCAATATGAACATGACTGGTGTTAAATGATCTGATAGTGATTACTCCTAGATTATAAAGTTGGGTATGCATGATAATCATTATATTTAAAGGAGTCAGGTTGGTCTTATGGGCTCAAGCAAAGTAGAAAGTTGTAGCAACCATAATTTTAATGACCTTCCCTCCTCTCTCTTCTATCTAAACTAGGACCTACTTTATTCACTGGTGACTCATTGTCTCAGGTTGTTACAGCAGAAGAAGGGATTTAATTTTCATTGGCTATTTATTCCTAAGATTATGTCAGGAAGTGGTGGCCTAATTATTGTAGGCTTAAATTATTTAACCTTAAGGAGATAAATAAAATTTGATAATACTGGAATTTGACTCTTGTGGACTATTCTCACAAACCAGTACAAATAATTACCTCATTTTATTTATTCAAATGATTGTGTCCTAAATTAAAGCTGAATACAACTTTCATACTTCTCCAAAGTCAAAATAATTACAATATTTTCTAAGAAACAAATCTTTTTTTTTTTTAAAAGTCACATTCATTACTAGTATTTCTGCTCTACTTCTTTAAAATTGCATATCTGCCATTCAGTGCAAACTGTTTTTGTAAACACGGTCTGTAACTCCATTTTTGTTGTCCTTTACTCTTAGATGTCACTGAATCATTTAAAGCCACTGACGACTATTGCCTTGGCATTTTCTCCTCCCTTGACTTCTATACTTCTTAAAGTCATTTCTTTTACCTTTGTGGCTTTTTTTTTTTTTTTGGTAACTTCTTAGTAAGTTTTGCCGGAACTGGTGAAGCCTTGCCGTTGTGAAGAGAAAAATGCAGCAGTGACTTGGAACTGACAACCAGAGACCAGTTGGGAGGGCAGTCATGCTGGATGTCACCAGGGCAATGATGACAATTCCAACACCTTGGCATAATGTAGCCCTTCTGGGACTATGGGCACAAATGAAACTGAAGTGGGAGAGAAAAACGGAATCAACTGATACTAATTTTTCACACCTAGGGAAATAGGAGCTCAAAATGGAAATTAAATTTCATTGTGAAAATATTAAGTTGTATCTTGACAAATCTCAGATTATGCTCTAAGATTTATGTTTACCACATATAGCATTTTTTTCACCCTTGAGTACCTTCTGCACACATACAGCATTTTTGAGTAGCTCTCTCTTATCATTAAACTCTGATAATATTATGAAAAGGACTCAATTATGGTTGCTCTCCACTCAGAGTTAAGGGACTTTTCCAAAGTCCATAAAATTCAGTAGTAATAAGGCAGGAATTTGATATCAGAGCCTCTGACCCACAATGCCATGCCCTTTCCATTGGATTATACAGATTTAGGAGTTAACTTTTTATTTAATAATTGCAGAAAAAAAATGTAATGATGCATCATCAGTGGTGCCAATGTCGAGTCAGATCCAGAAAGAAAGATGTAGTACTCTGCAGCAATAGAAAGTATGCTTATATGAAATACTTTCAAGTCAAACCAGCTGACATAGCAATCAATAGAGATGATTCCTATTCTGTGTATATTGAGTCATCCTACTTTGTCACTTTGGTGTTTAGAATGATTGCTGTAGGTTTCAAAATAAAGAAATAGCATTTTAGTGTTAGATTTAGCTTCTTGTGCAGCTTCTTTCATTTCACAGATAAAAGAACAGAGGTCCAGGAATGTTACAATTTTTGCAAGGTAATATGGTTAGTGATTAAAACATAGTCAGGACCATGGTTTAATTTTCCTTTGCACTGGCTCACCTTTTCAAAAAGTGAAATGATAGACTTATTTTTATAAGACTTATTGGCTTATCTATACAGGCTGAAGAAGTACAGGACTTCTGCAAATCAGATTTATTGTGCCCCAAGCTTCCTGAGCTATATGTTCCTCCCTGCATTCTGCTGCCCATTATCAGTATTTTAGTAAGCTTAATAGAGAATATTTGTATTTTTAAAGTAATAGCCTTTCCTTGGAAAATACGAATATTTTTGACTTCTAAAAGTAGAGCTTACCTCAGAGTACTTGCTTAGGGTGTGGTAAGTGGTAAATGTATCTTCAGTCCATTAGCTGCCCACTTTCACAATCATTTTAAAATAGTTTCCTTTAAAAACAGTTGAAGGTCATGCATTTTTTTTTTTGCCAGGCATATAAAGCATATGGGTCTTAGATTCCTATTTTATTTTGCTGTGGGATGGCCATGTGAATTGCTGTGTTTCCCATTCACTTTTTACTTTCTTTAAAATTTTTATTTTCCTAGTGCTTTTCATTACTTTTTATGTCAAAGCAATTTGTTTCCCTCTTTCTCCTCACACCAACCCCTATAACTTGGACAGCAAGCAGCAAGTGTACTTCATTCCAACCATGGATTCTGTCTTAATTCATCAACCATGTGGTCAATTAATTAGCCTAAATTCTTGAACACCTGTCAAGGCTTGCTGAGTTGGCAGGTCCTCCTTCCTTACTTTCATTTTATGCTTTGTCTTTTTGACTAGTCATTTGGTCCCAGTGATAAATCATGTGGTTTTGCTGCTTGTTAGTGTTTTTAAGTGGAAATACGAACCTATAGTCTTTTTCTACACCATACAAAACATATTTAACCACATTTAGTCTATCTTTACTCAGTAATGTACATAATTTTCCATGAGTCAATATTAACTACTGAAGTATTGTTAGGGGGCTGGATTATGGCTGTTATTGCTGAAGCCCTGACACTTCTCCACCCTACATGAGACTACCACATTAGCCTCCCAACTGGTCTTCTTAAATCATTTTTACATATGAGGATTAGTTCTTCTCGGATCCTCCAAGTTCCTTACACTCCAGTACATTCCTAAGCATATGAAATGATAGAATTGTATGATTGTTCCCAAGAATGTCTCGGTGACTTCTTTTACCCATTCTACCAACATTAAATGCTCATGCCTCTTTCACCTATTGGGCATTAGATGCCCATGAAGTCTTGCTACTCCCTGCTATTTACATTGGGCTTCATAGAAGCATAGCCTGAGGCAGAAATTCAGGTGCACATGATTCATGGCAGAGGTGCTCTTAGCAAGAATCCATAAGTGAGTGAAGAAAGTAGGATGGTGTATTAGTCTGTTCTCTGCTATAAAGAATTACCTGAGACTGGGCAATTTATAAAGAAAAGAGCCTAAATTGCCTCACAGTTCCACAGGCTGTACAGGAAGCATGGCTGGGGAGTCCTTAGGAAATTTACAGTCATGGCAGAAGGTGAAGGGAAAGCAGCACAATCTTTACATGGTGGAACAGGAGAGAGAGAAAGTGAAGGGGGAAGTACCACACACTTTAACAACCAGATTTTGTGAGAACTCACTATCACAGCAAGAGAACAGCAAAGGGGAAATCTGTCCCCATGATCCAATCACTTCCTACCAGGTCCCTCCCCTAGCATTGGGAATTACAATTCTACATGAGATTTGGGTGGGGACACAGAGCCAAATCATATCGGGTGGTATAAAGGAAAGAGCCTAGCAAGGTTTCTGCCTTAGGAAAAGTCACACCTTGACCTGACCCAGTGGTGGTAGATGGCTGCCTGTAAAGCATAAACCACACCACAAAACTTTCTATAAGACATGGGGTCCAGTCTTTTGTACCTCCACATTAACTAGTTCGGACTAGCAACTGACTTGGTGGTTGATGCCTAAACTTCCCCACCATGTGGCTCTCATCAAGAGAGGACTATCTTTTTAATAAACGGGTATCAACTTAACCAAAAAGATCAGAATCTAGCTTAAAGAGAGTTAATTAAAGTACAAAGGTTGAGGATAGGATCACCTGGAAAGCAGAGATTTCAAGGAATGGAAATCAGTGTTACAAAGTATAGATGTTTGGAATTACTTATGTAGGCAAACCTTAGGTAAGTTGAATGGAATTTCAATATCTTTCTATGTAAGTCTTGATGCACAGTTGCAACTAATGTGATTAGTCAAGGCGGTCTTTGTCTTTTAGAAAAGGTATATTTAACGTTCCACACAGAAGCTGTCATTGTCATGGAGTGTTGTGTGCCATCTGGTCTGAGTTAAATATAACACAAGAAAGGAGGCAGTTAATCTATGACAAAGATCAATAATTGAAAAGGGGAAGGTCTGGTCTTGTCATTTACAGAACAACAATGAAGAAAGTTAAATTATAACCTAAGAAGCAGAATTGCAAACATGCTATGTGACTGAGTCTCCAGGGCTTAATTACCGCTTTGACATAATAAATTTAGAGGGTCTTGAAATTTTGTTTTCTTTTACAGGGGTATTTGTGAGCTCTCCAAAGCTAAAAGTTACAGTAGCTGGGAACCCAGTAAATGTAATACAGACTTGCCCCAACAACATCTAAAATACCTACTAAATTGGAATATTTTTACTGCCTTTTCTGTGTTTTTACCCTATGTGATTATTGCTTGTGTATGTCAGATTTCAACTATCATATGCCTCCTAAATTTCTGGAAAGTTGGAAGTATTCAGTGGCACCCAGAGCAGTTTATTTTTATGTTAACATAATTCCCAAAACTTTCAACACTAAAATCTTAGCTCGGATTTTAGTAAAAAATGTCTTTGATTGAGTTCTTCAGTTTGCAATGTGAATATAAGTAAAAGCCAAGGTTTAAAATTTGTGACATTTGGGCTAAGAATATGAATAAGCAATCCATAGAAAGTAACAGAAATAGCCTAAAAGCATATGAAAAGTTAATAACTTCATAAATAAAGTAATAAAGTAAAAAAGTTGATAAATAGTACAAAAGATCCTAATATCCAGTCTTAGTATAAATATGGAGAAATAAAGCCTTTCATGCATTACTAATAGGTGTCAAAATTGGTAGTCTTTTTTTGGGGGTGGTAACTTAGCAGTGTGCATCCAAATATATACTCTTCATTATAGTTATTTCACTTTCTGGAATTCAATCTAAATAAATGATTAAAAAGTACTCTAAGAAAACACTTTAATGACTAAGATATTCATTTTATTAACATTTATAAGAGTGGAATTTTGCAAACATTTAAAAATAAGTGATATTTATGCACTAAAAATCTAACCTTTGAAATGATGTCAATGTGTTTATTCACATAGGAAGACACTCAATGTCAAGTTTAAAAATCAGGTTATTAAACAATAGATAACTGCCTTCTATCATTTAAATAGGGCTCCCTGGCACTGTAGCAGGACAATGGACTGGGTAAAGAAAGAATATGAATACATATTTACAGCAGTGATGTTAATTAGATAATTAGCTTTTCTGAGAACCAAGTTTTCTCAGCTGCAAAACTGAAATAATACTATATAATTTGCAAAGATTTAAGAATTGGAGAAAACATATTTAAAATGCCTAGCGCAATGCTTGGTGCTTTGCAAACTTGCAGTCAATGCGAAAAGCCATCATGACCCACTACTATCACTACCACCACCTCTGTGCCGGTATCAAACAGGAGGGCGGTACACTTACGGGCAGAGCTATTTCAAGGTAATTGTGGAACGGGGGCTACTCAGCACATACGCATTTTTACACATTTGATATCATTCTACATCAGAAACTCATGGAGTGTTTCTGCTGGAAGAGATCTTAAAATTTACCTTGACTAATCCTCTCAAATTATAAATGAGACTCACAAAGTTTAGATTGTTTCTACATGATCTGTCGGGCTCAGCCAGTAATAATCTCAAACCTAAAGGTTCCTATCCTGCACTCTCTGCTACAAACATGGGTGCTTTTCTCAACGGGAAAAGATGTTCCCAAAGATGTCCACTGAGGAGTGCTCAGGGCACTGGAATTCTTTCTCTGCCCAATCCCTGAATTCTTCTGTCCTATGCACAATTGAGCATCTGTTGTTTTTATTCCCCAGAATCCCACCACCTCTTCTCTTTGTCCTTTGGTAAACAGGTCCTTTCTTTCTAATCTGCAGGGGCCACCAATAATAGTATTCTGCACCTCCTGGCCACAGAGTGTGGGCATGCAAGAAGCCTGGCCATTCATAGCACATTTTTCTTTGTCACAGCCTTAAGGCTTAATTACATTAAGAACTGGGACATTAAGAATCCTTCCTGGTCATTCCCAAGTCTTAGCATCCCTGTCTACTGAGTGAATGATCTTTTCAGTTTTATCAACCACATTTTCTCTGTCTCTCTGTTCTTAAACTACTTTGAAATTTTACCATTTTGAAACCACTAGCTGCCATCTATACTGCTAGGACATCACATTTAGTCTCTTCTCTGCCCTCAGTTATTAGCCAAGGCACAGGCGGTATCTTGAATCATTAGTTTACCTCCTGTCCTTGTCTTTTGGCCCCTCATGCTTATTCAGATGAGCTATTTGGAAGGGAGACTGGAAATCTATTAGAAGGAACTATCTTTGATTTTTATCTTTCCCTCACCAACACTTCTCTCATTTCACATAGGTAGAGATTTGAGACGTTAATTAATTTAGCTCCATTATTTTATCAATGAGAAATCTGTGTTTTTAGAGGTGTTTACTGAGGTTAGAGGCAGATAATGACTCGAGGATCACCTGTACTGTATTGTCTGGGAGTCTTTTCACTACTGTATCTTTTATCCTCCAACCTCATTGGACTCGCTCCCTCTCCTGGAATCTTGTGAAAGATCACTGCTGCCTTGGTTTTAGTGAGTAAAGGGAGAATTCACACCATGTTTACAAAATAGACCAATCCCTCTACATTCATATATTTAACCTATATACATAAACTATAAATTCTGTAAAATTAATGTGAATGAGTGGGATATTTCACAAAGTCTGTATTAGTCTTCATTTGTCAGTTTATTGAAAAACACTCAAAGGCTAGAATATTTCGAGTACTTTTATGATTCCAAAAGTAAAAATGGACCAAGAATTTCTAATTTCTGAATTTCTAAATTGCTATTACTTTCTGAATACTCCTCCTTTTAGTTCCAACGTAAACATTAGAATTACAATTAATCATTTTCTCTTACACAAAGGGTCTGCTTATCTACAACCAATAACACAGATTACCGACCTGAAAAATATATTGTTAAAATAACAATTTGTTAGCAACATTTGAAAATTTCAAATCCACCACAAAATCTTTGGTAGGAAGTAAATGGGAATGGGCCTTATTCTTGCAGCACACATTGTGCAGATATATTTTGACATCAAGAGCAGATTAATTTTCCACTCGAACCTGGGAAGCAGTGAACAAAGTCATTTATCCTTTCCTCTCATCCTCAGAAATAAATGGTCCTTTTATTCACATTATTTCATGTGTAAACTTCTCACATCAACTCTGTCCAATCTCATTATTTTTGTAATGTCCTTTCTGTTCCTTGCTTTATGAAGGACAGGTCCAGTAAAAGAACTCTCATGGGAAAGTCAGTATCTTATCTGTTTTCTGCTGCTATAACTGAATACTACAGACTGAGTAATCTATGAAAAAAGATTTTTTTGGCATATAGTTCTGGAGGCTGAGAAGTCCGAGATCAAGGGACTATACTGGTAAGGGCCTCCTTGCTGTGTAGTAACATGGCAGAAGGGCAAATGAGCACGAGACAGAAATGAGGCCAACTTACCCTTTTATTAGGAGCCCATTTTTATAATAACTAACCTACCTCCAAGATAGTGGCATTAATTTATTCATGAGGGTGGAGCCATCATGGCCTAATCACCTCTTAAAGGTCATATTTCTTAACAGTGTTAAAATGGCAATTAAGCTTCCAATACATAAACTTTTGGGGGACACACTCAAACTACAGCTGTCAGAGGGACCTAATTATCTTTTTTTGTTAGAAAGTCTATGTGAGCAAGGAAGGCAAATTCTCTGAAGTCTTCATGTGAGTTACTGGAAAATTTCTGAGGGAGGGAACAGATAACACAGTATTATACTTTTTTCCTAATAAAAGTTTTTCATTTCTAATTCCTGGAAACAACAAAAATCATATCTTAGGTGTTCAGTTACAAACAGCTTACATGACTAGGCTTTTACATTTTGGGAAGATGCAGCTTTATAGGCTTGGAATATGGAAATCTAGACTGTCCTTTGATGCATATTAACTGCATGACACAGGGTAAAGTAATAACCTAGGTCTTTGGACTCCCTCAGAGTTTCCTTATAATTGTAATATCTCATGACTGTTCTAATAATGAGTTGTGACTATGGAAGCCAGTGAGAGGCATGTCTGTAGATGTACATACTATACAGACCAAGTAGGCTCAATAATCTATGTGGAACTCATTTCCCTCCATGTATTCCCATAGAGGAATAAGGACTCATCAGGACTCTGCTAAGTATCTGGAAAATGATTTCTTATGTGATTTAGAGACCATTCTACTATAGTCTTGGTATTTAATTGGAAAGATTACTCCTTTCTGAGTCGTTCTTTTGGACTTCAAACAGTGGCGTTTTTCAGATTTTATCCCTTGAAACACCATTAACAAATGTTTCTTATTAAAAAAATCTGTAATGAACTAGATTTCACAAATCCCATATCCTATGATTGCCTTGCTAATTCACATTGTGCTTTATATACCAGAAAGTAATTGAAATTTTGTTGGTGAGATCCCTGTTTAATTGCATTTAAAATAGCATTGTTGGCGAAATAGAGTTCCCAAAGGTCCCCGTGTTGTAATCCTCAGAACCTGTGAATATGCTATGTTACATGACAAGGGAAACTAAGTTGCAGATAGAATTAAGGTTGCTAATAAGCTGACCTTGAGATGGAGAGATTTTCCTGGGTTATTTGGGTGGAGCCAATGTAACCATAAGAGTCTTTAAAAGCAGAAGGAAGGAAGGAAGAGTCAATTTTAGAGTTGAACCGAGATTAAGCTTGACTGGCTGTTGCTGACTTTGAAAGCAGAGAAGTCCTCTAGGAGCTGAAAATGGCAAGAAATGATTCCTCCCTAGATGCCTTCAGAAAGGAATTAGCCCTTCTGACATGTTTATTTTAATCCAGAGCAACTTGATTCTGACATCTGACCATGAGAACTGTAAAATAATTCGTGTTGTCTTAATTCATCAAGTTTATAGTAACTGTTATAATAGCCATATGACATCAATATATACAATATTTTCCAAAGTTACATGACACATGAAAATTTTAGCTTAATTACTCTGATTTTTCAAAAGTTATGACATAACATTTGGAAAATAATGGAAAATAATTTTCTTGTCTTTTTGAGCTTTTGGAAGTCTATTCCTACTATACAGCAGGTGATACTGTCACCACTAGGGGCCATATCTATCCCCTTCTAGTATCTCCTGGATCTAGTGTCCTGGAGGACAACATTTGAGGAGATGGGTGCTAATTTAGAGAAGAAAGATTTTTCTTCTCTAAATTAGCACTATCCAGTAGAACTTTGTGCAGTGATGAAAGTGTTCTGTATGTGTGTTGTCCGATATGGTAACCACTAGCTATAGGTAGCATTGAGCACTTGGAATGTGGCTGGTGCAACTGAGGAATGAAAATTTAAAATTTCCAGCTTCATCCATGTCCCTGCAAAGGACATGACTCATCCTTTTTTATGGCTGCCACACACCGGGACTTGTCAGGGGTGGGGTGGCTAGGGGAGGGATGCCAGTGGGTGGGAGATTGGGGAGGGCTAACAGAAGAAATACCTAATACAGATGACAGAGTGATAAATGCAGCAAACCACCATGGAACATGTGTACCTACCTATGTAACCTGCAAATTCTGCACATGTACCCCAAAACTTAGAGTATAATAATAGAGTGGAAAAAATAAAATTTAAATTTTACTTTTTATTAAATTCAAATAGTTACATGTGGCTAGTGGCTACTATATAGGACAGCAGAGCTTTAGATCAAAGTTGCCAAATTGTGCCTACAGCAGCTAGATAGGACACGAAAATATGAGAAGCAGATCAAATATAAATAAGCCAGCAGTGAAAGACTTATGATAAATGGTACTGACTCTTAGACTTTCGTGTTTCAAAGATGATAACGAATAGTGGAGAATATGGGAAGGGGCGTTATTTAGAGGGTATGCCTTAGCTGCAAGAGGTAGAGCTACTCTTCTCCAGCCTGTTATTGCAATGAGAAAACAGACTTAGTATAATCAGAGCTCATATTTCAAAAGAAGCTAGAAATTTTGATTTTTAGCTTAATTACTCTGAATTTTCAAAGTTTCAGACAAAAACAAGCATAGCTATGGGGCACATCCACCTTTACACTTCTGGTTTAGAAGTCCTGAACAAGAACAATGCAGAAACTTTTCCTCTATTTTAATTCGGAAGCTCTGGCCTAAGGCCTAAAGGAGAGCATTCAAGGCGAAGCTGCTGATGGTTGCATAGACTCGCGTTGCGCAAGAGCACACATGAGTCACCATTCACATTGCACACAAAACGTGCATTCATTTACCAGACAATTTTTTGACAGATAGCCATAAAGTATTTTGCTCTAAGAAAGCCAGCTTGTTCTGACAATTTCCCAATAGATGGAAGTAAATTGCCTTGAAGAAAGTAGGTATTCTGTTTTGTCTTTTAATTTGCACAGTTGCAGTGTGGGCTAGTGGCAACTTTGATGAAAAGAAATAGGAGTTCAAAGAATGTCTAGAAAGGCTGAAAATCAGATAATATACAGCATAAAAGCTGGGTTTAGTTGTACAAATGAACCCATTGTTTTTAAACTGCTGAGCTGACGTTTTTCTTATAAACTTATTAAAAGAAAAGATCTGTATCTTTTCCCAAGGGGTACCAGGTCATTTATACATACTAAGCTGGGAATTCCTGCTCTGCCCTTCTTCCCAGAGAGTACTCAATTTTCGTATCGCTGCTCTTCATTGAAATGGCTTAATTGTTTTATCTTTATAGTCCAAGTGCCTGCTAATGCAGAGCCCTCACGTAGAATCTGCTCAATAGGTCCTTGTTGAAGTATTCTTTCACATTTACCTCTTGCCCATTACAGCTGTTCCCTTCTTTTCTAGCTCTATTTGTATTGTTTTTCAACGCTCTCTTTGCCTCTCTCCATCCCTGTTCGCCTTGGACTCTTGCTCACTCTCCTTCTGCCTTCATCTTTCTATCTCTGTCTCCTCATTCCTTCGCTCACATTGTGCCTTCATCATCCTCTGAACTGCTTTCGCCTCCCTTTCACTTTTTCTTTTTTCTCTCTCACTTAACTCTGCTTCACTAATGTCTAGTTCTAATGTCTTTGATTGTCTGTTTTCCCCAAGAAGGGCTTTAGAATCCACAGAATTGACATAGCAAAAGATGTGACACATTGGCCTTAATTTTCCAATTGTTTCTTTATCAGACGTTTTCAGGCTTTTCCTCTTTCCAAGGGACAAAGCTAGGTTGGAGAAGTGAGTGGCAGCTGCTTCCAACTATGAAAATCTTTCTTAAAACCATCAGGGTAAGGCCATTTATAAAGATATTGACCTTTGGCAGCAGGAAACTCTGGTGGCAGCTTCCCTTTTCTTACTCTCTTTTTTATTTTTAAATCTTAGAAAATACATTGGTAGCATCAGAGTGGAATTCCTGCTTCAAATGAGAGTCAAGCACCTGCTTATTCCAGTTTCCATGGAGCTGGCTCTTCTCAGGCCAGAGGTGGTAGAAACCCAAGCATGCAGGGAGATGAGTTGGGCTCTACCATCACAACAGTACCATGGGGGAAGATGTCTGGGCTGAGAAGGTGAAGATGAAGGCAGAACATTAGCTATGCCTTGTGTTCTTTCAGCCTTGCTTTCATATGTGTAGCTGTGAAGAAACTGAGCTGTTGTCTTACCTGAGACAAACTACTTTGCTTTAGATCATTCTTCACTGGGTCACAAGAGCCAGTCACAGGTGTTCAAGTGAAAGGCTTACTTGGTTTCTCTTAAGCGCTGTTTGAGATTTTAGGGGATTTTTGTTGAGGCAGTTTTTTTTTTCCAGTTTCAATTAAGCATGCATGATTCTGGCATCAGATTTACATACAGTAAATCTACATATTTATACCTGGTAGAGCCTCCTAGTTCTACTGAGTCCCCTTTCTCTTGTGAAGTAAGTGGAAATCAGCTAGTCATAGCAAATCAGTCTAGAAGGAAGTTTGTCGGCAGGGTGTGGGTACACCAAAGTCTTTTGCTTTTCCACAAATGACAAAAGCAATCAGTTCATGAACCAGCAATGAGAGATCTTATTGAAGCTGTGACTGAGTCCAGTAAGAATCTTCCAGTTGGCCACCTCCTCATGTAGGTTTCAATGATTTCCTTATAACCAGTCAAAAGGACTTTTAAAAAAGTTAATTAGTACTCTTGCCTTGACATACATTTGATTGAGCAAAGCTGGTGATTCAGAGAGTAAACATGTATGCTCTCTTTTGACCTTACTTTGTTTTTAATATATATTTTATTGCATTTTAGGTTTTGGGGTACATGTGAAGAACATGCAAGATTGTTGCATAGGTACATACATGTCGATGTGGTTTGCTGCCTTCCTCCCCATCACCTATAATCTGGCATTTCTCCCCATGTTATCCCTCTCCACTTTTTTATTCTCTTGAATTTGCCACATTTCTTCCTGCCACTGGAGCTTGAACAGGATGTTTATTATTTGTGGACTGCTCCCTCTTATCTTCTACTGCTTCATCTCTGTTCATCCCTCATTCCCTTCAGGTACTACTCCCTCAGATAAACTTTCACTGACTTCCTATTATTTATAATAAGCCTTCTAAATACAGGATTTCACATGATATGTATTCTTTATATATTTTTCCTTTATACAATTTAATATTTTTTTCTGTGATTATTCCATTAATGTCTTTCTTGCCAGACAACATGCTGTACAGGTACAGAGGCTGGTTTTACTCACTTTGCCTCTGTAGTGTTTGGCACTGAGCTTAGCATGGTGAACACTCAATACAAGCTTTTTGAGTGAATGAACGGACTACAGGCCTATAGCACTGCAATGCTATTACAATAAATCAGTTTAGCCACTAGGCGAAAGACTTAAAAAGGCAGAATGGATCAAGGGTCATCTGAGAATAAATCAAGGGTCATCTGACTACATCCAAGGTTTCCTGTATTCTACATGCAAGTGCTAGTAAGTGCAAGTAAAATCGATTAGAAATTGCAGTCAGGGAATGATGCAAAATCACCATGAGACAGGAAAATATTCATAAGCTGGTGTCAAGTATCCAGGGGGAAACAAAAGTGCTCAATAATTGTGACCCCAACAGCTTCAGTCCAATCAGACTGTTCCTATAATACAGTATTAGCCTGAAAAGAAACCATCCTCAGTTCTTAAAATAGTTCTTAACTATTTTCTGAGTCTGGTTTTTCTGTCTTCCCATTGACTGTGTGCTCTCTTTCTAATAACTTTCCTGATAATCTTCCAACAAATTATTTTATTCAAAAAAATCAAATCCTAATGCATGCAAACAAGGTATCTTGGACTTCTATATGAAATGTGAGAGAAAAAGCCAGGAAAATTCTCTCTCTAGTGAACCCCCTAAACAAAAACCTAGCAATTCAGATCTAGTATCCTACAATAGCCATAGGTGAGAAAGTGTGGATTCTCTTGGCAGATCAGTGAAGTCTTGGCAAACAGAAATTCCAGAAGAAGCCCTTGTGGTGCAGGGTTTCCTATGTGGCATGTACCTTCTCTTGGAGATAAGTCTTCATGAGACATACTTCTCTGACCACAAGACTGTTGGGGCTTAGACACTCTTGGATCCCAGAGTTGAAAGGGATAATCTAATTTAGTAATTTTAAACTGAGGCAATTATCCTTATACACCCTCCCCAAAGAAATTTGGCAATGTCTAGAGATACTTTTGACATCACAACTGGAAAAGAGGGTTGCTACTGGCATCTAATAAGTAGAGGCCAAGAATGCTGGTAAGGACCCTACAACACACAGGACAGCACACAATTAGGAATTATCCACCAAAATGTCAGTAGTGTGCTATTGAGAAACTCTCATCTAGATAATTGTGCCCCAAACCTTCTGTCTTCTCAATAAGATTATGGGTTGGAAAGCCTAGACTTAGTGTTTTGTTTTATAATTTTTAAAGAAAAATGTTCATTTCATATTTGAGGTAGTATCTGGAACTGCGTTTTCTGATAGAGTAGAGATTAGACGTATTGCTATGGAGCACTTGAAGTATGACTATTTTGAATTGAGATGTAATGCATGTGTAAAATATATGCTGGGTTTCTTAGCATAAAAAATAATGTAAAATACTCAGGAATTTAAAAAATATTGATAACATGTTGATATTATAATTTTGAATATCAAAATAAAATAGATAATTCAAATTAATTTTACAAAAAATCTTTAATGTGCTTAAGAGAAAATTTAGTTACATATGTGGCTCATGTTATATCTCCATTGGATAGCTTTGGCCTAGAAAAGGAGAAAATGGTGAGTTAGAGAATTTGGATGTAAAAAATTCTTCTCATACTGAAAAGAACAAAAGCTGAAAGAGTTTATAATTTATTGTTGAATTTCTTCATCCAATAGACATTTTTGAACATACACTATGTGCTGATCATTGAGTTTATTAAAGATGAGTATCTTTTCCTTTGTGATGAACTCATAGTCTATTGAAGTCAGTTTTAAAAAAAAGGGGTTGCAGAAAAATTGTGTATAGGTGTGTTTCAGTAAAAGGTAACTAGCTGCTTGGATGAGTCTGGGAAAATGCCTGCAGAGAAGGGTGTTGACTTTGGACTGGAATCTATCTCTCTCTTCTTGAGTATGATCTTATTATTTCCTCCTCTTGGGCTTATCATCTAGAATGTGGTCTTCACTTCACTCTGTCAACTAACATCCTGCCTATGTTGGGTTAAATGACTGAACCATATCTGGACCACTATAGTCCAAAGTGATTCTTTATTATATTGAACTTTTTTGAGGTCTTGGTTTCTTGACTTGAATAGGTACTTATTAATATAGTTCTTGCCAGGACTCTCCTGTTACATTGTAAAGTACATGAACTACTGAAACAAGATTACACAAATATATTTGGTGAAGGCAAGAAAGACCATTCTAGAAGATTTCATTTCACTAACTCTTGCTTATAATTCATTCTTGAATTTACAGGACCATGCCATAATACACAGGCCGTGTATCAATTTCTGCACTAAATTATCCCACTGTGTGCTCTCTCTACTGTATTCCCTTTGTACTTTTCAACATTTCTTTTGACTGCATATGCCCTGTTTAGCCTTCAGATCTCAGCCACATCCTTCAGTCAGTAAGCCTTTTTTGACCACTACTACTTTAAAGGATTATGTGTTCCTTCTCCCAAGGTAGTTTGTCTCCTGACAGTGCTTTTCATATTTTACATTAATGCTTATTTGATTTTCATCTTGTTCATTGGACTGTGAGTTTTAAGCATCACGGTCTGTGTCTGATTTGTTTTTCTTTATATTCTTAGCATCCAGCCCCAAGTCTGGACATGAGGCATGTCTTTTGCTCCAGGAGCAGACACCAGAGTGAGGAAATGTTGTAGATGATTTCCAAAATAAGTGTGTGCAGAGGAAAGAGAGTTGGGGGAGCAAGACAGGCAAGGGAAAGAAGCCAAGCAAAAGTGCAATTTCAGGTCATGTCCCAGCCTCACTCTGATCCCACTAAGAACTCTGGAGTCTTAAGCCTCTGAGTTGTTCCCAGTTGAAGTCAGGGGAGTTAGCAATCCACTCATCAATTATTAGAAATGAGCCCTTCCTGGGGACATAAAGCCTTACGCCTTGCAGGAAAAGCAGGTAAAGTGGCTCTGGTAGCACAGTGAAGTTTTCTGAAGAGGGTAGCAGGGGCAAGACATAAAAATCAAACACACAGGTGTTGGAAGAGGACTGCACAGAAACTGTGAAGGGAATCTGAAAGACCCAGCCACAGCAGATACAGTGTCCACTACATAGTAAATGATAAATATTTGTTGTATTAATAATCTATAAGTTCTCTATCAGATTGACTGTCAGCAGCAAAATTAATGCAAGCAGTTATGTAGCTATTAATACATAATATAATTGACAAAAGTGGCAAATATGGAATTGTACCTTGGCAATTTTGGAATTTAAAAATTCTATTATATTTTATAGACTGTCTTATCAGCAACTGATTGATCTACCTGAAAACAGTTTTAAGAAGAGTTTGGATAAACTAATTAGTTATAAATCCACAATATGTTTTCCAGGGGAAAATCAAGATCTTTCAAAGTATTTGTCTAATATTTTTAACTGATTTTAAGGAGAGAAACTACAATATTCATTTATAACTTAATACCATAGTTATGGAAATATTTTGTTTGCTGAACCAGTAGACTTACCTATTATGGCATTACTTATAGATACAGCCATTATGGGGAAAAAAAAACACAGAATGGCAATACTCACAATTGTGATAATTGTAAAAGTAAGTAACATGGCAGTTTGCAGAGATGAATAGAAAAATCTTTTCTCTGATGTCTTTGATCAGTGCTTTTTCATGATTATGGCAATCATAATGCTTTCATTGAATTTATGAGGTTGTGTGGCACCTGGTAGAGGAATCATTTATTATGAAAACAGTTTAGTCTCACCAGGATGACTTCTGACAGTGTTTATGCTCCAAGAGTTTGCCTTTATACCAGAGTGCCTAGCAAAATATAAATAATGTGGTGTTTACTACCGAAAAAAGAAGGGAGGGATCACTATCATGGAGATTACAGGATAAATGGTTTCAGATCAAATGTGTGATTCTTCCTATAGCAGGAATCTGATTTTTAATAGTTTTCACAGATGTCAACATTGTGTGAGATTATTTACAGCTGTACTGGGTCTAACTTTATTTTAGCAATGTAGACTTTGTTAGAAAATAAAATTTAAAACCAGGATAAATTAGGGAGAATGTTATTTCATCTGGAAGAAACCATCTATGTCACTTGAGATTTTGCCTTTATTCTTTTGAATAAGAGTAATACTGATTTCCTTGTAATGAGTGAAAAAGCTATTTTATAAGAAGAGTGCCAGAGAAGACATAATAATAAACATATATCTATTTTCTGGAACGTACTATTAATCTTGTTACAAGAAAAAATTTTCAATAATAAAAACATTTACTCATTTCAGGTAAAATTAATGTTTCAGATCTATGTGATAAGACGTTAAAATTTGTATATGTGTGGCGATGGGGTCCTTATATTAAAAAGACAAGAAATTACAGGTAATATGAAAGAGGATTACATATGTAGAAAAGGAATTAGCAAATGTTAAAAATAAACTCAAACTCTAGGCTGAACCACAGATAAAGAATTATAGGAACAGGAAGGGGTTCTGAGTGTTTCATTTTGAATGCAATTGAGAGAGCGATCACATATGAAAGAGCAGTTGAAAGACATCGAAAACAAATTGACAACTTTCAACATGTGCCTGCTAGGATTTCTGAAGAAGAGAATGAAGAGAGTTTTAGAGAAATAAGATCTGAAGCACTAATGAAAGAATTGACACACACAAGTACTTAGAAAGGAAGGACACTCACTTGGTGGGCAGAGCAAGATGATGAAATAGAGCACTCCACCAGTCATCTTCCAGCAAGGTTTCCAATTTAACAATGATCTACATGAAAAAAAAAACACCTTCATAAGAACCAAAAATTAGGTGAATCTTCATAATACCTGGTTTTAACATCATATCACTATAAGAAGCACTGGAAAAATTAAAAGATAAAACAGTTTTAAATAGCCAGTGCCACCCCTCCTCCACCTCACAGCAACTGTATTATGGAGAGCAGCTCCAGGCACTAGAAGAGGGAGAGCACAGTAATTGTGAGGCATTGATCTCAGTGCTGTCCTATTAAAGCAGAAAGAAAAATTGGACCAAACTCAGATGATGCTCACTTGTGGAATGAGCACTGAAGCCAGCCTTAGACAGAGGGGAACAATTAATCATAGTAGTCAGAACCAGAGTTCCTGCAAACCTCAGCACTGTAGGCTAACTTTTTTTGGGTCTCTAAGTAAACTTTGAAAGGCAGTCTAGGCCACAAGGATTGCAACTCTTGGATTAATCCTCATGCTAAACTGGGCCCACAGACAGTGGACTTCGGGGGATACGCAACCAACTGAGACACCAGCTCGGGTGGCTTAGTGAGCACTAGCATTACCCCGTTCCTAACTCCAGGCTGCACAGCTTGTGGCTACAAAAGAGATCCCTTCCTTCTGCTTGAGGAGAGGAGAAGGAAGAGAGTAGGGAAGACTTTTGTCTTGCATCTTGAATACCAGCTCAGCCACAGCAGGATAGACCATTGGTTAGAGTCATGAGGCCCTTGTTCCAGGCCCTGTCTCCTGGACAGCATTTCTAGACACACCCTAAACCAGAAAGGAACCCACTGCCTTGGAGGGGAGGACCCTGTTCTGGTAACATTCATCACCTGCTAACTGAAGAGGTCTTGGGAGTACTTTAATCAGAAAGAAAAAGAAGATTGTTGAGCAACAGGTAATCACCTAAACATAGAAAACTCATAGCTAATAGTACACAGAAAAACATAGAATATCACAACACTATGACAGTGGTGTGTAAACTACTTTTATCCTAAGTAGAAAGACTAAATGATAAACCAATAAAAGAAATAATAACTAGAACTTTCCAAGACATAGTACAATAAAATATAAGTAGAAGTAATAAGTTAAAAAGTTGGGGAAACAAAATTAAGGTGTAGACTTTTTAGTTTTCTTTCTGCATGTTTGTTTATACAGAGAGTGTTGTTATCAGGTTAAAATGATGGGTTGAAAGAGTATTTTCAAGCCTCATAGTAATCTCAAACAAATACAATGGATACATAAAAATTAAAAGCAAGAAACTAAATCATGTATCACCAGAGAAAATAACCCTCACTAGAGGAAGACAGAAGGGGAAGAAGGAAGAGAAGACTACAAAACAACCAGAAAACAAAATAACAGAAGCCCTCACTTATCAATAACATAGAATATAAATGGACTGAACTCTCTGATCAAAAGACATACAAGGCTGACTGGATGAAAAAAATCGAACCTTGATCTGTTGCCTATAAGAAACACATTTCCTCTATAAAGAAACACATAGACTAAAAATGAAGGTATGGAACAAGATATTCCATGCCAATGGAAACAAACAAACAAAAAGCAAGTGTAGCTATACTTAAATTGGACAAAACAGATTTTGAGACAAACAGAAGAGACAAAGGTGGTCACTATATAATAAAGATGTCAATTCATTAAGAGGATATAATGATTGTAAATAAATACATATGCTCCCAACCTAGACACCAAGATATATAAAACAAACATTAAAGCTAAAGAGAGAAATAAGTCCCAACACAGTAATAGCTGGAGTCTTAAACACTACTTTCAGCACTGTACAGATCTTCCAGACAGAAACTTAACAAAGAATCATTAGACTTACTCTAGACCTGATGGATCTAATAGATATTTACAGAACATTTTATCCAATGGCTGTAGAATACACACTCTTGTTAGCACAGGGTCATTCTCAAGGGTAAACCATATGTTAGGTCACAAAACAAGTCTTAAAATATTTAAAAATTGAAATATCAAGCATCTTCTCTGACCATAATGGAATAAAATTAGAAATTAACAAAAGGGAATATAAGAAACTACACAAATGGATGGAAAGTAAACAATATGGTCCTGAACGACCGGTGGGACTATGGAGAGATTAAGAAGAAATTGAAAAATCTCTTGAAAAAAATGTTAATGGAAACACAACATAGCCAAGCCTATGGAATAAAGCAAAAGCAGTACTCAGAGAAAAATTTGTAGCTATAAATGCCTACATTAAAAGAGAAGAAAAATTTCAGGTAAACAATCTAATGACACATCTTAAAGAATTAGAAAAGCAAGAGCAAACTAAACGCCAAATAAGGAGAACATAACAAATAATAAAGACCAGAACACAAGTACATGAAATTGAAGTGAAAAAATACAAAGTTTTTTTTTTTTATTAAGTTAAACAAATTGACAAACTTTTGTCCAGACTAAAGGAGATGAAAGAGGGAAGATCCAGATAAAATCAGAAATGAAAAAGGAGACGCTACAACTTATACTGCAGAAATTCAGAGGATCACTAGTGGCTAGTATAAACAACTATATGTCAATAAATTGGAAAATCTAACGGAAATGAACAAATTTCTAGACACATACAACCTACCAAGATTGAACGAGGAAGAAGTCCAAAGCTGAACAGACCAATAACAAATAATGATAAGCCATAATTAAAAGCACTCCCAGTAAACAAAAGCCTGGGACTTGATGGCTTCACTGCTGAATTCTACCAAACATTTAAAGAACTAATAGTAATTCTGCTCACGCTATTTCAAACTATAGAGGCAAAGGCAATACTTCCAAACTCTGAGGCCAGTCTTATACGAAAACCACACAAAGTCATGTCACACACATACCCCGCTCAAAAAACTATAGGCCAACATCTCTGATGAATATTTGGACTCGAGATTCCAGGGGCAGAATGATATGGTTAGACTTTGTGTCTCCATCCAAATTTCATCTTGAATTGTAACCCCCATTTCCCCCATAATCCCCACGTGTCAGAGGAGAGACCAGGTGTATGTAATTGATTCATGGGGGTGGTTTCTCTCATGCTGTTCTCATGATATTGAGGAAGTTTTCACAATAGGTAATGATTTTATAAGGTGCTCTTCTCCGTTTGCTCAGCACTTCTCCTTCCTGCCAACTTGTGAAGAAGGTGCCTTGCTTCCTCTTTACCTTCCACCATAATTGTAAGTTTCCTGAGGCCCCCAGCCATGCTGAACTGTGAGTCAATTAAACCCCTTTCCTTTATAAATTACCTAGTCTCAGGAAGTTTTGTTTTGTTTTTTTTTTTACAACAATGTAAGAAGAGACTAATATACTATCCATCTGACAAGGGGGTAATATACAGAATATACAAGGAGTACCAACAAACCTATAGGAAATAAATTTAATAATGCCATTTAAAAATGGATAAAATATCTGAATAGACATTTTTCAAAAGAAGACATGCAAATGAGAAATAGACATGAAACGGTTCAACATCATTATCAAAAAATGCAAATCAAAACTACAATGAGATATCATTATACCCTAGTTAAAATGGCTTTTATCAAAAAATCCAGCATTAACAAATGCCGTCAAGAATGTGTAGAAAAGGGAACAAACCTTCATAAACTCTTAGTGGGAATGTAAATTAGTAAAGACATTATGGAGAAAATTTTGGAGATTCTTCAAAAAACTAAAAATAGAGCTACCATATAATCTAGCAATCCCACTGCTGGATACATAACAAAAGAATGGATATCATTATATCAAAGAGATACCTGTTCTTTTATGTTTGTTGCAGCACTATTCATACTAGCTAAGATTTGGAAACCACCTAAGTGTCTATCAACAGATGAATGGATAAAGAAAATGTGGCACATTTACTTAATGGAGTACTATTCAGCCATAAAAAAGAATGAGATTCTGTCATTTGTAACAACATGGATGGAACTGGAGATCATTATGTTAAGTGAAATAAGCCAGTCAGAGAAAGACAAACATCACATGTCCTCACTTACTTGCAGTATGTAAAAATGAAAACAATTGAATTCATGGACACAAAGTAGAAGAATGGCTACCACAGGCTGGGAAAGGTGGTGGAAGACTTGGAGGAGGGAAGGTGAGGATGGTTAATGTGTATCAAAAAACAGAAAGAATGAACAAGACCTATTGGATGGCACAACAGGGTGATATAGGCAATAACTGTATATTTTAAAATGAAAAGTGTAATTGGATTGTTTATATGCTTTAGGGGATGGATAACACATCCTTTATGATGTGATTATTTAATATTGCATGTCTATATCAAAATATCTCATGTACTCCATAAATATATACAGCTACTATGTACCCACAAAAATTAAAAATGAAAGGAAAAATACTAAATATTGGCCAGTTAAAAAATCCTCATATCAAATGCTTGGTAGTAGAACTGCATAACATAAATAATTAAAAATAAATTCTTAAAATCTACCTCAGAGAACAGATGGACCACCTAGAATGTCGATTAATGAGACAACAGATCCATTATGAACAGAATTATGATCAAGAGATGTCAAAAACAATACTAAAATACCTTCAAAGTTAAGAAGGAAAATAACTTATGACTTAAATTTTTACGTCCATCTAGATTATCATGAAAGAGAAGAGAGGGTTAAAAAGAACATTTCTTACATATAAAGACCAAGATAGTTTACTAGCCATAGTTTTTCATTGAAAAAGGTACAGTGGTCCCCATTTACCTGCAGTTTTTCTTTCCATTGTTTTAATTACCCAAGATCAACTGCAGTTGGAAAATAGCTGGGTACACAATAGTACAATAAAATGTTTTGAGAGTAGAAGAGAGACCACAGTCACATCACTTTTATTATAGAATGTTGTTAGAGTTGTTCTATTTTATTAGTATTGTTTCAAATCTCTTTCTATGCCCAATTTATAAATTAAACTCTGACATTGCTATGTACTGTCTAGGAAAAAATATAGTATATATAGGGTTTGGTACCATTCTTTTCTGCTGCCATGTAAAGAAGGATGTGTTTGCTTTCCCTTCTATCATAATTGTAAGTTTCCTGGGGCCTCAGCAATTCAGAACTGTGAGTCAATTAAACCTCTTTCCTTTATAAATTACCTAGTCTCATGTATGTCCTTACAGTAGCATGAGAACAGACTAATACATATATAGTACAGAAACGTAATCTAAAAATAGTTCTAATTAACTACTGGATGTAAAAATAATGCAGAAATATGTACAAATAAAATGAAAGAACTAATATAGGTCACAGTGACAACAGGGGAACAACATAGGTCACAGTGACAACATGGGTACTTTGTTCTGCGGAGCATTAACTGGTCATAAGACCAATGTCATTTTCAGGAGGAAAAAAGGAATCTCAAATTTCTTCAAACTTAGGAAAACAAAGACCCAAATAAGTACATTAGAAACTTTAAGATTAACCCCTGCTTTTCTCCGGTGGAAGGGCACAGGGAAAGGAAGTATATAAAAGTTCATTAATCTAGCAAATTGCAGCAAAAGAGAAAAATATGATGAAGGAATAAAAGGGTAGTTCACCACATGATACCTGCTGATTCCCCTTTTGGCAGCTTCAATCCTTCCCAGTTTTATAAGATCGTGTGATTCCACATAGCGTTATATTCTTAGCCTGGTAGCCTTTCCCGACTTTAGTTCATAGCTAGGGAATGCTCTGGCATCTTCCTATAGTCCTACTAAGGGATTCATGGTCAGTTTTCATTTCTCAAATGAATATAAAATTAAGACTAGAGAACTTGATAGAAGTCTTATACTGGTCTTCATCCAATTTTTTTTTTTTTTTTTTCCAATCTTCCACCTCTCTCACTGGGATATGCAATCAAGTTCCCAGGAAATCTAATTCAATTTACATCTCTTAGAGAATACAAGTTTTGAACCCCAAATCATATCACATGATCTGATAAGTGCTAATTTCCATATGGGACTATGAGATCAAGTATTTATGGCAGAGGTGAGTACAGATCACTACTTAGACATATGGTCATTATAAATTACAGGAAGAAAATAAAATAACATTGATATAGAAGAAAGACAAAACATACCTGATCTGCAAGATGATCCATAAACTTGTTGAACCATTGGGAAACTGGTTATTGAGCCCACTGTCCTGCATATTATTGAAATATATTTTCTCATCTATATAACTTTCATCATACTATTTACTGCTATATGACTTGATTGATAAATGAATCTCCTTTTAAACTAGCAAATTTTAAATCATTGTGTTTTGGTAGAAAATATTAATCAGAAAAGTTTAGTAAAAATACTACTGAAGACAACCACTATTAACATTTCAGTAAGTTTTTATTTCAGTCTTTTAAGTAAAAAATGTTGGTGCTCTCTTAAAACAAATTTAATATTTAATAGGTTTCTATATTATACTTGGTGTCTCCACTGGCAAGCATATGACAATCACTAAATGAATAATTGGGTGGATGTATAAATGAATGAAGTGATGAATAAAAGATACATGAATAACATTAATCAGGAAGAAAACCATGTATTTAAATTTAGGGCTAGTTACAGAGACCCTAGTGCACAAAGAATAAAGAAAGAATAAATTGTAAAGGTAGGTTATGGATGGAGAATTCAAATGTCAGGAAATAACAGAGTTTATTTTACTTTACATGTAACAGCCATAAATCTCAAATGCAGAATTCATGTTTTGGGGGGAAAATGAGTGATTTTCTTGTAAGTAATAATGACATCTATTTCATCTTCCTGAATTTCAGCCCGTGGAATTACAGATAACATATGCCAGCAAAAGCGGCTATAAATAGTGAGGCTCCTCATTCTGTGCTACTATGGTTCATTTTGTATTCTGTAATGACATCATTATACATCACAGAAAGGACATCTGGGCTTTTCAGATTCTTTTGGCTACAACTTCAGACTGTAGGTAAAAGAAATTTCTGTAGAAAATTTCTCCTGCTGGTCTTAATAGTATTTGGTCAATGTTTTTTCTATAGGTCTACAAATTATACATATCAAAGTTTGGCTTCTTGTATGTGACATTAGTTTTGGGAATTCTTTTGCTTACTGATGAAATATCAGTTAGTTTTGAAAATATGCAAATAGAAATTGCAAACACTTTAGTTTTTAAACTTTATCTCTCTTTTAAATTGTTATTGCTGAAAAAAGATTTAGATGTTTTATTTCTGTTCTCATTTAGTTTTCAAATCTCTCTGTACACTTTAATAATAAATACAAATATTTAGTAATAAACATTGAGTTCCTACTATGTGTCAGGCACTGTATTAGGTGCTGAATACTTCATATTAAATTCTCACCATAACTTTTGAAGTTCATGACAATTAGGTAGATTGAAAGTTACAGGCTGTTTGAGCTGGAATTCAGAAATGGATCTGTCTCTACCTACAGATCCTTGCTACAAATAAAGATGAAACATAGAAGCACATTTCTTGATGTCTGGCCTTGATTGATATCAATTCAGCATTCATAGACCATGTAAGAATTCAAGAGATAGCTCATTGACTTCTTTCCTCAAAAGTTAATTGTGATATGAGAAAGCCTCAGAAATAGGATTCAGGAGAAAAAAATTCCAGTACTGGCTCTCTGAAAAAATATTTAATAAGCATAATTATGATAGCCATAAGAATAATGTTGCCAATAGAGTTTTTAATAGGAATAAATTAGATGGGTTTGTTGGTGGTTGAATCCTTAAAGCTCAGTGCGTGTAGATTAGTATACTTATGCTAAGGGCCTAGAACACTACTGTGAGATTGTAACGTAAGTGATTTAATAAATGAGTATCTCTAGTCTCATGCCACAGTCACAGTCCTGTGTCTTCCTCTGTCATTACTGCCATTAGAAAGAAAACTAGATAAAGACATGTTTGGCCTCTAAGTAAGCCAACTTTGCTGATGATGTAAATTGTGTGTAGGTATTATCAGTGTTGAATAAATAAAAAATGGAAATTGATCACAAGACATTAGGACCAAGGTGAGCTACATGAAATTTAATTTTAAAACATTACCATTAGTGATTAATCATTGTATAATTTGATATGAAATTATTAAGCATGAAAAGCAATAAACAAAAAACCTTTAACATTAGAGGAAACTATCAACAGTATAATCCACAGGTGGCCTATGGTAGACTTGACAATTTGTGTGAAAGACTTACGGGTTTTACAAGTTACCTGGTCACTACAAGCTAATACTGTGTTTTGACTGTGGAAAAGCTAACATGTTCTTGGGAAATAGAAATATTATGGTAAATTAGAAAGCATATTTAGACTTGCTTTATCTCAATCTAAAGAGAAACACCTAAATTGCTGGTGATGTCCAGTTTGAAATACAGTAGCACCTCCAGAGGCAGGGAGTTACCTGCTACTGGTGGGGTTCAAGGCAAGCCAGGAAAACCATGTAAGAAACATGAAATTTATTTAGGAAGAAGGTTAAACTAGGAGAACTGAAGGACTGTTTCAATTCTAAAATTATAATATTTAAATGGAAATTCCTTGAACTTCAGTTTAGTTTATCTGTAAAATGAGGGTTTTTTTCAGAACATTTGCTGTATATGTACATAATATTTTGTGGAGAGATAGTGAACATGCTTAGGCAAGTTCAAAATGATAACACAAAATCCATGGTTTATTCACAACTAACAATTTTCTAAATTATGCCATTATTTTGATTTTTTAAAAATTTATTTCATTGTGTATAGAACTTTGTACAGAGTGACATGGAATTTGTCAGAACACTAATGGAGCTTTAGGGGTTTAGAAAAAATAAGGGCTACTCTGCTGTCTTGTTTTAGAAAAAAGGGAGCTAAATTTGTCCTTTTTTGTGTGTATTTTGAGAATATTTGCGTTTCCTCATCACATCAGTCAAGTCAACCCCAATTTCCAGTCCTAAGCCAGATCCCTGAAAGGAAAGCTGAAACAGAAGACATTTAGCCCTTCTAAAGAGGCTATAGTTCTTTTACTTCTTCAGCATGGAACAACTAAATAGGACTGAAATTATCTAGAATAGCAGTTCTCAAAATGTGGTTCATGGGTTCCTGGGGTACTCAAGACCCTTTCAGGATGTCTATTAAGTCATAACTATTTTGATAATATACTGAGGTGATATTAATCTTCCAGATTTTGTTTACATTTGTCCTGATTGTGCAAAAGCTGTGGTATGTAATACTTTTGGCACGTGAATCAAGGCAGTTTCACTAAATTCTATTAGTAGGCATGGTATTCTTTGTTCACACTGATATGGTTTGGCTCTGTGTCTCCACCCAAATTTTATCTGGAACTGTAATAACCTCCACATATCATGGGAGGAAACTGATGGGAGGTAATATAATCATGGGGGCTGTTTGTCCCATACTGTTCTCGTGGTAGTGAATAAGACTCAAGACATCTGAGGATTTTATAAATGGGAGTTCCCCTGAACAAGCTCTCTTGCTTGCCACCATCTAAGATGTGACTTTGCTCCTCATTCACCTTCTGCCATGATAGTGAGGCATCCCCAGCCATGTGGAACTGTGAGTCAATTAACCATCTTTTCTTGATTACCCAGTCTTGGGTATATATTTATTATCAGTGTGAGAACAGATTAATACAACCACACATTTTCAAAAATGTCAGTTTTACTTAAGAATGTTCCTTATGAAGCAGTAAAATTGCTAGTTTTATTAACTCATCCTACAGTACACCTTTTTAGATACTTGGAGTAACAAAATGTGATGGAGTGATGTTTAAAGCATTTGTACGTGCTTTGATTTGAAAGCAATAGGTTGGTGTAAAAGTTGCTGTGGTTTTTGCCATTAAAAATAATAGCATTACTTTTGCATGAACCTAATATAGCCACTTTTTCATGAAATTTAAAAGTTCCGTTTTGAAAGATTAACTGACAAACTATGGTTCTTCAAACTTGGGTATTTGACAGATATTTTCTCAAACAAGTTAAATGAGTTGTGACTCAAGTTTTCAAGTGAAAATTAAAAGAGTTTTTGAAACCTTGCATCAGATATGTAATCATGATTTCTCCAATACTTAAAAGACTTTTCTGATGATATCAGTGGTGATTTTTTTTTGATATTATATAATGTGCCAACATTGTGAAGGTCTGCATAACTCGGTGAAGCAACATTTTCCAAATGATCATCTCATGATGTTACAAAATCATTTATGTGTAAAAGATCCATTCAGAGTACAAGAAAAGCTCCATGGATTTTAATGTTAGAGTTGCAAAATTAATTGATTTGTTTTCAGATTACTTATTGCAACTTAGCTTTACAAAAGTACCATTTGAGTTTTGATGTAGTATCAAAGGAAGAAATCCACAAATACCTGCAAATGTTATTAAAATATTCCTGCCTTTTTACTACATATTTGTGTGAGCCCTGATTTT
This sequence comes from Saimiri boliviensis, assembly GCF_048565385.1. Taxonomy (NCBI): domain Eukaryota; kingdom Metazoa; phylum Chordata; class Mammalia; order Primates; family Cebidae; genus Saimiri; species Saimiri boliviensis. The sequence goes on along the minus strand of NC_133457.1, from coordinate 35,527,656 downwards.
ATTCATATATTTCAAGCAAAAAAAAAAGCTTAACATTTGACTGAATGCAGAAGCCAATATGAGAATTCAGTGTCTCTTATTAAACCAAATGTTAAAGGGATTCATAAAATGCAGAATGATACTACTTATCTCCTTTTTTGGTGAAATGTAGTTATTTCTGTGAAATATTTTATTTGTGCTAATATGGAATATATATATATCTATATTTTTTTTTTATTTTTTTTTGAGACGGAGTTTCGCTCTTGTTACCCAGGCTGGAGTGCAATGGCGCGATCTCGGCTCACTGTGACCTCCGCCTCCTGGGTTCAGGCAATTCTCCTGCCTCAGCTTCCTGAGTAGCTCGGATTACAGGCATGTGCCACCATGCCCAGCTACTTTTTTGTATTTTTAGTAGAGACGGGGTTTCACCATATTGACCAGGATGGTCTCGATCTCTTGACCTCGTGATCCACCCGCCTCGGCCTCCCAAAGTGCTGGGATTACAGGCTTGAGCCACCGTGCCCGGCCTGGAATAAATATATTTTTAAATGAAAAAATATTTTAAATATTTCCCAGTTTTAATCTGTGCTGCTGTAAATATGGATAGATATAACCTAAAATAAGAAACTTTTAAAAGTTTCCTCAATAATTTTAGATGTAAAGAAGCCAGAGGCCAAAAAGTTTCAGAACTGTTGCTCCAGAATACCCTGGAGCTGCAAATGCACAATTCTATCAGCACCTTTTTTTTGTTTTTCTTTACTTTTTTTTTTTTTTTTTTTAGCATTGACTCTACTTACCCTGATGCAGCCTTTTCTTGATTTTGTTCCTGGCCTTAAAATGAGATGTTAAAGTTGAGGGTTTGATCACCATTAAAGCTTCTCTAAGTTGCCTTCAGATCTGTGAACTTTACTGCCCTGACTAAATCCCCCTTGAGAAATTACAGCTTGTGGGATTTTGAAAGTCCTTTCAGCTTCCCTTGGACTTGGACCTGAAGTAGTTCACTTCAGCAGTTGCATTTCCATAGAGTGTGAAATGATCCCTGCATTGGACCCCTACTGTGGGAGCCATTACCGACCCAGAGATGGAGAACAAAGCCAAAAATAGGGTACAAATGTGCTCTCAAAAAAAAATTACACCAAAAACTCAAACTTCAATAAGCTGTCTTTTAAAATGACTGTCTTCAGAAAGACCCAAACTTAAAATGAATATTCAGACTTTCAAAAGCCATAAACAATTAGTGAGCCATTAGTAATGGTTTTAAGTTTTAAAATTAAAATGTAAATCAAGGGATAATATTACTGATTTATAGTAATTAGATTGATAGGTAACTTTCTTTGGAAATTTCCTTACTAAGCAAGGTAATCTACACATAAATGTATAATACAAACTGTACCCAGTGTCTTTAGCCATTGACAATTATTTAAAAATGATGTTGCTTGAAATAGGTTATCTGGAAATCGAAAGGATTCCACACATATTGGAAATTTCATTAAAGTGTAAATTGGGAAGAAAAATTATGTTTCTCTTGAGAATTTATTTAAATGCTCATGAATATTGCTAATGGGTAACTAAAAGTCAAAGTAGTGAACAAAGTTGTGGTAAAGGCCTATTCAGATACTGCATATGGAGACTTGCTTAGTGTAGTAGTGAGCTTCGACTTTCAATTAAGATGTTATTGTACCGCTGCAAAATTAATAAAAATAGGTACCATTGATTGAGTACTATCTGTATATTAAATAGGTAAAGTACTACAAGCATTAAACAGATATTGTCTCATTTAATTTTTTCAACAAACACTATAAAGCATGTACTACTGGTACAACCTCTTTAGAGATGAAGAAGCAGGATTTTTTTTTTTTTTTTGAGACAGAGTCTTTCTCTGTTGCCAAGGCTGGAGTGCAGTCGTGTGATCTCACCTCACTGCAACCTCCATCTCTCAGGTTCAAGCAGTTCTGCCTCAGCCTCTTGAGTAGCTGAGACTACAGGTGCTCACCACCACGCCCAGCTAAATTTTGTATTTTTAGTAGAGACGGGTTTCACCATGTTGGCCAGGCTAGTCTCAAACTCCTAACTTCAAGTGAACCACCTGCCTCAGATTGCTGGTATTATAGGTGTGAGCCACCGTGCCTAGTGGAAGCAGGATTTTAAAGGCCCTGACAAAACCAGTAAATTACAAAGTCAGGATTAGGACCCAGACAGTCTACCTACACAGTCAATATTTTTAATCTGTATTAAGTTGTCTATGTGGCAGGATATAAAAAGGGCTACACAGGCATATCTCATTTTCATTTTATTGCACTTTGCTTTATCATGCTTCATATATATATATATATATATTTCCTCAAATTGAAGGTTTGCAGCAACTATGTATTGAACAAGTCTGTTGGTGCCATTTTTCCAACAGTATTTGCTCATTTCATGTTGCTTTGTCCCATCTTGGTAATTTACTATATTTCAAACTTTAAAAAATTATGCTTCTTATGGTGATCTGTAATCGGCGATCTTCAATGTGAGTATTGGAATTGTTTTGGGGTGTCACAAAGCATGACGAATGATAGTGAATGTAACTGATAAAGGTTGTGTGTGTTCTGATTGCTCCACTGATGGGCAGTTTCCTAATCTCTCTCCCTCTCCTCAGGCTTTCCTATTCCCTGAGATACAATAATATTGAAAATAGGCCAGTAAATCAACCTGTAATGTCCTCCAAGTGTTCAAGTGAAAGAAAGAGTCTCATATCTCTCATTTTAAATCAAAAGCTAGAAATAATGAAGCTTAGTGAGTGGACATGTTAGAAGCCAAGACAGGTGGAAAGCTAGGCCTTTTGCACCAAACAGGTAGCCAAATTATGAACATAAAATGAAAGTTCTTGAAAGAAATTAAAAATGTTATTCCAGTGAATACATGAATGATGAGAAAGCAAAACATCCCTATTGCTAATAGGGAGAAACATTTAGTGGTCTGAATAGAAGGTCAAACAACCCAAAACACTCCTTTATATCAAAGGCTAATCCAGAATAAGTCCCTAACTCTCTTCATTCTATGAAGGCTCAGAGAGTTGAGAAAGTGGCAGAGGAAAAGTTGGAAGCTGGCAGAAGTTGGTTCATGAGGTTTAAAGAAAGAAGCTGTCTTTGTAACATTAAAGCACTAGGTGAAGCAAGTGCTGATGGGGAAGCTGCAGCAAGTTATTCAGAAGATCTAAGATCACTGATGGAGGTGGCAAAACAACGGATTTTCCATGACATGAAATGGTCTTTCATTGGAGAAAAAATGCCAATTAAAATTTTCCCAGCTAGGGAGGAGAAGTCAGTCTGGCTTCAAAGCTTAAAAGCACAGGCTTATTTTTGTAATCAGGCAAAAGCACAGGCAAAATTCTTGTGGCTGGAGGCACATTGTGTAATACAAATGGAAGCCAATGCTTATCTTCCATTCTGAAAATCCTGGAGCCTTCAGAAGTACGCCAAATCCACTATGCCTATTCTCTGTCATTGGACCAATAAAACATGGGTTACAGTACATCTCTTTACAGCATGATTTACCAAATATTTTAAACCCACTATTGAGACCAACTGATAGAGTCCTTTCAAAATACTGCTGTTTATTGACGATGAACCTGGTCACCCAAGAGCTCTGATGGAGCTGTACATGGAGATTAATGTTGTTTTCATGCTTCCTACCACAACATTCATTCTGCAGCTATGACCAAGAAGTAATTTAGAATTTCAAGTTCTATTATTGAAATATATTTTGTAAGGCTATAGCTGCTGTAGATAGTGATTCCTCTGATGGATCTGGGCAAATTACACTGAAACTTTCTGGAAAAATTTCAGCATTCTAGAGGCCATTAAGCATATGTGTGATTATTGGAAGGTGGTCCAAATATCAACATTAAAAGAATTTTGGAAGAAATTTATTCTAACCCACATGGATGACTTTGAGGAGTTCCAGATGTCAGCAAAGGAAGTCACTGCAGATGACTTGTTGGAAATAGCAAGAGAATTACAATTAAAAGCAGAGCTTGAAGATGTGATTAAGTTTCTGTAATCTCATAGTAAAACTTTAATCTAGGAGGAGTTGCTCCTTATGGATGAATGAAGTGGTTTCTGGAGGTGAAATCTACTCCTGATGAAGGGGCTGTGAATATTGGTAAAATGACAACAAAGCATTTGGTGTATTATTAAACTTAGTTTAAAAAAGAAGTGGCAGGGTATGAGAGAGTTGACTCCAATTTGGAAAAAAGTTCTGTGCATAAAATGCTATCAAAGAGCACCACATGCTACAAAGAAATCTTCCATGAAAGGACTCAATGCAGAAAATTTTATTACTATGTTTGTAAAAATTGATATATATCATATCGATACTTATTGTGGAAGAAAATGTGATATTTTGACACCTGTGTACCAAAATATTTTGACACGTGTATCAAAATCATGTGTAATGATCAAATTGGGATAATTGGGAAATCCATTATCTCAAAGTTTTATTTTTTGTATGTGTGTGAGGAAAATTACTAATCTTCTCTTCTAGATATTTTGAAATATACAACAAATTATTAGCTATAATTTACCTAATATAGAATACTAGAACTTATTTCTTCTATTTTACTGTATTTTTGTACCCCTTAACCAACTTACCTTCATCCCGCAATCCTCATTGCTTGCCTTTCCCAGCCTCTGGCAAACGTCATTCTTCTCTGTACCTCCATGAGGTCCACCTTCTAGCTCCCACATACGAGAATGTGCAATATTTGTCTTTCTGTGGTTGACTTCCCTTAGCATAATAACCTCTAGTCTCTTTCCATCTGTGTTGCTAAAAATGACACGATTTTGTTTATTTTTGTGGCTGAATAGTTTTCCATTCTGTACAGCTATCACATTTTCTTCTTTCATAAAAATTTTTAATTTTTGTGGATACATAGTAGCTGTATATATTTATGGTGTATGTGAGATTTTTTTTTTGAGATGGGGTTTAGCTCTTGTTGCCTAGGATGGAGTGCAATGGCGTGATCTTTGCTCACTGCAACCTCCGCCTGTTGAGTTCAAGCAATTCTGCCTCAGTCTCCCATGTAGCTGGGATTACAGGCATGTGCCACTATGCCTGGCTAATTTTGTATTTTTAGTTGAGATGGGGTTTCACTATGTTGGTCAGGTTGGTCTCGAACTCCTGACCTCAAGTGATCCACCCACCTTAGCCTCCCAAAGTGCTGGGATTAGAGGCGTGAGCCACTGCACCTGGTCTGAGATGTTTTAGGCATGCAATGCATAATAATCACATAATGGAGAATGGAGTATCCATCCCCTCAAGCATTTATCCTTGTGTTACAAACAATCCAATTACCCTTTCAGTTATCTTAAAATATACAATTAAATTGTTATTGACTGTAGTTATCCTGTTGTGCTATCAAATAGTAGGTCTTTCTAGTTTTTGATACCCATCAACCATCCCCACCTGCTCCCCATGCCATTATAATTCTCTGTTACATTTTCTTTGACCCTTCATCCATTGATAGACACTTGGTTGATTCTGTATTTTGGCTATTGAGAATAGTGCTGCAATAAACACAGGAGTGCAGATATCTCTTCATTATACTGATTTTCTTTCTTTTGGATATACACTCCTCAGTGAGATTGCTTAATCATATGGTATCTCTAATTTTAGTTTATTGAGGAACCTTCATACTGTTTTCCATAATGGCTGTAATATTTTACATCCCTGTCAGCAATGTATGAGCCTTCCCTTTTCTCTGTATCCTCGCCAACATTTGTTATTTTTTGTATTGTTAATAATTCCACTGTAACTGGAATGAGATGATATCTCATTAAGGTTTTGACTGGCATTTCCTTGATGATTAATGATGTTGAACATTTTTTTCATATACCTGTTTGCCCTTTGTATGTATTCATTTGGGAAATGTCAGTTGAAGCCTTTTGTCATTTAAAAATTAGATCATTTCTATTGAGTTGTCTGAATTTCTTGAGTTCTGGTTATTAATCCCTTGTTAGATGGATAGTTTGCAAATATTTTCTTCCATTTGGCAGGTCGTTGCTTCAGTTTGCTGCTTGTTTCTTTTGCTGTGCTCAAGGTTTCTAGCTTAACATAATTCTGTTGGTCTATTTTAAAAATTTTGTTGCCTGTGCTTTTGAGGTCTTTCCCAAAATATTTTCACCCAGAGAAATGTCCTATAGCATTTCCCCAACATTTTCTTTTAGTAGCTTTATAGCTGCAAGCCTTACATTTGTCTTTAATCTGTTCTACATTTATTTTTGTATGTGGTGAAACACAAGGATTTCCTTTTATTCTTTTGTGTATGGATATCCAGTTACCCAGCAGCATTTATTAAAGAGACTGTCCTTTTCCCACTGTATGTTGTTGGCACCTTCATGAAAAATGAGTTACATACAAATGAGTGGATTTAATTCTGGGTTATTTATTCTGCTTCATTGGTCTGTGTGTCTGCCATTATGCTGTTTTTGTTACTGTAACTTTGCAGTATAATTTGAAATCAGGCAATGTGATGGATGCCTGCAGCTTTGTTTTTGGCTCAGTATTACTATAGGTATTTGAGGTCTTTTGTGTTTCTATACACATTTCAGGATTTCTTTTCTATCCTGTGAAGAATGTCATTAGTATTTGGATGAACATTGCATTGAAACTATAGATCACTTGTGGTAGCATAGACATTTAACAATATTAATTTTTCCAATTCATGAAAGTGAGATATCTTTCCATTTTTGTATTCTTCAATTTTCTTCAGCAGTGTTTTATAAATTTTCTTGTGGACATTTTTTATTCCTGTGGTTAAATTAAGTCTTAAGTATTTTATTTTGTTTCTTTGTTGCTATTATAAGTGGGCTTGCTTTCTTTTTAAAATATATTTTTAATTTTTGTCGATATATAGTAGGTATATCAATTTATGGGGTATATGAGATATTTTGGTACATGTATGCAATGCATAATCACATGAAAAATTGGGTATCCATCTGGTCAAGCATTTATCCTTGCTGTTACAAATAGTCTAATTATACTCTTTTAGTTAATTTAAATGTACAATAGGTTATTATTGACTATAGTCCCCTGTGGTGCTATTAAATATTAGGTGTTATTCTTTCTTCTAACTATTACTTTTGTATCCCTTAACCATGCCCACCTTCACCTAACCCCCACTACTTTTTCCAGCCTCTGATAACCATCCTTCTATTCTCCATCTCCATGAGCTCAATTATTTTGATTTTTAGATCCCACAAATAAGTGAGAACATGTGATGTTTGTCTTTCTGTGCCTGCTTTATTTTGATTAATATAAAGACTTCCAATTCTATCCACGTTTTCATAAATGACAGTATCTTTTTTTTAATGACTGAATAGTACTCCACTGTGTATATGTACTACATTTTTAAAATCCATTTATCTGTTGATGGACATTTAGGCAGCTTCCAAATCTCAGCTGTTGTAAACAGTGCTGCAACAAACAAAGGCGTGCAGATATATCTTTGATATTGACTTCCTTTTTTTTTTCTTTGAGATGGAGACTCACTCTGTCACCAGGGTGGAGTGTGGGGTGCCATCTCGGCTCACTGCAACCTCTAACTCCCTGGTTCAAGCAATTCTCCTCCCTCAGCCCCCTCAAACAGCTGGGATTACAGGCATGTGGCCCCCACTCAGCTAATTTTTGTATTTTTAGTAGAGACAGGGTTTCACCATGTTGGACAGGCTGGTCTCTATCTCCTGACCTCATGATCTGCCCCCTTCAGCCTCCCAAAGTGCTAGGATTACAAGCATGAGCCACCATGCCCAGCCATGACTTCCTTTCTTTTGGGTATATACGTAGCAGTGGGATTACTAAATCATATGGTAGCTTTATTTTTATTTTTTTGAGGAACCTCAAAATTGTTCTCCATAGTAGTTGTACTAATTCACATTCTCATCAACAACGTACAATATTTTTCTTTTCTTCACATCCTCACCAACATGTATTATTGCCTTTTATCTTTTGGATAAAAGACATTTTAACTGGGGGAAGATTATATCTCATTGTAGTTTTGATTTACACTTATTGCATGATCAATGATGTTGAGCACCTTTTTATATACCTGCTTCTCGTTTATATTTCTTTTGAGAAATATCTATTCAAATCTTTTGCCCATTTTTATAATCAGATTATTAGATTGTTTTCCTATATGGTTTTTTGTGCTCCTTATACATTCTGATTATTAATCCCTTGTCACTTGAACAGTTTGCAAATCTTTTCTCCCATTCTGTGAGTTGTTTCTTCACTTTGTTGATTGTTTCCTTTGCTGTGCAGAAACTTTTTAACTTGATGTGAATCCACTTTGTCCATTTTTGCTTTGGTGGCCTGTGCTTGTGGGACATGATTTAAATTGCCTAGCCCAATGTCCTGGAGAGTTTCCCCAACATTTTCTTGTAGTAGTTTCATACTTTATGGTCTTAGTTTTAAGTCTTTAATCCATTTCATTTTATTTTACTGTATGGTGAGAGATAGGAGTCTACTGTCATTCTTCTGCATACAGATATCCAGTTTTTCTGGCATCATTTATTTAAGAGGCTTTTTCCCCAATGCATGTTCTTGGCAACTTTGTCAAAAATGAGTTCACTGTAGGTGAGATTACATTAATTGTAGGGCCCTCTCTGGATCTGCTTTGGAACAGAGATCAGTAAGCTCATTAGAGAGTTGCAGACTCCAAGGCTGTAAGATATGGATGAGTCTTCCTCTGGATTCTGGTGTGAGCAGCTCTGAGCTGGAACCCCAGTTGATATGGGGGCTGGAGCCAAGATAAAGGGCAACTTTCAGATTCACTGCTGAGACCAATTGTAGTGAACAAATGAGCCTTTCTGCCAAACTGCTAATGTGCACAATTCTTTCTGGACCTCTTGGCAGATGGTTTTGGTTATAGGATCAGGGCTAAACAGGGCTGCACTCAAACCTCTTATGGGACCAGACCTTTCTTGGCTTGAACTTGGGAGAAAGCTCAGTGAATCAACCAACTGGGTTTCAGTTTGTACTCTCAAAATGACACTCCAATGTCTTGGGCTTCACTGGAGTTTCACAAATTCCTACTTGAATCCTGAGGCTCTCAGAGAGACATTTTGATAGTAGATGGTTGCAGAGTTCTTGTTTTTATAAAGGGATATGAACAGGTTACCTTCTATTCTGCCATTTGGGTGATGTTGCATTGTTGTCTTTAATAAATTGCCCCTGCCACACTAACCTTCAGCAATTACTCACCTTGATCAGCCAGCAGACATCAATATGGAGACAAAATCCTCCTTAATAATAAAGTATTTTTAATTAAGATATATACATTGGTTTTTAGACATAATGCTATTTAACACTTAATAGACTATAATATAACATAAACATAATTTTATATGCCCTGGAAAACCCAAAAACTTGTGTGACTTGTTTTATTGCAAAATTCATTTTATTGTAGTGGTCTGGAGTTAAACTCACAAAATCTCTGAGGCAGGTTGTTAATATGACCCATATTTACTTTCTCTCTCTCTCTCTTCCCATTTTTACAAGTTGAAATCACATCCATCCTCTTATTTCACATGCCATATCTTCAGTCTTTAATGTTGTCTTTTGCTCTTTCTTATGTTTCTGTGATTACTTTTTGTATATCTTTGTAGTGAAAAATGTAATCTAGATGTGGGTTTACTTTGTGTGCCACTCTGCTTTCTTTTTAGGCTAACCTTAAGTAGTAGGTCTCCAGATTTCTTGGTTTCGACCTCATGGCTAGTCTCTTACTACCACAATGTGTAGGTATCATAAAGTAACATTTAGTTAACATTTCGCGGTGTTAAAGTTCTATCTTCTGCTCTATGATACAAACCTCCACTGAGGCATGAGTATATCCTAGAGCACAAAAAGAAAATTAAGTTAATTGTATTTTAATATATTATCCTATCACCCTGGTGTAGAGTACATGCTCAAAAAATGCTCACTGAAGGGAGGAATTTAATAGAGTTTAATTGACCTTGTAAATATGCCTTTTAGAAATTTGGTCTGATCCAACATCATACTGCTTCGGCAGAAGCTAAAGCCGTTACCCTTGAGAACTGGAACAATACAAGGAAGCCTACTCTTACCACTTCTATTCAACATAGTACTAGCCAGAGTAATCAGCCAAGAGAAAGAAATAAAAGGCATCCAGATAGGAGAAAAAAAAATCAAATAATCTCTGCTGATGATATAATTCCATACCTAGAAAATCCTGATGACTCTTCCAAAAGGCTCCTAGAACTGACAAACTACTTCAGTAAAGTTTTAAAGTACAAAATCAGTCCACAAAAATTAGTAGCATTTCTTTTTTACACAAAAGGGTTCTAGCTGAGAGCCAGATCAAGAACACAATCACATTTACAATAGCCACAAAAAATGAAGTACCTAAGAATGCAGCTAACCAAAAAGCTGAAAGCTCTCTACATGAAAAACTACAAAACACTGCTGAAAGAAATCAGATTACACAACTAAATGGAAAAATATCCTGTACTTCTGGATTGGAAGACTCAATATTGTTAAAATGGCCAGCCTGTTCAAATTAATTTACAGATTCAATGCTATTCCTATCAAACTGCCAACATCATTTTTCAAAGAAAGAAATTTTATGTTCTAAATTTTATGTAGAACCAAAAAAGAATCTGAATAGCCAAAGTAATCCTAAGCCAACAAAAATGGGCTGGAGATATCATATGACATCAAACCATACTACAAGGCTACAGTAACCAAAACAGCATAGTACTGGTATGAAAACAGTCACATAGATCAATGGAACAGAATAGAGAACAGAAAAATAATGCCACATACCTACAGTCATCTGATCTTTGACAAAGTCAACAAAAATAAGCAATGGGGAAAGGGCTCTCTAGTCAATAAATGGTGCTAGGATAACTGGCTAGTCATATGCAGAAGAATGAAACTGGACCCTTGTCTTTTACCATATACAAAAATTAACTTGGGATCAACGGATGCTTTAAACTCAGGGTCTCTAACAAAAAAATCCTAGAAGAAAAATCTAGGAAATACCATCTTCAACACTGGCTTTGGCAAATATTTTGTGACTAAGTCCCCAAAAGCAATTGCAACAAAAACAAAAATTGAGAATGGGGCCTTAATTAAAGAGCTTCTGCACAGCAAAAGAAATTGTAAATGAGTAAACAGACAATCCATAGAATGGAAAAAATATTTGCAAAGTATAAATTTGACAAAGGTCTGATACCCAGAATATATAAGAAACTGCAATCAACAAGCAAAAGCCAAACGATGTCCAATTAAAAATGGGCAAAGGACATGAGCAGACACTTTTAAAAATAAGACATACAAGCAGCCAACAAACATATGAAAAAGTGCTCATCACTAATCATCAGAGAAATGCAAATCAAAACCACAATGAGAGATACATCTCATACCACTCAAAATGAGAATAATTAAAAAGTCAAAAAATAACAGATGCTGGGGAGGCTGCAGAGAAAATACACGCTGTGAGTGAGAATGCAGATTAGTTCAGCCACTGTGGAAAGCAATTTTGAAACTTCTCAAAGAACTTAAACTACTATTCAAACCAGAAATCCATTACTGACTATATACCCAAAGGAATATAAATTATTCTACCAAAAAGATACATGTTCTTGCATGTTCATCACGGCACTATTCACAATAGCAAAGACAGAGTAAACCTAGCTGCCCATCAACAGTGGATTGGAATCAGAAAATGTAGTGTGTGTGTATATATATATGTATATATATCATGGAATAATATGCAGCCATAAAGAACAAAATCATGTTTTTTGCAGCAACGTGGATGCAGCTGGAGACTATTAAGCAAATTACATGGCAACAGAAAACTAAAGGCTTTATGTTCTCATTTAAAAGTGGAAGTAGGCCGGGCGCGGTGGCTCAAGCCTGTAATCCCAGCACTTTGGGAGGCCGAGGCGGGTGGATCACGAGGTCGAGAGATCGAGACCATCCTGGTCAACATGGTGAAACCCCGTCTCTACTAAAAATATAAAAAATTAGCTGGGCATGGTGGCGCGTGCCTGTAATCCCAGCTACTCAGGAGGCTGAGGCAGGAGAATTGCCTGAACCCAGGAGGCGGAGGTTGCGGTGAGCCGAGATCGCGCCATTGCACTCCAGCCTGGGTAACAAGAGCAAAACTCCGTCTCAAAAAAAAAAAAAAAAAAATAAATAAAAATAAATAAATAAATAAATAAATAAATAAAAGTGGAAGTAAAAACTGAGTACACATTGCAGTAAAGATGGCAACAGTAGACAATGGGGCCTACTAGAGGAGAAAGAAAGGGAAGTGGATGTGAGCTGGAAAACTACTTATTGTGTGTTATGCTCACTACCTGGGTCATGGGATCATCTATGCTCTGTACCTCAGAAAACCATGTAACTCAATACACTCATGTAAAAAAACCTACACTTGTACCCTCTGAATCCAAATTAAATGTTGGAAAAGAATAAATTTGGTCTGAGATATTTTAAAATTATTTTTAGTTATGTAACTAATGCGAATATATTCTCACTATAAGGACTTAAGAAAAGGAGCAATAACTTCCTTTGATTATCTTTTCTATCTTTGTTCTTATTATTTCTTTTGTTGCCTAATTATATTAGGCAAAAACTCAACTACGATGTTGAATAGTAGCACTGGTACGTGATATCTGACATCTTTCAATGGATGCCAACTTAATGAGAATTTTCCTAAAATGTTATCAAGATGTTGAAGTAGCTTTTGATTGGATATATTCTTGATTACATTTGTTAAAGTTATAAATGAATGTTATATTTTATTAAATGTACTTTTTCATGTATTGATATAATTAGTATTTTTTTTTTTTTCTTGAAGCTGGGAGATTGAGGCTGCAGTGAGCCATGGTTGAACCACTGCTCTCTAGCCTGAGTGATAGAGCATCTCAAAAGAAAGGTAGATTTATTTATTTATATTTTGTTATACTGTAAGGTCTGGGGTACATGTGCAGATCGTGCAGGGTTGTTACATAGGTATACACATGCCATGGTGGTTTCCTGCATCCATCCCCCTGTCACCTACATTAGGTATTTCTCCTAATGTTATCCCTCTGCAATCTCCCCACCCCCTGCTATCCTTCCCCTAGGCCTCCCCACCCCACCCCCCAACAGGCCCCTATGTGTTCTCATTGTTCAATACTCACTCATGAGTGAGAACATGCAGTGTTGGGTTTTCTGTTCTTGTGTTATTTTCCTGAGAATGATGGTTTCCAGCTTCATCCTTGTCCCTGCAAAGGACACGAAATCATCATTTTTTATGGCTGGATAGTATTCTGTGGTGTATATGTGCCGCATTTTCTTTATCCAGTCTATCATCAGTGGGCATTTGGGTTGGTCCCAAGTCTTTGCTATTATAAACAGAAATGAACATATGTGTGCGTGTGCCTTTATAGTAGAATTATTGATAATCCTTTGGGTATATACCCAGTAATGGGATTGCTGGGTCCAATGGTATTTACATTTCTAGAACCTTGAGGAGTCTAGAACCTTGAGGAGTTACATTCCTAGAACCACTGTCTTCCACAATGGTTGAACTAATTCACACTCCCATCAACAATGTAAAAGCATTCCTATTTCTCCACATCCTCTCCAGCATCTGTTGTCTCCAGATTTTTTAATGATTGCCATTCTAACTGGCCTGAGATGGTATCTCAGTGTGGTTTTGATTTGCATTTCTCTAATGACCAGTGATGATTAGTGTGTTTCTTTGTTAATTTGTTAATATAGTAACTTATAATAGATGGATTGTCTAATTTATCTCTTCTTCACTTTTCTATGTGAAGTCCTACTTTGACACAATGAATTATTCTGTTATATACTTCTGAATTTACTTGGAAGATTCAAGAGTTGAAATTTTTCTGCTTTTGCTTAACTAGCCCTATAGTTGTATAAGGTCAAATCTTTATAATAAATCTCTTATTATTTATGTCTCCTAGGAGCTCTGCTTCTCTGATCGCTGAGTAATACAATTATTCTCCATGTGTCTTTATACAATGTCCCATTAACAAAAGGAATGCCATCATTGTGCTCCATATCACCTGAACTATGGTGACTTTGTTGGAGTCACACCCCTGGTAATTCATGGAGCTAGGACTCAAGTCCACTATTTCTGAGTCTGTTCTTTCAGCAGGATTATGTTGTTTTCCTTAATTTGAGGGAAATCAGAAGTGTTCAGCTCATTAAAATGCCTTTCCTAAACATTTTCTTCCATGAAGTGCTAATGGTAATAACTATTTTATCAATGACATGGTTTCTGAGACAACCACAAAGTATTTTTATTTTTCAGATTGCCCTGATGACCTAACTGTTGTCTAGTGTCATCATAGCCATGTCAAAAATGGCCAATATGAAAGCAAAATGAACACTTTGTTCTGCTCCCATCATAAATAAAGATGTGTATTATGTCTTAGAATGAGAAAAACCAAAAATAACGGGGTCACCCTACCTAATTCTGGTCCCTAAAATAAATGAAACCTTGGGCCTTTCCTCTAAATTACTTAATCTCTGGTTACTTAATTTCTAGCAAAATAACTGTAACATAGACTTTCGCAAAGTTGATTTCTAGAGGTGTGTAACATCCTTCTTGGATATGATAATTATGTGAGAAAGTTGTTTAACTACTACAAATAGATTGGTACAAACTGTGATAATTTCACAGTTTTTTCCCCTTAAATTTATGTTGCGGTTTTAATTTCACAAGCTACTCTTTCTGAAGTCTGACTCCCTTGCCAACATTTTTGAAAGTAAGTCTCATTTCTGAATGCTTTGATCTTTGAGTCTTCATCTCACACCATTATGTTTTTGTGTTTCCTATGAGGGAAGTGCTCATGATGATAGTGGGGGAAGTAAAAATGATAGTAGTGTTTTTCATTTACCTTGAGTCTATATATCAAAATAATATGCAAATTTGTCTACTGACAATATATAATCCATAAGTAGATACAGCCTTGGGAATTCATATTTTAACATAAATTTGGTGGGGGTATGAGGAGGAAACATGGGACCAGGATGAAATCTGAAATGTCTGGTTTATTGCATATCTCTTCATAGTGTTTAAATTGAGACCAGCCTGGGCAACATGGTGAAACTCTGTCTCTATGAAACATACAACCATTAGCCCAGTATGTTGGCACATGCCTATAGTATCAGCTTCTCAGGAAGCTGAGGTGGGAGGATAACTGGAGCCCAGGAGGTCGAGGTTGCAGTGAGCCATGATTATGCCACTGTACTCCAGCCTGGATGACAGAGCAAGACCCTGTTTTAAAAAAAAAAAAGGTAGTTTTTTTTGTCATATTGCCCAAGTTTAAATTTGAATTTTCCAACTTGGTACCTATGAGATTTTAAACATTTTACATGATAAAAAGTTATTTAAATGTTCTGTGGCCCAGTTTCCTTGTTTACTAACCAGGAAAAGTAACATCTACTTTCCAGTGTTACAGTGAAGATTAAGTGAAGTAAACATTCAGGGTAGCACAGAGTTTGATACATAATAATTAAAAAAATCATTGAGCATTTATTAAGTTTTCTGGTATTTTGGAGATAATTTCAATCTGATTGGATTTATTTCTTGGAAAGGGGTGAAGATCAGTCTGGTTACTAGATCAGAAGTGTTAACCACACAACTACTGCCAAAAAAAAAAAAATGGAATTTTATTCCAATAGGCCAGATGCAGGATGGAATTTGAGATGGAGAACAATCTAGTGAATCAGTCAGTCATGGGTTTGAAAGGAGAGTTGATTGGGGAAAAAGAAAGGAGGTTGTGTAGAAACTATCTGAGATCAGTCTATCTTTTGCCTTTTTGGATGATGGTGTATGATTTGTGAACTGCCTAGCTGCTTTGTGAAGTAGAGGCAATATAGTTGAGGCAATATAGATTGATACTAGTTTGGAGAAGTCTTTTTTTTTTTTTTTTCAACTTTTATTTTAGATTCAGGAGGTACACATGCAGGTTTGTTACCTGGGTATATTGCATGATGCTGAGGTTTGGGATACAAATGATCTGATGACCCAGGTACTAAGCATAATACCCAATAGTTAGTTTTTAACCCTTGTCTCCCTCCCTCCCACCTCTAGTAGTCCCTTGTGTCTAATGTTGCCATCTTTATGTCTATGAGTACCCAATGTTTAGCTCCCATTTGTAAATGAGAACACTTGGTATTTGGTTTTCTTTTTCTATGTTAATTTGCTTAGGATAATGGTCTCCAGCTGCATTCATTTTGCTGTGAAGAACTTGATTTTGTTCTTTTATATGGCTGTGTAGTATTCCATTGTGTATATGTACCACATTTTCTGTATCCAATCCACCATTGATGCATACCTAGGTTGACTCTATGTCTTTGCTGTTTGAACAGTGCTGCAATGAACATGCAAGTGCATATGTCTTTTTGGTAGAAAGATTTGTTTTTCTTTTGGAAATAGACCCAGTGAAGAATTGCTGGGTTGAATGATAGTTTTTTAAGTTCTTTGATAAATCTCCATCATTTGGAGAATTCTTTTATGGGTGGTGGAAATCCTCATGTTGATAAGCCATGGTAAGAAATTATTATTGAGCAATTGTACTTTACATAAAGTATTTCATCTTCATTACAAACTTATATGTTACATATTTGTATTCTCAATTTTGCAGATGAAAAAACCATGGCTCAATGGGTAGGGGAGGGAATGTGTTGGTCATGGCTTTTTTTTGATTGTATGTGGCCAAAACCCAGTTCGAACATGCTTAGGCAAGATGGGGAATAAGTTGCCATTAACACCCAAGTCATGGAAAGGGAAGGGACAACTGTTGTATCAGTTTTCTGAAACAGCAAAGAGTAGTGGTGACTGTCCCTATTCTCTTACTGGATCTCCTTGCATTTTTTCTGCATATTGGCTTCATTCCTTTACATTGCTTTTTGTCATATGGCTGGAGACATGGTCCTAGAAGCTTTCTCTCTCACAGTTTTGCAACTCAAGAGACATAGGCAATAACTCTGAGTAGTCTAGTATGGGCCACATGTCCATTCCTGGATCACTAATAGGTAGGGAATTGGGTACTAACGCTGGTCAGCTGGTCACCTCTACTCTAGAAGTAAGTTTCAAGTGAGAAGAGAAAGATTTTCCTCAGCTACCTTAATAATTTCAATTTGAAAAGAGTGGAAGGACTGGGAAAGCAAAATCCATACTTGGTTACTCTGGGTAAATTATTCAAGGTCTCACACACTCTGTAAATGATAGAACCTGGGATTAGAACCAGTTCTGCCTGTCTGTTTGCAAAGCCTTTGCTATTTTCTGATCTGCCTCCATTGATCTAGTTAATGCCCAGCATATGCAAAGTGTTTCAGGATTCTGGGTGAGATGTTGAGGGGATAGTAATAGAATCTTCATACTATGGTTTTTACCATCAAAAATGTTTTCCTCCCCGCAGCTTCTATAACAATGATACTGCATCTACTTTACTTCTTTAGTACTTGTCGCTTGTTACTCCCTATTGTTTATTTACAATGCAGTGTGCATGAATTGGTTGTGGGTCCTTACTCTCTCTTTTATTGAATGGAAAGCTCCTGGAGGAGGGGGATTCTGTCACATGGCACCCAGCATAGCCCCCTGATCTTATTTAGTGCCTCATAAATGTTTTCTGTTAGATTAATCTTCCCAAAACAGGTGGAATAGTGATTTCAGGTGGCTGTCATTTACTTGTTTGCTTTTAGTGACATGTTTATTGAAATATAATGTATATACAGAAGAATGCACAAATTATAACTATACAGCTCAATGTAGTCTCACAAATTGGAAAACATCTATGTAGACAGCCCAGACTTAAAAGAAACATAGCTAGTACATCCAGAAGCCCCTTCATGTCCTTTGCTATTATTATTCTCTCCAGGAGTAGTGATTATAAGATGCTTATTGTTTTAAATAACTTCTAACAAGGGTATCATGTATTTTAAAATATATTCTTTAAAAAATGTAAAATCTCTATTGCAATGCTTTCAAAAGACCCTTAACACGTAACCTTTTCATGCTCTGTCTCACAAGAATCTAAAACTGTTACAGGGTAGAATCTAGCGAGAAATAAAAACCTAATAAGATGTTCAGCTACAGATGGCTCTTGTGAAAGGATTTTAAAGTTGTACAGATCATGTAACTCCTGGAATGGGCTTTCACACAGACTAAGCATTTTCTGGTCTGTTTCTGAGGTCAGTAGTGGCCCACAGAAAAGCATTCACCTATGTTTTATCTGATTGGTTAAAGCTTTGTCATTTTATTTTTTGGTGTCTTCCAGTGATACCTGATTTTCTTTGTTTTAGCAAATACCTTTGCTTATGGGGTATCTGGTACTTTGTGTGCAAAATAGCATCAGGATCTCTTTATCTTCAGCTTTTCTCTCTTCAGCAAGCCACCCAGGCAGCTTACTTTCTCATTTAGATATCCCTGGAAATCTTGATTTTCATTCATATATTATAAATATTTCTTTTGTCATTAAGTTGAAATCAGACAATTCTGCTTAATCCACAGTTCAGTGCGAAAAGAAAGGCCAAATGCTATCTGATTTTTTTTTTTTTGTATTTTATTGTGCCTTCAAATTAGTAGGATCCTCAGGTCTTACTTAATGTTTGCCCTAGTATTTGCTTTTAAATATTGTTTTCTGGACAACTTGATTTTTTAAGTAGCCTTGTGTTTGTTTAGTCTGTGCATCACTGTTGCCTCATGCAGATTCACTAGTGAGGACTCCAAATGATGGGAACCATGAACCTTAGAAAATGTGTTCCAGATTCTTATGGCTTCAAGATGAATATGACATTATGTTATATTTTTACTTCCAGAAAATAGAATCCTAAAAACATTAGATATGTTGTGTTGAGTTATTTTGCTTAGCTTAATTCATGTGCAGTGGGCTTTACTGTTGCTATTATAAAACATCTTGAATGGAATTCTTTAATTTTTGCTTCATTTTATCTCCAGATGTCTCCCTACTTTTATTAATGAATATTTTACCTTAACCACTGTGATGGTTAATTTTAGGTGTCAGAGAACTGATAAAGCATGATTTTCTGGTGAGTCTGTGAGGGCATTTCCAGTGGAGATTGCCATATGAATCTGATTATACTAAGTGAGATTTTTTTCTCTCGGTGTCTGAGGGCACCATATAATTGGCTGGGGGCTAGAAAAAAAGCAGAGAAAAGGTGAATTATTCTCTTTCTTTCTCCTGGAACTGCGATATGCTATTTAATTCTTTCAATGTCTAGTAACTGATAATAATTGTAGCTACTAGCATCTTGCTCATCTGAATCTAAGTTCAAGAGGCTGAGGTATACTTGCATAAACTTAGGCTCCCCATGTCTGCACTAATGTGTGCAATCCCAACACTCAGCTACTCATTTTGCCCTTTCTCTAGGGCAACTATGATCACCTTTTTCTTTTCCTTAGTGCTGATTTATTTCACCAGAAATTAAATTTGGGCAGTTCCTTGGATCTGTGACGATGTCTAAGAAAATCAGTAGTTCTTGGTTATAAATAGCGGTGTGCTGGTAAACGTTTAATAGTTGATTCTGAAAAAATTTTGATTTGTAGCATTTGCCAGATTTCTTGGTATAAATGCTTTCATCATAGCTGATTTCAAGCTACCAACTTCATTATACTGAGTATGAGGGTGGGAGAAATATGCATAGTAGACTGTCCAAGCCAGTTTTCACCAGATACTATCCTCTGTTCCTAGACCTTAACTATGCATCTCTCATTCTGTAAGCCATGCTCTATGTTTCTGATGGAGAACTCACTATCAAAGTTTATACATGGGAACTAAAGACAAATCATTTCTAATGGTTACTTGACCTGAATCCCTACTGTTTCTTTTAGGGTATATCCTGCAGAATGGAGGGATAACGCACTAGTGAACTGAAGTTCAAGTGGGTAGATTTGAGTCTATAACCCCTGAATTTGAACTTTGTATAATCTTATCGTCTCTGTAGCATATGTCAGCCTTTGAGGCTTTGAATCCATAAAAATTGTATTAGTTACCCTTTGATGCTTGACAACTTACCTGAAAACTGGGCAGCTTAAAACAACATTTATTATGTCACAGTTTCCAAGGTCTGGGAGTCAGGCGTAGCTTAGCTGGGTGCCTCTGACTTAGCATCTGCCTTTGAGCTGCAATTAGGTGTCAGCCAAGCTGTAGTCCTTAGGCTTAAGTGGAGGAAAATCTGTTTTCCCACTTTCTCACATGGCTATGGGCAGACCTCTGGTCTTGCCTGGATGTTGACTGGAGACATCAATTCCTTATCATGCAGGACTCATCATAAAGCTATTCACAAAATGGCAGGTGGTTTCCCATAGAGCAAGTGAACACAAGAGTAGGAGAGGCTTCCCAAGATAGAAGCCATTGTTTTTTTGTAACCCAACTCCAAAATTGACATCATGTTACTTTGCTGTATTCTATCCAGTAGAAGGGGGTCCCTAGGTTCAGTCCATACTCAAGGAGAGAATATTACACAAGGGTACACAAAAAAGCAGGGATCATGGGGCTGTTATTGGCCCTATGACATCTTCTAACCATGCCTCAAAGTATTTTTCTCTAATTTCTTGTAGACAATAGACTGGATCTGTGATTCAGAAGTCTTCTTAATTGCAAATAAAAATCAAGTTCAAAATATCAGGTCTTAGATTGCTGAGAAGGGCAAAAGATTGGATCCAGTCCCAGGGTATCTGCACTTACTTCCTGAGTTCTTCCAGAAAAACAAAACTAAAATCTTAAGAAATGGATCATTAAATCTAGGTTAAGAACCAATTTCCAGGAGGTAATTTCATGAGCAAGTTTTTATATTTCCTAAATTTAGAGCATTTATATAATGCTACCTACATCTGATTTTCTGCCTAGCGCATACAGTTTATAGTGGTATTTTTCCTCAACTTGTCCCTCTGGGTTTGCGATGATATTCTAAGAACCACATTTAGTGCCTTGTGACTCATTGACACCATTATTCTAGGAGATGAGTTGGCTAGGAATTGAGTTGGCATGGAGGGTGCAACACTACTGGGCTTGGATTTTTGTTGCCTTTTTTTTTTTATAGCACAAACAAGCTCCGTACCTAAGTTCATATAACCTGCACAGTAGCTACCAATACATAACCAATACAATCCTAGATGTCTGGTGATTTGTGTTGCATTAAAAAAATACCTGTCCACTACTATACGCTTTCAAGAACAGTGTCAATATTATGGTGGATTCAAGGGGCAGTATGACATTTTTATACAATACAGAAAGCATTCAATAAATATATAATTAAAAAATACTCCTTAGATGATGATTCTCTGTCATTGTATGATTGTGTGTGTGTGTGTGTGTGTGTGTGTGTGTGTGTGTGTTTTGTCTGCTTATGGCAACAGCTGAAAACCTTCTCCCTTTATTTTCATTCTTACTGTCCTGTCAGCACCTCCCAGGATCCTACTGACTTCCTCTTCCCCAGTTGCACACCACATGCAACACAATCTCCTGGAATATCTGTGAGTGACCTTTGAAAAGATAATCTGGTTCCCTGCTTTGCTGGCCTTCCTTGAGATAATCGGGCATCAACTTGACATTGGAATAGTAATTAATAAAATTCTCTATCACTATTCAAAGGGTGGTCATAAAGAAACTGAAGTTGAGATTTTTGTTTCTTTCTCTTTTTGTTCCCTCCTCCCAAACTCAAATAAGAAGGAAGTGGCCAGTGTTAGGAGTCACAAAAGGGCTTTGGAGATGTGATATTTATTTTGAGAACCAGCCTTAAATTCTTCATGTTAGAAGCTCTAAGTTGTTCTCCCCACTTCCCACCTCCATCCATTGAATCACTGAATTTTAAAAAATCAACAGTTTTGAATGTTCAAATAACAAAGTTATATTTAATATCATTTTTTTCTTACTACCTATGTGATATGGTTTGGCTGTGTCACCAGCAAAAATCTCCTCTTGAATTATAACCCTCATATTCCTCACATGTTGTGAGAGGGACCTGGTGGGAGGTAATTGAATCATGGGGCTAGGTTTCCCCCATGCTGTTGCCATAATATCAAGTGAGTTCTCATGATATCTGACTGTTTTATTGCCTGCTGGCACCCTTTCTGTCTCCTGCTGCCATATGAAGAAGGACATGTTTGCTTCCTCTTCCAGCGAGACTGTAAGTTTCCTGAGGCCTTCCAAGTCATGTGGAGCTCTGAGTCAGCTAAACCTCTTTCTTTTATAAATTACCCAGTCTTGGGCAGTTATTTATAGTAGCATGAGAACAGACTAATACACTATGATCTTATATTTGTGTTGCTTTTGAGTAAAGAAGCTTAATAGATGTTTTGGGCAAAATTTTGGCTGTAAAGTCAGTCACAGCGGAATTTGCTGAAAAAAGAAGAAAGGCGATAAGAATGGATTCTTTAAAATGTTTTCTTTTATTCTATAAAAAACAGTGAAAAGAAGAGAGAACAATACAGAAGCTCTAAGGTTTATTTTTCTTCTCGCCTGGGTCTGAGTACTACAGAGACTTAGAGACTTGTTAGTGACCAAGTGTACTGCCCTTCAAATTTAAAAGCTGTGATTTGTATCCTGTATTTAGGGATTGTTCACATTTGTTTTTGATTTATTACATTTAGCTTCCTCTCTTGTTTTTGGCTTGATTTCCTGTCTACATAGCAGCAGGTGTTTGGGTGATAACAACACTTAAAATAATTCTAGGAAAATGTGCAAATTGGCTAGAGTATAGTAGGAGCTATCATAATGTCCCTGCCCCCATAATTTACTTACACTAATTAGGTTGTAGCACCAATGCTGTTAAGTGCTTGGGGACATGGACCTTTTTGGTACATAATTGTGTGGGTGTTTTAACTGCAATGAGACCTATCTAGAAAAGTTTTGAAGTTTGGGAGGGCTATTGCTTTATTCTAGAAGTGCCCACTACCAAAGATGACCTGAGTGTAATAAGAATTAAGAGAGAAGAGCTTTTAATTCACAAATTTGAACTATAAAATAACTAGTATACATAATATTCATATCAGCAAGGAATGCTTTCAGCCATAAATAGATAAAAGTTCAGTGATACTGTGATGTCACCAAGACGCAGATTTCTTTCATCTTCCTACTCTGCCATCCTTAGCGTGTGGGTCTCTGGATGGTTCTGTACCTCCAAGCATCAGGTTCATATCATAGCCTGAAAGAAAATAGAAACAGGAAAGAGGAAAGGGCAGCAATTATTATAGGAGTTTGGAAAAATTCATGAAGAAATTTCTACCAGATTCCCAATTATGTTTCCTCTGTCAGAGCTGGGTCACAGGATCATCTACAGCTATAGGAATGGCTGGGAAAAAGAAGATTTTTAGCTGGACAAATTGGCACTTCACCAAAATCAAGGTTTTGGCTAATAAAGGAGAAGGGGAGATTTGACATTTAGTAGATAATTAGAGAGCCATGCAGAATCCTTTTTCTAAGAATAATATATATCTCATCTGTGTATGTATATATGTATATGCAAAAATGTATGTATGTGTATTTCTCCTGAGCATGTTTGAGACTGTGGTCTTCAGCATCTTACAGAACTGAGTTTCTGTTCTTTCCTACTGTTGATTAGATGTAAGACTTCAGGGAAATTGTTTCTGTAAGTTTCATATTCCTAAGATTAAAATTGTATTTAATTCATGAAATATTTTTGTGATCATCAAGTAAAAAACATATGTTAAGCTCTTAGCACAGTGACTGGTACATAGTAAGCTTCTAGTAGCAGGTATTTCTTTTATTATAAATATTGCTCTTACTGCCATTATTATTAACCTCCAGTTTTTCTGAACTGACAGGAACTTGAGAAGCTAGGTAGGAGCCTTGATAGGGACTGCCCACTGGCCTGTGAAGGACAGTCAGAGGTGTGGTTCGGTTGCTAGGAACATGAAGGTGTGGCAAATTCCTATCCAAGGGAGATGGAGAAGGGAACACACATTCCTCCTCCCTGTTGGCATTTATAAGGTATGCCTACTGCAAGTGATGGCAAATAAAGAGAGGACACCCATGTGCAGTCTGTGGTAACACAGATTGTGTGGTTCTAGAGGTAATTCTTTCACTACAAAAATAAAAAAAATCCACCCAGTCTGCTAATGCATTACTGGTCTAGTCTACAGCTCATTCTGCAGTCCCACTCTTCCACAACCTGGAGCCATTTTTGTGCATTTGTAGAATGTACAAAATAGTACTAACTCCTAAGGAGGGGCATTAGCATGTCTACCTGCTGTCACCATGTTCAAAGCCTACTTCTGTGAGAGCTTACACTGCAGATCTCTGGCTGGAGTCCTTACCCAAAATATCACACAAGTGACCCTCTATCACATTGATCAGCTCTTGCTACTCAGCATCTACTGACCATGTTACCTCTCACTCATAGAGCTTTTGCTTGCTGATATACTGTCTCACTATCATTTAGAAGACCTATGCATTGTTCTTGACTTCAGTTTTGCTGCCTGCATTACCTATACCTGTCCACTCATCTGCCCTAGAGTAGAATCATATCTCAGGCTGATACCCTGAACAAATGTTCTACTTGTAACATGAATGCCAATAAATTCCATAATTGAAGCTATAGAGGCCAAGCTCTCACCAAGTCCCCATATTCTGAAATTACATTTAAGTACCCCAAATTCCATAGATACAAACATACAAACGTATTAACTGGAAGAACGATGGACTAAATGTGTTGAATTGTGCCAGCATCATCTCAATCATCGTTCAAGAAATCTATCAAACTTCCTGACAAACCTGATGGAACAAATGACTTCATGAAGTTAGATGAGGAGTTGTGACTAAAGCCTTTTCTATGTAGTCCAATGACCCTGAATTAAAGAAATTTCTTCCAAATGGAGATGAGCTTAGTCATGAATTATTATTTTTGGCCTACGGTGACTCCACTGTTTTCTGGTGGGTAATGAATAACTGAAATTAAGCACAACCATCCTCCATATTGATAATATGCTCATGTACATGATTAATGCAACCTCATGTAGAGTATTTTGAGTATTTCTGTAGCAAGTGTGATAGAACCACCAAGGTATCAACCTTGAGAAATCACTTTGCATTCCAAGAAATGAAATACCTAGGCTGTGTTCAGTCTATTCAACTTGTCTGCATGACGCCAAAAAGCCATTGGAAGTTTTTGAGTGTTAACTATTGCATACAAATGATGGTTCAGCTTATGATTTTTTGACCTTATGATGGTGTCAAAGTGACATATATTCAGCAGAAACTGTATTTCAAGCACCCCTACAACGATCCTTTTTTTTTTTTTTTTTTTTTTTTTTTTACTTTCAGTATAGTATTCAATAAAATACACAAGATAACTCAACACTTTGTTATAAAATTAGATTTGTGCTGGAAGATTTTGCTCAACTGTAAGAAATGTAAGTGTTCAGAGCATGTTTAAGGTAGACAAGGCTAAATTACGATGCTTGATCGATTAGGTATATTAAATGCATTTTCAATTTCTAATGAGTTTATCATGAATTAAAATGAATTTATCAAAATTTAACAATGTTGTAAGTTGAGAAGGATCTGTATTCGATGGGTTCCTAAAACAACCAGTGAGGTGTATTTGTTTCCCAGGTTGTATTCCTTGAGAATGGGTCAGGCAATCCTGCCCAGGAAGATCTCTTAGTGAGCACTCAAGGTGCTCATGAATACCACTGCCTAAGATTCAGAGCCACATGGAGATGGTCTTAGGAGACATGTATGTGGACAGGCTTCTTCCTTCATTGCTGTAGCTCTGTTGCTGCCACCCCAATGGGCATATCTACCAATTTAACATTAATATAATCCACAGAAACTTTTGATGGTTCACAACCAACATGATAGCTCTAGAATTTCAAACCTTGTGACTCTTAACCATACATTACAGACAAACTCAGCAGGCCAGAGGGTGCTCTGAACTCATGCTAGACTCCTTAATCTCATTGAAACAGTATCACAGTAAGTTTTATAGCCATGACATCATCCCAGAGACAGTGGACACTGACCAAGATTCTGTACACCATTTTCTGCTTTGCATTCCTCATTTGTATGAGCCACTTCCATCCTGTTTACATAAGGGATTTATCTCATTTTAATAATATAATTCTGACAGATAGTATTTGGATCTCCAGAAGGCACATGAGGAAGTTTTGTCTCAGATTGAGTTCCATGATCATATTTGTTCTCATGATCACCCCTGCAATCTCCTTTATATTGGTTTGCATAGCCAGGATTCTCTGAATCCTGAGTTTATTTTCATCTTTCTTTATTTTGCTTCTGAATCTTTACCCTTCTTTTGTTTCTTATATTATCCCTGACAAATGAAATTATCTCCAAGATACATGATGAATATGAAATATTGGGTTCGTGTAGCAGCTTGAGAAAAAATAATAAATGAAACTTCTACTCAATGACATGACAATCAATTTGGCAAACACAGAAAATAATTCTGAAAGAACTGCATTATAACCTTTCAGACTTTATGTACAGTCATGCTGTGATTGCTCAGCCCTCATTCTTGCTACCACATTATCATTCTTTATACTCATCCCTTTTGTTTTCCTACATGCTTTAAGCAATGACAGTCATATTAAAGGTAAAGAATAAAGAAAAGAAAATAAATGCTAAAAATATGACTACCTGTCTGAATGTCAATGACCATTTACAACCACTGGAGACACAACCACCCTGGCTGCCTTTGGAATTTCAGACTTAACGTGGCCTCTGGCCAACGGATTGGTGCTGCCAGTCTTTCTGCATAGTAGAAGAGGAGCCTTGAAACTAAGTCTCTGATGTTTTCTAACACCTAATTATCTGTTAGGTCCAGTCCCATAGCTGTGGAAACCACTTAAATGGCATAATACATTTCATTTAACCATGCAGAGGTAAGAGTTCCTATGATTTCAGACCAGTGAGACGTATTTTAAAATTGAGTTAAATTTAATAGAATACAAATTTGATGTCAGAATATGTCATATAGTGTAGTTAGTATAAACCCAGTAGAAATGTTTATATAAATTTGGTTTAAACCATAACTAGTATTTATATAAGTATCAGCTCAATTTATTTAATCAGGGGTGTTTTAACAATAATGGGCCTAGAGATTAATGTGGACACAGAGAATAATGAGAATTGATTAAGCTGAAAATAACATGCTTTAGAAAACTGATCTTATGTCCATTTATTCACTTACTACTCTAGATCCATTTGCTTCTATAACCACTGAAGTTTCAATCTTACTAAATATGAGTCTAATGTAATGAAACTTTGGAAATGCAGGCAGAGAAAGAATCCATGCCGAATAAAAGTAAAACAGAAAATTGATAACTTTAAGGGTTTCTATTATTATTACCTTTAACTGGCACCAAAGCTATGGGTTAATATAGACTTCTACTTAATTTGGGTCGGCTACCACTACTAATTGAATGAGTGTGTGTGTGTGTATGTGTGTCTGCATGAATGAATGCAGGGCATTATAAAATGTTGGCTCACTTACTAAAAGTTACTTCATAATGATCATTAATGGCTGTCTTAAACATTCTTATTAGATACATGAAAGTAGAAATTATACCATTATGTTTGCTATTACTTCTTTTTAATTTGATCGATGTCAACAGAAGATTGTTCTTGGCAATAATCTCTAGTGGATGATGTCTAGAAAGATAGTTTAGTTAGGAAAAAGCACCCTTCTAATTTCTCAAGGAAAAGCATAGGCAATCATTTATCTAGAAAAAAAAATGACCACTGGTAAAAATATTTGCAATAGTTAACCTGCTCTCCAGCCCCAAACTTGGTACCACTTGACTAAAACACAAGTATGAGAAGGTTGCTGCTGGCTGAAACTGAAGATCCTTATTTGGCCTTTTGCTAATCTGCTGTCTGCCTGTATTGGGAGTTGAATTATATCCTTTAAAAGGATGTTGAAATCCTAACATTTTGTACCTGTGAATGTGACCTGACTTAGAAATGGATCTTTGCACATGATCAAGTTAAGATGAAGTCATTAGGGTAGACTCTAGTCCAATATGACCAGTGTCCTAATAAAGGGGAAATTGAACATAGAGGTAGACATACGCACAGAATTCCAGGTGAATATGAAAGCAGAGCTCAGGCTGATACATCTACAAGCCAAGGCAGTCAAAAATTTCTAGCAAACCACCAGAAGCTAGGGAAGAGGCATGGAACAGATTCTCCTTCACAGCCCTCAAAAGGAATCGATCCTACTGACACCTTGATCTCAGATTTCTGGCCTCTGGAATGGTAAGAGACAAATTATTCTTGTTTAAGCTACGCACTTTGAGGAACCTTTTATGTTAACCCTAGCAAACGAATACAACTTCAAACGCAGCAGTGCTAGTCAGCTTTGCTCTAACACGCACCCCTAGATCTCAATGGCTCCAGGCTATTCTCCACTCTTGGCTATGGTTCTGTTCCATATGGCTTCTTCTGGATCCCCCGGTGAAGCAGCAGTACGTGTCTGGGATGTAACATTCCCATGGTGGATGGCAGAGGTGAGGGCCTGGTGGAAACTTAAAAGGCCTTTTACAGCATCTGCCCTGTCATCATGTATGTGGTTCACTGAGCACACTTCATTGGCTAAAGTGAGTCACATGGCAATGGCAAGGATATGGAAACTTCTTATAGGAAATATGGCAAGAGAGTAAATAATTGTGAAATATCAAACCCACCATTACTTCGTCACTGGAGCAAGAATTGAGGGGAGGTCTATCAAAACTCTGGTCCCAAACTTCTGTATATAAACCAGTTATGTGACGATGAGATAGGATAAATCATTCCAATGCTTAGTCTGTAGATAAAATCTAGGAGTGGTTAGGACTTAGACTTGATTTTCAGCACCGAGAGTGTGCTAATCCTTCAGTGACATACCCACTGAATTAAATTTAATTAAGAATACAAACCTTATAATAATGCATGCAAGATGTATACAAGATTTATACAAGAGAAAACAATCAACTTCTTTGTTTGCTCGTTTTCCTCTTTCTTATTTGTATTTACTTATGACTGGAATGAGATAATTGACTTTTTTTGTTCATATTTCCTGAGATAATTTTCCTAATATTCAGATAAGACTTGAAATGGATTTTGTGTGGGAGAGACCCATTGTCATTTTTAGAAAATAAGTTGCCTATTTTCATTGATAAGAGAATATGAGAGTTGTGGAAGAAAAAGGTAGAATTCTGCTGTTGACCAATTAACATAATATTTGAAAACAGTAGACAGCAAATTCAATGCTGCAGAAAGTCAGACTGGTGAAACATGGTGAGACATAATAAAATAACTGAAAGATGAAAGAAAATGACAAATGTCAGAACAGACATGGAAAATAGAAGTTTCTAAATAACAAAACAGACTTAATCAATGGCATACAAGATAAAGACAGATGTTAAAAAATAATAGGTAGGAGACAACAGTGTCTCACTTTATTTCAGATAAATAAAACAAGCAAAAACTCTAAGATATACTCTGGCTATTTTACATCTTTCATAGTATACAAATTTTCTTTTGCTCTTCCCATCTCAAAGATAAATTATCAAAATAATTAAAATCTGGATAGCTCATATTTCTCTATCATACTGTCAAAAGATAGAGTAGTATTTTACATGTTCTCTAAGAAGATGTGATGTAGGTATGTCACACCCAGTTGAAGTGCTATCAGTATGAAATGCTTTCACTACCACTATGAAATGCTCTCACTATATACAGCCTAGTATATTTTGGAAGATTTGTCTTTCAAAAACTTTACCTTTAGTGATGATGATATTCAGATTTTTCAATGATTAATTTTTTAAAAAGAGGTTGAATTTCAAAGTTACTGTGGAAAATTACATGTAAAGAATATTGAAATCACTTAACCAATTTACAAATAAGTAAATAAACCTGTGAATTAGATTATAAAATAAAGAGTGGTACAATTAGGAGTAAGGTTAGAAAGATGACATTAGCTTTTTCTAATTATACTAAAAATACAAAAGACAATGGAATTAGAAAAAGAAAAAGGAAATATACTTCTCCAAAAAAGGCATAAGGCAGATGTAGCAAGTAACATCAATATTTTATATTCATGCATAAAACACACAGAATCTTAGACGGTTTATTTAAAAGGTCCAGTGATTTGTTGCTCTGAGGATATCTGCTGAAAATAGACCAAAGGGTAAAATTAGTTAGCAAAAATGGCAGAGTAAAATTAAAAGATAGTATAAGTCAAGAGGATCATGACAGTATGATAAAATGTATAAATTATAAATTATAATTATGAGTATATAACACTGATAATCTTATAAGCACAAAATAACAGCAACAAAAATGATGTGAAATACACAGAGAAGAAAAAATTAGATTTTTAGCTCACCTTAATTAGTGTACTACAGACTTAATGGAAAAAATTAAATACGTGGAAAAATATTACATTAAGTAAAAGATAATGTTATACAGATCATTTGGGGAAATTGAAGCTTCTAAAAATGTTTTCTATAGGGAAAAATGTGATATCAGGTTTCTAACCAGATAAATATCATGGTGCAGGAATTAAGAGGGGTCATGTGTAATTAATGGAAATACTTGAGAAAGTGACTAGAAAAATTTTGTATGAATGTAAGTATAAATATACACACAAATATACATGTAAATACATTATATACACACAAAAATCAATTATGTTCAATAACTATGAAAACTAGATACCTTTCAAAGTCATGAAAACATGATTGTATATCACCTTGCTCTGATAGGCATTTAAAGCTTTTTATAACAAATATGTGAAATTGTAAAAGAAAACATGAAATTCAAATATGTAAAAAATGAATATTCAAAGAAGTAAATAATGTAGAATCTTTGAAAAAATTAAAAACCTTTTGAAAATGTGGCACATATATACCATGGAATACTATGCAGCCATAAAACAGGTTGAGTTCATTTCCTTTGCAGGGACATGGATGAAGCTGGAAACCATCATTCTCAGCAAACTGACACAAGAACAGAAAACCAAACACTGCATGTTCTCACTCATAAGTGGGTGTTGAACAATGACCACACATGGAAACAGGGAGGGGAACATACACACCGGGGCCTGTTGGAGGCTGGGGGCTAGGGGAGGGATAGCAGAGGGTGAGGGGCTAGCAATAGGAGAGATACCTGATGTAGATGACAGGCTGATGGATGCAGGAAACCACCATGGCAGGTGTGTACCTATGTAACAAACCTGTATGTTCTGCACATGTGCCCCAGGACTTAAAGTATAATAATAAGAAAATAAACTTTTTTGACATATTTGAAAGACTTGAAATATAGCTGATTCCTAGGACTCTTCCCTCCTTGATCTTTAACAACATTTATTTTTTGACTGCATGCAGTTTTAAGAATACAGGAGAGTGTGAGGAATGATGGTTAATACTCATGCACAAAGCCAACATTTGTATGTGGGTGAAGTATAGACATTCCTTTTAAATTCAAGAACATAATAATCATGATCTATATTATCACTTTTCCTATTTACAACTGCATTTTGCACTATGAACAGAAAAAAGGATTGAAAAGTCTGAGCCAAATTAGAAACAACTAATTAGTTGTTCTTTAATAGGTGAATGGATAAACAAACCGTATAAGGGCCTGTAATCCCAGTGCTTTATGAGGCAGAGGCAGGAAGACTGCTTGAATCCCAAAGTTTGACATCAGCCTGGGAAACAGAGTGAGACATATCTACATTAAAAAAAAAAAAAATAGCCAGGTGTGGTAGCACAAGCCTATAGTCTTAGCTACTGAGGAGGCTAAGGCGGAAGGATTGCTTGAGGCCAAGCTTGAAGTTGCAGGGAGCTATGATCGCACCACTGCACTCTCATTTGGGTGACAGAGCAAGATCTTGTCTCTGAATAAAACAACGAAACCAAAAAACGGCTGGGCGCGGTGATTCAGGCCTATAATCCTAGCACTTCGTAAGGCTGAGGTGAGCTGGTCACTTAAGGACAGGAGTTCATGTTGCATTCTTCACTAGGTGTTAAGAAAAAGGAGTAGCTTTATACCTATTATACCATTGGAATGGGAATTGTAGTTTATTTGCTGCTTCTTATGTGCTGAAGGAGAATGAAATGTCTAGATCACATCAAATTATTAGAGGGTTAATTACAAAATATCAAATTGCAGAACTAGCAGAAGATAAAATAGTTTATAAAGGAATAGCTTTTCAACATCTAAGTAACAGGAATAATGAAAATGTTCATATATATAAGTTTAAAATATCCTTATGATGAAAATAGTAATAAGATCAATTGCCGGGCGCGGTGGCTCAAGCCTGTAATCCCAGCACTTTGGGAGGCTGAGGCGGGTGGACCACGAGGTCAAAAGATCGAGACCATCCTGGTCAACACGGTGAAACCCCGTCTCTACTAAAAATACAAAAAATTAGCTGGGCATGGTAGTGCGTGCCTGTAATCGCAGCTACTCGGGAGGCTGAGGCAGGAGAATTGCCTGAACCCAGGAGGCGGAGGTTGTGGTGAGCCGAGATTGTGCCATTGCACTCCAGCCTGGGTAACAAGAGCGAAACTCCATCTAAAAAAAAAAAAAAAAAAAAAAAAATCAATGATAACATGTTTATCTCAAGTATAATACATTTTAATTTAATATAAAATATTAAGGATGCACTCAAGATATAAAAATATTGATACTACAAAAGATAAGCAGGCAAGTGACATGAGCTGACAATTCAAAAGGGGAAATGCAATTGGAAAATGATATATGAAATTGTTCATACTATCTAAAGATTCGAAATAGAGCAATATTAAACACAAAATTATAATGATTGATAGCTTCCTGTGCTGATAAGGTTTAGGTGAAATTGCTATGTATATTTTAAATTGAAACAGTTTAAAAGTAAAGTAACTGGGTTGATAATTGGTGTTCCTTATATCTCAAAAATATGATGCCTTTTCTGAGAGTTTAATTATTGAAAAATAAATTTGTAAATGGACAGTATTTTTTATCCACCTCAGGGAGTGGGTTATAGCTTCATGTGAAGTCTTTATTAGTATGTATAAAGCTGCTGCAGAGTGAATAATTCTTTGTATGATCAGAGAATATAACAAAGGAAGGTAGTCATGGCAGCACATAAGAATGGTGGTGTATATTTGGAATATTTGCATCTTTATAGATGTGTATGCTTGTGCCAATTATTTCTCAAAAAATGCAGATAAGGGTTTCTCTAATTACAGAAAACAGCGTACTGATCAGAGAAAGATTGCAACAAATCTCAGAATCTGATGTCTCTTATTTGTGGTTGGAATTGTCCCTGAAGTCAGCTGAGGTTAAACCTTAAGGTTGTGCCTCTACCTGTGATGTTTTAACATTCCTTTTCTTGACTCCTCTACTGGTCTAAATTAGAATTCCTAGGAGATTAATTCTTCCATGAACTGGCAAAGGGGTTCATGTGGTGGGTGCTGATTTTTAAAGCCCTTGGTGGACATTTTAACAGGATTTCTAGCTAGAGAGTTAGTAGAACAGAGGCTATATTCCCTGAGTTACTAAAGGTTTAGAGCACAGGTGAAAGCTAATCAAGGGGTTTTCTTTACTCATGTAGCTTTCTACCAACTGTGTGCCTAGAAAAACCTAAGCAATCTTTTCAAGCTGTTACCACTGCTGAAGATGTTTGTTGTCTGGAACATAGCATATATTTTTAATTCTGAACTTTTATAAAAGCTGCTTCTTGGACAACTGGACAGTTGGAAGTGGCATCTTTTTTAGTGAGTTATAAAAAGTTCCTTGTATGATTGCCTTTGTTTCAGGTTAGACTAATGAATCTGCTTTGTTATTAATAACTTGGAAGATGAGTTTGCCATTATAATTGACTTATCAATCATTTGAGGAAAAACTCCTATCTAAACAAATTCTGCTACATCACTTTTTCTCACTTATTTGCTAGTGGAGTGAGAAATATGTTTAAAGTGAATAACTGGAAGTTTTAGGAAATGAGGGTGACCCACTTTAATGGGTTTCAGCATTGCTGTAGTCCTAGAAGATATCTGTACCCCAAGCTTCACCTTTTTTTTTGAAATTCTAGTGCCCTTCTCTTTAAAATAAAATGATATAAACCAACTTTAAGGTTGCCACTTCCTCTTCCTAGCACATTCTTGGTGACTTTTTTTTTCAAAAAACTTTTTTCAAGATAGAATAATTATAAATCTTTTCAGTAAACATATAACTTTTCATAGAGTGACATTAAATACTCATCCATTATAAACAATTAAGTTTCTCATTTAATGAACAAATTTGATGAAGTAAGTTTATATGCCAGTAAGATACCATGATGTTATGTATAAAATATATTCTTGTATGTAGACTTCTAAGAAGAAAAAAATTACAGTGCTCGTATTTGACACTTGTGTACTTTACTCTCTTTTGAATGAATATAAAGGAAGGGGTTTGGTATAATTCCTTTTGGGGTGTCTGTTGGTTTCTCATGCCATGATTTGTGAATTGTAATTGTGGTTTCCCTTTTCATTATCATAACTGAGCAGAAATTTTTAAAAAATCAATAGAAATACAAAGAAATTGTTAAGCAAAAAAAAAAAAAAAGCTTATGTGTACTTGGTTGAGAATATTTGTCGAATAATATTTAGAAGTAAAATCTCTATTGGATTATATGCATTTAAAAATTTGCCAGACATTGCCAAATTGCCCTTTAAGAAGGTGATATCTATTTAGCATGGACCAACAGATGTTTATTAGGCACATGAATCACTTATTCTTGTTCTTTGTCAATTTTTCCATGAAATAACTGATCTCTTGCTTTAATATTTACACTTTTTCATATATTAAGGAAATTAGCACTCTGTTCTTGGTTGCATATATTCTCTAGACTGTTGACTTTGTGGTATTCTTTTTAGTTCAGAATTTTTCATTTTTATGAAATGAATTTTTTTCTTTACCAATCTCTTTTTTTATGGTTTCAATCTTTTAATTTTTAAGGTAATAGGTTTTGTGTTCTGATTGGAATAAAATTCTTGGGCCAGGTGTGGTGGCTTATGCCTGTAATCCCAGCACTTTGGGAGGCTGAGGCAGGTGGATCATTTGAGGCTAGTAGTTCAAGACCAGCCTGGGCAACATGACAAAACCCCATCTCTACAAAAAAATACAAAAAAAATTAGCATGATATGGTAGTACATGCCTGTAATTTCAGCTGCTCAGGAGGCTGAGGCACAAGATTTGTGTCAACCTGGGAGGGAGAGGCTGCAGTGAACTGAGATTGCACCACTACACTCCAGCCTGTGTGACAGAATGATACTCTGTCTCCAAAAAAAAAAAAAAAAAAAAAAAAAAAGTTACTCAAGGATTTTATGAGAGAGAGGGTTTCATAACTAAATCTTTGATTCTTCTGGGATTTATATCTTAGTTGAAGAAGTGAGTTAGAATCCAGCTTACTTTTTAAAAGCTGGTTATTTTATTGTCATTTATTGTCCATTGATATGAGATACTAGCTTATATCTAATTTTTACCCGTGTCTGTTGACAAATCTAGCTTATTTCATGTCATCAAACTGTATATTCTGTCTGCAGTATGAAGTTGCTTTAATGTCTATAAAGTGCTTTCATACCTGGCAGAACTCATTCATTATTGATAATACGTGTGTGTATGGGAGAACAGGTGGGGCCTTAATAAAATCCGAGGGGAGTTTTATAGTTCACTAAACTGTACATCCCAGCCCTGAGTTTTCATTTTGAAAAGGGCTGCTTTGGCCACTAGTCCCTAGACCTCTTTCGTGACGGCACACCTCAAATGTTGTATCTCTTCATTTTTTCTTATAACATTGTGTGACTATTACCACTTTTGGAAAATGAGTTTCTGGGATATTGGACTGTTGTCAACTAGGTAACTTCAGAACTCTGCTCCAAGACACAAATTTAAAAAACTAGAGTCAAGAGAAGCTATATTTTTAGCATACATATGAGCATCAAGATTTTTCCTGTAGAGGAGGGGATACTAAGGAATGCCCATTATGTCTACGTTGACATATAAGAACAGCACCCTTATTAGAGCTTTTTTACACTGACACTGAGCATGGTTCTATGATTTCATGGTGCATTATAAGAACTACAGGTTAGCTGTATTCATGGTATCAAGAATGCCAAAGAGGCTTTATAGTGAATAAAGTTGTATTTAGGTATCCTGCCACATTTTGTTGAAGTCTTATCAGTCTTTCAAGGCCAAATTTAAAGTCAGCTTTTTCCCGAAGGATTAGCTGATCCCTCTGCTCAGATAGTAGCGCCTTTCCCTCCTCTGTTTTCTTATCACCACTGTAGCCTCTCTGTTATCAGATAGTTCTGATCTCTTCTGCCCTATGTTCCAGCATCTCCTTCCTTCCTTTGAGTATAAATGACTTAAGCTAGGTTTCCCCCATGGCTTTGTTCATAATACTAACTCAAAAAATCTTTGATTGAATGGAATTTATAACATTTTAAATGTTTGGAATTTAATTAAAACTATTGTACTAGTTTCTGTGACTAATAAATTACCACAAACTTGGTGAGTTGAGAGATTTATTTTCTCACAGTTCTGGAAACCAGAAGTCCAAAATCAGTATTAGTGACCTGAAATCAAGTTGGGCCGCATTCTTTCTGGAGGCCCTAGGGAACAATCCTTTTCTTACTACTTCCAACTTCTGGTGGCTGCCAGCATTCTTTGGCTTGTGGCTGCATCACTCAATCTCTGTCCTCCTCTGCCTTCACATTTTCTATGTGTAATCTCCTTTTGCCCCTTTCTTGTAAGGACTCTTATTGCATTTTACTTCCCACCTTAATAGTCGAGAAAAAGATGCTTAATCACAACTGCAAAGACCCTTTTTCCATTTGCAGCTTCCTGGGATTAGATGTGGTATATTTGAGGATATTATCCTACCAATTATATATAAATAGCATCTAATTTGAGAAACCATATACCAGGGAACTTATTTTTTTTTTAATGATGAATATGTTTCCCTATTTGAAAGTGAAGTCCAGGGTAAAAGGTAGTCTCTGTGTTGACAGGATTCGGCAGTAAGAAATGAAGAATGTACATATAAAATCATATATATTTAAAGTAATCTATATTTTAAAAATTATATATATAAGAAAGTGCAGTCCTTTCAAGTGTTTGATAAATTTTGGTAAATTTATTCCCATATAAACACCATCATTGCAATCAATATACAGAGCATTTTATTATTCTACAAAAGTCCCTTGTATTTATCCCTAGTCAGTTCTCTCCTCTCTGTACCTTGGTTCCAGGCAATCACTGATCTATTTTCTGTCTTTATAGATTAGATTTTTTTTCTAGGGTTTTATATAATTGTTATCACATAGTATTTTTCTTCTACTCTGCATCATGCTTTTGAGATCCATTTATGTTGCATATATTAATAAATTCTTTTATTGCTGAATATTTTGTTCATTCCTCTGTTGATGGGCATGTATGATGTATCCAGGTTGAGACAGTGATGAATAAAGCTATGATAAACATTTGTATACAATTTTTTTGGGGGTAGACATGTTTGTTTGATGTATGTTTCTTCTTTAGAATCCATCTCCCCATTTAATTCTCCATGACTTCAGAGAGCCATGCCTTAAAATGTACAGATGTGAACAAACTTAGCAATAAATGTGGTGACAGTTTTTGGAGGACTTCCTGTCTTTTCTGTTTCTATAATAGAGATAGAGCAGCCACTTCAAAGACTCCTGCTTCTCTTTCAGTTAGGATTCAATCCTTTCAACTAACCAAGCAGACAGTAGTTCCATTGAGAAAACAAAAGAAATTGGAAGGGGTGCGAGAGCTTGGAAGTGTAAGCAAGTAATTATCTGATTCAATCAGAGGGAGAACTGATCTTAATGGGGGTATTGCTTGCTAAATTAAACTGCAGGGAATCAATCCTGAACCCAACTTGAAATGTAACCAACTTTCTAAGCCACAGAAAATTCGGGCTCCGTTAGTGTACTTTGTTATCTCTTGCCATACAACTCTTAGAAGAGCCCCTAGACAGACAGTGTTAATATGGAACCGTCAATCAATCGTATGCTTGTTTCTTTTTTTCATGCCACAGGTGATTTTACAAAGATTTTGAATATCAACAATCAATTAATTCACACATAGGCTGTATCTTAATGGTTGTGAGAATATCTGAGGTTAATTCCAGCTTAGCTCCTAACTTTTGTTCTAATCCAGAGAAAAATACTGAATACAATAAGTTCGCTTTGAGAAAAGGAAGGTAGAACTGGATATTTTATCTGCTGTGGCTACAGGTGCCATTACATCTGATCATTTTATTCTCAGGGAAAAGAAAACTCAGAGCAGAAATGAAACTCAGTCACAGAAATGGGAACAGGATAGAAGGGGGAAAGTAAAAGGTGTGGTCCCAAGACCTGTCTCAGTCTCTGTGCAGAGGATTTAATAGCAATAAAGCCAGAATTCCCAGCGAGAAGAATTTTCATTCCCACCATGCATACTGAGCTACAGTTAAGAAATTTTGAGGTATTCTAAATCACAGTGCTCTTAGTCAATTTCCCCTGACAGATAAAAGATAGAAACTTATATTAAATATAAACACGAGGTATCTTTCTATGCTCCCAATAGTAACATATTGGACTGTGAGAGTTAATACAACTGTCTCAATAATCTGTCGATCAATATTAAAAATAATAGAGTTTGAGAAATACGCTATAATTCTTTGGTAATTCTGTAAGTACATACCTTATTGTCATTTTTCTTATTTCAAATGGTTGTGTCAAAAAAATCAATGCTTTCTTCTGTTGCCTTTTTCCTTTAATTTCCCATCTCTTTCTGAATTTCCTTTATCCTTTGTATTCAACTATGGCTGAATGCTTGATCCAAAACTGCTTTCAATTTTTGGGGGAACTTTGATTCTAGGTACATCAAACACAGTGTTCTACGTTTCAAGCTCTTTAGAGTTCATTTAAAGCTCTTTAGAAAGGAAGCCTAGAAGTTCTCAATACTGATAATGGTCTTTCAGTCCATTCTGCTGAGTCAGAACCTAGAGAGTCAGAAGAAACTAGAGATTGGATCTCCTTCACCTAGCATAGCAGGTCCATACAGATTTCACGTGGCCTTGCAGAATTCAAAGTTAACCTTGAGTTCTTCTGGAAGATATATTATCTGATAAAGTGGTAAATATATAGCAAATATAGAGAACACAATTTACAGATTGGTTTGGTGTCAACAAAATTTCTGAATCTTGACAGAGTTCCTATGATACAAAATGTCTGATCTCTGCTTTTTATTCATTTATGCATTAATTCCCTTATTCATTTACTTGTTTGAACATACAACTATTTAGTAATTTCTATGTTCTTCATGGATATAATGGTGAGAAAAGTATACAAAATGCCTGCTCTCAAAGATTTTATAGTGTGATGAGAAGAGACATTGATTGATAAAATAGTTACATTTTAAATTTAAATCCTATGAAAAAAACTCACTGTTATAAGATTATAAATCTAAAATGGTGACATTTGAGCTGGGACCCGAAAGCTGAATTGCCAGATATATCTTGTTAAAGTTTCCAGTTTCATATTGA
Organism: Saimiri boliviensis; assembly: GCF_048565385.1. Classification (NCBI taxonomy): domain Eukaryota; kingdom Metazoa; phylum Chordata; class Mammalia; order Primates; family Cebidae; genus Saimiri; species Saimiri boliviensis. The sequence continues at coordinate 35,488,080 of NC_133457.1, read as the reverse complement.
AATTGTAGTAGAATCTAGTCTGCACCCAGGTTGTGAAAAATGATAATTTTATGAATAAGAGAATAAAGAAGTATTATAGTATCTGTCTTTTTATATCTAAACTTACTAGGGCATTTCAGCAGTTCTTACATCCCTTAAGAAAAGCATTAAAGCTTAAAACTTTGTACTTCACATAAGAAATAAATCTGTGCCACCAGGGTAAGAAATCATTGAAAAGGGATCCAGAGATCTTGAAGATAAGGATGAAAGTTTGTCCTGGGTAGGGCTATAAACCTGTCTGTAGGGCAGTAAATCACTAACAGGCTTCTTACTAGGCTCCTCGCTGGTTCTCAAGTAAGCCTGGCAACTGTTAAGTGTCCCAGCCCAAAGGCATTAATAAAGTGAAAAGATACTTGAACTTTTAAAATTCTTCTGGCGACAGGGTCTTGCTCTATTGCCCAGTTTGGAGTGTACTGGCACAATCATAGCTGGCTACAGCCTTAATCTCCTGGGCTTGAGTGATCCTTCTGCCTTATTCTCTCAAGTAGCTGCTGAACTACTGGAATATACGACCATGACTGACTAAGTTTAAATTTTTTTTTTTTGTAAAGATAGGTTCTTGCTATTCTGCCCAGGCTGTCTTGAACTCCTGTGCTCAAGCAATCCTCTCACTTCATCCTCCCAAAATGCTGGAATTACAGGTGTTAGTCCACTCTCAGCCAAGGTGTTTGCACTTTAGATCAGAATGCAGTTTCATATAAAATCTAGAAGCTATTTTTCCTCAGTACGGAAAAGCAGGAACTAAGAAGAAAAACAAGTAAAGACAATCAAGGACAATTTGTTTCTTTTTGGAAATAAACATAGGTTTATTATCACATGGCCTGAAGTGGAAAGACTGGTATCAGAGCAAGCCTGGAAAGAGTTTCTGATTCTATACAACATGAAATCTCAGCAAGGAGGAATAAACTCAGAAGAGGGCACATATCAAAAAATAAAGTTTATCACAGAATATCTGATTCACAATCATCTTTGGACATAATTTTGGGATGTTTTCAGGGGATGCAGCACTTCCTAAAGGTGGAGGAGCTCATGGAATGGATAGCAGATCACTTGAGGGCCAACGTTCACATTAACTTGGGGTTTAATCTCGCCATCACCAGCTGTTCCACTGCCACAAAAGCCTTGAAGTTATATCTAATATCTAACGTATTGTGTAGTCGTATTTAATGATGATGCTAAATGATACTGTAGCACCAACAAACATGACAGGAGAAACCAACCTCTGAAGGAATTCATAAGTTTTCATCATTTAAGAAAACATACTCGGAACAGAGCAAGATGGTGGCATAGAAGCCTACATTATTTGTTGCCCCTGCAGGGACATCAAATTTTAGCAACCATCTACACATAGAAAAGTACTATCATAAGAACCAAAAACCAGGTGAGCAATCACAGTCCCTAGTTTTAACTTTACAGGCAATGGCTGAGTGGCATGGAGAGCCTGTGGACTTGAAGGAGGGAATGCTCAGTGACTGGGGGACTTTCTATTGAAATCAGTGCTGCCTTGTCATAGCAGAGAACAAAAGCCATGCTGGATTCAGTCAGCTCCTGCACACAGAGGTAGCATTTAGACCGGCTTTAGCCAGAGGGAAATAGGCCATGACCGTCATTGGAACTTGAGTTTCTTGGCAAGCCTTGCCACCGTGTGCTAAAGTGCTTTGGGGGCCTAGGTAAACTTAAAAGTCTGGCTAGGACACAATTTCTAGACACAGCATAACAAATTCTAGGACACAGCACAACTCTTAGTGCTGGGCTTAGACCCAGTGGATCTGGGTGGCACATGACCTAGAGAAGCACTAGATGGGGTGGCTATGGCAGTGCTTGTACCGTTCCTTCCCCCAACTCCAGGCAGTGCAGCTTACAGCAATGAAAATGACTCCTTCCTTCTGCTTGAGGAGAGGAGAACAAAGAGTAGAGAGAACTTTGTCTTGCATCTTGGATACCGGCTCAGCCACAGTAGGATAGGGCACTGGGTAGAGTTGTGAGTCCTTATTCCAGGCCATAGCTCCTAGATGACAGGTGACATATCTAGACACATCCTGAGCTAAAAGAGAACTCATTTCTATAAGAAAAGGACCAAGGATTCACCACCCACTGACTAAAGAACCCTTAGACCCTGAATAACTAGCAGTGAAACACAGGTAATACGCCATGAGCCTTGGGCTCTGAGATGTGCTGGCATCAGATATGATCCAACACATTCCCAGCTATGTTGGCTATGGTGAAAGACTCCTGTTTGAGAAAAGCAGAGGGAAAAGTAAAGAGGACTTTATTTTGCACCTTAGGTATCAGCATGGCTATGGTAGGGTAGAAAAACGAGCAGACACTTGGGGTCCTTGAGTACAGGCCTAGGCTTTTGGACAACATTTCTGGATCTGCCTGCCCTGAGCCAGAGTAGAGCCTACTGCCCTGGAGGATGAGTCCCAGGCCTGGCAGCATTCACTACAAGCTGATGGAAAAGACCTTAGGCTTTAAGTGAACATCAGTGGTGGCCTAGCAGAATCCTCCATAGGTTGCTGGTGATGGTGGCTACAGGCAGAGGTATAAAGGGGAGAGAAGAGTAGAAATGACTTTGTGTTGTGGTTTGAGTGCCAGCATAGCCACAGCACTCAGTAGAATAGAATATCAGGTAAATTACTAAGGTTTTGGACTCTCATCCTGGGTTTCCATACAGTATCTGTGGACCTCCTTGGGGCTTGAGGAAACTTGCTGCCCCAAAGAGAAGAATATAAACCTGGCTGGCCTTGCCACCTACTATTTGTAGAGCCTCAGGTCCTTGAGTGAACATGGTGGGTAGATAGGTAGTGGTTACAGTGGGCCTTGGGCAAGACTCACTGTTGTGCTGGCTTTAGGTCTGATCCAGCACAGTCCCAGTGGTGGTGGCCTCAGGGGTCCTTGCATCACCGCACACCCAGTTTCAGGTGGCTCAGTAAAGAAATAGAGACTCAGTTTATTTGGGATAAAGTAGGTTAAAAAGAGGAGTCTCTGCCTGGTCATCCACAGAATTCTTCTGGATCTTATTCAAGACCACCAAAGCAGTGCTTCTACAAGCCTGCAAATACCAAAGAATTATTGGACCTGAGGCCTAAGTTCTTCTGAATACTAGGAAAACCTTCCCAAAAAGGATGAGCACAAACAAACCCAGAGGATGAAGACTACAAGTACCTAACTCTTCTGTGCCCAGACACCAATGAACATCTACAAACATCAAACCATCCAAAAACAAAACAACAAAGATCTCACCAAATGAACTAAGGCACTAGAGACCAATCCTGGGCAAACAGAGACGTGACCTTTCAGACAAAAGACTGAAAGAAATTCAAGATAACCAGAGAAAGAATTCTGAATTCTATGAGATAAATTTCACAAAAATATTGAAATTTAAGAGAAGTTGAAATTTTAGAGTTGAAAAATGTAATTGACACACTGAGGAATGCATCAGAGTCCTGTTCCCAAAAAGGGTTCTTTTTTCTTTTTTCCTTGTTTTTTGTTTTGTGCTACTTTTATGCTGATAAGGGATGTTTTGGTTTCTGCTCAATTTAAGGGCATACCCCCACCATTCTTAATGTGTTAGTTATCTACTTGCTGTGTATCAAATTATATTGAAATTTAGCAACATAAAACAACATATACTTATTTTACAGATTGTGTGGGTCTGGAATTTGAGTACAGCTTGACTAGATCCTCTGTCAGGATCTCACAGGCTGCCGTTAAGATATCAGCAGGGGCTTTATTGTAAAGCATGTGACTATAGTTAATAACAATGTATTATAATCTTGAAATTTGTTAATAGAGTAGATTTCAAGTGTCCTCACCACAAATAAAAGTATTGAGGTAATACATATGTTAGCTATTCTACAATGTGTACATATTTCAAAACATCATGTTGAATACCATAAATATGTATAGCTTTATGTATCAGTTTTAAAAATTTAAAAAAAAATATAGTCAGTGGCTTCAAGGTTCAACTCAAGGGCCAACTGGAACAGGATCAACCCCAGGCTTACTCAGTGGTTGGTGATGAGATTCCATTTTCTTCCATCAGTTGGGATGATGGCCTCAGTTCCTTACTAAAGGTTGACCAGAGACTATCCTTAGTCCCCTGCCTTGTGGTGCTTTCTATCACAGTAAGTCACTGAGAAGAACCTGAGAGGGAAAATACCAGCAAGAGAGAAGTCACAGTCTTTTGTTACCTAATGAAGGAAGTGATATCACATTATATTTGCAATATTGTATATGTTAGAATAAAGTCATTAGGTTCAGCCTACACTCAGGGTAGAGGACTTCACAAGAGTGTGAACACCAGGAAATAAGGATCACTTGGGCCATGCCAGAAGCTGCTTATCCCATTAGCTATCTACAACTGTTGTTGTGAAGAGAGAAATCATGACTATTGAAACCAATGCAGATGATTACTTGGAAAAAAATCTGAAGCCCCCTTTGCCAAATACCCTTTCTGTAAATGAAAAATTGAGCTGTGTGTTTTTCAATAAATGGGTAACAGCAAGTGAATCACCCCTTCTGATTTTATTCAGAGCAATAAAAAAAGCAATCACACTATAGCGTTGCTCTTACTGTGGTGTCTGATACAGCCCTCTCTTTCAGTAGCCTACTTCTGAGCAGACCCAAGTGAATAATGTAAGCCAAGGTCCCTTGACATATGGTTTTTAGAGTATATTGACATTCCATGTGGGTCAACAACCTTGATATTTTGCAGATATCTCTTGAGTAGATGATGGAAATATTTTATCTCACATTTAAGCCAACTCCCTTGTGTTGATATTTTAACTTCAAGTATATGCATGAAGAGAGGAGGGGAAGAGGGCAACAAGGAAGGAATGGGAGGAGGGGTGGCAAAGAAGGGCAGAGGAATTTTTTGTTTAGTCTCAAGCTTTATAAATAACACGGGTTTGGTTCTAAAAGAGAGCTTCAGTGGCAAACTTAAGAAATTTGGGGCCTCAATAAAAAATTTATGTTTAAACCAGAAATAGTTCAACGGGTGACAACGAGAGTCACATTTAACCTGTGCCTGCTTTAATGAGAGACTGAAGAGAAAAGGGGTCTGCCTGTCTTGCATGTTTGTGAATGCCTTGCCATTTTGGCTTAGAGGAATAGAGCTCTTTGTGTGTATTTTTGTTCTATTTACCACCAGCAGTCAATAGTCAGAGCTATTGACTTTAAGCATTCAGCGACCTTGAGCTTTAAGAAAAGATGCCATTTCCTTTGACTTCAATTTTTTTTTTTTTTAAAATAAGGATAGTAATGCTATATACTCAGGTTATTTATTTGCTAGATGACCCACATTCTAAGGTATACAAATACTCAGAAGCTTCTTCAGAGAGGGCTATATTAAGGAAAGGGGTTAATATGGTTAAATAGATGCTAAGTAGAGATTCTGCTTGTCTCTGGGTACCAGTTTGAAACACAGATATTGCACAGATTTTTATTCTGCCTTTGCTGTGCCGTTGGTGGAAGATCTGGAACCACAAAAGTAGATCTTTTGGAGTGGTCAATTAGAATGCATTTTAGTTATTTACTTTAAATCCTTATTGTGTTATGGGAAGCTTTACAATGGCCAGTCTTTTACTAATCCTCATATAAATAATGGTCATTGTCCAGTTTATATGGCCTATCAGTCACATTTTCTCAGTAGCCATTTTGCATCAGCCTCTGTCCTGGTTGTTGTGGGTGTGGGGATGGGGTGGTGATTAGAAGTCTATTGAAAGACTCTGGCCATCTTGGAAAGCCTTATAACTTGAGGCACATAAGCAATAGATAAGCACAAAACTAGAATACAGTACAGGACTAAGCAAGAGTCTTAGTCTCTTGGGCTGGAATTCGAACTCAGCTACTTACTAGGAGTGTGGCTTTGAATATATTATTTAACTTATCCTCAGTTTCCTCAGCTATGAAATGAATATAATAGCAGTAACTACCAACAGAATTATTGTTAGAACAAAATGAATTGATATCTAAAGCATTGAGTATAGTGCCTATTACTTTATAAGTATCCATTAAATATTAGCTATTTTTACATCTTTCCAGTTTAGACTGTTTGTTTAATGTTACGTCAATATCCTCCTCTATAGAATAAGCCTCATATATTATGCTCTGACAGTATGACAGGAGTACCAGGAGACTCAGATAAAAGCATTCACATTTTTAAGGCATTTTGCAAGTGTATGTACTTTCTAAAGATTCATTTACCAAGTTTGGGTTTAGGGCAGGGTAGAGTATTCACTTACATCCAGGAGAGTCTGAGAGGGATCTAGTGACACCGTGGAGTTGTGCAGAATGGTTTTGGAATCTAAAGGCACTGTGTTTCCTATTTGCTGCAGAAAATTGCATAGTTTCTCAGCCTCTGCTTTCTCGTTCATGACAAAGGGATAACAAAGCATATTTTCTGGAGTCGCTGGGAAGATTAAATGAGACCACATATTTAAAGTACCTGGCATATAGTAGATGGTCAATAAACATCCTCCTATTTTGATATGAAAAGAAGAGGAAAAGGTAAAATATGGAAGATCATGGAGGAAGAGCACTGAACCCCAACCTGGAGGCCCATTCCCACAAACCCCGATGGTTCAGCTCACATATCCCCTAGTGTACCTGGGTACACGAGGTGGGCATACTTCTCAAGTATATATACTACCATTCATCTCTGTTCATCTTATATCTTCCTGCTGTCTCTTCCACAGCCCCTCTGTTTAACACCAGAAAGAGTCGGGTAAAGTAACTGATCTGGAATCAGTCCTAGTATCCGAAGGAAGTAGGGATTCAACTTTTTTGTTAGTTCTAGACACTGGGTTTCTTTTAGCTTCATGAGTTGGAGCATGAGCTACTTGACTATTTACTATCTAAATGATTTCTCACTTTTGCGACTAATCACCTTCTCTGCTTGTATGAACTGTCAGTTTTAATTTTAGTTATATCTGACTCAAGTCCAAGCGATACATGAAAGTTTTTCTTAGACTTGCCTCTCTCTGTTTCCCAATGACTGGAGCATCTCTAGCCAGAAAATGTTTCAGAAACCACCTAGTTGAATGGAATTCATCCCATACATCACCTCCGCAATGAACTTGACCAATGTTTATCTAGCCGTCTTTGACCTTGTGTTGCAGTTCCCTTTAAAATGCCAATGAGTTTGACATGTACCTAACTCGGAAAACAGAAATTGTGTTTCTATCCATGGTCACCTCTTGTGTTTTAGTTTCTGTCCCTGTGTGTTATGCTGTACTATTACATCCCTTTGACAGCTTTTGAAACTTCATGAAATAAGAAGAAGGGAGGAAAAAGGATGTTCTGATCTATCAGCAGACCCTACGACAGATTGGTTTTCTATTTCTAAGAGTTATAAGTGACTATGAACATCAATGGTAATTGAAAGGAAACAATAAATTAATAGCCAGAAGCACATTGATGTGTCAAGAGATTAATTTTTTTAGAAGAAAGGTTAATTAATTGGATAGTATGTGATAAAGACATCTCAAGGAGATATTTTAATTGATAGTCATATTGCTAGTGAAGAGAATAAGAGAGAAGAGTATGATAAATTAAAGGATTTCAACTCTGTTTTTTCTTGCACTGATCTGACTCTGTGTTAACTAAGGTGAGAGAAAAAGATGTGTCCTTAAGGGTTTTGAGGGAGAAAAGCAAGGACAGTCTAACTGCCCATCAATAGCTTTTTCACTTGATACATAGGCCATATTCCTCACTTTTTCTATTGCCTATCAAAATTTTCTGAAAAAGAAAGAAAAATATGCTAGAGCCTTTGCATTCTGTGGAGTAAAATAGATATATTGCCCTTGTCATTAACTGTAGAAGAAAGACTTGATCCCCATTAAAGGAATCTTAGGCCATGAAAAATGTATATGGACATGAGAGTCAATTTATGACATTTTACAGAGAAGAAAACCTTGTTTAAAAGATCATATGCTAAAGATAGTTTTTTAAAAAATGTAATAACCATGTTACTGGAAAACAGTTTTGTTATAAATGGTAATTCTGATTGTTTTTGCATATACCCACTTAAAAATACTATTAAGTTAGTGCAAAAGTAATTGAGTTTTTTGACATTAAAAGTAATATCTTTTAAAGCTGCAATTACTAAATAATTAAGGAGAATGCTATATTTGGATATGGCTTGAATTTGTCCTCACCAAAACTTATGCTGAAATTGTTGGTTCCCAGTGTGGTGGCGTTGGAGGTGGGACCTAGTGGGGAGTGTTTGGGTTGGGGGATGGATCCCTCATGAATGGCTTGGTGAGTTCTCACTCAGGCAAGATGGGATTCAGATTCATTCTCACGGGAATATCTTAGTTCCTACAGAGAGCACTGTTTTAAAGCCAGGATGTGCCTGCCCTCAGTTTATGCTTATTTGCACGTCTGCTTCCCCTTTGACCTTCTCCCGTGTTACAAGGCAGCAGGAAAACCTCCACCTGAAGCTGAAAGAATGTCATTTCCATGCTGCTTTATTTTCCCACTTGCAGAAGCACAAGCTGGACTTACTTTCTTTACAACTTACTCAGCTTCAGGTATTTTATTACAGAAACACTAAACAGACTAACACAGAGAACTTTGTGGTTTAAAAAATAATTTTAATACATGCTATTCTGTTTACTTCATATCGAATGACCTTATGTAAATAGTATTTCCTTGTGTCAGTGGTTAGAGTATTGCTTTTCACCTCAAAAGTCTACCCTTCATTGCTCTGCTTGTGATACTGAACTGGATCCTGTAAATATTTCCTCTTTGTCAGTAGAGGGTGCTGGAGAGACACTGCAGAGGAAAGGGCTCTTTTTGTGGCTTCTGTGTCCTGCTTCTTGGTTGGCTCCTGTGTGGTACAGAGTGACCAGTAGTGTGTCAGACACCAGAGCTGTTTCTCACACCAGCGTGGTCCATTTCAACCTCTGCATGGATTTGCTGTTTGCCCAGCATGAATTTCCCTCTGGTCTCAGTCCAGTGACAATGGACCATTTCTGATCCAGGCAACCCAGCAAATCTCTCACTATGTCTACCTCTTTTTCAGAAACTCTGTATCCTAGCCTTGGAAACCTTCCAAATTGGTTCCCTCCTTGGGTAACATCCCCCCACCACAGGATGTTCTTTCAACTTTTCTTAGAAACCCGTCTTCCATAAATAATAAATAATTATTTATATTCAGCATTTCCTGTTATATTAAGCAGTTCCTGTGTGGTTTCTGCCTTTTGGTTGGACCTGATACATACATACCTCATGTAGCAGATACTTTTTGTGCTTTTCTTATAACCACTGTGCACTCACGGTTCCAGGCTCTGCCTAAGGCATTCTACTGCAAACTCTTGGGACTCTCTGCTAATGCTTTATCTTTATACTTGCATGGGGTCAGGCCAGATGTGTAGTTAACATCTCTGGGTACAGACTTTAGCCGTTGACAGATGAGACTTGGAGGATAATAATCCAGCTTCTTCCTAGTTAGGCTGTGCAACTCATAAGTCATGTTCTGTAATGTCATCTGGAGCTCCTTAGAGCGACTGAATCTCAGTTGCTCACAATGATTATCTGCTCAGTAATATACCACTTCCTGGCTTCTTCCTTTCAGTCCCATTTCCCCAGTCCCTAATCAGTATTTCCTGAATTCATCCTCTAAATAAACTATTTCACCAACATTTTTGTATCAGGATATGCTTCTAGGAGAACTCATATGAAAATACCCCAGTCTCAGAGATAAGAGAATAAAGAGTCTGAGAATTTGTTTTGTTCAAAGCCAAATAATTAAGTAGTAAAGAACTCGGTTCATCTCAGCCAAAGTCTCGTTCTTTATATTTACTTCAGCAAACTAAATGTCTGATATAAAGACAGTTTTAACTAGGAGTTAGATCAATGCAGACCCATTATTCTAGTCTAAGTGCATAAACCCTGGAGTATAGGTACTGAACATATAAAAATAAATTTGTTTAAAAGTGAAACTCTGTAAAGGATTGCCACATCAGCCATCTAGACAGCAGCATTAAAATATAGAAACAGTTTCTAATAACAGAAAACTTTATTTTCTCATTATTTTGTAAATGATATTTTATTGTCAGTAGAAACCATCTCTTCACAGTCAGTAGAATATTCGTTGTTTTTTATGAATGTGGTTAAATCAGCACAGTGCTGCTCTTATGGCTTATATATGGAGCTGGTTTTGTGTTGTAATATAAAGTTCTGATTTCTGAACACAACCACCATCTTTAATTAAAATTAGAAAAAACATTAGGTTGTTTTTTCATGGGACACTGTAGTCTTGAGGGAGGAACTTCCATCTCAGCTAATGGTTCACAAGACCTACAACTGTGATCTGCTTTGTAACCAACAATTAATATTTTCCCAGGCTCAGACTCATAAAACTGAGATATGCCAATGAATGCTATTCTAGTAATAAAATCCTTCACAGTGATATCTCTAAGCTAAACTAGAAATAAGAGAATAGTTGGCACTATGGGGAGCCTATTCTAATCAGAAAGTGATATGTCCACCTACAGTATGGACATATGGAGGAGGATTTGAAGTGGAAAGAAGCTGATGAGTCTCCAGGAGGAAGGTTGATATTGACATACATCTTTTTATACACCTTATAACTATAGGCACATTCCTTCCTGCGTAAACCCTACTTCAATTCAGCTCATGCTGGGTCCTTTGTCATGTAGATTAGAGGAGTAGTTCTCAAACTTTAGCTAGTATCAGAAGCACCATACATGGCTGAGCCCTACCTCCAGAGTTTCTGATTCTGTATGTCTGGGGTTCAGTGCGAATTTGCACGTCTAACAAGTTCCTAGTAATGCTGGTTGCTGCTGGTTTTTGAAAACTATTGTTCTAGAGTAGTGTTTTTTCCAACCTTAGGTGTATACTGAAGTACTGTAAACATTACCAATACTTAAGTATCACCCACACAAACTAAATCAGACTCTTTGTGGTTGGGGCCAGGAATCTGTTTTTTAAAGTGACTTAGGTAATTCCAATGGGTAGCCAGAGTCAAGAACCAATGTTTGTCTGGGTATTTTTAAGACTTTGACATGTCCACAAATTACCTGAGAATCTTGTCAAAATGTAGATTCTGATTCACTGCTCTGAGATTCGGTCTAAGATTTTGTATTTTAAACAAGTTTCCAGATGAAGCTGCTGCTCTTGTCCCACAAACTGCACCTTGGGAACCAAGAGTCAGAATTGTTGTCATCTTTACCCCTTTTCTGTAGACGTAGTTTTTGTGTGAGTGAACAAGAGATATGCTAAGTGATCTAGGCCCAGGGTACAAATACCTTTGGGATACTAGAATCCAGAGTTGACAATTTGATTTCGTTCCACAGTTTGTCTGATTAGAGCGGGAGGAACTCTTACAACTTATTTTAGTCAATAAGATAGCATGGCAACTTCAGGAAATCTGTGTTTCCATCTGAGGGCTTGTGGACATCATTGCCAATCATAGCAACAGGCCCCAAAGATACTGAGTGTTGGCCATGTGGCTGCAGCTACCCAGAAGACTCTGTGTTCCCTGAAAGATGTGGCTGAGTTTGAGTCCCTTCCTTAGCAGCATTTAATACTGACCCGCATGCTGAGTTCAGAAATAATTCTCTCTCAGGACAAATAAACCATAGTGAAGAATAAAACTACAGGCGTAGCATAAAGTTCAGGAGTCAATATTGGTTAAAAAAAAATTACCATTGCAATTAAAAGTGCCAAAGCAATAGGGTACTCTTTTACCTTAGAGAAAATTCTTAAATGAAAATGGTACCTTCAAGTTAGTACATTAGTTCTTTACAAAAATAAAAAGCACAGGCACACTTTTAAGTCTCACTTCCTCTTATTTTATTCTTTGTCATACTCAAATATATCACATATGTATGTTCTATTTTTATCAAGCCAACTGTGAAAAAACATCCAGAAGCTTAACTTCAGCGTCAAATTCTATCCCATTTCAAGCTTCTTATCTCCATAAGGGAAAAACCCAAGTTAAAAGGAAATAGACTAAGAAGGCATAGTTTTGTCCTTCGGACACATTTTGCCCACCGTTTTTTTTTTTTTTTTTTTTCCTAAAATGTACAGTTTATTTAATTACCTGCAATCACAGGTATGGAAGTGCTAATCTATCTCTGCCTCACTGTCCTGTCGTTAAGTCTTTTGTACTCTTTATTTGGGGCTCTGTTGAATGACACAACCCAAGGAACGGGTTCTTTCAGGACACAGGCTGCAGGGAGTAACATTTAGCTTATCCCCTCTGATGGGACCTACTCACATGATGGGCCACCAAGGGAAGCTTTGAAGGCATCTGTGTGAAGTGGCAGACATTTCTTCAGCTCTGCTTCTAGCCAGAGAATCTGTGGGTAAGAGGGCAACAATGTTTGCCACAAAGGTCTGAGGCTTTTGGCTGATAGTGCTCATATCTTCTGTAACCTGGGGATGGTGGGTGTGACATATATGTGTGTGATTTCTGAAGCAGTAGCTAATCTCTATAGAAAAACTTTGTGGGGAAAACGTATGTGTAGAATATGTTTGTGTTAGTGAATAAACGTCCTATATTTTTCTGTAATTCTAGGGTTAAAAATAAAGCTTCACTGAAATTCAGATAGACACATTAAAAGCCACACGGGTTGGGGATAAGGTGGCTGGGGACAGAAACAGTGCATTTTTCTCCCTGGTGGCCCTTAACAACTTATTTATTTTTTTAAAATAGGTAAATATTGATGTGATTGTTAACACTGTGATGAACAGACTGTAGGGACATATTATGAAAGCTAGTTTGTGACCTAAGCAGAGAAAATGTCAAAGAGAGAACTTGTTTTCCAGAATGTGGCCTGGAACACTGAGAGAAAGGGAAAAGCAGGAAGCCTCAGGAAGGACCAGTGGAAAAGAGGAGGGAAGAGGAAAGAGAGAACTGAAAAGATGGAAGGAGGAGGAGACAAAGGGAGAGCCAGGAAGAAGTTGGGGAAGAGGCAGGTGAGGGCAAGCAAGGAAAGCTGAAATAATCAGGAAGGAGAGGGCAGAAGGAGATGAAGGAAGGAGGGAGAAACAGGAGAGGAACCAGAGGATGTAAGACCAAGGGAGATAAACGGACATTTGTTTAGCATTCTTTATACGTCAGGTAGTGTGCCTTCACATAAATTACTTCATTAATTCTCACAAAGACTCTGACAATTGGGTATATTTTATTCTTCAAGTTTTAGATGAAGAAATTGAAGCTCAGATGTCTTAAATAACTTGTCCAAGGTCACAGAGCAAGAAAAAAAATGGTTGGAGGCAAACACTCCTTTGTGTTCCTCTAAAACTCCTGCTCCTTTGCTTCTTTCTCAGGTTTATATTTATTTGGACCATTTGCCTTTGTATAAAGTGGAATAAACAGAGGAAAGCCTTTTGGAAGAGTCTTTAATAGAGCCTGTGCCTGCACATGTACTCAAGCTCTATTTTCAGTGATGATGGTGTCTAAGACTACATTTGAAACATTATATACTTAAAAAAGAAGACATAAAAGCAATGTCATAAAAAATGACCTTAGAAAAGGAGCTATATATTCCATGAGAATAAGTAGCTTTAGCAAGTACTATTTGGTGCAGGCTGTTTTCATTGTTGCGAATAACATCACAATCTTAACATTAGCAATTCCATTTTCCATAGGGGACATCCATAGCAACTGTCATCTGCTGACCAAATAGTTACCTTGCTTCACATGCAAATATGATTCCTATCATGTAACTGACCAGTTTTTGAAACTTTGGAAGGTATTTTCACTTTTTTTTTCTCCTAGAAAATCTAAATGAAACGAAAACAAGTATCTACAACAAATCAAGAGGCATAAGTGATTCATGACACATAGTAGACAATAATTTTTCATTGAAGTAATTGATGCATGTTTAAAGCTCTCCTGGAGAAAAGATATCAATTTGATGGAAAAAAAGTCACTGATGTATTAGGAACTGCACAGAAAGAAACTTGTCAGTTTTAATTGGTTTGATTCTAGATAGTTCATCTTCCTGCAGAACCAGCTCATTGTAAAAGGAGTGATTGTACTTCTTAGGACATTGTTTTCAGAGATTATTTTTTGGAACATCCATATTAGAATCACTTGGGGACCTAGCTCATGTCTAAGAGTTGGAGCCCTGAAATCTCTCTTTTAATAAGATCCCCCAGAAATACATTTTAAAAACTAGAGCTGGAGGATGACTGATGTAGGAGTTACCCAGCCTTCTTTATTATACAGTTACAGACCCTGGGCTGTTCTTAACAGAATTTCAATAGTTGTCTACTTACATACAGATTAGCTAGGACTCAAACTTCTTCTGTAGATTCTAGCCCAATACTTCTCAGCCTGTAGTGTATGTGAATCACCCAGGAGGTTTACGAAATGGCCGATTCTCAGGCCCCGTCCAAAGCAGCTTGCTTGAACCTATATTTTCTGCATTTCAAATATATACCTCATGTGGTTGTGATGTAGGCATTCTGCTAACTTTACACCCAATGCACAGCCCTTCTGGAAAAACTCTTCCTGTCAAATACTTGTGCAGCCTCTGAGAAGGCACTTTATCTATTGGGCATAAACAATAAACTCAATTTGTAAGTACTTTTAATTATCAGAAATTTCTTCTTATATTGAATTAATATGAAGCTTTGTATAATCTGTCTAGTTTTAATTAGAATTATATGAAAAATATTGATTCTCAATATAATTTTAAAGAAAATTACCTTGACCAAGAAAATAACTGCTTCTGTTCCCTCTGGATTTCTGGGTTTTTCCTTCAGCAGGGGATGAGCAGATGGAGAAAATGGAGGGGCTCAAAAATGCATCCCTGATATGAAGGCAAGGGCCTTTGCTATTTGTGTAGCTACAATGATTAGACAATTAAACATCTAGGAAAATTTGGAATTCTCACTTCCTAGATTATTATCATATACTTAAACAAAATGGAACACAACTGTATCATTCTGAGCTGTCCTGGATGTGGGAGAGCCCTATTTGTCAGAGCAATGATGGGGGAAAGGGTCGATAAGGAATAAAGTGGGGCGGATTTGGATGAGGCAGAGGTCCTTATGGAAGACATGCATGGAGCCTCCCTCCTCTCAGATGCTAGCTCACTTTTGTCCAGCTGCAGCTCCATGCAGGTCAGGGAGCTGGTTCTCATGTCTGCTAAAGTCAGATGTTGAGTAAACACAGAGAAGGTGACTGGATAGAAAAATATGGGCTTGTTTCCAGCCAATTCATAGGAACATCCCCAAGTCACAAGAGGTTAGCTAATTCATCCTATTTATTTACTTACATTGAAAAAACAACTCAAATATTTTGTTCACCGATTTTGAAAAAGTTGTGGTGGACCGTTGAGCAACATGAATTTGAACTGCATAATCCACTCATGTGCAGATTTTCTTCGGCTTCTGGCACCCCTGAGACAGCAAGACCCCTCCATTTCCTCCTCCTCCTCAGCCTACTAAATGTGAAGACTATCACAACAAATAGCTTCATGATGATCCACTTCCAGTTAAGGAATAGTAAATATATTTTCTCTTCTTTATAGTTTTCTTAATATGATTTTCTTTTCACAATTTTCTTTTCTCTAGCTTTTTAAATTATGAGAATACAGTATGTAATATATACACAAAATATGTGTTAACTGTTTATCAGTAAGGCTTCCAGTCAACAATGGGCTATTAGTAGTTAAATTTTTGGAGAGTTAAAAGTTGTATATGAATTTTTAACTGTGTGGGGCCAGCCCCCTTTCCTCTCATTGTTCAATGGTCAACTGTAATTATTAGTAAAGTTTCAAAGAACAACAAGCATGGGTGTGAACATAAAAAGAGGGGTACTTAGAGCAGCCATGAGTCTATCATTTAAAATAATGTGACTGGGTAAGTTAAAAAAAATCTGTGTCTCAATTATTCACTTGTAAAATAGGGATAGTCATAACAAATAAGTAACTGTTAGCATTGTTTGATGAATACATGAGGAAGCATAGTGTGTATCAATTCCTAAAAATTGGCTGGTACAAAGTCAGTATTCAAGAACTAGAATGCCAGTTATTTCTGTTAGCATTAGTAATAGCAGTGTTAATTTGCCAGGACACCTGTGAGCCAACACCAATTAGCTTTTTTTGAACTGCCCTTAAAATGATTACATATGAAGAGCAAAAGGGAGAATACAAATGAATAAGTGAAACCTATAATGTTGCCTTTGTCTTAGTTTTCCCCTTAACTTAGGGAGAGACTGAATTTTGGAGAGGGAGAAAGTAGAAGGCAGTGAGTCCTGAGCGACCTGCCTTATAAACATGTCCTGTGTTCATTTTTCTTAGAAAAGGTATCTTTTCTTTCTGCAACTCTACCCAGTTTTAGGATGCAAGAGTCACACAAGCTCAGAAGTCTTGGTTTGTTTAGATACTTTTAATGGTACAATTCACAGATTGTTTATTCTTTGTGGTGGAAAATAAAGAGAACTCCAGAATGTGAACTCAATATGTCTTCCCGAAATGTCCAAGACAATTAGACCATAACTCTTCTAAAACATAAAATAAAACTTAAATGAAGGTGTTTAAATCATTGCCAGTCCCTGTATCTGAATTTACCTGTTAGTGTGAGATGTAGGGAGCATTATGGATTCTAGACTGTGTCAGCATCCTTACTGTGTAATCTCTGGGGCTTCGCCTGAAACTTACACAAAATAGCAATGAAAACAACTGCTCTATAGAGCATTGTTGAGAGCCTTAAAGAAAAAAAGTATAGTGCAGACCCATTGCAAGCTGGTATTACTCCCACAAGTTATAGCGCAGAAGTCTTGGCTCCATTTGGGGATTTCTACTGGTTCACCACCTCTTGTAAAAGAAAACCATTGGGAAAGGATATATCTCACTTTGAGCCCAAAGTCACCCTATGTCCACAGAACCATTTTGGGTTCTTGAGCCACAAAATATGCCTGGAAGAGAGATCTTTCTGCTGGCATAGTGACCTTAAATCAGGTCATTGACATGAGTCGGCAGAGCCTAGATGCAGCCTCTCTACCCCATGCCAAAGCTCATCTAGGTGACACTCAGTCCATGTTTTTATTTCGTTAACAAAATATAACTTCAGTTTCCTTTAGTAATCCAGAAGCGTGAGGATATATTTGTTGCAAACTGCATGCAGAAAAAATGGGGGATTCCTTTTGAAACTACATCCTCTTAGTAATAAATAATTTTTGATTTACTATACATAACAGTAGTGCATTTCTTGTTAAAACAGCAAGCTTTTTTTTTTTTTACCAAAATGAAAAGAAAACATTCATTTCTTTATAAATATTTTAAATAGTTTAAATACATATTTCATACCAAGGATATAAAAATAGCCTCTGTGTTTTTTTGATAAATAAAGACGTTTCCATTTACATGGCAAATAACGTGCGAATAGCTAACCACTGGCCACCAGCTCTATTTGACTGATTGTCTAGGAGATGACATGCAGTGATAATTGTCCCTTTGCCTTCACAAAATGAAAAATAGATCAGCAGGAGCTGTGAACTCCTGAGGCCAACAGTGCTATGGATATTGTTCAGGAATGACAGTCAGGCACTCATGAAAAACCTTTGCCATACTTCACAAAAGCCACCCAGGACAAAAGTCATCCACAAATTCTTTGTCTAGGACTTCTAGCTGCTCAGACCCTCAGGGTCTTTGGATTGTTACCAAAGTCTGTCAAACAGACCAGTAGTTTAATACCTGTACAGAAAAATGTTTCTATTATGCTTCTAATATCTAGAAATTGCTACAGTATGAAGGTGGTTCTGCCTTTCCCTGGCTCCTCACACACTCTTCTGCAGGATTCCCAACTTTGCTCAGTCTTTGTGCCCACCAGAGGCAAAAAAGGCAAACTAAAGCTGTCATGCAGTGGTAGTTTTGAAATTAGCAGCTACATCATGGACACGAATATCATACATTTATGGCTTTGTTATCTTTCACTTCTGCTGTGCTTGTGACAACTTCCAGTGGAAAGTTCTCCAAAGGGTTTGTAGAGGCTGATGCCATTCCTTCCTGGTTCCAAGATCCTGGCAAGTTTTCCAGACTGAAGGAACTCACAGTTCCCTGACTGAAGCTGCCCTCCTCTGATCTGCTTGGGAGAACTAGGTGCAAAGATGTTTCTGAAGAGGAGCAGACAGAGGATGAGAGAGTTGCTGAAATGGACTGCAGAGGCGTCAGTGTAGTATCTGAATGTGGAGAGATGCACCTTAAAAATTGCAAATGACCCTCTTGGACAACCTGGTAGTGGGAAGGAGAATAATCAAGGCTTGGAGAATGATAAAGTTCACTGTCTGTAGGATTTTGCTCATGAGCTCCAGTTCGTTGGGGGCTGCTCCCCACAGAGGAGGGATCCACACTCCAAATGTCTGAGGTGATATTACTGCTACAAAGTTGTGCTTGGGTATAAGCAGTCCCACCTGTTTGCAAATGTAGGCAAGGCTGGTGCGCACTCCAGCTCATTCTAGTCTGTAAGCTCTCCCTGGAGGGACACACAGAGGTGCTGTGCAGGGAGCAAAACCGTGATGGTTGCTGAGGTGACAGAACATTTTCCAGAAGCTGGATCACATTTCTCATGTCTTTACCTAACTGGGAGACTTCCTGAGTCAATGTTGTTACCTATGTGGATAGAGCAAAGTGAAAGGCAATAGTTAGAGGTGCATGATAGTGACCAAATTTCAGAGCAATGAAACAGAGAAGTCATTTTTTTTTTTTGCTTTGCTTTTATTCTTATTTATTTATTCTTAAACATTTTAGCATTTGCTTGGTGAAAAAGCAATTTCTTATAGAAATTTTTATAGAAGAAATAAGAAAGCCTGAAAGGCCACTCCATCTCCAACCAAGCCCAAGGGGGGAATGGGTAGGTTAGGCATCCTAATGAACATACGTCCTGATCTAAAGCCATCCTCATTCTGAAGGAGCCTAGAGGGGAATAAGTATTTTGGGGATCTTAATCAATGGTTTGGGATTCTTAAACAGAATGAGAGATGTTAAGTGCTGATGATATATTTTGCTTCCTCTGAGTGAATGGGATGCATGATAGTGCACGCAAATCATCAGACACTTCAGTGTGGAGTGGCAGATACTGCATGTAAAGCACTCAGCACACTAAGCACTACTACTTATCTGGAATAGACACCTAGTGAATGGTAGGTCTCACTCTTGCCATTTCTGGTTGAAACCTATATTATTATAGGCCAGAGACAAAGTGGCCTTCAGTGATTGTGAGGATGGTACGCAAGAACTCATACCAGATTTGCTACAAAGAAAGTTTGCAGAAAAAGGGAAAGCTATGGAATGAGAATTGGAAAGAAAGAAAAAGACCTGCCAGGCGGGTAACTACAGGTAAGCACTGCAGGGTGTCTGAGAGTCCTGGAACCCATCAGTGAACTTGAAACCCCAGGGAAGTATAAAACAACAAATTGCACTGTATGTGCTTCATTCAGTTTTCTAGGTGAGACGTTTAGCTTTCATGGCTCCCAAACACTTAACCATTGAAGAGTCTTCATTTTATACTTAAAATGTGTAATAAAATTCATCAGAGAATTCATTTTCCTAATGACCACATCGGTATTTTAATCATGGAAGATCACCAGAAAATCGAATTTCACTTAACTTTCTAAAAGATTTGTATTCTTCAAATTGAGGAAAACGTATTTCAGAAAGCGGGACACACACGTATATTTTTTAGTCTTTGGTTAATTCATAATACTAACATGATGTAATATGTTGCCTTCATTGCTATAACACTTTGTATTTTATAAAGGACTTTTTATGACTTTATTTTACTATTGTGAATCACAAAACACTAACAGAAGGAGCTGAACCTATGGGCCATAATCAGGAAACAAAAAGAGAGAGTTCGACTTCACTGAACTGAAGATGCATTCGAGATTGCTGTTTTGGGCAGACTTTTTTCAGCATTTAAGTACACATTCCTGATTCATCCCGCAACTTAATTCAGTCTTCTTCCTGTGAGTGCACTCTGAAACTAATTCTCCCTGGCAGGCCCATCAGGAGGTAACACTGCTCAAAGTCAGGCATTTAAAAAAGGCCAGAAGGAGGTTTTTCCATGGTTTGGGCACCAACTGGTAACACCTGCCTTGGAATTGCCAGGCCAAAACTATTTCTGCACTACTGCTGGCATGAAACTTAAGGGATTCAACTGAATACTTGTCCAGGCTTTTCAGCAGATCTAAAACTTCTGAAGACAAACAACATCTCTCAGCCTTACATTTAAGAAGTGAAACAACGAATATGCGAAAAATTCAATATGCTTTGAAATCTTCATTACAGGTTGTCAATTTTATTACCTGCCAAGCTTTAATTCTAATGCACATGAATCACACTTAAATCAGTACCCCAGTATCTTTGCATTACCTACATTCACAAGGGTTTCACCTTAGATTGGTTAACTCTTGTATCATAAGTTCAGAAGACAAGGCTGCCACTAAATGAGATGGTTAAAGGGGCACGTTAGGTATCCATTCATATAGGACCTATATATAGCTTAATGCCTGTATGAAACTCACCAGGGCTGCATTAGTTCACTTCCCAATAAAAATGCTTTGAATTGCCCTTTTATTGAGGATTAAATAAAGGCACAGTCTCTGAAGAACAATTTTGAATTTTGGGCATATCAACAATTATGTTGTTCAATAAATGTATGTTTGTAAATTTATACAATGTGCTTTCAGGTACATTGTCCCTTTTGGATCTGCAAACAGTGCTAAGATAGGCAGGGATGTATTATTATTTCCCAACTTATAAAATGGGGGCAATAAAACTCAGGTGGAAGGACATATTTAAGGCCACTTATTTCATGAATGACAGTCTTCAGTCTAGAATTTAGGGCTCCTAACTTTGGTATTCATTCTGCTATAGAGTATTATGTGGAAAAAGAAAGATTGCTTAAGAGGGTTGAGAGGATTTTCCCTATGCGGTCAGAACATGTAAAGAGCACAATGACACAGAAAGGTAGGCTTGTGAGTAAAAAGTTGTCTGAAATGTTAATTCCACATGAAGTAAGTAAATAAAGAGTGTCATTTAAAAAAAATAGACTGATTAAACATAGTAAAATCTCTTCATAGCAAATTATATGAATGCAAAAACAGTTTGCTTCAGGGTAAGAACTAGAAACAGATAGGTTAATAGACATATTTCTGATGAACTATTTTTTCTAGTTTTCAAGGTAAACAGATATTTTCCCATAACTGAATATCTTTGCATAGACACATTATTTTTTTTACCAATACATAATTACACGTATTTGTAGGATACATGTGAATTTTAACATATGAATACAGTGTGCAGTGATCAAATCAGGATAATTAGTATATCTACTGTTTCAAACATTTATCATTTGTGTTGGAAATATTTTAAATCTTCTAACTATTTTGAAATATACAATAAGTTATTGTTAATTATAGTCACCCTACTATGCTGTCAAACAATGGCACTTTTATCTATTTCTGTGCCCATTAACCCTACTATGCTGTCAAACAATGGTACTTTAACTATTTCTGTGCCCATTATTTAACATCTCTTCATCCTAACCTCTCCCTTCCCAGCCTCTGGTAATCATCATCCTGCTCTCTATCTCCATGAGACACATTTTTCTAGCTCCCACATATGAGTGAGGACATGCAATATTTCTCTTTCTGTGCCTGGTTTACCATGCATTTGCCACAACTTTGAGGCCATGAATTTTGAATGGGAATCCAGAGTCTTGACAGGATTCAGGAACATAACCAAGCACTAACATTTTCAGAAAATAAATTACTATCCTAGCTTGAACTAAAAGGAGCAAGTAGCTCAAGGAAACAGAGCTTTCTTTAACTCTAGAGGGAAATAATCAATTTATGTTAGGGAAGTTTTCTGTCACTGTGTCTCTAGGGATACACCCCTGAACCTTATTAAAGTTGCATGAGGGAATTAATTCCTGTTAAGTAAGGGATCTCTCTTTTTACCATGACAAAGACAGCTGTCACAAGGAGAGATGACATTTCCTGGAAGTAGAGGCTGTGGTCACAGTAAAGGTAATGACATACTGCCACGGAAAATGCCATAAAGTCTTACTGAATTTTGTTTACTGCTTCCTGCTGGGCTTGCTATCAAAATTTATTCTGAAACAGGAAAGACCTCAGTCTTGATCAAATGTTGAAGGCAGAGAATGCAGTGTTTCTACTGTCTGAGGGTGATGGCTCAAGTGCTTCTCCATAGCATGGTAAGAAGATATGCATTTGCTAAAAAGGATTGTTGGGGCTACTGTGTGAACAAACCTCTGTTCACTTAAGAAGATACATCTTCAAAATACAACTTATCTGCAAACAGATAGATCAATAAAACAAACAAAATGGTCCTCATCAAATGAACCAAAGTTTTCCCACTTACCTCAATTTTTAATTGAGCAGCATAAAATATTTAAGTGTTTCTGACACTCTTATTAGAAAATACAATCTCTTTGAGCAGGTATGACAAAGCCCTTCACAAGCCCCACTTTCTTTTTAATGGCTTCAGGTCCTGCGTTTTCTCCCTTGCACACCATCAGGCTGATACAGTGAGATTCACCCCTTGTTGCCCTGGTGCATGCTGTTGCTTCTGACTGGGGGCTCTTCTCTTCTGTCCTTCTCTGTCTGGCAAGAAAATCTGCTCCTCCTTCAAACTTATTTTAGTACTTAATTTTCTCAGCAGAGCTTTTCCTTAGCTTTTTGTTACTCACATAGCAGTTTTAGTTCTGACCAGTTTGGATCACACGAGACTGTCTATACCAACTAGTTTTTGAGTTCCTTGAGGGTAGAAACTGACTTCAGAATCTCCTGGTCTCAAAGCAATGCCTAGAACACCACATGCACTCAGCAAATCTTGAATGCCAAAATAAATACAATACTTCCATTTTGAAGGACTTTTGGTTGTTACATTGCCTTTGATTCTGATATTATTTTATCTCATGATTTTACCATAAATATTTTAGGAGAAAATTGCCTGATACAAAATTGTATTGGAAAAGCTGTAACTGGTCATCTTCATTCTAAGTCTATATACTAAAATTAGGTATGATGGTTAGAAAATAGGTAAAACTTTCCTAAACCAAATCCTTGAGTATTCCTTCATTTTAAGTGCAGGTGGTATTTCTAGTGTTAAGATCTCTTTTCCCTTATTGTGTTTCCTTCATAATTATGGAACCGTCTCCACTGGCCAAGCTTTCTGCTGGATTTTACTTGTCTTATTGCTTTGTCATCTGTCCCAACATAAACTCGATTTCCATGGGTAGTTTTAATTCTCTGGGAAATTTCCCCCAGTAAGATCCCTAGATCTCATACCTACATTACGAATGCCAAGTGATGAATTCAGTTACATAATTGAGAGTTGTTTATCAACTGAAATTTGGCAAACATTTTGCATCCCTGATTGTTGCTCTGGATGACTTGTAGATGTGGCCTTCAGATTCTATTTATAAAGATAGTGTGTAAAGGAAACATAACAATATACATTCTTATTTGTTTATTAATTTACATTTTCTTTATCCATTTTCCCCTCTTCCTCTATTTTTCTTCCCCCTTCTCCTTCTTAATCTTCGGTGGAATCCATCAGTCTGGAATTTAAAACTGTTGGCCAAACCAGTTTACCATCACCATCTGTGTAGCCAATTGTTCACATCCAAGATTTCTCTATCCCTTCCAAAATCCCAACTGTTAAAAAAAAAAAAGTGATGAAAACACCATCTGTGTTTCCAAGTGGTACAGTTTTCTATCCAAAACTTTGAAGCACCTAAAGATTCTTCCCTTGTCTATTCTCCCAGCATCATGCATTAACTACACAAATCATTAGGTGTCTTGCAGGCAATGCATTTTGCTCTCCTGTCATAAATAAGAAACCAATGTAACAACTGACTTGCCAACTGGCCATGATTATCCACACACTGATCCTTCCATACCCCTAAGAAGGGAATCACTAACTACCGTGGTTTTTCTATTTCTGCTGTTTCCAGGTTTCCTCAAAACTTCTGCTGGTTTAGAAATAGTCATTGTTGCCCTACATTTCCAGAGTATCTGGTTTACTCCTCTCATGTTTAATCACCTTTATTGATGTAATGCTACTTCTCACCCTCCTCTGTGTCATATTTCCATAAGGGCTTTGTTGTGAGGATTAAATAATATACATATAAAACTTTAGTCCCCATATGACTGGTATCATGCAGAATCCAGGCGGCTGGATTTGGTAGTGGATTTGTGGCATGGGCACTAAGCTTGGTAGAGAACTTCTGCAAGGCAAGGAATTCTAGTCCAGAAAGTATTTACCTTTAAGAAAATAAAAACTACAGTTACCTCTATAACTCTTCTTTTGCCTTAGCATGAAGAGAGAAGCCATTTTTGATAGCAATTTTACATAACTAATATCAGAAGAAAAAGTCTCCAGTATTTAGTATTGCCTTGCATGGATCTTTGCAATAGCAAGCAGAAACAGCAATAACTGAAGGGTCCTGTATTTCAAGTACAAAGTTTGAGCAACTGCATTACGATGGATTAAGATTTCTCTATAAAGGATGTGTGAGCCAAAATGTAAGGATGTGCAGCCTGGTTTTGATCAAAACTGAATAAAGACCAATGTGGAGCTGTGTGGCAGGTAGGGTAGATACTACATGTATTTATTGCTCTTTACAGTAGTCAAGCTCCTGTAAAAATCCTGACACATAATAGGACTCTACAAATCTTAGTTGATTCATGAATAGTTAAATGAATAGTGAATTGCATGGTGAATTTCTTATGAATTTTTGTTATTTTCAATCGAACTTAAAAAACTTACTTTCATCAGTTGCCCCTAAATATCACTGAAAGATAAAGAAGTAAGTGTCAGAATACCTCTAAGCAGGTAAGACTGTTTCATATAATATCCACATCTTATGGAAGTCCCCAACACTTCTAAATAGGAGCTTTCAAAACATCATGTTATTAAATGGCTTAAATAATCTTATCTGTGGTACTGGTGATCTACTGTTCCAAAACACCGTGCATTGTCAGTGTTCACAGTTAGATTGTGTTTTTTGGTGTAAACACAGATTTGCTGTGCTGATGTGTTGCTAATGTGAGCCTTTTGGGAATAGAAACATGAGTTTCTAATGCAGACCAGAAAAAAAGTGTCTTTGACAGTACCTTTCATTTCACATAAAATGACATGTAAAAATAATATAAAATAGCTTTACTTCATTTCAGATAAGTTTTATATTTCTCTGTCTTGGCTATTGGTGTGATATAATTCTTGGGCTTTGAGTATAACTGGAACTTCCATTGATAGGCAGCTAAAAAATGTGATTTCCATTTTTGTACATTCAGAGAGCAGATAGGGAATGCATCTGTTGACATAATCTTCTTAGCTTGAAGAGTTCTTGACCTGTCACTCAATTTTTGCCAAACATGTACACATTTTCCTGCTAGACACAATTTTCCTGAGAGGTACTAATTATACCAATCCTCCCCTGCCCCACTACAAATACATATACATTTTTACAAGTTATTATTTGGGTAAATTAAATGGTTTTTCATTTAATCCTTTGTTACATTGCATGTTTATCATAGGATTCAGACATGTTCAAACAAACTCCATAAGCAGGCAAAACAAAAAAGACGATTGGCATAATTTCATTCTTGTGTCTTTGAATGCTTTACAAAGCATTCAAAACAAGCGATAGTCTTTTTTTATCTGTCAGCTAAAATAATAATCATACTCAGCACTTGCATACATTTCATCCAAATGAGGACCTCAATCCCATTATTAATAAAAGTTGTAAATCTTTGTCTACAGCTGGAGAGACTAGAATGTTGGAAGGTGAAGTGGCTTGTTCTAGGTCACACAGGACTACTAACCAGGGTTTTACTTTTGCAGGTGCAGCTGATGTCTCTTAAATTGTAATTAGAGAAGAATTACAAGTCTAGCATTACCAATACAAAACGACCAATTATAGTCTTGAAAGTCATTCAATGACTTCACTGAGTTTCTGCAAGCTCAGGCCTTTTGACATTACTTCAGCTGTACCATGGTAGTCTATTATTTATCAACCCTTTGACTGCTTTTATCATCTTTTTTCCTGGTTTCTGTGACGAAGTTTGATTAGTATTCAAATTGCTGTCTGGCTAAGTGATCTTTACTGCTATCAGTAAACACCAAATGAAAGTGTGTCAACTCTCAGAATACTGATTGTATAGAACAGTGCCTGTCAAACTTTTTTTTTTTTTTGAGATGGAGTTTCGCTCTTGTTACCCAGGCTGGAGTGCAATGGCACGATCTCGGCTCACCGCAACCTCCGCCTCCTGAGTTCAGGCAATTCTACTGCCTCAGCCTCCTGAGTAGCTGGGATTACAGGCACGCACCACCATGCCCAGCTACTTTTTTGTATTTTTAGTAGAGACGGAGTTTCACCATATTGACCAGGATGGTCTCGATCTCTTGACCTCGTGATCCACCCGCCTTGGCCTCTCAAAGTGCTGGGATTACAGGCTTGAGCCACCGCGCCCGGTCAGAACTTTAATGTGTATAGAAATCATCTGGAGATTTAGACAAAGAGTATACTCAGATGCAGTAGGTCTTGGGCGGGGCCTTAGATTCTGCATTTCTAATAAGCTCAGGTTGATGCCAGTGCTGCTAGTTCATGCTGTCTACAGACAGATCCTTAACCCCAATATAGTTTGAAATTTCTTTTTTTTATTTTTATTTTTTAAATTGACAAAAACCATATATATTTGTTATATAACTTTATATTTTGATATACGTGTACATTGTGGAATGACTCAGTCACGCTTATTAGTTTATTACCTCACATTCTTACCACTTTTTCTGTGGTGAGAACATTTAAGATCTGCTCTTTTAGCAATTTTCAGATATACAATACATTGTTACTAACTGTAGTCACTATGTGACTACAAAACAAAAGATCACAGCTTCTAACAACTAACCTTTTCCACCCAGCTTTCTCTCACTTATGTTTCTGTAACTGCTCTACTCTGGCCTCTTCTGACCTAGGAGTTGTGGTGAACTTCTGTTGTTATTTTCATGAGGGGTGGTTCTAGCCAATGTGGTTTCCCTATACTACTTCGTAAACAACCTTTTAATTCAACATTGCTAAAATTGCCCATTTGGGATGTGGCATTGGTTTTTACTTGGGCCCTTACTAATATATCCATTTAGTCCTTCTATTCAAAGATGAGAAGAGTCCTATATATAAGCAACTACAGACAAAGAGGAAGAAAACAACCAGTCTCCAAAAGTTGCATGCATTTTAAATCCACACCTCACAGGAGAAGCTTTCTGAATGGCATACTTTTTTTCTTTTGAGAGATCCACATAGTTATTTAGAATTTTTTAAAATCAGTAAAATTCTCATGAGAGTTTTAAATCTGCCTATTTATACAGGCTTGAGAACTGGAAAATAACCAAAAAGAGTCCTACAAAGCATACATTAGTTGGAAGCCTTCCAGGTTAAAAACCCATGCCCACAAAATGTAGTATTAACATCAATAACACATATCTAAAAATTAAAACTGTTGGTTTTGCCAGCAGTTAAATGAATTTTGGTGTTCTAGGTCAAAAAGTGAATGTACAGCTTTTGTTTATATTTTGCTTTGAAAATTGATGATCAAGAACTATATATGATCAGGATGATAAAGCAAAGAGTCTACATAGACAAATCTTGGAATGACCTGACAATTCTGTCAATGTGTTTCAGTTGACTCAATTGTTAATGAAAAGATATACAAATTCAGAGGACTAAGGAATCAAGTTTACCATAAGATATTATTCATGTAGTTTCCCTTATGTGAATTATTGGTAGAATCCTGTTTTTGTAGGCATTTAGAAAAGTAGTAAAGCAACTCTTAATTAAAAACAGCCTCTCTTATTATTCTATCTCTTTGACTCAAAGAGGTTTTATTCATCTATTAGCTTTGTCAAGTATAACTAGACAAAAACTGAGATTCTCTGTTTTCTAGTGGAAGGCCTTTCATTGTTGGTATTTTTTATTTGGATAATATATAATATATTTAATTGGGGGATATTTGGAATTGAATTTTGAGCAAAATTAAATGAGAGACAAAATTTTCCTGTTAGCTTTCAGGTGCTATTGTAGATATCATTTGTGTTTGCCAGTATCCAGTTTTCTATTTCTTTTGGGATATAGAAAAGATTAGACTTTCTTTTCCCACTGAAATTAACCTGTGCCCATGGAATTAGTTCTGGTTAATAAAATATGAGCAGAAATGATGTGTGTATCTTTCAAGCCAAACAATTGTGCTCCACACTTCAAATGGAAAGCAGCCAATCAGTGACATTCCAGATGGTGCAGCCCTTGCTGTTGACCCATGTTAGGCATTATGATTGAAAGAGAAATAAATTTTAATCAATTTGGAGTTTGTTACCTCAGTAAAATTTATCTTATAACAGTACTCATCTGATAATGGCGGGACTCTTCCATATATTAGAAACTTACATAAATGGACTTTTTGAGGAGTTGAAAATGAGAAAAGAAAGCTAAAAGATATTGATGTTACAAAATTAAATTTGAAATTTAACTTTTAGGTCTTAGTGATAATAATCTTCTCAAAAGCCTTAGGAGAATAGTGTGTATAAGGACATGTCTGTAATATCTGTTTTTAAAGGACACGACTGACCCATTATCCAGTTATGAAATGTAATGGAAGCACAGTTGTCCCAGAAAAGGAAAAGCCTTTGGACTAAACAAGAGCTTGGTCTTTAAGATGCTGGAGTCCCAGTTGATCTGAATGGGGTTCTCACATCCCTTAAAGTTAACAATGTGCTAATGTGTTATAGGAAACAACCCCATATCACCCAGATTCCCAGCAAAGTAGTGAGCATCAAGAATAGAACTCGGCTCTCTCAAATACTGGTTCTCATCACACATTTGCATAACTTACACTATGTCAACTTGTAAAGGGCAAAACTGAAATACTTTCTAAAATTCTGGAGTTTGAGAAAGTGTTCATCTCACAAAGAAAAACATGACATTTTTTGCTATGGAAATTTTTTTTTTTTAAATTTTAGATCCAATCAGAGCCTAAAAAGAATTATTATATCGCTAAAGGGGAAAATAATTACTCCCATCAAAGCAGTTTAGACATTGAAATAGGCCAATGACTTAAACTGTAAAGAAAGCCACTGGACTGACAAACAGAAAACATTTGTTTGGTGTGATCCTAAATCTTAATGTGCCAGCTTGACTGAGTCATGGGGTGCCTAAATGTTTGGTATGTGATTCTGGGTGTGTCTTTGAGTGTATTTCTGAATGAGATTTGCATTTGAATCAGTAGACTTAATACAGCAGACTCCCCTCCCCAATGTGTGCCCTCATCCAATCAGTTGAAGGTCTGAATAGAAAAAAGTCTAGGTAAACAGGAACTCCTCCTGCCTGCCTGTTTGAGCTGAACCCTGGGTCTTTCCTTGGCTTTGGACTTCAACTGAAAATGAAAATCAGCTCTTTTTGAGTCCTAAGCCTTTTGGCTTTTGAAATGAAACTGACACCACTGGTTCTCCTGGTTTTTAGGACTTTAGAATCAGAATGGAACGACACCATCATATCTCCTGGTTTTCCAGTTTGCCAGCTTTAGATTATGGGACCTTTCAACCTCAATAATCAATCAACACAAGGTGTTATATTTTTACAAAGCTCATTTTTTGGGTTGTTGTTTAGGACTATTACACATTTTATTCTTCTTAGTATTTTTAAGATTCAAGATGGTTTTAAATCACCTAATATTAACTCTGGCCCCTTTACATACACACAAAATAAAATGATAAAATACGGCAAGTAGAGTATTCAAACCTAAGCATGCTTGGATGAGTAAGGATGAATTAACAAGCCACCTGTATTCTCTCATTTCATAAATGCAGATATGTCTATGCTTTCTGTTAAGCTTGGCAGGTTATTTTCTGCTTGGTTTTAATTATCGTTTTGCCAATTTTATGTTTATTGTAATATCAGGTAATGGTTAAGCATTGGTAAACTGGTATATGCATCTATTTGCTACTCAATCCGTAAGTCTTAAAAAAATAAGTATTTTCTTCAAAAAAATAATACAGTGGCACAATTACAATCAAACTAGTTAAGATGCATTGGAATATCATTAATCTGCCCTTTCATTTTCTATTCTAATTTCATATTGAGTATCTTTGAAGCAAAATGAAAGTCTTTTAGGTGAAGGTAATGATTTTTGTAACCAAATATGTTTTTCATAGGTCCATTCATTTTCATTTTATTCCATAAACATTGATCCTCTCTCACTGATTACTCTACTGGGAACTGTTAGGCAGAAGGAGGGTGCTTATATAAGAGTCACCTTTTGTTGAATCAAAGCATACCCTTGTGTGAGGACAGAATCAGCATTTATTGACCTCTTATTAAGTGAAGATATTGTGCTCAGCATTTTACATATAATATTAACTTCTCACAACAATCCTCTACTACAGGTTCTATTACTAGCATTTAATAGAGGACAAATCTAAGCTTAAGGAAGGTAAACACCTTGCTGAAATCACAGAATAGAAATCTAAATATTTGTCTCTTTCCAAAGCTAGTTCTCTTTCTCCCATAGTGTGTTTTATGCCTTATGCCTGCTGTGCCTGTGCACAGAGTTTCCCTTGGTCACCTTTGCCTCTGTATCTTTCTGGGTCAATCACATTTCAGAAATGAGAATGCACTCTAACCTTTACCTACAAACCTTTTCAGAAGTGGAGCATTTGACTTACACAGCCCATGGCCCCCATTGTGACATTTTTGTAATTTTCAAAGAGTTTCCTTAGAGTCACACTATTTCATATTATGCTGTATAGCAATGGCAATATTGTCAAAGTGTTCTAATATTAGCAGCCGCTCCACATCTTTTAAACTCTCCTAACTATTCTGTGAATGTAGGTAATTACCAATATTATTCCTTTCCAGACTTGTTCTGTATTTAGCTTGTGGATTATGATTATGAAATCTGCACACCGATGAACAATTTCTTTATGTCTTAAGTCTTTGAACAAATACCAGAATAGAAATTCTCCAGTGTTCTGACACCTCACACAATGCCCCACAGTCTGCATGGTATGCTTCACACTTATTTGGGGTTGCCCTTTTGGTGGTAGAGTTTTTATTATGCAATATATCCCACACTTATTATCAATTCTTCTCTTACTTGCTATTAACCAAATAATAGCAAAAACAAAGAATAAAACCACCCAATGATGACACATGTTAGTAGTAGAAAATAGGCAAAATGGTAAAATTAGGCTTGATTTTTACAGGAAAGATGAGGAAAAGGAAAATAGGTTAGAAGAGGAATAATTTTACAGTTTGAAGTACATTTGTATTTTTATTCTGCCTGTCTTAGTGGGTTTTAATGCACTATCCTGAGTCAAAACTGTGTATAAATTATGTGTGAAGCATAAAATTTTTCTACTTAAGCTTCAACTGGGAATAAATCAGCTATTTTCCTATATGGAAAATCCAATTCTTTGGGAAAGAATAATTGCACCTTGATATTTTATTTTGCCCTTTAAATTTAAATGTATGACAAGATAAAAAGATGTATGTCTTTTCACTAGAAAAGCAATCATGAATACAGGATCGTACTGGGAAGATATTTTGTTTGCCAAATGGTTTTTTTTGTTGTTGTTGTTAATGGATCAACCCCTGGTTCACATTGTCAAAGGGAAATAATGTAGTCTGTGAATTTACAGCCCTAACTTGGAAAAATTATCTACATTCCTAAAGGCGAAGATATAGACTTTTTTTCTCAGAAGAATCAATAACTCTAATATCTGAACTAAGATATAGGTCGGTCAGTTCTTAAAATTATTAAATGCTCTTCTCAAATGTGAGGGGAAAGAATTCAAATGGTTTTGATGGTGGTTTTCGCTAAGAGCAGTACCTGAAGAGAAAAACCGTTCAACAGAAGGTTAACATCCAGTTCTCCAACAGGGAGGGAGTTGTTTTGTTTTGGGTTTTGGTGTTTTGTTTTGTTTTGTTTTGTTTTGTAACCAGAGGTTATTTGGGTGATCCAGCCCATGGCTGAGTCTTTGTGATGCAACTATTTTCAAGCCATTTAGTGCACCATCTAGTTTTGATTTTCTGCCTTGTTAGTCTGCCCTTTGGCTCCCTTACTTCTTATTAGCAACAATCTCAGCTCCAGAGAGGGCAGGTGCAGAAGGGAGGTGGCAGTAAAACATAAATCTCCATGAAGCTGAAGAAACACAGGTTTAAGAGAAACCTGCAGCTTTTATGACAAGCTGCTCACTCCTTTCTTATTACAGATAACAGGAAGCTGATTATATGAACTTCATTTTTTCGTAAATCTCATCAATACCATCACTTGATTACATTTTCCCCAAGGTGTCATCAAATCACCTATTAATAAGACTTTACTCCTAGACAAGGATTCTATTGCACTGTCTGTCCTTGCCCACATGCCCTTGCCTAGGTCTACCCTGAAGGTCACCAAAGACAGGTGCAGGTTTCGCTGCATATTCTTGCCTGAGGATTTTTTTTTCCTTCAGGCCTGCCTGAAGAGCCTCAAGTCTACTTTTCCTTGCTGCTTGGTTGAATAATTTTGAGTTGTCCTACATAGTCTCTCAGTGGTCTCCAGTGGGGTTGAGCCCCAGTTAGTCACAAATTTAATACATCCTTCTGTTTTGCTTTTCTTCCTTTTCTGCCTTACTTCTCTATTCTTTAATTATACTTCATGGATCACCATCCAAATAAACTATTCACACTTAAATTTTCTCAGAATTTGTTTTATTTTTTTTTAATGGGAGAGACCCCAATTAAGACAGTAACCAAGAAACTATCTTATTTTTATATTTATTTCTATAAAATTGCCAGAAAAGTAGATAAGTAGTTGCCTAGGGCTGGACATAAGAATAGAGATTAACTGTAAAATGAGTATGAGAGACCTTACTGGGGGAATAAAATATATCCTAAAACTGATTTATAGATGATGGATTCAATAAACTTACTAAAACTCACTGGACTGTATACGTGAAATGAACAAATTTTATGATATTAAATATACCTCAATAAAACTGTTAAAAATCATCTTATTTTCTATGAACAGATAGTGAGATTTACAGAGGTAAAGTACCCAAGGTGACACATGCAAATACATGTCAAAGAAAAGAACAGAGTTCGGCCATTTGACTACACTGAGAAACAGCATTCTTCTGTGAACTAGTAATCTTGCTTTAACTCATTAAAAATGGAAGGTCATGAAAAGTTTAAAATGTACCAATTAAACCAAATTTGCATATATGTATGATACTAATTATAATAATAAATTATTTACTACTTGCTTTATGCTAAATGATTTACCTAGACTATTTAATTTAGGCAGGCATTATTATTCTTCCCTTCTTACACATGGGGAAGAGGAGCTTGAGAGAAGGTAAGTGACTTGTCAGAGGTCACACAACACATGAGGCTGAGTGGGGATTCACCCATGGTGATCTCATTCTAGAATGCGTGCTTGTAACGATTACATGACACTGCTTCTGTGAGTGACTAGGATTTACATCTCCTCTTACCACTTCACCAGCTCCATACCTCACTGTTGAGTTTGTTTATCTGCTGCTTGGTCTCCTCTGCTTTGATGAAGAGAACAGCAGCTCCAATCTCTGGATCTGAAAAGTGACACACACACACACACACAGAATGAATCCTTTAGGAATAAAACTCATATTTGAGGATTGGGGCAATTAGAATATGGAAGAAAGTCCATGCTACCACTTTTAACCTTTTCCGATGTCTGTGCATTGTACTGTCTTTTGAAGATCAGATAAACTTCTTATATTCCTCTGAATGGCACCGGATATACTAGAGAGTACATCACGGTGGTGATTGCACCCATAGTGACTGTACGTATCCATTGCATATCTCCCATTTCCCTTAGTACGGTCACCACCACGTCCCAAGATGGTACATTTTCTTTTCTTTGACCATTGTTTAAAAACTATCATAGTCAGTGCTCAAGCCACAGAAAAGGAATAGTATTTTTCTTCTCTCATTATGTTCTAAACATTGATTCCTGTGCCCACAAGCACATTTCCTCCTACATATACACCAGATACTAATATCCATTGCAGGTTGCCTGTCTCTTCCTGTGTCACTCTACCGGGTATTTTTTCACATTTTTTAGTTCTTCTTCTCTACTTTTTCTCTACTTTACTCTTTCAAATATATTTATTTCTGTCAGGGACAAAAGTACAGGAGAGTCGGTACCAGCTTGAGTGGAAAAGATTTGACAGGTATGACCATCCTAATTCTGGTCAATTATGAGGAGAAAATTTGTGTGTGGGGGGAAAGTCATTCAAAACAGTCTTAAACAGAGTGATAAGAACTTGTTTTGCGGAGACATCTTGCAGAGATAATCCATTCATTCAACAATGATTACAGGTCATATACAATAGGCCAGCCCTGTTTTAGAGGAGATAGCAACCAATAAAGAAAATATAGTTGATGCTCATGGAGGTTAGAATTTAGCAGGAAAAATAAACATTTAAAAAGTAGACCAGGCATGGTGGCTCACACTTGTAATTCCAGCATTTTTTGAGGTTGAGACAGGAGGATTGCTTTGAGACCAAAAGATCAAGATTAGCCTGGGAAACATAGGGAAATCCCATCTCTACAAAAAAAAAAAATAACCTACGTAAAGTATGCAATAGGTTTGAATTTCATACTAAGGGCAATAGAAAGCCATATTGGGGTTTTAAGCATAGGAACAGAGTAATACAAATAAATTTGCCTTAACAAAATTCATTTTGCATGGAAAACAATGTGAGGCCAAAGAAGAGGCTTTGGTAGCAATACAAGCAAGAGACAGATGTAGCTAGACAAAGAATGTTGGCAGTAATGAGAGCAAGTCTTAGAACTAAGAGAGATTTTGGAACTTGCTTCTAGAAAACTTGTTGCTTGAATGGATAAAGCGTAGGGGTAGGTGATAGGCTAAGGAAGAGGAGGAAGCTAAGAGAGTGGTAGGATGAGAAATACGTGGATGAAATGGTGAGGTTTTGCATATTGTCTCTAGTTGAACCAAAAAGGTAAACATCCAATTGGGACATCAACAGGCTTTTACTGCAAATATACCAGTTTGATGATAACTATGATTTCTTTGCTCCTTGGCCCAAGCACAGTAATATCAACATATGTAAGTCAATTAAATCAGTAAATCAAGACTGTACTCTTTACCCTTTTGCATTCTCCTCACTTCCTACCCCTAGTCAAGGAATTTCACAAGCACCCTTCAGTTTCCCAAGATGATGATGAATGATAGAAAGAATTACTGATTCAGATGAAT
This sequence comes from Saimiri boliviensis, assembly GCF_048565385.1. Taxonomy (NCBI): domain Eukaryota; kingdom Metazoa; phylum Chordata; class Mammalia; order Primates; family Cebidae; genus Saimiri; species Saimiri boliviensis. The sequence continues at coordinate 35,452,727 of NC_133457.1, read as the reverse complement.
CATCTCCAGAACTGTACATTCAAATTTCTTTCTTGGGCTTGGACTTGTTCATAAAGAGATTTGCTAATTATCAGGACATTCTAATACAAGGGGCTTAGAACTTGGTGGGAAGGGAAAGGGAGGTTGGGTGAAGATTGCTGGCCTTGCATTTGGTAGTTTACTGGCAATTGTTTTGGATTGTCTCTGCCTATTCAACATATGTTCACTATTCTCTTTTTATCAAATACAGGTGTATCTTCTTTAGAGTGTGTCATTTTATGTCATGTTGATAGAATCCCTTTTTTGAGCAGTGAATTCGATTGGAAAGTAAAGAGAGGGATTTGGGCTAGGGTTGGAGGTACCTTCACATTATTGTACCATGACTAAAGGTTAGCACATCATACAGTTCTCCATCATTTCCAACAAGCTTATATCTTTCTGAAGTTGTTTATCCTCTGGCAAACCACAAGTATATAACCTCACACTGAATAAACTGGTTAAATATAACCAATGTTCCTTCAGTGCACAATCAACACAGCATTTCCTCTAGATAATGTTTTTGTGAATTAATCTGAATTTATAATAGTAAAACATGAGTACCCTCTGATAAACAGCAGAAATTTGAGTCTCCTGGCATACCAATTACCTTGGCTGCTAAGTGGCAGCTCATCCAATCTGGACAGAGAAATGATCACAAATGACATCTTAACTTGGAAATGATATAAACTCATGTCAAATTATTCAGTGGTACTGGTAAGGTTCTATGACATGGAGTATATTCTAAGAACAGAAAAACAAAAGAATGCTCATGGCAAACATTGCAAGTTAATAAGAAATTTGTACCTTGGGAGAAGACTAAATATAGATCTTACCTCCAAGAGGAGGAGAAATTCTCGGCTCTGGTCTGATTCGTTCAGAGCCAAAATCAAAAGTCTGACTTTCTTCACTGCTGTTTCCATCTTCAATTCCATCAACAATCCTACTTAAAATAAAAGAAATTGGCCGATTGTGCATTCATATTCATGGATTCTAGTATTTTTAGAAGACTTAAAAATATTATGTTAAATTTTCAAATTCTAGATACTCTAGAGCTGTGCTATTCAATATAGTAACCATTAGCCTAACATTGTTATTGAGTACCTGAAATGTGGTTTGTGCAAATTGAGATGTGCTGTAAGAATAAAATACACACTAGATTTTGAAGAATATGTTTAAAAAATCAGTGTAAATTATTTCACTGAATATTTTTATATTCAAATTTAAAATATTTGGAACATATTTGGTCAAATAAAATGTATTAAAATTAATTTCACTTTTATCACACTTAAAAATGTAGCTGTTAGAAAATTTAAAATTATGTAGCTCACAATTTTATACCACGTTATATTTTTATCAAACACTGATGTTGCAGAGAGTCTTTTACTTAGTCTCAAATTCAAAACTTTAAGGTATACAAGTCCTCTTACCTAAATTCATGTTAAATCACTAAACTCTAGGTTTTAACCCTTAGCATCACAGAAAATAAATTTGATTACACCTCCACTCTAGACTTAGAGAAAACTCTAAATGTGAGGATTAAAGAATTATATTTAAATCAGACTTTAGCCTTCTTTTCATGGTTAAATAGTTCTAACCTACTCATTATATAAAAACAAGTCTATTGTAGAAATTTTAAATATAAAGCTAAGAAAAAACCAGAAAATAAATATCACCTGTTATCTATTATTGTCAATATTTTGCTGTATGTCCTCAAAATATTCTTTTTTTCTATAAAAGAACATATATTTTTATAAATGTAAGATCATATTATAAGTAAACCTTTCTCAGCTCTGATACAGTCTCTTCCTATTTACAATTTATTATGTTTAATTTTAGTATAAATTTAGGAAGAAGAGTGAAGCAATGTTTTCAAATTACCATCTCCAACTGAATTCTTGAAAATTTAATATGCACCTACTTTTCAGTAAACCTATTTTATTAATCTTTCTATTAATATTTTATCTTAATGAATAAGTATATTCAAATAAACAATAATAAAATATAGTATTCTAGAAAGATCACCTGCTTTATAAGTAGAAAAACTTTGAATCTAGCTTCCAGTACTTAATATCTCTGAGATCTTGGACAAAATATTTTCCCTTCAAGTTTCACTTCTTACAGCATTATAGTAGAGATAATGCAAACTACTTTCTAGGGTTCTGAGAAGACTAACTGCAATTGTGAATGTGAAATTACGTAGCGAAGTACATGAAACATAAAAAGTAATATTTAATTGCTGATTGCTATTGCTTTTCTACACCATAGCCTACCCCTTTCACAGCTTCAGGATCAGGATTTTTCATGCTTTCAATCACTTTTAGTGGATTTGAAAGTGATTTTTTTAAAGAAATTAAAAACAGAACCATGCTATGTTAGTCATTGAAGAGACCAGAAATAAAACTTTTAGCCATCCTTGATAATACAGCAAAAACAGTATGAAAAATAAAAATCTGCATTAATTTTCTTCCTAATTTCAACTTGTTGCTCCATAAAATTTTTGGTAAGATCAAGCACTGAAGGGATAATATTGATAAAAGTTTTTGCATTTCTTTTATTTTCATTATAAATCATAAAATCACAATTTAGAAATATATGCTTAATAAGTAGTGCAAAATGAATAAAAGGAGTAGAGAAGGATTTCTGAGCATTTAGTAGATCCTTATGAGAACATGACTAAAGCTATTTTGCCCATCCTTCATGCACACACACTTGCACATATACTCAAAAAAAATTGCCCATAAAATTCAGAAAAGCTGAGGATTTCAGGCTAGGAATTTGTGTAGCAGAAAGGATCAGAAGGTTGAAGGCAGGTACTACTCTGTATAGAAGGCAGCCACTTTCACCTGAGAAAGTTATATGATATGAACTCTTACCTTGGACTTAGGTCTGGTGGTCCAGCACTATTCAAAGTTGAAAGCTGCAATTTCAAATTCTTCTCTTTCCTTTTGCCATGGTTGGGGGTGTCCATTTCCTGCTTGGTTTTGGGGGAATTTGACCTGGAGACTCTGATAGGTGAGTGAAAGGGTACCGTTCCTGAGGCCAGTTGCTTTAGGCTTAAGCCCAGGTAGGCTTTGTTGCTTCCAACCTTCTTGTTGCGTGAAGAAGATCCCCTCGTGCAGATGGGAGAGAGGGAGGCTGTCTCCTCTTCCTCCCCCTCTTCTTCCTCTTCCTCATCTTCCACAATGGATGGGAGTCGCTTGTTTATGCTACCATTTCCCTTGGGCTCTGACTAAATCAGTGGAAAATATAAATTAGTATAGACTGCAAAGACTGCAGAAAATGTATATCATTAATGTTGGAGGTCTCATTTAAACAAAGTCAAATCTCTCAGAGACTTACATTTCATTAAAACCAAAGTCTTCGCAGATTTTGTTATCAGGTGTTAAAAGTCTTCCTACTTCTGCTCTTCTCCAGGTTTACCCTCTGTGCTTTACTGATTTTAGCCTCTGATTTTAAAAGACCAGAATTTCTCTTGGTCTTTTAAACTGTTTGTGGGAAACCATGTGAAAAGTGCATTATACCAGGTTTGCATCTAGATTTTAATCAGCCTGTCACTTGTAATACTACATGACGGCATGCTCTTAGAGATAATTTTCTATTTTAAGGAAGGGTCTTAGGCCTTGTTATTTAAAATTACAGGGTCTTTACTGGAACTTTACATGGAGATTAATCAGTAAAATTGCATTATTATTGAGAATAAAAAGGTTTCCTATTTTGGATCACATGAGTGGAAGATGATCAGAAGTATCCTCAGCTACTCTGTTCCCGGCTCTTCTTGTTCTTTCCGGTCACTAGCAAGAAAAGAAGCAAACCGCCTGGTCTGCTTCCTCTGAAGAACCTTGGAAAAGGAAGGAAAAATAGTCTTGCCAAAACTTGTCCTATAACTACTGGACTCTTGACTGGGGTCATTCAATTTTGTAGACTAAGAATAGGAATGAAAGAGGGTGGGAAAAGACAATTGAGGTGATGATGGAAGGGCCAGGACAGTGAACTTGGCAAAGGCTAACTATGGCCCTCAACAGAGTCACTGTAATAGTGTGTACTTCTCGTTCTGCCCCTGACATGGCTTCTCTGCTCACTTTCTGTGCTTCTGTCTTTTTTGAAAATTCAATCCCTTATACCTGATCATCAATAATTTATCATAAAAATAAGGCAAATAACTGAAAATACCTAAGATTATTCAAACTCTGGGTTGTCATGATTATTGACTTCAATGAATAGTGTGTTTTTTTTTGCATATATGGATTTTGCTGTATATATTACAGGTATAATAACAGATCTAAAATTGTGGTGACTTATAGGCAATAGCCCATTCAGTTTAGGCCATAGGTGCTGAGTGAAATGCATGGTTACTTATGAAGTTTTTGTACTTCAATCTTATTGGCTCAAAATGTCTTGAAGAAATGGCATTCTTAGACTCATCTTTCCAACTACATATGGTGATTTTAATTACTAATGAAGCCGTATTTTTTTTTTTTAAACTGGGATAGTCATGATGTCACTCTTGTTTGTTTTTCACAGCATTTAAAACTCCGTGCTTTTAACAAAAATTGGGCCTACATGGAATTACAGGGGAACTTTTGTATACTAGCATTGTAAGATAGAAAATTTAGTTTACCCTGCTAAAGACACAACAGGGCAAGCTTAATCGAAGAAATGAGAAACAATGAGCGCATTCTCTAATTAGAATTCTGTTTACATTTGCATTGGCAAGTTGATCATTCCTTTGTTTCGAGAAGCCTCCATTGGCCCTAATTGAATTCTCTAATAACCTGTCAAGTATTTGTACTTCTACAAGTTTGTGGAAATTTTATATTTCCATTTTGTCATGGGGACTTGGTGTCTTGGACAAGGTACTCACAATCAAGGCAGCAGACATTACTTATACCAATAATCAATTATCTCACCTGCCACCATTGTGGATAGGACTTAAGTTTATTATATTATTAAATATCCAGCCTCACATTAGCCTTTGTGCAGGAGTATCAGTTACTTTCTTCAGACCATCTATATAGGAACAGCTGCTTTCCACATGTAGCTGGATTCACCTATTACACACTGGCATAAAGTTCATCCACAGATCTCTTTCTTCTCAAGTGATGTATCTTTTCATTTTTTTCCTGGAAAATGCTTTCATGAAGGCACTGTGGTTTTTATACTCCTAGTTAAATAAGTCTAGAAATTGGCTCATGATACTTTGCTGGGATAGCCACTTCAAAATCACAAATGACTAGATTTCATCAAATCTCTCTTGACTAATGGGGAAGGAGAACAACGTCTAGTGGTTGCAATGCATGAGCTTTCAGTTATACAGTCCTAAAAGTCCTGTGACTTACTAGCTGTAACCTTGGTCAATATAATTATTAAATTCTTGGTTTCTTCATGTGTAATTTAGGAATAGTGTGAGGAAAACACTAGGTAACAGATAATGGAAATCAAGCATTTAGCAATGTGCAAAGAGTTTAATAAATGCTTGCCTACACGATGATGATCATAAAGAAAATGAAAACATTTATACTGTGGCAAGTGCTGCGAAGAGTTCTGGCTCTCTCTTTTTATGCAGTATCCTCACTTCTTTCTTAGTTAACAGAACTCTCAGCAACACACCCTACACAAAGATTACCTTTCTCAGCTTCTCCTGCCACTTGCTTTGGCCATGAGTTGAGATGGTAGCATATAAGTGAACAGGTTTTAAGAAACTTTTAGAAAGGCTCCTAAAAACACTGTAACCTCTATCTTAGTCTTGCACATTTCTTTTGTTTCTAGTCTGAGTGTGGATGAAATGAATGTATGTTCAACAGCCACCTCAGAGAGTGAGGAGTTCTTGGAGAAGTAAATCATATTTTGAGAATGATGAAGCAAAAATAATATATCTTGGCCCCTTATTGACACATGGGAGCTTATCTATTTTCCATTTCTGGACTTGTCCATGAGAGGGAAACAACACCTGTTATTCTGGTAGTTTTAACATTACAAATGAACTTCAGCCTAAATTATATAGGAGGATTTTGTTGTTGTTTAAAGTTTAGGATGTTGTATTCTTGGGATGGATCTTCATCTTCAGCGTTCTATGTGTGGGTAACCCCCATATAGGCACCGAGGAAGGAGAACTAAGCAGAATCCTGGCACAATTAGTGCCTGAAGAATATCTCAGTCTATAGTGTTACTACTCAGTTATTCCCTTTACGTAATCCTTTATATATAATCATATATCAGTTTATAGAATTAGGGCTTGAAGACTATCTTAGTTTATAGTGTTACTACTCAGTTATTTCCTTTTTATAATCCTTTATATATAATCATATATTAGTTCATAGAATGAGTACCTAAAGAATATCTTACTACTCAGTTATTTCCCTAAAATATATATATATATATATATATATATATATACATAGAGGAATGCCTAGAGCAGACACAGTACAGAGCATTAATTAAGGAATAAGCAGCTTATAGTCAGAGGAATGTCTAGAGCAGACATGGTGCACAGCATGATTTAAGGAAAGAACGGTTATACCAGGACAAGAATCCATGGCCCAGAAGGCAGCATTCAGTATCGTAAAGATACCCACAGTATGGCAGGCTTGGGGCAAGAGCCACTCCTTCTGATAAAGGAGTTGTAGGACCTTGTGTCTAGTTCTTGTGGAAGCTGCCCTCAGACCAGCAATCCCTCAAGCATCCAAGAGCTCAAAACCCCTCTGGATAATCGCACCTTGGTGACTGTGAACTTTATCAGCTCTTGTTACTGTGCTAGCTCAAAAACTTCCTCCTATAGAACTCATTGGAAGCTGCCAGCAGGTGGTGGTAGACCTTGACAGCTCTGACACTGCTGTGTGACTTAAGCATCCTCCTATAGATACTCTTAGAAGTAGCATGCCCATAGATAGAGATATTGCACACTACACCCTCTTCACTGCTCATGGCCTACCTCTATGCCTTGGTGACCTAATGGGGGTGGACCCCTTGCTGCACACTGTCCACTTCCTGGCCTAGGTGATCTAATGGGGGTCGACCTCTTGTTTTATTGCTCATGACCCTATCACTATCCTTAAAGATGACTTCACTCACTACCCTGCCCCCTAACATATGCCCAATAAATACAGATGCTTCTGGGCAGTTGTGGCCTTGCCTGTCTCCGCTTATAGGTGGCATGGCTCCCCTGAGCCCAGCTGTGCTTTCTTCGTACTTCTGTGTCTTGTCTCTTTATTTCTCAGATCCTGAGCCTCAGCACAGCATAAGGGACAACCCATGACCCTGTGGGTCCCTTAGCCCTGCACTATGAATATATGAATGGGAGAGGAATGCAAATTGGAAAATACCAAAAAAAAAAAAAAAAGGCTAATTTTTTTTTCATAAGAAAGGGAATATAGAAGGGTCTGGGGTTAAGACATAAAGACATTTATGGAACATAAAGACCATCTTTCTTGTTGAGGAGAATTTTGTAGAAATGAGAGAGAAAAGACAACCAGTGCTGAGAGAAACTTGATTGAAAGCACTGAAATGCTGTAAGAGCTTCTAAGTTTCTTAATGTAATGTTAAAAGTGGGCCAGACATGGTGGCTCATGCCTGTAATCCCAGTACTTGGGGTGGGCGAGGCGAGGTGAGTGGAACGCTAGAGGTTAGGAGTTCACAACCAGGCTGGCCAACACGGTGAAACCTCATCTCTATGAAAAATATAAACAATTAGCAGGGGATGGTGATGCACACCTATAATCCCAGCTACTCGGGAGGCTGAGGCAGGAGAATCACTTAAACCTGGGAGGCGGAGGTTGCAGTGAGCCAAGATCGCGCCAGAGCACTCTAGCCTGGGTGACAGAGGGAGACTCTTGTCTCAAAAAAAAAAGTAAACCCTATTTGACCTTCTCCACTATCTTCAGTAAATTCTTAATGTCTTTATAATGCATTGTGTAATTTGATCTATTTGTGTGCCTCTGTGCCACAGGATTATTAGTAATAAAAGTCTAGCTAATAATCAGTGTTTCTCTGGGAAATCTTTCTTAAAATTAGAAGGTACTTAAAAGTTGAAACTGGGGCCGGGCGCGGTGGCTCATGCCTGTAATCCCAGCACTTTGGGAGGCCGAGGTGGGTGGATCACAAGGTCAAGAGATCGAGACCATCCTGGTCAACATGGTGAAATCCCATCTCTTCTAAAAATTAGCCGGGCATGGTGGCGCGTGCCTGTAATCCCAGCTACTCAGGAGGCTGAGGCAGGAGAATTGCCTGAACCCAGGAGGCGAAGGTTGCGGTGAGCCGAGATCATGCCATTGCACTCCAGCCTGGATAACAAGAGCGAAACTCTGCCTCAAAAAAAAAAAAAAAAAAAAAAAAAAGTTGAAACTGTTTTAAGAGCTCATTGAATCACAAAATATGGTTCCAAAATATCTCTCAACCATATTTTTTAGCATTATGGACACTTACAAGAAAAAAATTGACTATTAACTTTAAATGCACTGAAAGTACTTCTCAGATCAAACACATTAGGACTTTACTTTTGGCAGGTTTTGGTAACAAACTGCTTTATAACAATAACTATAAAATGTTTACATAGAAATATGAGCTTCAGTACTCCTCTGTACTCAAACTCCAGCAAGTCAGTTGCCATATCTTTCATTGGGAAGTCAAAAAAGGAAAGTAAAAAACAGTAAATGAAATTCTGAAGGGAAATATTTATTGGTAATCTTCCAGATTTCAGGTAAATATTTTTCTCTTTAGCAAAAGTCATACCTGTGAGACCGTAGATTTGTTTGATAGTCTTGATATCACCTGAAAGAACAAACAGAAGTATTAATAATCATTTAAACCTCTCCTAGTGGTTTGGGACTAGGTGAAATGCAGCAGGCAGTGGAAAGAGAAGTATGTACAGAGTTTGCGGGAGGGAAGGAGCACAGGAAGGGGCGTGGATCTACCTGTGCCTGCTAGAGAGGAGAAAACACCCTCTACAATTTGCTAAAAACAACTGCCTCCTCATACCCTCTAGGACCACTACTGACCAGTGTAAGTAAGGAGAAAAGGAGCCCCAAGTTGAATGTCTACCATAGGATACCACACCTAGGAAGTAATGATCACGATAGTGGGCTTATCGGCTGTATTTTCCATCTTGATGCTCTCTCTCTCTCTCTCTTTCTTTCTCTCTCTCTCTCTCTTTTTCTTCTGTATCTTCCTATTCTTTCTTGCTATTTTGACAGATTTTCTCATCTTCCTTGATTTTTCTTCCTGGCTCTGTGAAAATAGAAATTATGAAATCTTTTCTTATTTAATCTCATAATTTCTATTTATGTACCCCTCTTTTTGCGTGAATGCTCATAGGCATGATCTAGCTTTCCTCTTCCATTCATTTTCCACTATCTGACTGTGGTATTCCTTGCGGACTAGGTTTCAGTTAACTGGGAATCCTAATCCGCTGTCTAACTAAATCTAAGATTCCATTGATAAAAAAAAGAAAAAGAAAAAAAAAAAAAAAAAGAAAAAGTGCTGCCAATCAGTGTTGATATACTATAAATTGTTAAGGCATATTTAAATTTCAGAGATGCTAAAATGTGAGGAAAAATATATATTTTATTAGGCTTGACTCTCAGGACACATTTTGTATAAAATCAAATTATGGCACCATAGAGGAGTGTATTAAAAGCATGGACCTTCAGTGATGTACAAAGAACCTCTGGAAATTATGAGACATCTTGGAAACATGCTTCTAATATTATCTACATTGTTTTTTGCTCAAATACACTTCTTTCATTTTAATCTGATAATAGATACTATTGATTAACATGATTTTATTCATGTGAAAAAAAATTGTACTTGAAAATGATCTGCCTAGTAAGCCAGACATACTTGGTAATTCTGTCACCCTCTCATTTTTTTTCCCCCTAGATAATTAGGGAAATAGAGCTGTTATTATTTATATGAATGCCAGGATCATTATTTCTGTGAAAATATATGTCTCATCAGTGTTTAATTGTATGATAGCAGTCAACTAATTCTCAATCTGCTTACTTGCCTAAATATGCATTAATCAGATGCATTTTAGACATACGTTTTATAATAATTCCCTAAATGGTGGCAAATAAAACAGCTGAATAATTAAAAATGTGAAAAACAAAACAAAATTATGGTGTTCTTGCTACTGTGGTAGACATGAGAACATGTTTGTAAAAAGCCTTTCAGTTACAGCTTAGATTATAGAAGAACATCACAATGGGATTCCAGAAGCCTGAACACCTCCAATCACAGATACCCTTAGAGGTATAAGAGAAAGATGATGACCTTAGCATCTTCTGATTTGAGTGTGCTTCCAGCTCTCTGGTTTACTGCTAGATGAGTTCTGTCAAGTTGCTGAATCTCAGTCATTCTTCTATACTAGTGCTTTTCAATCATATCTGTGCACCTGAATTACTTAGGGATCTCATGAAAATGTAAGTTCCAACATAGGAGGTCTGAGGTGGGGCCTGAAATTCCTAATTTCTAGTTAGCTCCCAGGTAATACTGGTGCTGCTGGCTCTGGAGACACATTTTGAGTAGTAAGATCTCATGACTGACGTCACAGTTATTAAAATCCTATTTCCTATCAATTATTTATCCATCATGTGATATAAGCACCCTGATAAGTGTTTCCCAGACATTATGTCCATTAATTCCCATTGTGATCCTATAATATAGGTATTTTTAGTCTCTCTTCTGGAGAAGAGGAAACAAAAGGGCCAAATTAGAGTTAAGTGGTTTGGTGATGGTTGCAAAGTAATAACTGACTAAGCAGGAAAATGAACACCAGATTGGTTGTTATTGAGATTAAATGCAATACTATATTTCAGTGTTTGGTATGCAATATATTTTTCTTCCTCCTACCTTTTGATGCCTTTGGTTACCCAAGGTAACCTTACTTCTCCTTTTACCAAATGTACTGATGGTCAAGAGTCAAGCAGAATAAGCCTAGTACTAAAATCTGGCATAGACACAATGAAAACAGAAATTTTCAGGCCAGTATCCCTGATGAACATAGACACAAAAATCCTCAACAAAATACTAGCAAACTGAATTGAGCAGCGCATCAGAAAGTTCATACAGCACAATCAGGTAGGCTTTATTCCTGGGATGCAAGGCTGGTTTGACATACAACATTTAATAAATGTGATTCACCACATAAAAGGAATTAAAAGCAAAACCTGAATGATCACCTCAATAGATGCAAATAAAATCAACTTCCCTTCATGATAATGACCCAGATTAGTCATGAGAGGAATATATCTGAAAATAATAAGAGCCATCCCTTGGGCCGGTAGCAACTCCATGTTTTCTGGGAGGGAGCTCCACTGAGGCAAGCCACCATTTTTGCTCTTTTGCAGCCCTCGCCCCTGTTGCCTTCAGGCTTCCAGAGGGTGTGTGGTGACAAGAGACTGGTGCAGATCCCCAGCACAGTGCAGCTTCCCTGTGGAAAAAGCAGCCAGACTTTTCCCACACAGTTCTCTGATCCTGCTTCTCCTTTTGGGCAGCCCTTGTGACCTGGGACTCCAACACATCTACCTTGGCCCCACCTGAACGTGTCAGTAGGCGGGGGTTCTGCAGTTCTCTGAGCAGGAAATCCCAGAGAAAACCCACAGTCCCTCTGCCATTGCAGGTGCAGTGGTGCTGTGCCCTAACCACTCTGGGGCTGGGGAAGGAAAAAAGGGCCTAGTCACTATGCTGGCACCTTCAGCACACCACACACCATTAGGAGAGGAATCCAGTCCCTCTTCTCTGTGAGCCCAGGCCTCCTACTCTTCATGAGGCAGGGCCTCTCGCTCTGGACCACAGATCAGCTGCCCCATCACAGCTGAGCACACCCACTGGTACTGACTCTGAGGTTTCCTGGAAAGGGCTTCCAGAGGCAATAAACAGCTCCTCTGTCACCTCCACAGCAGTAGTTCTACCCCCGCTACCCTTGGTATGGGGAAGAAACAGTCTGAGGGCTTCACCTGTGCTTCCAGCATACCACAGCCACCATACAGGGAGGAGCTCAGTCTCTCCCTGCAAGCTCCTGAACCTCTGTTCTTCATCAAGCAAGGCCCCTAGCTCAAGCCAGCAATGCATCTGTCTCATCCTCTGGCCGATCATTTTGAGTGGCAGGGGCTCTGTGTTTTTCTGAGGCAGAGGTCCCAGAGACAACTGAAGGGCCCCTCTCATGGCCACTACTGAGTGGTACTGGCCTTGCTGCCCTCAGATTGGGGAAGGCGCAAAGACCCTGAGTGCTTTAACCACACTTCTAGGAAGCTGCAGTTGCCATAAGGAGAAAAGGCCAGTCTGTCTCCTCTGTGACCTTCCCACCCTCCCTGCTTGTTATCGGGCAGAACACCCCCACCTTGGACCCCCAGTGCAGTCACCCCAACCTTGGCTGATACTGATTGAAAGCAATTCTTCATTTCTCTGGAGTGGAGCCCTAAGAGAGAATTAAAAGGCCCTCTGTCACAGCCATTGGTAAGGTCCCTGGCCTTGCTGCCTCCAAGCTGTGGAGGGCACATAAAGCCTGAGTTCACCCCAGAGTTACAGTGTGCAGCTCAGGAGAGCCAAACAGATCTTCAGCCAGTGCTCAAGTGGGAGAGGAGCTCATACTCTCAGAGCCCTGAGAAGGGAGCACAGCTGCAATTATGAAGAAATACACAAGAGCCACATGGGTGAGCAAGTGCTTACCTACTGGCCATTTCACTTAAGCACCATCTACTGGATCACAGCACAAACTTCAACATCAAAAATACTTCTGGTAATATACTCCTCCGTGAAACCAGAGACAAGAACTCAGTTACAAAGAAAGGCCCTGCACAAAGCCTCAGCCCTCTGAAAACATCCAAAAATGAAGCCTACTGATTGTACTCAAATTACACCACAGTTAAAGAAACACCTGCCCACATGAATGAGAAAGAACCAGCATAAAAATTCTGGCAGCTCAAAAAGCCAGAGTGCCCGCATTCCTCCAAACAACCAGTAGTTCCCCAGCAAGAGTTCCTAACTGGGTTGAAATCGCTGAAATGCCAGAGCTAGAATTCAGAATTTGGATGTGAATGAAGACCATTGAGATTCAGAAGAAAGTCAGCACCCAATTCAAGGAATCTAATGAGTACCATAAAATGACTCAGGAACTGATGAATGAAATAGCCGTTATAAAACAGAAGCAAATTGATCCAAAGTGCTGAAAAACACACTACAAGAATTTTACAATGCAACCTCAAACTATTAACAGCATAATAGTTAAGGGAAGAATCTGAGTTCAAAAACTGGCTCTCTGAAATAACTCAGTCAAACAGAAAATACATAAAAAAGAACAAAACCTCTGAGAAATATGAAATTATGTAAAGAGACCAAAATCTATGAATCATTGGTGTCCCTGAAAGATCTAGGGAGAAAGGAAGCAGCTTGAAAAACGTATTTCAGAATCTCATTCATGCAAACTTTCCCAACCTCTCTAGACAGGCCAACGTTCAAATTCAGAAAATGCAGAGAAATCCTGTGAGATACTATAGAGGAAGATATCCCCAAGAAACATAATCATTAGATTCTCCAAGATCAAAATATAAGAAAAAGTGTTAAAGGCAGCTAGAGAGAAGGGATAGGTCATTTACAAAGGGAGCCCCATCAGGCTAACAGGAGACCTTTCAATAGAAATTTGACAAGCCAGAAGAAATTGGGGGCCTGTATCAGCATTCCTTTTTTTTTTTTAAAGTTTATCTTAAGTTCAGGGGTACATTTGCATGTTTATAGGTAAACTTATGGGGGTTTGATGAACAGATTATTTCATCCACCAAGTACTAGTACCTATTATTTTTTTTCTGATCCTCTCCCTCCTCCAGCCCTCTGATAAGCCCCAGTACCTGTTGTTCCCCTCTTGGTGTCCATGTGTTTTCATCATTTAGTTCCACTTGTAAGTGAGAACATGCAGCATTTGGTTTTCTGTTCCTGCTTTAGTTTGCTTAGGATAATGGCCTCCAGCTCCATCCATGTTCCTTTAGAGAACATGATCTCATTCTCCTTTACGGTTGCATAGTATTCCATGGTGAATATATATGTATATATATATGTCTCACATTTTCTTTTTTTTTTTTTTTTTTTTTGAGACGGAGTTTCGCTTTTATTTCCCAGGCTGGAGTGCAATGGCGCGATCTCGGCTCACCGCAACCTCCGCCTCCTGGGTTCAGGCAATTCTCCTGCCTCAGCCTCCTGAGTAGCTGGGATTACAGGCACGCGCCACCATGCCCAGCTAATTTTTGTATTTTTAGTAGAGACGGGGTTTCACCATGTTGACCAGGATGGTCTCGATCTCTTGACCTCGTGATCCACCCACCTCAGCCTCCCAAAGTGCTGGCATTACAGGCTTGAGCCACCGCGCCCGGCTTTGTCTCACATTTTCTTTATCCAGCCTATCATTGCTGGGCATGTAGATTGACTCCATATCTTTGCTATTGTGAATGGTGCTGCAATGAACATATTTGTACATGTGTCTTTATGGTAGAATAGTGTACGTTCATTTGGGTATATATACCCAGTAATGAGGTTGCTGAGTTAAATGGTTGCCCTGTTTTTTAGCTCTTTGAGGAACCGGCTCACTGCTTTCCACAATGGTTGAACTAATTTACACTCCCATTAACAGTGCATTCTTCCTTTTTCTCTGCAGTCTTGCCAGCATCTGTTATTTTCTGACTTTTTAATAATAGTCATTCTAATTGGTGTGAGATGGTATCTCATGGCTTTGATTTACATTTCTCTAATGATCAGTGGTATTGAGCTTTTTAAAATATGACTGTCAGCCACTTGTATTTTTTTTTTTTTTTTGAAAAGTTCCTGTTCATGGCTTTACCCATTTTTTAATGGAGGAATTTATTGCTTGTAAATTTGTTTAAGTTCTTTAGGGATGCTGAATATTAGACCTTTGTCAGATGCACAGTTTGCAAAAATTTTCTACCATTCTGTTGGCTGTTTACTCTGTTGATAGTGTCTTTTGTTGTGCAAAAGCTCTTTATTTAGATACCACTTGTTAATTTCTGCTTTTGTTGCAGCTGCTTTTGGCATCTTTGTCATGAAATCTTTGCTGGGTCCTATGTCCAGAATGGTATTGCCTAGGTTGTCTTCCAGGGTTTTTATGGTTGTGGGTTTTACATATAAGTCTTTAATCCATCCTGAGTTGACTTTTGTATGTGGTGAAAGGAAGGGGTCTAGTTTCAATCTTCCACATACGGCTAGCCAGTTATCCCAGCACAATTTATTAAATAAGGAGTCCTTTCCCCATTGCTGTTTTTTGTTGGCTTTGTTGAAGATAAGATAATTGTAGGTGTGTGGCCTTATTTCTGGGCTCTCAATGCTGTTCCATTGAACTAAGTGTCTGTTTTTGTACCATTACCATAGCATTCTTAAAAAAAAAATAATTTGCAACCAAGAATTTTATATCCAGCCAATCTAAGCTTTCCAAGTGAGGGCAAAAGAAGAACCTTTTCAGACAAGTAAACACTGAGGGAATTTATTACCACCAGGCCTGCCTTACAAGAAGTCCTGAAAGGAGCACTAAACATGGAAAAACAAACATTACCAGACACTACAAAAACACACTTAAGTACACAGACCAGTGACACTATAAAGCAACCATATAAACAAATCTAATAACCAGCTAACAACATAAGAGGAATGTAAATGGGCTGAATTCTCCATTTAAAAGTAACATATTGGCAATATGGAGAAAGAAGCAAGACCCAATGGTATGCCATCTTTAAGAGATCCATCTTACATGCAATAACAATCACAGGACTAAAACAAAGGGATAAAGAAAATCCAATAAGCAAATGGAAAACAGAAAAGGCAGGCATTGCTATCATGATTTCAGACAAAACAGACTTTAAACCAGCAAAGACCAAAAAAGATAGAGAAGGATATTACATAATAGTAAAGGGTTTAATTCAACGAGAAGATCTAACTGTCCTAAATATACCCTCAAGAGCACCTATATTCATAAAGAAAGTTCTGAGATCTACAAAGAGACTTAGATTCCCACACAATAATAGTGGGAGACTTCAATACCCCATGGAGTATTAGATAGATTGTTCAAGCAGAAAATTAAAAAAGATATTCAAGACCTGAATTCAACACTTGAATAAATGAACCTGTTAAGTATCTACAAAACTCTCCACCCAAAACAATAGATGAACATTTTTCTCATTACTGTGTGGCACATATTCTAAAATCAACCACGCAATCAGATATAAAATAATCCTCAGCAAGTTAAAAAAAAATGGAAATCACATCAATCACACTCTTGGACCACAGTACATAAAAACAGAAATCAACATTAAGAAAACCAAATAGTTGCAAAGAGAACAAGCACTCAAAGGATTTCTCAGCGGTGCAAATTTACTTCTGCAGAAGGGTGCTGCTCACGCTTCTGGCTGCTGCAAGAGCAGCCAAACAAAAGGGGGAAGTGGTTTTTATTGCTAATGCAGTCAGTCCCTGCCTGTGTCTTGTCTTCATTGGCTGCAGTTGGACTGCACAATCTAAGCTGATCCTGATGTGGCTATTTCAAATAGAGTAGGCATGTGGTTTACAGTATTAGGAAGGGGAGTTTTGGTAGGAAGGGCTGTTTACAGCAAAAGTAGAAGGCATGTCTGGGCATGCCTGGGTGTGGCAAAGGTGGGATGAACGATTTCAGAGCAAGTAGGCAAAGGCAAAAGGAAATCAGGAACAGATGTGGGCCACAATTAGGACTGGCGGGAGAGATTGTTTACAAAGTGTGTAATTAGGAGGTGGTAGGGGCAGAGTACAAAGAAGTTGTCCTTAAGAAAAAAGAACAAGGAAGTTAAACAAGACGAACCTTTGAAGAGGAACTTACTGTATCTAACAATAATATATATTATTTAGGTGATAGATACATTAAAAGTGCTGATTCCCCCAGACAGTATATGTAACAAAATTAAATTGTACCCCATAAATTTATACAAATAAAAAACAAAATCAATGAAGTCTTGAGAGAGATAAAGAAGATTGAGGGTTAGCCTACAGAAACCTTAGAATTATACCCTTCCATTTATTAGTATGGAAGAAACCAAATGTGGGCAAGAAAGATTTGTCTTGGCATAATGTTATTATGAACAGTTGTAAGGCTTTGTATAGTGGGAAAGAAATATAATCTCAACCACAGTCAGTTGGTTTAAGAAGTTTCCACATAGCTTTTCTTCTCCTTTCTCCCCAATTCTAACCACCTAAATTGCTCTATCACTTTGTGAATACAGTGGGAACTGAGAGGGAGGACTCTTAAATTGGAAAGATAATTGCTTTTTTTGGCATGAAGAACCAGACAGAGAAAATATAGTTTCTTAGTACTCATACTATCTGTAACAAAAAAAGGAAAACAAGTTCACAACTTTTTTTTCTTAAACTGTAGAAAGAAGGCCTCAACATTCTATTGAGCTTGAATTGCAAATGAAATCGAGATTACTAGGCACATGAATAGCAATTTTAGATGTGAAAAGTGCTGTTGTATTTTCTAATGTTGTCTTTATTCTACTCAATGAAGACATTTCCATAAGAGCTCTCATAGGCTCACACCTGATTTTGACTATTCAACTCATATTTGCCTTAAGTTTTTAATTCCTCAAATGCAATTTTTCCTACTATTAGAATTTCCACTAATTATTTTAGTTGGGAATGCAGTTCTTTGATTTCTTTCATGTATTTCTCTAACTCCTTAAATGCCTCTGAATCCTGACAGATGGTACTATGGTAACAAAGTTTGGGACCCAGCCTTTCATGGGGTGCTAATGCTTTACCGTTGGAAAGATTTTGAATGGTTTTTCAGTCCTGTTGAGGCAGAAGGAAGCTTACACTTAAGCTTCTTTCAAGAGGCTGAACCACCAAGAAGGTGACTTCCGTGAAGCAGGAAAGAAGCAAACGTCGCAGAACCCACAGCCTGGATCTATGAAACCTAAACTGTAATCTAATGCAACAGTGGACCAAGGAAGATAGGAAATCTATTTGCATTGTTTACATGGTGCATAGGTCAAAATTTACAAGCCCTTCTTTGAGTCTGAAAATGTCCTCTCAATAAGGACTCTCATGAGACAATAAATGCTCCAGCAGGAATGTTATCTACAGCTGAATGCTCATTTGGGAAATGCAATGTGTATTATAAGGCTCTTCTTTCTGACTGATTCATGATATCTTCTGCTTCAATAATGACACACTGATTAAGTCACAAAGCAGATTGGAGGAACATGTGTTCCCATTCAGAAAAAGAGATTATTCCATATTTTATTTTATTCACTGGACAGCAACATAACCAGTATTGGTGACTGTTTGGGATAGAGAATATGAATAAGGTATACTCACAAATAAGCCCATAACTCACATAGCTAAAATGTCCACTCCTGCAAAATCATAAATAAGTGTCATGCAATAGAGAAACAGCAAATCAGCAGGTTTCTTTTTCATTTCTGATCTGTTTCTTCCTTTTGTAGACTCATCTGGAGGTGCCCATAAATAGTAAATAACACCCATGGCAGGCGGTAATGGGAACATGAAATGGAAATCTTTGGAGAAAGGATAGGCTTTGAATAAGGGAGCATTAATTTTCAAGTAAACAGATCTGACATTTCACCACCATCTAATCTAAAGAAGAGATTTTTTTTGAGGCTGGCCTCAAACCCTAAGTGAGCAACACAGTCTCTACTATATTTCTTTTGCTTGTTGTGTAACTTAAGAATGACATTTTTATGAAAGAACTGATGATATTTTAGCATTTCCCAATTTCATCTGAGCCTTGAGATCAAGATTAACTATTAAGAATTAGAGGATAATTCTTTTCCTCTAGGTAAATAGTATCACGTCTAATACAAGAGTACGAGTTAAGTAATTGAGTCCTGATTTTAAAGTTTATGGATGAGTGCTGGAGAATCAGCTACTGAGTTCATAGTCCAGGAAGCACCCCCAAAACTCTTCATTGCTGTAAGAGTAAAAAGTCTGTGTGCCAGGGGATAGAACCCACTTTGGAGGTTGGGTAGCATAGTGATTAAGATTTTCCTAGTCCTGTCAATTATTAGCTATATAACTTTAAGAAACATATTAACTATGATAGAGTAGGTAATGCTGGGTTAACAATAATGCTCTAAATTTCACACAAAAGAACTTTATTTTTCAGTCATTTACAGTGTTATATGTGTCCAGCAGTTCTCCTCTAACATAATCTCTAGATGATTCAGGGACCTAGGCTGCTTCTATTTTGTGGTCTCAGGATTTTTCTAGTATTATCCAGTGGGTTGCTCAGGAAAGAGTATGGGGAAGGCATACAGCACACATGAATACCCCAGCCTAGGGTGATACATCACTTCTGTTTACATTTTAATGGTCAGAACTAGTCTTACAGTCAAATTCTGGGACCGTTCATTTCCCCTTCTGAAAAGTGATGATAGCAACTGGAGTTGTTTTGATAATTACCTGAGATACATACGTTAAAACTGAATGGAGATTCAGCTGGCCACATCTGGCATTGAGTTACATTTAAGAGAAATGCAGTATAGAAACCAAAGGTAATTAAAATGTAATTCTAACTTTTTGGTATGTCTTTCAAGACCCTTAAAAGGGATGCCTTTCAAATTAAAACCACAATGAGATACCATCTTACATTAGTCAGAATGGCTATTATTAAAAGTCAAAGAACAACAGATGTTGGTAAGGATGTGGAGAAAAAGGAATGCTTCTGCATTGTTGGTCACAATGTAAACTAATACAAGCTTAATGAAAAACAGTATGGAGATTTCCTAAAAACTAAAAATAGAACTATCATTCAATCAGCAATCCCACTACTGGGTATATACCGAGAGGGCAAGAAATAATTATATCAAGATGATACCTACATTCATAAGTTTATTGCACCACTTTTCACAATAGCAAAGATAGGGAATCAATCTAGAATTGATAGGCCCATCGGTGGAGGATTGGATGAAGAAAATGGGTCTATGAATCCTAAACTGTGCATATACACCATGGAATACTACAGGGCCATAAAAAATACAAAATTAAGTTTTCTGCAGTAACAGGGATGTAACTGGAGGCCATTATCCTAACTGAAGTGACTCAGACAGAAAGTCAAATACTTGCATGTTCTCAGTTGGGAGCTAAACAATACATGGACATACAGAGTGGAATAATAGATATTGGAGACAATAAAGGGTGCAAGGGGGTGAAGGTTGAAAAATTACTTATCTAATACAATGTTCACTATTCAGATGATGGCTACAGGAGTAGCCCAGAATTCACCACTGTACAATATGAATGTAAGCAATCTGCACTTGTATTTCCTAAATATGAATAACAAATACATATATTTAAAGAAAAGGACGTATTAGATAACTCATAGTAAGACATGTTAAGATTAACCCGCCTTTTCTATTTCATTAGCAATGAATACCATGCATCTCTCTCAATTCTCTCACTGAAACTCTCTCTGGATTCCTTGTTTATTGCTTTCCTCTCGCCATAATTCCAGACATTTCTGCTAGAGGTGATAGTGTCATGTTACAAGTGATAGTATTATGCCTTCCAGGCCTCTCATTTCTCCAGAAAGAAAGCATCTGGAGTCTCCTGGGGAATGTAAGCCTCATATAACTTCAGCTTCATGGTCCCCCATCCACAAGGAATTCCCACATAGAATTTATGGTTAAAAACAAAAGAAAGAAAGAAAACCAAAAAAACTCCTCACATTGTTTAAGTTCTTGGTCCAGTGTCTGGCATCAAGGGTAATTCTTGTTTATAAATATTAATTACATTTTATTGATACATTAATTATAAATAAAAATTTTCTTTGAATTGAATTCGTGTTGGGAATGGAACATTATAATATTTTACATTAATTATTTAGTTAGGTCATGATTATCTTAACATTCACATGCATAGATCTGTCCTACTTGCAATTAATAAATATGTACAATGTCTTCAAATAGGCCAAATACTTAAATCCTCAAATTGTTCTACTGGCAAAAGGGCTATCATGCCATGCCATAAAACACACTTTTCTTTGCACAACACTAGGAAGAATACTTTTTTAAAAAACAAATATCTATTTTATTTCACTTTAGGTTCAGGGTACATGTGCAGAACTCACAGCCAATATCATACTGAATGGGCAAAAACTAGATGCATTCCCTTTGAAATCTAATCTGGCACTAGACAAGGATGCCCTCTCTCACCATCATTCTATCAATACCTAGTTTATTGAGAGTTTTTAGCATAAAGGGCTGTTGAATTTTGTTGAAGGCCTTCTCTGCATCTGTTGAGATGATCATGTGGTTTTTGTCTTTGGTACTATTTATGTGGTGGATTATGCTTATAGACTTGTGAATGTTGAACCAGCCTTGCATCCCTAGGAAGAAGCCTACTTGATCATGATGGACGAGCTTCATGATGTGCTGTTGCAACTGGTTTGCCAGTTTTTTATTGAAGATTTTTGTGTCTATGTTCATCATGGATACTGGCCTGAAGTTTTCTTTTTTTGTAGAGTCACTGCCGGATTTTGGTATCAGGATAATGTTGGTCTCATAAAATGATTTGGGAAGGATTCCCTCTTTTTGTATTGTTTGGAATAGTTTCAGAATGGGTGGTACCAGCTCCTCTTTGTATGTGTGGTAGAATTTGGCTGTGAACCCATCTGGACCTGGGCTTTTTTTTTTTGGTCAGTAGGCTATTAATTGCTGCCTCAACTACAGCCCTTGTTATTGGTCTATTCAGGGTTTCAACTTCTTCCTGGTTTAGGCTTAGGAGGGTGCAAGTGTTCAGGATTTTATCCATTTCTTCCAGGTTTACTGGTTTATGTGCATAGAGTTGTTTGTAGTAATCTCTGATGGTAGTTTATATTTCTGTAGAATTGGTAATGATATCCCCTTTATCGTTTTTTATTGCATCTATTTGATTCTTTTCTTTTTTATTAATCTGGCTAGTGGTCTATTTTGTTGATCTTTTCAGAAAAACAGCTCCTGGATTTATTGATTTTTTTGAAGGATTTTTTTGTGTCTCTGTCTCCTTCAGTTCTGCTCTGATCTTAAGTTATTTTCTGTCTTCTGCTCACTTTTGAGTTTTTTTATCTTGCTCCTCTAGCTCTTTCAATTTTGATGATAGGGTGTCTATTTTAGATCTTTCCTTGCTTCTCATGTGGGCATTTATTGCTATAAATTTCCCTCTAGACACTGCTTTAAATGTGTCCCAGAAATTCTGGTATGTTATGTCTTTGTTCTCGTTTGTTTCAAAGAACATCTTTATTTCTGCCTTCATTTCATTGTTTATACAGTCAACATTCAAGAGCCAGTTGTTCAGTTTCCATGAAGTTGTGTGGTTCTGAGTTAGTTTCTGAATTCTGAGTTATAATTTGATTGCACTGTGGTCTGAGAGACTGTTCGTTATGATTTCTGTTCTTTTGCATTTGCAGAGGAGTGATTTACTTCCAATTATGTGATCAATTTTAAAGTAGGTGTGATGTGGTGCTGAATGTATATTCTGTGGATTTGGGGTGGAGAGTTCTGTAGATGTCTATTAGGTTTGCTTGGTCCAGACCTGAGTTCAAGTCCTGAATATCCTTGTTAATTTTCTGTCTCATTGTTCTGTCCAGTACTGACAGTGGAGTGTTTTAAAGTCTCCCACTATTATTGTGTGGGACTCCAAGTCTCTTTGTAGGTTGTTAAGAACTTGCTTTATGTATGTGGGTGCTCCTGTATTGGGTGTATATATATTTAGGATCGTTAGCTCTTCTTGTTGCATTGATCCTTTTACCATTATATAATGCCCTTCTTTGTCTCTTTTGCTCTTTGTTGGTTTAAAGTCTATTTTATCAGAGACTTGGATTACAATTTATGCTTTTTTTTTTTCTCTCCATTTGCTTGGAAAATTCATCCCTTTATTTTGAGCTTATGTGTGTCCTTGCAGTGAGATGGGTTTCCTGGATATAGCACACCAATGGGTTTTGACTTTTTATCCAATTTGCAAGTCTGTGTCTTTTGATTGGGGCATTTAGCTCATTTACATTTAAGGTTAATATTGTTATGTGTGAATTTGATCCTGCCATTTTGATGCTAGCTGGATGTTTTGCCCATTAGTTGATGCAGTTTCTTCATTGTGTCAGTGGTCTTTACCATTTGGTATGTTTTGGGAGTAGCTGGCACTGGTTGTTCCTTTCCTTGTTTAGTGCTTCTTTCAGGAGCTTTTGTAAGGCAGGCCTGGTGGTGATGAAATATCTCAGCAATTGCTTGTCCATAAAGGATTTTCTTTCTCATTTGCTTATGAAGCTTAGTTTGGCTGGATATGAAATTCTATGTTGAAAGTTGTTTTCTTTAAGGATGTTGAATGTTGGTCCCCACTCTCTTCTGGCTTATAGGTTTCTTCTGGGAGGTCCGCTGTCAGTGTGATAGACTTCCCTTTGTGGGTAACCCGACCTTTCTCTCTTGCTGCCCTTAGCATTTTTTCCTTCATTTCATCCTTGGTGAATCTGATGATTATGTGCCTTGGGATTGCCCTTCTAGAGGAATATCTTTGTGGTGTTCTCCGTATTTCCTGGACTTGAATGGTGGCCTGCCTTGCTAGGTTGGGGAAGTTATCCTGGATAATATCCTGAAGAGTGTTTTCCAGCTTGGATGCATTCTCTCTGTCACATTCAGGTATACTTATCAAACGTAGATTAGTTATTTTCACATAATCCCATATTTCTTGGAGTGTTTGTTCATTTCTTTTCACTTTTTTTTGTCTACTCTTGCCTTCTCATTTTATTTTATTGAGCTGATCTTCAATCTCTGATATCCTTTCTTCTGCTTGGTGGATTCGGCTATTGAAACTTGTGTATGCTTCACGAAGTTCTCATGTTGTGTTTTTCAGCTCCATCAAGTCATTTTATATTCTTCTCTAGGATGTTTATTTTTGTTAGCATTTCATCTTTTTTCAGGGTTCTTGGTTTCTTTGCATTGGGATAGAACGTGTTCTTTCAGCTCGGAAAAGTTTGTCATTACCCACCTTCTGAAGCCTGTTTCTGTCAATTCATCAGACTCATTCTCCATCCAGCTTTTTTCTCTTGCTGGTAAGGAGTTGTGATCCATTGGAGGAGGAGAGGCATTCTGGTTTTGGGTGTTTTCATCCTTTTTGCACTGGTTTCTCCCCATCTTTGTGGATTTATCTACCTGTGGTCTTGGTAGTTGGTGACTTTTGGATGGGGTCTCTGAGTGGATGTCCTTTTGGTTGATGTTGAAGTTATTTCTTTCTGTTTTTTAGTTTTCCTTCTAACAGGCCCCTCTGCTGTAGGACTGCTGGAGGTCCACTCCAGACCCTGCTTGTCTGGGGATCACCTGGGGTTGCTGCAGAACAGTAAGGGTTGCTGCCAGTTTCTTCTTTTGTTATCTTCGTCCCAGAAGGATGCCGGCCAGATGTTGGCCTGAGCTCTCCTTTATGAGGTGACTCTTTGGATATATGGGGTTTGGGGAGCTGCTTGAGGAGACAGTCTGTCCTTCATAGGAGCTCAAGTGCTGTACTGGGAGCTCCATTCTTTCATCCTGAGCTGCTGGACAGGTATGTTTAAGTCTGCTGCAGTGAAATTCGTAACCACCTTTTCCCCCAGGTACTCTGTCCTGGGAACGTGGTGCTTTATTTATAAGTTTCTGACATGCTGCTGCCTTTTTCAGAGATGCCCTTCCCAGTAAGGAGGTAGCCACAGTCTGCCAGCAGAGGTGTTGCTGAGCTGCCATGGCCTCTGCCCAGCTGCTGTGTGATCTTCCTTGTGGTTTTGTTTACACAGGTATAGTTAGAACTGCCTCAGTAATGGCAGACTGCCTCAGTAATGGCAGATTGCCTCGGTAATGATGGACTGCCTCGGTAGTAGTGGATTGCCTCGATAATGGCAGACGCCCTTCCCCCCACACAGCTGGACTGTCCTAGGTCTAGCTGTGCTTGCTGCAAAACTCTCCATCCAGAGCGTTTCAGATTGCTGGTCTTTGTTGGGGTGGAACCTGCTAAGCCAGATCACCTGGCTCCCTCTTTCAGCCCCTATTTTTTCAGTTGAATGGGCAGCACTGTCTCCCAGGCATTCCAGGTGCCAGTTGAAATGGCCACCCAGATTTGTGTGAGTTTCTGTGCAGAGACCTGCTGCACCAGCTGAAACAGGCATGCTTGAAACTTGCCGTGCTTTTCAGCCTGGGAATCTCCTGGTCATTGGGCAGTAAAAACTCATTTGGAAATGTGGTGATCACTCACCCTCTGTGTTGTTCTCACTGGGAACTGCGCTCCAGAGCTGTTCCTATTCAGCCATCTTGAATTCCCAGGAAGAATACTTTATATAAAGACATGGCCAGGAATTCTATATGTTTTCTTTTCAATCCCTTCATGTGCCTTACTTAAATAAAATAAAACTGTTCATAGGTATGAATACAGTCAATAAGACATTGATGATATATACAAATCAACTCAAGAGTGATTGTCTTTGAATTCAGTTGCCTAAACTATGAGGCTTTGAAATTGAAAGAAAATCCAAAGAAGTTTCTTTATACTTACTTAAAAGCTTGGAAAATGCAGGATGATTTTGAGATAGAGAGGGTTATTTACTATTATGTGGCTCATGGCATTCTAGAAGGAAAAAGGAGAAAAATATACACTATTATGTGAAGAAGACTGACTAGAAATCTCTCAGGAATGCTGTAAGAGTTTTAAAGGTTTCAGACTTAAGAAGCTATGCCCCAAATCAATGATTTGGGAATTCAGCAGGGTAATCTGTGTGAAAAGAATTTACACTGTTTAAATTCATTATTAAGCTGAGATCCCATGCCCCCCAGTGACCCGCTTCTGATTAGGGTACAATGGCTCCTACTTAGCTTGTAAAGTCAGCTACTGTGTAATTGTATAGAAACATAATAGAAGGTTTCATAAGATTTTCAGAATACCCACTGAGTATTTAGGTTTCAAACCAGGTTGGTTAAGAAAGATGCTCAATTTGGTGCGAGAAGTTTGCACATCACAACTCCCTATGGCACTTTCAAAGTTAATTCGAAATGACTAATTTGCTGCTTAGGAAGCCCATTGTCAAATATATACTGTAACAAAAAAGTTGAATCTCTTTGTCTGTGGAAGATAGTGTTTGAACCAGCAAACTGAAATAAACTATTTTGCTGATTTGAAATACAGTACCTCAGTTAAACTCAGCCACAAAATAAGAAGAGGGCTAATAGAGGGTCATGATAATGGGATAGTAGGCATTCTCCACATGACCAAATGCATAAATTTTTAACTTAGAGAAATTTTTGAAACTTAAGCTTGAAGAATATTATTCATCATAGTATTACCACTTTTACCAAATAATCATTTTCAGGTGAGGAAGATATTCTCACAGTTAGTAGACGTGAGGCCAATCTTCTTATGTTATAGTATTGTACTCAAAGTTGGTGTGTGGAGCACCAGAAGGGAGATACTATTGGCTAGTTATATCTTGACTAAAAACAAGTCTTTGAGAGAATTTACAATGAGATTACAAGCCACCGAAATTTGAACGAAACAAATCTGATTTGACATTTTTGCTCCCTCAATAGTGCACCTGAATAAGGAATTTCCCAGAACAAGAATTATGTCATAAATATGCCTGCTAAATCTCCATTTTCCTTCTTTGGGTCTCTTTCTCAAGAATGTTTCCATGTGGAGCACGTTTTTCATGGGGGAGAAATTATTCTCCAGTTATTTACACAGTCTTGTGTATTTCATATTAGTTTTTAAGGTGAGTTTATATTTTGAACCTGAGCTTTCATCATAGGATAGACATTTCCTTAACCATTTGAAATAAACAGTGAGGAAATTAGGGACAAGGTTTGCGGGGAAAAAGGGTGAATCAATGGTTCTTTTCCTGAAATTATACTATTTGGACAAACATTTAGATTATCATATGGCAACCTGGTCACAAAGTCAGCATTTTCAAATTTGGGAAAAATCATAGGGATATCAGGAGCTTTTCTTTGTAAAAATGTGAACAGTGAACAAGGCATATTCACTTAGAATGGCATAACTTTTGAATATACAGAACTACCTAATTTAGTTATAGATTTTGTACAGAGTCATCATTCATTTAGTTATGCACATGAAACCTCTTTTCAGAGCAAGATTTTCTCTCCGTTGAGACTACTGTTTTCATGTAGCAAAATATGGACAGCTGACTCCATTGGAAGGATGATGTTTCAATGAATATTTACAAAAAATTGTGCAATTCTGGCCCTTTAAGCTTCCAATATTTTGGATCAAACTGTGCTTGTTTAGTTGTTTCTTTGGGGGTTGCAGAAAACTCACAACATTAGATTCTTTGGAGAAACACTTTGACCTTACGTGTGTGGAGTCTGATATTCAGGATTTCCGGATCCCTCTTCATTGCTCTTTTTGATAGAATACTATTTTGTTTTCCTATATATATATAATGTTAACATTTTGTACTATCAAGATGGAAGAGTGACTAATAGCCTCAAAGAAAAATGTAAACTGTGTAACCTAGGATATAAATATGCTTCATTAGCAATAATCAGACTTGGGACTGTTTATGAATGCTGGCAAAGTGCAGTGACACAAATGAGTCATCATATGTTCTGCTTTCAAATACCTTAATCTTAACAGCAGAAAATACAAGTGGAATTACCACATCACTAAAAATTTAGTATATTGTATACATTCGTATCAGAATTTTCCTTATTCATTTTCTCCAATGACATGGAAACCAAACTCTTTGAATGCCAATTCATTTGAGAGAAATGCATCTTCCTTGGTCCTGCTACCCTTAGAGTTGTCATTACCATATGCCTTTACATTCATAATTTCGAGGTACTTCAGTTTCCCTCTTAATTTGGCATTCAGCTTGCTTTGTATTTCTGACGGCTTGGCTGCTGTTTCCTCCATTCAAAGCTGCCGCTCTTTTGGCATCCCAGCATGCGGGGTTTAAATGGTGAGCAAATAGATGCCTCGAATCGGATCAAACTGGAGACCTCCAGATCTGCCTGCTGAGCACAGTCTGTGCTGCGTTGTAAGCAGACTGCCTCCGCCATATGTCATCCTCTTTGCTGTCTACACCCTTTTAGGGAATTTTCGCAGGAAAAGCACTATTAAATGTGTGTATCCTGGGATTCTGCATTTTGTTTTTAATTTTAACTTAATTTCCATCGACTTAGCTCATGTACACAGTGTTAATCATACCATGCACTAAATCTAACAGTTAGTTTGAGATTTGGGATTAAAGGGCTAAGTGGTTTGGGATTTAGAGGACCAACAGAAGAAATGCCCCACATGCCTAAGGATGACTTGTGAAACATTATTATCTGGGTACAGCCTCAAACAGTGAAATATTCACCACAATAAAACATTCAGTATTCTTCGGAAAATGCTGGACAAAAAGCGTAATTCTTGGACAAAAACCATAATAGAATTGTGTTTTAAGAAGTCCTAACACATCCACAGGTAAAATATTTGCAGGTTGACTGAGATATGTGAACAAACATCGTTAAAGACATTGACTCTTTCATTTACGTTCTCAATCCCTCTACATAAATGTATGTGTGTGCATGAGTTTGTGTGTGTATACAAGAAGCTCTCAGAATCTGTTACTTGTTGGCAAATACATTCACACTCGAAAGAGATTTTCATTCATTTCCATTAATAAGATCTGTATCTTCTAACGAGAATGAAACAGTCTGGGAAGAATGTTAAATACTATTTTGTACATTTAAAATCATAGTGGAGTGGTGATTTCACAAGTTTACTCTTAACGATGGAGCAAGGGAAAGATGAAGAACAATAATGGATATAGCAGTCTAAAAAACGTATACTTGAGTTGGAAGAAACTTTCCCAGGGCCAGTCTGTGACCACAGGGTTATTTAATAAATCGATGGATTTATAACCAAATAAGAGCATAAATATAAGGGGAGCGGCCAAGTCGAATGGCCAAGGCATGTGTGTTTTGTCATCTTACTCGTCCTCTTGTTAATCAGATGTCTTTCCTAAAATGTTTAGTTCCAGTGGGTTGCTGATGAGATATGACAAGCAATAGAATTAAGTTTAAGAAAATTCCAGTGAATGTTATTCCAGAAATTCAGTATAGCTTATGCTATAAATCAGAAGAAGACTAATCCATTTCTCTCTAATTTGTAGCAGATTATGTTAGTGGACAAATGTTTTAGGCTTGTATGCAGAAGACCATGAGTTTGACTTGATTTTATCCTGTTTGATTCTTGCCCTGATTTTGTAAGCTCAGGCAGTAAACTGCTTAGCTACTCAGTTTCCTCATTTGGGAAGCCAGAACATATCCAAATTCCCAGAGACAATGCAATGATTAAAAGTTAAATAAGGTAATATAAACAAATTACCTTGCTCATATACTTAATGACATTCTTTGCTCTATGTAGCAAGTAGGTGTGCTACTAAATATTCAGTTGACAAGAGAAAGTAAAAAAAGAGATGTATCTTGATTTTTTGACTAAATCTTACTTGAAACACATATTTGATGTCCATGGAAGATGTATCCATATGTGAAAGTTCTCTCTGCAAAGGAGATATTCTGATTAACGTAGGTATGTAATTTACTTACATTACACATCTAAACAGTAACTTATTTTTTTTGTTCTGTGAGTGAAAAAAATTTTTTTTTCCTCTCTGCAAGCCAATTTGAATTAGATTTATGCCACCTGTAATCCAATGTATTAGTCTATTTTCATGCTGCTGATAAAGACATACCTGAGACTGGGCAATTTACAGAAGGAGGAGGTTTAATGGACTTACAGGTCCACATGGCTGAGGAGGCCTCACAGTCTCCTCAAGGAAGACTGTGGAAGGCAAGGAGAAGCAAGTCACATCTTACCTGAATGGCAGCAGGCAAAGACAGCTGTGCAGGAAACTCCTTATAAAACCAGCAGGTCTCATGAGACTCATTCACTATCACAAGAACAATACGGGAAAGACCTGTTCCCATGATTCAGTCATCTCCCACTGGGTCCCTCCCACAAGAGTGGGGATTATGAGACTTACAAGATGAGATTTGGGTGGGGACACAGAGCCAAACCACATCACCAAATAAAAAGTTTTACTAGATGATATATCAAGTGCCTTTGTGTGCACATGCACGTGCATGTGTGTGCACGCACACACAAATGATTAAATTTCAATCATCAAGCACATACTTTGTACCAGCAATTCTATTAAAAAAGGATTGCAAAAATGAATTAAAATATTCTCAAGGAAATCATCTATACACTACTGAATTATCCACATGTAACTTGGTAGAATTCTTATAATTCATGTTTTAAAAATTTCTCATTGAAGTATAGTATACAGAAAAAAGTGCATAAATAAAAAGTAAACAGCTTAATTATAAAAAAGTGCTGCGCTTCATTTTTTACTTATGTATTTGGCTAGTGAAGCTGATTTTCCCATGGAAACATGTTTCCTATGAATGTTCCATTAACTTAGCTGGCATTCACTAATTATGGGATTAGGCAACTGACCAAGAATTAATAACTTGTTTTGATGGATAAACTTCCACTAAGTTTCAACTGGGTTTTGAAGTCAGGTGGTTTGGGAGTTAAAATTCCAGTTATTGATCTCCCTTGCTTACTTGCTAAAGGATTCTGGGCCGTTTTTTCCCTCTCTTTTATCCTTAATTCATCTCCTTATCTAGAGCATAAACTTACACAACCTATTTCCAAAGTTGTTGTGAGAATAAAATAAGTTAGTTTGTAAAGTGCTTAGCATGCATCTTTGCTCCTAGGAGCTACTATACTATCAACAGTATGTATATCAGCTTCTTTTCATAGAGCCTTTGTCATGAGCATGAGGCTTTGTTAACCCAACCTGCAGAAGAACTCTACAGAGGGAAAACACTGCACTTCACAGGCCTAAACAACCATCCACAATGCAGCATGGAATGGAGGACCCTTGCTCCACCCTCCCCTTTTCCTGCCAAGTAATCATAGAGCAGATATGTGAATTCCTGTTGGATGTAGCAGTAGGTTGTTTTTTTTATTCTCAAGGAATACATGTAAGTGGAACCATGCCTGTTTGTGGGTATGTGTGTGTATGCAAATTTCACACTTTATTCAGGCTGAACAGCTGCTGTTCTCTGCAGGATGGAAACAACCAGGGAAGAAAGGAAAGAAAAACTTTTTTATCTTGGTTATTGGATGGCAGGTGGCCTTTTCTTTCTCTCTCTTTCCCAACCCAGCTAAACTCCCCTTCCCCACAAACAAACTAAAAAAATCTAACTGCTCACTGTTCAACTTGGAAACATAAGTTGAAATATCCAGATGCCACTAAAAATGTGGCTGATCTCTATGCAGGGTATATGTCATGATCCTTGACTAACAAGTGGCCACAAAGGGGAGAATCCAGAAAAGATGAAACATGAGCCACTGCAGCATGGTTTGAAGCTTTTTATGTGCTCCCTATTTCATATGCTTTTATTTTAATATGTTTTTAAATAAGGGATTGCATTTCTTCAAAAAGTTGCTGAGATACGAATGTATGGAGACAAACTACAATGCCACAGCACAAAGGAGACCCACAATTTATACAACTTCTAGCTTTGCTTTATGTGTCCAGCAACCACCTCTGCCTACCCACCCTCTTTCTGGCTCTAGTCTCTTATCTCAACTCTTCAGCCCTCAGGGTTTCCATGGAAACCACCATGCTACTACAAGGTGATCTCCCTTCATCCTTGAAGCCTCACACAATACTTAATGAAAGCTGGATGATCACATGACTTAAAGCTGACCCACTCGAATCTTTCCACAAGAATCTAGAATCAACTAAGAAAGTCTAGCTTATTCTGCTATTTAAATTGAAGAGATGCTGAGACCATATTTCTGCCATTTGGATGAAGCAAATAAGATAACAAGTCTACCAAAGGAGAGAAGAATGAAGAGGATATGCAGAGAAAAGGAGAAGTAAACGAAGAGATAATGTTAGAGTTTGAGAGCCTGATTATAAGAGTTCCTGAGATCCAGGGGTTATGTGTTGTGTATGTGTGCATGTGTTTTATTTGATCCCATCAGATATTTGGAATTCTTATATTAAATATCCCTTTCTTTTAATGCTATATTTGAGTTGGATTTCTGTTGTTTACAGTCAATGTCCTCATTCTGAATTACCCCAAATGTAACAGGATTCCCGGCATGGGCCTTTTGCAATGTCCTACACTAGTTCTATCCTAAAATAAGAATTTGTAAAAATTAAGTATAATTTGAGAAGGGGTAAGAGTAACTTCTTTCCTTTGATTTACAACTTTGGGGAGTATCAAGCCTTTATTTCTCTGAGGCAGGAGTCTAGAACTTCAGGGTTAGAAGGAACATGAGCTTAGACTCCATTGAAGTCCAGTAGAGTCCAGTCCTCACTGAGAAAAAGATGAAGATGGGAAGAGGATGGATAATAAAGGGAATAAAGCTGTTATCTTAGGTAACCACTAGGAAGAGAAGGGGTACTGAGAGTCATTTTGTTGCAGTCAGGCGAAGTAGGATGTATTAATAGGTGCAAGAAGTTCAAAATGATATTTACTCAACACCATCAACATAAACACAAAACTAGGCTCTGGTGATGCTAATGAAAACATGATCTCTTCCTTCAAGATACTATGTTTGTCACAATCACTTCTGAATCTACTGAAAGACATCAGCAGGAGGAAAGTTTCTGAATATAAAAACCATATTGTGATGAGCACCTGTAATCTGAACTACTTGGGAGGCTGAGGCAGGAGAATCACTTAAACCCAGGAGGCGGAGGTTACAGTGAGCCAATATTGCACCACTGTAGTCCAGCCCAGGTGACAGTGCAAGACTCTGTCTCAAACCAAATGAAACCAAACCAAACCAAACAAAAATAAAGTTATTCTGGATCCAAGTACAATTCCCAGGCCAGTATTTAATGAGCTGTTCCTATCTAACATTTTCTTAAGCAGCATAAAAGTGGAAAACAGTTCACTGCAAGATATTTCATGGAATTGTTTTTGCTTCCTGAGGGAGAGTATTTTAAATTACACAACTGACAAACAAAACACTTGTAGGGCCTGAGATAACAAGGAAAGCTGACATGATAAACTGACATGTGAGTTCTTCAGTATGCAATTTTCTAAGAACAATTATCTCAGAAAAGTGAAGAATTATGTTCTCTTATTACACAGGACTCTGCTGGCAGATGCACACCTACACACAGGCTACCCTTGAAGAACTAAGTATCTGGGCTGTCAGATATGATTTTTAAAAAATTATTAATATTCGATAAATCATTTTCAAGATAATTGCTTCCAAGCAGCCCAATTTTATTTCAGACTGAAATGGGGACTAAATTTAAAATAAGCTGCTGCTTTGGAAAAGCTCCCTTTTCACTACATTCTTGCATTGAATTAAATTGTAGTACAGTTGCATAGACATCAAGAGATGTTGTCAAATCAAAAACTTTATTTGAAAGATCTAGTCAGCCTTATTTTTATCTAAGGAGGGAATCATGAAGTCGAATGCCATGGATATAGCACAGATTAATTACACTAATTGCCCAGTGCCAAGAGGTTCAAGTAGACATAACTCAATAGTTCATGGAAATTAGATGTAGAAAATAGGTGCATTAGCTGAGATTTAAAGGCAGATCTTTTATTTTAACACTGCTTACTATACCAAGCCACCTGGAGAAATATTACTCATATTGCAAGCTTTATTATTTCCCTATTATTCAGCTTAAATTCCTCATGTTGCTTTTGAAAATCTCTTTTCCTGAACTTAGGGGAAGTGAAAAATGCTGTTATTTAATGTAGCCATTCTTTCAATATGTTCTTTGAAAACCTAGTATTGATACTTTTTTTTGGCTTTGCTACTTCTAAGAAATAAAATCCTAAATTGTTTTTTGCTTCTTATTATAGACTCTACTTACTGGCCATAGAGGCTTCTGTCTTCAGGACTTTCTTCATTTTCTTAAAATTTAACATTAGTTCCAGGTACGAAAGTAAACTTAGTGACATTCGTACATTCATTCATTGAATATGTATTAAATGTTGACTCTGCACTAGGCTCTGACCTAGGCAGTGGGGCTATCGTATGAAACAGGACAAAGCTTTCATAATATAGGTTTTGGTAAGAGAAACTAATCATGAGCAAGACAACATACAAATTAAAATAATATTAGGTCCTGCTAAGTGCCATGAAAAAGACAAACAAGGTGGTATAACAGAGGTTAACTGGGAGATGGCAAACTCCGGAGCAGACCATCAGATAAGGGCAGAGGAGTAGCGCAG
The DNA here is from genome assembly GCF_048565385.1 of Saimiri boliviensis. Lineage (NCBI taxonomy): Eukaryota > Metazoa > Chordata > Mammalia > Primates > Cebidae > Saimiri > Saimiri boliviensis. The sequence continues at coordinate 35,418,459 of NC_133457.1, read as the reverse complement.
CAGGAAGAAAGAAGATGCAAAGGCCCGGAGGAAGCGGAGGTGGGGAAGGAGGCAGTGAGGTGGGTGAGGCCTGCCTCCCTAAGGAAGGGAAAGCAGGCCAGTGTGCTGGAGTGTAATGCTGGAGGCAAGATGGCATCAGATGACTTTGAAAGGTAGCCTGGGGAAGGAAGGCATAGAACCTTGTAAGTTATGATAAAAAGTCTAGATTTTATTACTGGCCCATGGGAATCTATTTTAAGCAACAAAAATGACAGTCAGATTTATATTTTACAAAGATTGCTCCTGTAGCCTTATGGTCATAAGAGGATACAAGTGGAAGCAGGGAGAATCACGATATTGACTCTCATTTGTCATGGTCAGGTAGATATGTTTCAGTGCCCACTCCCTGTTCCCATGGGCTCCTGAAGGCTAGCTGAATCATACATTAGAGACCAGCTTATCCTGACAAGGGATACATATAATTCGTACTGCTGGTGTAAATAACTCTACCCAAGTTGCATGACTGTTATAATGATATCACCAGGTAATGCATACACTGTGTCTATAGCAGAGTAAGCAATCAGAAATGGTAGCTGTTTTAAATTTTTAATTTTATTGAGTTTTAGGTTTTGGGGTACATGTGAAGAACATGCAGGATTGCTGCATAGGTACATACATGGCAATGTGGTTTGCTGCTTTCCTCCCCATCACCTATATCTGGCATTTTCCCCCATGTTATCCCTCCCCAACTCCCCACCCCCTAATGTCCCTTCCCTAGTCCCCCCGCTCCAGAGACTTCAGTGTTCGATGCTCCCCTCCCTGTGTCTATGTGTTCTGATTGTTCAACACCCACCTATGAGTGAGAACATGCAGTGTTTGATTTTCTGTTCTTGTGTCAGTTTGCTGAGAATGATGGTTTCCAGGTTCATCCATGTCCCTATAAAGGACATGAACTCATCGTTTTTTATGGCTGCATAGTATTCCATGGTGTATATGTGCCACATTTTCTGTGTCCAGTCTATTATTGATGGGCATTTGGATTGCTTCCAAGTCTTTGCTATTATAAACAGTGCTACAATGAACATTTGTGTGCATGTGTCCTTATAACAGAACGATTTATAATCCTTTGGATATATACCCAGTAATGGGATTGCTGGGTCAAATAGAATTTCTATTTCTAGGTCCTTGAGGAATCGCCACACTGTCTTCCACAAAGACTGAAGTAATTTTACACTCCCACCAACAGTGTAAAAGTGTTCCTATTTCCCCATATCCCCTCTAGCATCTGTTGTCTCTGGATTTTTTAATGATCACCATTCTAACTGGTGTGAGATGGTATCTCAATGAAGTTTTGATTTGCATTTCTTTAATGACCAGTGATGATATGCATTTTTTTCATATGTTTGTTGGACTCATATATGTCTTCCTTAGAAAAGTGTCTGTTTGTATCCTTCGCCCACTTTTGAATGGGCTTGTTTGTTTTTTTCTTGTAAATCTGTTTTAGTTCTTTTTAGATTCTGGATATTAGCCCTTTGTCAGATGGGTAGATTGCAAAAATTTTTTCCCATTCTGTTGGTTGCCGATTTACTCTAATGATTGTTTCTTTTGCTGTGCAGAAGCTCTGGAGTTTAATTAGATCCCGTTTGTCTATATTGGCTTTTGTTGCCGGTGTTTAATCATGAAGTCCTTGCCTATGCCTATGTCCTGTATGGTTTTGCCTAGGTTTTCTTCTAGGGTTTTTATGGTGTTAGGGCTTATGTTTAAGTCTTTAATCCATCTGGAGTTAATTTTAATTATGTTTATCCTGTGCATCCTTTGCAGGCTGCTGGGTTATATATTTGTGTGTGTGTGTGTGTGTGTGCATGTGTCTACTTATACATGAATCTGCAAAGGGAGTCAAAGGCCACTGTATTTCCCTCGGGATATTTTAACATGTATATCGATAGTCTGAAGTGTCAATTGTTTCTCACTATAATAACTCATGATAAATCAGGTTATGATAAAGAGTGTGCCTGTTTGTGGAGTCTGTTCCACAATTTTTCAGTGAAATTGTATAGCCTTGCATTCATATCTCATAGGTTCGATTACTGTAGATTTAGATTATAACTTTTTTTTTTAGTCTAACAGCATAAGTCCTCAAATTTTGTTCTTTTTCAAGATTGTCTTAGGTATTGACAGTCTTTGGTATTTTGATTTATAGAAATTCCTTTGGTATTTCAATTTACAATTAGCTTATAAAATTGTATGCTGGCTTGAGTACATTTTAATTTATGCAACTGGCATTGTTTTAGATCTTATTCTGTTTCTTGTCTTGTCAATAAATACTACATTTTACATATCTATAATACTGTCACTGCTACATAGAATTCTATATAGATGCACCATATTTTACTGAACCTGCTCTTCCAGTGATGAATACCCAGGTTGCTTTTAACTCTTGTCCACAGTAAGTAGAGCTCCAATGAACATCCCCATATGACCCCCTTTAGAGACCTGTATGAAAATTTTTTGGGTTCATTTTGGAATTGAGAGGTCATAGGCTGTATATATATTTAAATGAACTAAGTAGTGACATAGTTTTCTGCAAACTGGGCACAGAAGACTATAATCCCCACCAATAACTGTATACATTTCTATACAATTTTACTAAACTCCTCCATAAGGTTGGTATTCTAAGAATTTAAAAGTTTATATCATTGTTTTATATTTTCATGTTTATATTTCTAAAGTTTTTGAGCATACTTTTTATGTGCTTCTTGTCTTTTGTGTTTCTTCATCTACACATTGCCTGTGCATGTATTTTGTTCATATTTCTAACAGTAATACTTTTTACTTTTTGGCCAAACCCTTAATGGTTCAGACATTATGGATATATTCTTCCACTATGTCCTGCATTAACTTTATGCATACTACTAGTATGAAACTTTTGCATTCACTTATGTTTATTTATATTTGTGTTAACTTCATGCATAGGACTAATTTAGAACTTTTGCAATGAATTATTATTATGTAGGTATAATTGTCCCTCAGTATCTGAGAGACTGGTTCCAGAATGTCCTGCAGATATGAAAATCCTCAGATGCTCAAATCCCTGATAGAATAATAGCATAGTATTTGCATATAACCTATGCAAATCCTCCTGTATACTCTAAATCAGTTCTAGATTACTTATAATACCTAATACAATGCAAATTCTACGTAAATCATTGTTATATTTTATTGTTTAGGGAGTTATGATAAGAAAAAAAACAGTGCACATATTTGGTGCAGAAAACATTTATTGATGGTTTTGATTAGTGGTTTGTTGAATCCCTGGAGATGGACTCTATAGATAGGGAGGGCTGGCTGTATTTGTTTCACTTGTTGGTCAGAACTCTGAAATATTCAGTTTTGTAACTAGTTGGTGACTGATATATAGAGAGATGGAAATTAAGATATTATGACAAATATTGAGGTTTTAGGCCACCATGGGTCAGTATCACGAACCACTAAGAACCATCATATATGTCAAAGTGCAGAGAAAGCTGCTGAAGGTGGGCACTCCTCAAGGACTCCCTTATCTCTGCTGCAAGGACCCTCTCTGAACTTTGATTTCACCTCCTGTCATTGAAGACAGGAATTCAAAGAACTTCACTGAAAGCCACTGGCTGTCAGGAAACTGGGGATGTATTCTTCCATTTACTAAAGAGGTCAGAAGACTAACGGAGCAGACTTTCATTTTTAGCTGATTGGATTATATGTCAATAATGGAACATTGGAGAAGAAATTAAGTCATCGTACATTTAGCATTGTATTAGGTTTTGTCATTTAAAGATACCTCAGTAAGGTAAAACTAGAGGATTTATCATTTTTTAAAATAGCCATTGCCATATGTTGTTCCACAACCACAACATCAACAAATTAGTGCCTACCACATGCAAAGCATATAAGATGTGCTTATATATAGTCATATCAATATCTTATTTTCAATATACTAGCATCATTAATTTTTAAAAACATCTTTTGAATGCTCTTCAAACATTTAATTTGTTCACAAATTCAAAATTCTTATGTTAAGAAAAAAATTTCACAACTAACAACAGATGAATTTGTGCTAAAATTAATTTTATAGAGTTTACCACAAGAAGCAGTGAAGCAAGTCTCTCATGATCTGCATACATAGAAATAGCTAAATTGAACTATGTCATTACTGGAAACATCCAGGAAATATAAATGAGGTCAAATATGGAAAACATAGTGATTGCATAAAATGCATAATTAGCATGAGGTTAAAACAGTGCTAGCTAACCTTTTCAATAAACTTACAAAATATTTTGTAGATTTAAATTAATTTTCCTATGAGAATTGGATAAACTATCATTCTAAAGTTTTTAATTTATCACAGTTCTAGGAATCATAATCCTACTGCTACATGCATATTCCTTCTAAATTTTGACTATTTATTAAAGTGCTTTTTGTCTTTGCTTTATTTCAAAATAGGTTGACTGTCAATCTTCTCTTTACTCAGATAATCTGGTAACTCTCCATGTCGCCAGATACTACATAAGCTACCCAGAGTAAAAGGTGACATTCAGGAGGCAAAACCAGAAAAACACAAGGCAACTAAACAGAGAGTTACATTAACAAGTATGAGAAATAATGAGGAATTTGGGATTAGAGGGGAGCATACAAAAGAGGAGAGGAGAAAGCTAAGACCAATAATAACTGGCTGAACAACATGGCAGAGTGCCCACTTGGATTTTAAAAATAAGAAAATATAGATGTTACATTTATGTTGTGCGCATCTCCATTTTGCAAACGTTCCTCCTTCCACAACTCCTCACTTAAATTTCCACGAAGGCCTTAACCACAGAAAATCCTGTGTGATTGGATATTTTTGGTTTTGTCTGAAAATTAAGGAAAGAGGCTTGGGCTTGGTTCTCCATTTGGTCTGATAACAGAGTAGAGAACAGAAATCCATAAGGTAATCATCAGAATATAAGTTCCCCTGAAAGTCATAGTATGCTTGGGGAGGACTTTTCCCTTATGGTACAAACTTACAGAGAGTTCCAAACTTATCTAGCCCTTAGAGGGCATAGTACCCTCTAGGATCCCAGTATATATGAATAGAAGTTTCGAGGGATAAAACATCAGGAACTGCAAAACAATGAAGGTCCCATCTGCCTTTAAAATGTAACCCATAAGGAGTCCGCTTTGAAAAGAAGCAATTTTGGTTCAAGCTGTGATAAAGTAACTTATATTGAACTAACCCTCAGGTCAAAAGTAATTATCAAACTGGACAAAATTCATAAAATAACTGAGTATTAGTCTGTTCTCATGCTGCTAATAAAAACACACCAGAGACTGGGTAATTTATAAAGGAATGAGGTTTAATTAAGTTGCAGTTCAGCATGGCTGGAGAGGTCTCAGGAAACTTACAGTCATGGCAGAAGGGAAAGCAAACAGTCTTTCTTCACATAGGAGCAGGGAGAAGAATGAGTGCTCAGCGAAAGGGGAAGCCCCTTATGAAACCATCAGTTCTTGTGAGAATTAACTCACCATCACAAGAAAAGGATGGGGGAAACTGCCCAATATTCAATTATCTCCACCTAGTCCCTCCCATGATATGTGGGGATTAGGGGAACTACAATTCAGGATAAGATTTTAATGGGGACACCGTCAAATCATATCAAACTACTTGAAGGAATTTGAGAGAAATGAACTCAGATAAGACTTGAAGGACTCTGATCCCTAACAAAAGAGAAGTGCACCAATGAGAGCTTCACATTCAGCTAGGTATTTTTCTGCAGGCATTTGCTATTTCATTATAAGGTAGAATAGAAGAGACGAGGAAGGAATATCCTTACCAACTAAGGAGACAGAGAAGTTCAAGTAGACCAAAGCATAAAGGATTTGAGGAATATAATACCAGAGATAAGTAAACTGCATTGATGTTCCCTTTAAGACATAACTTACTTAAATAGCAAGGGGTGGTCCTCTAAGAAACAGATTAAAAACAGCACCTAGAAGGGTAAATTGAAGGACTGAGGTTTCAACAGTCATGTAGTATTGGGGAGATGGAGGCTGGAGCTCAAACCCTGCTAAATAGGAAGAGCCTTGGCAAACATACTGTGATTTCAGCTAAGACTCCAGAAAAGCTGTTTTAGGAGCAAAGGCTTAGACCTCAGGACTGAGGGCAAACTTGAAATACACCAGCTTAACCAAGCCTAAAATAAATTATGGACAGCATAATTTATATGGTTTGCTGATACTCTTTCTGCCCATGGAAAGAAAATCTTATTTTGAGGAAAATGACATGAACAATCTTTAATAAGCAACCTCTATATTTAAAATTCTGACACCTGCTTTTCCTTTTTAAAAAAGAGAACTAAATTACCAAAAAAGAACAAATGACCAAGAGAGAGACAGAAACAGATAAAAATAACAATGAGAATAATTCCACAGATAATTCAAGTATACTGGGATTTAGAAATTACTATAATTAATGTTCTAGCAAGTAGAAAAAAATCATGAAAAATTTATCAAAGATAAAAATTCTTTTTCCACATGCAGAAGAATAAAATTAGATCTTTATGTTACACCATATATAAACATAAATTGAAAATGAATAAAGAATTAAATGTAAAAACTGAAATTGTATAACTCTAAGAGAAAACAGGGGAAAGCTCCATGACATTGGTCTGGACAATGTTTTTGGATATGACTCCAAAGCACAGGCAACAAAAGCAAAAACAGATAAATTGAATCATATCAAATTAAAAAGCTCTGCACAGAAAAAGGAAACAATCAACAGAATCGAGACAATCTACAGAATGAGAGAAAATATTTGCAAATCATGCATCTGATAAGGAGTTAATATGCAAAATACATAAGAAACCTAAACAACTCAATAACAAGAAAATAAATAACCTGATTTTTAAAATAAACAAGTGATAAGAATGAACTTCTCTCAAAAAAGGCTTGCAGAAGGCCAACAGCTGTATGAAAATATCCTCAATATTGCTAATCATTAGGAAAATGCAAATTAGATCCATACCTATTAGAATGGTTATTAAAAAAAAACTAAGATAAATGTTAGCAATGATATGAAGGAAAAAAAAGAGCCCTGCACACTGTTGATGCAAATGTAAATCAGTATCACCACTATAGAAAGCAGTAGGGAAGTTCTCCCATTTTCATTACAGCATTATTTCATAATAGCCAAGATACGGAATTATCTTAAATGTCCAACAATGGACAAATGAATAAAGAAAATGTGGTGTGTGTATATATATATACACAATGGAATACTCTTCAGTCTTAATGAAGAACATCCTGTCATTTGCAGCAACACTGATGAAACTGGAGGTCATTTTGCTTAATGAAATAAGCCAGGTACAGAAAGACAAATACTACATGGTCTGTTATATGCTGAATCTAATATACCTTAAACTCAAAGAAGCAGAGAGTAGACTGATGTTTAATAGGAGGTGAGGCTGGAGGTCCAGGAGAGATTAGAAAGATGTTGCTCAAAGGATACAGAGATGAAGTTAGGAGAAGTAAGTTTAAGAGATCTTTGTACAACATGGTGACTCTAGTTAATAATGATGTATTATACCCTTGAAGATTGCTAAGGGAGGTGATTTTAAGTGTTCTCACCACAAATGATAAACGTGAAAAAATGCATACCTTAATTAGTGTGATTTAGCCATTCCCAAATGTATACATATTTCAAAACATCATTTTGTATGCCACAAATTTTTAAAAAAGATAAGGATCCTTAATAAGTCAAATGAAAGAAAATAGTGATTGAGATCCAATATTTCCCACTTTCCCATGCTGAGGAATATTAGCAATTCTTCTCTTTTTCCTAATTTTTCTTCTCTTTGATTACTTCCATCCCCTAACTCACCCTCAGTCTTCAAAACAGTTATTATTTTACGCTGCCATGAAGAGCACAAAAAACACCTGCAGTTTAAAAATTCAATCTGCTGGTTAAAAGACATGAAAGTAATTTCAAGAAAAGGCAGCCTATTTAACAGAAACAATACAAGTGTTAAAGTCTGATACCTATGTTGCAATTCAAGTTTGTGTGAACATACACATGTGACTTATCCATTCTGAATCTGTTTTCTTTTCCATAAACACAGATCAAGACTTACCTTAAAGATTTGTCTTAAGCAATAAATGAGATGCTTTACATAGGTAGAGTGCTTAACACATGAAAAGTAGCCAGCAAATGTTGATACCTCCTCTGCTGTTATGCTATCAACAATGGAGAGAAGCACATATGCAAAACTGGTAATCTTGAACCTCAGAATGTGACATTATCTACATATTTACTGTCATTAGATAGCCCCAACCAAGATAAAATAATATGCAATTAACATTTTCTTTCTACCCTTCAGAGTAGAGAATATTGATGATTGACATGAGTATCTGCACAATATGGGTTGGTCAAAACCACAGCTTCTTAAGTCCATAGGGAAAAAAAATGAGACTTAGAAATATCTGGGGCAAAGCTCAAGACAGCATATAAAGGCTTTGGTTGTTACACAATGCTATGCATGCCTTGGCTTGCCTTTCAACAATCATTCCTATTAAATCATGTGTGTCTCTGAGACATCTAATGAAGTCATGTTCACGATCAGCTTAATCACAGGATGCAGTATAGTACATATTTTGACAGGAAAGCTGTTTCTCTAATTCGAAACATGAAGCAAATATATAATTGTATAAAATGTTCATTATGCTTTCAGTGTGACAACTATTGGCTTGAATTCTTTTATGCATATTTATTCACTTTAAGATAGACTGTTTGTGTACCATTGAACATAAGATTATTTTTAAGCAAAATCTATGTCAAGCAATTGAAGTAGTGAACAATTGCAAGCACAGAAAACTCTGAACCATATACTTTATCTGGAAATCTTTAAATTCTGGAGAAATCACACATCTCTACCTAATGTTATATATAATTGAAATCAATTCTAGCTATAAGCATATGAAAATAAACAAGAAAGAAACTGAGTTGAGAAGTTATCCATGAAAAATATTTTCCTAGACTGTTAATAACAAACTCTAGGTTTGGCTTCTAGCTAATTATTTAATTACTTAACAGGTGGCTGAATATTCACATCTTATATATTCAGAGTGACATCTGCCTTTACTGTTATAAGTGATCTCCAAGTCCAATGTTATTAGATCTCAGCACTAATTAGAAATGAGACTTACATCACTTTCATGACCTTCTCGGAGGTTGTATGTGAGGTCATGCTGAATGTCTTCCACGAATTTGTGAGCATATTCTGGGTAAAGGTCTAGCACTTCAAAGAGTCCTTTGAGGATGATGCACTGGAGATCACAGTAGGTTAAAGCCTTCACATCTGCATTGGTCTTGATCACTTGGTCCTTAATTGAGAGATTTGCTCCAATTAAATCCCCTTTCCCTAGAAAGAGAGAGTTCATTTTCAAAAAAAGCAATCTTAGGACTGATAACCTAATCTGACTTTACAGGCTTCATTTCTCAGTGAGATTACACTGAAACCTTGGGGCAGGACTTTTCAACTTTGCCATACAATAGCATCACAGCTGAGCTTTAGCTTTTGTTTTATGGCTATTTTGCTCCATTTTATAAAGAACCAAAAACTAACAAATTTTAACTAGCAACAACAAACAGCAAGCAAACTATATCTTTGGAAAGTTATTAGAACAAATGGCCTGTACTTCCCATTCAATAATTTTTTTAACTTTTTAATTTTTCATTGTACCCAGCATTATTTAAAATTTTTACTTTTTATTGTGTCTAGCATTTGTGGAAGCAAAGTCCCTGGCATATAGCAGGCTTCAATACAAGTCTATTTTACCAGATTTGACAGTAAAAGGAAACATGTCAAATTGACTATGAATACCTGAGTTTTTCATAAATATGTATGTCAAGTAAAAAATAGGGTTTTAAAATTATTGGATTATAAGTAGATATTACCTTCAAGTTAGTATTGGACTTACACCTTGAAATTTAGCCTGTTTTGGTAGAAGAAAAAAATAGACTAAAATCTATATTTTTGACACTAGGAATGATAAATAGTCACATGGTGTGGAAGAATTTAAATCTTATTGTTGTCAATATTGCTAAACTTGGAAATTTTGTTTCCTGTATATTTCATTAGAAATCTGACTTGCTGTTCAAAACTCAAAGCTGGGTACTTATGCAGGATATAAATAAAGCCAGGATGTTTTGAATACAGAAAATTTTTTTTAATTTTGTATATTCGAGGAGAATTTATCATGATGCAGTCTTTTGTACAAAAACATTCACATTCGCTGTTAAGCAACTAGTGTCTGCAATAACTTTAGGGTCATCATCCTTTCATACTTTAGGTTGCCATGGCGTGGCTATTTCAGTCACAGTGACACTTGCTATAAAAACAGCACCAGCATCTTGCCAATCCTGGCATCTTAGAAAGAATTCCACTTTATATTTTGTTCAATGAATGTTTTTGGAGAACTGACCATGCATGCTGGACCTTGTATTGAGCTCTGGCAAGCAGGTACTGATGAATACCAACATGTTATTCACCTCATTACCTAAAACTACCTCACTAATTTTACAGTCTTGTGGACTTCTTACTGTTTAGATTTAGGACCTTTAATTTTAAATAACTTTGGGTCTTAGTATCCTTATTTCTAAAAGTTGAAGATTTCTATGATCCCTTATGGGCTCCATTTTTCAGCTTTATATGATTGATCTTTGCTAATCAGTTATTCTTTCATTGAAAAACATAAGGTGATGGGATGCATTTTCAAACCACTCAGGTTAGAGCTATAGCTTATGTTTAATTATAATTAGGCAGACTAATATTCTGTGGAGAGTACATTTATTCCTGGTTTGCCATTTTCTTTTAAAACAACGAAGAAATTGGTGGGGAAAACACCATTACCTGGACATGAAATCAAGGTATACAAGGCAAACAAATTCTAGCCCCATAACAAATTCCTGCCCTTACTCTTTCCAGGTATCAGATTAAGAAATGTATGCATGTATTGACTGGACAAGAAAGTTGCTAGAATAAGTTTATGGTTGGACAGCTGTTGTTGTGAGGAGGAAGAACATTATTTTTTTTTCATTGGCAGAGTAAATGTGTGCTAAATATCTACAGGTCAAGTATAATGTCATGTATTTGCTAAGTTTATCCAAGTAGTATTGATTTGAATTAGCTCTGTAAGGCAATATTACCATAGGGAAAGTAAAATAATCAATCTCTATTGAAATAATATTAATCACAGAAAGTAAATATTAATAATATATTGTCTTTGTTTGAGTTTAGTCCCACTACCACAAACCAGTGTTTAGAATGGTCATGTGGCATTTTGCACTTTTGACATACACGTGGTAGAAGCAAAGATGTCAAAGTGTTACCCATGTTAATCATAATTTATAGAGAAACTTGGAGCCAGGAGCAAAAGATAATTAAATCTTTCAGCTATAAATAGTTTTTAAAAATATAACAAGAAAGACCCAGTTGGATCCTATTTGACTAGCAGTGGAAGTTACATAGAAACCATTACTTTGCACTTACTGTGCTCTGGTATCATCGATGATGCCTTCACATTCTATTCCTAAAACTGTTGCTAGCTACCAAAATTTAAAATGTACCACAATTATAGAAAAATCCACATTATATCTGTTTAGGACAGGCATCCCCAAACTTTTTACACAGGGGGCCAGTTCACTGTCCCTCAGACCATTGGAGGGCCGCCACACACTGTGCTCCTTCCTCTCACTGACCACCAATGAAAGAGGTGCCCCTTCCTGAAGTGCGGCAGGGGGCCGGACAAATGGCCTCAGGGGGCCGCATGCGGCCCACGGGCCGTAGTTTGGGGATGCCTGGTTTAGAATGTTGCATTGTATTTGCTTACATTAATATCAAGCCATAAGATTCTGAAGAAAAAGTCTAGATGTCCTCTTAAAAACAGGCCGAATCATTAGGGAGACTATAAAATTTTTAGTGGTACTAAGGAAAAATCAGTGAAAGTATTGTACTGTTAAGGTTAAGTTTTTGAAACAAATTAAGAATAACTGTTAATTCTAATTTAGAATCACAGGATGATAGAGTGACTGGCCTTTAACTTCACAAAGTTGAGAAGACACCAGAAGGAGTGTTGAAGTCTCCACTTAAGAAAGAGAACCACACACACACACACACACACACACACACACACACACACACACACGGAGCCTTACTCTAATATTGAGTTACTCTAATATTGTGTCTTACTCTAATATTGATAAAGAAATGGCCATATTAGTAGTAAACTCTTAGTTGCTATTCCATGCCTTTCTGTAAAGTAGAAAATCATAAGAGTATGAGACAAGAAATGAGTCACAAAATTGAAAGACAAACACTAACTCTACTCTTTAAGTGGTAAACAGTCAACATGAAGCGGTGAAAAGCATATGTCTTTCATCATTCACCAGGGTCTATCTCTTCACCTTTAATTTTGGAAATAATCATACTGTCTTAGTCCATTCAGGTTGCCATTCTGCAAACTGGGTGGCTTATAAACAAAAACAATTACTTCTCTTAGTTCTGAAGGCTGGTGTCTGGTAAGAGTTCACTTCGTGATTCACAGATGGCACCTTTTGGTTGTGTCCACAGATGGCAGAAAGGGCAAAGTAGCTCTCTTCAGCCTCTATTATAAAGACACTAATCCCATTCACTAGTGCTCTGCCCTCATCACCTTTCACCTTTTCAAGTCCCCACCTCTATCTAATACCATCATATTGGGGATTAAGTTTTGACATATTGATTTTGGGGGGACACAAACATTCAGATCATAACACACAAATAATAAGGTTGCAAGTTTTAAATTCAATAATGGGCATAAAACACCCAGCTTATATTAGGGATTCAATAAATATTAGTTCCCTTTTTTCTCTTCCAAAATATATTCTATTTTCAAACTTACTAGCAGAATCCACGATAGAAGCCCTACAATGATTATATAGAAAAATAGTTTTTTTAAATACATTTGCACCAATTTAAGGAATACAAGTGCAGTTTTGTTACACAGATACATTGCATAGTGGTAAAGTCTGGACTTTGAATATAACCATCACTTGAATGGTATACATTGTATCCATTAAGTTATTTTCATCCGCCTGCACCCCCCTTGCCGCCCACCCATCTTCCACTTTTCCTAGTCTCCAGTGGTGGCTATTCCACACTCTAGGTACACCTGTACACTGCATTTACTTCCCACTTATAAGTGAGAACGTGTGGTATTTGACTTTCTTTTTCTGAGTTACTTCGCTTAACATAATGGCCTCCAGTTCAATCCATACTGCTGCAAAATACATGATTTCATTCTTCTTTATGTATGAATAGTATTCCATTGCATCTCTGTACCACATTTTTAATCCATTCATCCATTGATGGACACTGAGGTTGATTCCACATTGTTGCTATTGTAAATAGTGCTGTGATAAACATGAGTGCAGTTTTTGTTTGTTTGTTTGTTTTTTAATTAGAGAAAGAAATATTGTTTAGACATGGAAAAAGCACTGAATACAGAGTCCAAAGTGTTAGGTTAGTTTTGACTTTAGAAAAACAGAGAAAATACCTCTGTGTTGACATAGGCTTAAAGGAGATCTTGTATGTGAATACACTTTGCAAGTAATTGTTTACAAACATAAGGGTCTTTAAAATGAGAAATAGAAAGTACCAGTCCGGGCGCGGTGGCTCAAGCCTATAATCCCAGCACTCTGGGAGGCCGAGGCGGGTGGATCACGAGGTCAAGAGATCGAGACCATCCTGGTCAACATGGTGAAACCCCGTCTCTACTAAAAAAATACAAAAAATTAGCTGGACATGGTGGCGCATGCCTGTAATCCCAGCTACTCAGGAGGCTGAGGCAGGAGAATTGCCTGAACCCAAAAGGCGGAGGTTGCGGTGAGCCGAGATCAGGCCATTGCACTCCAGCCTGGGTAACGAGCGAAACTCCGTCTCAAAAAAAAAAAAAAAAGTACCGAATTCACCCCCTTTTATTAGCATAAACTCTAAACATTTGTATCTCATATCAGTGTTTGAAATATATCCTGAGTTTACCGCCTCTTACCATCGCTGCTACCACCTTGACTGGTCTCAGACCCCATCATATCCTTCACTTGAGTTTAATTTTCATACTGGCAAGGATTTTGGCTATTTTCTTTTTTTGCTGCATTCTCAGCGTTTAGAACAGTACTAAATTCATTCATAGGCCCTCAATAAACATTAGTTGAAAAAAGAAACAAAAATTAGAGAGAGTGTGTGTGTGTGTGTGTGTGTGTGTGTGTGTGTGTGTGTGTTTTTTGAGACACACTCTCTCTCTCTCTTTCTCTCTGCACCCAGGCTGGAGTGCAGTGGCACTATCTTGGCTTACTGCAACTTCCACCTCTCAGATTTGAGCAGTCCTCCAATCTTAGCCTCCCAGGTAGCTGGAACTACGGGCTCCTGACACTAGGACCAGCTAATTATTTGTATTTTTAGTAGAGACAGGATCTGTCCATGCAGCCCAGGCTCGTCTTGAACTCATGAGCTCAAGCAATCCACCTGCCTCGTCTCCAAATATGTTGGGATTACAGGCATGAGCCACTGTGCCTGGCCTAGAGTGATTTTTAAAAGAGCCTCACATAAAATTGTAAATAAGATTTTTTATACATTAACTCTGCATGACAATTTTTGTCATCTTTTATATTTCAATGAAGACCAATTATGTATTAATATTGAGAGTCAATTCTGTGGCACAAAATTTTCACAATATATCTTGCAAGTTTTCGTTAAGGAGGTAAAAAGAGGCTATAGTCACCTTGACAGTATTAGGTTAATGACTGCTACGAGAGCTTATTCTTGAAACATAGTCATTTTTGCTCTATTTCTAGCACAGATAAAGTTTAATTTTTGTGTTCTCTGAATTAATTTTCCACAAAAACAAATGCCCTCTTAAAACAGAGCAGCTATTTCACCAGAAGGCAGTATACATCATGATTAATAATTTGGGTTTAGGAAACAAAAATAACTGAGTTCATTTTCTTACTATGTGGTCTGGGCTAGTTAACTAAAATAATATTTATTCATGTCTAAAATAGAGATAATATTTAAACTACTGGATTTCTTGCAAGAATTAAATAATATGTTGGATATAACACTGGGTAAACTAAACTCATGAAGAATACTCCTGAGTTCATGTCTTCATCTGTTCTTTTCCTACTCTCAGTAGCAGTTTTTCCCCCCATTTCATCTTCTTAATTTATGCTCCAGAGTCAAATTTCATAGAAGTTTTTCAATTCAGACCTACCAAGAATAGCCAGCACCATGCTGTCTTTAAGAACTTCCATGGAGCCCGAGCATACAAAGTAGATGGCCTGCAAAGCATCCCCTTGACGCAGCAGATACTCCCCCGGAGCACAGAAAGAGGTTTTGATGTGTAGAGACAGAGACCTGAGGCAGCCCCGGCTGGCACATTCAAAAAGGGACAACTGTAAAATCTCCTTGTTCAAGTGCATAGTGATGTCAGAACGCAGTTCATCTGGAAAGTCTTTCAAAAGCTGTCAGAGAAGATGAAGGAGGAAATCAAATTGGGGTAAGTGTAGTCTAACTGATTTACTTCACAAGACAGCAGGGATGCTCTTCCTACTGTCTCCTGCTGTTTGGCCATCCAGCATACAGAAGAGGAAATCTAAGAATGTGTAATCCTGGAGAGGTTTTTTTCAGTGACTGTCATTTCAACTATGTGCTACTGAATAATCAACTGATAAGCAGTCTGGAGAAAGAACAAATTAATAAAAGGCTTTAGCAGGAAAACATGACTCATTGTGACTTGCTTCTCACAGAGAGTCCTAGTCAGGACAGAAGATATGGAATTTGGATCCACTGGTGATTATATGAAGAGAGAAGAAACCAGTTAATCACTACTAAATGCTGGTTACAGGTTAGGTTGGTGGGTTGATGAAATGGTTTGTTGATTTATATAATACCTTTTTTTTTTTTATCTTGGTAGTCTGGGGTGTTTCTGGAAGTATAAAGACAACCCCTTTGATGGAAATTTTTTAACTTTCTTAATGTTAAAGGGAAACAGAAACTTGATTCATATAATTATCCCAGATTACATTGATAAATTATCATAGTAATTGATTCCTTCAAAAAGAGACAATTAGAAGGAAAAGAAGTATACTTGATTTAACAAGCAGCAAGTTAATAAAAAACTTTTGTCAATCCAAACTGGCATTGTGAAAACAGAAGCAAAAGCAAGTGAAAGAAGATGGATTGGGATTCATGAAGAATTAAAAAAAAAATAAAGGAATAAAGATGTTGGTGTGTTTTCACTTCTGATACCTGCATTAGAGCATCTTGCTTTTACCCTAGAATATATGCTTTCTGCCTGAAAACAACATGAGAAACGAACATTACCTCATTTGAGTCTATTCCATTGTTGACTGACCAGGTTGTTTGAAAATATTCGAGCATCCTCTGCTTGAGTTGTTGGGGCAGGTGATGGACACGGATGAAGTCTTTCAGATCCTTAGTTCTAGTGTGATAGAGGGACCACCTGGAGTACATCCTCTGTATGATTGCTGTCACATTTCCAAACACCAGAGCGTGCATCAAGGCTAGAAAGAACAACACAGTATATAATGGGAGAGAAATAGGATGGTGGGGCCCACCACTTAAATCTAAATCTACAGTCTATCCTATATCAGAGCAGAGCATGCTTATATGGCCATGTTGATACAGTTGTTTTGGTATAGGCATTTGGGTGCAGTGTGTCATGTGTCATCCTGAAGCAGTCATTTTGACTCCATATCGCTTGACTAGAGTAAAAATATCTTTAAAAGTACTCAATAATCTGCAAAATAGGCCCCTTTAATTTATCTGTTAGCTGCCATTCTGGTTATGAGAAACTTTTATTTGAACTCAATTTACGTGTATATTATTTTAATAGTTATGTATAGCTCAAATAGTTACAATAAAATAATTTCTAGTTGGATAGAATAAGCTATAAAGTTGTAGTTTAATAACTATTATAGTAACAAATGAAACTAATTTTTGAAATAAGTCTATTATAACTAGTTAGCCTTTGTGGGTATTTTAGTCTCACCCCCCCAAAAAAAGCCATCATTTAAAATTCGTTTTAGAATATTAACTATATTCATATTAATGCAGATATGGAGGAGGTTGTTTAAAATGTAATTGAGGATTTCTTGAGCAGTCTGAAGCTCCAATACCCAGCCCAACCCCAGCTCTGCAGTACTTTAATTTTGAGGGAGATTATCAGAAAATTTGAGACCATTCAAGAAACAAATGAAAAAGATGTATGTATTCTACGTAGTGTTATTTTTGCCACCATGAGATGCACCAGCAGGGTACATGTATACAGGACCCTTGTATCAATGAGGTTTGTCAGCCAGATAGTATTTAACCTCCACTTTCTTGCTAAGCCTGCCCTTGGAGCCTGCCCCAAACCTACCATCAAAGTGTAATGACATGAAAAAATTTTATTTACCAGAATTTGAGAGCATATGGTGATTTAGGGTGAATATTTCTTCTGGAGAATACGGATGACCTATTCAGAGTGAGAGGATGGACCTCATTTTCCAGGAATTACCACTTTGGGAAGCAACTAGGTATTGTCAAGCCAGAGAAGGCATGACAGGATTTTGCACTCACTAGTCATTAGCAGAACAGAACTGAAATGGTCTAAATAGACACCAGCAGATAATCCAAGAAGGCCTTGGACATACTTGGAACTGGGAAACTAAAAGAGAGATGAGGGCCAAGTACATTCATATTTATGGATAAGTCAACTCTAAGTAACATTCAGATTTTATCCCTGATCCTTGTTCTGGGACAGGATTGGGAATTAGGTGAAGCTTATGAGTTGGGTGAAATCATCTGTTTCGGTAATTTGGGGCTTAAAAACTAAACATTTAGTAGCTTGTCTATTAGTATCTATCAAAATGTACCTGTATCAAAACTGCAGTGTCCAAGGAGCTATGTTAAAAATTTCTTAGCATCATGATGGATACGTTAGTGGAAATATGTCAACATATTATCTCTATCCTCCTGAGTGTTAACTACATCCCCAATTCAAATCTTGTTTTCCCCCTACATTTATCAGAAATTACAGAACACTGGAATAGTAATTGAATTCTTATCTAACAATGGAATTAAAATCCTTTCCCAGGCAATATATAATCATTTCTCTATGGAATAATAGTCACTATGTCTATAAAATCACTCCCTTCATAACTTGGCCTCAGTATGTTGGAAAATTTACTAGAATAGGGTTAAACTTAGGGTCTATATAAAAGAGGCAATATAATGTTGCAGAGAGAATATGAACTTCAGGATCAGACAGATCTAAATTTTAATACTGATTTTGCTACTTAATTGTGTGAACTGAGTTACGTAATTCCTTTAAACAGACTCATGTTAAATGGACATACTAATTATGTTAAATAGCCCTTACTCATAGAACTATTTCAAGATTTAAAGAGCTATATATTTCTTAAAAATTGCCTAGTATATGTATGAAAAACAGTAGTTGCTCAATTCATGTTATTTTTTTTTATGAAAGTGAAAAGTATTATCATGAATTTTCAGCATGCTGAATGCAATTAAGTTTGAGGAAAATGATCCAGATTTAAGGTTTCCCTGTAACCTCTTAAATAGTAAAGAGCAGCTCTTAGTAGACATAGCTTATTGATAAAAGAAATTAAAAACATACTTAATAAATGCCTGATACATGCAGGAATGTATAAGTATGTATTATTCCTAAATGTTCAAAAATGTTTCCCAACAGGTCAAAAATAGTCCATGAAAAATATATATCATGCAACAAGTAAACGTTGCATTTGTTCTTTGTAATTTCTAAATAGAGGTTCATTCTTCTGTATCGTTTTAGAAGCGCAGCAGTTTTGATGTTTAAATATCTTGTTTGCAAGATAAGAGCTCTATTTTTGATAAACACTCACCAAAGATAAGAACTGATTCTGCTCCAAGTCAAAGAAATTAAACATCGATTTCAGGCTCCCTTAATATACTTATGGGCTAAGTGTTTGGAAGCCGTACCATCTTTAACACTCTGTAATAGTCTTTTCATGGAGATTAAATCGAGTACAGAGAATAATTTTGTTTCATTTATTTTAACAGTGCTTTCCTTAATTATGTGTGTGATTTTAACTTTGCCTTGCTTAATTATAATGTGTAAAGCACTTAAAGTAACAGAAGTAATATGTTCAGTTTTTTAGCGTCCTATTTGTACTTTATCAATAAAATGAATTAATGATTAATTGTAGCATTCATAAGTGTTGTTGAAAAGTACTAGTCTATGTCTGAGTCACCACAATTTCAAAGTCTCATTTCAGCATAGATAACTACTTCTAATTTAAGTAGTTAAAAAATAAAATTCTGGTTTTCATAGCCTTTCATTTTCCAAAGTTATTATGACCATTCTGTCACTGGTTATCATTTTACTCTGGCAAAGAGTATGTGTAACTGTCAGGGAAAATCATTCCATCTGCTATAAAAGTTTGACGCAGGAACTTCTGTATCCAGGTCAGTTTGGAAATTATCGCTTACTTTTCCTTTATTTCTAGCAAATTTGATGTATGTAATTCTTGAGTGTTAGACCTGCTGAGTGTGTGGGCATCTCTTTGTGTGTGCGTGTAGGAGTTTTGCATAAAATGCATTTTGTAAAATCTCATCTCAGTATCAGGTCCTGGAAAGAACCTCAACAATTGGCATCTAAGAAAAAAAGTAAGCGGTTCTCAAATGAAAGAAGTGTTTCTATAGAACTGCCTGTCTTTCTCTTTCTTTCCCTTTGTCTTTTCCTTTCTCTTTTCATTTCTCTTCCTTCTCCTTTTCCTTCCCCCTTCAATTTCTTTTCCTGAATTTTGGACGACACTGATCTCCTGGGGTATAACATCATTGCTAATTAATTTAGCCAACGATTTTATGGTGGCTTTGGAGGCTAAGTAGGGGGAGTTTTCTACTGATATAAAAAGAGGCCAGAGCTCAGGTTTTGGGTAATCTTAGCTGCCCTCCTTCTCTCTCCCACCTCCTCATTGCCCTGGAAATTTCCATTCTTGGTTATAAGTATACTGGCTCGTGGATGGCAGATGGCAGAGAGAATAGAGATGAGAAAAATTTCCTAAATGATGAATTTAAATGGCAGTGCAAAGACATCTTGAGAACAGCCTGAATTTGTGAACACCATCTCTCATCATATGGGTCCAATAAAACTATGTCAGGGTAGTGTGTATGTATTCACTGGGGGGACCCAAGGGAAGCCTTGATTACTTTGCGATAATAATGCTTCATTGAAACTGAATATCTTCTCAGCGATTAACAGTCTTTACTAGGAAGCTTTATCCAACCTCCAAGGCTGTGCTGATGACTCTATTAACTGGGGCAAATTCATTAGGTGACTATAGGCAGTCACTGCTTAGTATAATAGAATTTTTAAAGACATGAGAAAATCTTTTTGGTATATTTTGTCTGGTTGCAAAAAATATGAATGGTGCTACCTGAACATTTAAAAAATATAGCTATGTATGGAAAATCTGGAAAACTATCTTTTGAAATTGAGGCTATGTGTAATTTTATCTTTCTTTTTGTTTTTCATTTTTTTCTAAATGTGTATTACAGAAAAAGATACAAATAAGGAAGAACATCATCTGCTTAAGTACCTATTTCCGTTATTAAACTGTGAACTCCTTGAAGGAAAGTATCATATCTTAGTCATCTTTGTTTTCCCTGTATCTAGCACAGCTCTTGGCATAATTTAAGTATGCCATAAATATTTACGGAACTGAAATGAGCCTCTGAGCCACTGGTAGTTTGATACTTTCTTTTAAAAGTTTGTAATTGTAAGCAAATGGTTGAGAAAGTCTATGACAAACAGTCAGGCCTAAACCCATCCCTTCGCCCCCATCCCACTCACCAAAGTCAACCTTTTAAAATAAATTTTGGGGGTATTTTTGCAGTTGCCACCAAAATTTTGGACAATATGATTGTACTGCATTGCTTGAGTCATTGTTGTTAAGTCAAACCTAAAAACAACCTGATATGAAAGGCAAGAGTTAGTTCACCATTACTCTGCTTCTTTTTTTTTTTTTTTTTTTTTTTTTTTTTTTTTTTTTTAGAATAAAGAAGAGGAAGAAAGAGAAAGAGGAAGAAGGAGAGAGGATGGGGGTATTGCTTTATTGCCCGGGCTAGAATGCAGTCTAAATATGGGTATTATGGGTATGCCTATAATTGTCCTTAATAATGGAGACATGAAAGAAAATGAGGGAAGAGAATAGCAAACAAGGAGCCAACCAAGATTTCTTTTAAACTTCTAAGTTGATATGATGTGGTACTGATAAGAGTGTATATTTTGTATATTTAAAGTGCAGAGTTCTATAAATGTTAATTACATTTACTTGTTCCAGATCTGAGTTCAAGTCCTGAATATCGTTGTTAATTTTCTGTCTCATTGATCTGTCTAATATTAATGTTGAAGTCTCCCACTATTATTATGTGGGAGTCTAAGTCTCTCCATAAGTCCCGTACGTCTGCGCATTCCTGCATTGGGTGCGTACACATTTAGGATCTTTAGCTCTTCTTGTTGTTGCATTGATCCCCTTACCATCATATAACGTCCCTCCTTGCTTCCTTTGATCTTTGTCGCTTAATTGCAACTTCTGCTTTTCATTTATTTATTTCAGCTCTCCGTTTGGTTGGCAAATCTTTCTCCATCCCTTGTTTGGAGTCTTTGTGTATCCTCGAATGCGAGATGGATCTGGATGCAGCATACCGATGGGCCTTAGTTTTTTATTCAAATTGCCTGTCTTTAGATTGGAGGATTTAGTCAATTTAAATTTAGAATTAATAATAATATATGTGAGTTTAATACTGCCATTAGCTGGCTATTTTGTCCATTAGTTGATGTAAATTCTTCATTATATTGATGCTCTTTTTGATAATTTTTTTAGAAAGGCTGATATTGTTTGTTCCTTTCATATGTGTAGTGGTTCTTTCAGAAGCTCTTGTAAAGCAGGCCTGGTGGTGATGAAATCTCTGAGTGCTTGCTTATTCACAAAAAACTTTATTTTTCCTTCACATGTGAAGCTTAGTTTGGCTGGATGTGAAATTCTGGGTTGAAAGTTCTTTTCTTTAAGGATGTTGAATATTGGCCCCCACTCTCTTCTGGCTTGCAGGGTTTCTGCTGAGAGATCTGCTGTAAGTCTGATAGGCTTCCCTTTGTGGGTAACCTGACCTTTCTCTCTGGCTGCTCTTAGTATTTTCTCCTTTATTTCAACCCTGGTGAATCTGACGATTATGTGCCTTGGAGTTGCTCTTCTTGAGGAATATCTCTGTGGTGTTCTCTGTATTACCTGGAGTTGAATATTATCCTGCCTTACTAGGCTGGGAAAATTTTCCTGAATAATGTCCTGAAGCGTATTTTCCAGCTTGGATTCATTCTCTTCGTCACATTCAGGTACACCTATCAAGCGTAGATTAGATCTTTTCACATAGTCCCATATTTCTTGGAGACTTTGCTCGTTCCTTTGTATCCTTTTTTCTCTAATCTTATCTTCTTGTTTTATTTCATTGAGTTGGTCTTCGACCTCTGATATCCTTTCTTCTGCTTGATCAATTCGGCTGTTAAAACTTGTGCATACTTCACGAAGTTCTCCTATTGTGTTTTTCAGCTCCATCAATTCACTTATATTCCTCTCTAAATTGTGTATTCTTGTTAACATTTCGTCAAATCTTTTTTCAAAGTTCTTAGTTGCTTTAGATTGGGTTAAAACAAGTTCTTTTAATTCACAGAAGTTTCTCATTATCCACATTTTGAAGGCTGCTTCTGTAATTGGAACACACTCGTTCTCCATCAAGCCTTGTTCCGTTGCTGATGAGGAACTGGGATCCCCCGCTGAGGGAGAGGCGTTCTGATCTTGGGCATTCTCAGCCTTTTTTGGCCGTTTTCCTCCCTTCGTTATAAATTTATCCATCTGTGGTCTTTGAATTCACCGTCTTTGTAATTAGGTGTCTGAGTGGACGTCCAACTTACTGATTCTCAGCGCCGAAATCTGAGCAACCCACTGCACCGACCAAATCAGCGGCATTAAGATTGATGGTGCTTTTCCGACTCTGCACCAAGAACCGTCGCTCCAAGGCGCCGGCAAAACCGCCTCGCCGGTCACAAGAGTCGCGCTGGCGACCCGTGGGGCTCCTCCGCTGGGAATCTCCTGGTGCGTGAGCAACAAGAATTCATGTGAAGGTGTGGCGTCCTCTCATTCTTAGCGCTTTCAGTGGGAGCTACAATCCCGAGCTGTTAGTGATCAGCCATCTTGGATCTCTCTCTGGTTCTCTTGGATCTCTACTCTGCTTCTTTTCTTAACTCACACTTGATAGGTTATTTTTAGCTCATCTAGTAAAATTTTACAAGGTAAAATTAAAAACAAAGATACACATAGAACAAGTTACATACTTGCTAAATGTGTGGCTCATTGAGATTTTTCAAAGTAAACATAGCTATAGAATCACCACCTCCTGTCACTTTAGATGAATAAACAATGTTAGCATCCTGGAGGCTTCCCTTGTGTCCCCTTCATAGTCACTAACCAATCCCCTCACCAGAGGTAACAACAGTTACCAATTATATTGCAGTTAATAAGCTTTGCCTATCTTTAAACTTTCTCTAAACAAAATCATACAATATCAACTTTTTTGTGTCTGACTTCTCTGCTAAGCATTGAGTTTATAATATTCATCCATAGGGTTGCATGACATAGTAATTCATTTACTCTTATTAGTGTATAATGCTCTCTTGAATAGGTATTTTACAATTTACTTATTTATTCTAATAGATATTCCCAGTTTGAGATTTTGACAAAAATGCTTCTATAGACATCTATCTGTCTGTCTGTCTATCTATCTATCTATCTACTCCTGAAGTATATATGCATTTCCATTGGTTATATACTCAGAAGTGGAATTGTTGAATCACAGAGTAGAGGTATATTCAGATTTGGTAGATGCTGACAAAGTTGTATCAACTGACATGCCCATCAACAGTATAGGAGAGGTCAAGATGTTCCATATCCTCTCAAACACTTAGGGTTGCAGTGTTTTTAAACGTATCATTTTGGTGAACATAAAATGGTGTCTAATTTTGGTTTTAAATTGCATGTTCCTAACTAATGATGTCAAGCACCATATATATATATATATATATATATATATATATATATATATATATGTTTGTCATCTATTCAGGTATTGGAAATCTATTTTTGAGGTGTTTTTTCAAGCTCTTGTCCATTTTGGGGAGTTGTCTGATTTTTTTTCTTACTGATTTAACAGTTCTTTATATATAGTAGATCAGAGTCCTTCGTCAGATAAACATTTGCAAATATCTTCTCCTATCTTGTAGCTTCCCGCTTCACATTTATAATAATGTCTTTTGATAAAAAAGAAGTTCTGCCGTTCAATTTATCATTCTTTTTCTTTATGGTTAGGGCTTTTTGTGTCATGATTAGGAAACCTTTGCCAAATCCAAGGTCATAAAAATATTCTCCTATATTACCTTTTAGAAGTTTTATTGTTTTCCCTCCTACATTTACATCAAAATCCACCTGGAATTAATTTTTATGTACAGTTTTAAGAGGGATCAAGGTTGTCTTCCAACAGGTAGATATAGATTTGGCCTAACATTTTTTGAAAGTAGCATCTATGTTCCAAATGAAGTGACAACATAGATGGAAGCCTGTTTCTGAACTTTCTTCTATTTCATTGGCCTATTGGTCTATTATTGAACAAACACCATACTTTTTTAATTACTGTAACTTTGAAATACATTGAAATATATATTGATACCTGTAGCACAAATCTTCCAATTTTGTTCTTTTTCATGATAACTTTGACTGGTTTTAGCTCTTTTCCACTAATTTTTAGAAACAATTTGTCAATTTTCAAACACACCCACACACAAACACACTTCTACTGGAATTTTTATTGGGATCACATTGAATCTTTAGATTACTTGGAGTACAACTGGTATTTTCACAATGCTGAGTCCATAATTAGCAACTATCACCATTGTACATCCTTCCATTATTTTCTCACTGTTTCGTAATTTTCTGTGCAGAAGTCTTACCTATTTTTAATTATAATTATTCATATATATTTAATGTTTTTGTATTTTTTAATGTTTTCTAATTATTTGTTACTAGTACATAGAAATGCACTTTTTTTTTTGCATATTGATCTTGTATCCACAAACCTTACTGAATTAACCCATTAATTCTAACATTCATCTAAAGCTATTAGGATTACTTATCTGTTTTGGGTGCTCTCAAAATACACACAGTTTTGTCTAGGTATAATTTTTAGAAATGATTTTTGCTTTCAATTTCCTTGATTTATAGTTTTAAATATTCCTCCCATATGTTAAGTGGTTTGTATACTCCATAATTACAGATGCTTATATGAAGGTTTATATGGCATCTTAAATGCAAACTTTATATCACACACACATATATATATATATATATAAAGTTTATGCTTATATATGTATATATGTATGTATATAAGCAAATGTATGTTATATACATACATATATACACATGTTATCTACATGCAAACATGCTTATAGATACATATATAAGCATAAATATATGCTTTATATATATGTGTATATATAAAATAAAATCTGTACAACTTGTGTGGAAATTCTGGTGGATTCCTAGAAGACTCCCAGGTGGATCCAGTCAGCATTTTTCATTTCTTCTCACTGAGCAATATTATCTCTGTCCTTGATAACTATCTGAAGTTTTGGCAGTCCCCTTTCTCATTTAATATTGCTACTGCCTATTTTTCTAGTATATTGCATCCTTGCCAATAGTGATTTCATCAGCCTTGTGTGTGGGATTCCTAGTGAAATACCATAGACTTAAGTCTATGGTAACACAAACTTTAGATTTTTCTTTTTAAAAATAAATTATTTGTTTATAAAAATTAAGTAAAATCAATTTATAGTACATAATAAAATGAATATTTTACAAAAAGTTTGCCAGGTCTTAGTGAGTCCTGTATTTAAACTCACTAAATCTTTGCTACCTTATGTCTAAATTGGGGTATTAATAATCTGTATCTCACAGTATTATGAGAATTAAATGAACAAATTGCTCAATATTGTGAGCTCTTATGATTAGTTCTCAACATTTTTCAAGTAATTGGCTAATTAGAAAATATTAAAATGCAGGCATCATTTTTCCTAGCCAGGGTAATTTTCACAATAATATAAAATTATTTCTCCATAAACACAAATATGAAAACCTTTAATAAATTCAAGTCACTTAGTTGCCATTTGGCTTTCAAACACAATAATTTCCTAAGTGTTGCTCAGGTCACCTACATTTTTTAATGTCCCTTACCAGTGAGCACTGATTTTGCACCAGAATATTTGCTCAATAAACATTCAACAAACAAGTAACAAAGTGACATTGTCAGATTATTTCCCATATCTTTTGGCCTTGTGATCAGTGTAGCACCCACCTACAGAGAACAGCAGGGAATAGGTTGTGCCTTAACAATTTTTGATTCAGTATTACAATACAATAAGTGGATCAATAGAGAATAAGCTCAGTTATCTTACAGATTTTTTGAAATGTCAAGTTAGTAGAATTAAGCTTTGAGCATTTCCCAAAATTTTCATCAGGAGTAGAAGAAACATGGGCAAATATTAAATAAGTATAGGCTGTGTTTATCTACAAAATGTTTATGATTTTGCTTGGCTGAAATATGGGCTATCACAGAGAATGGAAAGTATTAAAGTCACAATGCTGGATATGAAACAGTCACCACGGGGCCTGGGACATTGTAGCTCTTCAGAAAACGAGAATTCCTGTTCTCTGCTCCTTAGGCTGTCACTGCTCTACATCAGCCAAGAGCTTGTTACAGTTGGTATAGTCCCAGCATGCTACTTCAACAACTCTGCCACAGCACTGTCTTTCCAAGAAACTCTAACTGCTTCTGAACTTCCTAACCGATTTGGCACTTAGCATTTACTGCCTGGTATCGTTACAACTCTTTGCACACGTTTCAGCCTATCTCCTCCAAACTGAATCATAAGCTCCTTGAGGGAAGGTTTGTTTTTATACTTCTTTGATTTCACTGTATGCTGGGTTACCAATTGCTTAAGACCGACACACTCATATCACATCTCTCATGCAAGGAAACCTGTAGGAGCCATCTGCTATTATAAGGTTCAAAACTCAAAGTGATATCGTGAATTAAGGTCATTAAGAGAACATGCTAATTGTTCTCACTCATAAGTGGATGTTGAACGATGAGAACATATGGATGCAGGGAGGGGAATATCACACATCAGGGCCTGTCGGGGTGGGGGGCTAGGGGAGGGAGGGCAGGGAGTGGGGTTTAGAATAGGGATAGCATTAGGAGAGAGATCTAATGTAGATGATGGGGTGATGGATGCAGCAAACCACCATGCCATGTATATACCTATGTAACAAACCTGCACATTCTGTACATGTATCCCAGAACTTAAAGTATAGTAATAATAAGGAGCATTTCCTAACTCATTTTATGGAGGTAGTATAATTTTGATATTGAAATTATACAAGATCCTGATAGAAAAGGAAAATGTAGGCCAATATCGCTCACAAATATGGATACAAAATTTTAAACATATTAACAAACTGAATCCAGATCTATGATTTTTAGAAAGTAATGCATCCTAATCAAGTTATGTTTATCCCAGGAATGTTAGGTTTGATTTAGTTATAGAAAGTCACATAATTAATTTACCACGACAAAAAAAAAAGATTAAAATATATGATAAATTGTCTTATATGAAATAATAATGGCGCCAACCCCAATAGATTTGCTTAAAAAATTATGGTATTGTGTTAGAACACTTAGAGAATGGAGCATAAAACAACTAATAAATGTTTACATTTTATTATATATTCACGTTGGCATGTACTAGGTATTCAGTAAGTATTTGGTTATACATTTGATAGGGTTTGGCCATGTCCCCATCCGAATCTCAACTTGAATTGCAGTTCCTGTAATCTCCACATGTTGTACGGAGGGACCTGGTAGGAGGTAATTGAATCATGGGGGCTGCTTTTTCCTGTGTTGTTCTCCTGGTAGTGAATAAGTCTCATGAGATCTGATGGTTTTATAAAGGGCAGTTCCCCTGCACACGGTCTCTTGCCTGCCACCATGTAAAATGTGCTTGTGTTCCTCCATTGCCCTCCACCATGTTTGTGAGGCCTCCTAGCCATGTGGAACTGTGAGTCCCTTAAACCTCTTTTTCTTTTTAAATTACTCAGTCTTGGGTATGTCTTTATTAGCACTGTGAGAACAAAGTAATACAACATTTGAATACATAAATGGTTGAATCAGGCCTGCTATTTTCCTTCCTTCCTATTGTGCCTCTATCTAGTTTGTTCTTTTCTTCCTGCTTAAAAAAATTACATGCAATAATTCATGTTATCCAAATTTGTAAAAAAAACAATATGTTAAATGCTATATAGTGAAAAGTCGTTCTTTGCTGTTGACTCTTATTAAAATTTCTTCATGCATTAAGAAGTATCATTCATACGTTGGCTCTCCTTAGCCTGCTTTCTACTGTTAGGGTTTTCTCTACTGTTTTGAAGTTTGTTCC
The DNA here is from genome assembly GCF_048565385.1 of Saimiri boliviensis. Lineage (NCBI taxonomy): Eukaryota > Metazoa > Chordata > Mammalia > Primates > Cebidae > Saimiri > Saimiri boliviensis. The sequence continues at coordinate 35,389,779 of NC_133457.1, read as the reverse complement.
TCTCTGTCTTTGTCACTCACTCTTTTTCTTTCTTTTGCCTGCCTGTCTACTTTTCATCCTTGATCTCTCTCTCTCTCCCCTCCCTCTTTTTCTCTCTTTTTGTTTTTTTCTCTTCTTTTTCTTCCTTCCCTTCAGTTCCTTTTGCTTTCCTTCTTTTTATCCTTTATGACTCATTATATTCTTTGCAATATCTATTCCCCTTTTCCTTCAATTTTACCTTTATGCATAAGATGGCTTTGCTTTTTTCTTTTACATCTTTGCTTTGCTATTTTAGCTTATTTTTAATCTATCTTTTCTAAGATACTTCATTTTTGTTCGTGATCTTCTTTAATAACAGCAATAGCTTTATGAATATATTTAGAATTATTGTATTCTGTTAGCATGATCTCTGCAAATATGAATGGTCTGTGTGATTCTTTGTGAGTTGAGCCTTCTTTACTTCTCTACCAAACTTGCTTACTTGGCACTCTTGTAACAAAAGAGTTTGATAACTTCTGTGCTTTATATCATGAACCTCACACTTAGGAAGTGTATTTTTGCTGATGCTTTCTGAGATTTGACATGCTAGACCCTCTTGTCACTTCCTCCCATCTCTTCTCACATTTGGCATCTACCAGTTTCAGTTTTTGCAGCCTTTATGTACGTTTATGAATTAATTATAACTGTCTCTTACTTTAACTGAATATGGAACTTGCTGGCTTTAAAAAATATTCTCAATGCTTTAAAAAATGTGGTTTCCTTGAAGAGAAGTATAAAACGCAGACTATTTTGTTATGTTCATATAAGAAATATTTGTTCCTTGTTTTTGATTGTCATCAAATTCTCTAGAGAGCATATTGGACAAGTTTTTAACTTTTTAATGTTTTGAGATTTTCCAAGTAAGTGTATTTGGGGCTTTCATTCCAGGAGTGGGGATAGATGTTTGCTGAATCAATCACCCTCTTGCACTGAGTCTCTTATAGAAGAGTTGCCTAGAGAGAGAAGTGTGAAGACTATGAACATACAATTCACATCTAAAGGAAATTTGTTTTGTTATTGGGAGAAGTACTGCTGGATTCTACTAATACCCTTGCTTTACAGACAGCAGCATTTATTCATGGTCATATAGTATTACATCAGTGATAAAACCACAGGTTCCTCTTGTCTTTCATCACTTGAAAGATGAATAAACTGAGTGAAGAGTTTGAAATGGACTTGATCCCTAGATTCAAGTCCACAATGTGGACCAGAAAGAGGTCATATGTAAAAGTAAGTTGGAGGAGCTAGGGAAAGTCATGTTCTAAGCCACTGTCCAGAGTACATATCCTAGTGGGCAAGGCAACTGTGTATTATAAATTTGCCTACATAGCCACCTCTTACTTCATGTTACCTTTGCAGGTTAAACCAGTAAGCTGGAGGAGGTAATGATTCTATATAGGAGCCCCACATGTTAATCTTGCCCCATTCTTCTCAAATGCATGCTCTAGTGTGTTAATCTCTCAAGTCTCTTTTTATATGAAACCACAGACACAACAATGGTGTTGCATCTAGACTATCTAATTAGCGCTTTTAGAATCTTCCAATGTTAACTAATTTATCTCTACCGTATTTCAGGACAGAGCAAACAGGCAGTGACAGACAGGCACAATTCCTCTTTTTGCTATAAAAGATGTTCTCTTACCACCAATCAGCATGGTGCAGATGGAGAAGATCTTTTCTGCATCTGTATTAGCAGAAACGTTCCCAAAACCCACGCTGGTGAGGCTGCTCAGCGTGAAGTACAGAGCGGCAATATAGGCACTTCGGATCGATGGGCCCCCCAAAGTATTGTTTCCATAGTATGGAGATTCTAGTCTCTTTCCCAACTCATGAAGCCAACCTGCAATAGAGGAAATAATGCAAGTTAGAGAACAAAAAGTGAAGTCTCAGTATTAGCACATAAAAGTAATAATAAATGAACATTTGGGGAGGTAATAATTTGCTTGGGGGAAGAAGAAGGTAAAATGGAAGTTAAAGGCAAGCTATTAGATTTCATTCTATAAAAGTGAAAATATAATTTTACTCATGCTGTTTTCTATAATACACAAAGCATATAAATATGAATTCCTGACTGGATAGTTGGTCAAATCTAAACAAGTTACTCTAATGCAAGAAACAAACTGCAAGGATGGCTGCTCTTAGAAACAGTGTTGTTTATTTCACTTACCCTGTTAAGCTCCTCTCATTTGGAATTATAAGAAACAAAAAGATGGAGTAAATATTTCAAAACACAATGTGATGATAAATTACAACAGCCCTGAGTCTAGACGTCAGAGATGAGAAGTCTAGAAGTCTAAGTGAGATGGACTTTATTTCCATTATGTAAAACTCTTCCCCTTTGTATTCACTTGGGGTTGTATACAGTTGTCTTACAAATATAAGCTTACTTTACTCAGGAAGCTTTTCTGCAGCCCCATTCTGAAATTTGGGTTGGAAGGGGGAAAACTTGTACAAGTAATGAATACTTGGAATCTATTAGAATTGAACGCCCATCTACAAACTCTTATGATACTATGTATATATGTGTCCAAATTTATGAAATTAAATGCTTTATAAATATATCTAGTTAATTGTATATTAATTATGCTGTCAGAAAGCTGTAAACAACCTATAAACATGAGAAGATAGCAAGTATCATCTTAATACTATTTCTAGAATTTAAACAACACAAAAAACACTTTGAAATTTTTATTGAAAATATTTGTCCTTTAAGATTTTATATGTGTCCCTCAAGATTTTATATTTTATGATTCTCTCCTTCTCTCTATGTGTATGTGTTGCAACAAACAATATCAATGCAGCTGAACTCATAATGTTCATAAGGCTTTTTGTAATGGATACTACTACTTTCTAATAAACATTTCATTGAATGGCTGCTCAAGAGATGAAAACCCATTGCACTCTTAAGCAGTAATAATATTATCACTATCAACTAAGCTTATAGATTATAAAGCTGTGCTAGGTAATTAAAATGCACATTTGAAGCAGCTGGGAATTCCTTGAGAACCAAGGAGAAGTGCTTAGGGGCAAGAACTGTGCCTTATACCTTCTGCGTTTCTACAGAGTGTTTTTCAACCTTTAGCTTGCATCAGAAACACCTAGAAGGCTTGCTAAAGAGAGCTCACAGGGTCCAAACCAATAATTTATTTGGTGGTTTTGGTCCTGTATTCTCTGAACAAAATCACTTTGCATCTCATTTACTTTCATTAATAAAATAGGATAAAGGTTTGTGTTGGAATGCACAGATGATATGCCTACTCAATGTTTGTTCATTTACACACAGTGTGAGATGATGTGTCTCTGAAGTGGTTCAGGGAGCAACACACAGACAACAGATCTAATTTTGTTGATATCTCTTTTCTGTCTAGCCAATTGTTCTATTTGGAGAAACATCTTGTTCTTTAAAAGGGTTGCCCTAAACTGTGTTACAGCTAATGAAGCAGAAGCAATAATGATGATGAAAAAAACTGGTAACACGGAAAGTAGGTAACACCCACAAATTCGGGGATTGGCAATGTGGGCCAAATAAAACTTTTTCACAGAACAGCTCATCTGAAATGAGAACACATGTTCCACTGTAACAAGACAACATGTCACTGTACTGTTACAGAAGAAGCAATTTAACCAATTTGGAGTCCAATCATTTTTTATGCTGGAGAAACTCATGTATCTAAAAGAAAGAATGTCCTAGAACAGTCTGTTTCTGCTCAAATTCCTTTTTCCTAAAGAACATTTAAAAGAAAAAAGAATATACAACATAAAGTAGAATCTAAATATACTGAATACATTGACTTATGATAAAAAACAAAAGATACCATAAAATCATCTCATCATTAGTAAAATAGATTTCATAAATAAAATAGATTTATGAAATAATCAGTTTCAAAGACAATGACTCTTAAGAATCATTCCTAGAAGAGTTTATCATTAGCATAATTCAGTCAGTGTATTTTTCACTGCATACTAACCATAGACCAAGTATTTTGCTTAATTACATACTTTAAACTCTAAATAGGAGTTTATTATTTTACTCTTTAGATTTCCTACAACAACATACCAACAATATACTTTGGTTTACTATTTATATGTGTTCATTCACAATGTGTACAGGTGTGATCTGTTTCATACAACAGATGTATTCCTACAAAGTCTGATTTATGTTAGCATTTGGTGAATTAACAGATATTTTAGGTTTGATATAAGGAATGTGAGCATGTTATTTCAGAAAAACCTATGGAGAAAGTCTATGGTTATATAAAATACTTCCATAATATGAAAAAACACCTGGTAAAGATAAGCTTTTGAAATCAGATTCAGATGTTTGTTCAACGATGTGTGTGGAAACAAAGGGGAGAAATAATTAGCAAGTACTTAATCACACCTATAATTCAAAATGGTATTTTACTTAATTTGGTATGAATGAGCCCTGTTGTAAAAAAAGTTACCTAGCAGCACACGAGGGTTTCCTTGTCAGCAGGTTAGCACACCGTTAACATTTTCCTAAGTGCTACCTGTGCTCTAGATACTCTGCTAAAATGGTACATCCCATCTCATTTACGTGTACTAACCCTATGGAATAGATACAATTACAGTCCATGTTTTGATTCATTACTTCATTAATAATCACAAAGACTTAGGAATTGTTTACTTTAAAGAGGTGAAAAATAAGGCTCAGAGACATTCAGTAACTTGTTCAAAGTGGCATGATCAGAATTTTAACCCAGAGGTAATCATTTTGTTGCATTTTTTCCTCCAGTGGTCTTTTGGACATATTTTGATTTTTTCTTCGGTTTTATTGGGATATAGTTAAATAAATACAAATTTTATAAATTTCTAGTATATGACATGATATTTCGATATATTTATATGTTATGAAATGATTACCACCATCAAGCCCAGTAACATATTCATCAGCTCACATTGTTATCTTTTTGTGTGTGTGCAGAGAACATTTAAGATTTACTCTTAGCAGTTTTCCAGCTTTAAATACATTATTAACTATACAAGAGTTCATTTGTACAGTTATCTCTTGACGCTGTACAAAAGATCATTTCAAATTATCATTTTAAATTGTGCTGCATTGAGATCATTATTAAATAAGTATATACTTCACACTTTAGTGGAAAAATGTGTCCCAAAAGCACAGCATCATACCAGAGAAAATAGAATTATCCAAATGCAATCTACAATATAAACATAGCATACCTTGGTATTTAGAATCTGAATATTACTTTGATAGTAATTAAGAAGTTTCAAATGCAAATTTGAAGCATAAAAAATAACTAACATTTGTTTCCCCTCTCTCCACAATTCTGAAGATCCACTTAATCATCCTTGTGGACTTCATTAGGGTAGGAGGTGGGAAAGCACTGTAATTTTTGTGATGCAAAAGGTAGCAAGCAGTTTACTGGGAGAGGCAGAGCATTGGAAGAAAATGATTATGATGGGGGGCAACATGAGAGCTTCTCTGCCCTCTTTAGCCTCCTAAGCCAGGGCCTGAAGCATGGGAATACTCAGCTGCAGAAGTGACTGAGAGATATCAGGTTAAGTTTCAGAAGTCTGTGTGTGCGTGTCTTTATGTCTGTGAAAGGGAGATGGAGGTGGGGGGTTATTGGTGAAGTATTGTATGACTGTTACAAATACTGAGTAAGACCAATTATCAGAGAAAAGCTTGAGATTTCATATCTGTCGCTCTATTGGGATCCTACTCTTGGTCTTGCTACTAATTGAGTAGCTCTGTGAGCCTTCATAGAATTCCATTTTTTAAACTAAAATATGAAATGATTGGATTGAGTAATCTCTAGGTTTGTTTTCACATCTAAGATTTTGTGAAATAATATTCTGTAATGCTTCTTCACAAATGATTGACCATTTTTTAAAGCAAAATTCTGTGTGATAAAGTATGACTTTTGAATTTCTCTTTCATTTGTTTTAATTATTTGAGGGAAGATCTATCAGCAAATATTGGTGAGGTAAAGATGGAAGATTTTCGCATTCTCATGTATCATTTGTATTCTTTTTCTATTGTTGAACAACATTCCAGAGCAAGTAATATTATATATTGTTAGTACTGTCAAGAAAAAAAATGTGCCACTTGTGCTAATCTAGTCCAGAGGTGGCCAGTTCATAGTAGTCTCATAAAAGTTGAAAAGTTTGTATGATAGGAACATTTTGAACATTGATTACTAAAGTATAGCATTTCATATAAGCAATGATTAACTGAAAGACTGTACAGCATTGTAAACTGCTAAAATAGGCCACCATAACATGTACAAAAAAGCCCAAAAACCAAAAAACAAGCAAACAAAAACACCCTAAACAATCTGAAGCCAGAGTTGAGTAGCTACTATAGAGCTCTGTGGTTAATTCTAAGAAGGAAAAGAACAGGCCATCTGTTTCCAGCTAACTGGGGCACTTCCAAATGCCTCTTAAGTCTCGGCTAACAATAGAAAAAAGTGTAATAAAGATTAGGCTCATGGTTAAGTTGGCAGAACATAAACTATGGACCACTGCATTTAACCTTCTTACATAAAATACTTATATTTCAAAATGCTTTCAGATCTGTGCCCCAACATGGGCATGCATTTCATGGAGAGTTACTCTAGAGTTTCTCATGGCTTAAACAGCTTTGTGGGGCACACATTTGTGCCTGAGCTCAGAGTATCATTTACAAACAAACCTTTTTAGTCGGTAAGAAAATCTTAATTGAAAGTACTCATCACTTGCATTAATTGCAACAAAAACATGTTTTAGGGAGACAATTTGGGATAAAAGTAATTAAGTCCAGCCAAATTATTTTATTATTGATATGCTAAAGTTTACATTAATTATCTGCCCCAAGTTTCCTTCTTGTCCTCTCTTTTCTCTCAAAGTTTCAGGGCTGGTGAAAAGCTAGAGAGGAAAAATGAAGTGACAGGTCTCATCTCAAATTTGTACATCATTTCTCAACTATTTTTGGTAGTTTCCTGCCAGCTATTTAACTTAAAAGGACAGGGTTTTGTCATCTATTGAAAAGGCATCTCAAGTTTTCCTGGTTTGCAAAACTTCAAAAGAAAATTCTAATTACATTTTTTTTTCCAAAAATATTGGAGGGGGAGGCATTTTCTAATATCTCAATCATAAAAGTAACTGTAAAATAAATTAGACCACATAATGTGTTTGAATATTGTATACAAATAACCTGTTAAAAAGTTCACTGGATTTTGTTTACCTTAGCTTGGTATTGAAACTGTTCTACTGAGAGCAAACAAATCCCCAAACTAGCAGAAGTTAAGAAATAACAAAAATAAGAGTTGAACAGAAGGAGATAGAAATAATGAGAAGATTCATTCAAAAGATCAATGAATCCAGGAGCTGGTCTTTTGAAAAAATAGACCACTAGTTAGACTAATGAAGAAGATTCAAATAAACACAATCAGAAATGATAAGGGTGATATTACCACTGGCCCCACGGAAAAACAAACAACCATAAGAGAATATTATAAACACCTCTATGTACATAAACTAGAAAATTTAGAAGAAATGGATAAATTCCTGGACATATACACCCTCCCAAGATTGAAACAGAAAGAAATTAAATCTCTGAACAGGCTAACAACTAGTTCTGAGATTGAGGCAGTAATAAATAGCCTACCAACTAAAAAAAAAAAAAACCCCAAAACAATCCAGGACCACAGAGATTTCTAGTTGAAGTCTACCAGATGTGCAAAGAAGAGCTGGTAGCATTACTACTGAAAGTATTCCAAAAAATTGAAAAAGAGGGACTACTTTCTAACGCACTCTATGAGGACAGCATTATCCTGATTCGTAAACCTGGCAGAGGTACAAAAAAGAAAGGAAACTTCAGGCCAATACCCTTGATGATTATCAATGCAAAAACCCTCAACAAAATACTAGCAAACTGAATCCAGCAGCACATCAAAAAGCTTATCCACCAAAATCAAGTTGTCTTCATGCCAGAGATGCAAGGTTGGTTCAATGTACACAAATCAGTAAATGTGATGCATCACATAAACATAACTAAAGACAAAAACCAGGCCATTAATAGATATAGAAAAGGCTTTTGATAAATTTCATCATCCCTTCATGTTAAAAACTCTCAATAAACAACGTATTGAAGGAACATACCTCAAAATAATAAGAGCCACATATGACAAACCCACAGCCAACATCATGCTTAATGGCTAAAAGCTGGAAGCATTCCCCTTGAAAACTGACAAAAGACAAGGATGCTCTATCTCACCAATCCCATTCAACATATTATTGGAAGTTCTGGTCAGGGCTATCAGGCAAGAGAAAGAAATAAAGCATATTCAAATCGGAAGTCAAACGGTCTCTGTTTGCGTATGACATAAATCTATATCCAAAAAACCCCATCATCTCAGCCCAAAAGCTTCTTAAGCTGATATACAACTTCAGCAAAGTCTCAGCATACAAAATCAATGTGTAAAAATCATTAGCATTTCTATTCATCAACAATGGTTAACCTGAGAACCAAATCGCAAACTAACTCCCCTTCACAGTAAAATACCTAGGAATACAGCTAACTAGAGAGATGAGAGATCTTTACAAGAAGAACTACAAAACACTGCTCAAGAAAATCAAATGATACAAACAAATGGAAAAGCATTCTATGCTCAGGCATAAAAGGAATTAATACTATTAAAATGGCCATACTGCCCAAAGCAATTTATAGATTCAATGCTACTCCTATTAAACTACCATTGACATTCTTCACAGAACTAAAAACTATTTTTAAATTCATATGTAACCAAAAAAGGGCCTCAATAACCAAGATAATCCAAAGAAAAAAAAAAACAAAGCTGGAGGCATCATGCTACCCAACTTCAAAGTATACTACAGGGCTGCAGTAACCACCAGAGCACGGTACTGGTACAAGAACAGGCACATAGACTAATGGAACAGAATAGAGAATCCAGAAATAAGATCACACACCTACAACTATCTGATCTTTGACAAACTTGACAAAAACAAGCAATGGGGAAATGATTCCCTGTTTAACAAATGGTACTGGGATAACAGGCTAGCCATATGCAGAAGATTGAAATTGGACCCCTTCCCTACACCATATACAAAAATTAAGTCTAGATGGATTAAACAGAAATACCATTCAACCCATTAATCCCATTACTGGGTATGTACCCAGAGGAATATAAATCATTCTATTATAAAGACATGCATGCATATGTTCACTGCAGCACTATTCATAATAGCAAAGACATGAAGTCAACCTAAATGGCCATTAATGACAGACTGGATAAAGAAAATGTGGTAGATATACATCATGGAGTACTATGCAGCCAGAAGAAAAAAACAAGATCAAGTCTTTTGTGGGAACATGGATGGAGTTGGAGGGTATTATCCTTAGCAAACTAATGTGAGAACAGAAAACCAAATACGCCATGTTCTCACTTATAAGTGGGAGCTAAATAATGAGAACACATGGACACAGGGAGGAGAACAATACACATTGGAGCCTTTCAGAGGGCAGAGGGTGGGAAAAGGTAGATAATCAGGAAAATCGATTAATGGATACTAGGCTTAATATCTAGGTGATGAAATAATCTGTACAAAAACTCACATGAAACAAGTTTACCTATGTAACAAACCTGTGTTTGTACTTCTAAACTTAAAATTTAAGAAACTGTTCTAAAAGATTTTTACTCATGTTTCTAGGAAATGTCCAAGTCTCAAAAGGAAACACCAATTTTGAGGTGTCAAGTTTTGTTAGAAGAGTGAATTCTGACTCATATGCATTTAAAAACATATAAGTAACTTTGTTTAATGGCTTGATAGGTGTGAAAAGCAATAGGTAGTGGGAGTTTGCATGAACCAAAATAAATTTTCAGCCAGTGTGTGGTGAAGCGATTGGCTTTGAAGTAAACACAGGGCAATGACATTGTCTTGGAGAGACCTATGGGGAGGGGCACAGTCATTTTGAAAAACAAGAAGTAGATAGAATGCAGAGAGACAACACACAAGAGAACAAGAAATACAGCGAAATGCGGAAGAGAAACGTTGAGTACAGAGAAATGTGTCAGACCTAGGTAATGCAGTAAACCTTGATAACTCGGAAGGCAAGCAATGCAGCATATGAAGATTGCATAAGCGATCTTGTCTTGAAATTATGTTACCTGACTTTTTTATGTCTTAGTTCTGTCTCTTAGCGGTCATGTAATGTAAGTTTACTTACTCTTCTTCTTTCAGTGTTCTCACTAAAATGGAGAATATGATAATGACTCACTTCATAGACTGTTGTGAGGATAAGTGACATGATTCACATAAAGTGCTTAGTAGAATGCAGTATTACATGTAGCAAGCACTCAATATAATACTTTTATTATAATTGCTGCTGCTGTTTTAAAGGAATATGGGATTTCTGTTTTACTGAAAATTATGCAGACTTCAAAAATCCTTCATTTTTGAAAACCATACTGCCCAAAGCAATTTATAGATTGCTAACCCTATATCGAATATTAATTCAGCATCCCAATTCCATAAGTAAAAAATAATGTACACAATTGCATCATTCTTAGAAATCAAAGATCTTACATCATTCATATTTACAAATGACACTTTCCTTATTAGGTACCAAAGACATTAAATGGTTAAGATACAGAGTCAGAATATTTTCTGGCATTGATTTATTTTGCTGTCACTTGATTCCTTATGATAACAGTAGTATGTTGTAATTTTTTTTTGTGTATTTGTGTAGGAGACCATGACCTAATGCGCTAAGTACTTTATATAGTATTTACTTGAATCCTACATCATGTAATTTCATTTCTTACAACTCTAAGAACAATGCATTACAATCTGAAATGTTGATATTAAAACATTGGTACTTAAGAAGGTTAAAACAAAACATAACCAAGGGTGGACATCTGTTAGGGAGAAGGACGAGGTTTTGAATCTGGGTTTGTCTGAATTGAAAGTCACTACACTTTTTAATATGCTCCTACCTCCTGATCCTTTTTGTTAGTCAAGGTTTTGATATTAATGAACTTCTGATGGATTTCATAGAAATGGCTACCCCAGTAGATTTTTCTTTCTGAGTGCTGTTTTATTCCACCTACAAATAGGAATTTCTCATGTTGTCTACTATTTACCTACTGCAGACCTTGAGCAAGAAAATTGTTCTGAACACTTACCCACCCCTTCTCCCAGAAGCTCTAGCTATTATTCCAAAGGCAGTTGGTGGGAGGGTGTGTTAATGTTCTGTGTATGAAAAGATTTTGGTAACAGAAGAACTTTTTGGAACCACAGATTGAACTTTCAGAATCTTCTCAATGGTTCATTTTCCAGGTATAGAACTCTTTGGTTACTGTCTTGTGAACTTTGCAAGATATCAACATAGGTTATACCTATACTGTGAAGAAATTGATAACCTCATAACTTTTGTTTACAAGAACCCGTTTTCCTATAGAATTTCTTGGATCTGATCAAAAATATTGAATAAACTAAGAACTTCAAATCACATTTTAACCCTACCATTCATTGATATTTGACTTCTAATTTAACCTACACCAACTATCTGTTTAGAAATCTATTATTTGGCAATTATAATGTCTTTCCAATGGATTTAAAACAATGGAAAGAAGGACAAATGGTGGTTTAGGCTCCAGCATGGCACACAAAACTGGGTTAATTCACATTTTAACCAAAGTACAGTATCTAGTTTTAAATAGATAAACCTAACTAGAATTGACAGTGGTTGTTTTTGTTTGTTTGTTTGTTTGTTTTTAAAGCACTGCCAGAACGATGGGCCAATATCCTTTAAACATTGAGGGGTATGACTAGTCAATACCTAGATCTAACCTCATCTTCCTTTGAAGATAGAGACTGCTTACCCATTTGGCATAACTTTTTATGTTTCTGTTCCTGGCCATGTCCATTGGCATCCTTTGGTGCTTTGCCCTGTGACACTTATTATATGAGATGAGACATTTTATTAATCAAAATCATGAATAAATGCGAGTCACCAACTCAAGACAAAAGGGAAAGGAAAGGCGATTTCGGAAAGGAGAAAGAGATACATTGGATGAAGAAGGAAATCTTTACTGACTAAAGAGCAAACATATAGGACAAAAGGGGCAAATGCCAAAGGATCCAGAGCAATGACATTTTTTGTTTAAAAGTAGTCAAAAGTGGAAAGAAGAATGGGACTAAAGTGGCTGATTGCCAAGAAGCAAAGTTACAGTTTTGTGTGTTCAACCTCCCCTATTGTTCAAGACCATATCATATCACTTAGTTATGAGGCTAACAGCAAACTTAGTGGCCATCCACTCTAGTATTTAAACTTACAACATTCAGTCAAATAACATCTAGCCCCTGGCTATCTATGGTAAAACCAAATTTACTTTATATCCTTGTATGTCATATTAATTTTGAGAAAATTATGATCAGAAAGTTATTTCTGGTGCAGGGAACATCAGGGACCCCAATATGCATACCTACCTGAGAGGTGTAGGGATACCAAAACCATACAAGCTAACAGAAATTTAATGTACACACTTGCCTAAGTCTTGCCCTACCAATCTGGAAAAAAGTCGTCCTTATATGTCATTGGATGGTATTTTCAAGAAACTCAAATTTCAGGAAGCATGTTTTAATTTCCACGTGCAAGTTTTACCGGTTTCCCTCAGGGAAAGAACTCTCCAACTTTGGCCATGCACCAGAAGTACATCTTGCTGTGCAAGAGGCACAGCAACAACGGGAATAGGGAAGTCCAGGAACACCAGAGCACAGCAGGAGCATAGCCCAGCAGGACTGAGGGAGCAGCATCAGGGATTCTGAGGTAGAAGCTAAGAAGCCAGGGCTCTGGCTATCCCAGGCCTTTGTGGCAGGCAGAGTTTAGCTCCAGTTTCTACAAGAGCTAAGAATCCAGGAACACCTGATTCTCCTCATTGTCACAGTCCTGACACGTTTAAAGTCTGTTGTTAAGTCCAAATCTGCCTTCGTTTCTTCTCCATTCTCTGGCCCTATTTCTACTCTTTTAGGTAATATTACTGCAATTTTCAGTGTTTAAAAATAAAATTGTCAACACCTCAGCTCCAACCTCATCTCCTCTATATGGTAGTCTTTTTCAAGGTCATATGACACTACTTCCTGTGTCTGCTTTTCCTTTTCTGAACATTCTGCGGATTGTCAAAGTCCATCTTTGACACTTTGTACTAGAACTGAACTGAACAAAGTCAATGTTGTTTTTTTGTTTTGTTTTTGCCAGCAGTTGCCCCTTCATGACAAGATTTGATTCCTGAATGTTCTGTTCTCCTATCCTCTTCCCAGTCAAGTTTACCTTCAGACCAGTTCCCTTTGCATTTGTTTCCACCAGTAATAAAGGGGAGACTTTCCATGAACCAGAGGACTAAAACATTACCTTCATTGAGTCCATCTTTCTGTTAGTCTGTAAACCCTAATTAGATCATTAAAAATTCTCTCACTTAAAAAATATTTAGTGACCATGCACAATGTTCAGGTTGCTGTGTGAGATACAAAACTAAGGGAGAAAGGTCTTTATTGTCTTGCAGTCTATTGGGGAAATTCTAACACAAGTGTAAACAAGGCAGTATAACGTTGACTGAACTAAGTACTCCTAGCTGGAGCAACCAGAAAGAGTTTAAAGAAGAAGGGAAATATTCAAATTGTACTGTACAGAATGAGTAGAATTTGGATGAACAGAGATGGAGATAAAGTACATTTAGGACAGTCAAAAGGACATGAATAATAATCACTAGGTTGAGTAAATACAAGGCATTTATGGGGGAAAATTCACGTGAATTGGCTCAAGGGTACAGAACGAGAAGTCATGTAAAGTATATGTAACCTTCAAGTTTTAAAACTTCAAATGTTTTTCTTCCAAGGTATTAAAATCAGAAACCATAAGAAAAGCTGGGTTTGAACTAATATTTAATATAATGGCTAACAGATTCTCTCTGTGCATGTGCGTGCGTGCGTGTGTCTGTGTGTGTGTGTGTGTGTGTGTGTAGTAGGGAAACCACAAATAATGTGGTGATGGATTTAGTATAATTCTTCCTAGAATCAGGGATTTCATTCAACTTTATTTCGAAATACTCATAATGCAAAAAGCAATGCACATTTTTAATTTTAGAAATAATTTTAAGAGACTTTTTAATATGTTTGTTGGCCATTTGTATATATTTTTTGAGAACTGTAAATGTCCTTTGCTAACTTTTTTTTTTATTCTTGTTGATTTGCTTGAGTTCCTTGTAGATTCTGAATATTAGTCCTTTGTTGGATGCATAGTTTAACATTTTCTCCCGTTCTTCTGATCGTTTCTTTCTAGTTTAATTGGGTCGAATCTATTTGTTTTTTGTTTTGTTGCATTTGCTTTTGAATTCTTGGTCACAAACTCTTTGCCTAAGCCAATGTCTAGAAGAGTTCTTCTAGTGTTATCTTCTAGAAGTTTTATGGTTTTAGGTCTTATATTTAAGTCTTTGAACCTTCCTGATTTTTGTTTAAGGTGAGAGATGAGGATCCAGTTTCCTCCTTCTACATGTGGCGTGTCAATGATCCCAGCACCATTTGTTGAATAGGGTGTCCTTTCCCCACTGTATGTTTTTGTTTGCTTTGTCTAAAGTCAGTGGGTTGTAAGTATTTGGGTTTATTTCTGAGTTCTCAATTCTGTTCTATAGGTCTGTATGCCTATTTCATACCAGTATCATGACGTTTTGGTATCTACAGCCTTGTAGTATAGCCTTGCAGTATATCAGGTAATGTGATATCTTCAGATTTGTTCTTTTTGCTCAGTCTTGCTTTGGCATTTGTTCTTTTTGCTCAGTCTTGCTTAGTTCCATATGAATTTTAGAATTGTTTTTTCTAGTTCTGTGAAGAATAATGATGGTATTTTGATGGGAATTACATTGAATCTGTAGATTGCTTTTGTTAATATGGTCATTTTCATAATATTGATTCTATAATATACCACCTTACTCCTGCATAAATGGTCATAATTTAAAAAATCAAAAAATAATAGATGTTGGCACAAATGTGAAAAGGGAACACTTTTACACTGCTGGTGGGAATGTAAACTAGTACAACCACTATGGAAAACAGCATGGAGATTCCCTAAAGAACTAAAAGTAGAACTATCATTTGATCCAGCAATCTCACTAGGGGATATCTACTCTGAGGAAAATAAGTCATTATATAAAAAAAGACACTTGCACACAAATATTTTTAGCAGCACAATTTGCAATTGCAAAAATATGAAACCAGCCTAAATGCCCATTAACCAATGAGTGGATACAGAAAATGTGATACACACACACATGCATGCACACATGCACACAAGTACTTTAGAAAATATTACTCAGCCACAAAAAGCAATGAAATGAAGTAATGGCATTTGCAGCAACGTGGATGGAATTCAAGACCACTATTCTAAGTGAAGTAACTAAGGAATGGAAAACGAAATATTGTACGTTCTCACTTATAAGTGAGAAGCTATGAGGATGCTAAGGCATAAGAATGATTTAATGGACTTTGGGGACTGGGGGGAAGGGTGGAAGGAAAGTGAGTGATAAAAGGTTACCCAATAGGTATGCTGTACACTGCTTGGTGATGGGTGGACCAAAATCTCAGAAATCACCACTAATGAACTTACTCATGTAACTGAAACCCAACTGTTCCCCCAAAACTGTTGAAATAAAATAAAAATATAAATAAAAAGAAATACTTTTAGGATAAATAATAAAGCAAAAGATACTGAGGCTTTGAGAAACTGCTGTAGAAGCCTCTTGGGATTTGTTTTAGGATTTATCTTGGGGTCATGCAGTCTGACCCAATCATTGTACAATCATGAGAGATGCTTTTCAGTCTTTAGAGAAGATAATACTCAAGATTTCAAGTTGCTGGCATTCAATCCTTATGTTGGTATTGAGATAATATCTAATTATTGTGGATCATCATCACTATGATATAACAATTAAACACTGTTAAAGATCTTTCAAGATATTGCAAAATTCTTTCACCCACAGTGATTTCATTTAGCGGTATTTTTATCCCCTCTCACTTTTCAGTAAACTAGGTAATCAACTTTTCATTTCAATTACTTAAACTGATCAATCTTTTGGCCCTATCTTCCTCTGACCTGCCAACCCACTGGAGGTCTTAACACACTTTGATTTCTGGTTATTTACCTATAGGTAACACTAGGCTGACTGCTTTGTGAACTTATGGGCTTATGGTCTCTTATACACTTGATTCCCAAGCCTAGCTCAGGATGAGGCACTTAATATTCACTCAGTTAATATTTGTTAAATGATAAATAATGTCTTTCTAAATTGTAAATATGACAGAATAGATATTCTTGCTTTGCATATAAAACAGGATTTGGGTTTACAAAATGTTTTGAACTGCAGCCCCCACCACTACTTAATAATTTGTCTTTAGGTAAGCTATCTCTCTACGTTTCAGCTTTTTCAGCTAAAATATGGAAGTAAAAATGCCTTCTTGTTTGCTGAAAGCATTGAATAAAATAATTTTGTAAAATATCTGGCACAGTGCCTGGTGTATTGTTCCCACTTAAAATGACAGTTCTTTTTTCACCTTTTCTGCAGTCTCTTATTTGTCACAAATAACTATTATTTGAAAATAAGTTAAAATTCTAATTTGGAAGATGAGTTGACAATTTTCATTATAAAATACGTATATAACTACAAATAAACATATGCCAGTTGGGGCATTCAAATGTTAAAATACCCTGATCTGTAAATGTAGACAGAGGCAGATATTATGACTATTTCCAAGACATCACTGTCATCTATCAAAACCATAGACTTCCTGATTTATTCCACTGACGTGTCTACATATCCGAAGGAGGATATTGTGACCCAACTATTTTCATTGCAATGACATTTGACTTCCACCTCTACCTAGTTACCATGATATGTGCTGTCTCATGTTCTTCACATCTTGACCAAAGAAATAAACAAATATTTTAATTATTACATCCAATTAGTAAACATGAATGGCGGTGATGAGGCAAACACCATTGAATATGTTTGAAACAGAGCATGGTAACATTGGTTCATCCTCCAAATAAAACAAAAAGGCCTGATTGAGATTATACATTCTTTAGGAACATTAAAGACAGCAAGCATTGATTCAAAAAAATTAGACTTAGTCTAAATAATAAAAAATAAAATTCACAATGGCTAAAACTTCCGAGTAAAATTTGTAACTGACCCAAAATTGATGAAAGAATAACAGTTTCTTGACGGAAATTAGCTTGCTGAAATTTAAATGGACAAAAATTGAACATCGTAGAAATGTTGCTACAAAACCTCCATGTATCTGATATGGACTTTTAAAAATGGATTAGTGAATTAAATCTTTGGTAGTAAAGTTTATAGCAAAAGAGCTTGATAAAAATAATTTTAATCAAAAAGGAAATGTAAAAGAAGTTTTTAACTCCACTGTATTAGAATTCGATTAAAAATTAAATTAGTTTAATGAAATTCTTGAAAGGACCTTTTACATAACAATCATACAGTTTGCTATCATTCTAATGAGAATCTCTGTATTAACAAACACAAATAGAAATGTCCTTAGGGATCAAGACAGTGAAGACAAATCATCTTAAAATGGGAGGTTCAAAATGGTAAATCAAAATATACTTAAGAAAATGCATTGAGTAGTTAGCCAAATAAAGATTTTTTAAATTATCCAATTTATACCTCTGAAATTAATTATTGACTTAAATAGAGCAATTTGCTAAAATATTCCCAGTAAGCTCATCACCCAAAGATGTAATATGTCCTTTCTAAAGAACAAAAAGTAGTTGTTTTACCAGTTTTTTTAAAAAGCATGACATTCTACCAATTCTATAACTTGGCAGTGACAATAAATTGCAGCTCTTCCTTCTCTCTTTTCTCCCTCTTCCTCTCTTACACACACGCATGAATGTGCACATACACAGTCAATATGGCCGTGATGTTTGTAAAGAACGACTACCCTAACATAGCTTGCCTATACCATTCACCAAGTATGTTGTTGATGGAGAAATCACAGTCCCATATCCTCAGCTGGTAACAAAATAATACTAGATTTTAGCTTAAGTATCTCTAACTCTTCTGAATCCTGATGTACCATGGTATTATTTTTTGGATTTTGGCATATATATTTGTATTATGGTACACATTTTTGTATGAAACATATGAAACACTGTAATGGAGAATAGAATCATGTGCTATAATCATGTGCTGTCACTTGTAAATCAGATTCTAATTAACTTTGAAATCATTTTATGGATTACCCCTGAGTGGATTACAGAGTCACCACATATTCCAAAATATACCATTTCAGTCACAAAATAGCTTTTCAGCCTGTAAACCTAAGCCAGTATGTTTTAAAAATTAATGAAATTAGCTAGCACTAAAATATGATTTTATGGACAGATGATAAAATTAGAAATACCACCCTCCCTCTGTGCGTCACAGTAAAAAAAAGCCAACCCTGACAGAATTCCATTTCAGGCTAGAAAGATTGCTAAAAATAAGCCTTTAATCCCTGACCATAAGCAGCAGGTTTTTGGTAGAGACTGCGAGCAGTTCAGGCACTGGCTTCAATATAGCAAAAAAGTAACAAAAAGTTTCTTGGGAACAAAATCAGCTACCACAGTCATTTAAATGAAACATCATCATGTCAATAATAGCAATGATAGTTAAAACAACCACAGCAGCAGTGACAGCAGCAGAAATGAGCATGTATTGAGCATTTAATCATTATACATCACTTAATCCTCATAACAACCATATAAAGTAGCTAATGCTGTTGCTATTTTACAGGCTGTACCCTAGACAGCCTGTAAAATTTAAGCAGCTCATAAACTTGCAATGATAGTAGGTGCAGGGACCAGGCTTTGAAATCTGAATTTAGAACATACATTTCTAAAATTGTCATATGACATTTTTTCCTGAGACTAAACACAGGTTCATAGGGAGTTGTTAGCCCCTATAAAATGGCCAACGGCTAGTTTTAAATATCATTACAATAAAAAACAAATATAGAGTTGTTGAAATCTATACAAAGCTAAAAAGGAGATAATTTTTATTTTTGCCTTTAATACTTCAATTGAATGGATTTTTTTCTGGTATGCCATGTCTACTTGAGTTTGGCGTAAAGTACAGGAGTATGGACAAATATAGTAGGGCGTGAATGTACCAGTTTTTAAAATGGGGGCCTTTGTAGCTCTTTTCCATCTTGAACAAGGTTCTGGGCTCTGAGTTTCTGAGAAATTAAGATTGGGTTTTGTTTCTATCTTTCCTGACTAATCTCAATGGAAAAATAAGAAAATCCCAAAGACTCTCGTGTTCAAGTAAAGGCCATGTCAGCACAGACATTTTGGCAGTAGTTTCTTTAGGGCTGAAGGCCACATAACACATTTTAATTCTTTTTGTGACTAGTTGAAAGTATACTAAATACAAAGCAAACACCCACACATACACGCATAACGAGAAAGGAGAGAAGTTTACAATTTTATTCCTGACGTCTAGTTAAATGTTTAATTATCTTTCATTTCTATCATGTATCTATGAATTATGTTCATGTTTGTTGAAATCTCATATGGGGAATGTTTTCCAGTGGAAATTATTTATAAATACTGAAACCCTGTTATGGAAATATTCTCACAATTAGTGTACCGGAGAATAACTTTTCATTAGTGCAAGTATAGAGAGCATGAGCCCTTTACCTAAAAACAGCATTTGCATTTCTTTTTACAAGAATATGCAGCTGGACAAAAACGTTTGGCAAATATTGTGAAGAAAATAACTTAGAGTGTTTCCCTCAAGTTTGTATTAAAATTCCTCAAATATTGTATTAATCAAGAAACCTAGGTACATCTCATCATGTTCTCTGTCTGGGTGTGTCTTAGGGGTCATACTCGGACACCTCAGCTAGAACCTCAACCCATCATCTTGGTATTATCCCTCTTTTTCTCGTACTCTGTGTCTGGGAGGCAAGTTAGTGACCAATGGGCTTGATCAGATTCACAGATTTTTTGGCGCGGGGGGGTTTATACTATGCTTTTCAAGTTCTGAAGCATTTGATGATGTTTAAATATTAGAGATTTATCAAAAAATATTGATTCTAAAATTCTCTAGAAAACTCAGATGTGGCCCCACATAAGCTATATTGGTGCTGGAGTTAGGTCATGATTAGCTCTTTCAGCTGGGACTCGCATTCTCCACCTTTTTTAGAAATTAATTTCATTAATCTTTAGTTTGGTATCTGGCCTGTTTTATCCATGTACACCATGTCTTTTTCTCCTTTAAGTTTTTTTTCATCTTGCAACTTCAGCTATTCATTAATTTTCTACTATAAGCCAACTAATCCACTCATAATTCCTCAAATACACTGTGAGATTTCCTACTTTCATGCATTTATTCACACTGAGCCTCTCACCTGAAATGTTCTCTGAAGAATCCACCAAAATAATACTCATCTTTTGAAGCCCAGTTCAAATGCCACCTTCAGAGAGATTCAGAGTTATTTCTGTGTCTTTGTGAACTTTAAGGAAACTTCTACTTGTGCAAACATACACCAAACTAACCTTTTTGTCTTTTTATATTTTATTTTAGTTTTTACAATATTTTTGTGTCCACCTTGATCTTCTAATGAGAATACGTTTATAGGAGGCAGACTCTATTGTTCAATTCTTAGTATTATTCACAGAGGTATGTCTCTCTTACGTAATCAATAATTATTTTATAATAAATACTGAAAACCTTATAGGGTTTACTGCAACAGTCTCAAAGCCTTGGTTCTTTTTCTGTTTTGTCTTTCTTCTTATCTATAGTCTCTTAGAAACATAATCTGCAGTATATTAATTTGTCATGTATTCCAAAGGAATTACTATGATTAAAGCAGCCATTAGAAATAATTGTATATTAATTATATTTTATGATCTCTTCTCAAGTCAGTAGCATAATTTATTTTCCTGGTAACCAAACAATTCTGTTTGAAGGATTGAAGATTTCAGGTCTTACATTTAAATGACTTTCCCACATAAAGGGAAATCTTTATGTGGGAAATCTTACTTATAATATTACTTATAGTAATCTTTCAATAATATTTCTTATTCCAAGTAAGAATAAGGTCCAGAGTAATTAGCCCTTATTCAACTGGCCTCTTATAGGTTAGATAACCATTCTTATATTTCAAATAAAATATATAACAAAATTACACTGGAATTTAGGCTATATTATTTGGCAGAAATGGATACTGTGGTTCTGGCAACATCATAAACTTAATAAATGTGCAAGCCCTTCTGATATAAATACCTATAAATACTCAAAATATATGTTTTTTATGTATGTACAGACACACATACATATATGAATTTCACTTCCTAAAATAATATAGATTAGATCTAATATATGTTAGATAATATATACATATTTGAAATATATATAATATTTAGAAATGAAGTTTCCATATTAAAAATAAAGAGTAGGAAATTAGTTAGCTGACACTGTGGTAGTGGTGCTGTTAGGGGAAGAGATGGAAAGCTAATCAGTGGTAATGATGTCAGTGGGCCTGAGTTTCATGCCGTTGCAAGGCATAGGAGATAACACTTAAATCATACAAACACTACAAGCTACAGCTTTTATAAAACTGGGTTAGTGAAAGGGTGAAACATGCAAGGAGAAAGAAGTAATTTACCCACCAGGTTATGGGAATGACAAAGAAACTTGTGTTTTAAAAGTAGTCTCCTTTAAGCAATTTAAAATTTCAGCCTTGTGCTTTGCAAGCACACTATCTATGAGACACAAGAATTTTGATGCTAAGAAGTTTTTAAAAATTTGATCCTAGGGTAGGTTATAATATTGGTGTCATTGAGAGAAGCAAGACATATGTAATCACCACTAAAATTCTGTATATTTTCACAGCTCAGTGTGCACAGGATTTCTACAGAAAGAGTGCTATTGAAGATAGCTCAAAATAAGCGTTTTCTTGCTGGTTCACTCTAATGATTATTTCTTTTGCTGTACAGAAGCTCTGGAGTTTAATTAGATCCCATTTGTTTATTATGGCTTTTGTTGCCAATGCTTTTGGTGTTTTCGTCATGAAGTCCTTGCCTATGCCTATGTCCTGAATGGGAAAAAATTTTTGCTATCTACCCATCTGACTAAGGGCTAAAATCCAGAATCTACAAAGAACTTAAACAGATTTACAAGAAACGAACAAACTCATTCAAAAGTGGGCGAAGGATACGGGAAGACACTTTTCGAAAGAAGACATATATGAGGCCAACAAACATGTTAAAAAATGTTCATCATCACTGGTCATTAGAGAAATGCCAATCAAAACCACATTGAGATACCATCTCATGCCAGTTAGAATGGTGATCATTAAAAAATCTGGAGACAACAGACGCTGGAGAGGATGTTGAGAAATAGGAACACTTTTACGCTGTTGGTGGGAGTGTACATTAGTTTAACTATTGTGGAAGACAGTGTGGCGATTCCTCAAGGACCTAGAAATAGAAATTCCATTTGACCCAGGTGTCCCATTACTGGGCATATCCACAAGTTATTGAGTCTATGGTGTGTTTTCTTGCCTGTAAATGGGGATAATAATAGCATTGGGCTCATAGAATTGTGGCAAATTTAAATGATTTAACCCATGTAGGTATCTAGAAGAGTGACTGGCACTGAGGAAGCCTTATGTGTGTCTGCTATTATTATTACCATCATTTGTTTCATTGTTCACATAGAAGTTAGTGAGACAAAATTATGCCATATGTTGGTTTACTAACACATTTGTGCAGTAAAAATAGTATCTCTTATGCACCAAGTTTGTATGTAATTTTCCCTTTTCCTCTAGCTGCCTGTAAGTTTTTTCTATAGTGCTGACCTTGGACAGTCTAGTGGCTATATGCCTTGGTGATACTTGTTTTGTATAGTGTTTCACAGATGTACTTTGAATTTCTTATATCTGAACATCTACCTCTCTAGCAAGATTAGGGATATTTTCTTGAATGATTTCCTCAAATATGACTTCCAGGTTATTTGCTTTTTCTCCTTCTCTCCAAGGAATGCCAATAATTTGTTGGTTTGATCACCTTACAGAATAAGCCCATATTTCTCAAAGACTTTGATCATTTTTTAAAATTCTTTTTTTCTTCATTTTTATCAGATCGGGTTAGTTGAAAACCCTGGCCTTCTGGCTCTGGAATTCTTCTACTTGATCCAGCCTATTGATAAGATCTTCAATTGTATTGAGGTTCCTTAAGTGAGGTTTTCAATTTCAGAAGTTCTGACTGATTTTCTTCTTACGATATTTATCTCTTCCTTCATTTACTGGATTGCTTTAGAAATTTTTTTTTTGCATTGATTTTCCACCCTGTATTGGGACACTGAAGGAACTTCCTTGTGATCCATGCTTTGGATTCTTTAACTGTCATTTCTGAGTTTCTACTTTGAATAGTGAGCATTGTTGAAGAGCTGGTGCAACAAACTTAGTGGTGTCACTAAATTCAGATTTTTCGTAGTGCCAGCATTCTTGTTTTAGTTCCTTCTCATCTGGAGATGCTGGCACTTCTAATTCTTATGATTATGTTTATGCAAGTAGGATTTTTTTCTTTTTCTTTCTTTCCCTATAATGTTGTTATTATTATTATTTTCTTTTTCTTTACTTTCCCCCTCCACCCCAGGGGTGTGACTGTAGAGAATGCTGAGGAATGTGTTTTGGCTTTGCTTGTATAATTTTATGTCTGTGTACTTCTTTCAGCAGGTTTAAATTGGGCTGTGCAGTTTGTCCTGTAAGCCCATAGATGGCACTTATAGGTAAGATTTGGCTGTGACCAACATGGCTGGGTATATACTTGATCCTTGTTTACTGGCAGAAGCCCCCTCCTGCCTCAACCAATGCACTGACTCATGGAATGCACAGTGGTCTGAGCTCTCTGCTCACTCTCCGAGGGGGCAGGGGGGAGCCATGAAAGGCAAGACTGGACCTAGCAGTTCTGCCTGCAGTTTCCCTGATGTCGGGCACAAGCACTAGTGCCAAAGGAAAATCCAGTGGATGGTCACCAGGCACCCAGATGTATTCCTAGATGTGGAGCTGAGAAATCTTGGCTTTAAGATCTCTGCATGGGAATGGGGGCAGCTGAAGCTCAATCTAGGCGAGTGGGTGCTCAAGATGCCTGGGGATCTGCCTAGGCATGGGGCAGAGACAGCACCCCTGCACCAAGATCTCTGCATGGAGGGGTGATGTGACTCAGGCTGCTGAACCAGAGAAACAGGAGCTGTGAATGCCTCAGAATCTGCCTGGACATGAAGCAGAGAGGGTCTCACTGCACCACCATCTATATCTTGGAATGGGTGGGCAGGTCCGGCTGTTAAATCAGACAAGTGGGTGCTCCAAATGCCTGGAGATTTGCCTGACCATGGAACAGAAAGGGCCTTCTCAAGATCTCTGCACAGGAGGAGTGGGGCAACTCAGGCTGCTGATCCAAGTGAACAGGTATTCCAAATTATTGGAGATCTGCCTAGGTGCAGAGAAGAGAGAGTTCCTCTGCATCACAGTCTATGTCTAGGCAGGGTGGGGAGCTAAGGCTGCTGAACCAGGTGACTGGGGGCTCCAAATCCCTCTATCGACATAAACTCTTTTCTGGATACAATATTTATAAATTTAGCAGAAGTAGGCATAGAAAGATAAGGACGATAGAACATAAGAAAAAAAACTACACTAAGATTATTTTTCCATTAATATCACACCTTATTTTCTATTACTTGTTGCAAATAATATCTTTAATTTTCAATGCTGTAAATTTTTAAAAACTATGGACTTGAGAATAAAACATATAGACTACAAACTAATTTTTAAAAAGACATGTATCAGGCCAAACCCATTCCTTCTTTGGAACAAGGGTCAGAAGTCATAAAAGCCATTTATTTCATGGGTTTTTGGAAGTAGAAAAATATATTTCTATCTTCAGAAATATCGTGGAGTAGAATAATTCTACTTAAAGAATTTTGTTCCCGTCTTCTCATACAAATAAGAGAAGTTGATATTCTAAAGATCTTCGAGATCATTTGTTCTGACTAACTCATTTGATAGAAAAGAAATCTGAGGTGTAGGGCCAGGATAGATCCTTGATTTTAAGAAACCCAATCCATGTTCTCCCCACTACATTATGAGGCCTCATCAAAGAGAAATAATCAAGTAAAATTAGGGATTTGGAATATATTATCTGTAAAGTCCCTTCTTACACCAACATCCTATGAATCTATGGGCTAGGGTTGGCTTAAATAAAAGAGTAGCTTACCTGGAGCCAACTCAGTTGCATAAGGTTATTGAGTACAGGGGTTGAAAAAATACAGCAGTTAAAGACTATGTTGTAAAGGACCTCACAACATCTGGGATAATTAGAACATTGTCCAACTGAGAGAAGTCTTAAAATATTAGGAATCTCCTTTGCTTCTTACCATCCTTTAGAAATTAAACCAGAAATGAAATTTTAAACATTTTTGAACAAGTTATTTTTATGTCCAAGCTAGATAGTGGTTGGCTTCTCTCAATTTAAGAAATCATTACATTTCCGAAAAGTTGCATATAAAGTGAAATTGTTTATGAAGCTTGTTTGAATAGCAAAATTGAAAGTTCATGGCTGTAGCTAAAAGTCTCCAAAGGTTAAGAAATTTAGGAAGAAATAGACTAATGAGAGGGATTTCACATAAACATATTACTATACAGAATTCAATTATAATCTAATGATATGAAACCTGAAAGAATATAAAGGCTAAAATGTTTTACTAGTGAGTTATGGCAGCTGTTATGTAGTTTTCATTTATGACTAAAGATATGTCAAGAGACTAAGGCATTAATTGTTCAACACCTAAAATTTATAAGCAAGACAGTTTTCTTAAAGGTAATGTAGCTAAATATTCCTTAAGTTAAAAACTTTAGAGATCAACTAGCTCTCAGATGTTTTTGTTTGTTTTCTTTACCAGGATCCTATGAAAGAATCTAATGAAGCATAAAACTATATTTTTATGCAACTATCGTTTATACGGGATATATTAATTTATCATTGGATATCTACAGCTTCCATTCATTTTCCAAAAGGGTTTACGATGCAAGAAGGATTGAAACTCAGTAACAATCAGTCAAGTATCTCATTTTAAGAGAGATAATTGAGAGAAATAAGGTTTGATAAAATGTTCTAGGTCAAAGAGCTAATTAATAGCAGGGTTTGATTAGATAAAGGATTCCCAACCTCCAGGCTAAGAATTGTTTTATGATGTCACATTCTTTTATGAAATACATTTCTGAGAACTACAGTATAAAGTTCTGTGGCATATCACAGAACTTTATCAAGCATCAGTGTATATTAAGCATTGATAATGCCTGTTAGTGATTTTATAAAATATCTTCTCAGCAAAATCTCTTAGTGAAGTTATAGTACATATTTAATAAAATAAGTAATTTTCTCGAGCTAGTAGCTAAAAATACTATGGATATTAGAAGTCAGGGATAAATTTATTAGTATGTATAGATTATATGATTGTCTTTCTAAAAAACTCCAAAAATACAAAACTTACCAAGCTTTATTAGATACATATTATTTGAGATTTCTATAAAATATTTTAAAGTCACTAGATTTTCTTACACTGTAATGACTGGAACAAAAATCAATAAAAAATGGATCCCACTCACAGAAGCACAAAAATACATAATACTTAAAAATATACATAAGAAATATGTGCAACCTGTAAAGAAAATTACACGATTTCATTTAGTTATATAAAAGAATATTTTAAATAAATGGAGATTAAATATCATGAACTGGAATTCAAAAAGAACTCTCAATGTTCTCAAAGTATTAATTTCCCTAATTTAATTTCTAAAATTAACCCCAATTAAAATGTCAGATATTTTGGGACAGGGAGTTTTTTTCTAATATTTATCTAAATAAGTAAATGAGCTAAAATGGCCTCGATTCTACCTGCTATACCAACAATTTTAAAGTACAATAATCAAAACTATGCAATATTGTTGTAAAATTAGACTGTCAAGAGAAGAAAAATGAAGCCTAGTAATAGCCATAAATATACATAATTAAAATGCTGTATTTAATTAGTGGAAATAAATGGATTATTTGACACATGGTACTGGAAAAATGAGTAGGTGTTTAGAAAATTAATTAATTAGTTAGATTAGATCCAAACCTCAAGTCAGTACATGACATTCCTCCCATTACCAAAAATAAATCTCTTTTTATTTTTTATTTTTTGCTGTGAATGTTCATATTATCTTTTAGGCTACCCTAAGATTCATAGTTCTTGTGTGAGGATGTGTCTTCAACACTGAACTCATTTAAATATAGAAGTCCATGGCACTCCCAGAACCAGAAGCATATTACTATCCATGATCTTAACAACTACACAACTCAAGAAAATCTAGTAGGATGGAAAGGAAGAATTCAAAGATAAGCAAAAAATCTCCCGTCATTGAAATCATAGGATCCTTTCAGAGAAGCACAGAAGCCAATGAATGGTCAGCAAACTGTCGCCTTAAAACAAAGACACCTTGGAGAAGACACTCAAAAAAGACTCACTCTTCTAAAATCTATGTCCAGGGCATGGTCCAAGATGTTTAAGAGCCAAGAGCATTCCTTGAAAGCTAACATATCAAAATGAGACTAGGAAGATAAGACTAGAAAGCAACAGCTCTTTGGAGAGATTCTGGATCTAACAAGAGCTGTAAGCAGTGCCAATCTAAATTTATCTGCAGCTAGAAGATGGAAGCATGCTTGAGTCATTTACTGAGACAGGAAATACAGAAAAAGCAACAGGATGGAGAGTGAAGAACAGTTGAAATGATTAGTTTACTCTTGTAACCTGGTGAAATTAAAGTTCTATAAAACTGAAACCATTGCTTATTGCCTTTATTGATGCTATCACATAGTAAGAAATTCAAAATACACTTACAATTGACTGATGCACTGCAACCTCAAACAAATTTCAAGACATCTGATGAGGAATAGGACCTCTAGAATCTACATACTAAAATGTTATATGGGGCATAATATAAAACATATTACACAGGCTTCAATAAAATATATGCTAAGTACTTTAACAAAGTCCATATAATAAAAGTTACATAGTGATTAACATCATCACTACAGAATGACACTTAGCCTCAGTCACAAGGATTAGCTGCTTAACAGTCTTTTATCTTTAGGAATACAATAACACTGTGGGTCTGATTTTTATTTTCATCATTAAAGCTTACTTGTCTAACTTGTTTGTTTTGATTAAAAATATATCAGTGCATGTGGTTCAAAACCTGTGCTTTTCTATAAGCATATTGAAATTTCACATTTTACATTTCAAATCAATGACTTAGACTTAATCAATATTTAATTCTTATACCTGTAGTCAGTGCCCATAAGTCTAATAAGTAGACTTAATCTAGTAATTATTTTTCACAATAAAATTACAAGTAGACCAATGATTTGGAGTTTGCGATATGCTCTTCCTTGAAGGGGATAATACTGTCCTTTAGTAATACCATCAATAGAAGGAATATATATATATATATATATATATATATATATATATACACACACACACACATATATATACCATATAAATGTGAATAATAATTCATATAAAAATAATTTCACAATAGAATGTGAAATATATATATATATATATATATATATATATATATATATATATATATTCATTCCTTATGTATGTGTTTCCTGGGGTGATGGGAAACAGAAGAAAATGAACAATTGTTTGTAGGAGATTTTTAGTAGATGTGAGGAATATGTAGAGTGTAGATTGCAAGTTAATTATTGCATAAAAGGTCAATGATTTTCAAAAAAGAGCAAGACAGTTTAGGGGCAAGGTACACTTGGATAATGTTTTATAAATCAGAAAACCAAACCCAAATGGATTAACTTGTGACACTTATAAATGCTTAATAGAACTTATATTAATAATTGTCAGGTATTACAACATCTTTTTAGAGAAAACCGAAACAGTTTCTCCTCAAGTGTGATCTGAGTACCAAGGAAACTCAGTATTTGGGTAGCCAAAATATCCAAAAGAATAGACTATTCAATAGAAATACAATCCTGACTTTTGGTTTCCTATAACTTTATTGTCTATATTTTAGGCAAATCGTTTTAACCAAATGAGTAATGAGAATGGCGTATAACAGTGCAGTATAAGTGACGAGATGCTATGAGGAAGTACAGAACGAGCATGACTTCCAAACACTGAAGGAAGACTGATTTCACAATGTCTTTCTCTTTTAAGCTGAAGGGGTGCCCTCATAATATGGTACAGAATCCCTATTTGTTGTTCACCCACTTATTCCTGCATCTATTCACTCAAATACATGTATTGTGCATCTACTCTCTACACGCATGCTATGATCAGTATCGTGGAGAACACGAACACAGGAATTTGTGGTGTAGAGTATATATATTCCTGTCTCTCTTTCTTATACATGCATACATATACACATATACATGTACGTATATCTGTGTGTAACTGTTAACTATGACCCAAAAATAACACGTCACAATTGTATAGCACTTTAGCACTTTTCAGTTTGTAAGCTGCTTTCATATACGTTTTTATTTAAGCTCACCAGTGATTTTCTAGGTAGGCATTTTTATTTCCATTTTGTGACAATAATCTCTCCCTGTTTTTGTAGATATACTGTGGGATGATACA
Organism: Saimiri boliviensis; assembly: GCF_048565385.1. Lineage (NCBI taxonomy): Eukaryota > Metazoa > Chordata > Mammalia > Primates > Cebidae > Saimiri > Saimiri boliviensis. The sequence goes on along the minus strand of NC_133457.1, from coordinate 35,360,014 downwards.
TGTGATATCTATATTTTTAAAAGATTAAAATCATGATTATTCTTCCTATAATTATATTGGTTTTAGTAACTTTTCCTAAGGTGTGTTTTTAAAACTTCAAATTCACAGGATAGAATGTTAATAGATTATTAATAATATGTACAAAAAGAAAAGGTTTATGATATAAAATAAATTTATGCAACATTTCTTTTAGCAAAGTTTAATCAATTTCTTCAGGATTTCTCTGAGCTTACACTCTGCTAATATACCGTGTCAGTCTTTAAGAACAGGGAGGCAGTGTGCGGCATTTCTCAAACTTACACGATAATGGAATCTTCGTTGTTTGGAGTGTTTGGTCTGAAGTGTGAACACATTTGGAACTGTCATGCAAAGATTCTGAGTATATTATAGCTTCATTCCTTTCTAGGTATAAGAATTTTCTCCTCTTAAGCAACTGTAGCAACTTGAAATCATATTAACTCCCTGTCTGCTACCAGAAACGCAGGAATTCCCTTTCAAAGAACTGAGAATATTATGCAATTAAATGCAAATTTCTGTGTTTCTTACTATCTACATGCCCAGTTAATCTTTAAATACAAGATCAGACTGCAGAGATAATGCAACTTCATAATTAGACATTGCTACATATACTTTATTTCCACAACTTTTATAATATGCAAAGTTTATTAATATAAAAAAAATTCTGAGTTTTTAAAATATACCATTTGCTTCTTTTGACCAAAGAGTAAAATCTTACTTCTAAAACATGGAAATATTTTCTGTTGTCTAGAAGCCCTGATGAAAATAGAACAAAGCATTGACAACATTTTCAAAACGCGTGTTATTTGATTTGAGTTTTCTGAAACTATCAGTAATATAAATTGTTTGTAATGACATTTTAAGTACTATGTTGTACTACTTCAGTATTGAGGTTAATTGCTTTTAGATAAACCTCCTTTGTCCATTAGAAATAAACTACATTCAAATAAGTTTGCAGATGTATTGGGGATTGAAAAAGTATAGAACAATGGAAAAGGACAGAAAGGACTGAATTGTTACTGGTTGGCACTGTTTACAACTGGGAGTATTAACTTCCTCAAAAGTCTCGAGACATTTTAAAAACCTTGCCATCCACGGTGTGCTGTATGGGACCAGTGACACTAGGGTCACTCTGGAGTTTGTTTAAAACAGAGAAGGGTCTTGACTCCACCTCAGACTTCCTGAATTATAATTTATATTAAGGGAGATCCTCGGGTCATTCCAGTGCTATTTTTTTAAAAAAAGGTTTAACATACTGTTTTTTAAAAAATAATAATCAGGAGTCCTTTATTAGTGTCCACTTTAATGGCTGGAAACCTTGATTTTAGATTTTTTCCTCTTTATCTCATGCATTCTGAAGAATGAGAATCTATAAGTAAGGGTTATGTCTAAAAGATCTTATAATCTTTTATGTAAACTGAAAAAATAGGGTTAGTAAATTCTACTTTCTCCAGGAAAACCAATGCAGTTATTGAAGTAATCAGATCACAGCATCATAAGCCTGGTTATTATTTTTTTTCTTCCATAAGGCTTGTGAATGCTAAGTAGTTAATAACTAGAGAGCCCTTCAAATCAATCAGCTTTTAGGAGTTTTTATCCAACAAGGATCAGGAGACTTAGGATTAAAATTGTCAATGAAAATTTGAAGATGATGTCTGACTTAATCCTTTTTCCCCATTCTAGATTCTTGGCCTTCCTGCCCTGCCCTGCATGATACAGATACACTGTTAAGCATTTGCAATGGACATGCCTGCTTCAGCCAAAGGGTAAGAGATAAAAGAGCTTCCTCTCTATTACAAAATATTTTTTGACCTTTGAAGTAGATTATTTATTTTAAAGTTCAGCTTGTCATAGTCTTAGAGATAATTTTGAAAAAGATCATCAGGTAATATTTTATCTATAAAACGGGAGCTACTGACCAAGATGTAATCTGTTACCGCTGAGGAAACACAGATTGGTAAGTGGGATTCCACTGTTAGACTCACATAAGGAACACAGATTGTGTTACAGTGAGCAAGATGCACTGAAAATTACAACTCCATATTTCAGCTAATTTCATCTGACATCATACTGTTTGTGAATAATGCCTTTTTTTTTTTTTTTTTTTTTTGTAATGCAGAGACACAGGACTCCACTTTCCATCATGGAAGGGTAAGATGGAAAGAGTCTCCTTGTCCTGGCAGTTTGTGTCTGAGCACATGATTTAAGCTTGATCAATTGAATTCTTTTCTCAGGCACTGTGAATAAGAGGTGCAGGAGAGGTTAGGACTCCTGCACAGGATCTACAGACAGAAACATGTTTTGAACTTGAAATTGGCAATCTGGGGCTATCTCAGCTCATGTTCTTTTGCCAGTCTTGTTTTATATCCTTCTAATTCTGAGTCTACATGCCCTGCTAATGAATTCTTTTTTTGTTTTTACTTGCAATCAAGTATCATGACTGATACAGAAATATCACCTCTTCACTAGACTTTAAGAGTATTGTTATTTCAGTTCTATATTGCTCATTGATATAAGTTTGAACAGGTGGGTGGAGTTAAGAGAGGGCTTCAGTTACAATAAGAGCAGAGGTGGTGGTGATAACGGTGGCAGTTAACACCTACAAGGACATACTATGTCCCAGATACTATGTGAAGTGAGTACTCATGAGAGTCAGTATTACCGCACTCATAGATGAAAAAACTGAGATTGTTTAATGAAAAACCAACTTTGAGGTCATTTTGGTCAAAATCATATGCCTGGTAAATCCATGAGGCAGGGTTCAGACCTGAATCTTTTGAGCTGCAAATCAGAACTCATATTAGGATGCTAATGGAGTTCTTTGGAGACTAATTCAATATCATTGATTGAACTTTTGATTGAACTTTAGATTGAACTGTAGCTAATATAATATATACATATATTAATTGAGATATAAGAAAATACGCAAAGTCTAATTGTACAATTTTAGCTGGGTATTGATGTCATCTTGTAGTAAACAAATAAAGCATCCTCCATTCCCTGCAAAGAGATTGATTATTCTGAAACATTTCCTTGCAGCCTCCCCAAAACTAAATTGTGAAAAGTACTCTCTGATTGAGTTGTGATGTCTCTTTAATACAGTGTTTAATCTTAACCTTAAGCGCTATATCTAAATTCCATAAAAACTGGATATATCCTAACAAGCTTATAAAGTTGATGTAGGACTTGCCTCCTATATGAACCTGAAAGAAAAAAACTCCTATGTGTGTGCAATTGCAAGCCTATATAAAAATTTTTCAGAGACTGACTTTCCAATTGAAAGGTGGCACAAATTATTTTGATGATATGCAAAAGTATATAATTTGTTGTCCAGCACCAAACTAAATATGAAGGCTATACTTTTAAAGCTATTTTTAAATAACTTTCATACATAAAATAATAAGTATTCAGTAGTTCATGGTTCTGTCTTTTATTAGAAGTAATTGTCGTAATACAATACCCTTACTAGGTACAAATCTAAATGCTCTATATATGTTGCCTAATTTAATACTGGCAATCCCATTGAGATTGGCACTATTATTATTGTCATTTTACAGTCTGAAAATGAAGCAGAGTGCAACATCTCCCCATTTGGTGGCGCTCTATATTCGAAAGATCTCTGTTCAAGAGAACTTTATCCCTCACGTATCTTATGATGAAGTCCACACTCTAAAGCTCAGCACAGCCTTTAAAGATCTGGTCTCTACCTACCTACCTCCAGCCTCATTCCCTTTCTACCATACCCCCATTCACCTTCTGTGCAAGTGCATTGCTTAATATATTAGTAAACCTGCTGTCACAAATGCCGTTTCCTCAGCATCTATACAGACAAGACCTATTCACCCTTTAAAACTCAGATAATCTCTGAAAAGCCTTTGATGACATCCTAGTTAGATTTAGTGCCACTACTCTATACATATTCCTTTTATAAAATACATCACACTGTAATATACCTATTAAATCTTTGTCTATTTTTCCCACTAGACTTTAAACTCTATGATTTGTTTTGGTATCCACAGTGCCTAATACAGAACCAAGTATGTAAGGAGCACTTAAAAATTTCTTTTTTGAATGAATGACCAAAGCTTAAGTAATCCTGTTGTTGTTCTCTTCTTTGTATTCCTAGCTGGGAAGAGTTGTTAAATCTCATTCTCTATAATTTAACAATAGTAAATGTTATTTGAAGGAATTCTAGACAAATAATTAGGGAATTTAGGTTATTGAATCATGATTTTGATTCAATAAGTAAACTACCATGAAGATTGATTCATTCAAAGAAAAAATTTTTTACATGCTTGCCATGTACCAGGAAACTGTACACTATAGTGGAGATAGAGTAGCAGATCTAATAGGCAACAACTCCTTTCATCATGGAGCTTGTAAAACCTAGAACCAAATTTCTCTTCATAAAGTAAATGAGTTGAACTAAGGTCCTCCCAGGTCTAAAATTCCATAAAACAGTAAACTAAACATCAAAATTCCTTACAATACAATATAGAAATACATTAAAAAGAAATAAATATAATAACAGACAAAGCATTTCATAACCAGCCTCTGATATAAGACATCTACAAGCATAATTCTTCCTTCCAAAAATAGATACCTAATAAAGAAGTAACACTGTAATGCCTTTTAAAGATTAACACTGATTTATCATGACATAAAATATTGGAATGAACTCTAGTTGTAAGTAGTTGAGCTGTAAAGAACAAAAAAAAAAATACCATTTCATGGCAATTAAAAATAATTAGGAAGAAATGTGATTCTTTGGGAAAATGTATCTATTTTTATACACCTAATGTTAAACACCAATATAAGGAACAACATGCTCTCTTGTCAAATGTTACTTGTATGATAATTTTTGATTCATTGTAATTGGATCCAAAAAGGTAAAATTTACTATTAGTCCACAAATTAAAGGGTAAAAACTAAATTAGGCTAAATTCTCAACTACTTCATTACAAAGTTAGGTAGGGAAGGAGGCCACAATTATTTAACTTGTGTTCAAATCTCAGCTGGGGAATGTTTTAAATGAACATTTAAATGATGCAAGTAATTTTAGAAGAGAAAGTCTTTGTAGACAAGCCTATAAGCCCAGTATTTATACACTTAATTAGCATACAATCTTGCTAGTCATATCCCAGTAGGTGTTTGGACAGAAATCTAAATCTCTAAAGATAAATTTTCAATCATTGCTACCATAAGTGAGTAAGATATGTCAATTGTTTGACATGCCATGATCACAGGATGTACTTTCTAATATATCCTCTGACAGTTTATGTGGACACTGGGCCATAATAAGAATCTATCTATAATCTATCTATCTAGATACATTAATATCTACCTAGATATCTAGATAGACATTTGAAAGTCTTTTTCTGTTTTCATGAGTAATGATTTTCATGGAGAAACAAACCCAAAATGTGTGCTCAATATATTTATCTAGGTATCTAGAAATCTTAATATCTATCGAGATATCTAGATATATTAATGTCTATCGAGATATGTAGATATATTACTATCTATTGAGATACCTAGATAAATATATTGAGCACACATTTTGGGTTTGTTTTTCCATGAAAATCATTGCTCATGAAATGAGAAATAGACTTTCAAATTATATGGTGAGATTTTCACATTGTAGACGAGGAAACTGAGGCCCAGACAGGTGAAAGAAATATTGCAAATCTGACAGCTGATTAGCAATGGAACCATGATAACAGGAGCCCAATGCTCTTCTTGCCACTACTTCATGCCACTGCTCTCTCTCTCAGATTGTGCTCTGGCTTACAACATTACATTGTGATTTGACTATTCATTGCATTGAACTACAATGCAAGGATCAAGAATACAAAAAAAAAAAATAAGGAGGTAAATACAGAAGCAATTCAGTTTGTTGGCTTTTCTTAAGCATTGACAAATAAATACTTTTTTATGTTGTGGAAAGAAAAACAACAGCTAGATCATAAGTCTGCAGCAAGCCTGGCATGTTGGAAATGAAACAAAAAGCTTTCTTCTTATAACTAAATTTGAGAGTGTGAATAAGCTAAATTTCCCCATCTGGAGACTCTCAGACTAGACAAGACTTACAAATTAATATGAGTGTATAGGTCTGGGGCCCGAGGAAAATCAGGTCAGGTCTAAAAAGGAATCAGGTGCTGACCACAAGTCAGAATTTTAATATGGTTTCAAAACAAAGGGCAGAGATCTAATGTTGCAATTTACCGAACGCCATTAGGATGATGACACAGTATGTGATGAGGAAGCCTTCAAGACAAAGTTATAAAGAAGAAATTAACATTGAAAGATGGAAAATGTTTCCATCCACATACAATTCAGACTCGGAACCTCCTTTTAACCAATTCTTCTCTTTCTCTCTCCTTCTCTTTCTTATTGGAACTTATTTTTATCTAGGATATTTTTGCTTTCACTAAGTAGTTTTATTTCCCCATTTCCTTTGTTTCCTAGAATTGAGGACCCACAGCAAGACATAAAAAAGTCCTTGGATAAACAAGATAAGAAAATAATTCTGAGATAAAAATGATCAGAACATGTCAGTTGCTTTGGGTAGCTCAGAAACAAAATTTGGATGTGTAGAGGTATTTTTAAAAACCTGGACAGATTATTCCCTCCACTTGCTTTCCTAAGGTCTCCAGGTCTTTCTCTAGTGCTGCCTTTGAAGTATTTGTATATGTCCTATGCTGAGATATTGGCATTTATGAGGACCAACATAGAGATGTTTCAAATATGTCCAGCCATTAAGTACTGGTAGGGAGGGTTTGGACCTTTTTCTCTGTTGGGAGTTTCCTATGCAAAGGTCTGAGCTTTCAAAAGTTCAAGATTGATTTTTGGTGGAGAAGATAAGCGAAGGCTTTTCTAGCCAACTAAGAAGCAGATTCTTTTGATTAAATGTCAGATTAAGAAAAAATATTCTACATTCTACATAAGGTACTGTGACAATTCTCTAAAGGGTATGACTGTGAGAAGAATGCAGATATTTTGGGATAGAGGGTTACAGTTATGAGAATTTTCATTTTCTATAAATTTCCTTTGGTTGACATAAGTTTAAAAATGTGTTCATGTGCATAGTGTTTCAGATTCATTTATGCAGAATTATGTAACACTTGGAAAATCTCCCTTAAACCATGTATTATGGGGACACAAAACTATAAATTGTGTTTGTAAATATCCAGACCTTTCTATAATCACAAATTCTCAGAATGTGCTAAATGTGGGGTCTGTTATTATATTTGCTTTCTCTCTCACTCTCTCTATTTAAAGGGAAGGATGGTAGGATATCTTTTCTATTAATTCACCACCTCAAATACAAGTGATAATTTTCTTATGATTTCAGATACTGTAGTGACAGGCCATAGGCCAGTTGCCCAGTGATTTACTATTAATAGCCCTGCATCAGAACATTTCAAGATAAGACTGAACATTATCTAAACACTTCTACAGCCAAACTATGGTCATTTTCAATATGTAATTTATCAGTTTAACCCATTAATTTTTGAAAAGTAAGATTGTTCCAGAAAACCTTATTGAAATAAAATACTTGTATTATGAATTCAAAATTAGAAATTAATTAGACAAATTGACAGCGAGAAAGAATATATTTATAGATTTATCTTTCACTTCCTCCAAGTTCTCGACAGTCTTTTTTTTTTTTTTTTAAATGGAAAATGTGACAAATGTAAGCCCTTACCAACTTCCCACTTCAGAAGGCTGTTGTCTTCCCTCTCCATTTTTCCAATGACATACCAGATGCATGCCATCCAGTGTGCAAGGAGCGCAAACATGGACATGAGCAGAGTCAGGACGATAGTGCTGTGTTGGGAATAGCGGTCTAACTTCTGTAGCAGACGCAAAAGACGCAAGAGCCGCACCGTCTTTAGAAGGTGCACAAGAGACACCTGTGGTAGGAGAGAGAGCGGCACAACTTGGTGTATGTGTTAAAATCATGCCACAACAATTTTAAGAAGCCATTCTAAAAATTTTGGAAACAAAGTATAATTATTTCAATATTATTATTTTTATAAATTGTCTTCATTCTTGACATATCAGAAGATGATAGGATTAAAGATGGTAGAATAAAGATAGAATAGTGAGGATAATTTAATTTATTTGAATAAATACCTCTCTTAATTAGGAGTTATCTTTTTTTACTCTCTGTATCATTTAATACAGTAGTATACATTCTGATACACAACTGAAACACATTATCGTATCAGAATACCATGATATCTCGAATCCCCTACACATATTCCCTTCCCTTTGTAAGGAAGTTGCTTTATAACAATAATTCAGAAAAAATGAAGTAAACACCTAGAAAGTAATAATACAAGTAATGGTTTATTTTTTGAAATAGGTAGACCCATAAAACTTGAGTAATTTCTGCTCACAAGTACCAGCAGCATCTTCTCCCTCACGTGCTGTACTTCTGGCACTATCAACAGACAGAGAAAACATTTGCCTGAAGAGTGCATGCTCTCTTGCTCTGTCTCTCTCTCGTGCTCTCTCTCTCTCGCTCTCGCTCTCGCTCTCACTCTCTCTCTCTCCACTCTCTTGAACATGCTTAGGGAATTAAAATGAAATGGACAAGAATTTCTGAAGTCTCTGAGTACCTTTGCAGAGGTGCTTTGTATAGCTTTAACTAACTACACTCTTTCCTTTACAAAACTTAAACAGGCACAAGGACAGCATTGAGAATTTGCTTTTGTATTTATCTAGAGTCAGTTGACTTCTAATTCCTTTCTTTGCTAGCCATATTCTCTTATCTCTAAGAAGAACATGCCTAGAACAATACCTGACACATAGAAAATGCTCAATAAATATTTGTTAAATAAGTGAATGGATAAATTATCAAGTTAAGATGCAAACACTTCAAGCTCAGCATAGAAATTGATATTCAATCAAATTGTTTTCACTTGTAATCTTGTGAATTATTCTATACGCAAATACAGTACACTCTTAAAGGTACTTGAAGAACTTAACAGCTAGCTGTGCCCTTTTATTTCTTTTTGTCATTCTCTCGTGTCAAGTTTTACTTTCCTCTCCTTTGGAGCCAAATTCTCATCTATCGTTTCTCAAGCTGGTAGTTAGCTAGATGGTCAGATGCCAATCTCTATTCTTTTATTTAAAGATATTACTGGGATTGAGTTTATTTTATAGGTAGGTGAATTTGATGGACAAGTGACAATTTTATAAGTGAAATGAAACCTGGAATAAAAGTCCCAAGTGGAGGAAGGCATCTGCATAGATACTATTGATGTAGTCTCCCCATTTTCTCTGACCAGAAAGGGGATGTTTGAGTAAAGAATGTGGATTTGTTTGTACATGAGAACAAGAGTAATTTGCAAAGATTAGGTGAACCTCGATGTCCAGCTGACCCAGGTAGTTCTATGTCCATTCTGAAGTCAATAAAAACTGGCATTAAAAAATTATGCTTGCTCCCATCAGAGTCAGTAGATTCTTGCTAAGGTTGGAATGGTAGCTCTTGAAGAATGACAGGAGAAAGAAGCATATTTGACTTATATAGAAATATGTACCTGAAAAAAGGAGAGGATTCTTTTCACTCTTTGGATGCTTTTCTGAATTTGTCACTGATTAGAATTATAAGCTACTCATAGACAGGTGTATTCATCAAAACCCCCTATCAAATGGGAGTTTCCCCTTTTACCAAATGGATATGACCATTTCAGAAAGGAAAAAGAGAGAGAGAGGATGCTAATTAACATGTTGCGAGGCTTTCCTAGGTTTTAGACATTTAGCAAAGCATTGTACAGATATGTTGCATTTTGAGTCCGGTCAAAAACTCTGTAGGAATTATATTGTGCCCATTTTAGGGATATTTTGATGTAAACTTCTCCAAGTAAGTCACTCAGGTAGTAAGTGATAGAACTTGGATTCATACTTCTGCCTTTTTTACTTTATTGCTCTTCCTATGTCTTATTCATAATTTTATCTCTTACATGTGCCTTTTATAGTGATATACATACTAGTTTCAAAAAGCAGTGATCTGTACTTAAAAGAACTGCCATTAGCAATTGTCAGCAGAGTCAAAGTCAAAGTGTATGCAGTTTCGAATGTCATCTATGGAGATGCATTAACTGGACACATTGTAGATTTCAGAGACAAACACCTTTGGTTATTTCTTTGTTTCTTTTTCGCAGTCTTTGTTGTAAACAGCAGAACTCATAAGTTGTTCCTCATAACTTATGTTTTCTTGAGAAGAAAACATAATACCTTGAACAAGCTTTTCTCTTCAAATATTACAGAATGTTTTGTCCTAACTAATTTAAGAGGTATAATGAATTTAGGTGCCAGCTTTTTAAATGTTCATATGCTCACTCCTGTGAAAAGCAGAACAAATATCACTGATTTATTCCTTTCCTCTTTTCATTTTTTTTGACATAGATGTTGCCCTACATCTTTTATTATTTATAAAGCGTTTGTGTTAGATTACATAAGATTGATGAAAAGAGAACAGGAGTATAACAAAGTATATACATATTTAAAATTAGTTAAACATGAGAATTAGACTTTAAGACATTTCTTCATCCATGTTAATTTTGGGCAATGAGAATGCTGATGATATAAAAATGTATGTTATATATCAATATAATTATATATACATATTTAAAATATTTGCTCAGTACTCAAATAAAAATGAAACATAAAAAATGTATTAGTATTTAGCAGCAAAGGAGGAAATTAATTTAAAATAGAATTGTGTTAAATAATTAATGAACAATTTAAATCAATTTGCCAAGAGAATTTGGAAAATTTTTTAACCTTTTGTAAATTATATACTTATTTTTGCAGTCTTGCAAAAACATGGTTTTAAGCCATTATGGTTTCATTATGGTACACTTATCTAGTCAAATTCAATCTTAAAAAGCACTTTAGAAAGCTCAGGTAACAATTCAATGTAGCAGTGATTGAGATATACTAGATTTTTCCTGGGAGCTTTCTTTTCGGTTGAGTCATAAACGTTTTAAAGATGTTGGCATTATCAACCTCACAACTTAAAAAGAAAAGAATAAAAAGAAACTATTGTAAAGGCAATTAACAAATGCACAAGTCTGCGCTAACAAGTCAGGATCACAATTCTGAAGTTAATAATATTCATTCTGAAGTTAATAATAACTGTATTTGAAACAGTGATTATTGTGTTTAATATTGATAACTATGCCTTTAAATTTTTAAAAGAGGATATGATTTCTATGAAGTACTGTCAACTGACTAGAAAATCTGCTTAATTTAAACTAATGTTTAATAATTTTTTACGTGCCATAATTGGTTACTCTAGCAGAAAATTGCATTACTGCTTCACAAATGGCCTCTCTAAAAGTTTCGTTATAAGGGAGCATTTAATACTTTTAAGAATACCAATCATTAAACAATAAAAATGGCTACTACTGCAAGTGATATGTTTTATGTTCTGTGAGGCTGCATGAGGGTGAGGGATTTAGAGCAAGAAAACAAACGTACAAGGATTCATGCAAATTCAAGAGAACTCTAAAGTTTTACATTAGTCATATCATTTAGGTTTTTGCTTCATCCAACAGTTTTACGAGAACCTCTAAGAAGTGGTTGAATTCCCTTATTTAAATTCAGCAGTCCTCTCTATCTGGATCAGTCTTCAGTTGGTTTTGCCAATGAGTAGCAAAATGCTAAAGAAGTATAGAGTTAAGGGTCATAAAAGCAGAAAAAAAACCACTTCAAACTTTCCAGCAAAATCTTGAGACAAGTATCTGCCTAGGTAATATAAAGTGATACTTAAATTCCTACAGATGATTTCCTTATTAAAGAATTTGTTTAGTGGGTCAGTATTTATGATAAATTCAGCATATTTGTATTTCCTGGTTCTAGGTATTTTAAAAAGTGGGAACAGGTAACATGAATTTCAAAAGGAAATAATTTCATCAACTGAAGAATCTGGCCTGTATATCATTGGACATCAGGGCATCTTTACTGAAGAAGGCACAAAACCCTGGAAGCATAAATTGCCACAAACATTTAAAACCTAAACATGGGAAAAATAAATAAAAACCTTAAAGGCCATGTGGCGGGGAGCTCTTTACTCACCACTGTGACGTTGAAAGCATACAGGAGATCAAATGGCAGGGCAGCGATTAAATCAATGATGAACCAGGTTGTGACATAGTGGATGCAAATTGATCTTGCTTCAAAGATAACTTGGCCAGACTTGCTGACATAAGTTGTTCGGAAATTTAAAATAATATCTGCTTGGAAAAAAAAAAGATTGAGAAATAAAAGGAAAAGACAGAGAAGAAAGAAGGTAGGAAAGACAATGATAGAAGAAAGGAAGGAAGACAGGCAAGCAAGTAGGAAGGAAGGGAGGAAGAAAATTATAGAAAATTAAATAAAATTAGGAAAACAGTAACCACTTAACCTAGTTAATATTGATACTATCCCAAATATTCTCCTCTACAGATCCAGTTCACCTCAATAGATACTGAAGAAGGGTGAAAGATGTAATATTTTCCGAGCACATAATATGTTCCAGATATGGAACCACACTTTAAGATTATTAAAATAAACAATTGCAGCAATAGAAACAATAGTTGTCACTTACTAAGTGTTCACTATGTACTCGATATTGTTCTAAGAGCTTGGTATAGGGTTTTTCACTTAAACCTCAGTGTATCTCCTGAAGTAGACAGTGTTACTCTGACTACAGAGGCAGAAATTATATCCCAGGAAGAAAAAGTAACTCATCCAAGATTATATTGCCAAGAGTGGCAGAGTCAAGTTTTAATACAGATACAGGTCAGGTATGGTGGCTCATGCCTGTAATGCAGCACTTTGGGAGGATGAAGCAAGAGAATTGCCTGAGCAAAGGAGTTCAAGACCGGCCCAGGCAACAAGGTGAGACTTCATTCCTACTACAATAAAAAAGATTAGCTGAGTATACTGGCACACATCTGTAGTCCCATCTACTCCAGAAACTGAGGTGAGAGAATCACTTTAGCCCAGGAGATTGTGGCTTCAGTGAGCCATGCTTACACCACAGCACTCCAGCCTGGGCAACAGAATGAGACTCTGTTTCAAAAAAAAAAAAAAAAAAAAAAAAAAAAAACCCATTAAATATAATCTGAAGTCTATATTCCTTATTTTATATAATATTACTTATTTCTATGTATAAAACTTTCACTAATCTTTGTGTTGATACAGGATTCAGCCCTGCCCTGAAGACACTCCTATTAACAAAGTACTGGTAGTTTCCTGTGTGGATTTAAAGGTTAAATTCCATTTTAATGAAAATGCAATTATTTTCAATCTTTCCCTGCATCATTATTTAGTTATATATTACTGAGTATTTTACAATATATGAGGTCCTCTTGAGTGTTGATCAAATGACAACACCACAGCTAAGTGGGTCTTTTTTTGTTCACTCCTGCTATTTATGAATAAACATCTCTGAGACTGTCCTTTTAGTTCCTGCATTAACTATCATTAAGACATTGGAAAATATTACCTTTTCCTTAATTTGTTTTAAGATTGAGTAAAACCAGGACACAGGGAATTTCAGGGTTGGTGTACACATGTAATGATGATACTTTCTGAGTATCTTATGGTCTGGTGACTCTAACAGAAAGACATTTATCCATGGAACTCTATTTTTGGGGAGAGTCAGAGTTCACTTACCCAAGGATTAAAGCAGAGAAGGCAGGAAGTAAATATCTCAGTCAATGAGATTAGGAATTCAAGGAGTTATGAAGCCAATGCGAGGCTCTGAGTTCTATCATTATCAAATGAATTGGGATACTCTTTGCATCTAATTTAAAACACCAAAAATAAGTAGAACAGTGTTGTATGAGGTTAAAAATTTGTTGATATTCTGGGCACTGTGGTGCATGCCTGTAGTCCCAGCTATTATGGAGGACTGCTTGAGCCCTAGAATTTGACACTGTAGTACACAAATATCATAACTGAGAATAGCCAAGAACCTCCTACCTGGGCATAAAGACCCTGTTGCTAAATTTAGAAAAAAGATGAAAAAGAATTTATTGATATCATGATCGTGATGACAACAATGATAAAATTACTCATGATAATGTTCACTTTGTATGTTATTTTACTTTTTCACTTCATGTTCATATTTGTGGAAGGCAGAATTCTAAAATAACACCAGTGACCAGTGACCCTTGCCCTCATATGATCTCTTGTGAAGCTGGCACCTATGAACATGTTGACATGTTAATCCATAATTAGTTACATGACATGGCTAAAGGAAGACAACATTGGGTGGCCTGACCTAATAAGGCAAGAGAATTTTCTTCAGCTGGTGGCAAGGGATTGGAAGTCAGTGAGACACACTCCTGCTGGCCTGGAGGAAAGCACCTGCCATCTTATGGAGAGGGTCATATGGCAGGGAACAGCAGGCAGCCTCCAGTTGCTGACAGCAACCTCTGGCTAACATCTAGCAAGAAAGTGGGAACCTTGGTCCTACAACCACAAGAAAATGACTTCTTCCAACAGCCCTGTGAAATTGAAAGAAGATCCTGAGAGTCAAAAAAACACAATTCAGCTGACACTTTGATGTCAGCCTTTTGAATTGCTGATCAGAGGATCCAACTAAGCCATCCCTGGACTTCTGATGTATAGCAACTGTGAGACAGTAAATGGATGTGGTTTTAAGCTCATAAGCTTGCTATGCATCAGTAAGAAAACTAATACAATACTTATTACGTCATGATTCTCAGTATAGCCTTGTGAGGTGAAATACACAGGAGTTACGGCAAGGCAGTTTAGTATTATTATAGATAATACATAAGTTCTTAGTATGAGCCCAGTACAGTTCTAAGCCCTTGATTGTCATGATCTGATTGATGTCTTACAACAATGCTAAGAGGTGGTCATTTTTATTATCTCCTTTTGCAGAAGAGGAAATTGAGGCATAAAAGAGTTCAAGTGACTTGCCCTGGGTGATACATTTGATAAAACTGAAGCACAGGATTACATCTTTCAGCAAGTTAGTGAAAGAGTGAGACCCAAATCCAAGTCACCTGAACTCCAGTTTAGGACTTTGGGTTTTGATATATTCACGGAGACTGGTCTCATCACAGATCTGGAGGCAAGTTCTGGGTGACCCAAAAAGAATACAATAGTTGCTTTAGTCTATTGTGAATGATCTAACTTTTAAATACTGCATTATTAAGAGTGATATTTTTATCAAAAAATAAAAATATCTCAATAATTTTGTTAATTTTGAGAATATGAAAGAATGAAGCTAATTAGTAAAGCACTTACAATGGGATTAAAAACAATCCCAGGTGAATTCCACTGCACAGTTAAAACACTGTGGTGGCAAAACACCACTGGACCATGGAAGCATGGCCATCAAGAGAGAGTTAAGTCAGTGGAATGCCAACAGACTATAAAGAGAGCATGTGAATGTTCACTCTTCCTCTTTATCTTTTTAGGTTTATGTACCTCTGCATTAGCAATGCAACTTAGTACCTCAGGGTATCCTCTTTGAAATAAAGCAAAGATTTCAATTTCATGTTTTCTAAAAGGAAGCACAGGTGAAGCATTTGAATTCTCATCTCATGAGTAAGAAAATCCAGAGTTGTTTATTAAGCTCATTAATGTTATTTGGTTTCTGCAATATAGGCTGAGGTAAGCCCATAAGTTTGTTATAAAATTAAAGAGATAAATTCCTTAAATACGTGGCCATGAGGTCAACCACAATTTTCACAGAACACCCATTGCCATCATCTGTATACATACCAGGGGCGCTCCCATGAATGGAAGAATGAATGAAGTTAATGACCTATGGTTGATTGATAACAGTGACATTTTTAAAGCTACATGGTTAGTTATGTGGTTGACTAAAGAACAAAATAGTAGTTCTGAAAAGAGCAGGTATTTTCTTGGATAACTCATTACAGAATATTAGTTTAGAATATTAGTTTAGAGAGCTTTTTAAAAAAATATTCAACTGAGTTAATGGAATGAAAAGAAATATGCTAAATTTGATTTCAAAAGAATTGTAAGACTTTCATACATAAATAGATAATAGTAAAAGAATAAAACATCTCTACAAATCTATTTTTGAAATACTTGAAAATTTTTTGGTTTCTTTGCAGGGAAAAACCGAGATATATATTATTTTCTAAGATATCATTTTTCGGTAGCTGATTTCAAAGCAAAAAAAATACTTTTGCCATACTCTAAGAACAGACATAGTCCTGGTATATTTACAAAACACTTTCACATTCATTAATTTGAATGTTTCCCCTGCAATCTCTCAGGTGGACTAGTATCTCTTGCATTTTAACAGTGACTCAGGAGATTTAATTGTTTGAAGTCATGCAGCTAGCAAGCAAGAGGGAGAAAGGATATCTTTTGACATTCAATCCCATTTTCTCTCCATTATCTAAATGATTACTGTACTTCTAAATATATTTTAGAGGAAGTAACAATAGGTCAGTGCAAGGAAATGCATTTCTGATTGTAGTCCTTAGATCAAATTCAGCATCAGCACTACCCAGGTAAAATAATATCAAATTAGAGTCACAGAATTAAACATGGCGAGATGAACTGTCTTTGATTCTGAAAGTACAAGGACTAAGCTTTTGTTCAGGGATAACAGAGAATTCACTCTGTTTTCTATTCAGTAATGAGGATGTGGTGCTGTTGTACACAAACAGCAATGTACACATTGATAACTCAATGTTTGCAAATACTGCCTTCCATTTAAGAGAACTGTAGAGAGGGCAAGTACAAGTTCTTCTTTGAAAGTGAAGGAAGCACAGACGCAAAAGATTGTGATGTGGAAGAAAGAGCTTTCTGGATCTGGTGTCCCTCATGACAGAATCATAGAAAAAGAGTGGAACTTCACAAACACTGAATGCAGCTGCTCCTCCCCCTGTAGCTATCTCTCTCCCTTAAAGATGTCTGTATTTTTGGCTAATCAAATCAGCAAATATTTAAATATTGCAATAAGAATGTGATCTCCAGACAGTACATAACCCATCTGAAAGCAGCAGTATAACTTTTAGTTTTGAGGGTCCAGAAGCATAAGAATAATGTTTTTCAGCTGTATGTTGAAAAATATATAGAAGTGTATTCATTAATATCTACAGTTTTATATGCAATTGGTCTTGTTAATTTCATTTATGATCAATTTGCGCAATTGTCCATAAGTGCAAAACACACACTTACATACACAGTTTAAATTTTTAAGAAATTTAAAAATCCATGACAAATTAATCCAAAACAATTTCTCACCTGGAAACCTTAATGTCTCCATGTGCTTATATATGCATAAAACAATCCTTTATGGTACATGGTATTGGTATCACACATAATGAGTAAACAAGCAGGGTAATAGAGAATTACCATAAATACTCTCTGTGGTCTATAGAATTTCCAAAACACTCATCATAATATACCCATGCAAAAGAAGCAGAATGTAATTATCTAATGCATCAGATGACAGTTAATTATTTTGCACTAGTTGGCCATGTCCATCATTAGGTAGTTATTTTTTTCATGTTTTAGAAAAAGTTTCTTTTTTCTACTGATACATGATAAATGTACATCTTTTTGGGGGACATAAAGTTTGCCTTATTATACTTCAGATTTACACAGAATGATTTTAAAAAGACAATCAAGAGAAAAATGTGTACATAGGCTGTTTCCATATTGTTAAGGCTGCCAAAAGTGAGTATTTTACTGGTCTCGCTTATGTCTATTTATGTGGACTAAAAAGCAGAAAGGCTAAATCCATTTTTTTTCTAGTTTGATTTCCTCAAGAACTATGTAACTAGAAAGCACAAAAAGGTTAAAATTAATATGCCATAAATTAGTAGGTTTCTTTATTAGCATGCATGACAGATGGGGAAATAATTTTAAAATCATACTGGCTTACTTGTTAAAAAGTAAATTAAGATACAATAGTGTGCATGAAAGCATATGCACCACATACAAATAATTAATGTCTTCATTTAGCCATTTCTTTAAAAATTAATCAATGTAGTACAGCCTGGGCCAAGGGATATTTAATCAAACCAGCTGCTGACTAATATTCTAAAGATACTCTGGTTTTTTCATTGCTTATGAGGCACTCTTTCAAATACAATATAATATCACAGCAAATCTGAGCTAGAAGGTGTGGAATGAATGAATAGAGAGCTGATTAATGAAGAGAGGCTTGAGGGACTAACAATCCTAAGAATAATTGCAATTGATTGCCAATATTAGTGGATGAGAGTTTCATATCACTTGACCCTTGCTCTTCTTGTCAGATTTATCCCTCTTGTTGACCTGAGGTGAAAGATTTATGAAATAGCATAGGTCCAGTGAGAAACAGCATTTAAGAACAACTATATTTAGGAGAAAAAATGAAGCTGACAAAAAGCAATCAGGTAGACTGAGGTGTAGTTGATGCTGGTATTAGCTTTTACTTTGTATTTGTAGGGTCAGTTATTCATAGTTGCATTAGTTGGCCATATCCATCATTAGGTAGTTATTTTTTCATGTTTTAGAAAAATTTTCATTTTTCTATTGATACATAATAAATGTACATCTTTTGGAGGTGCATATAGTTTAATACATTCATATAATTGATGAAGATCAAATCAATATAAGTGGAGCATCCACCACCTTAATTTTCTTAAGTCAAAGGAAACACCTTCATTCTCATAACTTCCTTTCCTTTATTCTACTTTTGTTCTCAGTAGCCGCATGGAAGACATTGCCCTCTCCCAGCCAAACATTCTTTCTACAAATATCTGAGATCAGCCATCAAGTTCATCTTTGTTTCCAGGTTGAGTATCTTTATTTCTTTCAACCACCTCTTATTGATGTGGTTTCCTCTTCATAGCCCTGATGATGCTCTCTAGTTTGGTGGTTTTCACAAAAGCCTCATGGAAGAAAGGAAGCATTTGGGTTCTACCTCCACCCACCCACCCTTTCCAAGTTTTAGGCTAACTTTTCATTCATTTTATATATTATAAGCCTCCTCATCAACTTTCATTTTGAAAAGGAATTTTCAAGTCTTTAGTGCAATAAAGAAAAAGAAAATCACTCTTGTAAGGTACTTAGAATTAAATTTACCATCCCAGCAGTGGTCTTGCCATTGTGGGAGACAGGAGCAAATATGTACAATTCCCATCAGCATTGTTTCCAGAGTTCTTGTTATTCTATAGCCTTGCTAACACTTGATGTTATAAATTTAATTTTTTTTCTTATTGGGTGGGATAATAGTTCTTCGAACGTGTTTAGAATTAGTTTCAATACTTCAAATAATGCAGCCTTATTAAATTGTCAAGGTTTAAATAAAACCTTTTATTACTATTTATTGAAGTGAACTTTTGCCAACTTAAACCCACAAATGTCATTGTTTTTCATACATACTTCTCCTAATAGAGAAGTATTTTTTTTTAGGATAAAATCAGCTGGGAACTAATATTTATTAAACAGATATTGGCATTAGGTAAAGATGAAAAGGAGAATAAAAATGAGGAAATACGTAGGAAGAAGGGAGAAAAGGAAGACAAATACTATAACAAAAGATTTGCTAAAGCTGGGCGCAGTGCCTCATGCCTGTAATTGCAGCAGTTTGGGAGGCTGAGGCAAGTGGAGCATAAGGTCAAGAGATCGAGACCATCCTGGCCAACTTGGTGAAACCCCATCTCTACTAAAATACAAAAATTAGCTGGGCTTGGTGTCACGTGTCTGTAGTCCCAGCTACTTGGGAGACTGAGGTAGGAGAATTGCCTAAACCCAAGAGGCAAAATGAAGTGAGCCAAGATCGAGCCACTGCACTCCAGCCTGGCGCCTGACGCCTGGAGACAAAGCGAGGCTCTGTCTTTGTGTAAGCATGGCTGATGAGTAGCTACAGTTCAATGCTACTGCCCAGCACTGTGTGAGAGTATTGTACTGTTTATCTCTGGCCTTTTCAAGCCAAAATGAATTCTGCATCCCCACCCATGTGGTAAACCAGCTGCTTGGGTTCTTATTGGAAAAGCTAGAGCATAGGTATACCTTTCAGCTTTTTAACATACATAAGCATCATAAAATAGTGCTATTGAGGCCTTGTGTTCTTTGCCTTGTGCAGAGCCCCTGACACTCAAAGATGAACAAGGCATCCAAAAGAGGCATGCTTTTTTTCTGGTAACCATAAGATTTCATAATTTTATTAATCTGCAGTCATTCAAGCTGTAGATGCGTAAATACAACTGTGATCTTGCTTGTGGATCAGAGGAGACAGTGTATACTACCAGTGGATCTTTAATATTCCCCACTTGTCTACAACTAATCATTTGTGTCATATCAGTCGTGTGCATTGCTTTTGTTATGTAAGTTTACCATATCAACAGACTTTCATGTAACATGCCCATTGATATATGAACAGACCATCTATTTTGACTCCCTCTAAATTATTCACTTTTTTAGTATATGTAACTCCAAATTAGATATTGAACTTTGGACACATTTAATCATTTTTAATAAAAATAATTTAATGATTAAACATCAGCATACTAAAAAAACCTTATTTAATTAGTCTTAATTATAGAAAATTATGACACATTCATTGTGTTTATAGATGTAGTTATTAGATGGTAAAATTTCCAAGTTTAAGTAAAAATAGAAAATACAAGAACCATCTAATCTATAATATTCAATCAAGGAATTAAAAAATTAACAATGAGTGTTATTAGTTTCATTTGAAGTAAATATTAATTATTCAAGTTATAAAGCCTAGAATTAATGAACACTTGGCTGGGCATGATGGCTCATGCCTGTAATCCCAGTTCCTTGAGAGGCTGAGGTGAGTGGATCACATGAGATAAGGAGTTCGAGACCAGCCTGATTAACGGGGTGAAACCCCATCTCTATTAAAAATACATAAGTCAGCTGGGTGTGGTGGCAGGTGCCTGTAGTCCCAGCTACTCAGGAGGCTGAGGCAGGAGAATTGCTTGAGCCCAGGAGGCCAAAGCTGCAATGAGCCCTTAAGATTGTGCCACTGTACTCCAGCCTGGGAGACAGAGTGAGACTCTGTCTCAAAAAAGAAATTAATGAACACTGAGATAAATAATAAAAAATGTGTTAATACATTTGATGCTCATCCCAAAATGAAATCACACATGTATGCTCATTAGGGAAAAAACAATTAGGTTAAATAATATCTCCTATAGCTACCCAGCTCTTTGCATTTTGATTAGAACTATTATGTTCATTTTCACGTTTGAGGAAAATAATATTCTTAGTATTTGTGGTAGGGTTTTAGTGCTATTTACCAAATAGTGTGGCTCCTTATCTCCTGGAAAGGTTATATTTCCTTACCATCTGGAGAGATTAAGTGCATCCCAGTGACTTGCTCTGGCCAAAACTGTGAGAGCAGGGGTAACCTGGAATGCTTTTATGCAAACGTGTTGAGAACCAGGGAATGATTTCTCACATTTTCTCCTCCCTGTCTTGATAACTGTGGAAGCATACAGCAAGATGTGTATGTTCTGTCAGCCTGGGTGCCTGAGAGGTTACAAATAGCATGAGTGAGACATAAAACTTTGCATCATATCCTGCTGAGACGTTGGGATTGCTTGTTACTGTAGCACCCATTCTGACAGGTGTTTCTGTAAAGCCATACGGCAGAGTGGCTAACAGTGTAAATTCAGAGTCCAGCTCCCTGGTTTATGGATCACTAGGCAGGTGTTGTCATTGTTATTACTATTACTACTGATATTACTACTACTTTACAGGCTTCAAAAGTGAGGAACAGGGTCAATGAATGACTTAATCTGAAATTGCATAACACATTAACAGTATTATTTTTATTGTTACTTAACAGACCTATTATAGTGGTGTTAAAGTGACAATGAAAGTAATATAGCTAACATGCATTAAATTTTTACTTTGTGACAGGGATTGTTTAAGTACTTCCTAGGTATTAACTATTTTGGTCATCATGTAGTCCCTTTAAAGTAGGTAATATGTCTATTTAATGATAAATGAAACACTCAGACGACTTGCTGAAGGTGACCCAACTAGGCAGTGGAAGAGCTAAAATATATACTTTAAGAGTCTGTCTGTATACCACCACCAAAACATGATTTATTATAATTCTTGCCCTCCTTCCAGCTCAGGACAAAGGTTCTTTTAGTAATATCTATGAATTGTTTTTTGAAACTTAGTTAATTTTTAGAATCATATAAAGATAATATTTAGCATTTAAACTATAGGTTTTCACGTAAAAATTGCTCAACATTTAAAAAAATGTTGTATTGGAAGAATAGCATATATACTGTAAAGTACACTAATCTTAAGGGGACAGTTTAATGAATTTCCCAAAGCAAACCATCTTTGTAGCCAACAATGGATAGAGAAATAACTGGAACTGGAAGCCTCCTTTATGATCCTGTGTAGCCATTAACTTCCAAAACATAACCATTGTCCTGATTCTCATTAATTAATTTTGTTTAAATCAGTATGGTATGTATGTCCACTGATTTTATGAGTCCAATTGCTAGGCCAGCAAGTACGTATATATTCCAGTTTAATAGACACTGGCAAAGAGTTTAATAGAGAGACTGTACTAATTCACATTTCTTATATGCAGTGTATGAAATTTTGTGTTTCTCTGTATATTCCCCCAATCCTTGGCAATTTCTGATTTGTTTCCCTTATTTTCCTTTTAGCCATTCTGGTGGTAGTGAAGTTATTTTCATTTTCCTTATGATTAATAATGTTGAGCACAAACTACCTGCACATTTACAAACCCTCTTTTATGAGTACGATTTCAGAACTTTTTTCTAAGGAAAATCTCCCCCACCTTCCAGCTTTTTTTTCTCCTTTGCAGGAGTTGTGCTATATTTTGCATATAAATTGTGTCATGTTCAGGTAATTTATTCCTACCCCGAGGTCATTAAGATATTCCACTGTGATGTCTTCTAGAATATTTATTTTTTAATGTTAGCAATTTGTCTACAATTCATCTACAATTGATTTTGTTTATGGTGTGATTCAAGAGTCAAGATTTATATTTTCCAGATGGATATCCAATGGATCCAGCACTATTTTTGAAGACACCATTTCCCCCAAAACATTGCAGTGGAAACTTTGACATAAATCAGGTGTTAATGATCATATATATGCAGATTCATTTGTGACCTCTGTATTTGTTCCAATGGCTTATTTGTCAGACATTAGTTTTTCCACATTTCCAGCACAGTCAGAAATAGAAGTATTCACGAACTAATTTTTAAGGACTTGCAAGATCATTTAAAACCTAAGTAATATGTTTGATTTTAAAAAATTATTTAGTCATAAATATGAAGTGTTCTATTAAAAGTGAAATAGAATAAAATGTTCCATATTTGAAATAACAGAACTATGCTCAATTAAAAGAAATATATTCTCACTTAAGGACATTATGATTTCATAGTTATTTTTATGAATGCCATCAGTAGAAATTGCTCATATTTTTATGATATGCTAGAATTTCATTTCTACTTGTGGTTACAATAATTCAGTCTAATTTTAGTAATTGTGAACAGTAAAATCACAAAAAGTTCAATAGTATCAAGCCACATCCTTGTGATTTTGGTAATGTATGAGCTCAAGCAATAATGCAGGACTTGGCACCAAGTCCTCTTCACTCTAGTTATGTTATAATCCAGGTCACTGAAACCAAAAGGCAAGTTGGAAAGCAAAGTAGGGTTTATGTTTTATTAATTCTTCCCCAGAGTTACTTGAGTAGAGGGTATAGCCTAATAACCATTCAATATCACTAGGCATTTAGGAGCCCAGAATTCCGTTGTAGCTGGATCACCAAAGTCAAGAAGAGAAACAAGACAAACAGAGTTCCAAATCCAAATAGCCACAGGAACTCAGTGAGAAAGAACAAGAATTGAGTGGGCCAGGAGGAATTACAGAGCCAGTTAATACTGAAGTACACCTGGCCTGTAGTCGGAATTAGGGTTAAAAATGTGCCTCAGGAGGTGAGATCCATGGGTTGGAAATGTACACCACCTAAGGAGTTGCCAATTAGAGCCAGAATCTCCAAAAATGTGAAGTTGCCAGTCATTGTTATTTGTTTATATTTCATGTTTAAAGTTTTATTTTTAGGTTCTTACAAAGTTTATCCTCTTATTGTACATTATTTCAGGAGGGAAGGAAAGATACTGTTCCTGTATCTGTTTATATAAATATAGTATCTAGAATTTCTCAGTGATATTCCAGAGACAGCAAAACTTAACTCTCCAAACTTAGCAATGCTGTGTGTTTCTGTACTTATTCTTCATGGGGCATAGGTTGTTGATATAAGGATTAATAAGCAAAACTTTACATGAACACAGCTATTTCTTAGAAATGATCATATACTCAGGAAAGGTCTTATCCTCCAAATAACCTTTTTATTAGGTTGAGATAGTTGTTTTTTATTTCTAGCAATATGGGTAAGAGCAAATTGTCTTTATTGGGGCTAGCGTCAGAAGGTGCTACAAACTTCAGGCTACTCAGTACTGAACACTGCCATAAACTATAAGCCTAAGGTTTTATTCCAAGGAATTGCTTTCTGAGGCATCACTCCAACAATTGAGTAATGCAAATATGATATTTGGCTGTCACTAGTATGTTGCTTGACTTGGGGTGGTTTTAATGAATTCTGTTCATCAAGCTAATGTTGTTTTCTTATTTAGCATTTGAATGCTTGTCAGTACAAATGCGATGCTAAATACTTATTTATATACAGGCAAGATTATCTGCCTTGTCATTCAAGAGATTCAAACATAACTTCCTCTTAACTTGTTTAAAGATTGCTACTGTCCATGTACTCTATGTATATACATTGTAATGAAGCTTTTCATGTGTTTGGTCAATTCAGATTTTTAATCTGTTATGAAATACCTCCTTGGTGATAAGTAATAATTAATTTGTATTATTTTAATAAAGTTGCCCAGGATAGGACTTAATCTGATCAAATACACCCTCCAAAGCGGTTTACTATTTTTCCTCTTACGTTTATGTGGTACCTTTATTGAACGTGTAAACTACTTGCCTTTGTGTACCTATAGACCTTACCGCTTGGGAAGAATTGTCTTGGTGTCTGTAATACATGAGACTTGAAACACATTTAAAACATGCAACAGTCAATGAAACACATTTAAAACATGCAACTGACCAACTTCATGTCAGTCTAGGGACTATGAAGAAATAGTGTATATTTATTTGTTTTGCGAGGATAAATTTTTGTGTTGACATTAGGTTCCGAAGTTTGTGAGTAAAGGATAATTCATCTAGAGACAAAATGTTGCCCCGAAGAACTTGTCGCCATAAAGTATATCATCATATCATTTCTCATTAAATCCAATATGTCACCTTTTTTTTTCAGTGTTAAAATAGATTGTGGTATCTTTAGTTAAATAATGGATGTAATGGTTGGCTTGCATCCAGTGGTCATGTTTGATATGTTCCTGAAAACACTAAAATCACATTCAAATCATAACATTCCCACTCTATGGGAGAAACAAAGAAACTAAGAACAATACAGAGCACCGCAGAGGGTGCTCACCTATCTCACATTTTACGCCATATTTTCTTTGAACAAAATGATGGGAAAAATTGCTTCTATTACTTAAAACAGTCCCTTGCTTTCCTTGTCTACCTTTCCTTTGATCTAAAAGTCCAATAATGTAACTCTATTGTATAATACACAGTGGCAAAAAATAACTGTCAAAATTTACTTCTGCTTTCTCCAGAGCAATAGAATTGTAGCTGGAATGACACTTTCCAGCCGCCTTTGCAACTAATTATGGTCACATGTCTGGGTTCTTGGAATGAAAGTGATATGTGCAAATTTTATGGTCTGCCCATCCAATTGTGCACGTTTGCTTTTCCATGCTCTTTTGCTGGCTGGAATGAAGAAAAATAGTGACAATAGAAGCTACCAATTAAAGATGGTACAACCGCTGTCAGTCTAGGTCCCTAAATGATTATTTAAGAGAACCAACCCCAAAACGCACACCTCCCCCCGCCCACACACACACCTCTCCCTGGGCTTCAGTACACTACCCAGAACATTAGGTAAGAGAGAAATAAATTTTCACATCCCATAATGCACTGAATTACTGTTGAGCACTTGTTAAAACAACTTATTAACACTAACAAAGTAAAAACCACTGCGCTCTTCCTTCCATTAACTTAGCATTTAAATGATTCCCAGCCTCTTAAGAACAGTGTTTTGATGGTTGGGCTTCACAATCTAATCAAAATGTGGCCTTTTATCATTATGAACAAGAAATTCACACAGTTCTCCACTATCTACCATGGATAGCAGCACTCAGAAATGTTTTTCTTTTTAAATACCCAGTCAAATATTGGTCAGCATCATCTCAATATACGCCTCTCTTGCAGCTCCTCCTGGGCATTGAACCTCCTAGTGTTGCTTGCTAAAACCAAGGCATTAATATGATCCATTGAGGTCACCTTTGTATACTTGCCAGATTTAGCTAATAAAATATAGGATAGCAGTGTAACTTTCAACTTCAGGAGAAACCAGATCATTCTTTAGCATAAATATATTGGATAAAAAGAAAATGTCCCTATATCTGATTTAAATGGCTATAACCGTCCTTGGACCCTTAAGCCTCTCAGAATACATCCAGATCACCTGAAATTGACCATCCATTGTCACCTCTCTAACAAATGTGCACAAATCCACTCAATGCCCTGATCAGGACCCTTAAAAACGTGTGTGTTCATCACTAGATGGGTCCTATACAGCAGAAATGGGTTTCAGCAACCAACATAAAATACCATCTCTTCATTTGTCTGCTTGCCACTAATATCTTTTGTTTTAATTCTTTGAAAACAGTATTTTTGTTGGCTGTTATAGCTGTTAACCTCCCTGCTATTTCTTCTGGAGTTCAGCATTGCCTGGCACATCAAATTTATACAACTTACTTTCTAAACTCCCCTTATACACAGTAAGGGACATTCTGTCTGCCTTTTCACACCTATGTTTATGATTGTGCAATCTCATTCTCTGCGTTACCTGTGCACAGTATTACTGTGTAGTCATCGAATGACCTTTTCATGTCTTCATATTTTTTTCTTAAAGTCACTAATTTTGTACATCTCCTCTTTGTTCACTATTTTCACTATTGGTCTCTCGAAAAGGGAAATGAGAATTGCTTCTTGTTTAGTATCCCAAACTTTTGTTCCACTCTAGTGTATTTTGAGTCTCCTCACACTTCCCATTGCATTTTTTGAATTATCCAATGTAAATAAGAATGTTCAACCTTTTTTCCAAAGGAATATCATCAAAATTACTGATTTCCATGGAAACCACAATAATAATCAGGCTGTAGGCAATACATTAGCAAATTAAAAATATGTATATATTCTTTGTATTTTATTATTTAAAATTATAATCTTAGCTCAGTAATAATATGATTATATGACAAAATGTCATGAGATGAACATTGGCTTTAAAATAAAATATTTACAAAATGTGTCCTAATGCAGCTCTCTCACTCAGTAGCAGCGTGTCCTTTGCAAAGTTAATTACCTTTCCTAAGTTCCAATTTTACTTAAGTAAAAGGAAACTAATAATGGTGGCCCTTCAACTATTTACTCAACCAGTATTTATGGAGTACCTAATATTTATATGTTTGGCTGAATTCTGGGAATATAAACACTGTTTCTGCCTTAAAGGAAATTGTAGTGGCCAGGCGCAGTGGCTCACACCTGTAATCTATTCCAGCTACTCAGGAGGCTGAGGCAGAAGAATCACTTGAACCTGGGAGGTGGAGGTTGCCGTGGGCCAAGATCGCACCACTGCACTCCAGCTTGGGTGACAGACTGAGACTCTGTCTCAAAAAATATATATATATAGTTTAGTAGATCACACAGGTAAACAAATAGGAAATCATAAAGTAATTTGATGAATGCTATGGGAATGCCAGGAAAAAATAGCTAACACAGACTTAGGAGGTGAAGCTTGAGGCAGGCAGGCAAGAGATAACAAGCGAATTATATCCTAAAGGATTAATAAAACTTATCAAGGCAAAGGGGAAGAAGGTAGAGGCAGCAAGTCTTCATTTATTTAAAATTCGAGAGTAGCAAGTGACAGAAAGGATTTAAGCAGAGACTTGACATGATCAGACATATACTTTATTTAAAAAACGCAAAAACCTATTTATAGCATAGCAAATAAATCCCAAGACTGTAGCAGAGAAGGAAGTTAGTCAGGGATTACAGTAGTCTAGACAGAGCTAATGGTGACCAAAACTAAAGAAGTAGTGGCAAGAATAATAAGAGAGAGTGCATAAATAGGTGGTTAGCAGGTGGACCATATAGGGTTTCGGGTTTGATTTTATCAAGGATGGAGTGAGAGACAAATCTGCAAAGAGCCCTAAACTTAGGACTTACTAGATCATTCTCAACTTTGGGGTAATCCAGGAAGGAAACAGGTGGTGGTTTAGTGGGAAAAAATGATGAGTTCAGTATCTGACCTGTGGTATTTGAAGTAGCTACGTATCATTGGAATGAGATCCTATAGATAGTTGAATTCACTTTCATAAATTTAGTGAATGAATCAGGCTCAAGATATTGCTTTGGGAGCCACCAACATTGAAATGCTAGACGGTGAAACAATTTTCCATGATGAGTGCGTGATATAGTGGAGAGAAAGGAGAGAATCAAGGTTAACACTCAGGGGAGGAGCATCACTTAGGGTACAGGAAAAAGGAAATGAGGTGATGAAAGAGGCTGAGTAGAAACATCCAGCAAAGAGAAGGAAAAGCAGGAGAACACAGTAGACAATGGAACCCAAGGAAGAGAGGATGGGTCACTAGTATCAAATATGGAAAGAGGTCTAGTCAGATAAAGACTGAAAAGCACTCCTTAACAAACAAGAGGCTACAGATTACAAGTGACTGAAAACTTTTCCGTATCCTTGTTATAACCACTACAGGAAACAGTAAATATAAAAATATTGTTATCTCCACTGTTCAAAATATGTTTACACCTAATTTACCTTCATGTTTCCTTTTTAAAAAGTGATTTAAAGTCTTTGAGATTTCGTTTATAAACTGAGATGAATATTATGCAATTTGGCTCTTAATTATACTGTATTAGGAAAGGTCAGCCTTACAAAAATTAAGAGATAGGAAAACTAGAAGGTAGTCTTTCCAGAGTTTTTGTGTGTTTCAAATGAGAAAATATAAGTAACTTTAAATATTCTGAATGTTTGTGGCTATAAAGTACAATACATTTTTAAAATTAGACAACATTTCAGATTTTTCTTGATGAGACCATCTGTTTTATCTAGACCGATATATGATCAGCCCAAGGGAATCACAGTCTTATTTATTATTGCAGTCAATTCCAAGACACACTAGCTTTCAAAGGCACAGCATAAATTTACTAAACTCTTATTATATTCCAGATACTAGGTGTCTAGCACATTCATGCTCAGTCAAGCTTCTAAGTATATGATCTTTATCCAATGACCTTATTTGAGGAAGATCTCTTGAAACACTCCACTCCAGCCATGAATTTCCTATAGTCTGTAGTAAGGCTAAGCTTAGGTAGAATTATGAATGGGTAAATAATCACAAATACAGCTTCTTTCTTGTTGCCACCTTAAGGTAAGCTCCTCTTAATTCCAGGTGCTTAGCACTCATGGTCTCTCATCACACTTTCCTGTCCCTTTTTCTTCTCTGATCATACCTTCAAATGCAGTGACTAATATGAACCAGCCCTACATGTATTTCAAAATACACCACAGATATCTTTCCTACACTTACAGAATCACACTCTACAACTTGGACAGAGTTTCCACTTTTCTTTTACCATTCACTAAGAGTTTTCCATGCTTAGACAAATTTCCCCAATCATTGTATAGGCTTCTTGAACACAGGCCGAGTGCCTTCAACTTCTTCAATGTGCTTTTCCTAACCCAAAGCATGGCATCAGATTTATATTGGGCCTGATATAATTAAAATATTAATAATTAGATAATTTTAATTATTTGATAAGAAAGACTTTTAATTGCCTGGTGGCCACTATGTCTAGCTGAATTGAGGCTGTAGCATCTCCTCAGTCCTCTATATGATCATAAGTCTCCCTTTTAGAATTGTCATCCAGGAAAGGATGATACTCTAACACCCAGCATTTAGATTCGCTAGGTGAATCCCATGCTTTCTCTTGTAAGCCAATACTAAGGGGTCCTTGACAAGATCTTGATGTGTTTGCAAGGGTCTGGGCCCAGTGCCAAAACCTGTAGGATTTCCCAAGTTACCTGCTCTTTGTTTAATGATACATGACTTGTTAAGAATTAGTAACTCTGAAGTAGGCTGTGCTGTTTAAAAATTAAAAACACAAAAAAACCAGTTACCTATGAGGCCACATGAAACAAACAAACATGCAGGCCTGCCTTTGGAAATAAGGCTGCTGTTGAACTCAATGAGCTACATGTCATATTTTGTTTATCTGAACTATGCTATTCAATAAGGCTGTTGTTTATCTCGATGAGCTACATGTCATAGTTAGTTTATCTGAATTATGCTAGTCGGGACATTTGTTTAGTGCTACTATGGGTTAAGTAGTATATTTTTGATGGGATTTGAAAAATAAATGTATTGCCCAGTCCATGTTCTCTGAGAGCTCAAAATTTAGTTACATATAAGGAGTGGGGAGATAGACAATTATAATATGGAGTTAAAGAGTGGAGGAAGGAAATTAGCTAAATAGTGCCTGATGGAAAACTAATCCAGACTCAAGGTAATGGTGTAAAAAGGGATAAAGAAGGTTTTGCAGAAGAGTTCACAGATGATACTTAAAGGATAAGGAAAATTTAATTGGATAAAGAGGAACTAAGGAGATGTCTTGCCATTTTTATTTTCTGGGAGTAGAAAGTGCAAAAGGTGAAACAAGGTGAAAAGAATGACACAGTTGAGGAACTGCAAATGGTCAGTATAGCTGGAGCCACAAGAAGGAAGAGCAAGTGGTGACAGAAAAAAGGATAGAAAGGAGTCCAAACCACGAAGGGTCTTCTCTGCTAAGTAACTGCCACATCAGCTCTCTTGGGTGACATCATATTGGTCCTCAACAAATATTTAATACATTGACTACAACTACAGAAAGAATTATATCTAGACACAGGTAGCCATAATATTTTCTGTCATCTAAAAATATTTAAACAATTTTTCACTAAATTCAATATACATTTGTTTTTATTGTTTATTATTTATGTATTATGTTAAAACTACTGGAGTTTTACATATGAGAAGAGGAGGTTATTCCAATGGCAAAAGCTAACACCCATGGACTGAGATGGAAAATACAAACCACGTGAATAATGCCTTTTCTATCTTGAGAAATAAGCTAAATAATGTTTTTTTTTAAAAAAAACACTTTTAGAAAATATACTTGAAAAGTGGAAAGAAGAGAGAATGACATAGCAGAGCTCATGTTTGGTAAGAGGATAAAAAAACCCTTGCATTACATTAAGTTTCTAAATCAAGAACTCACAATTTTCTCCTGGGTTTCTAAATTTAGTAATATTCCATTCTTAATATCCCTGCCTTGTTCAAAACAAGCACCACTGTTTCATATTTTATGAGCACATGCTCTTCTCATAGTCTATTTACCGTAATATATGTCATAAGGCAGAATCATTCTCGGATACATCCTAAGACAATTTTCCTTTGCCATTTCTCAAATATTTCAAATTTAAACATTCAAGTGCACTGTGAAATAAGTTTTGTATCCATCAGACAAATAAACTTCATTATCCTTATGGCATTAAACCTAAGGAAAACATAGGACTAAGTAACAGTAATGCAGTATTAATGATATTGTAGTATCTGAATTATTCCATCAAATTAAGTGACTTTATTATAAAAAATTCAGAAAGCAGCATGCAACCTATAATTTTGCACAGTAGCTATTAATATAAAAATATTAGCATAAACAAATGGCATTTCAACTAGAGCTCTACTGACCAATAAAATGCTCTTAGGATAGTGTAATTTTTTTTAAATAAGAAGTGTTATAAGCTGTATATATATATATTAACATTCTTTGAACCAATAATTCCACTCCTTCTTAAATGAACTCCAGATGTGGGAGTAAAGCCTTTTGCTGTCCCCTTTGCTTGGAATGTTCTTCATCAAGACATACAGTTGATTGTTTCCTCATTTATCTTCTGTCCTTATTTAAATGTTATATTCTCAATTAAACTTTCTGTGACCACTGATTTAAAATTGGAGCCCATTCCTTCCCTCTTCTCCACCTTATTTTTCTACATGTAACTTGTCACTGTCTAGCATGCCTCATGTTTAAATTAATTGTTGTGTTTACTGTTTGTCTCCTATTATGATGTAAATCTTACAAAGGCAAGAACCTGTGTCTGTTTGCTTCACAGTCCCATCTCCAGCATCTAGAAAAGTGCATGGCAAATGATAGGCACTCAGTACATATTTGTTTTGTTA
Source organism: Saimiri boliviensis (assembly GCF_048565385.1). Classification (NCBI taxonomy): domain Eukaryota; kingdom Metazoa; phylum Chordata; class Mammalia; order Primates; family Cebidae; genus Saimiri; species Saimiri boliviensis. The sequence goes on along the minus strand of NC_133457.1, from coordinate 35,327,516 downwards.
GTAAATAAATATATTTTTCATAGAGATGTTCAATACAATTTTTTAATTTAAGTGGCAAAAAAATCAAAATCATCCTAAATATGTAAAAGTTAAGATATGGTTATATAAACTGAGAAATTCATTTATATGATGGAATATTATGCAACTATTAAATATGTTCATAAATATTTGTAAAACACAGAGAAATACTTACATTAAAATATTATGAGAAAAAAATTCGCAAAATTTGCATAGACTACCAGCACAACTACATTAAAACAAGTAGAGAAAACAACAAACAAAGATTTAACATGGAAGCAGAGGTTGTTTTGGAATGCCTGTGATTAACAGCCATTTGCTTTTCTCCACTGTTTCTATTTTAAAGTTTAGGTAATTAGCACAGTATATGGACAGAGGAAAATTAAACAAATCACAAGAAATACCTTAAAAATGTAATTTGTAGGTTTATTGAGAACATTGTCCTTGACTATGATTTTGCTTACAGTAAAGAATGGTGGGATTATTTCCAAAAATCCACAAGTCTGCCTATTAGAAAGTGACGGTGAATAAAGTAATTCTTATAATTAAACATAAGCCTATTACATCTAGCCTAAGGAAATATCAGTTGCTATGGCTGAAACAATCAAATGAAAAACAGTCTGCTCTGCAGTTTCATACAGTTAAGGAAAATATAGTGGTCACACATCCTGGGTATCTGTTCAATAGTTAATTCATGACAGCATTTCGTTTTCCCATAGTGAATTCAGAAAAGCCTAATGAAGCAATACTTGAACTGATAGTCTATTTGCAAAATAAATGCAATTTAAATCTTTGCTTAAATGCTTAAGTAGGTACTTTAAAGTCACCTAATTTGAGAGCTCTTAATAAGAATGATGAAAATAGTACCTTACTTTTCAATGCACTGTCTTTCCCCACCAAGGTATTCTGACATGTAAAATCTATACATTTTTGAGATAGGGCACTTACTACCTTACATTTCACTGGGAATCTGAAGTGGCAGTGTAGTTTTCCGTTTAATTATTGCTATATACTCAGGCTTAGATTTATCTACCAAAAAATAGCTGGCCAGTAGCCAAGTGGGCACTGACTCATTTTTAGTCAAAGATTAATGCTTGATATAATACATTCCACTTATTAAATATTCCAAACATATTATCTTGCCATATAGATACTGTAAATATTCTCATAGCCGTGTTATAAATAGCTTTGTGGGACAAAGGTCAATTCTGAGCTATAAATGCCATATTGAGTTATTGTTAGTGAGAGACACTATTACTCAATCCTAGATTAGTGTGAATGGCTAAACAGAATAACTGGAAGGAGTCTCCTCAACATGCTTAAGGCTTTGTGTTGTGGAGGTGTGGGTGTGAAGATGTGGGGGTATACTGGCTTATGGACCTCCATTGCCACCTTATATCTAGAAGGTAGACTAAAAATAGGCAGGAGAACGTGACTTTGTTAGTACTAGGGGAGGAGGAAAAAATGAGATTGAAAGAGAGAGGAAGGGAGGGAGGGAGCCAAACACTGAGATGAATGGATGTTAACAAATCAGAGCTTAACTATGTAGTCAGGGTATATCAGAATGTCCAAGCAATTCAGGGGCAAATTTATTTAGTCTTCTCCTCACCATAAAACTTCAACTTTACCTATTATTAGATGTCTTTCCCTTTAGTATCCAAGTCAATATCTTTAATTTTAGCCATTTTACCTAAGGGAGAAATAACATCTTCACAGTTTTCAGGAAAATGACTACACTATAAATTGGAATTTGCTTATACAATGAAATAACAATAAAATGTCCATACTCTTTCAGGCCTCACTGATGTTTGTGTATTTTACCCTGAGAGAAAAATACATCCAAGAATCCTAGAATTAAAGTACTTTCTTTGAGGCTGCTAGTGTAACAAGCATTGATAGAAGTAGAGTTCAATGGTACGGGAGCACTGCCCCTCAATTCCATTTAACATAAAACTGAGATTATATAGATTATGCACAATAAAAAGGAAATTTGTAGAAGTTTTTTGAAGCAAATATGTATTTGTAAATGCTACTAAATATTGAACTCAGATCCAGCAAAATTACTGTTGGAAAGAGACCTCTGGATTATTCAAGTTGGTGATTAAGCCTTTAGCTAATGACTTCCTTCTAGACTGTGTTACTAAAAGTCCCAGTTGTGCCTTTCAGGCCTCATCAGAGCTCCTCAGAAAAAAAGGAGGAGGAGCTGAAATGCTGATCAGCTCATTTCCTTGCTTTTAGAAGTGCTGATGGAAAATTTCAAGGGAGAAGATACTGGAATCATTCAATGCATGTCAGTCCCTAGAGTACTGCAGATAAAGGACACCTGACATAGGCAGATATAAGGTGGTGGTCCTCGAGAGACCTTCTCTTGGCTTTTCAGAAAGATGCTCGGCCAAGTCTGGATAAGTATCTGAAAAAGACTCTGCTCCTTTAAGTAGTAAATGAATCCCCAGACACCTGTGTTTCTGAAAGCTTTGAGATGTACAATGTTCTGGTGTATCTTAGTCCCAAGATTAACTAGATTATTAAGTAGGTTTCAAAGGATGCTGATTTTCTAAAAACAGTAGATATTAAAACAAACTGAGGAGGCTGGGCCATGGAGGTCCATATACCTATACACCCCCACATTTTCATGCCCACACTTCCACAACACAAAGCCTTAAGCATTACATGCCTGTAATCCTAGCATTTTGGGTGGTTAAGGTGGGAGGATTGCTTGAACTCAGGAAATCAGCCTAAGCAACCTGGGGAAACCCCATTTACAAAAAATACAAAACTAGCCACGCGTTGTGGCACATGTCTGTAATCCCAGTTACTTGGGAGGCTGAGGTGGGAGGATCACCTGAGCCTGGGAGATTGAGGCTGCAGTGAGCTGTGATCACGCCACTGCAGACCAGCCTGGGTGACAGAGGGAGACCTTGTTTCAAACAAAAACAAAAATAAATACTGAGGAAATAAAGGCTTGGTGACCTGAACATGCCACCTCAAGATATGCTGATTTGTTATATTGATTATTTCTAGCTGAAGGCACTTGAGAAACAGCAGGTGCAGGAAAGGCTTCCTGATCTTCCCCTAAATGCAAGTCATAAAACTTCCCATGAGACAGGTGCTTTTCTTGTATCAGAAAGAAAAGAACATTCTTATCACTGGAGACTGGGAGTTGAAGCTGAGATGAATCTGGACAAACCAATCTACTAAAACAATGCATCTTCCATTAATTTCCTCCATATATTTCCTAGTCACTGCCCCACAATTTACTTCCCCTGTCTTGTCACATTCTCACAACGTTTAACACTTTTTTTTTTTTTTTTTTTAAAGATACTTAAGATTTTGGACCTAACAGTTTTTTTGGATTTTCATTTTCTTTATGAAGACTGCTGTGTATATGTAAAAATAATCGATAAAATTTGTATGCTTTTTTTTCCTGTTAGTCTGTCTTACATTAATTCTGAGCCACAGAACCTAACAGAAGAAAGATTTCCTCTCCTACATTATTGACAGTAATCATCATTATTGATTGAACAGCGAGTGAGCTTATTTCTTGATATAATTACTTCACTAAATCCTCACAATAATGCTGCTTCTTTGCCCATTTACAAATGAAACATTTAGAGTTTTAGCTCTAGCTTGGTCAGTAATTAGCCAGATCTTGTATAAACTTCTCACTTTCACTCCCTTTCTCCCTATGTATACAAATACATACCTGCCCTAAAGTTATACTAAAAATTAAGTGATATTCAGAAATAAAGATTCTGTGATAGAAAAATCTGGATATTTGTAAGTGAATAGATGTATCTGTTAATAAAGCATTTTAAACAAAAGGAGAAAGAAAATTACAAACAATGAAAACGTATATATATGCTTATAAGAAATACTGCTTTAATGGGAATTCTGTTCATTTGTTGAATTTTTACTCATTTGCAAATATGTAAATTGAGATTTAAAAGCACAAATTAAATCCCAAATAATAGTAATGCTGATTGGTGAATTAAAGTCAAACCACATATTTCTAAAGTGTCTCCCATGGTTGGTATTGTTCCTCTGAGAATCAGTGAACTATAACTACTTAAGTCGATGTAGGAAATAACCTTAAAAATACAGCATTGAAAAAAAAAAGCCAAGTATGTATGGAGTATTTTGAGTTATAATGATTGGGGAACATTGCTGGTGTGTAGAAGGCAAGGACGTGAGATTTTCTGGCCTGGACAGGATGGTCTACCCAGTGTAATAGCCGTTTATCCCACAAAACTTTCAACTGTTTTGGCAGAAAAATGTGGGATTTGCTTTATTTTAATTAATGAAGAAATACTTATTTATTTATTTATTTATTTATTTATTTTGAGACGGAGTTTCGCTCTTGTTGCCCAGGCTGGAGTGCAATGGCGCGATCTCGGCTCACCGCAACCTCCGCCTCCTGGGTTCAGGCAATTCTCCTGCCTCAGCCTCCTGAGTAGCTGGGATTACAGGCACACGCCACCATGCCCAGCTAATTTTTAGTATTTTTAGTAGAGACGGGGTTTCACTATGTTGACCAGGATGGTCTCGATCTCTTGACCTCTTGATCCACCCGCCTCGGCCTCCCAAAGTGCTGGGATTACAGGCTTGAGCCACCGCGCCCAGCCAGAAATACTTATTTTAATGAGAGAAAAAAATCCATGATTCTATTACAGAGTCATTAGGAAAATTTAATATCATGATTTCTTTTTCACCTTGTTTTTCCCCACTCAATTGTTTCTCCTGTTATTACTTATTTATTTTGATTTCATCACTGTCTCACCCCAGGTCTGAGCACAGGAATTATTGGAATACTACATATAGGGAAATTTGCCAGAATACTCAGTTTCCTCATTTTTTCTATTTTCATAGACTGAAATTTGTCTTAGCATGCTATCCTTACTTGAGTTAGCTATTTCTCAATTTCGGTTGTCATGTATTAATGTATGCTTAAATGAATACTCATCCTAATACTAGTTTTTATTCAATGTCCACTTGTATCTCCACTCTTTTAATTTACCTGTATTTCTTCAATGGAATTATTATAAATCTAAATTTGTTCATGATAACTAAGTTCAAGTATTTATCTCATTATGCATTTTAGTATCCTAATACTACAGCCCTTATGAATTGAAATACACAAGAAATTATTATAAATTATTTCCTTTATGTTCTCTCTGATATTCAAGTTATTGTATTGATTTTATTTTTAAGGTGAATAGGTAGAGAATAAGAAGGCATTATAAAATATTTGTTATGGAAAAGGCAATGTTGGGTTACAAATCATTGTTTTAGAGCAGGGGTTGGCAAACTTTTTGTTTAAAGAACCAATTGTGAAGATTTAGGCTCTGTTGGCCACATAGTCTCTGTTGCAACTACTCAACTCTGCTAATACAGTGTGAATGCAACAATAAAACAGATCCAAAAGAATATGAGTAATTGTGTTAACAATAAATTTTGTCTATAAAAACAGGCAGAAGAATTTGGCTTCTGACACTTGTTTTGCCAATCCCTGTTCTATATTCTTTTTTCCCTACTGTATAGTTTTTCATTATATACATCCACCCATCCACCACACTTGATTTATACTCTACTGTCAGTGAATATATAGTTTGTTTCCATTATTTTGCTTCTGCAAAAATAACCCAGCAAACCTTTGCACATGTCTGCAAGTAATTCTCCCCCTAAAAAAAGAAATGCTGAATCCTAGGGTATGTGCTTTCAAATTTGACTAATTCTTGCCAAATTGTTCTTATTTTTGTTTGCTTTCTGGAGTATAATTTTTGTCCTTATCTTTAGGACTTCATTTAGGCTTTGCTCAGGCTTTTAAAAAATTCTGAAGTAAAAACTTAACTCATGTTTTTTACTTTAATTTTGTTTATTCTTTATTTGGCATTACAGTTATGTTGCTCAAAACTCAAAAGTTCACAGAAGGTATCCAGTAAATCTTCCCTTTTCTGTGCTCAGTACCTCGTGGTTCTCTTTGGAAGCAAAGAAGCTCAGCAATTTCTTATTTAAGTCTTAAAAGAAAACCTAAGCATTATCAAGTAAATTATATATACATACTTTTTCCCCACCTCTTTAGTATATCAACGATGGTATACTATACATACACAATTAATCTTGCTTATTTCATTTCACAATATTTCTTGAAAATTATAATAGATGCATAAATTGGCAATATCTAGAGGCAATTTTGATTGTCACACTCAGCAGTGGGTGCCATTGGCATCTAGTGGGTAGAGATCAGAGATGTTGCTAAACATCTTGCAATATACAGGGCAGCCTTCACAGCCAATGATTATCCAGCCCCAAATTTCAATCGTACCAAGGTTGAGGGAACTCTACTTAAATGATATTGAATCAGGTATCAGTCATGCTTTTCAACTCTCCTATAGTCTAAAAATATTGATGTGTTAGTTTATCAGTTTCTGATACTGCGTGTTAAAATAGCTATTTTAATTTTTAAAAATAAGTTTCTCCCTCTCTCTTTCTCACTCTCTATATACACACACAACACGCACATATATAAGTACATATATTTATCATGGTTATATCTTCTTAATAGTTAATTTTATTAGCATGTAGTATTACCAGCCCTATTAATATCTTTATATCTCAGCTATTTATATTCTTGCGTCACTTTTCTTTTGGTTAGTATCTACATAACAGATTTTTCCCCCATTCCTTTAGTAGTTTTGTATTAGATTTAATTCTATAACTGGCATATTTTTGAATTAAAAAATCCATTGACTATCACTTATTTAACAGGTGAGTTACTACTATCCACTAAATGTTTGTATTTGAGTATTTGTCATGTATCTTGATTTACTGCTGTTATTTTTCATCTTCTAATCCCCATATTTTTCTTCCTCATTTGCTTTTCTCCTTTCATTTTCCTTGTAGACAATTAGTAATTTTTCATATTTTCCTTATTTTATTTCTGGTTGCTTTGAAATCACTGTATTCATTAATAGTTTTCTTTTTTATTTTTGCACAGTTACTTAAAAAATTTTAATACACACAAATAATTAAAAGTTTTCTAACAATATTTTCTAGATCCTAATGTATTTATTCTGACATGTTAAAATATGACATATTGCTTTTCAGCCACCCACCATCACCTTCATATGGTTATCATCCTTTAGAATTTTGGTTTCTACCTATGTAAAAAACATAAAATACCTTAATATGTCTTCAGTCAATAGTTAATTAAATTTGTCAACATGTTTTAGCAGTATCTGTTATCACTTGTCTTTATTCAGTCCACTGAAACAATATTGTTTATTTTCAGCCAATGGTTAATCTAATTTGTCAACATTTTTAATACATTTTCATTTTAATTTTGGTTTTATCTTGGATCCACTCCTTTCTTCTGGTTTCACTTCTTTTCCTGCTAAAGAACACATTTTAGCAGGTCTTTCAGTGAGAATCTATGGGTGGTACAATTGTTTTGTTCTGTTTTTTTTTTGTGTGTGTGAAATTATCTTCATTGTGTACCTTTTCCTGAAGAATTGTGAACTGGGAGAAAGAAATAAAAGAAAGAGAGAGAGAAAAGAGAGGAAGGGAAAGGAAGGAAGGGAGAGATGAGAGAGATGAAAGAAAGAAAACAGAAAGAAGGGAGGGAGTAGGGAGGGAGGGAGGAAGGAAAAACGGAAGGAAGAAAGACCAGCTAGTATTTTTTTCAAATAAGCCAGATATTGTTCATTGCCTTTTGGCCTTTACTGTTGCTGAGAAATCTGATTTTAGTCTAATAATTATTCCTTGGTAAGTAAATTTTCTCTTTCCAGAACCTTTGAAGATTTTCTTTATAATCCTTTACAGTCTGCACTGTGACATGTTTAGGCATGAACTATATTTTTTATCCCATTCAGTTCCTAAAGTGCCCTTTTGGCCTCAGGATTTATATGTTACTTCCATTCTGAAAGCTTCTCAGCTTTATCCCTTTATTTATATATTCCCCATTAATCTCTCTATTCTGTTTTTTTCAGATGTTCTATTACTCAGTGATTTTTTTGACTAAGGTAAACATAAACAGAAAGCATACTTGCATATCATGTTAGCTTTGACATTTAGCTTTCTGAGGAGTTCTTAGACCAAGGCAGGGATACAACTTTATGGCATAAGTCTATGACTCTCAGCCTTTGGGGTTATAATAGTAGATAATAAGAATGTGCAAATCACTTTTTAGATAGTCTCATAGTAAAATGACAAGATGTAAAAAAAAGTCTATTCTGTTTTCTTTGAAAGAATATAATTTAGAGCTTTTAAATGGCCCAGTGCAAGGGACCACAAACAATTAAGTGATTTAAAAAAAAAAAAATTTTTAGAATGATATAAGGATTAGTAACAAAATATCCAGTTAACAGGGGCTACAATAACAGGAACATTTTGCAGCATTCAAAAAGGAGTCTGGAGATGCAACATCTTAGCTTTCTGCTTGACCATCCACATCTTCTTAGCCATATCTTTCCGAATGATAAGACAGCTGCAGTGGTTTCAAACATCGTATCCTTCCATCTACACATCCCAGTGGAAACGAAGGAATGGGGATGCAAATATTTTTCCCTTGCATGTCTTTCTTCTTTTATCAGGGAAAGAATTATTTCCAAGAAGCTCCCCTCTCCCCACCAAACAATCATCTCTTTATATTCTATTGGATAGGCTTGGTCAGATACTGATCTTCACACCAGAAAGTGGGATAAAGAGGATGAAATTAGCACTGGCTTAGAACATTCAGAATTTATTCCCTGAGTCTGGGCATATTGCTGCCTACACACACACACAAATTTTTTTTTCAGTAAGGAAATGGGAAAGGTAACTGTTGAATCTATGAATACGCAGCAGTTTTCACCACCAAGATTACAAATTCAAACTATTAATTTCCATATTCATGGAAGAAAAAAAAGGTGGCCTTTCTTTTTCTCATTTTCTGTCTCATTGCCATAAATAAAGAAAGGCAAGTTGAGTGGAGTTTTTTTCAGAAAATGGAATCATATTGGCTGTAAACCTGATCTAGCCACCAGAAATCTGAGTCTGCCGTCAGTTATAGGGCCTTGGGCAAAGCACTAATGTACAGTTCCTCAATTGTGGAGTAAGAAAGATTGGATTCAATAAATTGCTACTCAGTTACTTCTCATTTTAAGTTTTGATAAGACTTTTAATCAGCAGCTTAATTATACAGGATGGTTTTTAAACTAAAGGTAACTATACAGCCAAATTTTGTAACTCGTAGACAACCTTGCATCCTGTTGATCCCAAATAACTAATGTGGCTTACAAAATAATTTAAGGGTAAGAGTACCTAGTAGAGATTCACCATTTATATTTAAGTTTTGACTAACATAATTACACTCAGACACTTTCTTCATGATGAATCTATTTGGGAAGAATGTTTTTGAGTCTGTCTTCTCAAAAGAGCATCACTAAGTGGTCTGGGGAAGAATTTTTGAGGTAAAAATAAATTTGAGAAATGCTGGATTAAGCATATTTAAATAAATATCTTTATCATTAAATTTCTTAGAAGACATACAATGCCAAAGTATGTTGTGACTCTTCAAAAGAGAGACATCATCTCCCAAATTTGACTGTGGGTCCTTTCTTCATGGAACATTTGAATTATTTATCATTTTAAAATAATCATATTGCTTAACAGTTTTGTATGGAGTTGGTAATGGAATTGGTAAGGAAATGGGAGAGATAACTGTTGAACCTGTGAATACACAGCAGTTTTCAAAAATAACAAAATATTTTTAAAACGTCATCTTGTAGTTATATGAATGCCTTTCCTTCCTAGGCATTTTTTGCACTTCCCTTTAACAATTCTGCCCTGATTGATTATAAGACACCAAATTAATAATACTTTTCTGGAAATAGAAAATAAATAGTAGGTCAAATATACATGTACGTTTTATCACACATATTAATTTAATAAATATTGAATGGTATGAGCACTACCTTCACATTGTAAAGATATAATAATAGAGGCAATGCACTATATTGTACCCAGTATTTTAACTTATTTCTCAATGATCACTTTTAGGCCACCTTTTTGAAATATTTTATAGAATAAAGGTTTGGGGAAGCAGAGAAGTATTACTTTATTTTTCTCAATATGCTATAATAAATTGTAGATATGCTTAAACTCATTTAAAAGAAAGATCAGGCAGATAACAGTAGGAAAGAACAGGAAAGTTTTTACTGCTTATAAAATTAAGTTAGTCAACAGGGGATTTCAGGCAGGAGTCATACTAGAACTGCTTGCAGACCAAAATTTGAAATCCTAAATAAATCTCTGTAGAAACTAAACTGCAAAAAATTGGAATGAGTTTTCATTCCTTGGTCATGTAATTAGTAAGGGATGGGTATTGCCTACTGGGAGAACCATCTTGCTGCCTGAAGCACAGTAGAAATGACAGTAATAAAAAACACAGAAGAATTTAGGGGAGCTATCAGGGGAGCAAACGAGTCTCCATTGGTTTAGTAGAGAAAAGCAGCCTTAAAACAAAAACTTATAAAATATCTCCATCAAAGGTATGAGTTTTTATGGAAGTAAATAAATCATCACCTGCTAATGAACAGATGGTAACAGAAGTGGCTTCTAAGGTCAAAGAATTTCAAATATCTAAGAATCAGGAAGAATGGAAAGGAAAGTTCAAGATATAATCTGACCTAATAGCGAAGTTGCAAGTAACAATAATAAGATGATGAATATTTGTTAAGCAGATACTTACGTCTATTATTTCACAAAACCCTGTGAAATAGTTACTACAGAAAACAAAGGCTTAGACATGTTAAGTGACTGCCCAAGTTCTTCAGAACTTTGACCGGGTAATGGAGAGTGGTTTTGTTTTTGTTTTTTGAGATGGAGTCTCACTCTGTCACCCAGGCTGGAATGCAGTGGCACGATCTTGGCTCACTGCAACCTCTGCCTCCTGGGTTGGAGCAATTCTCCTGCCTCAGCCCCTTGAGTAGCTGGGACTACAGGTATGCACCACCATGTCCAGCTAATTTTTGAATTTTTAGTAGAGACAGGGTTTCGCCATGTTGGCCAGGCTGGTCTTGAACTCCTGACCTCAGGTGATCCACCTACTTTGTCCTCCCAGAGTGTTGCGATTACAGGTGTGAGCCGCCGTGCCTGGATGGAGAGTGTATTTAGGATGCTAATTTATGTGTGCATCATGGATGGGCAGGAGAAGACGTCAAAGGTTGGCAAAGCAAAAGGATACAAAACCATAGACACACCCAATCTGTCTACCATTTTCATTTTAAATTCTTGTTCAAACTGCAATGTTATTTTCCATTTAATAGATAACTTTATGGTTACATCTTTCTAATAAACCTTAGCTTCATTTTAAAATTAAAAAATTAGAAATAAATTTGCCATCTGCCTGGATAACATTGCTATCTAGTGGCCTAAACATACTACAGCTACCACTTCTGAGGTGAGAGCAGGGGGCCTATCAAGGCTCTGAAGGGTGTACCCAGTAGATACAATATTAATAATGATGCCAAGCCATACCACCAAGAGCACAGAAACTCATCCAAAGCAAACATGTGCTGCCATTCAATTAGAAAATCCATCTAGTTTAGAAGATTTAACAGCTTCACTGAGGGAAACAAACAAGCAAACAAACAAACTACCACCATTGAAACAAGGTTTTGATGTGTCTTATTTATTTATTTTTCTTTGAAATTTTGAGATCCACTTCTCACTCCTTTGTTCACCTATCTGCTTGAAAATGTTTCCAAGCATTCTCTCATCTTTAGAGTAAGGATATTGCCCTCTATTACCATGACCAAGGAAAGAAACAGGCATCAGCTGCTAATGAAAGTCAATAACTCAACAGGGAGTCAATTTTGTGACTTAAAGACCCAGAATCTGTCCTAGAATGAGCAAGCCAGAGCTAGACTTTGGTCTAAACAAGATGAAGGCTTAAGGGACAGGAAGATAGGAAAAGATTTACAAGATTGGCACAGATGCAGCTTCGACTGAGGTACCCAATATTCCAGTGATAAATTCTCTTAACAACCATCCTTTGGGGCCTTTTAATTAAAATCAGATACGTACTGCTTCTTCAAATTTACTGCAAGGCTTATGTAACCCTTTGTTTCTGCAACCGGGTCGCTGACTGAAACCATCAACATGAAGAAAGGGCAAGGAAGGGCATGGAGAAAGGATCACATCAAGGACTGGACCACTATCACGACACCACTGGTGGGTTTCTGTCAAACCCCATCTCTGACCCTACATAGTTTAAGATCATGAAGGATGTGAGAGTACAAACAAAACAGCTGTTAAATCTTTTTTGCCCATTTTGGATGAAATAAGTTTAGAAACACAGGAGATCAGTTTAGATCTGTTTGAATAAAGGGACAGGGGGAGAGGCAATTTTCAGACATCCAAATACAGTATGTGCTTCTCCAGAATTTGCATCAGAGGCTGAATCATGCCCATGCAAATGGACCTTAGTTCAAATTCATGTCAGAAAAATCTGGAACACACTTCACTTCCCATATGCAAATATCCTAGGAAAGCAACTGTCGTTTCTTACCTATAATAAAAAGAATCTCCACTGCAATGTCACTGACTGTTGTGCTCCGAGTTGTGGACAGGTCATCATTGCCAATAAAGCAAACGTTGTAAGGTACAGTCACGGCAACATAAAACGTTGCCAACAAAATAAGCCAGTCCCAGCCAGCTTTAAAAGTGCTAAAATGCAAAAGTATGAATTTGGACTTTTTTGCATCAGAAACTTTATACTCCGGAAATGCTGGTTTATCTACAAAAACATTCTGTGGATGAAGACAAAAAGGAGAAAAAGGAGAAACACAACATTAGAAACAAGGATTACATAGCTTGAAACACACTTTTGTGAGGAGGATCATTCACTACACAATGTAGTATCTTACAAGTTACTTTTAAAAGTTGGTGATGCAAAACATCTAAGCATCTAAAACTGAGCAGACATCTTTGTTATAAGCAACAGGAATATGCAGAGTTTAGTCAAGAAGCTAAGTGAGTAACCCAGATTTTGTTCAGTAAAAAACAAAAAGACCATTACCTAAAATGTCATTAAAAAACATTTACAGTTACACGTAATCCTACACACATTATAAACAAAGCTATACTCACATTCCTACTGTCATGAGGACATTCTGTATACCTATAGATTTCTGATGACTGTCATTATCTAAAGAACATATTTGACTTGATATTTTACTGATAACAGCAACTGCACCTTTCTTTCCAAAAAGAATAGATATATGACCAACATTATATTGTAAACAGTTTACATTTCTTGCCAAATATAACCAAGTTGTGTTAACTACATGCATTTTTTTTTTTTTTTGCATTGTGGCTGTTGGTGAAGCTTCAAGTTTGGAACCCAGACCTCATTACCTTGATTGACACAGATGCATTCTGACATGGGCCAGACCTTGTTCAGATGGTAAAATAAGAAACAGTTACTCAAGAGTTATTATTTCAAGTCATGGGAGGAGAAAGCCAATGTTCACTGTGCAGCTGATTAAATGCAGAATAGCTGAAGTTTTTGATAACCGCAAAAACACTTCACTCTGAATGCAGTTCAAATTGATGAACAATTCCCTTATTGCTAGGAGACAAAGGGAGGCCCAACAATAGCGTGTGAGGAAATTTGACAAGCCTGTGACCAGATACTTGCAGACCTTGCTTTGACCTCAATTAATGAGAAATACAAGATAGGTAATGGAAACTTATATTTGAAAGTTTTGTCGAATTAACAGAGCAGTTAAAAATTCCAGAATGCATATTATTTGCAGGTCATAGCGTTGTGTTCTTGTCTCAGTCACTGAGGGAAGGGCAAATTAATGTGATGTGTTCAGGGATCCTGAAGTACCTGAGGATTCAAGAAAGGTTCAGAAAGATCAGGAACACTTAGCTCTAAGTGGTGTCTGTCAGTGATTGAATAGTTCCGCTACCTTAATATTAATGCACCCCTTTCTGGCATTTCTCTTTGGGAGGTATTCTCAACCCATGTATCTACTTCCTGTTAATATTCTCACTCAACCCACACAGGCATCTCATAATGTCAGTACTTCGTGGTGGGGCACTATTAAACTACTTCCAGATGGTCCTTAGATGCCCATCTGCCACAGACTCTAGATTTCATACAATTCCCTGATATTTGTCCTGTCTCCTTTGCCTCATTCTTTGGTTTCAAGAAACCAGTTCCAAAGGTAGATTTCGGCATAAAACTGAGAAGTGGAATGAAGTAGCCCCATCGGGCTTCTCATAAAAATCCAGGCTATTACATTGAAAGAGGAAATTAAAGTCTATAACCATTAATTTTCTTATCATTGATAAACACTTCTAGTTGCAATAACATGATTGGTTCTAATCCAAATTTTCCCTGAATATTTACTACAATAATTATCAGAAACCATGGGAAATACCTCATTTTCTATTCAAATAAGTTTTTCCTATCATATTACAGAAATTAAAATTTTATATTGTTTGAGGGAGTATCCATATCTAGGGGCAATGATTTGGGAAAACTCAAAAAGTAAAGTTTTGGGGTTTTTTTTGATTATGCTGATTATATGAGGCATTGGTTCTGTTGCAAAAGTTCAGCAATACATTAGTTTTTGGCACAAATCAGAAAACAAATTACATGGTTTCATTTTGCAGGCTACTTAAACATTTTAAAAATATTTTGAAAAGATACTGAGAATTGAATACATCTGAGATTTAGACTTAAATTTTGAAATGTTGTTAGCTCAAATCCTGCAAACATCTTTACACAATCACCTGAGTGAAAAAAATAGATGCTCCTCTTCTTCCACTCAACACTGTGCCCTGCCAGAAATATGCATTTGTAGCACTCTCCTTTCAAGCATCCAAAGATTTCTTTGTGTTGGAAACATCTGCATCATCCCATTCTCATTTGATTGACAGAATAACAAATCAAGGAAGGCAGAATTTGAAAACACTTTTTTCAAGGCATATCAGGCAAAGTTGGAGACAGACTAAAATATGTTATATCCTGATTTCCCAAACCTGCTAATGACCTGATGAGTTCATTTGCCTATGGCTGAAGCATATATTCCTGTTCCACAGAATTGTATCTGAGAAGCAGCAAGGTAAGAGTCAGAAGCATGGTGGTTCTAAATTAGAAAATTAAAGGCTGGGTACCAACACTGCTGCTTCAACTTTTGAGATTTTGAGTAAGTTGGGTCTTTTTCCTTCATTAAAATTGAACTAATAAAAATCAGAGCTAGTACTGGCTTGCTATAAGAATCAAATAATACGATGTAAGTAAAAGGAATTTGTAAATAGCAAAGGACTATAAAAATGTTAAGAATTATTTTTTCGTGTGTGTGCAAATGTTATCAGAGCCAGAATTTCTTGAAAATTTGTTGTTTATTCAATAAACTATACAGTTCATTTCCTCTTCTTCCTTCTCCCTTCTATCTGCCACTTAGCCCTTCTACTGTATTCTTTTAGGAGATAGTGAACAGGTGAACAGGGCAAGTCCTGATTCCATACTTTGCTTCAGGAGTAAGATATTACCTGCAGATTAGAGTCACTGTGCTAATTAGTCATCTTAAATTACTATGTATTATTTTAGTGCTCCATCCTGTTATTTGTATTTATTAAATGAATGGCACTTAAGCAAATTAGCTAAGTAGCAGGAGTTATGGTTTTTATAAATTAAATTTTTAAGTTTGTTGAATCTAAGGGGAAAAATAGCATGCTCAGCAAATGCATTTCTAAGCTCACTAATACTTGCTATGCTTAAATTCTCTACTAAAAGTTAGATAGTGTCAGCTTTCAGCCTTACAGAATCTCTGGATATTTGTTTAGGTGCTTTGCTGGTTGGCTTGCATGGAATCAAGCCCAGATGTGGTTACCTTTGTTTCTTCCTATAACTTGCTTACTGTCACCAAGGCTGACTTAGTAATCGAAGGGAGATGTAACTAGGCACCAGTGGAAGGATCCATAGATCAAGTGGTGTGCACTGTCTCAAGCCTCTCCTTGGATTCCTGGGAAATCAATATGACACTTAGGCACAGGTATCCCTAGAGAACCTTTATAATGAATTAAGAAAAAAAAAAAAAAGGAAACTGTGACCCTCCACAGTGGTACATGGCAGACCAACATGGGCATGGTTGATGGTCCTTGAAGGACAAATGATTCAAAATATCTTGAACTGGCTTCCAGAAACTTGCACTGAAATAGAGTCAGGTTTGCATCACTTTCATGTCAGACTTTGCTCCTCGCTCTGGGTTCAGACATCTTTCTTTCTTCACTACAATCAGAGAAATAAATACTTTGTATGTTTGATGCATGGTCTTGTTTTATCAAAGTATGTGTATGTTGGATTAGGTAGTCCCTGAGCTTGCCAGGTATAAAATAAAATGCCAAAGGATCCCTTCTTTGTCCTAACTCCCAGAACTTCTGGATCTTAAATCAGTTCCAAAATAGCTCTGATTGTTTCATGTGACATTTTTTTCTTAGGCAAGTAAGATGTTGAGTATTTAATCTGCGACCTATTGTCACACAACCCCACATATATGTTCTAATGATTCTGTGAGGCAAATTAATGACATTAACATCATTTAAAAAATTTGAATATCTACAATTAAATAGACATTGTTCTATTTAAACATAGGTTTCTCAGTGAAGTCTCTTAGTGCTAACACCCAATTACGAAATTCAGTGTGAAATCCTGGAGGATATATGTCATGTAAAATCAGAAAGAATCACCTTATACAGGCATAGTTATTTGTTGTGACTTTGACAGATAAACACCATATTTCAGAAAGGAACTCTATTGTAACTTACTAAACATGTGACTTCTCCCAAAATTGTTTAATGTATGGCATGTAATTGTAAATCCAGTGTTTCACTGTGAAATTTTCAACTGTATTTTGTATAAAATGTAAATTTTTTAATGGAATAATGACTTGGATTTGGTCACGTTCCCCTGGATAAAAGCATTTGTAGAATTAGATAACGTGCAAAACAGATGAAACTAAAATTAAATTTGAGATATTTTAACCAGCAAACTATGAATGTGTAATATGACTTGCTGCATCATTTGGTTTCATAAAATGTAACCAGTGTGTCCCCATTTTCAGTGTCCCTAGTACCATATTGTACTTCACTGCAATAATATTCTAATTTCTAGGCTGTGATAACACTATGATTAAGCACTTTTATTATAGAAATGTCTCATGACTGCTGACCTTTTCCAGTTTGTTCTTTATAGAAAAGCACAAACCAAAGTGGAAAAAAATCTAGGCAAGCCAGTAAATGAGTAATTGAGGCCTTTCTTTAGTGAGTCAAACATTGCCACCAGGGGAGACACTAGCATTCGTCCTGTACACACATACCACCTACGTTATTTATTTTCAATTTGTTCTTTTCTCTTCTTTGCAGGTGCCCAGAGATGTGATAAAGGACTGCTCGACTCCGTCTCCGGGCTGTGTCAAAGTGAGTCCCTGCTCTTGATCTTCCTTTGACTTTGTCTGGGGGAAAATAAAACTCATTAGACACAAATGCATGCATCATTTCACCTCAAGAATGTCATTTTGACAGTTACCTTTCAAGAGCATATTGTACATGTTTTTCAATACCTGAAATAATCTGCTGGATCCTAATGACATTTTATTTAATTTTAGTCTTAGTCCTTTACAATTTACATAGTTATCGTCATACTGAGTGTATTAATTTTTAAAAATTAAAGTAAAACAAACATGAACATAGAATTTTCAGATAATTCTGAAAGGCATTAATGGGTATTATTCCTTCCTTCCTGCTATTCCACACTCAAATTCCTAATTCTACTCTCAACATTTAAAACCATTATTTCCAGAAAACTTTCTAATATGTACCCTATCTCCACATTTATAATTATTTTTCTCTCCATAAATGTAAGTTTGCAGTGAAAACTGTTTACTTATTACTTTTCACATTAATAACCTTAACATAGTATGCTATTAGACATTTAAAAAATAGGAGATTCTATGTTAAGGCTATAACTAATCTTATTAATTTTACTATTTCTCTATCATGAAGATTTATGCTTATCTAAGATTCTTGTCCAAATCTGTGTGGCCAGTCCTTCAAAGAAAATTCTTAAATGCATACATATACCTTTGAGTTTATTTAGTAAATAAATTACTGGCAGAGGTACGTACATTTTAAATTTTGGTATATGTATTCCAAATTTCATTCCAGCAATTTACAGTACCAGCAAATGAACAGATGTGCCTGCTTCACCACACACAAATCGAAACTATAAACTATCAAATGAGTATTGTCCAATATTTGGATGATTGAAAAATGACATATTAATTCATATTATAAAAATCATGAACATGCTTTAAACATTTATTGTTTATTTGTATTGATTTTTCTGGTCTATTCATTTTGTCAATTTTAAAATCAAAGTAGTGTTTTAAAATTTATTTAGAATAACTCTTCGTATACTAGAGTAATTGTCATTTTTTCATTATGGGTGCCATGAAAAATGTCCCAAACATGTTGCTTGAATTGGAATTTGTTTATGCAGTTTAAACATTTTAATGTTTCTGTTGTCATGCTGGAGTAAGTAGTTAGACAGGAAGAGTGCAGGAGAGGACCACCTCCCTGGAAATGTCAAGCAAGCATTGGGTGATGGTCAGGTGGTTGCTAAGCTGTCTCTGAAATGATAATTGGCTGCAGCCAGTGCTAGTGAAAGACATTCTCTCAATAGACAGAAAACATCTGAAGCTGGTACTCTTAGGAGTTGAACGAGTGGGCTCAAGCATACACACTAAGAGGCAAAATGGTGGGGTTTACATGGTATATAAACTTCCTCTGGGAATGCTCTACTGGTAAGGAAAAGCACCTCAAGTGAACACGTGCACAGCTTCAGTAAACACACTGTGAATGCAGCCCCTCCCTAGTGTTGGCAGGCCCCTGTGCATGTGGACAGACCACCTCAAGAGAAGAATCAAGGGAAGAGAAGTGGAAACCCTAGAACCATGCCCATGTTTAAAACCCCAAGTCAAGGGCTGAACAGGGAACTTGGATCTCTCAAGTCACCCACTTGGCCCACTTACAAGTGTACATTGCTCCCTTTCACTCCTGCTCTAAAACATTTTTTATTGTATTTTATTATACTTTAAGTTCTGGGGTACATGTGCAGAACATGCAGGTTTGTTACACGGTTATACAGGTGCCATGGTAGTTTGCTGCACCCATTACTCTGTCATCTACATTAGATATTTCTCCTAATGCTATCCCTCCCCAACCTCGCCACCCCCTGACAGGCCCTGGTGTGTGATGTTTCCCTCCCTGTATCCATGTGTTTTCATTGCTCAACTCCCACTTTTGAGTGACAACATGTGGTATTTGGTTTTCTGTTCTTGTGTTAGTTTGCTGAGAATGATGGTTTCCAGCTTCATCCATGTCCCTGCAAAGGACACAAACTCATTCTTTTTAATGGCTGCATAGTATTCCATGGTGTATATGTGCCACATTTTCTTTATCCAGTCTATCATTGATGAGCATTTGGGTTGGTTCCTAGTCTTTTCTATTGTGAACAGTGCCACAATAAACATACGTGTGCATGTATCTTTATAACAGGATGATTTATAATCCTTTGAGTATACACCCAGTAATGAGATTGCTGGGTCAAATGGAATTTCTATTTCTAGGTCCTTGAGGAATCACCACACTGTCGTCCACAATGGTTGAACTAATTTACACTCACACCAACAGTGTAAAAGTGTTCCTATTTCTCCATGTCCTCTCCAGCATCTGTTGTCTCCTGATTTTTTTAATGATCGCCATTCTAACTGGCGTGAGATGGTATTTCATTGTGGTTTTGATTTGTATTTCTCTAATAATCAGTGATGATGAGGTTTTTTTTCATATGTTTGTTGGCTGCATAAATGTCTCCTTTTGAGAAGTGCCTGTTCACATTCTTTACCCACTTTTTAATGGGGGTGTTTGTCTAAAACATTTGAATAAACTCTCACTCCTAAAACTTGCCTTGGTCTCTCCCTCTGCCTTAAATCTACTTCTTCCCTTTTGCTGAATTCTTTCTTCAAGAAGGCAAGGATCAAGTTTGCTGCAGACTCACACAGATTTGCCACTGGTTTCAGTCCGACTTATCCTTTTATCTATTTCTGGTGTCTAGACATTCTGCATAGTCAAACTGTTGTCACACAAAAATATATGCAAGTTTCCCCAATATCTTTTGCCCTTACTTTAAACATTTTTATCATTTAAATCTTTAATCCAATTTGACTATATTTTAGTTAAAACAAAGTAAGGATCTAGCTGTATTATTTTCTTTCTAAAGGACTACTGTTCAAGTAGTCCTTCAATAAAGTGGTTATATTACATTAAGAAACAGTAATTATTTGGTCAAATGGTCAACATACAATTTTAGCCTAAATAAATTGTATCTATATTACAGTTATTGCAAAATATAAAAATATTAAAATCTATTTAAGCTTCATAAAATCTCTCTACTGTCATAAAAGTGCTTTGATATCTCTCCTTCATAAAAATAATTTGGTTTAGTTGCTGTGTCATGGAAGTCATATGACTTGTTGATAGCTACTAGGCTTATTCTAGATCTTCCAAATTTATGATTAAAACTGATCCTCATAAAAATCCTATGAAATAAGTATTATTATTCTCAATTTACAGGTGAGAAAACTGAAAGTCTAATAATACATTAGATGGTCACACATCTAGTAACAGGAATAGAGTCAGTATGTGAAATCCAATTGGTCACGAGTTCCTTTTCTTATTACACACAGAACCAAGGCCCTTGGTGACTTCAATCAATGTTCAGGACTGCTACTTTTTATTGAGTGTCGCATAAAGTAACAGGTGTCACAATTCCTGCCCATCTGAGACTTGACTCCAAGTCTTTCAAGGGCTTTAATTATCCCCACCTCCAAAATTCCCATACCACCCTGGGAGGCTTTAATGACCAGCAAATGGGGTGTTTAATTCACTGCAAAAGTTTAATTAAACGTTACATTTTTAAAATGCATTCACCTTTTGCTACATACTTGAAAGAATGTTTAAAATAAAATTTGCTACATTACTATAGACTCGAATCACTAAAAATACATTTTAAAATGCACAGAATAATATCAAAAAGGACACTTTTTAAAAACTTGTGGCTAAACAATGCACATTTCATTGTTACTGCTAAAAGTTAAGATCATATCTTAATGTGTTAAATATTTTGATTTACATAGAATCTTTGTACAACATTTGAAAATGTAATTATTACTCCAGCAGGGAGTAATTTTAAATAGCCAGAAATTTCAGATAACATCTACAGAAATTTGGTAGGAACTGCCAACAGGCTGCTTATGCAGTATCAGTTGTCTTCAAAATGTCAAGTGGAATTACAATGCTAACTACAAAATGGACCAGATTAGATATTTACAACAGTCAATAAGCCAATTCCTTTCTCCATGGAGAAATCTAAGTAATAACTGAGATTTTCCAAATCACACGATAACAATTTTATCATCTTAGAAAAGGGCCTCTCGATGGGAAGTATCAAATAATAATCTATGTTAGTCTTGACTCTAAATGGAAGGAAGAAAGAGTTCTCTGTGAAAATTTTTAGTCACAATTGAACCCTCATGCAAGATTGGGGTTGAAAAGCATTCTACTTCACTGTAATATTAATCATAGCAATATCTGTAATCTGCATATCTACATAAACCACAAACACATCAGTATGTACATATATACATAACATACATGTGTGTGTATGTATAACTAGAAATAAGCCAAATGTCCAGAAATAAAACAATGCATATCGGCATAGTAATGACATAGAATATCATAATTTCATTAAACTAAACTTACAGAGAAAATAAATGGGAAATAAATGAAATAGTGTCTGCCTATTAACACAGACATATCTCAAAAACATAATATTGAGTACGAAAGCAAAAAATGAAAGATCACAGAAAACATGACAACATTTTAACAATATTCACACACATGTAAAACTAAATAATATATTGTTTAGAGAAATGTACAACCGCTGTAAAACTATATGTAATCACATGACTACAACTAGCTGCACAAGAGGCTAGAAAATAGAATCTCCAGTTGACCACCATGTGCCTTACTAAATGGAATTAGTACAGTTCCATTTCTTAAAGTGGATTTGGGGGATATGATGATTTGTAATAATATTTTATACTTCATATGTATTTTTTAATGTACAATTTTTTCACCACAAAAAGGACAAGAATAAAGTGATACCAAACCATTTAACAGTGAAACCTGATAAAATTATATAGAGTGGTGGTGGTGGTGGTAGGGAACAAATATAATCTCTTAGGCTTGACTCTAAATGGAAGAAAAAAAAGTTTTCTGTGAAAATGTTTAGTCACAATTGAACCCTCATGCAAGATTGGAGTTGAAAATCATTTCACTTTACTGTAATATTCATCACAGAAATATGCTTGCAATGGATGACCCAGGGTTAAAATCTGAAGAAACAATAGTTGTTGTTAATAAGATAGGGTCAGGGGAGCAAAGACAAGGTGTGAGAGTCTCAGACAGAAAGGAATTCAGCATCTTTGAGAACTGAACAAAGTCCAGAAGAGTTAGTAAATAGAGAAAGGAAGGAAGAGAGGTAAAAGGGAAACTAGAAGGTAGGCAGAAGTTAGACAGCTCATCCAGGGCCTTTGAAGCCACATTAGAATTTTTGCTCTTGACTATAAGTACAATGATAAAATGTCGTAGTTAGAAAACAACCTAGGCTGCTCTAGAAAAAAAAAAAAGCCTAAAATATGTATTTGTAGTGACTTGAGTAAGAAGACAACTCTCTCTTTATTCTTCTCTCTCTCCCTCTCTCCTCTCTCAATATATCTCACCCCAACTCTCTCTCTCTCTCTCTGTCTCTCTCTCTCTCTCTCTCTCTCTCTCTCTCTCTCTCTGTATATTTCTATCTCCTTCACTCTCTTCTTGTTTCCTGTAACAAGGCAGAGATTAGCAAGCTAGAGTGCTGGAGCCCATGAAGCAACAGCAAGATTTTAAACCTTCAAATGACATGAAAACTTCTGAGTTTTCAAAATAACATACTGACTTGTAATGTGTGATGTGATCAGAAAGCATCAACAGAAGTTGATAGATTACTCAGGAGCCTGTTTTAGAAGATCAGTAAAAACATGATAGCTTTAGACTTGAGTGGTAGCTATCAGTAGACATGAGCAAAGCTGGCACATTTGAAATATGTATAGAGAGTCAAGTTTCCTGGCTTTGTCATTTAATTGATTATGAAATTATCTAGTAAGAGAGTTGAGAGTGAAAGGAGAAAATATATTCCCTCCTTTTTTCTTTCAGTGATGAAAAGGTGAAGGTTTCAATTGCCATCAGGTCAACAAAGGCAAATAAGTAAAATATAAGGAGAGGAGATAGTAGTCAGTAAGCAGGATAATTAAATAAGTCATTTTAGTTATTAAGCAACACTGAGAGATGAAAATTTCCAGGAAAAAAATTAGTTATGATTAGACTCCAGTGAGTTAAGATTTCTCAACAAAACATCATGTATTAGCAATATATCTAATATCTATTAGCAATATATCTATATCTAATATCTCAACCTCCGTCATGTTCTATGGCCAGGAACTTTGTCTTCATTCCTTTTTAATCCTCACTTTGTTAAGCATTAGTTTTTCTATGAACTGAAGGAAAAGAAAGCATAAAACAAACCTAAAGATCATCAAAATTGTGTACTTGTCCAAATTCACACAGTTACTGGGAGGGCTGATATTTGAATTCTCAATGATCTTGCTTGAAATCACATGTTCTTTCAAACACACCATAATAAATTATAGATCACTGAGCTGTGAGCCTGTCAGATGTTTTTTACTTATCTGTGTTACTGTGTTGGGTCATAATGGATCTCTCCTAGACAGGAATTATTTTCTCTGCTAGACAGGGTCTTCTCTTATTTCGCTCTCTTTCTCTTTCTTGCACTAAAATAGACATATGCTGAAAAATATTCTCTCTCCAGTTGCCATTTTATGTTTTATTTCCTCTCCATTTTCTCTCATATTCCCACTTTTACATTGTAAACTACTTTTATAACATGATTTTTTAAAAAATAGAGTACCTGTTCCCATTTAAATATCAATGCAAAAACTTCTAGTTCAAGATGCAAAGGAAAAGTTCTTATTAAAAAATTGTAATAGGGCTGGGTGCAGTGGCTCACGACTGTAATCCCAGCACGTTGGGAGGCCGAGGTGGGTAGATCACGAGGTCAAGAGATCAAGACCATCCCGGTCAACATGGTGAAACCCCGTCTCTACTAAAAATACAAAAAATTAGCTGGGCATGGTGGCGCGTGCCTGTAATCCCAGCTACTCAGGAGGCTGAGGCGGGAGAATTCCCTGAACCCAGGAGGCAGAGGTTGTGGTGAGCCGAGATCACACCATTGCACTCCAGCCTGGTTAACAAGAGCGAAACTCTATCTCAAGAAAAAAAAAATGTAATACAATTATAAATTTTTATGTTCTAAATTATATAGCATTGATAAACATTAAAAACACAAGAAATCTGAAAATCCAAAATCACAGTAAGGTAACTGAACCTATCTCAGAAATTGGTAGTTGTGGTGGCAGAAAATAAATAAAATTATAGAGAATGTTAATACATTGTTTTACATGTTATTAATACATTAAAAATGTTAATGTTAATAATTATCTATAATTAATGAATGAGTGTCTATGGTATCTACCAAAGAAAGAATGCCTCTTCTTTTCATATGCTCATGGAACATTCATAATAATTCACTTTGTTCTACAAAGACAATTTCAAAAATATTCTGAAAAATAGAAGTCATATGTATGAAAACAGTCCTCCATATAATGGTTCAAATTCTATTTTGATTTTTAAAATTTCTGTATAATTTTTTAAGAGAAATTAGTAAGTAAACTTATAGACTTTTGGAAATAAAAGGCTGTTTTTAAAAAGAAATAATGTTAATAGACATTTGATATCAAAACTCAATGATATAATCAAAGATGAATGAGAGAAAAAATACTTAAAATATATTTATTACAAAATATATAAAAATACCTAATACATGAAACAAAAAAGAATTTTTTTTTTTTTAATTTGGCCAATTAAATGAAAGAAAGATAAGAGAATTAAACTTCTGGCAATTGTATTCAAGGAAAAGAAATAAGAACAACACAAATAATATTCAGAATTTAAAAAGATCATGAATTTAAAAAAGATCATGAATTTGGAAGACTTTAAAAATTACAAAATTACTTTGTAGAAGAATATATTTGCATAGTTTGTTTAATTTAATAACTTTGAGGATAGGAGTCAATTATCAAAAATAGTTCCAAAAAATAATAAAAATTTTCAATAGATCAATAACATGGAAAGAAGCAGAGAGAGACCATCTCATGTTACTTATTACCACTCCTTGAGGCCTATTTCAGAGAGTTTTAAAGCCAAGGTTATCAAGATTTAAAGGAACAAATAATTCTTTTAACAACTGCATAGAATAAAAAAAAATCTAAAAAATTTCTGAATTCAGTCTAAAACTCTGGAAAACTTGTTACAAAAACTAGATGAGTATAATAAAAAAGAAAAAATATATACCATTCTAAAAATCCCCTAAAAATCCTAAATAAAACATTAGTAAATTGAATTTAGAAGTACTGTAAAAGAAAACTATGTCAATCTCATGTAGGATTTATGCTAAGGGTGGTTTCCTTTTAGGGAATTAATATATTTCAGCAGATTTATAAATTAAAAAGAAAAAAAATGACCATCTCAGTTAATACCAAATTTTATATATAACTCAGTAAACATTTGTGCCTTTTAAAAAATCTTTATAACAAACAAGCAATAGAAGGAATCTTCTTTAAGAAAAACATTCAACAGTAACCAAGGGAACAGTCTTATTTAGTGGGGTGGCAGTTTTTGTAATTTATAAAAAAGACTAATATATATATATATATATATATATATATATATATATATATATATACTGGGGAGAGAATAAAGCTAATTTAAACTAAAAAATTTTGGAAAACACAGAAAATAATAGAATAAAGATAATTGAAACTCATTATGAAAAATTGGGAAATACGGAAAAACAAAAAAGAAAGATTGGCTTCAATATCAGGAATTGCCTGATTGGCTTCAATATCAAGAATTTCATGCATTTCCTTCCAAATTTTTATTGCATTTTCTTTTTATAAGATCAACTACAATTAAATAGTATATGAACATTTCTT
The DNA here is from genome assembly GCF_048565385.1 of Saimiri boliviensis. NCBI lineage: Eukaryota > Metazoa > Chordata > Mammalia > Primates > Cebidae > Saimiri > Saimiri boliviensis. Next base: position 35,301,219 of record NC_133457.1, on the reverse strand, counting down.
CCTTAAATATTAAAAATGATACATGTGCATTTTACTAAATTTAGAAGTGAAAACCAGTGTAAAGCAGGAAATGAATCTCTTTTATAATACCATCTCCCAGTAATAATTTAACATTTTGGTGAATTTAAAGATAATATCATTGAAGTTCAGTAGGTTTAAACAGCATGTCCAGTTCTAAAGCATTTTATCTTTGTCTTTATCATGCAGTTTCTCCTAAATTACAGGTTCTTTTTTTTTTTCTTCAGAACAGCTAACTCAAAATCTGAAATGAAAGTATTGGTAACTGATTTTGAAAAGTAATGAAGTTCTATATATAATTGGTCCATGTTTTAGAGTTATAGAATATATTAAAAATAATTAAAATGAAAGGCGCGTTTATAAGAATTCTAGTGTGGAAATTAATTTAAAACTTTTAAGTCAACCTTGATAATTTGTAGCAGTAACAATTTTGTGACAGTGATGGTGGGTACTGAAATGATACAATATTTTTCCACTAGTATTTTCCAATGTCTTACATTGAAACTCCTTAGTACTTTTTGGTTCTGGGCCTGTGTTATGCTTATAGAAGTTAAAGCAACAAAATCTTGGCTATATCTTGAGTGTGCAAGAATAGAAGAGATTATCTGTGAATAAAGCCACCAAGAAGTAGTCAGGAATGAAAATATAGGACTACAGGAGGAAGAAGATAGAACAGAAGATGAAAACATGCTGACTCTTTGTCTATAAGATCAACAAATAAATTCTACCTACTCATCCAGTTTCAAAGTATCTATTTATCTTGTGCCAGCAGTGAAGCTGGAAAGACAGAGATAAATACATTATATTTCTTGACCTTAAAGAAACGTAGGCAATTTGATTTATCCAGACAAATGTATGTTGAGAAACTTGGAGGTAACTTAGCTAATTCATAGGGTTCCCAAGATAAGGTCCAATTCACTTTCTATTCTGAGTTGTAACTCCACCATTGCTGCTCTGTGTGCAGTCTCTGGTAGGAGAGCAGAATCAATAATACAGTCTTCTTATTACAACTTTAGCATGATATTGACAACATGATATGTAAAAGCTGGAGGGGCTGAGAGATAGTCCTTTATGGAGGATTGCTTTATTTCTAAATATTAGGCTTCTTTAGAAAGTCTTGCATAATAATGCACCACTCAAAAATACTAAATAACACAAATAAATTCACTTCAACACCAAGATTCAATTTTTAAAGACTTGCATTATTAAAAAGAATGGGTGTGCCTATCATAACAATTATTTTCTGTATCTTGAAAAAATATTCTCCACATTTTAAATGATTTATATTAGACAATTCTTTAATGCACACTTGTCAAATATATATATATATATATATATATATATATATATTTGTGTGTGTACATACACACACACACACACATATAGTACCAATGTTACCTTTTTATTGTTTGTTTTAGATGTAAGGGCATGCTCATATATCATGTACTTACATAAATTGTTACATTTTTTTTCTTATGTAATACCTTTTTGTTTGTTTATGTGGTTCAGATATATTCTTTCCTTAACCTCTTAAAAAACATCCTGCTTCTAGCTTCTATTCCTCAACCCTATATGTTAGAGAGTTATAGCCTGGCTGCTGTATACCAGTGCATCTCAACCAGGGGAGAGTCTTACCCCCAAGGGGATATCGGACAATGTTTGGAGACAGTTTTGGTTAATTAAACTTGTGTATGGGTACTACTGGTGTTAAGTGGGTGGAGACTGTGAATGTTGCTAAAAATCCTACAATGCATAAGACAGTCTCCCATAACAAATAATTATCCATCTGAAAATGTCAATAGTGCCAAAGTTAAGAAAACCTACTGAATACCCCAATTTTATATGAACTTAAAAACCTGTCCGTAAAATTCAACCAAAAATGATGAAATCAATCATGCATACACAAAAGATGAACTACTCTTAAAAATATTTCCAGGTTTGCTTATTTTTTTTCCAAAATAATGAAATGACTTGAAACTAATACATGATTAAATTTCTTTTAAATCTTTAGGTAACACATTAATAAATGGGGTAATAATGAGACATAATTCAATTTAGGGACAGTTAACTTTCAATTGATTCATCTTTCTACAGTCATGTTTGTCAAGTCACCAAATAATGATCTAAATCTCTAACATCTGTAGAGAATTTTTTGAAGCAATTCTTACATGTGGCCAACTATAAAAATACTCACCTGATATTTTCCTTAAAAGAAAAATTATAATGCCTCAACCACTTGCATTCAAGTTATGAATCTATAACAATCTTAGTAATATCTAAGATAAAATGCCTTGGCTGTCTAACTTTGATTCCTTCTTTCACTAATTAAATTAATAAAGATAGTTCATGTAGGTCAGGGGACATATTTTAAGTGCACGAAAGAACTATTTTGAGGAATACCAAAACATTCCAGATGGGCCAACATAGTAGCCAACTATTATAGATTATTATTACATTTTTCAAGACATCTACAAAGGATGTCTGAAGGTCAATATTTATGGTTCTACCTCTATCTACTATATGTTAGGTAACAGGAAGTACATAGGTGCCTTTAAATTTTATGAAACAAGAGCCGGCAAAAAATACCCTCAGTTCATTAAAATAAACTCTTGGATAAGACAAGAGCTGATCAGGATTTGTGGAGCTATCACAGAGAGTGCAGGCAAGCTTTCCTTCCTTACTACCTTAGTTGTGTCACCCAGTTTCTTAGGCTCCTAATACTTTGCCTTTTTGAGTCTGCATAGACTTGGATACCCTGTGATCCTACCTGTCAGATCAGAAATAGAACCTTCATTTTCTTTATCAGTTCTGGTAGTCACACTTCATTCCCCAGTTTCAAGTCTGCAGAATCCTGGGACATGTTTGTTATGATTCTAGAACATGATCAGTTTTGCAATGAGAATGGAGGAGCTTTTTTCTTAACCTCTTTCCCCTCCTGACCAGAAATATAACCCATTTACCAGAATCCTAACCTGATCTTCATTTCTTAATGTTACAAAAATTTCTGTGACCTGATATTAAAGTATTATACCAGATATAAAGCACTACCACAATAACAATCTTATTAACTCTTAGCTAATACAATTTAAGAACTGGATATGATGACTGAAATAAGCTTCATATCAATGAGAATTTCGATGGGATTATATGTAGTCAATGTCCAGTAATGAGAAAAGCTATAATTGGGAGCCAGGTATTCAGTTCAATGCTATTTTTAATATGGAATGATCTAGGATTGGGAGAGGATTGAAGGAGGTATCACTTGTTAATTACCTAGATCAAGCATCTGCCAGTTTTTGCTCACCAATGGGTCACTTGTTTCAGCAAATAAAGTTCTAATGGAACATCGCCACATGCATTTGTTTATAGATTGTCTACGGCTGCTTTCCTGTTATAGTGGGTGAGTTAAGCACTGTGGGGCTTTTTTTTGTTGTTGGTTGGTTGGTTGTTTAGAGACAGGGTCTTGTTCTGTAGCACAGGCCAGACTGCAATGGCATGACCATGGCTCACTGTAGCATCAACAGTTTGGACTCAAGCCATCCTACTGCCTCAGCCTCCTGAGGGGCTGAGACTATAGGTGCTCACCACCATGCCAGTCTAATTTTTTAATTTTTTGTAGAATCAGTGTTTATGTTGTCCATGCTCTCAATCTCCTGGCCCCAAGCTATTCTTCCTCTTTGGTCTCCCAAAGTGCTGGGATTACAGTGTTAGGCTCTTCTGTGCCCGGCCAAGTACTGTTGTATCAACAGACATTATATGGTCCACAAAGCCCAAAATATTTATTATCATATCTTTTAAAGAAAAAGTTTGCTGTTTTTCTAACTTATACCACAGAACAAATGAAAAAGAAAACTAAACAAACCATTTTCCCACATATATTCCTATTTGAGAACTAACTTTTTTGGAGGAGAAAGTACGATGACCCAGCTTTATCAAAACTTTCAGAAATTAAACTTCACATAATTGATCCTAGGTTTTTATATGTAGGTGGCTTAAAGGGGTGGGGGGAGAACATTTGCAAGTACATTTGAAGTTCAAATATTTCCCATTTCTATTCATTTCACCATTATGTAACATCAAACACTCTATAATATATAGGGTTTATGAAAATCAAACCATTTAAGGACTGGCATTGAAATGCAAATTCCCACTTAATTCACCAAGAATACTAACATCTATTTTTGTCTTTCTTCTCCCTGAATAGAACCTTAAGTTAACCAGGGACCCATGGAAATTTTGTATGACCATCTATAATCTTATGCATGATACTTCTTAGAAAGGGCTTCTTCATTTACATAGTTATTGAGTTTTTTTCCCCAGTGGAATCTGAGGGAGCATCAGAAAAAAAAATGTATACTTCAATTTCAAGAACTTAGGCTATAGCAAGAGTGTTTCTGGCTGGTAATACTGCATGTGACAAACACACTGAGTGCTGGCTCTGGTGAGTTGAGATGGAAAATTTGGAAAATGGGGTCATTAGTTCCCAAGCTGTAAGTATGGTTCTGTGTGGTCGTGCTTTTGTATCATATAGTGTGATTATACAATTTGAGATCCTTACAATAAAAGAAGGCTTAGAAACTTTACATTCCAATTCTTTTATATTGTAGCCGGAGAAACTGCAATTAGGGAGGCAAAAATGCCTGGCCTAAGATCACAGTGGTGACTAGTGGTAGGGACTTGAACTTGTAACTCCTAGGATTTTTTATTATACTGCAGAGCTAACAAGCTGACTTGCCCCGGATAAAATGATGAAATTGAGAAATGCTGTCCTCAGACAACCATAATTAATCCTAAACCCCCTTTTGAGTGTCTGCCTTGGCAGGACTCACACACCACTTAATGAAGAATAAAGACTGAACTCCTTAGCACAACCTACAGTTGGAAGCCTGAACTACCTATGGGTTCCCAATTCAATGCAACCACTCATATTCTCAGAATTCTAGAGCAACTCACAGGCCAGGACATCTTCATGAAGCCAAAGCAGCCAATGGTAGTTATGGAGAAAACTAGTATCTTCAGAAAATCCTGGACGCTAGAACTTAGCCAAGTTTGAAACAATAGGTATCTAGAACAAGAGGAAATCATGCTTTTAAAAGGGCCCATCTTGACTACACAAGGTACTCTCAAATTTAGTCCAGGCAATGACCTGTGTCTTTTCACAGAAAGGTAGTGCTGGAAGGAACCTTGTGGTACAGCTAGCCCAATTTCCACAGTTTCAAATTTATGATCAATAAAAGCAGTGGAGGAGCAAACTCCTTGAGCAAATTTTAATTTTGTATAAAACCTAGAAAAAAATGTTTTATACATCATAACATTAATAAGAGCCATATATATCAAGATCATACTCTCTTAATCTAGATTTATTTAGAATAATATTTACTAATATCACGTGACCAGAAGAAGCTCTGACTGGCCACTAAGGACCTCAGAATAATTTCTGGGAAGTGACTGATGGTCCAGAAACATCCATGTAGTCAGAGTTCCCATTCTTTTAAATGCCAAGAAGTGATATAATCCAAAATACTCTTGAGTATATAGGAGGAAGCTCAAGCCCAAGACTGAGAGAGTATTAAAGGCCAACCCAAGCTTACACGGCTTGCCAAGTTTCCCATTTCTGTTAGTGCTCTTTTCATTATAGTATACTATTTCACAGCATGGAAACTTTTACAGCAAACCGATCACATAGCTCTGTTTTCCTCATGTTCTGAAAGAAAGAAAAAGAATAAGGCAAAATAGAAGGGGTAAAGATAATAGTAATATAGTTCCTTTTTATGCCACTGATTTGTCTATACGCATTTGTATTTTTACAATTATAATTTCAAATGAAGTTTAAATCAAATTCACAACAAAGTTAAACTAAAGTCTGTATATAATCTGCAGCACACTTTGCACGAATTTGGGGTTAATATATTAATTCAACTGATTTTCAAGCTGGATTTGATCGATATTATATAAGTGCAAAACACTGCCAAAGGAAGAGTTTCAGAAAGGCAATCCGTATGTCTAAAAATTCACCCTTTAATCTGGGAGAATCTGTCTGCTTTATATCAATTAGGATACTTTTTACAGCAACTGACAGGAAATCTGGAAAATTCCAAACTGTTTAAAAAAGAAAAAACAGGAATTTTGGTCAAGGATCTGTGTTAACTCAGTTCTCAGAAAGGCTCCAAACATGTACATCATCTCAGTTTCAGATATAGTCAAAAGTATGCACGCATGCATCTTATAATGTGTCTGGCTCTCGTGAGGTTACGTGTCTAATCTTGAATCAGTTTCTGTGTCAGAGGAGTGTACAGCTCTGTTTGGTCTGGTCTGCATCAGATAACACTTCTGGAGAGATGAACTACACTCCACCAAAACTATAGTCTGAGAGTGAGGAAAAAGTGGACCCCTTACACTCAAATATGTTTCCAGGAGTAGGGCAAATGACTACAAGATGACCAAGAGGCAAAAAATGTCTATGACATACACATAGTAAAAATAATTAAATATCTATTCAATATAATATATATATATATATATATATATATATATATATATATATATATATAGCAAAAGAGGTCAAATGAAAGGTAAAGCTGCAGAGTAAATAGCTATAGTAGTTAATAGCTCTGCAACCAGACTGTACAGTTTCAAGTCCTCACTCCACCACTTACTAGCCACTAGCGGAAATTACTTAATTTCTTTTTTTCAGTTTATTCATCTCTAAAAATGGTGGTAATAAGAATACCTATTTAGAGGTATTTTGTGACAACTAAATGTGGTAAAAGCCATAAAGTGCATAGAATAGTGCTTGACTCATGGTAACATTTAATCAATGTTAGTTGTCATTATTATTATTATTAGATATGAGAGGCAAAGATAAGGACTGTAAAAAATAAGAAGAGGGAAAGAACACTTATAAAGAGAGTTCAGGTAGGGTAATCTGTGGGCCTGCCCTAAATGGTGAAGAATGGGTAACTGTGATAAGCAGAGGGGTAAGGAGGTGACCTTCTTGTTGCTAGGAACAGTCTATGCCAAAGTGTAGCAGTGTGAAAGAGCAAAAGTCACAGTAGAGTAATCAGTTTGAAGGAGTGAAGAGGAAAATTTTAACAGGGTTTAAGTGCTATCCTTTCTTCAAAAATGCTGTGCATGGGTAATTCTTCTAGGTTGTGATCTTAAAGATAAATTGTATTTTTTTCACCTTAGATTTATTGTCTTTTATTATGAATAATTACAATCTCCTGTTTTATTTAATTCATTCACTAAAAATAGCTTTGTAGGCATCATAATATGATTTTTATGATATATTCATAAAACTACTCTGTTAAATAGATTCTAACAACTCACTCCTTTGAACTCAAGAGCAGCTATCTTGCCAATAAGAATGTTAATCTAAAAATTATTATTCTCATTGTAAAAGCCTCTTACCCTACTGATAGCTCTTACCTCCTCCAGATCTGCTAACTTCTTTCTCACAGTCTTTTCTTAGAGACTTCATAAAAACAATGTTGTTATGATTCTTTAGTTATGAAAATCCATAAATAACACAAAAAGAAAATCACATCCTATATATTGACATTTCATGATACGTTGTATCTGTCCTTGGCTAGGATTCAGCAACATTTTCTAAAGGGTAAGAATTCTGCACCACATTGGGTAATCATTTTTGTAAGTTGCTTTATATTAAAGAAGGCATTATTCTTTAACAAGGTAGTAAAAAACTTCAAACAAATCTAATGAAGTAATACAATGAAAAAGTTTCATATTAGTCATTTATGTAAGGCACCACTAAAATTTTACTTCTATAAAAAATAAATAAAAGGAAAATTCTTCCATCTCAAATGTCTTGGTAATCAGTATGCTGATTGTTCACATATTCATGCTTTCAAAACATGTTTTGTTTTTTTGGCAGTTTTAAATAGACATAGCTACTATATTCAGGTACAATGCTAGGAGCAAGAATGCAAAGGCATAGCCCTGCCTCATAAATATTTTAATATTTTGGGGATGCAGAGTTCCTATTTCTTTTCCTCCCAGGAGCTTCCTGCATGTAGAAGATCCAAAAAGCTACTTATCAAGCAATAAGCAAGGCCCAAGAAACAGCGATGATGGGAGAGGGGAGACATTTGACCCGCCAATGAATTGAGTCCTGTGCCAAAGCGAGTTGTCCTGTTGCATCTCTATTTGAATGGCAGAGTACAGTCAGTTACATCTTGCATATTGCTTCATTTTATTGGCAAGGATGATGGAACAATAATTCTGGCTCTGGGGCTCCTGCTCCTGTGTTCTCTCCAATTTGCCTCTGTGCTTGTCCTGATTTTGCTCATTCTTTAGAATGAATTGTTTCCTTTTGACTTTTGAGTCAGCTTGGGATGGAAACTTAGGTACTCACTAGCTGTAGGACCTTAGGTCAGGCTTTAATGAGAGATCACTGATGAGATTAACCAGCATATTGCCTGACATGCAGTAAGAATTGAACATTGATTCTTTCTCTGCAGAGAACTCCTAGTTCTACTAAGATCATCGACCCTCTTCCCTTATTTGTCTTCTTTGTATGAAGCCTACTTTAAATGTCATTTTCCCTTTTGAGTAATGGGTTGTTTTTTTCTTAATATGAAGGGCTACCTCATCAATTTAAGCGCCCGAAAGGAGATGTATTATTTGTATTTAGTTTAGTTTATGTTTTTCTTAAGATTTTAGGAAATGTATTTTCACTCACTAATATATTAGGACAAGTTTGGATGTGTGTTTCTGAATGCAACTGGTGCTGTTCATTTGAATGGAACATTTTTCTTTGATAAATGAAAGTCATATATGCATGTGGCATAACTTGTCTAACAGTTCACCAGAAAACCAGAAGTTCACAGATCATCTCCTCCCACTTCTTTCACACCAGAAACAAAACTTTTAAAGTGTTGTGTCCATTTACTTTTAGTAATCACTTCTTACAACTAATAGACCTATGTTGCAATTTTTTTTAATCTTTTGGTTTTTGAGGCATTTACCAATTAGTTTCCTATATAACAGATGAGAGTTTTACTTACTTACATCCCATCCCCTAACCACACATACATCTTCCTTTTCCATCTTGTCCTTTCGCAGCAAGGTCAGATTGTTCCTTTGCTTAAATCAATATTCAGTATTTACAATATTGTGACAACTGAGCCATTGGTGTCTGTTAAGTATTTGTTTTCTAAACAAGTTTTTATTTTCTTTGGAGTTAACAATTAGCTGGGTTTTTTTGTTTGTTTTTTATATGTCTATTGCTACTAATACTACTCTAATAGTTTTTTACTATTACTAATAAAAATACATAGTCTTCATCAATTTTGTGTGAATTTTCTCTTAATAGGTCTCGATACATCAAATGGAATATTAGCTAATCTTGAAAACTCCCAGAGTCCTCTGCCTGCTCTGGGCAGGATGGCTGATGAACCTAGTTCACAGCTCTCACCCTGAGCTGCTCCTTGGTCATCATCCCAGCAGTACCATGCAGTACTGTCTTGAATTTCATCTTCATTTCCTTAATCTCATGTTTACATTTTTGTTAGCTTATTGCCTCCTTTTGATACACCACATCTTCTAGGAGGTACCTAAGACAAGGTACATGAAAGGGAGATACATTTTTAGAGAACTTTCATGTCTGAAAAAATGTATTTTTTTCTATCTTTGACTTTATTGGCAATTATGCTGACTATAGATTCTGGGTTGGAAGTCATACTCATTTAGAGTTTTAAGGCATTGCCCTACTGTCTTCTACTTACTGTACTTCTCCCAGTACGCCTCCTGAGAAGTCCACAGTCATTCTGGTTCTTGATCCTTTGTATAGTACTGTTTAATATTTTTCCTTTTTCTGGAAGTCAAAAGAACTATCTTTTTGTTTGCATTTAACAGTGTCACAAAACTTCAGTCTGTAAACTCATGCCTTTTAGATCTGGGAACTTAGCTGACATAATAGACTCCTCTCTTCTAACCAGTTTCATTCTTTTTTTTTTTTTTTTTTTTAAAGTTTTTGGTATGCTTTTTAATTTAGGTCCTTAACCTCCTAGATCTGTGCTGTCCAATACGGTAGCTGCTAGCCACATGTGGTTTTTCACATTTGCCTTTAAATTGCTTGATATAAAGTAAATTTTTAAAACTAACTTTCTTAGTAATACTAGCCATGTCTCAAGTGCTCAATAGCCACATGCAGCTAGTGGTTACTGTACTGAACAGCACAAACACAGAACATCTTCATCATCACTGAAAATTCTTGGGCAGTATTTCATAGTCCTCTAATTTTCTAATTTTTTCTTTTTATTTTTCATGTATTTTTCACTTTGCTCTGATTTCTGGAAGATTCCTGAACTTAATTTTCTAATTTCTCTACTGTTAAAAAATTCCATCATTATCTTTTAATATTCACAAGTTTAAAAAAAAATTATAGTTTTTATGTTTCTTTACTTCATTATATCCTATATTTGTTTCATAAATTTAATATTCTTATTTTAAGATATTAAATATTTAGCTTTGTTATTGCTGAAAAGTTTCTTTTTGTTTAATGTGTTTTTTTCTCTTTTTATTTTGATTTTATACCTTTTCCATAAGAAGCTCCCTGCAGAAGTCTTGGCAGTTTTTTACATCTGCTCATATTTAAAGTGAAGCAAGATAAATCTGAATAGAAGTTCTGGGCACATGTGTGGGATGTGTCATATTTGTTCATTGCTATAGAGTGATATGGATGGACAAGGTTTGATGTTAGTATACTGAGAATTTTCCTCATGGGCTGTCCAGGTTATTTTGAAAATCTTCTTCCAAGGCCTTATTGAGAGGGTATTAGACTTCTTGGCTGCTAGGATTATAGGAGCCAAGTTGAGGAAGATGACTGGGGGTCTTAACATTTGGTATATAGACTTTTGCTTATTTTCTCCCTAGTACTGCCTGATTTTCTTCAGTCCAGAGACTTTCTATTTTACCTTCACAAAATAGGCCTCAACTTGTCTGCAAAAAAGTGGTGCATTGGATAGTTTGTGGCCCTCCGTGTCCCCTCAAAAATTAAGGGTCTATTTCACCAGCTCTTGGGAGTGCCCTTGGTTGAAGAGGATCACCTTGCCCATGATCATGTACTATTTGTAAGGCTAGCTTGCCTACATGGATTGTTCAGTGTGAGTGTTTACAAATTTGCAGGTCCTTCACCCACCTCAGGAGCATTCTGAAAGGTCATCCTGGCAGGAAGCCTTTTTTGTGACTGTTTCAGAACCCAATGACTTCTGCTTAGCACTTGTTTTCCTCCTTTCCCACACAGATGCTGATCCCACTAATCTTGTTTTCCGGGGAACCTGATAACTTTGGAAAGACAGTCTCAATGTGCATATCAGGGGGGTAAATCTATAGATACAAACACTCCTTAAACATGCTTTCATCTTATCTTTCTGGTTTTAGTCTTACTGTGTCATAATCACTTCCAGAGTTACGTATTTTTGAGAAACTTTTGAAGCAACCTATAGTGAAAATCATGATGCTTGTTAGCAATTTTCCACTGCTGGTTAGGATTTAGGTTTCCCCAATCTGTTAAGTCAATTCACACTCATCTGTTTGCTTTTCAGCTTCTAAAATTTTGTCCTTACTATCTTTTCTATTATTTTTAAACTGTGGGTTTATGTCTTTTAAAAAATCTCCTCAGTGTTGTTTTAGTGCTGTTTTGGAAATGCATGCATCTAATCTGTCAGTTTCCTCAAATAAACTTCACTCTGCATCTAGAACTTCTGACATTTTTATTTGCAGGCCATAGTGTATAGTAAATAGAAATATTCATCATTAAAACTTGCCAATTGCACTAATCCAAGAAAGAAACGTGAGTAAAATGGGGATTGTACATCTTGAAATTTGATATATTCTCGAGGAAGTAAGTGGATGAAAGCTATCAGATTGAGGTTTGGTATGGCTGGAGTTATTACAGGTTTTGCAATCATAAGATAATATAAAAGACTGACTATAAATTATAAAGTGGACATGATCCCAAGGGTTATAGTGGCTCGTGACTTGAATGACAGTCATAATTATATTAAGAGTCATTCTGATGGGGTAGAATACATAAAATGGAGGCACTGAAAAGCTATTCTTTAATTAAACTCAGTATTGATGAGATATAATATGCATTAGCATGTACTATTCTAGACTCAAGAGGAATAGAATGAACTTCAAGAGGGCTTAAAGGAAGGTAACAAATGTGATAAAGTGTTGGAGATGAAGAGAATCTAAGTAGGAAGCAGAAAAGCATGTAGTTTATCCAGAGGAGAAGAATCAGATGGTTTTCTACTGGCTGTAAAGGATATGAAGAAATACTCATTCTTTTACACCTTCCTAAGTGCTTTTTCTGAGAAAATCTAATGGGATGATTGGTGAGGGAAAGTACCTTATGACAGTAGGACATATAATGTTAGTTTTCTTTTTATTTTTTATTTATTTTTAATTGCATTTTAGGTTTTGGGGTACATGTGAAGAACATGCAAGATTGTTGCATAGGTACAAACGTGGCAGTGTGATTTGCTGCCTTCCTCCCCCTCACCTATATCTGGCATTTCTCCCCATGCCATCCCCCACCAACTCCTCACCCCCCACTGTCCCTCCCCTATATCCCTCCAACAGACTCCAGTGTGTAGTGCTCCTCTCCCTGTGTCCATATGTTCTCATTGTTCAACACCCGCCTATCAGTGACAACATGCGGTGTTTGATTTTCTGCTCCTGTGTCAGTTTGCTAAGAGAGATGGCTTCCAGGTTCATCCATGTCCCTTAGTTTTCTTCACAAATAATTCAAGCATGATAAAATGGTCTTTAATTTCTACATGAAGAAATAAAACTTTAAACAAGAATTTCCTGTCAGCTAGGATTATTACAGAATGGGTTTATTGCCTTAAAATTTACTAAAATTTACATAGAACAGAATGGATGTGTGATATTTTAATACAATAAGAAATATATATTTGGTCTTCCTCTTTGGTTCCTGGCATAGAGGTTCCTAGTATTTTTGGAATTTCTGAAGTGATGGAGTGAGAGGGGTATCTTTTTTTATTCATAAGCCTCTTTCAACCATATTTATATTTTGCTAATGAGGTGACTCCTGAAAAATGGAAGCTGGCTTTCAGAGGAACCAACCACTTGATTAGAGGGTTGAAACCTTCAGTCCCACACCCCATGTAAGCACTCAATATATGTTAGATATTTTTTTTAATCTCTAAAGCATTTCAGGTAGCTTGCAAAATATATTAGAAAGGCTTTTAAAACATAAGAAAAAAGATTAAGGCAAAAAGTAGAAAATAATGAAATAAAGCTCAAAGGAGTTAAATTTTTAATATTTTTGGAATTAATATTAAAAATATAAAATTTCTAGCTCTCAATTGAAAAGAAAATGTGGTTGGATATAACATTTAAATGCCTATAAATTTGAAAAACATCAACCAAAAGTCATATCCTGACCTAAATGTTTCCCCAGGACTCTCATAAAGAAATCACTGGGATATATAACTTATTTATTAGACAATGTAAAGTGTTATGTAATCTCCACTCTTAAATATCTTGAAAATTTCTAAATATTGAGCACCTAGGTATCTAGGTTTACTTAAGCATATTTTTTGTTTTCTAAATTACAGAGATCAATCACAGCTGTATGATAAAAATACTCCAAAGCAGGAGCTTATACATGCCCCGCTGAGTTATAGGTAAACAGATCAACAGCTAGACATAGCTTTAACGCTTCTGAAGTTAACTACATTTCTCTGTCTTCTTTCGGTATTCATCAAGTTGCCCCATGGTGAGTCTTCCTATAATTGATGAATGCGTCCCAAATTAGTCATTCAAATACTAGCTTCCTTATTTTGCCATTACTTATATAACACCTGTTCACCTTTTCTTTTTTTTTTTTTTTTTGAGATGGAGTCTTACTCTGTCACCCAGGCTTGAATGCAATGGCGTGATCTCTGCTCACTGCACTCTCTGCCTTCCAGGTTCAAGCGATTCTACTGCCTCAGCCACCCAAATAGTTGGGACTACAGGTGTGTGCCACCATGCCTGCCTAATTTTTGTATTTTTAGTAGACATGGGGTTTTACCATGCTGGGCAAGCTGGTCTCGAACTCCTGACCTTAGGTGATCCACCCACCTTGGCTTCCCAAAGTGCTGGGATTACAGGCGTGAGCCACTGCACCTGGTCCATATTTTCTTTTAAATTTACTTCCAAATCACTTCTTTATTTTATTTATATCATTTTCATAATATAAATGCACTGATGATGTTTTCTAATGCATATTAAAATAGGTTTCCCAATAGTCATCCAAAATAGTTTTTTAAAATAGTCATCCAAAGTCACTACTGGTATATCACCAGCAATATTCATGACTTCTACTACTCTTTGGAAAATGTTAAAGTAGAAAATTGTAATTTGACATACATAGTCACATTAATGCTTTTTTATTTTTTATTTTTATTTTTGTTTGTTTTAACTTTTAAGGTCAAAGATACAGGTGCAGGTGTGTTACATAGGTATATTGTGTCATGGGGAGTTGTGGTAGAGATTGAAAAATGTGAATAATCATCTCTAATTTGGAAATGAAAATTATTCTACCATGTTAATGAAAAACAAGAAGAGACATCTTTTGTTGCTGTTGTTTTCTTTTTATCAATAATGGGGGTCTCACTATATTGCCCCCAATCTGCACTCAAACATCTAGACTCCACTCAAACATCTAAACTCAAGCAATCTTCCCCTGTGGCTGGGATTACATTACAGGTGGGAGCCACTGTTCCTGATTTACAATAGAAATTTTGAGGAGCACATCAGTCACTGTGTCTGACCAGAATCACTTTAAATAAAATTTTCAGCTAGGATTATTCCATATTCCACATGTGTTATGAATGCAGGCCCCACACTTAAATGACTGTGAGATTGTGATTAGAAATTCTTAAGGAAAGTTTTCGTTTTCTTTTCTCATGCACTACCCAGAATCAGGGTTTAAATAAGCAAGTCCCTTTTAGAATCTCCCTACATCCCTACACCAAGTGACAATCTTTGTCACCTTTCAGTTGTCCAAGATTTATGCTGGTGTCTTTCATTTGATCTCCCACTCTGCTCAAAACATAGGATTTGTCTCTTCCTTCACCAACTCCAAAGCATCTCTCCTATTTATGCTTTTATCCCCTCAAATCTAATTGTTTCTCTTAACTGTCAGCACAGCCATACTGTGAAATTTTTATTTTATGCAGCAACTTTAAGAAATCTGTATCAGGATATCTTTTCTGCACCCCCTAGCTCATCACATGCTTTGTAGTTTTACAATTCATTTCTTTATAATTATAGATTTTTGATAACTCAACTGTAAACCACAGTGGATGGGTTATTTTCATTTCAAAACTATATGAAAGATACACAATTTCGTATTTAGAGTTAACCTCACAAGAGAAGGTTTGAGTTGTTATAAGAATGATAATACTTTTCTCAACAGCAGGTATGGTGAATATCTGCTTGCTTGTGACCATTACCTTCTATTCTTCCATCACTGTGACTTGGCAGAGTTCAATAATTGATCATAACACCTTTCTCCTATGAGATAAGATGTCACCTTAGAAAGGTTTTCAATGTAAAATTCCAGGTAGCCATTACCAATCACATGACATTAGGTCATCTGGTAACTCTTTTTTGCTGTCCCTGTCTAGCTAATCAAATTTTTTTTCTTCTCAGCACTATTATTTATTATTCTTACCTATTAAAACTTTATCTTTTGACTCTAATGGTGATGTACAATTGCACATGAGTGATAGTCACCCTGCGGAGACCTTGAAAAACACCAGCAAAAGCCACACCACACTTTCCTTTAACATAGGTGATCACTGAATCTCCTATTTACAAATCTAGAGATTGTTACACGGAATAAAATGGCTAGTTCTTCTGAAGAGCTTGGTAAGCATCTGTGGCTTTCAAGTTCTCATGCTGGCCAATTGCTGCCAATGAAATCACTTGATTGAAGAGAGGCTTTGAGAAACTCCGTTCACTGCTTGTCTGTTTTTGGTTATGTGTGAAGTGATAGATACCTTCTAGCCCTTTTCCACTCACCAGTAGCCAGCATATTTCTGAGAGCTTTGTAGGTAAATCAGAAAATTGAAAATCAATTTTCCAGGTGTGCCATACCCTCTGTAGACTCAGGTTTGAGCTTATCTAAAGTCGTATTGTTTTACAGAAGGCAATGACAGAACACTAATAGGAATATATTTTACTGTAACTTCAGTTTAGCCAATCAATCCCTCTTTCGATAAAAAGCTGAACTATCTATTCAGGAAGTCATCATCCAATGGCATGGCTTAATTTTCTGTACTTATCTTGTAATTTATGTAAACCAGCTGTTAACTCATATTTTCATCAATGTATCATCTAGGTATTGCTGAATCCTATTATAAGATGAAATATAGTTGTAGTACCATTTGGGCTTTATCATTTAACTACTTCCTTAAGCTCCTATTATAGCACTCTAAACATGTGAGAGAACATGTACTTAAAAAATCAAATCAGGATTTCAGCCATTCTAGTGGCTGCTTCTCAAAACTGTGCTCCAATGTGATAAGAGCTTTGCCCTATTCTTCCCTTCTATCTGGGTATCTCAGTTTTTTCCCCATACTTATGAGTATATTTCTTAATGCTCACATTATTCTGAACCATTTTCATGTGAGTTTGATATTCTCAAGTATCCATCTCATACTGTAATATGTTTGCTTTCATATTCCATCTGGATATGTATGCTTTTCCATCTTTTCACTTAGATGGAATTAATAAATGATATATTTTGTATCTGATATACTTGGAATATTCCATTTCTAATTTTTAAAATAGACTCACTGGCTTTCTTCATTTGTAGTAAGTATAAGTTGTTCATTTTCATGTCTTTTTCTTTTAAAGAATAATATATATCTAATTTCCATAGGTTTTTGGGGAACAGATGGTATTTGGTTACATGAATAAGTTCTTTAGTAGTGATTTGTGAGATTTTGGTACACCCATCACCTGAACAGTATACACTGTACCCAATTTGTAGTCTTTTATCCCTCACCCCCTCCCATCCTTTCCTCCAAGTCCCCAAAGTCCATTGTATCATTCTTATGCTTTTGCATTCTCATAGTTTAGCTTCCACTTGTGAGTGAGAACATAAGATGTTTGGTTTTCCATTCCTGAGTTACTTCACTTAGAATAATGGTCTCCAATTCTATCCAGGTTGCTCTGGGTGCCATTATTTATTTCCATTTTATGACTGAATAGTATTCCATGATGTGTGTGTGTGTGTGTGTGTGTGTGTGTGTGCGCGCGCGTGTGTGTGTATACACACACACATGTTTGTATACACACATTGTGAATATATATGTCACAACGTATTTATCCACTCATTGATTGATGGGCATTTGGGCTGGTTTCATATTTTTGCACTTGCGAATCATGGTGCTATAAACATGCTGTGCAAGTATCTTTTTGTATGACTTCTTTTTTTTGGGTAGACGCCCAGTAGTGGGGATTGCTGGATCAAACCGTAGTTCAACTTTTAGTTCTTTAAAGAATCTCCACACTGTTTTCAATACTTCTACTATTTCTTCTTCTTTTGTTACTTTCTTTTCCCCTATTACTTATGATATCTCACACCTTTAAAAATTCTCACATACCTCTGAATCTCAGATTAGTGCTTGGATTGCCATTTCAATATTCTTTTCTTCAGGTTTTAAAAAAATCATTCCAGATTTATTACAAATAATCACAAGACTCTGAATCTTTTAATGCCACTCAATTAACTCCTCACACCTTAACCTAAATTACTGGGATTGAAAGTGAATCAGACATGACATCTGTTTTCACAGAGCTCATGGTCTGGAAGAGAAAAGGAACATGTGAAAAAACTAGAGCACAAACCAGTGTGCTCATATGCACCATTTGTAAGTTCTTAAGTTTTTCATCAATGCAATCAGTCATTTTAGCAGCTTTCTAGTTAACATTTGTTCAGCTCACCTCTCATAGTACATAAGCATTCTTAATATGAATGTTTGCTTTGAGATATGAATACTTGGGCAAAATTTTCATTCTCCAAATTGTGGATCAGTCTCCTAATCATGTTTGCCTGTATTTTTCTCATGAACTCAAAGACGTATTTTTGAAGTAGATCAAATAAAATTGAATCGTTGTATAATATTAAAAGATTGAAGTGACTATGTGAACATTTCAGTAGACATTTACCTTTGAACCATCTATATTGTCCATAAGTCAAATTGTTACCTCACACAAAGTGTCAAATAAATATATATAAATATATGTAAAGCATCATGGAATTTTGGGGAGGCCCACTGGGGAGATAAGCAAGATTGATAGAGGGTGACTCCTGGACATTTTTTTCTACTGTCTGAAAACAAGCTAGCTGGGATGCACGGATTATTTTTACTGAAGCAAGGAGCTTCGAAACTAAACTCAAAATCCCCCCAAACTGAGGACCCTATCTTTCCCATTCAGGGCACCTAGTGTTTCCCAGCCACTTCTCCAAATAATTGGCATCTATGTTCTTGGTACCAAATAGTCTGTTTCTTTTGCACTGGAAAACTACTACCTCAATAACCCCATATTAAAAAAAGGAAAACTCTACACTAGCCACACCACCCACTGAAGCACAAACCCACAGTACCTTCTGCCACTCCCCAGCATTCCATAGAAAATGCTGGGAGTCCAAGGAAACATTACCTATAGACCTTTCTGTAGGTGTCCAGCCTGTCCTCAGTGACACTGTTATCATCCATGACAATAGCATGACAACTGTAATCCCCAAACTGGGAATATTCCTTAATAACAATGTCTAGGACAATATTGCTGGACATAATGAACATCGTCAAGAATGTATATCCATACAGGGGGTCAAGTTATATGGCTCTGGCTGTTTTAGCTCTCAGCCTGAACTTATTTATTTATTTGAGACAGGATCTCTCTCTATGTTACCCAGGCTAGAGTACAGTGGCATGATGACAGCTCATTGCAGGCTCCATCTCCTGAATTCAAGCAATTATCCCACCTCAGCCCCCTGAGTAGCTGGTACCAGAGGTATGCACCACCACATCAGGCTAATTTTTTTCCCCCATTTTTGTTGTTGTTGTTGTTGTAGAAACAGTATTCCCCCGTGTTGCCCAGGCTAGTCCTAGGCTCAAACAGTCCTTCCACTTCGGCCACCCAAATTGAGATTACATATGTGAGCCACTGCACCTGGCCCTAATCTTCTTAATACCATATTTGCCTGATGTTTTAATGAATTAATCATTCCATTACAAAAAGTTTCTTAATATTAAATTCCAAAAAGGGTGAAAACCATCTTTCGATCTTAAAGTAACACAACTAGAAACATCTTTTATAAAAAATAAAGCTAACAAGATAACAGCTTCAGAAAGTTTTTGTCCAAGGATCACAAGCTACTCATCATCATAACAAATGCAATCCATGAGAGTATTTGGACTGGCTGCAGATATTTAAAATTTTTCTTTCAAATGGAATGACTTGGTGAAGCATGCCGTCACGATTATGCCTAGTCCTTACCACAGCCTATGACAACATCTTTCTCAATACATCATCCCCTGGTCTCTAAAGACAACTTTGTTTATGAACCCTAGTTTGCATTATTTGTCTTTAAAAGGTTTTGGGAGAAAAAGAGATTAGCAAATATGTGAAAAAAAAAAAAAACTCCAAAGATCATTTTTAAATACAGGTAATACAATAAAATTTAAATGTGCTTAAAATTTTTAAATCAATTTAAGCATCTATATGGGCTCTTCAGTTTCAGTGTCATCACAAATCTTATAAAGAGTTGGTATAGATGTCCCAGAGGCAGAAATCTATTTCCTGGGATAAAGTATCAATTTTTATAATAATTATCTCATCAGGTAGCTTCTCTTTATTAGAAATTTTGCATGTGCTTTTTCCATTATGCAAACAAAAAAAAATCAGGCAGAATACTTCAGCAAGTGAAAGGAACATTATTGCAATGTTCCACATTGAAAATTAAAATATTTGAAGTACATAACAACCATCCTAGATTTAATTAACATCTGATCAGTCACTTAATGTCTGGCCTTTTGGGGACGATTTTTATTTTTTAAAATGAATAACTTCAATTATCTTCAAAATTTTAACCAAATTGAGATTCTTGGAAACTTAACAACAGAAGCGTCACTAAGAACAAAAAATTAACCAACAACAGAGATTCTATTTAAACTCAAAGGGCTTAAATAGAATACTAGCAATATCAGCAGTAAGAATAAATGTAGAGAGGTTAAGACTAAGGTAAATATATGAAAAGTTGCCTTTGAATTAAATCATGCAGCACAAAGCCAAACAATACAGTGATTAGAATGTGTACCTGAGACATGCAGCTTTTATAATTATTATCTGGTTATTTTGCAGCAGCAAGAATTCTATATTGTTATCTATCTCTAAAGAGCCAAGTATTCTAAATTAGACGTCATTTATGAATTCACATACTCATCATCCATCTATCAAATATTTATTGAACACTTATTATGTATCAGACTTTCTATCTGTAAGAGTTAGATAAGATCCTCAGTGAAAGCAAAGTCTGTTCCTTGATGAAGCCTAAATTTTAGTGGAACAGAAAACAATTACAATAAAAACCAACTTTTGAGTAATGTTGTTTCAGATAGGCATACATGCTATAAAACAATGAACAAGGTGATGTAATGGAGTGGCTGAAGATGAATTAGTTTAGTCTGGATGGTTGGGGAAGCCTTTCTAAGAAATGTATAAGTCACAGGGCTTCTTGGATATGCATGTGAGTGACCTGGGTATCTCCTTGAAAAGCAGAACCGAAGGTCTGAAGTAGGGCCTGAGATTCTGCATTTCCAGTGAGCTCCCAGGTGATGCTAATGTATCAGGCTCTCTGACCACACTTTGAATAGTAAAGATTTTAAATAAGAAATGAGAACAGTAAAAATAATTGAGACAGGAGCTCGGTTTCAATAGCAATTGCTCGTAGGGGTTTGGGGAAGGAACTGAGATAAGCCCAGCTTTCTTTCCACTTCATTTCCAGTTTCCTCTCATTTGTTTCATTGGAGGCCCCCCTGTGCTATAATGGAAATACATAAGCTATGAGACCAGATAGTCCTGGTCTTCACTCTGTCTCCACCTCTTCATAGCACCTAAGCATTGGGCAGTTTGCTTATCACTCTAAGTCTCATTCTTCTACATTGTATGATCCTTGGATAATATGTCTAGCATATGGAGAATCAGTAGATACCTTGATAGATACTCTAGATTGCCTGACTCAATCTCATTCCAAGACTCTTTCTCTTTTGGTTATTGCTATTTTAGAGACACAAAGGCTTAAAAAAAAAACCCAAACCTTGATTTACTGGCATTCCTTGCAGCAAGAAATGGCCACGGCCATGTGACAAAATTATAGTAAATGCCATGTTGACAGAAATCATTGGCAGGAGAGAAAGGCAAGGGGAAAGACATTTCTCCCTACAAACAAAGGTGAATCCTCATAGAAAGAAGCCGTTGCCTTTTGTCCTTCACTCTTCTTATTGTCTGTACCACCAAAATGAGTTCTAAAGGTGCAGCATGCATCTTGCAACCATCAGGTGACAAGCAGGATGAAGAAAAACAGCACATAAAGGACAGCACAGCAGAAAGGCCAAAAAAGCCTGAGTACCCACCAGTACTGCAGACTCACTGTGCCCACCACAGACTGCTCAGTCCCATGCTCTTTGAAATATGAGGAAAATAAGCCTTTACTTTTTAATCTTGTGTTAGGTTTGCAGGTTCTTGTAGCTAAGACAATGGATTTTTATTTTTTTTTCTGAAGTCATTTAGTAATAGGCAATGGTATATGCAACACAAAACTTTTGTCACTGTAACTAACAATGCCAACCTGTTGTGGCTTGCCAGTTAGGCTACCAAGAAATACCACTGCATTGGAATCTTGATTTGTATTACCACTAGAGATAACATGAAAAACTTCACACATCAACCCCTAAATTCTCAAGACAAATTTGAAGTGCTCGCTTTTTAGAAATTGTGATTGAAATCCTCTCATTCTATGATAACTGATGTTGTTACCACATAATGAATAAGCTAGCATCAACCATCATTCCAAAGCAAATCTGTGACACTCGACAAGAAATAAACAAAAATAATTTCATTGGGCTCTGTGCCTGGAAAAACAAGGCATGTATTATTATACTCAACTGATTTGAATGTAAAACCAAATTAACATAATGAATGAACTGCTGTGAAAAATGTTTGGAAAATTGACACAAACGCAACTGAATGCTGAGGAAAGAAACTTTTAAAAGACATTAAGCACTGTCACACAGGTGAGAGTCAATACAGTTAATTAATAAGTTATTTACTCAGTTTCTATTATGAAATGTAGGAATGTAGGCAATGTAGGAAATGTACAGAATGAAACCATAAGCCATCTTCAAGGCCCATAATGATTTGGGAATGACAAGATAAAGAAGTTGGATACACCGCTGCAAGAAGATTTAGAAGGATGACTCCAGCAGCAAAGAACAGAGCTTTTTAAGGGAAGGACACTTACTATGAGCTGAAGTAGATAGGGAAAATCTAACTGTACAGAAAACAAGTGGGATTTTCATGATGAATAAGGTGACAAAGACAGATTCCAAGTGAAGGAAAATTTGAGGACCTGGGTAACAAGAAAGAAGAGTGTGAGCTGAAAATAAACAGACCAGCTTAACTTGTCCCCAAGTTTCAAAAAAGTTCGAAGGTGAAATGGTAATTAGAAAGTGGTCTTTAGGGAACTTAATAAGCTGATTCTTAAGTAATTTGAACTTAAAAATCTACTTACACGAGCTAAGAGCATATAGGAAGGTAGTACAGTTGTGTCTCCTTAATTTTAATAATTTAGAAGTGATGTGTCTCCTTAAATTTAATAATTTAGGAGTGATGACCCAAAGTGTTGGAAAGTTAGTAGAATTCTCATTATTGATTTATCTCCCAGCTGTCTCTCAGAACTGCTTTTAGCAGCAATCCTGTAATTTTTCAGTTGTAAAACCCCATGGGCACATCTCTTTCCTCATCTTACTTAATATCTCTATGACTTCTGGCTCTGTTTCCCTCTAACGCCTCACCGTTATTAATCTATCTCCTTTACTGATACTTTCCCTGGTTCCTCAAATATTAGTATGATCCAGGGTCCTACCCTTGACCTGCTTCTTTCCTCCCTCCTCTTGAAGCTCTCTTTAGAATTCCTAAATAATCTCATCTATGACCATTTTGCTTTGCATTACCTTCAATATATTGATGGCTATCAAATCTATGCCTTCAGTCCATAACTCTCTCTTAATCACCTGACCCACATGTCTATTTGCCTACACGCTGTGCATAGAAACCTCAAACAATAGACGCAATACTGAATTCATTAATGTTCCTCAGAAACTTATTTCTCTTCTGCATTTACCATCTAGATTAAAGTCATTAATTCTGTTTGCTAGGGCTGCTATAACAAAATGCAATCAGCTCTCTGTATCTGTAGGTTCCACATCCACAGATTCAACCAAGTATGGATCAAAAATATTCAGAAAAATAATGGATGGTTTCATTTGTACTAAACATGTATAGGCTTTTTTCTTGTCATTATTTCCTAAATAATACAACATAAAAACCATTTTCACAGCATTTACATTGCATTAGGCATTATAAGTACTCTAGAGATTTCTTTTAAATATATATTTTATTGTGTTTTAGGTTTTGGGGTACATGTGAAGAACATGCAAAATTGTTGCATAGGTACATACATGGCAATGTGGTTTGCTGCCTTCCTCCTCATCACCTATATCTGGCATTTTTTTAAAGCATAAAAGAGAATGTGCAAAATACTACACCATTTTGTATGAGGAACTTAAGCATTAATGGATTATGGTAACGTCAGGATGTAGTGGAACGAATCCCCCAATGACACAAAGAGAGACTATATCTCAGACTGGGTGGCCTAAACAAAAGAAATTTATTTTTTTATAGTTTTGGCAGCTAGAAATTCAGGATTAAGGTTGGTTTGACAGGTTAGTTTCCTGAGGACACACAGCTGTTCTATTCCCATGGTCAGCAGTCCCTCTGTGCTTTCACACCCCTGGTGTCTTTTTGTTTGTTCTAATCTCTTATAAGGACGCAGTCAGACTGGATTAGGGGCAACTCTGACAGCTTCATTTTAACTTATTCAAAAGTCTCATCTCTATATAGTTCCATTCTGAGATACTGGGGGTAAAGGCTTCAACATATACATTTGGGAGTGGCATGAATCAGTTCATAATAGCCCTTAAACCAGAAACAGGATTCCAAAAGCTCTCCTTTTCCTTCATTTCTTGTCAAGGACGACCTATTCTAACTCTGCAATATATCTGCATGCCACCTAAACTCCTTAGGGTTGAACTTCAACTTCATGACTTTTCTTATGAACAAAGGTCAACTACTTGCTGTTTCATCACCTAAAGTTAACATTCTTTCCTTTTAGTTTTACTCCACACACAAATCATCTTTCAAGGTTTGCTTCAATATTATTTCTCCTGTGAAGTTCTCCTGACTCTGCTCTGCCTCTCACTGTCTCACCCTATCTTGTTTCCTTGTCTGAGAAGATTTTATTATTTCTGTCATTCTACTATCACTGAACATACTATATTGCAAATACTGGATCTGTGTTCACCATAAGATTATGAGCACTTTGTGAAGGGCAAGTGAGGGAGAAAAAGCATCATGTAGGCTCTGAGGTTTGGCTGCATTAGTGTAAATCCTAGGTTACCCATTTTTTTTTTACTATGTCAACTTTATCAAGTTATTTTAACTCATCAATAAATGGGAACGGAAATAATGCTTATTTCACAGAATTATGAGAAGTAAATGAAATAATCTATGTGAAGCACTTAGCATGAAGCAGAGACTCAACAAGAGCTAGGTGTTTTTATAAATCCTATAGAACGTAACAACCATGACCACATCTTTTATTGAGCATATTCTGCATTCCCTGTGCTATGTGAATTGCATATATTATCTCTTATAAACCTATAACAAATGTAGAAGATATGTATGGGTACCTCATTTTACAGATGAGGAAACTTAGTTTCTGAGACAGTAAGCAGCTTCCAGAAGGCCTAACAGCCAACATTCAGTGGAAAGGATTTAAGCTGAGACCTAAGATGTTTTCAAGCATATTGTCTTCATTTTGACAGCCCCAAATGCTAATGCAATACTGGGCTCAGAGTGAGTTCTCAATAAATATTTTTGAATTATTTCATATGTTGTTAATCCCTGTTTAAACTTATATTAAATTTTAAATATAATTTTAAAAACTAATTTTAATTAAAAAAATTAAAGCTTCCTTCTGAGACTATTTTTCTTCTCTCAAAGGAAACAATTTCCTCTGAATCACTCCATTCAAAGACCCTCCGTTCTCGTCCCTGTTAATGTTTTTCCTAATCCTTTCCCACCATTGAGGACCTTGTATCCAAAAACACTTTGCCTACCCTGGCTTCTTGTATTAAGTAGACATTCTTTTTCTTTCTTAATTTTTTAATAAAAAGGACATATTTAATCACCAGCCAAGATATCTGATCAGCAACAAAAGAACCTCAATTGCCAAGCTGATTGATATATAAATCCAAATTTTATATCAAAATATTTCTTAACTGATAAAGGAAGATATAAACAGAGCCTCATGTTAAATTCACTCCATAAGTAACACTTGACATGGACATAGAAGTTAGTGACATACACACTATTTTTGGAATAGAAGTAAAATATGTGCCAAAAAGAAAGGTAGTTTTAAAAGTGATAAAAATCATCAGATTTCTGCTGAAGTTTCTCCTCTCTCTCTTTCTCTCTCTCTCTCTCTCTCTCTCTCTCACACACACACACACACACACACAGACAGACATACCCTCAGATCCTCTAGCTGAAAGCTATTGTACGTACAAGTAGTGGTCTGAATTTTGTGCTAATTTTCCAAGAATACTGTTCATTAATAAAAGGCCTACATTGTATTCATACCTTGTTAGCCTCTTCTATAAAACATGTTCTTCCTTATTTAAAATAAACTCCCCCAAAACATAGATAAATGATTAAACTATTTTAATAGAAGTCCATGCCATCTATATCTCTTAAATGAAGTCCACCATATGAACCTCAGTATTAATTAGTTTAATTAACATGAACCTTATTTATACAACTTAGATGAACTTCAGTGATGCATCTGCAGAAGATGCAACACTGGGTCAGGTCATGTACTCATTTATATGTTTTTTAATGTTATGACACAATACTGCTATAGTTACGTGGTGACAGTTTAATAATCAAACACTCATTTGGAAGTTTTAAAAATATCATATGTTAGGGTGTGCCTTTCCTGCAAGACATGCCATCAATTGATGAGTTTTAACTGCAAGACATACTATCAATTAGTAAATTTTAAGCTGTTTTTTTCCATTAAGTGTAGGTACAAATATATATTCTATTTCTTTTTCTTTTATTGAGACAGGGTCTCACTCTGTCACCCAGGCTAGAATGCAGAAGTGTGATCACCATTCACTGTAGCACTCACCTCCTGGTCTCAAGTGATCCTCTCACCTCAGCCTCTCAAATAGCTTGGACCACAAATGTGGACTGCCATGACCTGGATAATTTTTTATTTTATTGTTATTTATTTTTGGTAAAGATATGGTCTCCCTATGTTGCTCAAGCTGGTATCAAACTTCTCTTGTCAAGCAGTCCTCCTGTCTTGGCCTCCCAAATTATTGGCCATTTTAAAATTATCATTTTATAAGCATGGTGACTTAAAATAGTTACTCTGTCTTTCTAAAAATGCTATATACTTTTATGGAACATTTATAATAAGGTAGCAATAGAAAAAACTGTTCTTGAATGTTCAATATATATTAGAAGTAATAATTTCATATGAGATAATGTTGAGATAATACCTAGGGATTTGCTAGCAAATATTTCAAAAAAATTAAATCACATTGTGCATAATATAATTAATGTTAAAAGTGTCTTGTTGATATTTTTATTTAAATCTTGTAAGAGATAGTCTTTACATTGTACATATTCCCTAAACAAAATGAGAATATTATTGAGCATAATTTAATAGATCTACTTAAATACAAATGTAAAACTCATTTTTAAGATAGAACTTTGGCTTAGTTTTTTATTGGTTCCACAGTGTTCAAATGTATGTCCTTCATTTCCAAATGACAGGTGTAATCTTTCAAGTGCAAGCAGCTCTACTAGTGTGACATGCTAGCCTCTCTGTACTCCTTAACTCAGTTATTTCCAGGGATAGAAGAAAAACATAATTTGATTATGTTTGGAAAGTGATATGGACATATATAGGATGTACCCTTTGTCTTCCCTCTTCTCAGGGAGCAACTGTTCTGCTTTGGTCTTCCAGACATTAAGTTACACAGAGAGAGGCTCTGCTTTGGCCTCAGTCTAGCTTTTTGACTGAGGGACAACTTTGCCTAAAACTAGAGCTCACTAGAAGGACGCCTACTTGCAAGTAGAGATATTTCCTGTTCTTTATAAGTTTCATCAGAAATAAAGGTGATATTTTGGTCTCCAATCTACTCATGTTTCTTTTTCAGCTGATTGAGAACATGGGTGGTAAAAATGAGTATTTTTATTGAGCTCTCTCGAACTCCAAATGAAAAGGTCTTCTTCACTGATTTTATTCATTGCAGTCCACCAAGATGGGGATTTCTCCCCTATCAAGACACATAAGGAACATAAGACAAAGATGATTAAAGAATTTGTATAAAACCATTAGGCATGGTCCTCATATTCAAAACAAGTCAGTTAAAGGTTAATAAAACTGCCTCCTTTCAAGCAAAAAAAAAAAAAAAGGCATGTATTTCTTTCTAAGGACTGTGTTATATTTCTACTTATCCACACATATTTGTGAATACACATAATATGACTATATATTTATATATTTGAATAATTTTATTCAAAAAATCCTTACCCTTTATATTTCTGTATTACAAAGAAAATACTAAAAGCAAAAACTGTACACACCAAGTTCCATACTTAACTTTGTGGAACTTACATTGGACATGTATTACATTTGCTCTAAAATTCAAGTAACTTTAATTTTTAGGTGGCTCTCCCTTGCATATTTAAAACAAATCACAGAATTTAGTCATGCCAATATAGAGCAAAACAGACATGCATTTGCAAGGATTTCAAATGCTAGAAATGAGAGTACCAAACGATAATAGCTGTTCATTTGGGCTGTCATTTCAAGAGATATAATGTATTGAAAACAATCATACCCATTTTAAAAAAAGAGCTGAAATAAAAGAGTCTACTCCTAAAAAGTCATAGCTGTTGAAATGTCAAGTAGCTGGTTCTACAAAAGAACTTACTACTTAGGAAATCCACACAGGATAATTACTTTTTCTCTGCTGACTAGAATCCTACTTCTGTTTAAAAGAAATAATATCAGCATTTTTTCAGTGTTAACTTTTGTCAGCTTATATAAAATGCAAGGAATTTCTCAATATATTATAAACAGAAGATACAAGATAAACAACACAAATTCTTAGATTCCTTTAAAGATAACTGAAAAGCTTGTTTATGTCTTAAAACAAATCTTAAAACAAAGTATTATATTGTTATAGATGATAAGGTACAGGATTCACGTTTGTTTGCAACAGTCTATTCTAACAACCACTAAGCTAGAGTTTTTAATTTTGTACAAAACTAAATTTTGCACATCTAAGTTTTGAGCTACAGCAATCTAGAGGAAACAGAGAGATGTAATTTTGATCACATCCTCTTAATGTTACTTATCCCATCCATTAATATTTGCCTGATACAATGAAGTGGTGTTAATCCATATATTGTGAAAAACTGTTTTCTCATCCTCATCGTATTAGCATAGGAATATGAACTTCTAGTTCCTGACAAGTGAGTCTTTATAATAAAGACAATAGAATGTGAATGCATGTGAGTCTCTGTGATTTTGAAATATGTACCAAATACTGACTGCTAACAGTTTTGAATATTTATCAGTTGCTGTCATTAAAAATGCATTTTTTTCCTCCGAGAGTTTTTAAGTAAACAGTTTCAAAATGTTATTCCATCTGTCAATGTTTCTGAAAACGGTACCAACCTTCTTTTTTATCTTCTGGAGTAATCTTCACTTTTGTATCTGTTATATCTTTGAATGAGGCCAGAAAAAGAACTACATCTCCTTTTTCATTCTTTATGGGAACAATATCCAGTAGGCACCAAAAAGGAGACCCTGCAACAGTGATAAAAATACAAATCAACCATTGCCGTCTGTTTTTTCCTATGGAAATCTCAATCAATAATAAAAACAAAGCCCTTAGTGTTTTCTTCAATCCCACAACTCCCTCCATCTTAAAAATGTCAGTTTTTAGATTCCATAAATTTCTATCATATATGCATCTCTCTTCATTCCAAAGGAAATGCTTTTTCTGAAAAAAAAAAAAAATATTTTAAACAAAAATACTTGTCTGTGCTGAGACATTTCTGCTTACATCATTCAAACTGCATTTCTTCTTTGAACTTGTTGATGTTGAAGCATTCCACTTCATGAGAGATTGCCCCTTCCCACCCCCAGCACACATTGGTTTTTCAATAAAGACCTTTGTTTGGTATGAATTTGCCAGAGGTTTATTTCATCAATTAAAAAAATCAAAGCTTGCCCAACAGAATGCTAAAATAAAAAAGATAAAAAATATCAAGTTTAGGGGAGCATGCACAGCCACGTGAACTTCGTACGTTGCTGGCTGGTTGCAAATAAATACATCTATTTTAAATGCAGGTAGTATTAAAATTTATTCTCACAATACAGCATTATACATCAATGTGAATGAATTACTTACAATCATTTGAAACCAAATAGATGACCATCACTAATAGAATGTTGAGCAACAAATGAGTTCACAAACACAAATGAGTAGAATGCAATAAGAATTTGTTTGCATTAAGTACAGAAACAAGCAGAATTAATCTAGGATGTTAAAAGTCAGGTTAATGGTTACTTTTGGAAAATTGTGATTAGAAAGGCTCTCAGATCTGGGAGTGGTAGGATGCTGGTCAAGTTTTGTTACATGATTTTTATGCTGTTTATGTAGGACTGTTCAGTTCTTAAATGCTTACATGTATTTTTCAGTATGCATGTCACATTTCAAAAAATATTTGAAGAAGAAATAATCAAATTCAATTCAATTTTGAGCAAAAACCACAAGAAATATCATTAAGATTCAAGTTCAAAATATAGTAGCCAAATGGTCTTGCCTAAAGCTTATTTTTCAACTTTTAAATACATTTTAAAATACGTATTTTAGGACTATGTAAAAAAATTGTGCACTATATTTCCTACTGAAAAGCATTCTGGATGGGAATATTTGAAAATGACAATGACATTGTTGTTGCTTTAAAACTAAGCTATTAATCTATTCACACATAATTTTCCCTTGTTTTCTTTTGATGAGGGGAAAAAGACTTCAATAATATAGATTTTCATCTTATTTGGGTGTTGATTTCAAAGTCAGGGTATAAGACAAAAGTATAAGACAGTCAGAAATATCCTTGTTATTTTGACTTGTTTTGCATATGCTGTATTAGACTTCATAATTTCCGACACAGCTGATGTATTCATCCGGCCTTGAGATCTATCATTTTTTTCATTTTTTTCTTCAGTTGAATAGATAGTGAAGCCATTACTTTATATTTAGGAGCCATCTGATATAAAAGTCATATTTTATCGTAGCTGCTGCTGTATTTGTTTAAAATAACGGTTGGATTCACATGCAATAAATGTGTGTATGACGTGCTACTCTTATAAGTTCTGTATATAACATAATATTATACACTTTGCATGGAATATAATAAAATATTCTTGTTTGCTTTTTCCTCTGTTTTCACCCAAGTTTGAGTCCTTCTTCCTTCCTTCCCTTCTTTCTTTCTTTCCTCTTTCTTTTTCTTTCCTTCTTTTCTTAGCCCTATGGTATCCCCTTTCATTCATCTGCCCCAATATCTATTCCATGGTAATCTCATTTCAATAGCTCATCACTAGGCTGTAGAAGACCCTGGATCTAACCATGGTTCTAACACTAACTAGCCATGAGACAATAGGGAAGTCAACTAACCCACCTGGAACTTGGTTTCCTTCATTGTAACATTCTCACATCCTTCACTCCAGTAGTGAATACAGTGACCCCCCAAAATGCTAGGACAATATATCAACTCAAATGTTTGAGATTCATGGAGAAGCCTCATAAATGAGCTGTACGCCTAACCAAAACACTGTCGTTCTCATCACTGCAGAATGGCTCTTAATTCAAATTTTATCTGTGGTCACCATTTTGAACTGGGACTTTTGCTGTAGCTATGATAGAAACAAAAAGAGTCACCAGGCTAAACTCATAATCAGACCTTAGAGAAAGTAATAGTGGGAACACAAAGAATGGTATGAATCTGACATTTTGGTTCGCATTTCAAAGCATCTCTCTCTTAACTACCTTGCAAGAACATCACCAAATCATAACCAAGGCTATTAATTTTCCTGAAAATCTTTTATTTATGTACTCAGACAAGTATCACAATTGTCTCCAAAGAGCCTTTCCATAGGTGCACCAACGTATTTTGGAGAGGCAAAAGCACAACATGAGGTGAAAGCCAAGGAAATAGCTGTTGATACGGCAATATTCACTGATCAGCCCTTGAGGCACAGCCATCATTTCACATTACATTCTGGAAGAACTGAAAGTTTACTTTGAGATTTGTCTTTTAAGTTACAGTGATGTGATCACTGACATTTTATAAATTCAGTAAAACTTCATTAATACAGATCTTTCTAAATTCAAGCTTTGGAATGATTTTACATGAATCAGGCTGAGGTCTACCTTCCCAGTGCCTATATGACAAAAAAAGTTTATTAGGGAAACAGTGTAAAGGGCATAAAAACTGTTTCCTCCCCTCCCTCCTTCCTTTCCCTTCCCTTACCACCCCTACCTTCCCCTCCCCTCCCGCTCCCCTCCTCCTACCCCCTCCCTCCTTCCTTCTTGACTTCCTGCCTGCCTAGCTTTCTCTCTCCCTCCCTCTTTCCCTCCCTTCTTCCCTCCCTCCTTTTTTTTTCCTTTCAACTGCCCCTCCAGATTTATTTACACCAACAACCTTACAAATATAGCTTCAGGTATATTTATGCTTTTCTTTCTCAACTTTAGAAGAGAGCAAAGCATATACAGATTGTGTTTTCTTCTAGAAAGATAATAGATGCCAAAAGCTACAAATCATGTTCAGTGCAGGACCCTTTACACTTAGCATGCTCACTCATCCTTTGCTTCTCTGCTTTCCTAAATCTTTACAGCAAGCCCCCACCCTGAACTCTAATGACACCTTCAACCTCTTATGAATGCAATGATTCAAGTTATTCTCCAGGAATCTGGCTCTTCCTCACTTACCTGTGGACTCAACGATGATCAACTCTTTCCGTCAAGAGCAATTCAGGCTCAGTGCAACAAATCTCTCTTAGGGCTAAAATGGGAAGCTGCAAGTCCCTCAGCCTCAAATTCAGAGATGTGAATGATTTTAAGAGCAGAGTTAGAGGGCAGACATTTCATGAAAAGTTTAACTCCTTCTTTATATAGCAGCAGTAATTATCATGTGAGTTGGAGAGTGCCAACACAGATGAGGCTCTGACAGAATTTAGGTTAATGACACCTTAAATTTCTATGGATAAATACAATTGTGGAGAGAAAACAAGGTTTTTACCTTACATGGAAAAATCTACTTTTGGAATTGAATAAACAGTTACACAAAAGCTTAAATCTGGTGGAATATCCCTTGTCTCCATTTTGGTACTTTCTTTTTATTGATTGGGAACCAAAAATGCAGGATGATTTGACTTACTAATATTTTTGTTTGTTTATTTCTTTTTATTGAGGTAAAACTTACGTATATAGTTTACCATCTGTGCCTTTTTGGTGTTTAAGAGAAAGTCTTACTCTGTCACACAGGTGGGAGTGCAATGGCATGATCATAGCCTACTTTAGAATCAAGGAATCCTGCCACCTCAGCCTCCCAACTAGCTAGGACTACAGACGTGCACCACCATGCCTGGCTAGTTTTTAATTGTTTTGTAGAGATGGGGGTCTCACTATGTTTCCCAGGCTGGTCTCAAATTCTGGGCCTCAAGGGATCCTCCCACCTTGGACTCTCAAGTGCTTGAATTACAGGCATAAGCTACCATGTGCAGCCCATTTTTACCATTTTTAAATGTACAGTTCAGTGGTAATAAATATCTTTATAGATATTTTTCCCTTCATCCCCTTGTCTCCCCTTCCTAGTCGAGGTAACCAACAATCTAGTCTCTATCTTCGTAAGATCTACTTTTTTAGCTCCCAAATATGAATGAGAACATGCAACATTTATCTTTCTGTGCTTGGCTTATGTCACTCAACATAAGGTCCTCCAGTTCCATCAATGTTTCTGCAAATGACAGAATTTCATTCTTTTTTATGGCCAAATAATATTCCATTGTGTATATATATACCACACTTTCTTTGTCTATCCACCCTTTGATGAACACTCAGGTTAATTTCATAACTTGGATGTTGTAAATAGTGCTGCAATAAATATGGGAGTACAGATATCCCTTTCATATGTTTATTTCCTTTCTTTTGGATATATACCTCGAAATGGAATTGCTGCATTATATGGAAGCTTTATTTGTGGGTTTTTGAGGATCATTCCGTACTGTTCTTCATAGTGGCTATACTAATTTTTGCTAATATTTATAACTGTAAGAGAACTCATACGCTTTCCAGGCACCATTAAAAGATACTTGTCAGTAGACAAAAACTAATAATAGCTAACTAATAATAATGTTTCTAGTGTGACTTCATGGTTTAATAACTGAATACAAGGAGATGTAGGTATAAGGAAAATTGAGTTGTGAGTGGTCCCATTCTCTTTAATGACTGTGCTGTCATGATGGGAAATAGTTGCATTGCTCAATATAACACAATAGGTCAAAGTGAGACATAGAATCATTTTATGTTTTCTTGTTTCTAATATCAAGCAGGATTTTGAATAAACTTTTAGTGATAAATATATGCCATCTTTATTTTTTGAAATTATCACAACAATAACATAATATCCCAAGAGCATTAGTGTTATGTGACCTAAACATTTTCAGGTGTTCCGCTTACTTCACATTAGGTCTGACGAGTCTTGTTTTCTGCAACCATTGTCTCAGTGCTACTTAAAGATAAAATAACAAGCTTGCCAGTTTTTAGAAATTAGTCCAGAGAAGAATACACAAACACACACACACACACCCCACACACACACCACACACACACACACACATTTGGGTGGGAGTGGGAAAGGGCTGCAGGTGAGGAAACAAGGCTGCTATGAATCGTGGCTGGGTGATGGGACACTCATTTCCTTAGCAGAAAGAGTGGGGCAGTAATTCAGTCCTAACAGAATCTACCAGAAAGCTTTGAGTTGCCCCTCCTCTTTATCATATTTGCTACTGTTTTGTTCTGGTTTCAGTCATCTCTTGCCCACTTTTCCAAAGTGTTCTTTCTGTCTCTAGTCTTCCTCCCATGCTGCTATCAACAAGCTTTGAAAATACAGGATCCTGATGAAAAATACCTGAGGGCTTTTCACTGTTTGTTCAAATCAGCACAACATTCCAGATATTAATCAATATGGAAGGTGTATTTCAAGGGAATAGAAAATACAGGAGTGTGATGGACGTGCAAAGAGATAAATTTTAAAAACCTGTCATTTTACAAAGGAGGTAGAAGTTCCCTAGAATACCCAGAGCTGCTTGGCAAATAAGTGAAATAAGTGTTTACAGCACCCTCACCAGCTCTTCCTGATGTTTGTACTATCCTAACAGATGAAAGTAATGGTTCTTTAGAAAATACCAGGTAAAGGCTTCATCTTATCTGCAGTGAACATTTCTTCCAGGGACCATCTATCTACAGTGCAGTCCATATAGACTGTAAGTCTTTGGTCAGTCCTCACTGAATTTATATTGGGTCAATACCCTTCCTCCAAATGCTCCAGGATACTAGTGAGACAAAGTAAATGGTACTGGGGCCCTGACCCCTTGTGTAACAGGGGAGGGAAGCATGGGGTAGACAGGAGATGAACTGAGAGACAGCTGTAGAACTCCCTGAACTGGGTGGTGGCTAAGGACACCCTTCATGTCAATGCTTAATGAAAAATAAAACACATTGTGTTTTAAATTTCTTTTTGTGTTAAAAAAAAAAAAAAAGATGGGCAGAACACACATACAACGTTGAATTGAAAAAAAGACGGGCAGAATACACATAAAATCCACAATGGTAGATTGTAAATTTACCCCCCCAAAAAAACCCACTTTATTTTCAAGTTTTTCAGAATAAGCATGAAGAAATATATAGTGGGATTCTGTCAACTCCAGTGATGTGGGGTGGAGATGTAACGAGTTCAAAACTGGAGCAATAAGAATGATAAGGTCATATTTCTAGGGAAAAAATTTTTAATATATATTCTTGATAATTTGAAAAACAAGTTCTAATGGATACTTCCATTTCAAACTTTTTTTTTTTTTTTTTTTTTTTTTGAGACAGAGTTTTGCTCTTGTTACCCAGGCTGGAGTGCAATGGCGCTATCTCGGCTCATCGCAACCTCCGCCTCCTGGGTTCAGGCAATTCTCCTGCCTCAGCCTCCTGAGTAGCTGGGATTACAGGCACGTGCCACCATGCCCAGCTAATTTTTTGTATTTTTAGTAGAGACGGGGTTTCACTATGTTGACCGGGATGGTCTCGATCTCTTGACCTCGTGATCCACCCGCCTCGGCCTCCCAAAGTGCTGGGATTACAGGCTTGAGCCACCGCGCCCGGCCATTTCAAACTTTTGAGAAAAGTGTTAAGTCAGAATATCTGACAGAGAGAGAGGAGGGAAGGAATGGAAGAGAAGGGAAGGGAAGGGAAAGGAAAGAAAGGGAAGGGAAATCAAGTTATGCTTAAACTGATTAAAATGTGCCAAGTTTTTATTCCCTTTTCATTTTGATCTAAGTTACCTTTCTCCTTAAATAAAAGTACTTTATTCATTTCCCAGGTGTATGTATACCCACTTCTCAGAAATCTCAGATAATTAGGAACAGGAGGAGCCTGGAAACTTCAGGCACAAAAATATCCCTCAGACGTGATCTAGTCAGTATGTCCAGTATCCTTGTTCAACAAATTAACTGGGGTTATTGACCAGTAGAACTAATACTTGCTTTAAGAAAAAACCCAATTTGTACGCATGGTAAACACAGATAATTCTTACCTACAATTGAAAGGATTTTTCATGTACAGTTAAACACAAATTCAGCAGTTATAGTTTTATAGGAGGAAATGGAACAATTGAGTATAGTCCAATGAGAAACAGAGATCAAGAGGCCCTGAAAATAATACACGCAGAAAAGACCTAGTGAGATTGAGTGTGTATTATGTGCTAACATAGTAACTATTAAGAGTATTATGTGCCAATATTGTGCAACATGTCTTGCATGTATTATATCTAAATTTCCCACTGATCAACCTGATCACCATTTTACTGCACTGAACTATATTTTAGAGTTGTAGAGATTGAGATGTGTAGTATTTTTTTGAGGTCACATGACAGACGTGTAAAGGACTTGAATTTAAACACAAGTCTGAGTTTTGATTTTCTAATTTTGCTTTACTATTAATGTAATATTCTGGGAATGATCCTCTTCTATGGAAAATGTTTTAAATATTGAGTTTCAAGTCAATTTAATTCTCTTTTCTACACATCCTATAGGACATGATTATACACATGCTTTAAAAAAATCCTATTTTAAGAGAAAAAGGTGCAGTAAAGCCTTTTTATAATAAAAAGAATTTCACTCTTAAACCAAGAATAAGAGTAGAACCACTGTTTAAAACAAGATTCAGCTATTTAGTTTAAGACTGAAAAAATCCTTTGTTGAGATATACATGGTGTTAATTTGTAAATTTGCTTGAGTATCCAGTGAGAATGGGATCAGAAAAACACCACTGGTGCTGCTGCCAGTCCCAGGTTGAGATAGAGAAAATGTACTTATAAAAGCTTTGTGATTACAATATCTAAGTGTAGTTACTTAGGTTGCTAATGCATGTGGCATCATATTCTGACTTCAATCACAAAGCTTCTGCATGCCTCTGCCTCCCAATATGTTTCTGCTTCTTGCTCTTAGGAAGCTTTAGAAATGGTGCTCTGTACACCATGGCAGCTCTGTGTAGGATACATAGCAACATCCTCTGTCATCTTCTAAGACTGGAAATAACAGAGAACTGAGCCCCAATCAATGTCTGAGTCGCGACTCTATCTTTTCAATGATCTTTTGGAGAAAAGAAGGCCAGATGTGATGGACAATTGGTAGCGGGCAGAAAAATGTCTGATCTGACAGGTTTGGTTTCATGATTGCTACTTCTAAGCCACCTCTTTCTGAGAACAAGACACTGAAACAAACTCACTCTCTTGATACTTTTAAGAAAAGCAATTTAAAATTTCTTCAAACTTGCAATTGTTCAGTGAGAAAGAACTTGCTTTAAATGAGAATTGGAGGATTAAGTTAACCCTCTCTAATTGCACAAGGCTTTAGTTGGAGGAATCTACGGCCTTTGCAGAGCAGTAAGAATAATTGTTGGTGCCAATAAACATAATGTCTATATGAACTCAGCATTGTTATAAGGATCTGGGACTCTGGGATTATCTAGTTTAGGATCCAAAAGAAAACATTTGGAAATTACATTGCAAGCAATTGGACATAAAGTTAATCATTCATTCAGCGGATATTATTAACTCTTGTTAACTGTTTGGATACATCAGTGAGCAAAACAGAATGGACTCTGTCTTATCCCTGAAAGGACTTATATTTTAATTGAAGTGAAAAAAAAAGTTATAAATGCACTGTATCAGTAAATTCTATAGTTTATTAGAAGGTCTTAAATGCTATAGGAAAATAGAAAAAGGAGAGCAGGGTAAAAGGAGAAATGCAGGAAAGTGTGAAAGAAGAGGGTGTAGAATTGTGGCATGACACTCTTAAAGAACTATTCATGAAAATGCTACTTAATGTTGCTTTTGAATATTAATGAACTATTTATGTGTCAGTCCAGGTCTTCTTAGACGCAAACTATGAGAAGACCATGATGCAGTTTTGATGTCAAGTGAAGGAGAGAAGAGGGAAGAAGAACTGAATGAAAGGAAGTGTCTAGATTGCAGCACAGTTCTAAGCAGTTCCTCATTTCCCAGGAACAGACCTGTCTTAGCAACCCTGCCTCACTCAGTCATTGGCTGGAAGTAGCCCATGAAAACTTTGGCCAATCTGGTGATGCATTTCAGAGGAACGCAGCTGGAGCCACCAGCCAGTTACTCTCCTGTAACCAGAGATAAGAGAGGCACATTCTGAGTTGACACAATCAGTATATTTTACCTCTTATATTTTTGGCAGAATATCATCTGTGCCCCCTTCTCCTGCTGTTGCACCTCCAAATTTTACTGGGGACCAAACCTCTTATCTGCATGCAGACTTGGTAGAACCATCCAGTGCTCTGCAAACCCTCACTGAAGGAATGGACAAATCGTCTAAAAGGAAACAATCAGTCTTTCTCTTCTGTTAATTTTAATCTTGACTTGATGAATTCAAGGTCAAAAATGAAGGAATTATGTTCATTCAATAATGAAGCCTGAAAAACATTTCCAATCATTCTTGCTACCTAGACCTTACAGAATCCTATTACTTTTTGTCTTTTTTTTTAAGGCTTAGATTCTCATTAATTTCTTTGATTCGATGTTATGCCATATGTTTTTCAGTAAATTATTATTATTTATTTCTGATTTTTCTTTCTTTTATTTTACTTTAGGTTCTGGGGTACATGTGCAGGTCATGTAGGGTTGTTGCATAGGTGCATACTATATCCGGCATTTCTTCCCATGTTATCCCTCCTCACCTTTCCCACCCCTGCGGTCACTCTCCTAGCCCCTGCAACTCTCCCCAGTGTGTGATGCTCCTCTCCTTCAGTCTATGTGTTCTCACTGTTTAACACCAGCTTATGAATGAGAACATGCAGCGTTTGCTTTTCTGTTCTTGTGTCAGTTTGCTGAGAATGATGGCTTCCAGAATCATCCAAGTCCTACAAAGGGAACGAACTCATCGTTTCTTATGGCTGCATAGTATTCCATGGTGTGTATGTGCCACATTTCCTTTGTCCAGTCTATCATTGATGGGCATTTGGGTTGGTTCCCGGTCTTTGCTATTGTAAACAGGGCTGCAATGAACATACATGTGCATGTGTCTTAATAGTAGAATGATTTATATTTCTTTGGGTATATACCCAGTAATGAGATTGCTAGGTCAAATGGAATTTTTATTTCTAGATTCTTGAGAAATCGCCACATTGTCTTCCACAGTAGTTGAACTAATTTACACTTCCACCAACAGTGTAAGAGTGTTCCTATTTCTCCACATCCTCTCCAGCATCTGTTGTCTCCTGATTTTTTAATGATTGCCATTATAGCTGGCATGAGATGATATCTTGGTGTGGTTTTGATTTGCATTTCTCTATCAGAGATGATAAGCATTTTTTCATATGTTTGTTGGCCTTGTATATGTCCTCTTTTGAAAAGTATCTGTTCATATCCTTCATCCACTTTTGAATGGGATTGTTTGTTTTTTTCTTGTATATCTGTTTTAGTTCTTTGTAGATTCTAGATATTAGCCCTTTGCCAGATAGGTAGATTGCAAAAATTTTTTCCCATTCTGTTGGTTGCTGATTCACTCTAATGATGGTTTCTTTTGCTGTACAGAAGCTCTGGAGTTTAATTAGACCCCATTTGTCTATCCTGGCTTTTATTGCCATTGCTTTTGGTGTTTTAGTCATGAAGTCCTTGCCTATGCCTATGTCCTGGATGGTTTTGCCTACGTTTTTTCTAGTGCTTTTATGGTGTTAGGTTTTATGTTTAAATCTTTGATCCATCTGGAGTTAATTTTAGTGTAAGGTGACAGGTAGAGGTCCAGTTTCTGCTTTCTGCACATTGTTAGCCAGTTTTCCCAACACCATTTATTAAACATGGAGTCCTTTCCCCATTGCTTACTTTTTTCAGGTTTGTCAAAGATCACATGGTCGCAGACGTGTGGTGTTACTTCTGAGGCCTCTGTTCTGTTCCGTTGGTCTATGTCTCTGTTTTGGTACCAGTACCATGCTGTTTTGATTACTGTAGCTTGTAGTATAATTTGAAGTCTGGCAGTGTGATGCCTCTGACTTTGTTCTTTTTGCTGAGGATTGTCTTGGCTATGCGGGCTCTCTTGTGATTCCATATGAAGTTTAAAGTGGTTTTTTTTCCCAGTTCTGTGAAGAAGGTCATTGGTAGCTTGGTGGGAATAGCGTTGAATCTATAGATTACTTTGGGCAGTATGGCCATTTTCACAATATTGATTCTTCCTAACCACCATGAGCATGGAATGTTTTTCCATCTGTTTGTGTCCTCTCTTATTTCATTAAGCAGTGGTTTGCAGTTCTCCTCGAAGAGGTCCTTTACATCCTTTGTTAATTGTATTCCTAGGTATTTTATTCTCTTTGTAGCAATTGTGAATGGGATTTTGCTCTTCATTTGGCTCTCTGTTGTTGGTATATAGGAATGCTTGTGATTTCTGCACATTGATTTTGTATCTGAGACTTTGCTGAAGTTACTTATCAGTTTGAGAAGATTTTGGGCTGAGACCATGATTGTAAATATACAATCACGTTATCTGCAAATAGAGACAGTTTGACTTCCTCCTTTCCTAACTGAATACCCTTTATTTCTTTTTCTTGCCTGATTGCTCTAGCTAGAACTTCCGATACTATATTGAATAGGAGTGGAGAGAGAGGGCATCCTTGTCTAGTGCCTGATTTCAAAAGGAATTCTTCCAGCTTTTGCCTGTTTAGTATGATATTGGCTGTAGGTTTGTCATATATAGCTTTTATCATTATGAAACATTCTGTCGATACTTAGTTTATTGACAATTTTTAGCATGAAGGTCTGTTGAATTTTGTCAAAGGCTTTCTCTGCATCTATTTAGATAATCATTTGGTTTTTGTCTGTGGTTCTGTTTATGTGATGGATTACATTTATGGACCTGCGTATGTTGAACCAGCCTTGCATCCCTGGGATAAAGCCTGCTTGATTGTGATGAATAAGCTTTTTGGTGTGCTGTTGCATTCGGTTTGCCAGTATTTTATTGAAGATTTTTGCAATGATGTTCATCATGGATATTGGCCTAAAGTTTTCTTTTTTAGTTGAGTCTCTGCTTGGTTTTGGTATCAGGATGATGTTAGTCTCATAAAATGAGTTTGGGAGGATTCTCTCTTTTTGTATTGTCTGTTATAGTTTCAGAAGGAAAGGTACCAGCTCCTCTTTGGACGTCTGGTAGAATTTGGCTGTGAACCTGTCTGGACCTGGTCTTTTTTTGGTTGCTAGGCTATTGATTGCTGCCTCAACTTCAGCCCTTGTTGTTGGTCTTTTCAGGGTTTCAACTTCCTCCTGGTTTAGTCTTGGTAGAGTACAAGTGTCCAGGAATTTATCCATTTCTTCCTGGTTTACTGGTATGTGCATAGAGCTGTTTGTAGTAATCTCTGATGACAGTTTTTCTGTGGGATCAGTGGTGATCCCCTTTATCTTTTTTTATTGCATCTATTTGATTCTTCTCTCTTTTCTTTTTTATTAGTCTGGTTAGTAGTCTATTTTGTTGATCTTTTCAAAAAACCAGTTCCTGGAATTATTGATTTTTTTTGAAGAGTTTTTTTGTGTCTCTGTCTCCTTCAGTTTGGCTCTGATCTTAGTTATTTCTTGTCTTCTGCTAGCTTTTGAGTTTTTCTGGTCTTCCTCCTCTAGCTCTTTCAATTTTGATGATAGGGTGTCAATTTTAGATCTTTCCTTGTTTCTCATGTGTGGGCATTTATGGCTATAAATTTCCCTCTTGACACTGCTTTAAAGGTGTCCCAGAGATTCTGGTAGGTTGTGTCTTCATTCTGATTGGCTTCAAAGAACATCTTTATTTCTGCCTTCATTTCATTGTTTATCCAATCAACACTCAGAAGCAAGTTGTTTAGATTCCAAGTGGTTGTGTGGATTTGAGTGTGTTTCTTAATCCTGAGTTCTAATCTGATTGGGCTGTGGTCTGATAGACTGTTTGTTATGATTTCCATTCTTTTGCATTTGCTGAGGAGGGATTTGCTTCCAATGATGTGGTCAGTTTTAGAGTAAGTGTGAAGTAGTGTTGAGAAAAATGTATATTCTGTGGATTTGGGGTAGAGCATTCTGTATATGGCTATTAGATCCACTTGATTCAGCTCTGCATTCAAGTTCTGGATGTCCTTGTTAATTTTCTGTCTTGTTGATCTGTCTAATATTGACAGTGGAGGGTTGAAGTCTCCCACTACTATTGTGTAGGAGTCTAAATCTCATTTTACTTCATTAAGAACTTGCTTTATGTGTCTGGGTGCTCCTGTGTTGGGTGCATATATATTTAGGATAGTTAGTTCTTCTTGTTGGATTGATCATTTTACCATTATGTAATGTCCTTCTTTGTCTCTTTTGATCTTTGTTGGTTTGAAGTCCATTTTATCAGAAACTAGGATTGCAACCCCTGCTTTTTTGTGTGTGTGTGTTCTCCATTTTCTTGGTAAACCTTCTTCCATCTCTTTGAGTCTGTGTGTGTCTTTGTATATGAGATGGGTTTCCTGAACACAGCACACCAATGTCTTAACTTTTTATCCAGTTTGCCAGTTTGTGTCTTTTGATTGGGGCATTTAGACCGTTTACATTTACTGTTAATATTGTTATGTGTGAATTTGATCCTGCCATTTTGTTACTGGCTGGTTTTCTTGCCCATTAGCTGACTCATTTTCTTCATTGCGTTTTTGGTCTTTGCCATTTGGTGTGCTTTTGCAGTGACTGGTACGTGTTCCTTTCCATGCTTAGTGTTTCTTTCAGGAGCTCTTGTAGGGCAGGTCTGGTGGTGACAAAATCTCTCAGTAATTGCTTGTCTGCAAAGGATGGTATTTCTCCTTCACTTATGAAGCTTAGTTTGGATGGATATGAGATTGTGGGTTGAAAGTTCTTTTCTTTAAGGATGTTGAATATTGGCCCCCACTCTCTTCTGGCTTGTAGGGTTTCTGCCAAGAGATCTGCTATGAGCCTGATTGGTTTCTCTCTGTGGGTGACCTGACCTTTCTCTCTGCCTGCTCTTAGTATTTTTTTCTTCATTTCAACCCTGGTGAATCTGATGATTATGTGCCTTGGGGTTGCTCTTCTTGAGAAATACCTTTGTGGAGTTCTCTGTATTTCCCGGATTTGAATGTTGGACTGCCTTGCTAGGCTTGGGAAGTTTTCCTGGATAATATCCTGAAGCATGTTTTCCAGCTTGGATTCATTCTCCCCGATATATTCAGGTAAACACATTAAGTGTAGATTAGGTCTTTTCAGAATCCCGTATTTCTTGGAAGCTTTGTTCATTTCTTTTCACCCTTTTTTCTCGTCCTGCCTTCTCTTTTTATTTCATTGAGTTGGTCTTTAATCTCTGTTATCCTTTCTTCTGCTTGATCGATTTGGCTATTAAAACTTCTGCTTGCTTCACATAGTTCTCGTGCTGTGTTTTTCAACTCCATCAAGTCGTTTATGTTTTTCTCTAAGCTGGTTATTCTAGTTAGCATTTTGTCTAACCTTTTTTCAAGGTTTTGGTTTCTTTTCATTG
Organism: Saimiri boliviensis; assembly: GCF_048565385.1. NCBI lineage: Eukaryota > Metazoa > Chordata > Mammalia > Primates > Cebidae > Saimiri > Saimiri boliviensis. The sequence goes on along the minus strand of NC_133457.1, from coordinate 35,257,400 downwards.
TGTTAGAACGTGTTCTTTTAGCTCAGAAAAGTTTATTATTATCCACCTTCTGAAGCCTGTTTCTGTCAATTCGTCACACTCTTTCATGGTCATGTTGTGTTTCTGTGTTGTTGAGGAGTTGTGATCCCTTGAAGGAGAAGAGGTGTTTTGGTCTTTGATGGTTCATCTTTTTTGTGCTGTTTTTTCCCCCATCTTCATGGATTTTCCTGGCTGTGAACTCAGGGAGCTGCTTGATGAGGTCGCTTGTCTGCCTGTCAAGGCACTACTTGGTTTCTATGGACTTCTTCAGGTTGCTAGGTGAGGTTCCTGTGTCTTTTTTGTTTACACTGGGAGATTAGGTCCACCTCTTCCATTGACCTGGAGGTGCTGCTGCGTGGTCAAGAGCGGCATCCGTTTGCTAGGTAGGCTTCCTCTGTTTTTTGTTAAAACCTGAGGCCTAGTCCCATCCCTTTAATGGTGCACTGTGTCCTTCCTCTGCAGGGCTGGATCATTCAGGGTTCAGCTCAGACTGTGGCACTGGCTGCACAACTAGAATTAGTGCTTCAGCCCTCTGGGATTTGTGGGGGAGGGGAGGGACACACCCAGCTGCACTCCCTGTCTCCCCGTTTTCAGTTCTTTCTCTCCAGTCATGTGGGAGGGACCCTCCCAGCTGCTCCGTCTGCCCTCCCACCTTCAGCTCCCCCTTTCTCCAGGTAGGGAAAGGGGGCGATAGCTCGTCTGCAGGCTCTCCTGGCTGACTTATGGGCTTATGCATTTCCTTAGATCTGTGCACCAATCCGGGGCACTGTCCTGGATTATTACTCAACTCTGCGCTTGTAATTCCTGGCATTTGACTGGCAAAGACCCCCTGTTCTGTGTATTGCTGAGGTTTTGGGGGAAGTGCTGTATCTGGACTGGAATACCAGAGGGGGATCCTCTGACTCACTGGTCAGATGCACTTTCTGGATGAAGTGGCACCCCTCCCCACCTTGGTCTGCCCTGCCTCAGTTTTGCTCACTGTCGGACCAGACCCGTTGAAGTGCACCTGGTACCTCGGTTGGAGCTAGGAGATCTCTGGATTTCTGCATCTCCCTTACTGGGTGTTGTGCACCAGAGTTGTGTCTATTCGGCCATCTTGGCTCCAATCCTCAGTAAATTATTATTTTTGCTCAAGATAATTTAGAACCAATTTGTGTTTCTTCCAAAAAACACTAAATATAAAATTGTATCTTTAGAAAAGAAGAATCAAGATGTAACAGGAACATACAGGATTTGAATGGTGTTGCATGTGGTCAAGTCACTGGATTCGTCTTCTAAGACTGGAAATAACAGTAGTTTACTTTGCCATTTACTTGCTGAATATTCTCAGGTATAATTTTTCACCTGTTCATACTACATCTGCATCCTGGGTATATGGCTAATTCTCATGGTTAAATGCTTTGAGGAGGCCAGGTTTAAGAGCTAGCTTTTAAGTATTATATGCATTTTAAATAGTTACATCAAAAATAATCATGGACAAATATGGTTTAGTTTCAATATATCTTAAAGTTAGGTGGTGGTATAAAGTAGATATTTGCTGCAATAATCTTTCTTTTGTGTATGTATAAAATATTTCATTTTTTAAATGCAAGTAAACATATCATACATACACTTTAAAAATGAAGAATTCAGTGTTTCTTTGAACATCTAATATAATATTAAGTTGAAATGTACAAAGTCATTTCAGATTGTTCAAGTTAAGAAGAATTGTAGAGATGATCAGATGGAACTGTTTATTGTAAAGCTAAAAGTCATGAGTTCAGAGGGGTTCAGTAAACTGAAGTCAAAAATGTTAATTGTTAGAAGAGTTAGAACTAGACCTCAAATCACGTGACTCTCAGTGTCACGAGCTTTCTGCCAAAACACAGTGCATTTCAACATATGTTAAAGAATTTAGCAAAGGAACAATTATCACAGGAGTGAAAAATCTATTTTTGATATCTTAAAAAGGAAAAATTATGCTTCTATGTATTGCTGTTATTTTATTGATAACATAAGCTAGGACATATAACAGATTCAATATTGATCAAGTCTTTTTTAAGAAGTTAGTTTCAGAATTAGAATTTGTGTTTAAAATGTTAGACAAATACTGTGAAATGAATGAAAAATACATTCTATGTAAGAAAGCAGATATATTGAGATGAGAATTTGGAAATAAGAAAAGAAGTAAAAAGAAATGGTTAAGGATTTCATGACAATTCTTCAGCATATAAATATATAATTACAGTTTTAGGTGGCAATTTAGCACTTTCCAAGAATATGCAGACAACAAACATACTGAACATTTCTTCCATTGTGCAAACTAAACTCTTAACGAAGACTTGTGAACACTGTGCCAGATTGCCCTGAGTCACAACTTGGCAGACATGTGAGGCAAAACAGACATCTTCCTCAACTTATTGCTTCTCTCCTAAAATAAAAGGGACACCTCACCAGAACTTGAAGCCAAAACCTGGTGACCAGATAGGTATCATTGTACTCAAGACTACTCAGGTGAGGTATCAGCGCCAATAAGCTTATCCTTACATTACTCACCAGACACCTGCTCTAAGAAATCTTTTTGTGAAAAAATAAATTTGTGCAAAACATTTTCCCATATGATTGTAGGCATTTTCCTACAACAGAAATACGTCTCATTTTTTAAAATTGCATTTTAGGTTTTGGGGTACATGTAAACAACATGCAAGATTGTTGCATAGGTACACACATGGCAGTGTGATTTGCTGCCAAGAAGTGAAAATTTAGAATTCTTCTAAATTGTGAGGGTTCTAACTGGATATGCAACCTAACAGATTTGGTTATTCATCTTCAAAGGTCAGCAAACTTGTTCTATAGAGGACCAGAGAGTAAATATTTTTGGCTTTACAGTTCATATGGTCTCTGTCTCAACTACTCAACTTTGCTGTTGGAGAATAGACAATACATTAAAAAGTGAGCATAACTGTTTACCAGTAAAACTTCATTTACAAAAACAGGCATCCTGCCAGATACAGGTCATAATTTGCCAATACTGATGTAGAAGCCTAAAGATTACTGGACACTAGGAGTTAATTCTTGTTTCTTTGGAGATTTAAGAAGACTGTATACTACCAAAGTATTTAAGAAGCACTGTTTGTTAGTGCAAAAATCATATAGACAGTTTTTCTTGAGAAGGAGCCTAGACTATGTCATAGAGGTGTCTTGTGAAAGATCATCCAATCAGACAACACTATTTTCCTAAATAAACACTTGTCATTTTCTTTCCATTTTGATAATTAGCATACACTTAATTATCCTTTACTTGAAAAACAGGTGCCCAGGTGTGGTGGCTCACACCTGTAATCCCAGCACTTTGGGAGGCCAATCACCCCAGGTCGGGAGTTTGACACCAGCCTGACCAACATGGAGAAACCCCATCTTTACTAAAAATCCAAACATTAGCTGGGCATGGTGGCACATGCCTGTAATCTCAGCTACTTGAGAGGCTGAGGCAGGAGGATCGCTTGAACTCAGGATGCAGAGGTTGCAGTGAGCTGAGATCATGCCATTGCACTTCAGCCTGGGTAGCAAAAGTGAAACTCTGTATCAAAAAGGAAAGGGGGAAAAAAAAAAGAAATGAAAGGAGAAAGGAAAGGAAGAGAAAAATAGGCTTGGCCATCAATGACCTAGAAGGATCTCTGACAAGGCTTTTACTTCAAAATCCATGAGCAGAAGCTGCTTTGGGAATGATGGTATTGAATAGGAGCTTTCTGAGCTGCATTACAAAGCAAAAGACAGGTAAATCAGGAGTCTAAAGAAGTGAAATGGAGATTGTGGTCTGAGTCTATAAAGAGTCAGACCAAAGCAACTACAAGGTTAAAAATGTGAGAAATGTTTGCTCTGGCTATCTCTTCCATGTATGAAAAAAAATAGGTACTTTAAAAAAATCTTTATAGACATTATACAGAGTGTAAAAATCTTGGGCAGTCAATGACTTTTTTTAACCTCAAAACACATTCTGAGTTTAATGTTTTTCCTTTTAACAGTATATTTTCTTAGTAGCCTTATTAACAAGGTTTCTTTTACTGTTTCAGTCCTAGTATATTTCTAAAAAAGTACTTTAAATATACTTTTATATTTATATATAAATATATAAATTTATATATGTGTGTATATATATATACTTTTAAGTAAACATGATGTTTCAAAAGGTAATTTAGGGGACTCAACATTAAGAAATTCTGGGAAAGTAAAGACTTCAAGAAAAATTGCTCTCCTTATCATAGAGGAAATCAGCTCTCCAGTGATAACCTGCTTATATTGGCAATGGTAGAGATGGTCCAACTTATAAGTTACTTTTTTCGCCTGAAGTCATCTTTTCGTAATGATGCTTCTCCATGTCTCAAATAAGACAGTCTCTCCCAGGACCTTGCACATGTGGCTCTCTTTGCCTAGAATGCTTTCATTCTTTCCTCCATATAGTCAATTTTTACTCATCCTTCAAAAGTCAACTCAAATATCATTTCCTTGATGAAGCTTTCCTTGAAATCCATATTTGGTCAGATCCCCTTATTATCCTCTACCATAGCAGCCTGCAACTTGCCTTCCAACTAAGTATGTTTGTGTGATTATTTGATTAGTCCTTCTCTCTTAATAGACCATAAGGCACAGGAGGGCAAGGTTCATGTTTTCCTTTTTCTTAGGTGCAAAACAGAGGGCCTGACCCAAACATAAGAGGTACTCTATACTCTGTGTTCAGATAATTAACTAAATTATTAAGATGACTTCAGTAATACTATTGGTTACAAGAGTGACAGTTAACATTTACTGAGCACACAAACTGTGCAAGGGACTTTACACTTCACTTAAGCCTATGAAACAGATGCTATTACTGTTATTGCCATATTACAGAAGAGAAAACTGAGGCTCAGGAAGTTGAAGTTAATAGGGCAAAATCATATAGTTCATCAGAGACAGAAGCCTTTGCTCTGGTAGATATGAACGTAGACCCTGAGAGTCAATACAAAAAGCATTAATGTGCTTCTTCATATTTTCTATAGCTTACTTTCTTCATCCGATTCTCATATATGCTTTTAAGAGCTAAATATGTCTGTTTGTTTCCTACGGACAACATGAGATATTATTGGGTTAAATGGCTTGGCTAAGATCACATACAGCACGTTAGTGACTGTGCAAGAACCCAAACTTGAGTCTCCACACAAAAGATCATAATTATTTCCACTCTAACACACTAGGAATGGTAAAAAATGCTTTCTATGATAAGATAATTTTCACTACATTTTTCTTCTCAAATATACATCTGAAAATGTGAATTCCTTTGAACATCGTGTAAAGTCGCCAAATGCTAACATCGGACTACTTAGAGAGCTCTTTCAGACTTGAGAGCTATTTACATGCCAAAGTTTCTAGGTAGAGCAGAATACTTATTCTTTTCACATTCAGAGTGGTCCCATGGTTTCCATCATCATGCACAGGGATTTCTGAGTTGTGCACAAGTTGCTGGCATCATCTGCATTCCAGCGGCTGTCTTCTCAGGTGCTTTTCCCTGGCCTTTTGTTGCCAGCATGCTCAGGGGAGACACTCACTTCTCTTGGCTGCCTTTCTTGTTTACCTCCTTTGTGCTTTTATTGGCCCAACTTCCCAGAGGCAACTATGACAGACAGGACTGACGCAGAGCAGAGAGATGTCAATGAATAATCCTTCAGACCCCAGTCCACATGTCTGAATTAAAATGCCTTAGAACAACCTGGTTGCTTCCCATACAAACAGATGTTAATTTATCAACCCAGTAGAAAACCCAGAACACCAATCCCTCTCTCTGTGTAAGATAGGGAATTTAAATATGTTCTCTAAGTAGGAAAAAGAAAATATTCCAGCAAAAGAATTAATGTCCAGAAATGGAAAGAAAAGTGAAGAATGAGGTCAAAGTTCTTTCTTTGGAGGAAAGGAAACCATAAAGTTGAAACAGAAAAGCAAATGAGTTTGTATGAGAATATAGAGAGACTTACACAACATCTCAAGTCTATTCTAACATGGAAGCAGTATAAGGCTTCAATTGAAACTGCAAGAAAACTTTTTTATTTATTCACCCATTCAGCAAATAGCATTTACTATATATCAGGAACATTCTAGGCACTGTAGATAACAAGATTAATATGGTACCAAAGTCACCCTCAAACATGCATAATGAATCAGACAGATGTATAAAGAGAAAGTTATGAAACAAGGTGGTGCCTACTGTGACTCACGGAAGCTTTGTGTGAAACAAAGTCATAGTTGAAAGCCTCACAGATGAGATAGGCTTGAATTGAATCTCAATAGTTTTATTAGCTTAATATGAGGATGAAATTGGGGAGTGGGAAGTAGAATTCCTGGTAGGGGGAACGCTAAGTACAAAGGCACAAGGCAAGTTAGGATATGGAAGATTTTTGAAAACAAAACTATAAAATAATTAGCCTGAATTCTGGGATGTGCTGAAATGGGAGTAATGAGAAATGAAAGAAACAGGGAAGATGGAAAAAGGGGAAGGATGAGCTTAAAGAGATTGTAGACTGAGATTAGTTCATGAGTGGCTTTACATGCCAGAATGAAGAGTTTTCATTTATCCTGAAAGGCAATGAGGAACCCCTGAAGACTCTCTCATAAGGCAGTATCATGTATTTTGTGGAGAGGCATGCCTGGGATTGCAGGACACACTTCAGGAAGACAACTTGGGAGACAGTGTGGAGAAAAGATTTGAGGGTGCAGAACTGGAGGTTGGTCTATGGGTTGAGATGAGTTATTATAACTCTGGACCAAAATTGTGAGGGTCTGACCTAAGGCAGTGTCAGGAAGGACAAATTTCTGGTGCCAATGATTGTGTAAATTTGATGGATGACGTAGAGTAAAGGCTCATCACTGAAAAATAAAGCACAACTATTTTAATGTAATTGTAGCCAGTCAATCTTATATAATCTTTCATGTTGCTAGTATACTTTAAGCATGTGTAAATGATGTAACTTTTTTCTGTTAATTTTATAATTCTTGTGCAACTCAAGAGACATAGATCCTCTTGGCTAAGACCTCACAGAATTTTTGTGGGATCTTGTTGAAGACGAGTAGATACTCATGGCTTTCTAGTAAGGTAAGGGGAAACCAGACCACAGGCCAGGGTTTAGAGTTAGCCAAGGGACAGGCACTGGATTCCAGCTCCTCAATGTGAGGTTCTGAGGATCTAGCGCTATGGAAAATGGGAATAGGCAGGTTCCTCTGGTGGGAAAAGTATCAGGGGTGGAAAGAATATTCATTAAATGGCTATGATGTTCAAGGCCACCCTCATGGGCATGTGGTCTGTGCAGTCACATAGATCCCCAGACTCAGAAGAGCCCTACGCTTTCATTTAATGTTCTGCTGGTGATATCTTGAAATTCTTAGCAACTTTTAAACAAAGGCATCTGCCCTTTCATTTTGCAATGGGCCCTGCATGTTATGTGGCTGTTCCTGGTAATCTGTGCTGAACAATGGTTATCTCATTTGGCCCTTCATAAGACATCTATGAGGATGATACTTGATCTCTATTTTAGAGAAGGTCAAGCTGAGGCTCAAACAAGCGAAGTCATTGAACTAGAATACGTACTTACTGGCTAGCAGAGAGGTGAGGTTCTACTCCAAAACCTTCTGATTCTAGCTATTAGTGAGCAAGTCCTTCCTTGATAGTTTGTCGGTCACTCACCCCAAGGGGTATGTATAGTGCCTGGCATGCTCACCATCCACTGTACAGACCAAGGGCAGGTGAGGGAGTGCCATAGGCTTCCTAGATAGAAAGCTTAGGTTTGCCAGATGCATTAGCATTACTTAGTATTTCAGAGTACAAGGGATCAGGAGTCAGAATTACCAGGACTTAGATCCCAGCCCTCCCACTCTGTGAATCAGTATCTTTAACTGTGAAACAGGATAGTAATAGGATATACCTCAAGGGGTTGATGAGAGGATTAACTCAAAGCAACAAAACAGGCAAAGAGCAGAGCACAGAGCTTGGCCTATAGTGAACGCTCATTAAATGTTAGCTGTTTCTATTTTATGAAGTTGTCTGTGCTAAGTCAGGATGGTGGTAAGGCTGACTTTGAAGAAGTGAACGTATGGAGGAATCCAGTTAGGAAGTATCAGTGAACATTAAATCTAAGCAGAACAAGCTAAGCTAAGCAGATTAATGCACTGTGACTTGATCCCCACACTTATCTCACTTTGTTCTCATCATCCTGGCTGCAGAGCATGGGTCAGTGAAGAGCACTTCAAAAACTGGACTGACATAAAACCTCTGCTCCATGATTAAACAATACAACTTTAACCATGACCATAGAGAAAGAATAGGCTCTCTCTCAGAGTAGCTTGTTCAGATAGATGAAAAGATGACCCGGAAGACAGCCTACCTTTACAAATGCAAAGCTTATATGCAAACAGAAAGATAAACTGCAAGGCAGACTCTCCATACAGGCTGCATGTGCCACCTTCAGTGCATATACTTTCTAAACCCTTTGCCTTCCTGCCACCATGACTTTGAAGTTGTCTTCCATAAATGCATTTCTGAGATTCACCTCTTTAAATGCAAAAGACATAAGAGGCAAATATAAAAAATTAATCTCCTATTAAGACTGAAAAGATATATTGGAGAATCATTATAAAATCTTCTGCCAAAACATAAAGAACAACGCATGCTTTCTATTTGAGGGCATGCAAAGTCTCAGGTAAGGCCTCAGATGAATCAAGCTGGAGAAAGCAACTGAGGATAGTAGCAATAATCTGACCCAACTTTTCTAATACACTTAGTTGAATGAAGCATGGTAACTGTTTGGTGGCTCTACAGACTTTATGAAAACTGCAAACTTTACAAGCGTCAGAACCAAATGCTCTTTTGCCTGATGCTACACACACACACACACACACACACACACACTCATCCCCAACTGTGTTTCTATGAAACTAGATATTGAAGTTATATAACACGGCTGCACATTCTTACCCACTCTTATCAAGAGGTGAGATTTTTGTCTCCTTCCCATGAATCTGAGTGGACTTGTGGCAGTTCCACTCAATATGGTATGGCAGTAGTTATGCTATGTAACTTCCTAGATGAGGTCACAAGAAGTCTTGCAGCTTCTTCCTGGTTCACGAAACACTAGACTACCAGAATAGCGACTATCCAAAACCACCATGCTAAAGAGGCTATGTGTAGGCACTTCGGTTGACTGTCTCAACTGATCCCAGCCTTCCAAGATGCCATACATGACTGAAAGCATCTTACACCTTCCAAACAGGTGCATTTCTCCACTGAACACCACCAAACACCAACCTCTGCTAATTCCATGTGGAAGAAGCAGGCCAACTTAAATTCCTGACCCACAAAATTATAAGATATAGTTATTGTTATTTTAAGTTGCTAGGTTCTAAGGTAGTTTGTCATAACTGGAACACTAAATAAACTGTTTTGAGTTTCCTTGTCTCTAAAACCCAGTGAGTAAACCTATGGTCATATCTATTACACAGGAAAAATATTACTAGGTCTTACGTTCAGGAAACCAAGTCCCCTTTACATTCTTCACAAATACTTAGAAAACTCAGAGGAAATATCTCTATAATTGAGTCCTCTTGGCTTCCAAAGAAGTAAGAATCTAAGTTTTATACTGACCTCCAGGCTCACTTGGATGCTTTGCTTTCAGTTGCTGCCAAGGCCACCATTTATATAAGCCTAATGCTGATGGTGCTAATGACTTTAACATTCTCAACAGCCTGAGGAGATCTTTATAAAAAACATTGCACTTGCTGTTGTATTGCCTTTCTTTTGGCTAGGACTCTGGTTTGAATCCATGGGAGGGCTAGGTGAGAAGATGATTTTGTTTTGCTCAGAATGACCTTTCCTTTCTCTCTAGGTTTTACTCAGTCTTAGAATAAACTATATTTTTATTTTGTGTGATCTCAAGCCTTGCTTCCCTAGCTCTTGATAACATTAATTCCTGGTTCTTTAGATGTGGTGAAGTCTAAACCAACTACAGATGTTGTCCATGCTGGGAACTCTGGTACTCACAACACCCATTTAGATATAACACATCCCATTTAAAAGCATATTCTTGCTGTTGTTCATTTATTAAATGGATGGGCATGACATCTTTTGCTCTGAAATTTATATTTTACATGAAATCATTCCATATGCAATGAATGCTACGAGCCCATTAATAGCCAAATGGGGAAGTCACATGTGCTTCACATTTAAAATTGCTATTTTGAGAATACTCTGAAATTTTACAACTCAAATCATTGCCTCTTTTCCTATTTTGAGTTCCATTTCTGAAATAACTAGATGACATAATCAAATATTCTAAAAATCTTCCAGAGTCATGTTGAATAAGTGTAAAAGAATTCATTAAGAATATCTTCTTAGTGTTAGAAGCAAAATAATGGATGAGAAAGATCTCTACACTGAAAACTATAAGACACTGATGAAAGACACTGAAGAGGAGACAAATAATGGAAAGGCAGTCATGTTCATAAACTTCAAAGAATTAATATTGTTAAAATGTCCATACTACCCAACACAAAATATAGATTCAATGCAATTCCTATTAAAATCTCAATGACATAATCACAAAAATAGAAAATAATAAAATTTGTGTGGAACTACCAAAGACCTGAAATAGTCAAAATGATTCTGATTAAAGAAAAAAAAAAAGGTTGTAAGCATCTTACTTCCTGATTTAAAATTATATTACAAAGATATAGTAACCAAAAAAGTAATAGTACAGGCATTAAAAACAGAAAAAAACAAGAACAGAAAAACAGAATACGGAGCCAAGATATAAATCCAAACATATATGGTGAACTAATTTTGACACGGACGTCAAAAAGACACAACAGGATAAGGAAAATCTCTTCAGTAAATGGTACTGGAAAAAGCTTTTCACATTTCAAAGAATAAAATTGGACCCATATCATATACCATACACAAAATTCAAGTCAAAAATTTTTTAAAAAGACCTGAAATCATAAAACACTTAAAAGGAACCATAGAGGAGGAAAAGCTCCTTGACATTGGTCTTAGCAATGATTTCTTGGATCTCACACCAAAAGTTCAGTTTACAAAAGCAAAAATTAAATAAATGGGACTACATCAAACTAAAATCTTCTACATAGCAAGGAAAATGGTCAACAAAATGAAGAGGTAACCTACAAATTGAGAAAAGTAATTTGCAAAGCATATATTGGATAAGAGGTCAGTATCCAAGATTTATAAAGAATATGTAGAACTCAATGGTAAGAAAATATAAAACACAAATAAAAAATGGGTAAAGGACTTGAATAAATATTTCTCCAAAGATGACATAAAAATGGCCAATAGATATATGAAATGGTGTTCCACATCACTAATCATCAGGGCATTGCATTGCAAACCACTATGCCATATCGCCTCACACCATTAGGATGGCTGTTGTTATCAAAAAGACATGAGATAACAAGTGTTGCAACGGGTGTAGAGAAAAGGGAATCTTTCTACACTGTTGGTAGGAATGTAGATTGGTGATGCCATTATGAAAAACAGTATGGAGGTTCCTAAATAAATTAAAAATAGAAATACCATATGACCCAGAAATCCATCTTCTGAGTATATATTAAAAGAAAAAGATATCTGCACTCTCATGTTCATTGCAGCACTAATCACAATAGCCAATATATGAGAAAAACTTAGATGTCCATCCGTAAAAAACATGGATAAAGAAACTGGTATATATATATATATATATATATATATATATATATATATATATATACACACACACACACACACACACACACACACACAGACAATGGAAACTATTCAGCCTTAGAAAAGGAGGAGATCCTGCCATTTGTTGCAACATAGATGGACTTGGAGAACATTATACTAAGTGAAATAAGCCAATAACAGAAAGAAAACTTGCTTTATCTCACTTATAAATGTAATCATAAGGTGAAAAACAAATCAAATATATAGAGGCAAAATATATAAAAAACAAATCAAATATATAGAGATAAAGAACAAAACAGTGGTTATCATTGGGGTGGGGAGAAGAATTTGGAGGGATGCAGTTCAAAGAATACAAAACAGCAAATATACAGCATGAACAGTTGAAAGATCTAATGTACAACAGGAAGACTATAGTTAATAATAGTGCATTGTACTTGGGATTTTTTTTAAATGAGTAGATTATAGCTGCTCTTGCCACAGGGGCAGAAGTGGTTAACTATGTGAGATAATGGATATGTTAATCTGTCCCACCACAGCACCCATTTTAATATATATATATATATATATATATATATATATATATATATATGCTGTGTGTGTGTGTATATATATATACACATATACACATAATATATATATATATATATCTCCTATAGCATCATATGTATATTAAATATACACAATACAGTTTATTTTTTAAAGCTAGTAATGTTTCTTCCTATAATTATCTGTTATGAACAGCTCATTATAAAAAAGAAAGGTCATGAAGAAATTTACTTTTTTTTAATTTTTTTGCTTTTATCATGATCTGAAATTGTAAGACTGAATATGAATATACCTGATTCAGATGGCTGATGTGTACACTTGCATGAACATAGCATGCTGCCCAAATGGTGGTATGAAATATTCCTGGTGGTACACAAGATTACTTTAAGTGGAACACATAAATATCTTACACTGGAATGTTTATGTATTGGTTAAATGTGTATTTGAAGCTAAAATATGCAGGTAGCACATAAAAATTACCTTTAGATATGTTAATGGATAAAGTACCACCAGATCACCAGATGTATCCCCATTCATTTCTCTTGCTCGCTCCCTTTCTCCTCTTTCTTCTTATCTTTCCCAATCTCTCCTTCTTTTCCTCTACCCATCCAAATGCTAAAGAAGCCTCTTCAGCCCTCCCTATTTCCACACACCAGTTTTTATTGACTCAACAGCTTAGTTCAGCTTGAGATTTGCATCCAAATACATATCCAACTTGTAAACAAAGGTTTCCCCTTTGGAGGCATTCTCCCTTTTTTTAAAAAAGGCAGTTAATCATAAATAAATTGTTTTTGCTGTAATGTGTGTATGTATACACATATACTTATATGCATATATATATACATATATACACAGATACAAATATATGTATATGTATCCATATAGCTATATCACACAAAATTGAAAACCTAATTATATTAAAAAGAATTGAGCTTTCTTGGGCATTTTACTATGTCATCAGATAATTAAATTTTAAAATGTAAAAATAAATAAATTGAAGCACATCAATCTGTAAATACAATGAGGGACAATGACTGAGGCAACAAATTGAGACTTGTTCATGACATAAAGTTTAGACCAGTGTTTAAGTCACTTTTCTACATCATACTTTCCTCATCCGTAAATGGGAGATAATTCATATTTATTTGAAGGTTACTGGGAAAATTGAATAAAATAACATATATGCTGCTTGGTATAATAAAATTGATTAGGTCTATTATTACTTGGATTTTGCAGTATACTTTTTACTTTTCTAAGTTAAAATAAGCTTAAAAACCAATGTTTTCACTAAATATTTATTTATGTTTGCTTCTATTTGAAGCTAGTGATCCTGGTTTTGTATTCAGGGTAGTGATTTCATATTCTTTTGCTTGCAATTTATTTAAGTAAAAAAAAAAAAAACAGTGAATCAGAATAAAGAAAAACATCAAGTAAGCAATAGCTCAGGAGATAGACACATGGAAATGGCAAACCTTGATGGTGATGTGAGAATGAATAAGTTTGGGAGTCCAGAGTTATCCACAACCTTATCAAAACTCACGATTCTCTTTTAAAATAAACAGTCGCATTTCCATTTTTACTATTTAGAAATAAAAATCATCGTAGTAAAATTTGCCTACCTATACATGTTATTTTCATATATACATAATAGTAACACAAAATAAAAACGAAGTAATTTACTCTGATAATCTGATAGTATATATTTTCATTACAAGAAATGCTCAGGTAGGACTGACTAGAGCAGAGATATAATAAAACAGTTGGATAATTGGACCAGTATGTAGAATCACTGCAAATGCCATGGCTGTGGGTGCAGATCACCTGAATATGTGCTCCATCAGACCAGCAAGTGCTGTGAGCTACTAACGAGATTTTCTTACATAGTGAAATTCTGAACATAATAAAGTTCAATCTTCCCGCACTTACACTATAGTTTTATTCTTGGAAACGCAGTGGGAAATAAAGCCTTTCAATAGACACTTTGCACGTTAAGTTCAGGATTCAGGTAATTAGAAACCAGTGTTTCGCCTTCTGGAAAGTCTGACTGGGCACTAGAAAGTCATGCAAGAAACCAGACAATTCTTCAATTGCAAAATTATTCCACACATTGTAATGTATTTAGCATCTGACTCTTGCCCAATAAATGACAAAAGCACTCTCCGAATTACTTAGGCAAAAACCTCCAGAAATTTGCAAAATTCCTTGGGAGATGGTAGCATCTCCATCTCCATAGAGAATCAGTGGCTTAAGAGCAAGGACCTTGAAGTCAAGCAAGAATGTTTATGCATTTGGGGTTTTTTATTTACTAGTTTGTAATCTTGGGCAAATGACTTCTAATCTATTCAATATAAATGTAACTAGATGTTTTTGGTTGAATTTTGTCTTTCCTAAAATATATGTTACAGTCTAATCCCCAGTACCTCAAAGTGGGATCTTTTTTTGAAGATAGGGTCTCTACAGAGGTAACCAAGTTAAAAGGAGGTCATTAGAGTAGGACCAAATCCAATGTGGCTGATGTCCTTATTAAGGGGAAATCTGGACACAGTCAATCACATAGGGAGATCTTTATGTAAAGATGAAGGCAGAGATCTGGGTGACACTCTATAAGCCAAGGATTACCAAAGGTTTCCACCAAACCATCAGCAGTGAAGTGAGAGGCATGGGACAGATTCTTCCTCACATACCTCAGAAAGAACCAATTCAGCTTACATCTAGATGGACTACTAGCTTCCAAAACTATGATATAATAAATGTTTAAGCCACTCAGTTTGTGGTACTTTATAATGGTAGCCCTAACAAACTGATATACCATTATAATATTTTTGCAAAATTGGCAATATTATCCTAAAAACCACCTTAAATCTTTGTTTTCTATGTTTTTCTTTCCAGGAAACTGATGGCATTGGACCTACTAATATGCAAATAGGTTTGAAAAAGAAGCTTTCTGTAGAGAGGATAGATGTGATAAGATAAACATATAAAAGCTAAGGCTGGTAGATCCAATCATGATTGTCTTTCATGCTATTAGGGAAGACACAATTTGTTGACGTTAAAGTTCTGCCAACAAGCTAGAGTGAGGAAGAAAACAAATAGGATATGATATCTCAATGTGTCCTTTCTCAGCTTAGAGGATAACAAAAAAAGAACAAGGAAAACCAGAGATGATCTCCCACTATGGGGTTTTATAGCTCTGAAGCATGAAGAAATTGTGTTGGATAGCTTTTTTGCTATCATTTTTTTCTGTAAGGTCAGGAGAACAATCACAGCATTAAGGGACAAGTAGGCAGAGCAGCACAATCACAGAATGTCAAAATGTATCTGGGGAGGATGAGATAAGCATCTGCTTTCTAAAGCTTATTAAAAGAAAATGATCCTTGAAGGAAGGAAGGAAGAACCTGAAGTCATAAGCATATTTTTTTAAAAACCCAGAAATCCAGATACCTTTAAAGTACCTATAGGCTGATAATCAATTTCAATTCCTTTCAGCAAGTTGTTTACTAAGAAACTACATCTAAAGAACACTGCTTGAGATCCAAGGCTCCAGGCAGAAAGTGTGCCTTCAAAAGCTCACAACTGCGTCTACAGAAAGATATTTATATAAATATCTTATTTATAAATAAATAAATAGGTGATATCTCAATGATATCTCAATGTGTCCTTTCTCAGCTTAAAGGATAACAAAAAAGAATAAGGAAAACAAATAGGATATGATAAATATAAATATTTCATTTATAAATAAAATAAGATATTTATATAATATTTATATAAATATTTATAAATAAGATATTTATATAATTATATAAATATTTATAAATAAGATATTTATATAATTATATAAATATTTATAAATAAGATATTTATATAAATATTATATAAATAAAGATATTTATATAAATATGATTAGCCTAGGGTAAATGCCAATTTTCAGTCTTGTAACTGGATCAACTGGTTTTCTTAGAAAGTCAGACAATTCCCCATGGTGACTAGCTTAAAGGGAATTGGTGCCTTTAATGATTTCCACCCAATTCTGTCTAAGGCTGTGGAGACATCTTATTACAAACCTGGGCTCAGGAAATTCTTGCTCCCACCCTGTGTGCCATACTTTCTACCTGTCTAGCCTGTAAGTCTACATTGTTTGGTCTTGACACCTAGATTCAGACATTGTGAAGAGACTTAAAAAGGAATATACTCATATGCATTTGGAGTGACCTACACAAGGCATCTATCTTAAGAAGGACAAGCCTGCAGTCAGTGGATATTTCATTCAAAGGAAATCCTTTCCCCTTTGTTCCATCAGATGGCAACTTTATCACTCCCTGCCAGTCTGCATTTGCAGCAATATCCTCCATTTTCTTTTATCTCAGGTCTCCTTTCAATGATTTTGGTATAATTACATAGAGCTGGAATCCTTTTGTTTTATCATATTTGCTATGTAAGCCTTATCTATTGACACTGGGAAGGACACAATTGTCTGAACTGTGTTCCCAGTACAAAAGAATTGAGGTATCCTGTCCCAAAGAGATATTCTGCAATACTTCATAACTACTGTATATCCAAAATCCACATCATCAGGGAATATCCTCCAAGGTAAAATAACTTACAAAATGGGATGAAATTTCCATATGCAGGCTCTTCTTCTCAACACTGATCTCAATGCTTCAAAGTAATGACAGTAAGATATAGAAGCCAGGGATGCTGCTAAGCATCTACACTGCACAGGACAGCCTTCTACCACAAGAATTAATGGCCCAAACCATCAACAGTGGCAAGGTTGAGAAACCCTGAGTTAGAGTACAATTTAAATATTATTACACAAAGACACCAAAATAAGTGACTCAAACAAGATAGAAACACAACAAAACAAGATAGAAGTTTTGCTGTCTGGGGTGGAAAGTGGATCTGTAAACATACTCAGGTTCTTTCTATCTTGCTGCTTTGCATTTCACTATGGTATTGTCCTTGTCAAATGGTTGAAGCTGACTTTCCAGCCTTGTCTTAAATTTTTTTTAAGGGAAGGAATAAACATTATTGTAATATTGTTACAAAGAAAAAAAGCTGGAAGTATCTTTTTTTTTAAGTCAGTAAAAAACTTTAATAACATCTTAGCCATTATTGTTTCAAATATGTAATTTCTTTTCTTCTTTTAATTTTTCTTTTTTTTTTCTTCAGACAGAGTCTTACTCTGTCACCCAGGCTGGAGTACAGTGGCACAATCTCAGCTCACTGCAACCTCTGCCTTCTGGGTTCAAGCAATTCTCCTGCCTCAGCCTCCTGTGTAGCTAGGATTACAGGCACATGACACCACCCGCAGCTATTTTTTTTTTTACTTTTAGTAGAGGTGGGGTTTCACCACATTGGTCAGACTGGTCTTGAACTCCTGACCTTGTGATCTGCCAGCCTTGGCCTCCTAAAGTGCTGAGATTACAGGCATGAGCCACCGTGCCTGGCCAACTTAATTTCATTTTAAGTTCCACAATACATGCATAGGATGTGCAAGTTTGTTACATAGATAAATGTGTGTCACGGTGGTTTGCTGCACCTATCAACAAAGCATTCCCCTTGAAAACCAGCACAAGACAAGGATGCCCCCTCTTACCAGTCCTACTTAACACAGCACTAGAAGTTCTGGCAAGAGAAAGGAATACAGGGTATTCAAATAGGAAAAGAGGACGTCAAACTGTCTCTGCTTGTACATGACATGATCCTGTATCTGGAAAACCCCATCATCTCGGCCCAAAAGCTTTTTCAGCTGTTTTACAGTTTTAACATATGTGTATTAGTTTGCTTGGGCTGCCACAAGAAAACAACACAGACTTGGTAGCTTAAACAACAGAAATTTATTTTATCACAACTCTGGAAGCTAGATGTCCAAGATCACGGTGCTGACAGGTTTGGTTTCTCCTGAGGCCTCTCTTCTTGGCTTGCAGACAGCTGCCTTCCTACCATATTTTCATGTGGCCTTTGTTTTGTGTATGCACACCTTCAGTGCCTCTCCTGCTTCCTATGAGGACTCTAGTCATATTGGATTAGGTCCCCACCCTTATGACCTCATTTAACACTAATTATCTTTTTAAAGGCTCTATCTCAATCATATTTTGGGTTATGACTTCAATATATGTACTTTCTAGGACACACTTCCGTCCACAGCCTCGGGAAGGGAAAGGAGATAAATTAGAGAACAATTTCACTTTCAGGTATTTTATCCAGATATTGCGCAAAACATTCCTTCTCATATATCGTGGCCTAAAACTTAGTCACAAACCCAACTTACTTAAAAAGAATACTGAGAAATATTTATTCTCTAGTTTGGTGGCCATGAACTAGCTAAAACTCAGGGAATTATGTTACTACAAGGGAAAAGGAAAGCTATTAATAAAAAAAGTGAAAATTTTGGATACTGGGAAAATAATAGTGTTTTCTGCTTTATTTTTCTTTTTAATTTTACTTTAGGTGCTGGGGTGAATGTGCAGATCACGCAGGATTGTTGCATAGGTACATACATGGCAAGGTGGTTTGCTGCCTCCATCCCCCTGGTCACTTTTATCTGGCATTTCTCCCTATGTTATCCCTCCCCAATCTCCCCACTGCCTCTGCTGATCCTCCCCTAGTCCCCCACAACAGACCCCAGTGTGTGATGCTCCCCTTCCCTGTGTCCATGTGTTCTCATTGTTCAACACCCACCTATGAGTGAGAACATACTGTGTTTGATTTTCTGTTCTTGTGTCAGTTTGCTGAGAATGATGGTTTCCAGATTGATCCATGTCCCTGCAAAGGACACGAACTTATCCTTTTTAATGGCCGCATAGTATATGTGCATGTGTCTTTATAAGAGAATGATTTATAATCCTGTGGGTATATTTTTGATCTAGCATTTCTCCCATTTCTCCCTCTTGAATTTACCTTAAGTACCAGGGCCCATTTGCTAATGATATATATTTCTACATACAGCCCAAGGACTGCAGACAACTTACACACCCCTAGATCCTCGTTCTTTTTAAAGAGAGCCATAAAACTGCAGTCAAAAGAAAATACCTAATATTTCCGCAATGGCAGTTTTGAGCCCAGGCAAATTTACTCTAACCTGAGATGCCATGTGTCTCCTGTTTAGTGTTTAGAATTTAAGCAAATAGTGAGAAAGGCTTTATGGCCAGGAAACTGGAAAAGAAAATGCATATGCTGATTTTTTTTTAACTGACTTCCTTTTTTGCAGGGAACACACAGATCTCTGTCTTTAATGACTGAAACTGAGATGTAGTTCTTTAAGGCTTAACATTTGGGAAATACTACCATATAAAAGTTGTTAATATACAAATAACTATTATATATAACATATATTTTAAGAATGACCAAAATATAATAGTAACACTCTTTATTATAACCTATATTAACTCAGTTAATATATGTTAACTCTTCATTGACATTGAATAGTTACAATTCTAATTCTAAATTTCTAGGCAGTTTGTGCTGCTAATGGTTAAAACAAGGCTATCATCCAAGTCATCTATAAGTGGGACTTCTATAACAGACTGCACATATGTGAAACCCCATTAAGCCTTAATGGGAGTTACAGAGCAATTACTAGGTTGAAAGAAGACAACTTCTCACAACTCTCCAATGAGCACCAAAGAAAGCCAACTCACCGTTTTTCTTGTAGAACATAATTTCTCCTTTGAATTCTGTTTTCTCCTCCAATGACTTTTCTATTTGAAGCATCAGTTGCTCATTGGTTTCAACTCCAAATAAGAACTTGCAGCTACAACTCTTCTGCATGACTTCAGTTCGGGCAAATCCAGCAAGCTCACAGAAGCCATCGGAACAATAGACTATGGGGAAACCCTTAGCCACCTGGGCATTGGCGAGGATGAAGTTGCTATCTATAGAAAAACAAGGAGAAGATACTCAGCAACTAGACAAGTGTGAGAAATTTATACACAATTCCTGTATAAATTATAAGCACATATGTTTAGCTAACTGCCTAAAGACACATTCTGATGTGCTATAGGGGAAAAAGACACTCTCCAAAACATAAAATGAACTTGACCAGCAGAAGTATGCATTAAGTTCTGACTTTGGCTTGCGTTTTGAAACACACTGTGGAAGAAACATAGTGTTCACTGGTCTGCTTTGTAGCACCTACCATCTAGTTGGCAATAAGGGATGATGCTTTTGATCATGGCTTCTAGATTCATATACTGAATCTACCATGTAATGATAGGTGAACTTGAAAAAGTTACTCAAGGACTCTAAACCTCAACTTCCTTAGATCTGCTTTTCCCAACAGCATATCCTGAGACAAAGATTTGGGCAAAATTAGTTTATTTGGGAAGTGATTCCAAGAAGAAAGCAAGTAGCAAATTGAGATAGGGAAGAGACGAAAGAAAGAAGGGCAAGTTATAAAAGTGTTCGCCACTGTGGACAAAATATATGGGTCCTGATATAACTGTGAGGAGCACAACTAAAGATTTTCCCACGAAGAGGAGAGAAAGCAGTAGTATTTATCCACTAATGTCCACACGTAATGGGTTAAGTTTACTCCTGGAATGTCAATATGTTGGCACTTGTGACCTATCTATTTGAACTAAGTGCATTCTCCAGAGATCACTCTGGCAGGAAGATGCCAGAAAACAGTTGTATACAAGGAAATGGTCTGCATATGATCTCCAAGTGAATCAAGGTGATATTGTCAGGGCACTGACAGGTATGTTGCAATAATAATAATGTTATTTACTTCATAAGTATATTGTAGGAATTAATGAGATTATGCATATTATATGCTTAGTAAAGTATCTGGCACAAACAACTCAATAAAAAATTAATATTGTTAGGACTGCTCATCAGGCTGGGCACAGTGGTTCACACCTGTAATCCCTGAACTTTGGGAGGCTAAGGTGGGCAGATTACGAGGTCAGAAGTTTGAGACTGGCCTAATCAACATGGTGAAACCGCATCTCTACTAAAAATACAAAAATCAGCTGGGTGTGGTGGCACATGCCTGTAATCCTAGCTACTCGGGAGGCTGAGGCAGGAGAATCACTTGAAACTGGAAAGCAAAAGTTGCAGCAGTGAGCCTAGATCAGGCCTCTGTACTCCAGCCTGGGCAACAAAAGAAACTCCATCTCAAACAAATAAATAAATAGAGTGCTGTTCACATATTTATGGTTATGATATTAACACAAAAGACTTGCAAGACAATCAAAATAGTGAACTATTAAGTAATTGGTAATAGTAAACTATTATTAAGTGCTTAGAGGTAACTCCTGGGGGAGAAAGTCAATATTCAGAGAAGGTTTCCATGGGATAATTTTTTTGAGATTTGAAGGACAAATATAATGTTGACAGGGGGAAGAGAAAAGATGCACATTGGAGATGGGGTTTAAGATAAGGCATTCATAAAATGTGTTGGTGGGTGACTTTTAGGTTCAGTATGAGTGAATTAGAGACTATTATCAAATTATTCATTCACACATGAAACAAATGTTGGACACTTGGTATTTTTAAAGATAAAAATGGAAAAACTACAGGATAAGTTGTTAATTTTTTTAAAAAGCAAGATTCAACATAGTATGTTATATGAACTGTTTATCTGAAAAATGTATGTATATATATATATATATATATATATATGCACATGTGTACACATACCAAACATGAAATGTTTTTATATACCTAAAAATAAACGGAATCTTGCAACTGTATTGCCTTTAGAGAGAGCAACTATGGGCAGAGGTGGGAGAACCTTCCCATATACCCTACTGTACATTTTGAATTTTATCCCACATGCTTTATATATTGCCTATTCAAAAAATCGTAAGTTTAAATGATGTTTACAGCAGACAGACCCTCTTTCCTGCCATGAGAAAGAAAGTACTCCAGCTACTTCTTGATGGCCAGCTGGAGAAGCACTGAAAATCTATTCCATGTGTTTCTCCATCTCCTTTTAAGCTTTTGTTGTTTGTTTCCAAACATAGTCCACTATCAGTTGGCAGAATCAAATCCACTCTACTCAGCTTTGCTCCAATCAGCACCTAACCCACCGTAACAAGTGTAGTGTAAGAATCAGCATCTCGCCTTGGCCCAGCTGGCTCTTCTACCTTCCCAGCCACTGTCTCCCTCTGAAAGTGAGAGCTAGAGACGCACACTGAGAAACTCGAATTACTCATTGTTTTGATGCCACAGCAGTGAATTAGATTACCCTAGACTAGGCGTCCCCAAACTTTTTATACAGGGGGCCAGTTCACTGTCCCTCCGACCGTTGGAGGCCCGCCACATACTGTGCTCCTCTCACTGACCACCAATGAAAGAGGTGCCCCTTCCTGAAGTGTGGCGGGGGGGCCGGATAAATGGCCTCAGGGGGCCGCATGCGGCCCGCGGGCCGTAGTTTGGGGATGCCTGCCCTAGACTCATAATTAATTCTCTCACATTTTGCAGAATCGCTTGTTGACTATATATTGTTGGACTCTGTCCCAGATGTGGATGCAAAAATTTCATTAGATGTGGTCCCAGTCCTTAACGATCACATAGTCATAAACGTGGGAATCTCCAGAGGAGGGGCACCCTCCTACTGAGGGTTGTGGTCTCAGAGTCATCAACTCTGCACAGCTTTGGGTCACTTTAACAATAGTGTGTGTCCCCTACTCTGTTTTGAAATTTTGGCTGGAAGATTACTTAGAAAATATAAATATTTAGCATTGACAAAGTACTCAATATCCTAAAAAAGAGCTTTTAATGCATTTTCCGAAGCCATTTTTCAGTTCACTGCTGACATGTTTACTAACTTTATATTATATGATAATGCCAGGTAACATGATTTTACCATATGGCAAGTCCTAGGGTGAGGTGACAGGAGGTGTTTAAAGAAGAATAAGCATAATATCTAGCTCTAAGATACTGTAATTTAATTAAAGAAATGCATGTACATAAATAACACTAAAACATATCATATAAGTACCAAACCAGTGGTACACAAGTAATAGGTACCACCAGAGTTGAGATATGAAATATCTTGGGCTTTGAAATGGTTAGATTGGAATAAGACAAAAACAGATCAAGATGACCTATCATAAGTCCAGGAATGTTAGAAGCAGATGCTTGGATGAAGTAGGCTCAGAGAATGAAAAAGGAAACAAGAATTGCAGACAGAATAAACATTGCATTTTATCCTAAAGTCCAGTTCTTAAACTAGTTATACAGATGCAATAGCTTTCTTTGTTAGTATTTGACTAGCATATCTTTTCCCATATTCCTACTTTCAAGGACTTATGTTTTAGTTGTATCTTGCACATGGCATATATCGAATTTTTTAAGTATAATAGAAAAATATATTCTTCAACCTAAGATTGGTAAGTTTACTTTTATTATTATAATTATATTACATGGTTTTTTTTAACCAACTTAATCTGTATGTTCTCTTCACTATGTTTTGTCATTTTACCTTTTCTATTTTTTTTCTTTTTTTGAAAGAAAGTCTGGAGTGCAGTGACACTGTCACAGCTCACTATAGCCTCAACTTCTTGGGCTCAAGTGATCCTCCCACCTCAGTCACTAGAGTAGCTGGGATTAAAGGTGCACACTACCACACCTGGCTAATTTTTGTAGAGGTGGGGTTTTGCAATGTTGCCATCATGTTGCCCAGCCTGGTCTTGTATTCTTGAGCTCAAGTGATTCACTCACCTTGGCCTTGCTGGGATTACAGGCATGAGATACCACACCCACCTTGCCTTTGCCATTTTTAAAAATTAGAAAATATAGAATATCCCATCAAGATTGTATATTATTAAACAGTAATAAAGACCCGTAGATCATTCATGCAATGAAAAACCCTGTGTATACCATGCAAATTATATGTCCTTCCTTCCCCAGATAAGAAGCCCATAACTTGAACTTTTGTAATATCACTCACATTTATGTAGTTTTCAATCCTTATGTATCCTCATGCAACATAGTGCCTATTTAAAAATATTTAGGACATACTTAATGATATTTCATTTGCTATAGTTCTTAGTTATTTGCTTTGTTTATTAATTTCCTTATAATTATTTATGAATATAAGAAAAGATGAGTCCTTCAGAGCTACAATAAACTTTTGACAAAAGACGCTGAAGGATTCACAAAGTTGATTGATCTGTATGTTTCAGTTAAAGATTATAGTGTGTTTGAGGTGGTTAATTCTTTCTGCAAATATACTGCAAAAACAAAGCAAAAAATAAAGGCATGTATTTGGCCTTTACTGTTTATATTTAGCACTTGTCCTCGATATGTAATTGCACTTCAATTCTAAAGAGAATTTATTTAGTGGCAGTCTGAGCTTCATAAAGCTTAGCGTACTAGCTACGTGCATGGTCCTTGTATTTGGGAGAGTAGCCTCTCGCCCAGCTATCTACATGGAAACACATGCTTTTCTGAATCCCAGTCTTGGAATCCCTAAAGAAGAAACATAACATTTACTTTAGAATTATGTAAAACAAAGCGACTGCCATAATTATTACAAACTCATCATGAGCATATCACTATCTATAAATTTGCTAAGGGTATTTAACCTTTTAAGAAATCTATTGTGTATATGTGATATGCATCTAAATGCCACACAGCTTTCTCTGCTTGTTTCTAGGTCATTTTTGTATATACATTCAGTTTGAAAGTGGCAGTAAACAGTAAGATATAGATGTATTTATATACTAGGCAGTTGATTATTTCTCTAAATGCTTTCTTAGTGAAAAGCTTTCATGCATCTTCAAAGAGAATCTCATGATTGGTAAAGACCCAGGTCATTGGGCCTGATCTCCTAATATAGAGCACTACTTTCCCCTTCAAATGAGGATGTACTATTTATTGTTAACTTCCCAAGCCCAGAGAGAATGGGGGTAGGAATGAAAAGGTATAAAGAATGAAAATCAAAAAGAGAGAAGAACATAAACATTGATCCACTATTAGCTTCTTTCATCTTTATACCTGTCCCATTTTTCAGAGAACACAGACCTGGAGGACTTTGGTTTCCTGTCCAAGATCCAATGCTGGAGATTAAAATTCAGTCTATGTGACATATTTTACTATGCCATGCATTCTATAAAGAAGTGACTTGCTCTCTACTAGCAGGAGAAATGGGTAAATTGTAGAAAAACATTTTTACCTATTTCAGTCTCCAAAAAGCCCAAAGACACAGATTTTTCTCTATAGAGATTATACATTAAAAATTCATGGATGACATCTCCTAAGCCAGTCTGGATGAATTAGCAAACTCTATGTCACTTCCTAATTTCATGCAGAAATAGGGCAGTACATTTCGTGGTCTCAAAATATTTTGCATATACCCACTCTGGAGTCTCATAGCAGGCACAGAAATGTCTTTCCTCAAATAATCTCGTCTCTAATCTCACATGCTTTTAATGTATCTCGCAGTACTTCAAAAGTTTCCCACTGAAACATCCTCCTACTGGCCAACAGATTTGTATTCCAAGGGGCCTAGAAGCATATCCCTAAGCCTAATACTGTTTTCAAATCTTACATTTTACTTAAAAATTCATCAGAATTTTTCACTATACCCTTTCATATATTATTGCTTGTTGTTGTGTTTTTTATTTTGTTTTGATATGGGCCTGTCAAATTTTTAATTCAATTGAAGCTTTGAAAGGTTGTGCTGTTTGTACTATGACTTGTGCATGCCATTTAGTACACTACTACATAATTTAGGTTTGAGAATCACAACTCTAAGTAAAATAGTGTATGCTCAAGAAGATTAGGTAAATCAAAACCATTCTCCCTATGTAGCCTCAAATATTTTAAAATAACCATCTCAGCACCAAGTGTAATAACGCTCCATAAGGCAGAGCCCTGGAGACATTCAAAGCAATGGGGCCATTGATATACACTGACTTGGCATCGTACAGAAAGCTGTATTCCCTTGGCTCTTTCTGCCAATAATGCAGAAATCGAGACATTTATAGTTCAAATATTTATTACTGAAGAGTATCTTTGATACTGGTTCTCTTTTTAAAAACAAACCCTTGTATTAGACAGCAAGTACTCATAGTAACATACGCAGCTACAAGGAAGGTAGACAAATTTAAGTCCTCCATCCTTCACTTTCCTGCACAGAGCAAGAAACAAGCAGGAACTTCTGACATTGTTTTATGAGTTGCCCCCCATGCTTTCAGAATTACCTTTACATACAGGTTCAACAAAGACAACATTTGTATCCCTTGTAATATTGAACACAGTCATTTCTGGAGACTACTTTATACAGGAAGATAGAATATTAATGTTTATGACTTTGAAATATTTAAATGAGCTTTGCACTTTATATTGATTTAAGGGAGATTAACTGCATCATTTCCAAGTATGATAGCATCTTTATTAAATTAATGGTACTAGCTGCAAGCTAAAGTTTTCAGTATGCCTTTTGCCAAAATTTAGGGGGTTGTTTTTATTTGGTAACTTTTCTAACCTTGTTTAAATAGCAGATAAAAATTTGTAAAAAAGGATTTTTTATAGTCCTAGTAATTTACACATCATCCAGTATCAGGCTTCATATCATTCTTTATTTATGGTTTGATTTTTTTTAAACTGTGTAAATTATCACTTAAGACAAAGATTAGAAGAAAGCTTTGTAAAAATGCAAAGCTCAAAACTGGAACTCTAGTGCTAAAGTAGTAGCAGAAAGCAGAGAACTGCATCTGTTTATGAGACTATCTTGCCCTCTTCAATCCAATAAACAAACAAACAAACAGAGCCAAATGTAAACAAATGTCCTTCACAACCTTGCTATTGGTTGCATAGTCCTGGGCCAGCAACGTCAGCCTCAGGTGGAAACTTAGAAATTCAGAATCTTAAGCTTCACTCCAGACCCACTGAATCATAACCCACATTTTAATAAGATTCATGTACACATTAAGGTTTGAGATGCTTCTTTAGAATAGCACTGGAAAGATCTACAAGAACCTAGTGACAGTAAATGGTTAAGGGAAAGTAACTATGTGGCTGAGGACAAAAAAATAACAGAGACCTATTTTCATTGTATACTCATTTTAGCTTTTGAATTTTCTGTCATATGCATGTAATACATACTCAAAAATATTTTCTTAAAGTTATTTAACCATTCTTTTGAATTTGTTCCTTTATTAATTTAAAAAACAGCAATCTTTTGAAATAAAAAAGTCTTACATCAACAAATTTTAAAACTTTGAATAAACAAAGGTGAAAGCTCACTAAAAACAAATTTGAAGCAAATTTATATACTCTTTCATAATTTAGAATTAGCAAAATCATCAATAAGGTTTGTAAATTTCACTTTTTTCCACCTATATGAACTTTAGTGTTGAATGCTGAATTGTGCTAGTTCTTGTCAGGCTTATTGTCCCTTAGAGTTCAATAAATGAGTTTCGTCTTCAAAAATAATGCAGAAGTAGAATAAAACGGCATTCAAATGGGAAAAGAAGTCAAACTATCTCCTTTGCTGATGATATTACTCTATACCTAGAAAACCCTAAATGCTCTGCAAAAAGGCTGCTAGAACTGATTAAAAAACACTTTCAGTAAGGTTTCTGGATACAAAATAGATGTACAAAAATGTGTAGCATTTTTATACACCAATATCCAGGCTGACAGGCAAAACATAATCCTATTTACAGTAGCCATAAAGAAAATAAAATATCTATGAATACAGGTAACCAGAGAGTTGTAAAAAACAAAACTCTACCATAAAATATGTCTACAAGAAATCAGAGATGATATACATAAATAGAAAAACAGTCCATGCTCATGGATTGAAAAAAATCCATATCTGTCCATACCATCAGAAAGAATTTACAGATTCAACACCATTCTGATTCAAATGCCAACATCATCCTTCACAGAATTAGAATAAACTATTCTAAAATTCACATGGAGCCAAAATATAGCTCAAATAGCCAAACCAATCTTAAGCAAAAAGAACAAAGCCAGAGGCACCACGATACCCAACTTCAAACTATGCTATAAAGCTATAGTAACCAAAACAGTGTGATACTTGTACAAAAACAGACACATAGACAAATAGAACAGAATAGTAAACTCAGAAATAAAGCCACATACTTACAACCATCTGATATTTGAAAAGACCAACAAAAGCAAGCAATTGGGAAGGAACTCCCTATTCAATAAATGGTGCTAAGATAACCAGTTAGCCATATACAGAAAATGAAATTATACCCCCACCTGTCACCATATTCAAAAGTTAACACAAGATAAATTCAAGATTTAAATGTAAAACTTCAAACTATAAAAATCCCAAAGAAAACTTAGGGAATGCCCTTTCAATATTGGCCTTGGCAAAGAATTTCTGGCTAAGTCCCCAAAAGGAATTATAAAAAAAAATAAAAATTAACAAATGGGACCTGATGAAACTAAAAACTTCTCCATAGCAAAATAAACTTATACAGTAAACATACAACCTGCAGAATGAGAGAATGTATTTGCAAACTATGCATCTGACAAAGATCTAATGTCCAGAAATCTATGTGAAACTTAAACAAAAACATACAAAAAAACAACTCTATTAAAAACAGGCAAAGGACATGAGCAGACATTTCTCAAAGACATACAAGTAGTCAATAAAAATATGAAAAAATGTTCATCATCACTAGTGAGCAGAGAAATGCAAATCAAAACCACTATGAGATACTATCTGATACCCGTCAGCATGGCTATTACTAAAAAGTCAAATAACAACAGATGCTGGTGAAGCTGTGGAGAAAGAGAAATGTTTATACATTGTAGGTGGGAATGTAAATTAGTTCAGCCAATGTGGAAAGCAGTTTGGAGATTTCTCAAATAATATAAAACAGAAGTACCATTCAAGCCAGAAATCTCATTACTGGGTATATACACGAAGGAAAATAGATCATTATAGCAACAAAAACCAAACCATGTGCTCATATGTTCATTGCTGTGCTATTCATAATAGCAAATACATGGAATCAACCGAGGGACCAATCTATGGTAGATTGGGTAAAAAGAAAATGTGGTCAAGCTTTTCTCCTGCCTTTGCAGAGAGCAAGAAGGAGAAAGCTTATTCTTCACCATAGCTTCCCCCTTTCAACACACAGAAATGAATAGTAGATAAAAATTGTGACTTTCTAACCCAGAGGAAAAGAAAAGGTGAGAGTTAGGGAGAAAGTGACAAGGCTTGGATTTTCCAGGATAATTCGCATTTAGGGTAATTTTATTCTCTTAAATAAACATAAGTTTCTGTGGCTAAGTGTGGTTTTAATTTTATATCTTCTAAAAACTTCTTTTAGAAGTTTATTTAAAATCAAAATAATACCACAAGACAACATTTTTGATTCAAAAAATACAGTTACTTATCTTGGCATCTTATTTGGCCTACTGAAAGGCAAGTTAAGTGGAATCTAGCAAGTGACACCAGCCATATTCTATGAATACTTGAATTCCCAAAATATTTAAACTTGTTCCCTGATTCTCTGTAAGGACAGTCTAGACTTTACTTGCAATTACATTTAATTAAAAAATATTCCTTTTTAATTTCAAAGATACTGGAACAGCCTCTTCAAGCATACATGAAGATTTGAGAAAAAAATAGTTAATTCAGCCACGTTTTAGTCATTTTATTATTTTTACACTTACATGTCTTTTAAATTGAATTTTCAAAGACAGCATATACAAATGAGTATGCCCAGTGCATCAGAGTGAACTGACCTTTCTCTCTCCATTTAAACTGTTTATATTCTGCAGAAGCTAATGGTATTCAAATGTTTTCCATAATTTGGTAGTATTTTCCAGAACCTCATCTGTCTCCTGCATAGTTTTCTCTGCTTCACAGTACTCATGTTAGATTAAACAAGAAAGATGCATAGCTTTACAGGAGATAATTGTAAGTTAAGTAACAGGAAACACAGGAATAAACTAATTTGATAGTTATATTCCATGGCTGTAATATCAGTTTTCTTCTAGAGTTGTTATAAAAATGCAGATGTGGTAAAACAAACAAACAAAACTTTAATTAAGGTGATACCTGCTTAAGGCAAGTCTCTGGGAGTCTGCAAGAGAGGTGGAGGCAAGAAGACAATAATTGAGAAACAAATCAACACAGGTGGATGCTGACTCTGCATTACAGAATGGAGAGGAGTAGGATGAAGGAAGCCAAATAAATTAGGATGAAATAAAGCAGATAGTAGCTGCTGTTTATTAATCAGCTGTGATATGCCAGGGGCTCACGTCAGCATTCTGCATTTTGTATCTCTGGCTTTCACAATAGCATCTTATGGTAGGTGTCAGTATAGATGAAGAAACTTTGGCTCAGAAAGGTATAACCTAACAGTGCTAAACAGAAAGTTAAAATATCCTTAGAGCTGTAATACTCCTGAGTTCATTGGGGATGGCTCTAGCTGAACTAGAGCTAGGGTCTGAGTGGGTTTTGTTTTGCTTTTTCTTTTTGTGTCAACAAGCCCACTGTTTCTCAAAGTACAGTCCTTGTTTACCTCATCCATCTCATCTATTGGAATCTCCTGGGTTGCTTATTACATTTGCAGTTTCACAAACCTTACCTCAGGTCTACTGAAACAGAATCTCCAAGGTTTAGGACCTGGTGACCTTCATTTTAAGCAAGATCACTCAGTGAAAGATGTCACACAAAAAATTAAGGCCTTCTGCTCAAATGGAAGGGGGTTTATATTATATTCTGCAGCTCCTACTTGGGAAGGAGATACCACCTTTCTATATAGGTATATAATTGATTTTATGATTTTAAAATTTCCTAAAGTAATTTTCAATAATTAGCACAGTTCATAGAACTATAGAAGCTTAAAGTTTGGAGAGGATCATAAAGGTCAATACATAACCTCATGCCCAATCTACAATCCTTTAATCCCCCGCTACCATAGTCTCATAAAGTGGCTGCCCAGCCTCTCTACTCCAGTACCCACCCTAGTGAGGGGGATTTCACTCTTTCATGAGTTAGTGATGTCAATGCTATGACTGTGAAGGGTGCTAACCTAACCCACATGTGGATTTAACACCTGCTTTTGGTCTTACTACCTAGAAATCTTTGCAGAAAAATCATGTCTGTCACCCTCCTATTTCAAATTCTTTAAGGGTTTTCCATTGCACTTGGAATGAGATCTAACCTATCGCTTTCATGGCCTGAAATACTCTGCCTAAAACTTCTCTCACTCCTCACACCTGGTATCTTATACTCAAGAATGTTCTTCTCAATTCTTTCCACTCTCAGTGCTTTTGCCCATGCAGTTTCTTCTTGTTTTACATATTTCAGGTCTTGGATTAAATGTACATTACTCAGAGTCATTCCCTGATCATCTCCTCTAAATAGGTCCCTCCCCCATCTCTTCTCTATCATCATGGCCTATTTTTAAGTTAAGACTATTACAGTTATACTGTTCAACATTATAGTTTATGATTTGTTAGCCACACATAGCTGAGCCCATTATACACAAAATTATAAATGCACACTCAACTGTATACTTGCTCCTTCAGGAATGGTTTCTCTTCTATCAAGCACTTTGTGTGTGTGTGTGTGTGTGTGTGTGTGTCTGTGTGTATTTTTCTAACTGTTACCTGAGACAGACAGACACACACACACACACACACACACACACACACACACACACACACAAATTTTTCCAAGGCAATGTTGTCAATACACCTGAGTTATGTTGATATGACACCATGGCAGCCACCTAATCTGCAGTTTACAAAATTGTCTTTACATGAGAAAACTCATTTCTGTTGATGATTAGATTTTGGGTTGAGTACCTTTTAGACTTAAGTCATGAGGAGGTTTACATATTGGATATATTAAATCTAGTAGATATTTTCTACTTTGGATAAACACTACCCTACACATGAGCTATCTTAAAATTGAGTTCCAATTCAATCAAAAAAGAACTGTGATCATGCTCAAGTCACCTCTCCACTCTAGGCCTTACCCGTCTCATGTGTTAGGTGAAGTAGTTGAATCATATGATCTCCAAGATCCTTTCTATCTGAGATGGGTGGTGAGTCAATGATTTATGGATACAGAGGTTATATGTGAACAGTGACTAGAACTTAATGATTATAAAGAACAATATAAAAACTGCATACACTTTTTAATCTTAAGAATAAAAGGAAGGATGAAAAGAAGGAAGGGAGAGATTAAAGGAAGAAAAAAGACAAAATACAGAAGACAGGAAAATAGCCTGAATATTAAGATCTAACAGAAGTATCTTAATTAGCATGGAATATCTCAAACCCTAAATTTCTTCCACTTAACAAAAACAAGAGAACAAGGACCAGATCAGGGAAGACCAGTAGAGGGTTATCATAACAGTCCGTAAAAAACATGAGGTGATTTTGGACCAGAGCAATACCAGTGAGTGTGGTGAGAAGTGGTCAGACCTGAGGCATTTTTAGAAGGAAGAGCTGGAAAAAAATTGCCTATGGATTCCATTGCAGTTCGAGAGAAAAAAATGGAATTCAAGAATGATGTCAATGCTTTTGCCTTAATAACTAGAAAGGTAGAGGTGTATTTTATGAGATAGAACAAAAACACTGCAGGTCTGGATAATTTTGACAGTTTGGTCTTATATATGCTGTTTAAAAAGTCTATTAAACATCCAAGCAGAGATGTAAAGTATGTAGTTGAATAGAGATTGAAGTTTTGTTTGTTTGTTTGTTTGCTTTTTTGAGATGGAGTTTTGCTCTTGTTGCCCAGGTTGGAGTGAAGTGCTATGATCTTGGCTCACCACAACCTCTGCTTCCCAGGTTCAAGATTCTCCTGCTTCAGGCTCCCAAGTAGCTGGGATTTTTTAGTGGAGATGGGGTTTCTCCATGTTGGTCAGGCTGGTCTTGAACTCCCGATCTCAAGTGATCCGCCTGCCTCGGCCTCCCAAAGTGCTGGGATTACAGGCATGAGTCACCACACCCAGTCTAGAGTCTGAAGTTAAAAATGATAGCTATGTAGATATGCAAAACTGGATTTTTTAAATTTATTTTTTAAAAGAGGGAGGCATGGGATATTAAAATGATTTTACTAAGAGAAAAAATATTTTTTTAAGAATGCTCAGAAGAAATTGATAATCTGTGTGAATATGTTTTAGTTGTTTATATACCTTTTGAAGAGACCCAGTAGCCCATAGCACAAATCTTGTGGAAATCCGATATGTTTTAATGTGGCTACCTAGGTTAAGGTTCACGTTAGTCCCCCCATCCATCTAGAAGTCCATTTTGAAAGATTTTTGTAAGTTCTTTTAGCACTGATGTTCAGCCTTGTCTTTGTTTCAGTTAAGCTCAGTGGCGAACATGGAAACCACCTTTTCCCTTCCCTGGGATAGAAACCCTCTTGGCTGATGGCTTTTCCCCAGAATTATCAAACAGCCACCGGGTGACTTTCTGGCTTCCAGATCCATCTGCCTGAGACCCCCGAACTCCTCTCCTCCCAAGCAGAGGAGAATGAGTGGCATCAGCTCCCAGATCCCATTCCTGGTTCTTCCTGGGCATGGGGCTGATGGAGATGACCAAGTCTTGGTCTGCTCTCTAGGAGCTTCCATAGGCTTTGCTCGTGGCCTTCCTCACACCCATTGGGAAAACCAAACAGCCTCACACTCTATCCCAGTCGCCTGTTAGCTTGATTCAAACGAAGCGCCAACAGGCCTTTGCGTTTTTATCCTTCATAACCTTCATCTTAATTTGAACTTGTAGCTTGGACTTTAAGGCAGCATGGCTCTATTGCTGTCAATTTACTGTTTCACTACGCAGCAATCACAGCCAGTGAATGTTACACACATCTTGCTAGACTAGTATAAAAATCATTGGGTAATTGTTGGTTCTAATGACCTGAAAGATGTTCAGTTTTTGTTCTTGGTTTTGTTTTGTTTTTGGTTTCTTGGGGGCGGGTTTTGCTTGTTTTTCTTTTTCATTTGGGGATTTTTTGGGGGAAAAATGTATTTTTGGTTCCAAATAGAAAAACAAACCTATTTTGATCTTTAGTGCAAACGAGGGCTAGGGACTTAGCCTCCACCACCACCACCACCACCACACTGCTTCATTCTGCCATTCACTCACTGCAGCATATTCAAGAATAAAGCAATATAGTTTACTAAATTTTTTATTGAAGGTCAGCCATGCTTTCTGTATTATATTGCATATGAAATTGTTTACAAAAGAAACACTAACTCATACTTCTCTTTATCGGTTGCAAGTGGCATGCAGGGACAGGGAGCGTGGGGGCTGGTGGGGGAGGGGAGATTTTTTTTTTTTCTCTTGAATGTGCTTCACAAGCCAGGCTATCTTCCAAGGAAGGCAGACAGTGGGTAGAGCAGAGGGACTGACTGCAGGCAAGCACATTGAAGAGAGACACTGGCGAGTTTACCCACCCTCACCCCAAAGCAGAAAACTAGCAGACATCAACTCAGTCCCATCCTGGGCACAGACACTACACAAGGAGACGCTGGAAGTTAAGCAATACTTTAATACTGTAATACGTTTGTTTTCTTTTTCTTTCTTTTTTTTTCCACCAAAAAAAATGTAAGTAAACGAAAACACAAAAACATATAAATAAAATCCACCCCTCCTGTCGGGGGCAGCGGGGGCAACCTTAATCCGAACACCTGGCTATCAAATAATCAGAATGTATTGTCTCAGACAGGATTTCAGTTCCTGGAGGCAGGGGCGTGACGGGGGAGGGGACTGGAGGCTGAAAAACAAAAGTTCCAGAGCCTCCCTCGAAGGTTCTCTACTACTGTATTCTGTACATAATGTACCATCCCGTGTGGAATCTGTGAGTGTCCTCTTAAGTAGCGTGAGCTAGCCAATCTACCGTTCATGGTGTATTGTAAACTCAGAATTCCATATGTAATAGGATGCAAGTCTAAGCGTTTCATGTGGACATAAATGTATCTAAATAAAACTTTCCCTAGCACTGTGGCTGACCTCACCCTTACTTTTATACTTTAGTATGAAACCGATGAGAACTTTGGTAGTATTTTTTTTATATATATACATATATATGTATCTATCTATCTATATATATCTCAAGCATCTTTCAGGTCTTTGTGTGTGGCTTTCTTAAAGCCCTGTTGTAAAAAATTACTATGTGGATGGCAGTCTCTCACATCACAGATGTGGAAAGTATAATTTTATATTTATATTTTCAAATAAATAAGTTTGTGAAAGGTTTCCATCCTCTACTGTGGTCCAGAAATCAATGTGTTTGTCTGACAAAAAAAATAAAATAAAATAAACTGTTAAAAAAAATGATAGCTATGCTTAGATAGAACTTTGAAGTTACCAGAAATTTGATAATTTAGAGAATAAGTAAAAACAGCACAACAATGAAGTCTGAATACTGAATCCAGACAACTTCAACTGTCAGAGGTTGAAAAAAATCAGGAGAAACCATCAAATGAACCTACAAAAGAGTAGTCAAGAAAGCAGAAAGTGAATAAAGAGGGAGCTCATGAAACTAGATGTGAAACTAATCACAATGTTTCCATGCCAATACTAAGTATATTTTATGCTTTAAATATGATTTGCAGTAAAGACTTTTAAATAAATCAATGTAATCATGTTTTGAGTTCGTAAACACTGGGGAAGGCAATGGTTGTGATACTGAATATGCTCTAGCTAAAAGGATGTTCATAAAGATACCAGCATGGCTTCCCTGCTCTTTTCCCGATTTGGCTTAGTATAGATGTATGACTGTGATGTCAAATGAGGTGCTTGATGAATCAATGAATCTGTCAAATATGTCTAATATCTTTAAGGTTAAATGAATTTAATTTTATTATAAATACAAGATTTAATCATCTAACTAAGATAGTCACATTATAAAGCATTAGGAAACTAGATTAGATAGATAGATAGATAGATAGATAGATAGATAGATAGATAGATAGATGATAGAAAGAGAGAGAGAAAGAGCCCATCATTCTACTGTTCTGAGCTACTGGTAATAATTTTAGACTAGTTTCTAAAATGTTTCCCCATTAATATTTTAAATAAATATTATGATAGTACAGCCATAATTGTGAAACTGGTATTTCACTTGCCATTATGTGGCCAGGTTAAGTTCTGTCCAATGAGACATTTGGTAAGTCAGTTTGTAAGTATCTAGGTTAAGATATTTTCATTTCTATTAAAAGAGAGTTATGAGAAGAGAAATGGTCTCACCATCCAGGCGATTGTGCTCTTCTACCTTTTCTGCCCCCATCCCTGCCTTGTAATGTGACTGTGGTGTCCAAGGTCACAAGCAGTTATCTTGTGACCTTGAGGTGACATGCCTGGATAAGGCCTAAGTAAAGAATGGAAAAAAATCCTGGATTTTTGATAATACCATTCAATAGTAAAATAGGCCAGCAAAAGTCTATAGCCAAATATTTCATTAGGTGAAAAAAAGGTCCCGTTTGTTTAAACCACTGATATTTGGGTATTCTACTGTTATAAGCTGAAAGTATTCCTAACTGAAACATACAATATCATGAGTATTTCCCTGTTTATTCCTGTTTTTATAACTAAAATGTGAATGGTGATATAAGAATCAACATATCAAAAATTACTTAGGTGGTCCTGTATTCTAATAATTACATATGTTTTCTGAGAGCTTTCTAGGTTTGCTCCTTTAAAATTTTAGTATATGTAAAAATTAAAGCTAGTATTTTGGAACATCCTCTGGAATTAAAAAGACTGTAAGATACCCTTCTCCTGCTCACTGCTAGACACTTAGTACAAAATGACCTTGAAGATTTGCACCAAATTCTATAATCTTCAACAAAAGCTTACTGAGGAATAAAACCCAAAATGTGTGCTTTATGAAATAAGCACATGCTAATATATGCTAAGAAGTAACATCATGGTAAACTTTATTTTTTCCCCTCTGTTTGATAAAAGACTACAATATTAGAATCAGGGAGGTTGAGTAATTGGTTCTTTTGCCTTTGTAAAAGCTCTTCCGGCATTGTTATTCATCCACAATTTGGAAAGCAAGATGTATTTGCTCAGCATGTGGTTATTAAATCACAAAAAGAGTTATTATTCTATACAAATAAATTCTCATAAAGGGGTGCAAGTGTCTGCAAAACGAAAGACTTGGAATAATCTTTCTATTTCCTGGATAATTTTTTCTTTTTCAGTTTGTTTTACCATTGTCTAGTCTACTATTTTCTCAGTCTTGAGACAGTGAAATTACACCATTTCACATATCTGCAGCATTGTCCCATAGAAGAGAGAGCAGTCTTATTCTAGGTTTGTCCAGGAAACAAAAGCAGAGCCCACTGATGGACATCACTAGGAAAAGATTTAATCTAAGCACAAACATAATTCTGTCTAGCAACTAAGGCTATCCAAACAGTCACAAGCTACCTTAAATATGGCGATCTCCCTATTACCAAAAGAACTAAGATGGATGACTCACATAAATGCAGCAGAAAGCAGACTACCATGAGATGCAGAAACAGCCTACATGACTTCTGAGGTCATTTGAAAAATCTAAGAAATAATCTTGCTGTTCTTTTTGAATTGTGTCCTCCAACCAAGCCCTGAATTCTGAAGATCTTTATTTTGAAATATATGCCAAACCCAACTGCTAAATACTTCATCATAAAATTTATAATACATAAATTTTATGTAAATATATTTATCCCTTAGCCCATAGTTTCAAAATGGACCTTTTAATTGCATTTTTCTTAAGCAACGGATACATAATTTAGATTTAAATTGCTTTGAAACAAAAGGCATACACACGTTTGTGCACATGTGTGCCCTGCATATACATTATCCTTTGATTCTGTTCTGGGTTCCTTGGTGGTTCATGTACTTTAGTGAATCAGGGCTGATAAACTAATTGCACAGATTTCTCAGTCTTGCTGTTTTCACTTGCTCCAAGTTCAGTCTGTAAAGGGTCTTCATCGTCTACATTTACATGACCCTAATTATTCATTTGTATTTGCTTCTGTACAGATTACTGTAAATTACTGAACTCAAGGAACACACTACTATTCAATGCATGTGCCCACTGCAGCTACCCTTTAATACTCAGCTGTGTATTCCTTGTACTCATGTGAAGGGGAGGGTGTTATAAACCACCACGGATTTTGGAGAACAACTACCAGAGCTGCCACATACATTTGAGTAGTGAGTATGAATGCCACATACCTTCCCCTCTAGGGAATCTGTGGAACCTTTTACATACTATTTAAAGGTCTGACCTACTCAGGTTATATTTTGAACAAGAGTGCCTGGCTAAAGGGCAGAATGAGGACTAAAATCCAGCCTGCACTCATTCACCAAGCCATGAGCCCTAACACTGGGCCATGTCCACTGGAGGAAAGATGCCTTTGTCTAATTCCCACACTGACCATGGGCAGCTATGAGAACAACAGCCTCACTGAATAATATCTGAAGACTCTTCCCTTACTCAACAACAAAAACACCAGTTAAAAACATCTACAGATGCTACCTATGACCTCTTATCAAGTGGTTCTTCCAAGGGGGTTTATAAATACTAATTTCAAAAAGAAAACAAAGCAAAAAAGCTTATGCTGTTTGTTGCTGCCTTAACAGGTATTGCCATTTAATTTGACCATGAGAATTGTATTTACCTCCTACAATCTCACACCATTTTGTAGTACAGATAAATATATTAACATATAAATAAGTTAAGTGACTTCCAAAGGAATTAGGCCAAAACAGAATAATAATAAAGTCAAATTCAACTGGGTTTTAAAATCAACTGATTTTTTGGACAATGGCATTAAAATATTTTAGCATAATATATGTATGGCACATAGGATGCTGAAACCTACAGTGTTAATAATTTCTGTTTTAAAAATCTACTTCTTTGTCTTTGTTTTCCTGTCATTTACACATGTTCTACATGGATGTCTCTTAATGGAATCTATACCATTCTAAGGCTGCATCTTGAGTCAATAATTTTTGCCATTGTTTCATCTTAAACTTATACCATATCTTCGTCAGATTCTGAGGAAAGGGCATTTAAATGGTTAGAGTGTCACAGTTTTACCTAATACTATAAGAGTAACAAATGATAAGATTTCAACCAGTGTCCTCTTACTCTACCTTCAATTCTCAAAAACATACACCACGCAGTATGTATGCCAGGGTTTTCCTGCTTACCTGCCTTCCCGCAGAAGACAGTGGAGTCATTCATTTTAAGCATATGAGCAGGTTGGAGAAGGGAGGCTGTATACAATGATATAGGAAGATAAAGTATAGAATTTGTCTAGATAATGACTGTCCGCATCTTTGTTGTTTCTGCTGTTAACCAAAAAGCTGCATGTACCTATCCTCACACAGAAGAAGACTCAGATGAAGATTTCTTCAAGGATTCAAAGAGAGATTAACAACTTCAATTAAGTCTTTTTCAGCCCGGGTATTCTGCAGTGGTTATTGGTGCTATGGAGAAATGGAGATGAAAATCCCTCTAGGGAATCTGTGGAGCCTTTTATATACTATTTAAAGGTCTGAGACTATGCTACCAAGCTTTTGCCTGCCTTCCCCTATCTCATCAAACTATATGCATATAATTACATGAAACTATACATAAAACTGTCATTTATTCAATGACATTATGTAAAAATTATCTCTAACTACAAGGCCCTTTGCTGAAATCTTTTTCATCAAATAAATGCACAATGGCTGTTTTCCAAGTGAGGATAATCAAATCTCCTATCTTGTAAGTCAGTTTTCCTGGTTTCAATTTTGGCCATTTTTCTAGAATAACTGTTTAAGAAAATCAAGTCATTTCAACTAGGATGTCTTTCACTCAGAACCTTAGATCACTATAACTCTGTGAATTTGAAGTACCTGAGCCCCTATGATAGCATTAAAAAGATTAATAGTTAGCATCTGCATTTTTTAAAGAAAAATCCACTAATTTGTCAATAGTTATCTTTTCTAGGTAAAAACAGACTTAACAGATGCTCATTATTATCTTTATTCTTAAGTATTCAAATATAAAAATTGAAGAGAGCAATGTGACCAACATTCAGGGGCCTATCATCCAGAATTAACAAATACTAACATATTTCCATATTTGTTTCTTATTTATTTATTTATTTATTTTACTTTAGGTGCATACTATATCTGGCATTTCTCCCCATGTTATCCCTCCCCGCCCCCGGTTGTCTCTTCCCTCTCCACCTCCCCCCCACAACTGTCCCCTGTGTGTGATGCTCCTCTCCCTGAGTCCATGTGTTCTCATTGTTCAACACCGACCTATGTGTGAGAACATACGGTACTTGGCTTTCTGTTCTGGGGTCAGTTTGCTGAGAATGATGGTTTTGAGATTGATCCAAGTCCCTACAAAGGACACGAACCATCATTTTTTATGGCTGCATAGTATTCCATGGTGTATATGTACCACATTTTCTTTGTCCAGTCTATCATTGATGGACATTTGAGTTGATTCCAGGTTTTTGCTATTGTACACAGGGTTGCAATGAACATACGCGTGCATGTGTCTTTATAGCAGAACGATGTATAGTTCTTTGCGTATACACGCAATAGTGGGATTGCTGGGTCAAATGGAATTTTTATTTCTAGATCCATGAGAAATCGCCACACTATCTTCAACAATGGTTGAACTAATTTACACTCCCACCAACTTCCTATTTCTCCACATCCTCTCCAGCATCTGTTGTCTCCCGATTTTTTAGTGATTGCCATTCTAGCTGGCATGAGATGATATCTCCATGTGGTTTTGATTTGCATTTCTCTAATGACCAGTGATGATAAGCATTTTTTCATATGTTTGTTGGCCTTGTATATGTCCTCTTTTGAAAAGTATCTGTTCATATCCTTCATCCACTTTTGAATGGGATTGTTTGTTTTTTTCTTGTATATCTGTTTTAGTTCTTTGTAGATTCTAGATACTAGCCCTTTGCCAGATGGGTAGATTGCAAAAATTTTTTCCCATTCTGTTGGTTGCTGATTCACTCTAATGATGGTTTCTTTTGCTGTACAGAAGCTCTGGAGTTTAATTAGATCCCATTTGTCTATCCTGGCTCTTATTGCCATTGCTTTTGGTATTTTAGTCATGAAGTCCTTGCCTATGCCTATGTCCTGGATGGTTTTGCCTACGTTTTTTCTAGTGCTTTTATGGTGTTAGGATTTATGTTTAAATCTTTGATCCATCTGGAGTTAATTTTAGTGTAAGGTGACAGGTAAAGGTCCAGTTTCTGCTTTCTGCACATTGTTAGCCAGTTTTCCCAACACCATTTATTAAACATGGAGTCTTTCCCCATTGCTTATTTTTTTCAGGTTTGTCAAAGATCACATGGTCACAGATGTGTGGTGTTACTTCTGAGGCCTCTGTTCTGTTCCATTGGTCTATGTCTCTGTTTTGGTACCAGTACCATGCTGTTTTGATTACTGTAGCTTGTAGTATAGTTTGAAGTCTGGCAGTGTGATGCCTCTGGCTTTGTTCTTTTTGCTGAGGATTGTCTTGGCTATGCGGGCTCTCTTGTGATTCCATATGAAGTTTAAAGTGGTTTTTTCCAGTTCTATGAAGAAGGTCATTGGTAGCATTGAATCTATAGATTACTTTGGGCAGTATGGCCATTTTCACGATATTGATTCTTCCTAACCATGAGCATGGAATGTTTTTCCATCTGTTTGTGTCCTCTCTTACTTCGTTGAGCAGTGGTTTGTAGTTCTCCTTGAAGAGGTCCTTTTCATCCTTTGTTAATTGTTTTCCTAGGTATTTTATTCTCTTTGTAGCAATTGTGAATGGGAGTTTGCTCTTCATTTGGCTCTCTGTCTGTTGTTGGTATATAGGAATGTTTGTGATTTCTGCACATTGATTTTGTATCCTGAGACTTTGCTGAAGTTACTTATCAGTTTGAGAAGATTTTGGGCTGAGACCACGGGGTCTACTAAATATACAATCATGTCATCTGCAAATAGAGACAGTTTGACTTCCTCCTTTTCTAATTGAATACCCTTTATTTCTTTTTCTTGCCTGATTGCTCTAGCTAGAACTTCCAATACTATATTGAATAGGAGTGGAGAAAGAGGGCATCCTTGTCTAGTGCCTGATTTCAAAGGGAATTCTTCCAGCCTTAAAAATATGGAACGCTTCATGAATTTGTGTGTCATCCTTGCGCAGGGGCCATGCTAATCTTTTCTGTATTATTCCAATTTTAGTATATGTGCTGCCAAAGTGAGCACTCCATATTTGGTTTTGATTTGATATTATTACAGATGCAGCCAACATTGCTTCCTCAACTGTAGTCCCTCTAAATTTTGGAGTGAACATGTAATCTACTTACCTTTGTTTTATACTTTCATCCTATTTTGGTTTATATAAACAGCATTTTAAAATGTTTTATGTGTTTGTAAAATTTACATAAATCATATCATTCTATATGGATTATTTTTAAATCACCCCTCCCCAATAAACTTTGTTTTTCAAATCTATCACATTGTTAAGTATATAGTAAGACCTTACTTATTGTCATTGATAGATTCTTGGAAGCTGTGACTTTCAGCAAAATGAGATACAATAAAACCAGTTTTACCATAGGCTAATTGATACAAACAAGAGATATGTTCCTATAGCATATTTTTCCTAATAATGTCACCAAACTTCTAAATAAAAACCAAATGACTTCTAATACTAAACATTGAGATAAGTGCAAACTATATATACATTTAAGAAAGGTAAATAAAAACAAGTAAGTTAATTATTTACCCAGTTACTTCATTCAGTGTCACAGAGTGGTCTAAGCCTATCCCAGAAGTTCAGGGTATAAGGCAGAAACCTGTGGTGGAGAGGACATAATTCTATTGCAGGGTGCACTCACCACACCCACACTCACTCAGAGTGGAACCATGTGCACAGGTCAATTCACCTAGTGTGTACACCTTTGAGATGTAAGAGGAAACCAGAGTACTCAGAGAAAATCCACACAAGAGAACATGCCAATTCCACACAGACAGTGACCCAAACTGGGAACTGATGCTTTTCTCAGCAATGTTATAATAAATGATTTGAATGAAACAATATTATTCAGGGATCTGCTGTACATTTATTTGTTCCATTTGAAATGTTCATCTGTAGGCATATACCACAGTTTACCCATTCGTGAAAGAATATTTAACTTCTTTCCTTGCTACCTAGTTTCTTTTCTGTCCCTATGATAAACAAGGCAGCAAAGCACAGATGCATAAATTCTAGAGTTTCTTGAAGCTCACCATAACCATTACAACCTACAAAAACACTATACACATTTTGTAAGATATTTATCCAGTAATTATTCCAATCATTTCATGTTTCTAGGTATATTTAACAAATAATACTGGTAACCCTTTTGCTACAAACTTTTCACAGATTAAAAAGTCCTTCACCTACTATTATATCCTGAAACTGGCACCCACTCAGTATGCTGACAGTAGCAATAATATCAAATCAAAGCTATTTTCAACAATATCAAGAGTTAACAACTCCAGACAGAGATGGCTGACATTTAAGATAAGAGCTCAGTTTACGTAGTTGGGGAGGAATATCAAGACACTGAGGTGTAAGACACAAGTAGCATTTTAATAAAAACAGAAAATGGCAAAGCACTACTATAGGGAACCTATCTAGGTTGAATCATAGAAAATTGCCATTTTGTGTGCAAAACATCAGCAATACATAAAAATCAGCTGTTCCTCGTGCTTTGAATTTGGCAACAACATGAATGGTATTCTCTGAAATGGCCAAGAACTATCTCTGAGACCTATAGCTACC
Organism: Saimiri boliviensis; assembly: GCF_048565385.1. NCBI lineage: Eukaryota > Metazoa > Chordata > Mammalia > Primates > Cebidae > Saimiri > Saimiri boliviensis. Next base: position 35,213,367 of record NC_133457.1, on the reverse strand, counting down.
AATACACATGACCCATGCCAATTAAGATTTGGATGTGTCCCCAGGTGCTATAGCGCACCTTTCATACCATACCTCTCAGATGCTTCATACAATTCTCACACAGTCATCCTTTACCCAAGGGCTGCTATCCTGGGTCATGCATTTGTGCATTTCATGAAGAATCTAAGCCAAACAGCAAACGGGGTGCTGATGACTAACTTTGCACCCCAGGATCCAACCAAGGAGGTTCTTTTTCCTAATTGATCTGCCCACCAGGAGTGCCTTGTTCTAATTTTCACAAATGCACCCTATAGGCTACTTCCTGATCATTTTTAAATTCTATACAAGCTTGGACAATTAAAGCATCAGATTAGCTGGGTAAGGAGACAGTGAGCTGAGCAAGCCCTCTTAACACCTACAAATAGAAACTCTCCTTTGTTGTATTTGATCCTTGGTTTTCTCGTGGCTCAAATTTTCTATATCAAACATCCCTTTGATGAAAATGTTGATGGACTTTCTCCAGATTCTCAGTGAAGGGTACGGTTGAGGAAATAAAGCCAGGAGTCAGATTATCTTCTTGGCAACCAAATAGAGATGACGTATTCAAGTTACATTAGAACATTTGCAATCTATTGATCGAAGTAAATAAATCTGGAAGGTGTGTCTTGTTTGCTTATCATGCAAGAGGCTTCCATTTGACCCTGAATTTTTCCTTGAAAAGGAAAATAAACACTAATTCCTGTCAACTATTTTCACACTAAAAAATACATTCCAATCGAGATACAGCAGCAAACATCTCAAATGCATAATTCAAAGATTGTAAAAGCAATTTGCATAGTGACCTCTGACTTGAGCTAGATGCTATGTATTTTCTGTTGGTGTCAGGTCTCAAAACTCATGGCAATTAATTTGATGTATTGATTTAATATTTCAGGCAGGAATGTATTTACCTGGCAAAGGCACTGTGAAAGATGTTTCAAAGAGAAAAGAAATGTTCGCAAATGAAGACGAGCTCCTTTGATGGAAGGAAAGCTAAGAATGAGTAGTGTTCCCAAAATCAGACCCCAAACACTTATTATTTCAAGGCTCAATTTCCCAAATTAGAGTTAATAATGATTCAGCATTGCATTGTTGGATACTTCATTCTGTAAAAGAATCCCAAGGGGTAGAAAAGAAGCCAAGCAACAGATATGCTTTTATAGGCTGGCCCATTAAGAGAGGGTTATTTAAACTAGAGCCAAATTAGAAAGAACCATTTCAACACTAAATATCTAAGCTAGCAGTTTTGGAGAAAAGAAGCCATCTCTCTTTATATAAATTTACTATTACTTTTAAAATTGTCTGTTCTGATTATACAAATAAGAAAGTACTAAATAAAATATAAAACATAAAACATTATATATAATTCCATTATATAAAGACCACCAGATTTTCTCTCATCTTATTTATTCAAAAGCAGTTACAGTTTATCTCCAGCACACCAAGCATTATGCACAGTAAGGACATTACACTAGTGAATGACACAATCCTTTGCCTTGAATTTGTGTGGTGTCATGGGGAACATGCATAAATAAAAAAGAAAACGCAGTACATTTTAATCAGTGTTATCATAGACGTATATGTGCATATTATAAATTGATAGCAAATTTTTAAGAAAATACTTTCTCTTTTTCAGATAATGTATTATGTTCCTCCATGATAGCAGACATACATTTTTAACATCATGTTATTGATTGTAAAATAGCCCACACCTTGAATATACTATAGTTACTATACTATAGTAACATAATTGGATATAGTATATTAACTATTTTCTTACATATCTTTGTTCAGGTTGTTTAAAATTTTTCACTCATATCTAACATCATGATGAACGTATTTTACATCTTTCTTAAGACAAATTCCTAGAAGTTAAAAGTTTTGATTCAAATGGTGAGAACACTTTGAAAACTCTTGGCACATATTGCAAATCTATTTTACAAAGAACAAAAGCACTGTGCCAAATTACATGCCCACCAGGACTGGAACCTTATGAAAGATACACAAGTACACACTCATATATCACATTGTCCTTGTTTTCTTCAGTTTGTAAGTTTTGTAACTGCAAACAATCTGTTTTTCTTAAGCACAAGTGAATACATGTTTATAATACATAAAGAATTAGAGATAACTGATTTTGTCTTCATGTAAAAAATAATCTATTTTAAATTTTCTAAGGCACAGCTTTTGTATTATGCAACCACTGACATAGAATGCATTTTCTCTATAACCATTTATCATAAATATCTAAAACTATCTTTCAAGGTAGCATGGTAACAGACCTTTATGTTCTCTCATTATCAAGCCTGGAATTTATGCTATCTGGTTCTGAGTAAGATGAAAGAGTCTGCAGCTAATTTAGATTTTATTAAACTTCTATGTTTACTGTTTGCAACTGTAAAATTTAGATAACCACCAAAAATGAGTCACATTTGGAAATTAAGAAAGTCAGCTCTCCAACTTTTATAAAAACTTGGAATAAGATTTATTTAAACCCTTGACTCATTAAAACAAGTTATTTTTGCTTAACATCTGATATAGTTTGGCTTTGTGTACCCATCCAAATCTCACCTTGAATTGTACTCCCATAATTCCCACTCCTATAATTACCTTGAGATTATTAGAATCATGGGGGCGGTTTCCCCCATACTGTTCTTGTGGTGCTGAATAAGTCTCATGAGATCTGATGATTTTATCAGGGGTTTCCATTTTTGCATATTCCTCATTTTTTCTTGCCACCACCATGTAAGAAGTACCTTTCACTTCCTGCCATGATTCTAAGGCCTCTTCAGCTATGTGGAAACATTAAGTTCAATTAACCTTTTCCTTCCCTGTCTCAGGTATCTCTTTATCAGCAGCATGAAAATAGACTAATATAGTAAATTAGTACCAGTAGAGTGGGGCATTGCTGAAAAGATACTCAAAAATGTGAAAGTGACTTTGGAAATGGGTAACAGGCAGAGGTTGGACCAGTTAGAAAAAGACAGGAAAATGTGGGAAAGTTTGGAACGTCCTAGAGACTTGTTGTATGGCTTTGACAAAAATGCTGATAGTGATATGAACAATAAGGTTCAGGCTGAGGTGGTCTCAGATGGAGATGAGGAACTTGTTGGGAACTAGATAAAAGGTGACTCTTGTTATGTTTCAGCAAAGAGCCTGATGGCATTTTCCCCCAGCCTGAGAGATCTGTGGAACTTTGAACTTGGGAGAGATGATTTAGGGTATGTGGCAGAAAAAAATTCTAAGCAGCAAAGCATTCAGTGAGTCACTTGGATGCTGTTAAAAGCATTCAGTTTTAAAAGAAAAACAGAGCATAAACATTTGTAAAATTCGCAGACTGACAATGTGATAGAAAAAAATTGTTTTGATTAGAAATTCAAACCTGCTGCAGAAATTTGCATAAGTAATGAGGAGCTGAATGTTAATCTCCAAGACAATGGTGAAACTGTCTCTGGGGCATGTCACAGCCTCTTCCATCACAGGCCCACAGGCCTAGGAGAAAATGTTTCTTGAGCTAGGCCCAGGATCCCCATGGTGTGTAAAGCCTAGGGACTTAATACCCTGTGTCCCAGCCCCTCCAACCTTGGCAAAAAGGGGCAAATGTAAAGCTCCAGCCCTGGCTTCAGGGGTGCAAGCCCCAAGCCTTGGCAGCTTCCATGTGGTGTTGGGCCTGCAAATGCATAGAAGTCAAGAATTGAGGTTTGGGAACCTCTGCCTAGATTTCAGAAGACATAAGGAAATGCCTGAATGACCAGGCAGAAGTTTACTGCAGGGGCAGAGCGCTCATGGAGAACCTCTGCTAGGGCAGTACAGAAGGGAAATGTGGTGTTGGAGCCCTCACACAGAGTCCTTACTGGGGCACCACCTAGTGGAGCCATAAGAAGAGGGCCACTGTCCTCCAGACCCCAGAATGGTAGATCCGACAGCTTGCACCATGCACTTGGCAAAGCTGTAGACACTCAACAGTGGCCCATGAAAAGAGCCAGAAGGGAGGCTCTATCCTGCAAAGCCACAGGGGCAGAACTGGCCAAGACCATGGGAACCCACCTCTTGCATCAGCATGACCTGGATGGGAGACATGGGTTAATGGTGATCGTTTTGGAACTTTAGAATTTTACTGCCCTGCCATATTTTGGACTTTCATGGGCTGTGTAATCCCTTCGTTTTGGTCAATTTATCCTATTTGGAATGGCTGTATTTACCCAATGCCTGTACCCCCATTGTATCTAAGAAGCAACTAGATTGCTTTTGATTTTACAGGCTCATAGATGGAAGGGACGTGCCTTGTCTCAGACAAGACTTTGGACTGTAGACTTTTGAGTTAATGCTGAAATGAGTTAAGACTTTGGTGGACTACTGGGACGGCATGATTGGTTTTGAAATGTGAGGACATGAGATTTGGGGAGGCAAGGGGCCAAATGATGTTCAGTGTCCCCACCCAAATCTCATCTTGAATTGTACTCCCATAATTCCCATGTGTTATGGGAGGGACCCAATGGGAGATAATTTGAATCATGGGGGTCATTTCCCCCATACTGTTCTCGTGGTAGTGAATAAATCTCATGAGATCTGATGGTTTTATCAGGATTTTCCACTTTTGCATCTCCTCATTTTCTCTTGCTGCTGCTATGCAAAAATGACCTTTTGCCTCCTGCCATGATTCTGAGACCTCCCCAGCCATGTGGAACTCTAAATCTAATTAAACCTCTTTTTCTTCCCAGGCTCGGGTTTGTCTTTATCAACAGTGTGAACACACACTAATACAGCATCTTCAACTATTTTGTGAGATATGAAGTGGTAGCAATATCATTTATATCTTCAGCTACTTTTGAATATCTAATAAACAACAGCAGAAGTAATAAAGTCAAATAATGGGCAATACTTAGAACAACTAATAACAGACAGAAGTAATAGAGTCAAATAAATAGAAAGAGAACCCATTGTCTAACTGGACAAGTAATTCTAGACTAATTTACAACTTGCAATTATAAATGTCTTATAATTTGTTTCACAAAAAGATCCTGATTTAGAGTTTCAAGATCCACTTAGCTGCACAACTTGCAATGGTTATTTTACTTGTAAGCCTTGAAGAGTAAAATGAGTTACCACCTATAAAAGTGCACAGCACATAGTAGGTATCTTAAATATACTTTCTTTTTAGTAAGCAGGCATATTTCCTTTTTCTCTGCCCTTATTAGCTAAACCATTAAGCATGTAACTTTATTCATAACTTTCTAGTGCATGTTCTGCTTTTTATCTGTTTTGGAAAATAACCTGATGAATACAAATAAATAGAAATTAGCTAAATATATTGGTGATGTAACACACAAATAAACATAATTTTATTTGTCAACATAGATACATTTTTTTTAATGAATCATGGAACTAGCAATGCTGTGAGTAAAACATTTATCATGCTTTCCCACAATACATTATAGAATCTACTTTATGGTTTTATTGAGCTGTTCCTAGAATTTCACATCTGTGCCACATTCATCCAAAATGTTTCAGATGCTTATTTTCATTTTAAAACTCTCATATGTTACAAAATAAGCTAGGAATAATAAAAGTGCTCAATATAAGCCTAACATAAGCTTGTGAAAAAATAACAGCCCTGGGGATAAGAATGTAGATTTTAGAATAGGGCTTAGCAAATTCTTTTGTAAAAGGCCAGCAACTAAATATTTTAGGCTCTGAAAGCCATATAGTCTGTCACAAATACCCAACGTTCATAGCATGAAAGCAGCGACAGAAAATATGTAAAGAATTATTGTCACTAAATAATAATATTATTCTTTTCAACATTTATTAACGTAACTATTGTTCTTAGCTCACCTGTTCAAAAAAACAGGAGGTGAGCCAGGTAGGGTCCACAGGGTATTACCCTAGAGTCGTACTATTTGGATTCCAATTCTGGTTTATGCCTTTGTGGTTATGTGATTCTGAACAAATTAGCCTCCTCTCTCAGCTCTGGAATCTAAGTAGGAATGATAACCTATACCTCACTTACATGATTATTATATAGTCTCAGTGAGGAATACATGAATATGCATAACATTATACTTGAAGAGTTGCCTGAAGGGGTGGTTCTTTCCCATCAAAACATCCTTATTTTCACAGGCATCATGTATAGTGGAAACACAAGATCCTTGCAGTCAGACTTACACCCAAGTCATGACACTAACTTTGAGCTTTGTTGCTGCTTACTAGGCCTACAATGTTATCTGTACTTCAGGATTGCTGCGACAGCCTGGTGCATGGCAGATGCTGTTTCCCTGAATCTACAGCATAAACAAGATGTTCAAAAATTCTGGTTATTTTTTGCTTTACACTAAACTCTTTTTCTAATTCTTCATGGGCCATAGGTAGTTGATATGTCTTATATCTTTGTATCAGTTATAACCTGTGTGTCCCTCTGTGTGTATATCCTCTTTCTTAAGCTCTGGTCTGAGAACATGGTCACAGAGATACAGCATTAATATTCAAATATAATTAATAGTGATGTTGGGAATTCTTGAGTTCTCATGTATATGTTGATCTTCAAATCTAGACAATGGGTCACCTTGAGGAATAAAAGTTCCCAATAAGGGAAAAGTATCATGTATTCCTATCTTACTCCTCATTGTCTCCCTTTTCTATGACATCAGAATAGAATAAAATGCTGGCTCATTAGGTGTACAGATTAGTTACTCTATGGAAAATAGTAACTTGGTTCGAGGTGGAAAGAAATGAGTGGAAGAAGCGATTAAGGACAACAGAGGCCAGAGAAGAAAGCACAGAGGGAAGCAGATGTCTTGTCTATTTTTCAAGATTAGAAGGAAAATCAGATTGAGGTGCCCAAAGAGTAATGTTGGCTCTAGAGGGTAACAATAATATTTCCCATATTTATGCCTGAATATAAACAACAAATTCAAGTGAGTGCAGTGATTTGAGAGTCACTGGATCTATCCAGCCAAAAGGAGTCCAGTGAAGAATCCAGGTGAAGACTAGGGACACGATTCCAAAAACAGACTCTAAGTCCTGAGGTCTAGTGGACAAGTCAGAAACAAGAGACTGGGAAATTATGGATATCCAGAATTGTATATAAACCAAAGATCTAACAGGTAACAGGTGTTTTTACCTGTTATTAAGATATGTCCTACCCTTGATGAGCACTGCAGAGCCCCAGAAGGCACCATTCTGATGATATCCTAGGGGATCTTTTGTGAATGGCACCCAACTGAGCTTTGCCAAGCACAGCTTGCTTAATCTAAACATCAGTAAGTTAATAGTTGCCTTTCCTTCAGAGTGAATTTTCCCGTGTGTGTGTGTGTGTGTGTGTGTGTGTGTGTGTGTGTGTGTGTGAGAGAGAGAGAGAGAGAGAGAGAGAGAGAGAGAGACACCAAGAGAAAGAGAGGCAAATACTTTGATGCTAAAGAAGTAGGATACCTCTCCAAAATATAACTCAGTCTCTTGGTGCCAAGACGTTACCAAAACAAGGATTATAGAAATCACATTTTCTTCTGACGACCTTGTTTATTATGTAGGAAACACCAAGCATGCCCTTGTAATGTTCAAGGCAGAGAGTCTCTGTTGAGTACTACTACTAATGATCAAAATTGGCTTTTGTAGGGCTCAGAGTGAAAAACGTTATCCACATGTATACACACAAATATATATATAATATGCCAAATATGTGCGGACATCATATAAAATAGCTAGCTATAGTAGACACTGCCATTTCCCAAAGCTATTTTGCCAACCCTACTGGTAGCTGAAGCACTGCTCAATAACATTTGTATTCTCAATATAAAGTCCTTAATATTTTTTCAAATTCTACCTTACAAGACAAGGACTTAATATTTATTCCATTGGAACATACATCTAAGACTGGGAGAAGCCCTATATGGTCAAGAATTTCATATCAAAATAATTACTTCAAAATACATATTTTCAGTTCCTAACAATGCACTTTGCTTATGATACCACTTCTCATAAACATTGAATTCATAATAAACACCTATGAATATAAGACTTATTTCTGAAATCACATGCATGTATATATACCTGACCTAGCACACCAGCCAAAATAGCTTATGGAGGAAAATATCACTCACAAGTATTCTAAATGAATACATATAATTTTTGTGCTAGTTTTAGGCCTATATTGTGGGCATAAACATTATCCAAATCAGCCATCTAGCAATGCAGGAAACCAAGAAATTAACTCCCAGAGTAGATAGAAAAGCCAATTTCTAAAGAATAAAGTTTAGAAGAAACTGTCAGTTTCACATTAACAAAAAATACCACCTTCCAGAAGCCATGGAATGAGTCAATAATTTTCTAAAAAGAGGAATTATAAGAATTTTTATATGAATGGCAAATATAATGGCATATACACCATATTCATATGTCCAGGAGAAAGCTCTCATTCTTACAATCCCATAGGAGAAGAAGAGATATTAAAAAACAATGACAACTCGGCCTATCTCTACATATTCAAGAAGTAACAACTGCCAAGGACTTGGACCTTGAATAGCCCCTAGTGTATAGCCTAATGTGATTGAAAGGTTTCTAGGCTGGAAGTCAGCAGACTTGGGTTTTTGGTGCCACTAAGCTATTGATATTGTAGGCAACCTTTCGTAAGTCACTTCTAAAAGTCACTGCTGTGTGTCAGTTTCCTTATCTGTAAAATAATGGATTGGAATTTTATGGATCCTTTCATAATAGGGTTCTGATTTTTGTGGGTCCATAAAAATCCAATCCATAGTAGAGTTTCGTTATTCTGCTATGTCTCTACAACTCTTCCTTCATGTTAGCATTCAATTTCAGGGATTGAGAATAAAGTCTAAATCCCTCAGGTTAGTATTCAATTTGTTCCATGTTTTGATTATAGCCTTTGTCTTAATTTTTACCTTGTTCTATTCCTGAAATCGTATCAACATCCCATTCATATCCTTTGTCTTACTCAGTCTTCATCACAATTGCCTCTGTTTTTCTTTCCTCTTCTTCAACTGAAGTGTTTCACTTCATTCTAGCATTTGCCAAAACCATCTCTGTGTTACAATTCTGTATGTCCACTGTTACTACAAGCCCCTAGATGTTGGAGGCTGGGCTTTATGCAAGGTGGCATCTATTTGTATTGTACTCATCAACACCTGGTCCAAAATATATCCTTGGGAATGACTGGTAATTCTAATCTTGGTAACAAAAAACAGATAAAGATCTGGTTCCAGTTTAATCAATGAAACATTTTGTCAAAAGTCAAAACAGGCTGGGTGAGGTGGCTCAGGCCTGTAATCCCAGTGCTTTGGTAGACCAAAGTGAGAGGATCATTTGAGCCCAGGAGTTCAAGGTTACAGTAAGCTATGGTCATGCCAGTGTACTACAGCCTATGTCAAAAAGTAAAAATAAATAAATTCAAAACAAAGTACATCCTTCTTAATAAAAGTTAGTTCTCAATATTGTAGGAATAAATGACTGAAAAGGAAGGAGAAATCAATGACATTTCAAATCATTAAAAATGGTTTGTTTCTCTTTACACATAGACTACTTAGGTTTCATAATTTTCAAAGCAAGTATGGTTTAGGTAAACAAAATAACCATCACTAGACTAATTTCTCACAGGCTCCATAGCAACTTTTAATAAATTACATTTTCAAGTGCTCCAAAAACCTAATGACTGAAATAAGGTTAAATATTTTCTAGGTTGGAACATATAATGTACTCATTATTTCAAAATGTCAGAATTTGTCTTTATTTAATATTCAAGAAATGTTGGTCTGTTTCAGTTAGGCTACTCTATTTCACATGCCAAACAGAAGAAGAAAGCTTTACTTTGAAATCACTAAGAGAAAAGCCACTCCATGCCAATTAATCTTAACAGAAATCTTGGCTCTGTCTTTTAAGATGCACACACATTCTCTTTTAGCGAAGCACAAATCAATATAGGATGTGTCACTATAGATCTTATTCTGTCTGTATTTATTCCTCTGTACATACCAAATATGATTTCAAATAACTTATTTTACATCTTTCCCTCCCTGACATTGCATACCTTTTTATCTCAGAAAAAATACTAAAATATTTGTGATAAAGTTAGAAAGCGAAATATCTATATGACCTTTAAAAAGGCAGCAATCACTTTTTAAATTCCTCCCTGCAATAGAAGAAAATGGCAAGTGGTGTAAATGATAAAGCATTAAGGAATTGGGCCAGAAGTTAGAGATTTTACAGTCTCAAAGGGTAAAATAAGAATAGGAGACAAAATATCAAAGAAATGTTCCACTCTAGCACTGTGATTTAGTAATTAATGGCTGAGAGAAACCTTCAACATTAGCAGTAAACCTTGAAACCTCAAATGAAAAGCAGCACAGTGGCGTCCAGGCCCAAATAAGTACATTTAACTACACAAACTTAATATACAAGCTCACCATGAACACATAGATAAGTAACTAAATGAGCAAATAATTAAAAAGAGGGAAACCATTAAAGATAAACTTTATTTTAAAAAACATAGAATATGTCCCCAAAACCTAAGGCAACTATTTTATTAGAGACTCAACTCAAGAGTTAGTTACCTATTCAATACTGGGGAAAAATCTAACTGTATTAATGAAAGACAAAAATGTCAGTCTGCAATAGACTTTCTTCAGAAAGGAGAGTGGTAGGTAATTTTTACCATATGCAAATTTAATCTTATGTTGTGAATTTAGTCCAGGGTTGTTGAATAATGTGTGACTCTGTTCTAATGCCCAGATTTGGTGTTGCTGACCTCAAGCCAGAATTGTCTCCTCTAGTAACTCTTTCCCAAGTATTAAGCAATAATTCAGTGGAATCCTAAGGGTTACAGTGACATCTTCAACTCCCACAGTATTCTGTTATACCTAGAGTGCTAATTACTCTTCTACTCCATTACGGATCTGACCCACCTAATATATGAATAAAGATAAACACCACAAAATACTTGTGCCAGAGCTGAAAATACATAAAATAAAGAAAATGAGCTCTAAAGGACTTAAAGGATTTGGTCAAGGTCTTTACTTAGCATGGAGTTGTGCACCGTTGGAGTACTTGATACATCTCTAAGAACAGGAAATGCAAATATTTCTTCACTAGTAAAGTACAATGTAGAGGCTTTCTTTCATTTCTCCTATATGCTTCAACCTAAAAAATATCCTGAAATGAACCAGACTATCTGTGATTTATCTGTGGTCAAAACAGAACTTCCGAAGATTTCAATGGCTCTATAACTGGCTTACACTGGATCAGGAAACTTTTGAATTACTTTTATCAAAGCTTATTATCACTCTGTTTCTTGGTGGTACAATTTATTTAAAGGGTGAGCTTGTATTATTTGTCACACCACCATTTTCAAAGCTTTACTGATATCTTCTAAATCCATTACTGTAATTAGATTGATGATTAGAAATATCAAACAAAATTATCCTCTGTATACAAATGCACATGCTTTGACCTGTTATAATTAGTCAACTCTAGTTCAAGTAGAAATGCTTAAACATTTTATTACCATCTTTCTCACAGATAATTTGAGAATATTGTGGCTATCTAAAACATCCATTCTTCACTGAAGTATCTATTACATATGTAGAATAATGGCATTCAGCAAAAACAGCATTTAGAAATTCTCTCATACTCTCTGCAAGTAATTAGGAAGAAACATATTTTATGTAGAAGATCATAAACCCATATAGAAGGCAAAAAGACAAAACCCTGGGTAATTCATAGAGGTTTTGAGCTTTGAAAATCTGCTCATATTGCCTGACTCCATTTATCCTGTAAAAATAGGATGCTGGTGTTATTTTTTTCTTGCACTTAGGGACTTGATAAGGACTAGTTATCTAATATCTCTATGTTTTTAGAAGTTATGGAGAGCAGTGAAATTACTAATATTAACCACCAAATGACATTAAACTTTATATGACATTTTTATACATTAGGATCCAGAGGACTTATAAAAATTTAACAAATTGAAGAGAATTGATAAGGCAGTAGAAGAGGCGATCCATGTTTTGGAAGTCTTAATGCTTTGTTAAAATAGGAAAAGTTCTGTAAGAAAAAAAATACAAATACATTAGGAGTGAAGATGAACATTCATTTGAGATGAGAAAAAAAATCACACAAGTGACAAACTACAAAAAGTTGACAAAGACAAACATCATGAAATCCAGAAGAAAAGCACAATTCTGATGCAATACACTGTAGAAGCTACCCATCCTGGGGCAAGATCTCAGGCCCTGCACCCTAGTGTCCTAACACTCAGTGAGTCACAGAGCAGGTAACTCAAATATTCCTACAAGCCCATTTATTCCTGTAACAAGATGACTAGCAACAGCTATACTTGGAAATTACTGCAAACTATATAAATATATTCTGCTCAATCTAACCTAAATAAATGCAGTCTCAATTCAACATTTCCTTTTAGCTGAACCTCAAAATTGCCTGCAGCCACATGAAGATAAGTGTGGCAGAAGCGAAATCAGAATGGTGAGAGACAGTACAACAAATTATTGTGGTTAAAATGTATTCCTTTTGAAAATTTTACAAACAAAAATGATTGCAGTACATGGTAAGGTCCCTACTAGGGCAAGTAAAAGGCCTGGAAGTTTAGGCTTCATTAGGTTCTTAGTAAAGCTTTGTTAGCAGAAAGAATCCATCCTCATCAAAAGGAGCTACCTCTGGAGTAAAACATGTGTGGGATTTCCTTTAAATGGATTTAATGTAGATAGCACTGATTGGACTAGAAAAAAAAATGTGCCATTGTTCAGGAAGTATATGATGGGTGGCCAAATAAGGAATAAGATGGGTTTATTACCTGCCGATTGAGGGATCAAATGTGCTGCCTTGGTCAATGATGCCTCTTGATACCACTCCTGCTTTATGATTAGTCATGGCTAATGTTGCCAACCATGAAAGAGCATGGCTGAAAAAAAAATCAATGTCATATTTCCCACATCTGTGTCGGCAGTCCTTCCCCTTGGAAGACTCATTCATTTTAGATGCATTGCTGACATGTTTCACCAGCGGAGCCACATGATCTCAGAAACACCCTTTCAGGCTCTCCTACAGTTCACCCATCTTACCCCTGCAAGAAGAACCACCCAAGCAGTGTTTCAGTATTTATTTTTGCAAGCCATTCATGAGTTTAAGGAGAAACTAAACCAAAGATCAAAGGCATGGACTATGCCACAATGATACCTAACCCATGTAGCTGAGTGATGCAACCTGCATGAGATTGTGTGGGCTGAGCTCTGAGACTAGACTTCAGCTGGGGTTTAAGAAGAATTTTTCAAGCATTTATTATGTACAGTGTCTATGCTGGGCACCAAAATAAAGAACAACAAGAGGCAAGACATGCTTGCTCTCATTAGACTCTACATTCTATGGAGTAGAGGCTGATAACAAATAGACAAGTTTAATACAAAATGGGGGCTTGGCTATCTCAGCAGTTGTGCTGGGAATCTCTCCTGACATTGGCTACCAAGAAGCCCATGAGAGACCTTGATGTGATTATTAAGGCAAGTGGATGTAACATCTGTGGCCCTTTAAACCTCATCCACTCCAGTGAAGCCAGAGAAATGTCTCTCAAAGTACTTTGTGGTTACTTTAGTCACTTTTTGCTTTTGATGCTAGTGGGAAAATCACAGCAAGTCATGATGCCTGAGTTCTTGACCCGTATAATAGAAGCCTCAGTGATTGCTTTTCCACATGCTAAGTGATAGCAGAAGCAAGTCAAATAAGGCCTCTCCCATCTCTGGAAGAATTTGGTTTCACTCTGTAGGAAGAGAATGCTTTGAATTCTCAGAAGGGAGCTATGGCAAGCACCCACAAGGATCTGCAGTCATCATGAATATGGCATTTGGCTAAAAGCCTCAAATGTATGGCATGGAAAAGCCATGTCACAGTGTGCAAGAAACTTGTTTCAGATATGTTTTGTCTTCCTCCCACCTGCCTTACTCCACTATATTAAAGGGTTGCATCTCTCAAACTAAACCAACAAAGAAAAATGGGAATGCTACACATATTTTTTGAACAGCTGCTTTATCTCAAGTTCAGTTCTAGGTGTTTGGATTACATCAGAATAAAAAAAGACACAGACGCCTCAGTGTGTTTACACTCCAGTGTCAGGGTTAAAAGAAGACAAACAATAAACACTTAAGTTATAAGGTGATAAGTACTATGGAAAAAAGAAAAGCAACAGACAAGAGGGTTTGAGGGTCATGAAGAGGAGTTGGGGTAAGATTTTAAATAGGGTGATCTGGACAGGCATTACTGAGGAGGGCATATCTGAAGTCATATTTAAAGAAGGGAGTTTGTAATCCATGAGGACAGTGGTGGTAAGGGTAAGAGAATGTTCTAGGCAGAGGGAACAAAGACTTTAAGGCAGGAACACAACCAAGTACTCAACAAACCTTAAAGAGGGTAGTATGGCTGCCCCACAGTGAGCGGGAAGAAGCAGAGTAAGTGTTACGGACTAAATTGTGTCCCAAATTCATATGTTGAAGTCCCAACTCCTAGTACTGCAGAATGTCGCCTGATTTGAAAATTTTGTAATTACAGATGCCATTAGTTAAAATGAGGTTACAGTGGAATAAGATGGGCCCCTAGTCCAACATGACTGTGTCCTTATAAAAAGAGAAAATTTGGACACAGAGATAGACATGCTCATAAGGAGAATGTCATGTGAAGACCAGAGGGTTCTGCCTCAAGCAGCTACCAGAAGCTAGGAGAGGAGCTAGAAACAGACCCTTCCCTAGCATCGACAGAGCAGGTAGGGCCTGTTGACACTAAGATCTCAGACTTCAGCTTCTGGAACCCTAAGACAGTAATTTTTTGTTGTTTAAACCATATAAGTTTGTGGTACATTGTTCCAGCAGCTGTAGCAAAGTATGCAATAGGCAATGAGGCCAGAGAGAGAGTCAGGCCAGAGACAGAGAGTGAAGGACCAGAAGATAAAGAGTCTTACTGCAAAGACTTTAAACAAGGAGTCTTTATAGCATTTTGAATGAAGTAATGATATGATCTGACTAAAGCCTGAGTTCCGGAGCAGTTTGACTTTATGATCACAGAACATAGGTGAATATGGCAAAGGAGCCGCCAGTGACGTGGTGGGAAAACCAGGAGCATGTACAGCAAAGAAAGCTTATGGTGTTTTTCAAGCTAAAAATATGATCAGTTGGTATTATAAAAGCAGACCACCACTGATGGATCAGGGACAAGTACTAAGAGAGAAACCAAACAAGTTCACTAACTTCTTCAAAAGCAAACACAAACTAATTGAAAGATTTTTAAAAAATTCTTAAATTCATAGGGCTTATTACGGTTAGTGGAGTTTTAAAATTTCTTAAACTTAAAAGTTAATTTATTAGCAAGAAAATAAAGAAAAAAAAATCCTGGTCTCAGTACATAAGTCTTCTATTTGTGCTGAATAGAATTACTTTGAATTACTAAGAAGGGATTCCTAAGATAATTCAAAATGACAGAGGTCTCAGAATCTAGTTTGGATTGAGAAAACAGTTTAAGTCAATTAAATCCATGGCTCCTATTTTATGTGACACATATTCCTTAGAGGAAGTCCTTAACACCACTCCCTGGCATCCCTGCATTCCTAAATTCCCTACCTGTATGACTTACGCAAAAGGGAAAGTCATACAGTTGGTGTCACAGTCCAAACAAACTACCCAAGGTAACTATAAGTTAGCTGAGAAAGTCTAGACATACAGATACACAGAACAAGCAAAATAACCCCAAATCCAATTATTCAAAAGCTGCCACAGTACAAATGGGCTAGATTGGCCCAGCCTGATACCTGTAAGTACAGACTCTGAAGCCAGCCTGCCTGGATTACAATCTTGGCTGGACAGCTTACTACCTACAAGATCTTGAGCAATTTACTTAATTACTGTGTTCCTTAATTTATGTATCTGTAACACAGGAATAATAATAGAACCAACTTCATAGGAATTAAATTAATTAATATTTGTAATAGGTCTAGCAAATGCTTGGCACTCAGTAAATATTATGTAAGTATTTGTTAAATGTATAATTATATATTTCCTAGGAAAGGGTATTGATGAACAAATAAAAGATATAAAAATGGCTAAAAAGGAAGAGACTTCATATATTAAAGAAACTTTTCAGGCTCTTAAAATGTTTGCCCCCAGAAAACAATATGTATGCTAATCATAGCTACTCATAAGTATGCCTGTGTATACACCTGCTCACAGAATGAGTTCCCTACTTTAAAAGTCTGGACATAATAGATTTTTATAAACTATAGAAATGTAAGGTGAAATTTCTTAAGTCATATATCTAAGTAAACTGAAATAGAACACTTTCCAAGCAAAGCAGATGGCTTTCTCAACTTGAATTAGCAGTGATGATCAGTGTATGTAACCAAAAATATTAGCCTTGCACAAGGGACAGTGCTCAGACTTCACATGAATTCCTCCTTTACACCTTACAATTACCTCATGAGGTGCATGTTGCTCTCATCCACTACTGAAAGATGAAGAAACAATATCAAAGAGGTTAAATATCTTCTCTACCTTCACACCAGCTAAAATGTATGCTGCTTCATTTGCACCAAAGTCATGCTCTCAGATTACTCAACCTGATCTCTGAGAACCCTGGCTCCTTCCTCACCTTTCCTGGTGAGCATCAGCGCCCTGGATCTGGCCTGTTGCCATGCTGCTGCAATCTCAGGGGCCAAATGGAAAAATCAATCCTGTTGATAGTAACTGTTTCCTTGAGAACAGTGCTCTAACTGCTGCAAAACTGCAGAGAACATAAAAGGAGTTCCTGATGTATCAATGAGTGAGCAGCACATTGTATTTTCCTGAGTGACATACATTTCCACTGGGGAAAGAGAAGCTACACAGAAGAGACTAAAATCACATAAATAAAGATTGGCAGGGAAACTCTTAACACATTTTACTAGCATGTGGAATTATTATGATTATTAACATTTTGAAGCTGTTGGTGACATTTGCTTATTTTCCTGAAGTTAAAATCCATTATAGTCAGAGGGGTAGGGACCATGATACTGGAGATCTATTAAGAAGAGGGATCAAGAGCTACCAGTAAATACTGATCACAAATGAGAATTTCTATTGAGAATATATGCCATTTCAAATAATGTGGCACCACTTGAATTTCATCCAAAATTACCTGCATAATACAGATGAATTTCATCCAGAGTTACTGCATAACACAAGCACTCTTCATCCCTGATGGAGATGTAGGCCATCCTGCCTCTGCTACCACTGTAAATTGTTTCTATTTTTCTCCCTCCATTCTCTGCCTAGAATGGAGAGAATCAATTCTACAAACCAGCAAACTAAGAGGAAAGGGTAAAATTTAAGGGGAAAGTGATAATTCGAGTTGTTTCTGAATGACAGGTAGATCCAGCAGGTTCACTTAACAGACAAACTTTATTAATAAAACTGTTTATTCAAATTACCAGAGGAACTAGGTTTCTTGAACCCATTATTGCAAGCATGCCCATTATTGTAAATTCCTATTAATTTTTCAATTCCCAGTTGGATCCAGCTGCCTTCAAAGGTACATTTCTATTTGCAGTTGCTGACACTCTTTAGAAATGGCTAATAATTTCATCTAACTGTGGGACACCTAAAAATGTGACTGAATTAGCTACAGATGTACTTGATCCAGTCACAAAGAAAACATGGCGATGCTGAAGAGAGCGTGACCATCTTTCTGACGTGGGTAAATTGTCTCTCTGAAGAAAGGAGAGCCTACTAGCAAGAACATCAGACTTTCATTTATTGGTTTGTTTCTTAAGTAAGGAAGAGAAAAAGTTGTGGGCTGTCAAGTAATTGGAGTCATATGGGAAATCTGGAATCACACTCTAGTAGGTAGCATTGACTAGGCTAAGAAATCCCCAAAGGGATCTGCATGCAATGGTTAAAAACAAACCACAAAACCAAAACATAAACTGGGATCATGGAAAAGAGACAATTAGATCCAAGGCCTGTTGACTTGTCTTCTGAATCTGTCACTGTGTTTTAGAGCATCTGAAAATAGAATGGGTTGAAAGACTGTTCTCACACAGTGTTGGCTCAATTATCTTTCAATCTCTCATAAATCTAGGTCCTCATGGGTCTCCCAGGTCCCTGAGCAACTCTTCAACTACCTCCAGCCCCTTCCCCCATAAATGCTAGTATGTGGTGGCAGAAATAATAAATAAACCCACTGATATGGCCCCCAACAATAGATTATTTGCCTAAAAGGCATTCAGATGTCAAGATATCATCTACGTTTCTGTACCTCAGTAAATGCCAGTGCATAATTCCCAGCAAATAGAGAAATAGTCTACCCCAAATAAACCTGACTGGAGAATAGCAGTGTGATTTAGCTAGACATGCAGACTCACTTCAGGGAACTGGGAAGGTAGAGCTCCAATTAGAATACTGGCCCATATTCTAGGGAAGAGAGAGGAGGAAGAGATGTGGGCTCAAGTCAGTAACAGCAGGGGATGTGTAAGCCTCCATGAAATAGATAATGGGCCTGCAGACCTCTGGCAACAGTGAGCACAGGCCTTAGACATGTTGTATCAATAATCACACATTTCAGTCTGATCCAATGGCAGACCTTCCTCCAGGCCAAGGTGGCTTAGCATGGAAGACATGCTGGATTAAGGAGAATATGTTGAAGGTGCAAGATTACCTTAACTATGAGACAATGCTGGTTAGCACAAGATTTGCAGTTAAACAGACCTAGTATAAATAATAACTTCACTTCTTCTAGCTCTGTGGCCTTGGTACATGTCTGAGGTCAGGTTCCCCAGATGCAGAGCCTTAGGCAAAGATTAGGATATATCCAGTTTATCGAGGGAATACTCTCAGGAAAGACCCATGGAGAATAAGGGAAGCAGGATTGAGAAGGGGAGAGAGCTGAGAAAAGACATAGTTTCTAGTAAAGTTTAGCCTTCAGCTGATCCCCAGGGGAACTCCGGGAGGCAAAGTGTACCCAAAGAATTGCCCCTGCCTTAACTCAAAGGAGCTGGCTTTCATTGGTTAGCCATTGGCTCTGACCCATAGGTAGGGGAGGAATAAAAGGTGGCTAACCTCCTGGGCTAGGCCGCTCCCAGTAATGAAGGGCAGTTATCCAAGGAAGGGGACAGCTGTGTGTTTTGTGACGCTGTGGGATGGTCCTATAGCAGTCTGGATCCAATCTAGATAAAGATATCACATGGTAAATTAAACAGACAAAATTGTATATATTATCCTAGGGCTCAGGGAGAAAATCTAAGGAAGGGCAAACAGAGAGAGAGTGCAGTTCAGCTCCCAGTATAGTAGAGAATTACATAGGTATGGACAGGCCTGAGGTGGTCTGGAGTTGCTGGGCCAGAGCAGACATCAGCCACTAATCCTCTATAGGCCATCACCCTATAGAGCGCTGAGTGCCAGCCCAGAGCAGACGTCAGTCACTAATTCCAAGGGCAGGTGTGGGTAGTAGAATACAGGTGCTGGCAGCAATAGGAGCACTTCAGTGGGGGCTAGCCATGCCTACCTCTGGTTTCAGTGTCAAGAGGGCTGAGGAAAGGCCATGGCCATGCTGAGGCTGCAGGCTTGCAGAGGGACTGTTTTTTGAGCATGATACTGGAGTAGACTTCACTAGATGTCCTCCTACCCACATAATATGGCCAATCCCAGGACCATTCTGAAAAAGGCAGCAAAGTCTTTTCTTGCTCTAGTGTCCCTCTAGCACCCTCTACTGAGAACAATTAACATGATGCTCTTTTTAAAGGGGAAATACTTAAAGGAATTCCATTATCACAGAGCATGTACTGAAGAAAGCATTCTGAGCTGAGAGGCAATGAACAGATGACTGAAATAGTGCTTCAGGCCAGTAAAGATGCATCAGGAGGACTTCTGGTTTTTGGTCCAAGCAACTAGAAAAATTGAAGTATCTATTCGAGAGCTGATTGAGTAAAAAATGGGGGAATGGGAAAAGCATTTTGGTGGGAAACAAATCGAGGCTTCGTATTTTTATATTAATCAGAAATGCCAACTATACATTCTAGGAGAAATAGTCTGTAAGAAGTTACACAGTGACCTCGAGTTCAAAAGGGAAGGGGCTGTTCCAGAGATACCAATTTCAAAGTCCTTTGTTTAGAGATGTACTTAAAGACTTGGGACTGATGGGATCACAGAATGAGATGCATATTGGATGGAAAAGAGGACAAGTTCAGGAACAGAGCCCTAGAACACTCTGTTAAAAAACATAGGATTGCAGTGTTCAATTGGGCTTAATAGAGGAAATATCCCCTTTAATTTAAGAGAAATATATTACTCCTAAAGGCAATGAGTTCCTATTTCATGTACACAAGCAGCACCTGTTGATCAGTAAAGGGTACTGTAGAGATTCCTATGTTGGGTGCAAAGAAGGAGACTATAATCTCCAAGCTCAAAGCCATCAATATGGAAGATAATTGACGAGAATTGAGAGACTTTTAATTAAAGATCTGCCCTAAACTTTCTCTGTGGCTTTAACAAATCATGAAACCCCCTTTGTCTTCAGTTTCCTCATTGAAAAAATAAAGGAGTTGGACGAGATAGTCTTTAAGATTCTTTTGTGAGACCCAAAAGTCTATAATTATTAGGCATCCTTTTTGTGCTATATAACCTAAATGTTACACAACCCAGCTATAGAAAAAACACAAAGTGATTTAACTGAAGAATTGCTGATATGCTCAAAATTAATTAATTAGATTCTTGGAGTCTGACAAAGGCAAAGCCTTTCCAGGTAGTTCCTGAATTATCTTTGCCAGAGCTGCTGTTTCCATTTCCACTCCAAGGTGGTACAGCTGTACTTCTGTGATAAGCTGAGGTAAAAGATGAAAATTTAGCTCAATTCAAACAATATGAGCCCCAACCATGACACAAGTACTGTGCTAGATGCCTTGAGACATGTGAACAGGCCTTTTCAGTATTCACAAACTAGTTAGTAGCTGGCCAGGTAAAATCTAATGAAGGGAAAAATAAATTTTTCCCAGAAATACATAGTGCTGGCTGCATGAAGGACCAAGAGGACATCAACCATCTGTTGGAAAGTGGGGCTCACACAGAAAAAGCTAGTATTCATCTTGGAGCTTGAAGAGGAAGAGGGCTTCCGGGCATGATGAAGAACAGAAGTTTTGGTCAAGTAGGTCTGGGTTCCAAACCCAACTCTATTAGCTATTAGCTGTGAGATCTTTGGTGAGATTATTCACGCTTAAAATCAAGCTAATACTTTTCTGTTAATGTAGCTGTGACGAAAGATGTAATTATATTTAAGATGCTTAAAAAATACCTGGAGTCTGAGAAGGAATCAATAAACCACAACTATTAATATCTGGATAAAAGTAAAACGTAATCCCAGGAGAAGGAACACCGTGAATAAATCTCATAAGTCTATCATTCTCTGATCTCCTTGACCTATTCACAACCAACCAGTCCTTCTAATCTTATTCTGGCTACTTTCCATCATGACTCTTCTTGTTATTACATGGAGCTACCTACCATCCTCAGTGTTCTCCCAAATTCAGTCATTAACATACCACCCAAACAAATTTTGCCCTAACACTAGTACTATTATTTGTCTCTATTTTCCTTAAGTTGCCTAAGTTTTTCCTTAAATACATTTATTTGATTAAAACATTTCATACCACAATTTTAAATGGAAATTAAGTGTGACTTTCCATATGATTAAGTAAAAAAAAAAAGCAATCTGAAATCAATTTTATTGAATTATAGTTACTGTTGTCTGACACAATCTTGGAGCCTGAGGCCTGCTGGCTATGGGTTAAAGAACAGCGGGAAGGAGGAGGAACTGGCTAGCTAGCAAGTAAAGCAGAGTTAAAATATCAGACTGAGGTCTATTTTTTTCCTGAGTACAAGAAGTTTTGAAGATAATTGGAAAGAGAAAATTTTCTCACCGATGGTTCAATGTTAATGTTACATCTGTCTACCATGTATATCAGCAGTGGTACAGAGACCATGCTTTGAGAAATACTGCCTTGGTCCACACCATCCTGCCTCCTTAGTTTATCCCAATCCTTCACTTCTTTCAATGTTTCCTCCAGCCCCACCTCTTCCATGAAGCCTGCCCTGACTATTCCAATCAATAGACAGTAGGCTTGCTATCTTTTAAATCAAAGGACTTTATGTTTAAAAAAAAAAAAAACCTATTTGGAAATAAATCATGCACTTCTACATGGCATCTGTTCTTTGACTGTCATACTCACATTTTTATTATTGTATATGTTTTTCCTATGCTCTCCCCAATGTAAGACATTATGGGTGGAAACTATGTCTTTTCACCCACAATACCTTTCTCTCACATACTTTAAAAATGATGGGCATATAGTAAACATATGTAGAAAAATAATTAAGATGTATGGTCAATGGGATATCACATATTTATGACTGTATTGGAGAACTGAAACAACGTAGGTGAAGACTAAGGACAGTGGCATCAACCAGGCATTATTGAAATAAAAATATTTGAATATTGGGTAGTAGGAAAACATATTCCTGACATAATTTCAGTTTCATATGGATATGAAGAAGGAAGCTGTCAGCACTAATGCAAAAAGGTCATCATACTTCCAGAGTCCAATATTAACAGGGCTCTGCCCAGATGGTGCTGTCAGAGGAATCTACTTTGTATTCTTACCATCATCCTTCATTTTTATCTCTCATTTGACTCACTGGGAAATATGAATGACTCCTATTTGAACATATGTGACAGCCCAGTTTTTCTAATCATTTTTTTTCTGTACTGATAGATTTATGAAACTTAACCTGCTATAACACTAAAGTAGCCATTTTGCAATGTGTCAGAACCTTTCACAGCAGAGTTTCAGGAGTAAAAGGACAATCTTGAAGAAAGCAATGTATTTTTTTAAAAATGGGCACTCAGAAAGTATCATACTGAAGATAAAATATGGAAATAAATTATCTTACATCTTACACTTCAAATGAGATTGGAGCACCAAAAAGGAGGCTTTATTCACCCTGGCAGTAGGGGTTTTGTGTTATTTCTTACTAAGTCCAGTGTAATAATTAGGATGTTAATCACCCCACAGCTAGGTATACGATTTGAAGGATACAATTTCATTTTATGCAATTGGGTAATATCACTTTACAGAGAATCAGATAATGGAAAAAGAAAGAAGGAGAAAAAAAAAAACCACATCATTGAGTGCCTTGTGCTGCTGGTCCATCTCTGACCTTTCTCTCTTAATTTTAAAATGCGATGGCAAATCTCTTCAGTCACAAAATGTTTCCTAGAAGTTAATGGAAATTACATGGCTTTCCTAGAAATAAATGGAAAATTCTAAAGAACCTTTTATTAGAATGGGGAGAGATCTTGGAGATTGCCTAATATAAACTTCATGTTGTACCAAGAAAGAGAAAACCAGAAAAAAGTTATGTAAATTGTCTAAGATCATTCAGTGACTTTTGGCAAAGGGAGCTCTGATATGCAGGCCTCTCAAGCCAAATATCTAGCCTTGGTTTATGCAGTATCTCTTCCTGAAGCCCACCTGAGGGCTTCCCTCCATCTCAGCTACATACCACACATTACACTGATGAAGAATAACTCAACAGGTACCTATAACTCTCCCAGGAATGGTCTTGCCAGATCTCTAAAATGCACATGAATTCTGACTTCTCTCCTTGGCAAATGGAGTGAACAGGCAGTGCCTCCCTGTCAAGTTTCGTGCTACCATTGACAATATGCCTCCCTATATGCAAAGCTGATTTTTGTTCAGAATCCAGTAAACGGAGCTGTGCTGTGTATTCATAGCAGATGTGAAGGCACAATCATTTGCTTAATTCTGCAGGGGAATTCAAATTTCTTGGATAATTTAAGATGGTTCACATGACTGATTTGAATGCTTTACAATGTAATAGTCAATCTCTGAGTGAGTGTTAAAAACCCTACAAAAAAACAAAGATTAGATTAGCTTCGTTTAGAAGAACTTACTTTATTTAAAAATGATCCAAATATTTTCTTAAATTTATCAGCATTACTTTCTAGATAAACATACCTCCTGGCCTCAGAAAGTAAAATAACACTTTCCCCAAGAAGTATAAATTATTTTCCTAGGAGAAAAGCACATTTTAGTGATTTATTTTCATTAGTAATTTCTAAGCACAAAAAAGACTTGGTTTGCAGTGAGGGAAATCATAGAGAATATTTTTAACTAAAAAATGCATACTGCTTTAAAAGCTATTGCCAAAACTGCTAAGGGATGGAAATTTGAGAAGGTGTAATATATATTTTATATATTTATTTACTCCTTTATACCTATACATATATATTTATACCTTGCATCCATATATTTATGTATATAATATGAATATATATGTGAAATGCGTGTATCTATATAATCTATATAGAGGAGGTACAGATATAGATATATAGATATTGATATATCCTTGTGATTTTGTTTACTGAACAAGGAAAGTACAAAAAAAATCCCTGGGATCCAGAAACATTAAAGACCTGACACCTCTTGATCTTTGGCTTTAACACTAAGCTCCTCTGAAAGGCAAATTCAATCTCCCTCTTCCTGTCTTTTCTACCCATAAAGAGGAAAAATTTCTCTTTGGAGTATTACCAACATCAACAAAAATAAGACCATATCTGCCACGAGTCTCTTTTGGCTTCCTTAATTCTCGTGGATTTCTCCTTTCCTTAAATGCTTTCCACATTTGCATTGAACTTAATGGTGCTCAGCATTTAATTGTCATCTTACTAATTTATACAAGGTTCCTGCTCACCAACAGGCTTGCAACTATCTGAGCATAGGGACTATAATTTATTATTTGTGCCTTATGATAGCCAGCAGTGTATTAATAATACTATTTGATGAATAGTATCAAAACATACTAGCTTGACTGAGAATCACACATCATTCTTCAATTTTTTAAAGTTGTTGAAAACATATCTAAATGGAGTTAGGATGTTAATATAATTACGAAGAAAGAGTGAATTTATTCTTTGGTAAGACCTAGACAACTTCTCATCAGATTATATATATTTTATTGTTTATTGAAGATGTGCAATAGGAATAAACATAATGACATTTAAAATGTTAAATGTGTACTTTCTGATAGTAAATACAAATAATAGATGTCTTCTTATAATAAAACAAAATTCAATATTTTGAAAATTGCCAGCCTTTTGCTTGGCTCCTTTTTCCCAACATTGACAAGAGGAGTACATGACTAATTTCTTTAAATTGTGCTTGAATCTTGGGGAATGAATTTCTGTAGTATTTAGCATTTGACACTCTCAGCTTATGGAATAAGCAGATAAACAGGTAAAGGCTGTAAGTGCTAGAGTTTTATTAATTTGACTGAAACTAACACCTTATTTTAATAACTCTTAGTAGAACTGCCAGTTGATATTAACTAAACTGAACACCCCAAAATACATTTTTTTGAAAATCTTAATACCCATACCAATTATATTAAAATTTCACACAAGAAAACATTTTTTTCCCTTGATATTCAGAACATATCCTGTTGGTAATGAGTGTAATATCCACTTTTTACATTTTTGGTGAGTAAAGCCATTAGCTGTATGAGACAGCTGTTCACAGTCTTCTAGACACAACCTGGCATATTTCAGGACACACAAATGATCATTTATAAATTAAATGAATCCAATTACACATTGCACTTATTTTGTCACTGGCTTAATTCAGCTATCTATTTGTGCATACTGCTGTGAAAGGGAACATCATAAAAATATATCCCTGGAATGACTGTGCGAATCTCAAAAGACTTCATATATAAACAGATTATTTTGCATTATCATAAAGTGATCAAAGAAGAAGCATTACTTATCTCTATTCTCTTAGGTATGACATTGATGTAATATTATAATCAAAGAATATTTTAATAATCTAGGCCCATAGACCTGCTTTTATTTTCTTAAAAGAGGTCTTTTATTCAGTATAATTCATTATGATTCGTTTATTCTTTCATTCATCTGGAAAACATTTTTTGAATGCACACTATGGGTCAGCCACCAAGTCTACAAAGGAAAATAACACTGTCTTCATTTATCATTGTATTTTATGCTCAAACTGCTATCTCCAAAAAATATTTTTTATTTCCTATTCGAATGTTCCTTTATCATTTTTACTAAGACACTTCCTTCCCAAAAAGCTTGAGATCATACTCCCAGCTCTTCTCTTACCCCTGACCCTTCATTGTCTTTGACAAGTTTCTTTTCTGTACATTCTTCTACTTATGTTCCCAAAAGTTCAATTGCCAGCCCACTTGTTTTGCTTTTCTATACACCTCCTTCCTTTTTACTTACAACACCCAAATCTCTTTTTCAAGACCAAACTTATTCATGGAGTTTCAGGTATGTATATTCCACTGATTGCCAGACCCATCTGCCTGGAGGTAACTCAGGCATCCTAAATTTTAAAGCTCAAAAACCAAACTCATAATTTCCTCCAGTCTCCCCATCTTTGCCCTGTTCTTTCTCTTCTTTTGATATTTTCCATACCAGCTCTCTCAAATTATCTGCCATATCTGCCAGGTTTTTCTTTCTAAACTCTTTCTGCAATCAGTTCTGATTTCACCACTTGTCGTTCTTTCTTAAACTCATCTCCTGGGTGATTCATCCAAAACACTTGTTCTCTCAACTTAGGGCAATTTTGTTCCTCAGGGGACATTGACAATCTCCAGAAGAGTTTTGAATGTCACAGCTGGGTAATGCTACTCTTATCTACAGGATATAGACTAGAAATATTGCTCAAAATCCTATAATGTACAGGATAACACCCCAGCCCCAACAAGATGACAAATAATTATTAGGTTAATAGTGTTGAGGTTAAAAAAAAACCTGACCTGGAATAAAAATTATGTCATTATTATCCCCACCACTTAAAACCACTTTAATGGCGTTTGAAGCTTCTTGAAATTATTAAAAGTCCTTGCATAACAGATCACAGCCTTCCACTCCAGTTCATCTACTGCCAAGAATGCCTTTCCCCTTATGCTTTTGCAGCCCAGATACTTGCACACATGTTTATAGTAGCACAATTCACAAATGCAGAAATGTAGAACCAGCCCAAGTGCCCATCAGTTAAGGAGTGGATAAAGAAACTGTGACATATAGATAGATACAAGGGAATACTATTCAGCCATAAAAGAGGAATGAATTAATGACATTCACAGCAACCTGGATGGGACTGAAAACTATTATTCTAAGTGAAGTAATTCAGGAATGGAAAACCAAACATTCTATATTCTCACTTCTAAGTGGGAGCTAAGCTATGAGGATGCAAAGACATAAGAATGATACAATAGACTACAGGGACTCAGAGGAAAGGATGGAAAGCAGGTGAGGGATAAAAGACTATAAACTAGATTCAGTGTATACTGCTCAGGTAATGGGTGCAACAAAAATTTCACAAATCACCACTAAAGAACTTACTCAAGTAACTAAATACCACCTGTTCCCTAAAAACCTATGGAAATAAAAATAAAATAAGAATAATTTCCCACCATACTGTTTGTCACCTTATGCCTCTGCTCGTATTTTTTGTGCTTCCCGGAATGCCCTTCACTCACTCCTTTTATGTGGTTAATTTTGTACATATTTTTAGACTTTCACAGAGGTCTTTCTTGATACCATTACTGCTCCCCACCACCTCAGGAAAGCGTAGATGCCACTTCTATGTATTCCTACAGTAAACTGAAAATGCTTCTATCAGAAAATCAGTAGGGTAGTTTTCAACAAATCCATGCTTGCCTATACCCCTTGCTTGAGTGTAAGGGTGGTGTTTTATCAGATTTCTCTATACCCCAATGCCTGGCTTACAAGTATTCAATAAATATTTGTTGAAATTAACTAGAATAGTTAAGTAGAGTCTGATTGGCTATATACACCTGAGGCTCAGAACTTCATTAGCAAAAAGAGTAACTAAGACATTTTTCTAAATTCTCAGAAAAGAACTTACCTTGCGCAAAGCAGTGGAATATAAGCAGAAATCATTTCTGGCATCAAATTCCGACATTAGACTATAAGTAACTTAAGATCAGGGCCAGGTTTTCATTTGTTTGCCATTGAAATACATTTAAAATATGCACTTATTAGTTAGATACATGAAAGATTGAGTGAATAGATAGGTAGGTAGATAGTTGGGTGGGTAGATGGGTAGTTGAATGAAAAGGTAAGTAGACAGATACATGGTTTGGTAGGTGGGTGGATGAATGAGAGAATAGATGGCATAAACACTGTATTCTTTTGATCTCCTTTTTGGGTTCCTTTTTATGACCATCTGCTCCCTAATAGGTATAGGAAACAGTCTTCATACCTCTGTATTTGAACTCCTTGTCCATGTATTTGTCCTCCATGTTGATAAGATCAGGAAGATCAAATGCAAAGACTTCTGAGAGCATCTGAATAAATCGTTCAATTTTTAGAGTTTGTTAAAAGCATCTTGATTTCATTTATAATGAATGGAGCTAAGATCTCTTTAGGTTCCTTATTTACAATATGTTATGTTTCCCTTCCCAACTCTGATTTTTTTTCTCCCAATTCATTTTAAAAACTATTTTGGCTAAAACATGAATCTTAGAAGAAAAGAAAAACTGATAACCACTTACCTTAAAATAGGTATGTTTATTTTTAAATTGCATTCAGAACACAAACTCTCTGTCTTTCTGTCTCTGTCTCTGTCTCCATCTCTGTCTCTCTCTTTTTTCCTCTCTCTCTCTCTCTCTCTCTCTCTCTCTCTCTCAGCAAGAGTGAGTACCATAGTTTAAAGCTATCATTTTCAGCTTCAAATCAATTAGCAGTAGATGACTGTACAGGGGTTTTTATCTAGCCACTTCTAAGAACTGTTCCATTATAGAGAAATGGGCTCTCACAGACACATTAGTTTATGTAATTAATTCCCAAGATCACACATACTTATGACAGAGGAAAGACAGAAACAGAAAGTAGTAGCTTCAGTTGACAGAAAAATCGAGTTCCTGGTTCTAGCCATCATAAGCAGGGAGGCCATGTGATTTATTATCCAAATCAGGTGATATTTAATAGTGAACCGGAGCAATACAAATAATTAAATTATATAGTCTTTGAAATTGTGAAGCAATAAAATGTACTATTCAATATCTATTCTCAAAATAAAATTCTTTCTAAAAGTAAAATTGGCACTTATCTTACATAGTAAACTAACATTAAAATATTTCTTAAATCTTAACTGGACAATAAACATAGCATAATAGTCACTTTCTGCTTCTAATAATTGTATTGATTTTATCAAAGATGTTTTAGATTATAAGAATGATAAAATATTTAGAAAATATTAAAAATCACTGTAAAGCCTTTTAAAATATACTGTCAGAAATTAGAAAAAAAATAAGCAGAGAAAGTATTTTTGAATATATTTATGTACTTTGAACAATTTCTTATCTATCTCTATCCCTACTATCATGTCACTAATATTATTTTGAAAACATGTTATTTCAATGTTGTGATATTATTTTTGCTTTTTTATAAAGCTACCTGCAAACTTCTTCAAAGATGCGTTTTTATGAATAACATATTAGAAATTGTGAACATTTTCAATTTACATTTTTTGTTAATCATAAAATGTTTAACTGAAAAAGCATATTTTCTTTGAGTTGTCTAGTAAACATAAAACAAATTGTGCTACATAAAATATATTCTTGATTTTAATATTTCTATATTACAATATGTAAATGCTCCTATATATACTTTTTTGCTTTTATTTAGAATAAATAGTAGTAGCTTCCTTTGACAAATATTATATAACAAAAAAAATCAACAATTTGTCTCTATTCTGATTACTTTGACTCTTCAGCCAAATTTAAGTGCTTCAAATATATGAGTAATTCAATTAAAGAGGGGAGTTCTAACCAACCAGCCTTCTCATAACTCAAGATATTTTAAAATACAATTATAAACTTTCAAATTAAGTCTTTTACAGAAGTGGGGCTCTCATTGTTTAATTTTCTTAGTTTCTCCTTTTGTAATGATCCATTTTAATATGTACCTGTTTGCACACATTGTTCACAATTATAGCTTATTACACATTCAAAATATAAATACATTGCTACTCAATTTTTAGGATACTTTGGCTCTAAATTTCTAACTAATTTTGAACAAAATTAAGAAGTATTTCAAGTGGACACTGATACTTTTTCAGCAAATTTGTATCTTCTGGTGGTCAGGAGGTTAATGATGTGTGTATAGTCCCCATAATGGGTGATAAATGTCAACAAATATTTGTGCATGTTACATGTTATCACCAATATTTTTTAATAACTATAAATTTAGTACCTAACATTTCATTAAACACATTTCTTTTTCTTCTCTGTTATCGAAGCCAAAAAGAGTTGATTCCAAAACAAAAAAGGTTTTCCAAACAATGCAATATAGTTGTAGTTGTAGACTTCAGACACACAAATAATAGCAAGAAGTTACACAGTATTAAACAGGACCATGCATCCTCTCTTTTTCATACATATTTTCCATATTAAAAGTATAATTTCTCATATTTCTTCCTAACCCCAGTCATTGGTGGCCTGGCAGCTTTGTGCATCTGGCATAGGATTTAGCTGTTCTCAGCCCCTGAACACTAAGAAGTCTTTGTATTATTGGCAAACACAATTCACATAGTCTTTGAAGGGAGATTGGAGTTGGAAAGGGTTGAGAATAGAGGGACAGGCTAGGCATTGTCTATCAGATTTAACCGCATGTTAAAATTAGAAATGTCTTCATTGCACATGGGAATCACAAACTACTAGTTCAGATTATGGCAGGAAATGCAAAGTAGAAGAATATCAACCCAACTCATCTTAATAAAATAAATAATAACTCGTTCTTAAAAACTGTAAACTTCAAATACATGTTAAGCCAGATAAAATGATGGAACAACAGGCATAAGCCAGGACTGGTCTAAGCAAACCAGGACATATGATTACCCTCCTCATGAAGTCCCATTGCACTGCCAGCCCTAACCCAAGAGGGATATTTTTAAGCCCAACTCTCCTAACTCTACTACTCTGCTGCTGCAAATACATTTATGAAGTGATACCGTTGGGTTTTATCTCAAAATTAGTGATAAATCTGCCAAACTCAATTAACTGACCTCATGTTTTATTTTTTAGTGTTATTTTGTTTTTAGAGTGAAAAGGAAATTATTTTCAGAGCAATAGAAATGAATATCCAATGATTTTGATCTTAAATGCACAAGCCATCAACTGGTTATCTCCCAAGCAATAATATAAGTATTAATAAAACATTTAAAGATAAATTAGAATGGAACTTAGTGAAGCAAAAACTTGTGTCTTCATGTCAGCAGGTTAAGACACAATGTACTTATTCTGTCTTGGACTGAGAATTTAATGGATAATATCAGCATAGTTAGCTCTTCAAGGTACCCAGGAGACAGTTGAATAAAGGTGGGGAGGCCAGGTTAGTGACAGAAAAAAATCAGATTTAAATAGGGCATTCATTAGGGTCATAGTTAAGGGGCATTGAGCTGTGTAGCCCCTGGTGTAGAATATAAAAAATGTCAAAAATGGTATTTTCAAGTACTTCTGCTCTGTCACTTACTATGATCCTTTCTCATTGCTAAACCACAATTTTCCTATCCGTTACAACATCCTTGGAGGAGAGAAGGCTGTGAGATTAAATGGCAGGATGGCACATCATTGACTTTTTAAAAACATTTGTTACATTTTAATGTTAAAAAATAACTAGATTAAAAAAAACTTGAAAAGGAATAAAGTAAACGTGTGATAAAAATCTTAGCGGCGTATATGAGTATTTACCATAATTTTTTTTTGATGTAGAATTTTGCTACTTCACCCAGGCTGGAGTGCAGTATCGTGATCTTGGCCCACTGCAACTTCCACCTTCCAGGTTCGAGCGATTCTTGTGCCTCAACCTCCCAAATAGCTGGGATTACAGGTGCCCGCCACCACACGCAGCTAATTTTTGTATTTTTAGTAGAGATAGGGTTTCACCATTTGGCCAGGCTAGTCATGAGCTCCTGACCACAGGTGATCTGCCTGCCTTGGCCTCCCAAAGTTCGGGCATTATAAGTGTGAGCCACTGCACCTGGCCACATTTACTATAATTGTAAGATAGTAACTGCTAATATATTATTTTTTTACGTACTTGAAAATGTCCCTGTTATTTAGTATGTTTATCCTGAGAGTACATTCAAAATTAACTAAAAAGCACAACTTTAAGAACAAAAATTTACTAATGAAGTCTCACTGTACCAGTAACGGTTTGGGAGAACTTCATGTCTTAAAGTTTGATCAACGTTTGATTTGGGGAGAATTATAGAGCGAAGCTACCATTGCTATAAATTGACAAAAGTATATACTATAGGATGACACCAAATCTTGAATGAAAATTAGTTAATAAAGATGAAGCTGAACTAATGCTAATTTAAAAGTTTTTAAAAAATAGATAAAATTGAAAACTAAACATATAGCTAAACATACTGATTATGCCTTGATAATGAAACATTCTTCCAGAAAAAGAAAAAGGTGGAATTCCCAGCTGTCTATGTAGTAAGAGCTTCACGATTTTGGTTGAGTGGCATACTATTCAGGGCTTTCAGTAAATTTTAAAGACATGCCAATTTTGTTTTAGAATACAAAATTTTATGAACTTTAATTATTCATTTAATAGACTATTATTAGTTATTTGTTAGTTATCTTTATAAGACATCTAAAAACAAACTACAAGTTATTTGTGCTTATGTTTTGGTCTAAATACATTTTCAGCCACATTTAGCAACTTCTCAAGATCATCTTTTATGTCAAGATTATCTTAGAACTCATCTTATTTTTTAACTTTACTTTTTTCACGACTCTTACTTCCATTTTTTCTTCTACTTTGTTTTATTTTTATGTTAAAAACATTTTAATCACATCAAAATCAAATTTTATTTTTAATCACTTAATAAAAGTAAATTTTATTTTTAATCCCTTATTTGTATCTCTGAAAGCTGCCTTATATCAGTTTCTGAAATGATGCGAATAATAAATTGATTAATTTACTTAAAAAAGTTTTTTAAAACACCAGGCTTGGAAATTCATTGAACAATATATTATATGCTTCATTATCACAATAAAAACTTGTACCAAGATATTCATGTCACATGGGAATTTATAGCAGAGCAGTTTAAAAAGAAATTCTACTATCAATTCCTTCATAATTAACTATGACGTTATAGAAGGAAATTTGCTGAATAAAACCCATTTCATATGGATGAAAAGGACCACTCACTTTTTAAACTAAAACAGTAATGTTTATGTTACATATTACCTTGTTTCAGTAACATTATCTTCCATTTATCAATATAGTTCTCAGTGAATTACATATTTTACTGAATACATCTTGTTTATAAGGATAAGAGATAGTCCCTCATAATTACAAACTTTAGGTACTCATTGCTAAGACATTTAAAAACATATATCATTGTGTACATAACATATAAATGTATATATCATATTTTTACTTATGTAAAAATTAAATATATAATGACTATATATGATTGTTTCTAGCAATTAATGATCAATGTACATTTCTACTGCATGAATTACATAAATAGCAGTTTTTGTCACTATAAGAATTTTTGGTATTACAAGATGAAGGACGTATTTACAAATTGGGAGGAGTGTTCTTTTGTTACATGATTGAAAAGTATCTTAGGACGTGATGGCCTTTGCTTCTGATTAAGATTTATGTAATATTTGTGAATGGCCTCCATAATGAAAGTTTGTACTCTGACATTTGTGGAACTTATTGTTCTAAAAGTACACTGTCAGATTAAAAAAGAAGGTTAGAATTAAGTTCAGTTCAACACATAACATGATTTATTTAAACATGATTAGTCACAAATAACTATCAGAGTTTATGTATTAGTAGGATGACAAAGTGCAATGAGTGAGATAACATGCAGCATGGTAAAAGTTAAATATTTGAGGGGAAGGTAAAAACAGCTTTGAAATATCAAGCTATCTATTCCCACAGCATGTTTCCTATTTTATAATGTTCTTCCATAAATATGAAGCTGATGTTGGCAGTTCTTGGTCAGCCAGTCAGTCTTTATCATCTGTTCACCTGACGCCTGCTGTTACTTGAAGTTCTGGTTAGTTTGCGGCTCTTCCAGGCAATGGCCTTGGTCGGAACCCCTTTTTTCTCATCTATCCTCTTTCTATATTTTCTAACATGTATCTCACTTCTATAGATCCTATTCTTAGTGAGACAGCTAATTCATCTCAAAAGCTGTGGCATACTTAATGGAGTTCAACATTCTAAGAGATAACCTGGAAACTAAATATAGTGTATTCCTCTGCGTTAAGAAAAATTTGAAAACATCAATGGGCAGTGGGTATTGGCATTGGTTGTTATAATTGTTGTTTGGAAAAAATTTTCGTTCTTGGGGTAAGGAAGGGCCACTATCATATTAATTGTGCCCGTGAAAAATATATCCTTACTTCTATAATATTAAAATAAGTCAAAACAGAATCACAATAGTCTGAAAAAGTTATTGATGACTTATTTTAGAAACTCAAATCTGCACACATTCTCTATTGGCTGTAGGAAACGGTCCAAACTTTTTTTTTGCTTTTGGCAAGATGGAGCCCTGTGACTTCTCCAGCTTTATTTTGTGCCACAGCTAAACCTGAAGCCACTGCAGTTGTCTTGCATTGCAATGTTGGTTCTGCCATGCTTGCTCTACTTGCTTGGTTGAAATAGTACCCCGTTTTTACCTCCCAACTCCTCCAGTTCAGGGCTTAAGAATTACTTCCTTCAAGAAACCCCTACTCTCTTAATCTCCCTCCACATCCTATCCCTATACATAAAGTTCAGCAATGGCCTGCCCCTCTTTATTCATTTATTACTTTTTCTGTACTGGGTGTTAAATGCTCTGAAGATTGGAATGGTTATTTGTCCATTATGAATCAATAGGTTTTATCTCTATGTCAGGCACATGACAAATAATAAATGTTTGCAATTTGGGATCTATAAAAAATTATGACATGTTAGAATTATTGCAGTAGTTCTTAATCCAACCTTTTCAAAAACCTTTCCCAGACCTTGCTGCAAACTGAACACTACCTTTGATCCACAAAATCCTGCTCAAAAGCTTTTGCCAATAGCTCATCTTTGCCCAGTGATTTAGCACCAGATTTTTTAAAAATAAAAATAAAAAACTGCACAAATTTTAAAAAATTATGTCTTCCCACAAATATCTTAAAATTTAGTTGGAAAGGTAAGCCAAGAAATAGTAAATAGGAATGATATCAACAATAAAAGTTAAATTTTATGCAAGACAACTTCGAACCAATATATCTGTAAGGACTTGACAGATATACTGTAAGGAATGTAATTCCAACAACAATTCAATTACATAGGAATTCTCACTGTTCTGCTAGAGATAAAGAAGTCAAACCACTGAGAATTTATATAAATTTTCCAAGGTTGTAGAGGAGGGAAGTGGCAAAGCTGGGATTTGAGGCTAGGAAGCCCAGCTCCAAAGCCTGTGTTCTTAACTACTGCACTAAATTGCCTCAAAGCACATGATGTGCAAAAGCTTATATGCCCCCAAAACAGTTGTTAAGATTAACTGCTAAATGTCTAAGCAGACACATGCTAACTTTTACAGGAGGCAACAATGGGAAACTTTATGGAAAAGGTAAAAATTCACTGAAATTGACTTTTTAAGACTTATTAGGTTTGGCAAATCAGAGTACAGGAAGGCCTCATAATAGAGAAAACTAAATCTGAGAAATCAAATATGAGTAAGAATAAGGTGTATTGCTTATGAGATAATATTAGAGGGTATAGAGGGCAAAACTGTTGGGGGTAGATTAAATTCTGGAGTCAATAGTTCAAAATGTTTCTAACTGACTCTCACTGAGAGGAAGGACAAAGAGAAATAAAGCATTGTTTCAGAATAATAATCTTTCAGTAGCTCGTAAAGCAAAAATCAAAGGCAACAGGTTGCAGACAATGAGCTCATTGAAGACTAATTTACAGAGTTGGACAAAAGTAGTAAGACCCCCGTTTTACCTATCATTTCTTTCCTATCTAAATTTGCATTTGGAAAATTCTGAATCTGAAGTTGGAAAATCTGGATCTAAATTCCACCTGGGCCATTTATTAGCTATGTTCACATCACTAGATACTAAAAGTGTAATATTTTCTGTTTGGTAAAATAAAGTTGTTAAAGGATAATTTTTTTAAAGATAAAATCTCTCAAGCAAACATAAAGCATGTAGGTATCAAATATTTTATTTAACGTATTCGTTAATGAGATAACCAGTCAACTAGTTGGATTCTTTTGGATTCTCAAAGGAGAATCTAAAGAACCACACAAATAGACTAAAAACTGGGTTCTTCCATGATGGGGAAAGGAAGTCAATTTAGCCTCCGCCAAGCATGATGTATTCGCACATCCATAAATGATAATCATTTGCATTTCTATCCACTTTCTACAATTTACAGAGTTGTAATTATTTTAAAGACAATAAACAGTACAGAGACCTCCATATAAACAGATAACCAGGAAGGATGTGTTGTTAAAGGAAAACCTAGTTTTCCACTGAAGCCATATATCTTTTTTTTTTTTCTATTTCAGCCTTTCACTGGGTAAAAGTACCCATCTCATGATATAGGTGCTGAGCATTAAGTGATAATATCATTGATACTGGATAAGAGTAGAAATTTCCAACTTCTTAACACGTGGGATTAGATGTCGCTTTTCTTCTTCTCACCTCTTAAATGGTACCTAATCATTTTCTCAATATATATGTGAACTAGAAGATTCAGAAAAAGAGTAGAACTATGTCTTTGATGAGGTTTAGGAATATGCAAGTATCCTGGCTACTTTTGGGGTGGTAGAGGAAGACAATAACTGAACAAAGGAGAGACTTGAGGTCTCTTAAAGAGAACTTGGGCACAAGAAAAGAAATGTCAGCCTGGCTTAATAAGCCTGACTTGGCAACAGGGTTTTGAGTTTCAAACAGAGTACTTTCTTGTAAGAAAAATAAACTAACTTGGGTTATTTTAATTTTTTTAAAAAAGGCAAATGAACAAAACATATTCAGGAAGTTGACAGACAGATATACACAATCTGCAAGAAGGCTAGGAGAAGACGAAAACTGAAAAAAGAGCAGGACAAGAAAGATCTTAGCTGGAGGACATAACAGCAGGAAAATCTAATTATAAGACTGATGATTCTGAAAGAACTGACCAGTACTGGAAACCACTGACATCGAAGCTATATCATTCACCACCAATATTTTCTAACTGATCTTTCTTTCTTGAGTCACTTGCTCTAGAATCAGTTCCAGGCTGAAACATCTGATTGGCTGAGCTTGGGTCACAGGCCATGCTCTGTCTCCTGGGGAATTAGCAGGTAGATGGAGTATCTTCTCCTCTGCTTTTGTAGTGACAGGCGGAAGACTGCAGCACACAAGTCCCATACACAGGGCCAAATTCTGCCAAAATATAAAGGGAGTAAAAGATGTTCCATTGTTAAATGATAAAGCAGATGTCCAGAACTGTCCAGGTGTTAAGACCCAAGAAGTTCTCTGTTGGGTATGAAGAGATGAGACATGAATCTTTCTCTGATTCACCTACCTGTCAACATGAATATACTGTGAAGGAAAAAGGGGCTCTGGGAATCAAGAAAATGAAAGGCCTGTAATACCGGAGCCAAGCAGCTCTGCTGTGGGATACCTTCTAAAAAGGCAGAATAGAATAGAGACAGAAGAATCTGACAACCAGCAAGAAGAATGAACACACTAACATCTTGAAACTTCAGGAAGCCCAGGCAAAGCTCATAACTGGAACAGAGATTAGGCCACAGATGTTGATAATGACAGCAGAAAAATGGGGTTATGAGACGCCCAGCAAGCCTCAAGCTGGCAAAAGAGGGTTTTTTTCAAGTGTTCCTATGACCATAGCTGAGGCTCAAGGAAATATTTGATTATAGAAGTTATTGGTATTTTCCCCTAAAACATATCATGTCTTATTAATTATTTTTTTCTATCACTTCAGTTATGAATGGCCTTCCTCATAATGCTTTTAATCTGCCCTGCAAGGGCCTTCTACTGCTTATCTTACTAATTATTTTATAGCTTTTAGATAATTGGGCAATTCCACCTCTTAACAAACCATTCCTTGACCTAAACTAACCCATATTGTTTTCTCCATTGTCTAAATAATCAAAGCTTTTATCATACCATTTAGTATTTTAAATGAAACATTGTATTATGACCTTCTCTCATTTTTTTAGCTTATATTTTAGATTCAGAGGATATATGTGCAGGTAACAAACCTAGTACCCAATAAGTAGTTTTTCATCCCCTACCCCCTCCTTCTCCTTCCCCTCTAATAGTTCTCATTGTCTATTGTTTCTAACCCATAATATATATCTCCAATTAATTTGTGTGCCCTATGGAGAAACTGTATTATCTGACTTTGTAATGTCCTAGCCCTATAATAGGTGCCTCATAAACACTTCTTTCATTAGGGGTTTAATAATGGTAGAATAGAAGGAAACAGAAGTAAGATAGTGGGGGTTAAGCCTGTCACTCATTGGAAATAGGATAGATAATTAATACAACTCTTGATCCTTACTTCCTCACCAATAAAAAAAAATGGAAGAATATCTACTGACACTTGCTCAAATAAAGAAAAGGAATAAAGATGATGAAGATAACAATACCATCACCAACAGTTAGCTCAAAATCTTATCAAGAGCCAATAAAAATACAGCAAAACACTTTGAAATATTAAACTGCTTCATTTTAAAAATACAATTTTTGAATGCATACTATTACCTACTATTAGCATCAAACAAAAGCAATTTCTCTAGCAGAATTTTAAATGCCATAGCAAGTTGTAGACAGAAGGTATTTCTGGAAATGAAGTCCATTGGATCTTGCTTCAAGATACATCATTTAGGTAGTTATAATTTTGCTTACAATTTACTCTACTGTCTTTTCCTTTACAAATGTGCCAGTTCTACACCTTATCAAAATTGTTCCGTAGTCTCTCACTATTACCTCCCTTCACAATTATAGCACCTTATATTTATAAAGTACTTCACAGTTTACAAAAAAAGTTCACACCTACTGTCTAATTTCATTTTTGTGCACACACACGCACACACACACACACAAACTACAAGTGAGAAGTGCTCAATAAGCTTCCCAAGATGTTTGAAGCTTTCAATTTAAAACAAAATTTCTTCAGTGAAACAATGCTTGCTTTGAGGAGTCTCCTTCTATAATATAATTATCTCCAATTTAATACTCAGTACTTAAGACAACAATCTGAAAGTTTTTAAGTCTAATTTTATAGCATTTTCCCTCGATTCAAAATTTAAATTGATACTCTATATCTATCTATAAGTTTTACAACATATTCTACTGTAAGACATTTTTACAGAATATTTTTATACCTTTCTCATTTGACCTTTGCACAGAAAGAAAGGTCAAGATATGAGGTAAAAAATCATATCTATTCATCATTGAATCTCTTGGATCTAACACAGTGCCTGGCACATATAAAATACTGCATAAATGTTTGGTAAATTAAACATAAGAGAACAAAATGAAGAGAAGCAGGAAGAAAAGGGAGAGAATGGCATGACCGAAAGACAAGAAAATATTAGTGTTCATGGAGATAAGAAGATTGTTCTTATTTTTATGCAGAACTGCTAATTTACATTCATATTCAATTCTTACACATAATGTTTGTGTTGAGCACCAAATTACAGGTTTTGCAAAACATTGGAATTAGAAAATGTTTACTTTAATGTTTTTTAAGTGACATGTATTTGCAAATCTAAAACTTTAAGTTTGATAAAAAATGAAAATATTCCTTGAATGGGATC
Source organism: Saimiri boliviensis (assembly GCF_048565385.1). Classification (NCBI taxonomy): domain Eukaryota; kingdom Metazoa; phylum Chordata; class Mammalia; order Primates; family Cebidae; genus Saimiri; species Saimiri boliviensis. The sequence goes on along the minus strand of NC_133457.1, from coordinate 35,173,403 downwards.
AGTGTCAGCTTTAAAATTAAACTCTCTCATTACTGATCTTTTAGAATAAGTTTCAATACATCTATAAATGATTTTTTCTAAAAATTTATGTGAAAATGTTAAATCACTGACAATCCTACATTTAAAGGAAGACAAATGCTTCTAATAATATTTGACTGGGTTAAATTTCCAGTAAGTTTTTCTAAATACACCTGCTACAAGTATTTTGAACTGAAGCAAGATAAGTAGCCATCTCTTTTATTGGAATCAGACTGAGTGAAAATAAACATAATGGAATCAAATTTAACCACAAGTCCAAGCCAACTCCATAAGAAACTTAAAAGTAATAACTTGAAAAAAAATTACTCAAAATGACAATACCTTTTGTTTAACTAGAGACATTTTATGTCAATAATAAAAGAACTGCGGTCTTCTCAGTTCAAATGGAAGATTACTGACTGAACAAATCTCCTCACTTCCCAAATGCCTTTGAAAAGGACAAGTGAAAAAACAAAAGTAAATACAAAAGATCATGGGTAATATGGGACACTGTGAATATCCTGGAAGATATAAGGCAGGTGGGAATAGACTAATGTCAAAATTCAACTGAATTAAGACTATCTCAATCAGAGAAGGCCTTAATCAATTCCAAGATAAAGGCATTCCTTGAAGAAAGACTGGATGATAAGTCAGTCAAGAGAAAAACAAAAGCATGTTGGAATCCCAGTGAGAGTAGTTGACTCTTAAGGTTGGCAATTATTATGTTTCCTACCTCAAAAAATGAAAACAAACATGAGTACATTCTATCAAGTAGGAATTCTTACTTAAGAGGCTCCAAGAGTGGGCAAAAGTGCCAGAAATATGAGACAAACATTTTCTAGGACATACAAGAAAATTACAAATTGGTTGAAGGTTATTGTTCCCACCTGAACAGTAGCAAGAGGCAAAACTCCTGTCATTAGAACTTGCATTTGCTGTCAAACAAAAAGCAATTATCATCCAGTCTGTCGAACTATACTGAAGCTACTAAGACTGTACAACCTGAGACCAGTGGAGAAAACCATCAACTTGAAAAAGAAGTACCAATATACTACCCCAAGAAAATTTGAATAAACAGACTAAAACAAATTAAAGGAAAGATTAAAAATGGGTAGAACTAATGTCCTAATCATGAATGTCCAAGAGGATAGTGAGAAAAAACAAAAAAATTATACAATCACATAAATAGATTATTATAAAGATCATAAACACCAAAATTAAAATTAAAACAAAATACATCAAGAGCTACATAGCAGAATTAATCTTGATAAAAAGTAGCAACCTGGAAGACTGAGCATTGGGACCTCCTCGCTGATCACAGTGAACTAGAGTTGGACAGTAGAGGACAAAATGTTTAACAGTATGAGAGCAAAGTCAAAAGCTGTATTGATTGGGTATAGAAAGGTTAACATGCATTTTATAGTTCTAGAGAGAGGTGACAGAGAAAAAGGAATAACCATAGAAAAGAAACAAATAGGAAAATTTCCCTAAGCCTTAGACTCTACAAAATAAAATTAATGTATACAAATAAAGAAACAAAATCTGCCCATTAATTAATTCTTAAACTGATAAGAATTACACTAATTAACAATTAACATGTGAAAGAGGTTCAATTTCATTTCTAATCAGATATATCAAAATTATAACAAGATGATATCACTTTTTGTTCATATGATTAACAAATATTTAGAAGGCTGATAAAATACAAGGCTAGCAAGCTTATGGAGAAATGGATGTTCTCACACAGCTATGGTGGGATCATGATTAACTTAGCAGGAAAGTTAAAGAATGTATTAACATATTAATTTTGAACATATTTTGAGCCATCAATTCCACTTCTAGTGCTCTATCTTGTGGAAGTACACACATACTTTAGAATGTATAAACAGGTTTATGGCAACATTTTTTGAAAAAAAAAAAAAAGATAAAAGTTTCTTTGAAAGTTTTTAAGATGTGATCATCTTAAACTGATGTTAAGCATCTTAAAGCTAATACCTCAAAATAATCTATTTCAAAAGGTTGATGAAAGTAATCTTATAAAATTAAGAACAATTAAGTATGTGACACTTTACTACAGTAATACATATATCAAAAGCAGTATTACATATGCTCATTTCCTTAAAAATGAAACTAATACAGCATACTTGAAATAAGGCCATGCAAACTTACAGAACCTACTCTATCTTTGTGAGATTCCTGTTTGAGAAATTTTAAGTGCAGGTTTGAAATAGGAAGCTACAAATAAATATTTCTTCCTGTGCATAGCCCTAAACTCTACCATCCATTACATATTGTGAAAGCCAACTTATTGCCACATCGTCAATCCCACTTGTTGCTTTAATACATTAGCTCATTTCCAACAGCATCCTGTTTTCTTCCACATTAAATCCATGTCTATGCAGCTTCTTGTCCATGCAGCTAATTTTTCTTTGGTTATAAATAAATTGGACACATATTATCTCCACAAAGCTATTACAAGAAAAATATTCAATCAAAGCAGCCAGGTTTATATATTCTATTCCTTACAACTCATCAACAGTCAAATTAATTTCACCTGAACTATTTACAGCTTTCAAAATATTTCTAGGATAACAGAAAATATAAAAACAATAAAAAACTCAATCTACTGAAGACAAGCGGCCTTGACTAGCCAAGAATGGAACTACATTTAGTGAGGCATCTGTTCAACTTCTGCTCTTGGAAAGACCTTGGATCTCCTCTAAGAACTAAAGGGAAGTTGATTTTGTTAATAAAAAGAACAGCTGCTGATACAATAAAAAGGAAGTGAATAAAATTTTTCTCTTAGAACTTGTGAAAAAAATAAAAGAAAGCATTTATTAGTTTCCATAATTTCTTGAATCAATGGAAAACCTGTGAACATCAGTTTTAAGATATTTACTTCACTACCAGACTTTACAAACATATTGATTATGATGTGTTAATAAGTATAAGCTCCTCGGCAAGTAAAGGCATTTTGTCTCCCTTAACTAGACCATCTCTGCTAACACTAGATCAATTTTGCCCAAGGTCAATTGATCAAATAATCACCAACCTTTACCAAATGTTTCAACTCATACGTATGTTAATGCATTTTAAAATTATAGTGAATAGCAATATGTTTTATGAATCTATTTAAATAGCATCAGCTTTAATTTTGTATTTATAGCAATGAAAATGTAAAATCTCAGCAATTCTTATGTGATGGAATTGTTTTGGGCTTTTGTCAGTTTACACACATTCCTTGCAATTTCATATTAACTTTCTCATCATTTCACCAAATGGCCTATCAGTCATAATTCTGTAACAGGAAGATCATTAACATTTGATAGTAATGCATTTCTAGATAATGTTTCTGAAGGTGGTTATAGGTCAGATTTGGAATGCTAAATCTTATTCTAAATTTTGGTTACTGAATATGAATCACATATTTCTGAATATTAAATGAGAAATTTTTCCTAAGAAAACTAAGTCATACTAGGACCTTCTAGAAATTCTTTCTAAAACTATTTAAAATATTGCTATGAAGACCAAAAAAGCCAATAAACTGAAACTTACAGAAATTTTAAGAAACCATTAATGGGGCCCCACAATATAAACTGCTATATAATTTATAAATAATTAAAATAAGTTAGGTCAATGTTACTTTACTTTTAAAAGAATTTGAAAGAGATCACTATTTACAAATTCTCATATGAAACATTTGTTAGATTCACTTAAAATAGTAAACAGGCCAGGCGTGGTAGCTCATGCCTGTAATCCTAGTACTTTGGGAGGCTGAGGCAGGCAGATCACGAGGTCAGGAGATCGAGACCATCCTGGCTAACACAGTGAAACCGTATCTCTACTAAAAATACAAAAAATTAGCCTGGCATGGTGACACGAGCCTGTAATTTGCAGCTACTCAGGAGACTGAGGCAGGAGAATTGCTTGAACCCAGGAGGCAGAGATTGCACCTAGCTGAGAGGCCACTGCACTCCAGCCTGGGTGACAGAACAAGACTCTGTCTCAAAAAAAAAAAAAAAAGGAAAACAAAACAAGATATTTATAAATGTATTCATAAAAATTAATTAAATCAGTATTGAATATTCATTGAATATGTTCAAAAATAATTATATTTTTGCTGGCCAGCTGTTAAACTTCCTTTCTAGTCTGTCAGAGAATGATCTTTCATTGTATTTTAACTGTTGTAGTTTCTTCAACCAAACACCTTTGATTTAGCTGACATCTAAAAATCCCACACTTGTAAGATGAAGATGAAAAGTTCCGAACAATATCTAGGATTTTAGAAGCAGCTTATTTAGTAACTCAAATATGTATATGGGTTATGGCTATAAGTCAAAAAGAAAAACTACCCATGGTTTGTGTTAAACACAAATAAACAAACAAAAACTTTAGAGCTGGAAGCAGTGATGCATGCCTGCAGTCAGCTACTTGGGAGACTGAAGTGGGAGGATCCCTTGAACCCAGGAGTTTGAATTCAGTACGGGCAACAGAGCAAGACCTTGTCTCTAAAAACAAAAACAAATAAACTAACAAATACTTGTAGAATACAGGCTGGTTTTCTTCAGGAATATGCTGGTTATTTAAAAACAAAAAACTTAAAAAACCTAAATTCTTTATTTTAACATAAAACATTCACAATAATGTAATTTTATATTGTATTTCTATAAAGGAAGGATTATATAGATAAGCAAATAATGGCTTTCTAACTTACCTCTACAAATGTGATGCTTTATAGAATCATTTGTTAAAGAGTATATATCCATAAATCGATTGTTATTAAATTTTGAGAATCAGATGTTCTAGAACAAGACTTAGCAAACTAAGACACTCTGGACATAATCAGCCCACCACATGTTTTTGTTAATAAAGTTTTATTGGAAAGTAACCACATTTATTTCTTTACATATTGTCTATGGTTGCTGTCATGCTACAACTGCTGAGCTGCATGATTATGATGGAATTTTATGGCCTGCAAAAGCTAGAATATTTACTCTCTAGTAATTTCTAAAAAGATTGCCAATCTGTCTGCTCTATATATTTGCATACTCTACAACAAGAGGCCAACTATCACAGTTAGGCAAATATTATTATAAAAGTTATATTTTAAAGCATCATCTAAAGTCCACTAAAGAAATAAACACAATTACAGAAACAAAAATTGTGCAGCAATATTTGATCTTAAAGTGAGAATCCATAGACAATATGTAAACAAATAAGTAGGGTTATTTTCCAGGAAAACTTTATCAACAAAAACATGTGGTAGGCAGATTACGTCCAGTTAATTCATAAAAATAAAAATGCGTATTTGAAGACCTTAGAATGCTCATGGACCCAAAGAATATATCTGATGACCGTGGTATGTGTATAGTGGTTACAAACACAGTAATAAATAATTTAATAATAAATAAAGAGATAAGTTTATACCTATGCCCAATTTATGAAATCGTGCCAGTGAATTCAGCCAACAAGTAGATAAATGCTGATAAAAGTTTGTTCATGAGGACTTTTTAAAACTATCTGGAAAACGATTACATTATATGTACAAATTAAAACATTTCATAAAATGAAAATACTCATATTTATATAGTCAACTTATATAAAGATGCTCTGTATCTTATGCATTTGCTAACACCCGGGTTCTAAGTTTTGTTATTTTCCCCATGTACTCAGGGAAAGCTATCTGTTTCAAATATGTTTGGAATTAAACGTGAGTTTGGTAAAGCAATTGTGAAAGAGAATACTTCTAAGTAACTGATCACAACACAGTATTTTTTACTCCATGAGACTGAGTTAGTTTTATGAGTAAAGTGGGTGATCAACTGAGGTGATATAACCCCAGTGATATACGTTAACTATGTATAGTAATCTGTACTTAGACAACCTTGGTTTTTCCAACAGTTTGAGCATAGGTGCTGTTATTTTATTACTATTATTTATTTATATTATGTATATGCATAGATAAATATGTATGTACATAAGTATACATATCTATGCATATCTACTATGTACATATATAACAATATTACATTTGTACTACTATATAGGACAACTTATTACTATAAATCTTATACTTTGCAAATCTATGTTGATTTAGTTATGAGTTTTTCAGGTTATTCTCTGAGATTAAATGTTCAAATTTGCTTTGCAGGCTGTTTGTATGGTTCACAGCAAGGACTAGTCTTAGATTTTTAATGGATGAAAACCAAAAAAAAAAAAAGAAAAACATTTCATAACATGAAAATAATATGAAATCTGAATTTCAATGTCCCTAAATAAAGTTTGATTAAAACAGAATTATGCCCATTTGTCTATGTATTATCTAAGGCTGCTTTCATGTTACAATAGCTGAACTGAATGGGAGACCATAAGGCCCACAAAACCTAAAATATTTACTATCTGGCGTGTTACAGAAAATGTCTGACAGTCCTTGCGTAAGAAGCAGAAAATATTACTGGGTGTCTCCAGTGAAAACTATACGTTGTTTTCTTTACCCTACTCTGTAATGGAAAAGCCAGTTTTATCTCCTTTTGTACATTCATTTCAACATTACTTTGCTCCATAAAAACTTGGGGTTCATTAATTTCTCCTTTGAACTTTGTAACATCTGCCTAGTTCCCTTTTTAATAATGAATTAAACAAAATGTTTAATGCGTTTATTTTATATCTGTATGAAAGTTATGGTTTTTCCTTTTTTAAAATTTTATCTTTCAGCAAACAAAAAAACACATCAAAGAATATGTCTTATTCTCCCTGCCTCCACATCTTACATCATGTGAGGGCAGAGCACAGAAAGGTGATCTGTTTATGCTCTGCCCTTTCAATGTATGAATAAAAGACAAGGGCCAGAATAAAGTGCCCTTAAGCAGCACAATAATTCGTGAAATGCCAGGTGTTTAAACAAGGTTTTCTTTTGGAGAGACTTTTGAAAATGAAACAAAAGGCATATGCAAATGTAACGGACATTTATTTCAAGCTCAGTAAGGGCGGGTTGCAATTTTTTATTTTACTGGTTTTTTTTTTTTTTTGGTAAGAGGCACATTCCACATAAAATAAAGCTATAGAAGAATGCTCTCCGGTGGATTGTGTTGATGCAGCAATGTCTCCTAGACAATCAGAGGTGATTCAGAAGACTTACCTATCTCAGAAGGTTCTAATGCCGATTAATCTAGTTCCTCTGGAAGCATTTGACTTTTAAAATTTTTACTTATTGTTGTTTTTTAAAGCATACTTAGTAATAATTTTTATTGTTTTTAATTAAATACCTATTTTCCATGAGACACTAATTTTATCAACTGAAATTTGTCCAACAACTACGAGGGTTGGACAAACATCTGCAATCGGCAAAATATTAACTCACATTTTGAAGCAGAGAAAATGAATGTGTGTGTATACGTACATTGCATGCAGAGGTTTACCACTCACTCAGAATGCAAATCATGGAGAAAACTTCAAAGAATGTTTTAAACAATGTTTATTTTGGGGGAATAAAGGTGGAAAGTAAATATAAGACCATTGCTTTGACAGAATTACCAGTAATTCAAATGTAGGAATTCTAATATATTTGAATTAGTATTTTTTGTAAGATTTAAATCTCCAGCAAATAAATCATAGGAGCATAAGTATGCTAACTACCTAAATTACCAATTATAGTGATAATGGCCCTCTTATAAATAATCTTCACAGCAGTATTTTCTGTCCAAAGTAATATCATGTGAGAGATACGAAACACATGAAAATCAAGAGCCATTTAAAATTGCGTTATTTCTTACCAGAAGAAAATACTTGCAAATCCTACCTTGGTAAAGGGCTCATATCCAGATTAGAACTCTCATAACTCAGTAAATCATGATCATCATCATCATCCAGTTTAAAATACGTCAAAAGACTTGGATAAACATTTCATCAAAGAAGGCATCAAACAGCTAATAAAAACATGAAAAAGTGTCCAACATCATCAAGAATGCATATTAAAACCACAATGAGGTAACACTATACACTCACCTGAATATAATCAAAACACAGATAATGAAAAGTTTTGGCAAGGATGCAGAAAAACTGAAAATATTACTGGTAGAAATGTAAAATTGTGTTGCCACTCTAAAAAATAATTTGTCAGGACTTTAGAGAGAGTTAAACATAAGCTTACAATAATGCAACAATTTCACTTCTATGAATCCACCCAAGAGAAATAAAAATACATCTCTACAAAAGACTTATACAAAAAATGGTCATAGCAGCATTACTCATAATACCCAAGAACTGTAAACAATTCAAACGATCAACAACTTGTATATGGATAAACCAAATGTAGTATATCCATATAATGCACTACTGTTTGCCAATATAAAATTAAATATTGATACATCCTACAACATGGAAGAACTTCAAAATGTTATGTTACATGAAAGAAACTAGATATAAAAGACTATATATTGTATGATTCTGTATGTATGAAATATTCAGAAAAGATGGTAGTCTAGACCTCAGGCACTAGACTTGCACTGAAAAATAATTTTGCAGCATTGTTTATTTCTAGATTTGCATTTCTGCCACTTGTTCTGCAATAATCTAGTGTGTCCATACATATCATCAAAATTCACTCCCTGATCAAATGCATTTGAAAAATGCTAAATACTACTTTTACCTTCTAGAGAGTCACAGTGCATCCTAGGGTCTGAGAAATCCAACATCAGTTACAACAGAATTTAACTTTATTTAACACCATTTAAAAATAAAATATCATTGTCATCCATGAAGTTATAAAAATGTATTTTTGTCAGCCAGCTTTAGTAAATGTTCAGATTTTCCAGTTTTGCTATATATTTTAAATTAGAAAAATTACATATGGAGTTGAAGTGCTTATGTATCAAAATTCCATTCTTTTTTTCCAGCTGATCCACTCTACTAAGCTGGTGTTTATCATCACTACACTTCTTTTTATACTGTTCTCATATAGCTATGTCTATAAATAGTATACAGCATTTTTAACATGCTTTAAAATTTTAGATAAGCAGTGACATATTTATATTTTTTATCTTTGTTAGACTGGATAGGGAAAATGTGGTACATATACACCATGGAATATTATGCAGCCATCAAAAACGATGAGTTCACGTCCTTTGTAGGGACATGGATGAACCTGGAAACCATTATTCTCAGCAAACTGACACAAGAGCAGAAAATCAAACACCGTATATTCTCGCTCATAGGCGGGTGTTGAACAATGAGAACACATGGACACAGGGAGGGGAGCACTACACACTGGGGTCCGCTGGGGGGAAATGGGGGAGGGGCGGGGGGGTGGGGAGGTGGGAAGAGATAGCATGGGGAGAAATGACAGATACAGGTGAGGGGACAGAAGGCAGCAAAGCACACTGCCATATGTGTACCTATGCAACAATCTTGCATGTTCATCACATGTACCCCAAAACCTAAAATGCAATAAAATAAAATAAAATAAAATAAATAAAAATAAAATTGCTCACAAAAAAAAAAAAATTATGTTTTTGAGATTCTGCCATGTTGTAGGTGGTTCACTTTCATAAGGGCTTAGTATTTAATTATATGATTATATTGAGAATTTCTAATTTACAATAAAATTTGCTATGATAAGTAATGATGCAACAAGCACTCTGAACATATCTTCTTGTGTACTTGTATTGGATGGTTTTCTAGAACATATTTCTAAAAGTGGAATTGTTTTGTCAAAGAGCATTCTCATGTTCAAGTTTACTGTAACTTGACAAATTGCTCTCCCAGAGTGGCTGTTTCAATTAGTATGAACATAAACATGCTTAAAATCTGTTTATCTAATTCTTGCTAATACCATAAATGTTACGTTCAAACTGTTAAAAACACACTGGCCATATAAATGTGAAATGTTTTAATATGCATTTCCCTGGTTGCTAATGAGATTGAGCATCTTTCTCTCTTTCTTTCTCATGCTGACTTAGCATTAAAATTTCCTCCCCTATGATGTGCCTTTGTCCATTTCTCTTTTAGACTAACCAGAAGTTCTTTAAAAATTCTGTATGCCATATTTTGTCAGCTGCATGTGTGACAAATATCTACTTTCAGTCTGTAGTTTTCATTTTAAATACCTTTATCACAGTTTTTGTTTTGTTGTGGTTGTTAAATAGTTTTAAAATTATAATTAATGACATTTGTAAATCTTTTCTTTATAGCTTGTCAAACTTTAAAGTTGTTTGTTTATTTAAGTCTTTAGTCCACTTAGAATAGCTACTTCATCCTCTCCCAACTCACTTGTAATATTAACTCTGATCTGTATCAGTTTTTATAAACATCTAGTACTGTTTCTTGGCTCTATATTCTATTCCATTGTCATTTTTCCATGCATGCACGATACTGTGTTATCTACTTACTATAATTTAATATATAATAAATTTTGCCATCCGGTAGAGTTGCTCTCCACACCTTGCTATTCCTTAACATTATCTTTAGTGTATTTTTTTGTTCTTTATACATAGATAATTATATCATCTACAGGTAAGAATACTATTTTATTTTCTTATTTGTATATCTAATTTCCTCTTTTATTATATGGCATTGGATAAAACTTCCCATACAACATTAAACAGGAGAGGTAATAGCAGAATTCTTCACTGGTCCCAAATTTTAATGGGAATGCCTAAAGCTTCACTACTAAATATATTAACTGTACATTTTAGATAAATACCTTTAATCAGGTTGAGAAACTTCTACTGCTATTTTGCTATGATGTTTTATAATGACGAAGCATTGAAAACTATTTAAATTTTTTCTGTATCCAAGATCATTCATTAATGTGTCACTTGGCTTTTGCTAAATGTAACAAAATGCCCAAAACTGTTGTGGCTTAAAACAACTATTTTTGTCTCAGTGTTTTTCAAGTGCATTTCTCACAAAAAAAAAAAAAAAAAAAAAAAAAAAACAGCTGTGTGTTAGCTGAGCATTCTGTTCTCACTTAGGCTCATTCATAAGGCAGAATATATTCAGTAAACAGGCCTACTAGGGCTCAGCTAGTACTACTGGGGCATCTTTCCCTATTTGTCTTTTCACTGTGCTAGAGGCTAGTCCATGTTTCTTCATAGGAATGTATCAGGGCTCTGAGCATTAAAAAAAAAAAAAAAAAAGCAGAAGGCTTGTTACATAACCACTTTTTAACTCTCTTCTTTAATAAGATTTGCTAATGTTCCACTGGCCAAAGCAAGTCACACAGCTGAGCCCACATTCAAGGGATGGAGAAGCAGATTCCATCTCTTGATGGGAAGAGTAACAAAGAATATCTAACCTCTATTTACAATCCAGTCTCTTTTTTAGTACAGCATATACAAGAACAGTTTTCTTCTGATGAAGAATCATACTTTTCCTATGTTATGGATACCCAGGAATTTGGCCATTTTTCTTTTCTATACAAATGTCACACACAACACTGAATTCACTTTGTTAGTATTATTGTGTTTGTATATGCAGAACAGATTGATCCCTAATTTTATTTTTATTGTATTTGTCCAGTTTTGTAACAAGATTTCTAGATCAAGGATATTTCACTCTTTCTCTTTTGCTGAAACTGTTGGCCCAGATTAGAGATCATCAGTTCCTTGAATATGGGTTCTCATAATGTTTCTGTTGTCTGTGAAAGACAGGGGACAATGAGGACAGACTATAAACATTTTTGAGTTTTGATTGATTTTTAAAAATTCATTTGTTTGCTATTTGCTTATTCCATTTTTCTTTTGGGGTCAATTTTAGAAATTTACAATTTTATAGATATTTATTATTTACAAGTTATTATATTGGCTTAAATTTGCTCACAGTAATCAAGGGTTTTAAAAATATCTGTTCCCCTTTTTATTACAAATTCATTTCTTTATCTCTTTTCTCTTTTTCTAGATAAATCTTGACAGATATTTATACATCATTAATTTATTCTGAAAACCAAACTTGTTTTATTGTTCATCTCTTTCCTTGCCTTATATTGAACATTTCTGGTCTATCTTTGTTCCTCTTCCTTTTTTCCTCCTACTTTCTTTAATTTTATTCCATTTTCTTTTTTAACTTCTGGAGTGAAATGAAATATAGAACAAAGCAGGAGAAGGGCAAGGAATAAATCTGAGAGAAAACAGCAAAGACTGGCACACAACCCTTCTGGGCTCAGTTTTTCTCTTGATAAAGTATATCTTTTAAAAATTATTTTCTGAATGTTTATTGAGGATAAACTCTTTCAGTATAGTATGACTAAAAATGTCTTGCCACAAAAATAGGCTTTGACAAATGAAAATATGTTACTGGAAAGAATTACAACTTCATAAAAATGTTAATACTCTCTAAAACAGTTTATATTTGTTATTAGAATATTCAGACCATCTTGAATATTACATGCTTTTTTATATTACCATGTTATATTTGTGTCTCTATTCTACCAAAAGGATTTAATTTATATTTTTTATTTTATTTTCTCTGACCAATATCCTTTCTCTGTGATCATCCTATGCAATTAGATATGACAATTATTGGTCAGCAGAAGTATCAGATGACATAGTTTTTTTCTTTTTTTTGTATTGTACTTTAGGTTCTGGGGTACATGTGCAGAATCATGCAGGATTGTTGCATAGGTACACATATAGCAATGTGGTTTGCTGCCTCCATCCTCCTGTCACCTACATCTGGCATTTCTCCCCATGTTATCCCTCCCCAACTGCCCTATCCCCCACTGGCCCTCCCCTAGTCCCCGCAACAGACCCCAGTGTCTGATACTCCCCTCTCTGTGTTCATGTGTTCTCATTGTTCAACACCCACCTATGAGTGAGAACATGCGGTGTTCGATTTTCTGTTCTTGTGTCAGTGTGCTGAGAATGATGGTTTCCAGATTCATCCACATCCCTATGAAGGGCACAAACTCATCATTTTTTTATGGCAGCATAGTATTCCATGGTGTATATGTGCCTCATTTTCCTTGTCCAGTCTATCAGATGGAATATATTTTTAAACTTTGTATAATCATCTAAAACTATGCTCTCACAGAATATTTTACAAAGACTATATCCTCGTAGCCTATCAAATAGTCTCTTTGGGGAGATTTAAAATAGCAAACAAAACCAAACCGGAAAAAAAAAAAAAAACAAGAAGAAGAAAAAAACATATAACTTGTTACTGATTTGCTTTGATAGTACAGTGAACCAGATTTTAAAGCCGCAATAGCAATTTTGAATGCCTGAAGTCAAGTTCAGAAAATACATGAATCTGCTCAAAATGAGCCAGGTTTTTAAAAAAGAGTCAAACTTAATGAAACTGGTAATGGCTTATAACTTTGGTAATTGCTAATATCCAAAAGTGTAATGTTCCTAAAGTCAAAATCATAGCTAATCCTCCATTTTGACAGCCTTCTGTTTATTCTGTGATAAATATCAGGCAGTTCAATAGTAGCTTTCCTAACTGTTTCAACAAGAAGTGTGTCTCTGTGAATACTTTGAAATAAATACTTCAGAATTCCTTTAGCCCTGATTGGGAAAGTCTGCCTTGGCCCTCTGAGCAAATGTAGGTCATACCGGATTGCCTTTACAAAACTCTCAAAGTAAAGGTTGAAATAGTTAGTTTTATAATACATTATAGACTATCCTAGCATATTTTCTCTAAACTTTTCAGCAGAAAATATTGATGCTGAAGCATGATTTTGACTTTTAAATATTTTAAGGGTTCAACCTTCAGTAGTCAGTACAAATTTAAGAAAATTTCTTGGTACAAAAGCTTCTGTTTTGCCTACGTACTCTCATTTTGGCCATGTTTAAAAGCATCCATCTTATGTCAGAAAACCTGCCCTTCTGCATTTTATTGAATAATCAAACTTTTACTAGGGTGTCTCTTCAAGAAGTCTCTTCTCTTCCTACTTACGAACTCTACTGCAAAGCCACCATGGATGTCATTTACATAATCTCCATCTTTATAATCTTCCCTATTAAGATTAGAGGGAAAATACAGAGTCTAATGTGTATGGATACACACTTCTCTACCTAGATTTTCAGCATCTTTCAAAAAACATTGATATCCTTCTTTCCCTATGACTTTACTTAAACAACACTATATGTTACTGTATTTCTTTGGAAGCAATAAAGAGAATGGTTTTATTGTAGCTGTTACTATTATTTCATTCTGTTAAATTCTCTACAAATCTTATTTAAAAATACTTATATTTTAAGTCTTTCTTACAAAATTTGTTCTGAAATACCACCAAATCTTTCAAGTCCCTGAGATGAGTTAGAATGTTACTACTTTTAACTAAAATATCTGCCAGAAGTATTTTAATTTTCCCAGCTAACATTCATCTTAGAGAGCAGTAACAACAACAAAAACAATGAAGCTAAGTTCAACAGTTGTTTCTATGCTGAGTAACTGGAGCAGATTGCTGTAAATTACTGATTCAGTGAACTATATTACCAGAAGTTCCTCCTCTGATTCCATTAGTCAGCAATACCATAGAAAATAAAGGACCATGATAACTGATATTCTTAATGTTGACAGTAAGACCCATGATATTAATTAATCTTTCAAATGACCAGTAAAGATTAAATTGTTAATCAGCTTAACTTTTTAGGATTGAGCCAAATATTTTGTCCTTATTACTCAAAATGGATCATTCATATATGGTATTTTACTATCACCACAGTTATGTATATCTGGCAAACGTCAGAGAAGCAAATAAAAACATTGTCCCACCTCAAATAAAACCAGATAAACAACAAAAACAATAACTTACCTGGAGTAAATTTCAAAAACTAAAGAATTCTAGTTTTGGGTAAAGAGGCTCTCAGTCACACACACAAAAAAATGTTTATTACACTAAAAATATATCATTTCTCAACAACGTATCTCATATTTATCCCCAACTTCTTAATTCAAATTTTAAGTCTCCCTGCCAGTTCAATATTTTGCAATAGCTCCAGTTATCTATTTATCAAAGTCTAACCATATTATTTGACATGCAAGACCTGAACCACAAGTCCAAATTACAATTCCAGCCTTCCTGAAATTTGCCTCCTTATATTTGTCTTCAAGAATTTACTGCTCCAGTAAAACCCGCTGGAGGACCACACTTTCTTTCTAGCTAACAAATTTTACTCAGAATTCAAATCTCGGTCTAAATTCTACTTTCTCTATTCTCCTTATAAAGCAGGCTTTTCATTTGCCCACTCATATTCTTTGCTGCTAGTTTTTGTATAATCTTCCTATTTTATTAAACTGTGTTATAATAATGCCCATCTTCCCTCTCTTACTGTAGTGTGTCTTGAGGAAAAGAAACATTCATCCTTCAGTTGAAGCAACTCCCTTAACAATATGTAACACAATAATTTGCAGAGTAATTTTGAACTTATTTCCAGCACTGAGTTAGAGACTAAAGATTAGGAGACTGAAAGAGAGCAGTAACTCTTTATTCCCTATTCACATTGTTTTTTAATGAACAAAAACTTAAAATGACTAATGATTTCTGTTCTCCAAAGATATAGCAATGAAAAAATATCCAGGTATGAAATATAAAAATATAATACAAATCAGTATTTTTTTTTAAATATCAAAAGCCTCAATTCTAAATCTTATTAACAATCAAGTGCAGAATTTTCTGGAATTAGCCACCCAATTACCGCATTTACTCTCCTGTGCCATTCAGTGTTACTAGAAGGTATAAATTAATTTTGATAAAAGAACAAAGAACTAAGTTGGTAATATACTAAACAAATGTTTCACTAACTTTAATATTAAGAAAAACAGTGAAGCACAGCATCACCTTCTAATATATAATGACACATTCAAATTTAGTAGCTAAGAAGTGTGGCAAAAACTGAATTAACTATGTCAGAAGATGGATGACTTCCCATTAACAGCATTTTAAAATAATGTTAAGATTATATTAATTATGAAGGCTTTTCATTTTAATTGTCTATAAACAGAAGAGGTTAAGTCAATTTTATGTACATCAAATAATTTTTAAGCAGTCTGCTACACTAACACATGAATAATTAGTTCATTCACGACTCTTTAAAATGGCTTTCTTTTGCATATCTACACATCTTTGTTTTCTCTCCTTCTCTTTCTTTCTCCCTCTCTGTCTCTGTAGGTGTATTAAAATAATACACATGTATTTAAACATACATGCATTTAAATACTCAAGCATTTAACACATATGTATGTAAAAGATAATAAATATTCCACAAAGAGGTATTTGCCTAAAACCAATAAGAAGTAGAAGCACAAAATGGGGGAGGCTGCTGTCTACCAAGTATTATGAATTAAAAAACAGAATTTCCATTGTATATTAACCAAAACATGTCATAGATGCATGACAATCCTTATTATTTCTGCATGCCTTATTTGTAAATTTGGTTACTCATTAAAATTTACTTATAACCACAAAATAGGTACTCATGAATCTTTTACAGTTATTTGCAGACACACACAAAGCATTAAAATATTTGAGTTACCTCACACATTCCCGCCTGTGGCTGAACAAAGTGACACTCTGCCTTCTTGCTTTAGTGCTCATACTGTAAAAACAAGTATCTTTTTTGTGTTCCATTTAGTGCTGTGTTTTTTTGAATTTTTGTGCTTTTTGTTGATAATTTTCTTTTTAAATTAGATCAGAAGTATAATGCTAAAGTACTGTCTAGTGTTACTAAACGCAAGACTGTGTTGTAACTAATGGAGGAAACACGTGTTAGATACACTTTGTTCAGGCATGAATTATAGTGGTATTCATCATAAGTTTACTGGCAATAAATAAAAATATATATATAAATAAAGTTGCCTTAAATAGAAATACACATACAACGAGGTTATCTAATGACTGTTTGACAAAATTATTGTGACCAGAGGCTCAGAAGAACTTAACTCCTATATCTCCTTTAGGAGAAATGGTCAACTGTTTGCTAATTCAGTATTTATGCAATTTTATAGAACATAACTAACAGAAATAATGAGAATCAACTGTATATCATATATACACAAACCCATACATGGAATAGAATATTCTGAAAGTTATAAAATGTAATAAAAGATAGGTAGTGTCAGAAAAACTACTTTTTTCAACTATATAACACTGCTTGCTCAAAATCAGTATGTTCTTATCAAACTAAGTATACATTCTCAGTTAAGGAAAGAAAATATTTCTGTTAACTTCCCTGATAACTTTACAGATGAAAAATAGTCTTCAAGAATCTTGCGGGGGTGGGGAAGAATGTGTCTGCCATATTAAAACTATGCTGAATGCATAACCATAATCTCACAGCATTTTCAGATACTCCAACACTTTCCATCTTAGTAATGTTCTTACTTAAATTAGAAAGGTCTCTGTTGAATGAGAATACTCTTTTACTCTTTTTTTTTTAAGGTTAATATTTCTTTCTTTCTTTCTTTCTTTTTTATTGTATTTTAGGTTTTGGGGTACGTGTGAAGAACATGCAAGATTGTTGCATAGGTACACACATGGCAGTGTGGTTTTCTGCCTTCCGTCCCCTCAGCTGTATCTGTCATTTCTCCCCATGCTATCTCTTCCCACCTCCCCACCCCGCTGTCCCTCCCCTATTTCCCCCCAACGGACCCCAGTGTGTAGTGCTCCCCTCCCTGTGTCCATGTGTTCTCATTGATCAACACCTGACTATGAGTGAGAACATGCGGTGTTTGATTTTCTGCTCTTGTGTCAGTTTGCTGAGAATGATGGTTTCCAGGTTCATCCACATCCCTACAAAGGACGTGAACTCATCGTTTTTGATGGCTGTGTAATATTCCATGGTGTATATGTACCACATTTTCCCTATCCAGTCTATCACCGTTGGGCATTTGGGTTGGTTCCAGGTCTTTGCTATTGTGAACAGTGCTGCAATGAACATTCGTGTGCATGTGTCCTTATATAGTAGAATGATTTATAATCCTTTGGAATGATTTATAATCCTTAACTCATGTTTACAGAGCCTCATGCTGTTTAGCTGAATATTTTCAGTAGAGTAAGAGCACAATATAGACAATGGCCTCTAGCCTAAAAGGCAGTGCCTTTCTAAGCCACCAGTTTCCTTATCTTCAAATAAGGAGTTGAATAAGGTAATTCTTCAGGTCTCTTTCAGGATGTTAGCAAAAAATTCATCCCTAATCTACTTGAGAGTAAAATTGGAGTAAAATGTTAAAGGATGAGAGATGAAAAAATATTTCACCCCAAACTCAGCTGGACATATTTTCTGAGAAAATTCTAACAACAGGAAACAAGTCTAGAGACAGTACTGGCATCATAATTTGAAGTTTTATCATTTTGGTATGCTTTATTTCTAAACAAGCTAATGTAGCAAAATTGATCCTAAACTCCCACACAGCTACTGAAATTTATTAGTTGAGGAAAATGTGGAGTCTGAGTACCATACAGGAACTTGAACTTTATTCAGATTTAAATATAAATAGCTCAGAGATTTGTTTTTTTGTTTGTTTGTTTGTTTGTTTGTTTTTACCACTTCTGAAATGTCATAGAGAGTATTAGGAGACCCAGTTCATATTCAGCCTTTACACTTAATTGAATAAATATATGATCAACAGAAGAATCAAGATGACAAATTAAATTTCATTTTAGAAGTTGTGCAAAGAAGGTGATTTGAAAATATTTCCAGAAGAAACATACAAGAACTAATCATTGTATTCTTTGTAGAGTTTATAGGAAATATAATCATAAAACAGTATATTGACTATTTAGTCACATAAAGTATGACAAATTCATTGTCATTCTATGGAGCAATTTGAAATAACAGAGTACAAAAAAGCATGACTGATAAAATTACAAAAGTTATTATGCATGTTTTGAGTCAACAACTTCTTAGAAAAATATGTAAATGTGAACAGACTATCTCTATATTACTATATTTAGACCAATGTAAACTATTAGCAAAAGTCTGGACTCAGAATATACTGATTTCTGGTATCAAAATATCCTCTAAAACTCATGCCATGGCATCCAAGTTAAGGAGGTCAAATTCATTTTTTTTTAAATACAACTCTATATTCTGACTAGTTGGTCAAAGACTTTACATAATGAAACAAAACTGTTAGTCCTAATTCAAATAGGGCATATTTTTTTCTTTCATTTGCAATGATTTTCCTTAATAGAAACAAAAGAACTATGGAAGGACTCAGATATTCCTTTTCTGAAAGAAAACAGACACATACTATTTACTATCCAGAAATCAAAATACTTTAAATTGTATATATTTCTTTTTAATGCTTCAGACTTTGTCATATCCATCTCCTATGCTAGACACCACTAGTATAGTGATTATTTCTCACTATTATAATTATATCCAAAAGCATGTGGTAGATGCCAGACTCATTGAATAAAGAACATGTTTTCAGACACAATGCAAAAATAAACTCACTAAAAACATGCATTTAGTTTTAATTTAGTTCTTAAGATTGAGAATGTAAAATGTAATCGATATTCCTTCATAACTTAAATGAGGTCCAAATTAGAGGTTTTAAAAGAAATCCTTGACTATTCACTAGCTTGCTTGACCCCATTGTAGATGTTTTTCCATTTCCCTAAAGATAGATAGAATACTAAGATGAACTTGTCAAGACAACTGTATAGACATAATTCTTAAAATCTGTATGATACTTGGGAGACATTTTTAATTCTATTTTTGATGAAACTACCATAGTTGTGTTTTAAAAAGTTATTTCATTCAAATATATATGAAAATATTCAAAAATGTTTTATTTTATACTAATTCAACCACTAATTCAACTATTAATTAATAATTCAACTATTGTGTAAATTAATTAAACCATTATGAAAGACAGTGTGGTGATTCCTCAAGGATCTAGAAATAGAAATACAATTTGACCCAGAAATCCCATTACTGGGTATACCCAGAGGATTATAAATAAATCTATTATAAAGACACATGCACACGTATGTTCATTGTGGCACTGTTCACAATAGCAAAGACTTGGAACCAACCAAAATGCCCATCAATGATAGACTGGATAAAGAAAAGGTGGCATATATATACCATAGAATACTATGCAGCCATAAAAAAGATGAATTCATGTTTTTTGTAGGAACATGGATGAACTGGAAACCATCATTCTCAGCAAACTAACACAAGAACAGAAATCCAAACACTGCGTATTCCCACTCATAAGTGGGTGCCAAACAATGAGAACATGTGGGCACAGGGAGGGGAACATCACACACTGGGGCCTTGGGGGTGAGGAGCTAGGGGAGGAATAGCAGGGGATGGGGGGATTGGGGAGGGATAGCATTAGAAGAAATACCTAATGTAGATGATGGGGTGATGGATGCAGCAAACCACCACTACGACACATGTAGACCTATGTGACAAACCTGCACAATCTGCACATGTACCCCAGAACTTAAAGTATAATAAAT
This sequence comes from Saimiri boliviensis, assembly GCF_048565385.1. NCBI lineage: Eukaryota > Metazoa > Chordata > Mammalia > Primates > Cebidae > Saimiri > Saimiri boliviensis. Next base: position 35,152,969 of record NC_133457.1, on the reverse strand, counting down.
TTAAAAAAGAAAATATCACCTGAGGTCGGGAGTTCAAGACCAGCCTGACCAACATGGTGAAACCCCATCTTTAAAAAAGAAAAAAGAAAGAAAAAGAAAATCCCTAAATATACAGTTGATATTTAAGTCCTGGAGCAAGAAGTAGAGATGCCAGAACACTACTGAAAAAAGAGAAGAAACTCATTTAATGTAGATATGGGGCCTAGTGGTGAGCTGCAAGAACCAGGTGGGAAATATTACCTGCCACAGGGTGTCTGCTTCTAATCTTTTTCTTCACTTCTTTTTGGCCATAAAGGAGAAAAAAGAGAGAATGAAGTTGTGTAGAGTGGGAGTGGCCAAGTGCTAGGGGTGGTGAGTTGGGGAGGCAGGGTCAGAATGGTAATGAGAGAGATAAAGGAATGTGATTATGACACACAGATAATAGATACCAGAATGGATTTTAAAAATCAACAAAGACACCTATGAGAACCTTCAGATGTCAAAGTCAAAATGGATATACCTCAAAATTTTAATTAAAAAGTTAAATAGTTCTGTTGGTTGAATTATTTCCTGTTTTTACATTTGCAGAAATATAAGCTCCTGCACATTGTACTGTACATAGTAGATACTCAATAAATATTTATTGAATAAAATAACTAGAAAAAATATGGGCACTGTCCAGGCATGCATTGCCCAAGGCATTCACATTGATGGTCCAGTGCTCAGGGAGAAATCACTTCTTCAAGTTACTGTCTCACAGATCTAAGCCTGGATTTGGTAACCAGGTTGCACATAAGAAATACAGCATGGCATTTGTTTCTTTTGAATGAGATGCCAGGATCTCTCCTAAGAGATTCTGATTGAGCAGTTTTGGGACAGAGCATGGAAATCTGCTGTTTTCAGAAACTTATTAGGCAATTTTGATATGTAGCCTGAGTTGAGAGCCACCTAGGATGAAATGAATCTCCATACCTAGGATTGTGTGTTTGTTTGTATTTATATGTGTATAAATATGCATATATGTACGTGTGTGTATGTGTGTATGTGTACCTATACACACATACACACATGTACATATATAAAAATATACATATATAAAATACACACACACACACACACACACACACACACACACACACACACTTTTATTCCTTTATTAACCTAACTCAGATTTTTTTTCTTTTCAGTATCATACAATACACCCAGGGAGGCATGTAGGTAAGCAAATAACAGGAGACGGGATTAGAATAATTAAAAAACTAATAAAAATCTTATTGTACAATCAAGAAGACTGGTGGGAGGAAGTGGAAAGGTAACTTTTACCACAATCACAAGGTAGATAAGAGCTTGAACCTAAAATAAGACAAGTACAGAATTTAAATCATGACTCTGCTACTTTTTCAGCTGTGACAAACTGCTTACCTTCTCCATACCTCAGCTTCTTCCGTTTTAAAATGGAACTGAGGTCGATATCTCAGAAAACTGTTGTGTGGATTAAATGAGGTTATGTATAAAACTCGCTTAACAGAGACTGATACTTCATAAGAGACCAATAAATGAAAGGTGAGATGATGACAAAGATGACAACAGTGATAACAATAATGATGGTAATGATGGCTCCTGAATATAAGTGATCAGGGAGTTTTATAAACTCTAGGTAGTTAAATAGAAAAACACTTTTTATCATTCTTGTTTCACACTTATCAGGTTAAACACTTACTTTTTTTGTATATCTACTGTGTTCTGACATTCTGCAAGGCATTGGAGAAAAAATCATTAAAAAGACAAGACTGTCTTCAAGCAGTATGTATTCTTACGGAGAAGACAAGTACATAAGATAAAAAGTAATAATACTAAAGTAATACCATAATGAGTACAAACATGGCCCACCTCTTTCTCTGAGGTATATAGAATTTCAAATACAATTTTTGCAAAGATAGCCTAGACACTAAGAAGTAGCAGGATTTACAATAATAGTTGCTTTTTTGTTACTTGCACAACCCAGGAACGTAGTCAAAGCATTCCCATTACTGTGAAGTAACAGATGTCAGAAGAAAAAGACATTTTTTCCCAGAAAAATCCACTGACAGACAGCAACTATCTACACAGTGCGAGTCTTTCCCACTCCCTCCTACATGATTGAGGAAGGGAATCACTATTCTCAAATGAGTTTATCCCATTGTCACAAAATGAGTGCAAACACCGTCAAGTTCTTACCCTCAACAGAATGAAGATCCTTGACAACTGAGTAAGCAGAGAAAACCCAACAAGCTAACCAACACCAACATAGCAAAACTGCATGTAAGTTGTTTTCAAAACTAATCAGTTTCTCACTTTATATAGTCAACCCAGGACCATGTCTCACTCTAGATTAAAGAGATAGTTTTCATTTTACCTATAAACTTAGCAGTGAAGGTAATTATCACGTTTCCTTGCTCCCTTCAAAAAATGTCACAGATATTAATTTTAAAAGCATACATGAGATCATTTAAGTGAATCTAGTAATCAGAGGAGCAGAACTGTCATTCATAGCATCTTGATACGCTAACTTACTTATAGAGTCGAGCTAATGAATATCTACTCAAAAATTGAAGAATTTAAGAAAAGCCACAAACCTCTAATCATGTGCATCAACCTTTAACAGAGGACAATTTAAAAAATAGATTGTAAGCAGGGATCATTCATTTCTTTTTCTGAATCTTGGTTTTTATACCTCTAGTCACTGAGAAATAGATATATGGAGACACATAAAGAGGAGCATAAATATAAGTTATTTTCTCCAAGTGACGTAAATTAATCTAGAAAACTCCGCAAGTGAAGTTTTTCAGAAGGTAGAAAAATTGAATTTTTAAAACTTATGTTTATTTATATGATTAATTGTTCCAGAAAAGACATTACTCATATTGCTCACAAAATATATATAATTTAAAAAAAATAAATAGAACAAGTAAGAATAAGAAAAGGACTATGTGGCCAAAGATACTATCTTTACTTAAAATATATGCCCCAAGAAGTTGTGCACTTGCTGAAGGAAGGCTAAACATTGAAGTTCGAACATCCTTAAGCCTGTGTAACGAGGGGTCATGATCAGTTTCACATTGTTCCCTAAATCTTTTCCCTGTGTAACTCTCTGATACTAAAATGTTCTAAATTCTGTAAGCTTGAGACACTATTACATCATATATGATATAACACTTTGGGTGCAATGAACATTTAATTGAAGTATTAATCCATTTTATATAGCTGTGTGCATGTGTGTGTATACACATGCAAGTGTCTGTATATGTTTGTGTGTGCTGAAGATACAGCTTGAGGAACTGTTAAGGAAGGGGTAAAATTAGGATTAAAAAATAAAACAATAAATTTACTTAGGAAAATTTTAGATGCATACTTAGAATTGTTTTTTCCTCAACATTCATGTGTGTAAAATGTGAATGATGCCATTTCTTTAAGTATGTCACAAAAATTTGATAGGATGAAATATTAACATAAAGTGAAATAAGGGAAGAATGTAGGATAGAAGCTTGGAACACAGGGATATGGATCTTCTCCATAGATCTCAAATGGGAACATACTTGATTCCTTCCCAAACCAGTCAGTACTTGTGAAAAATAAATGAGACAATATGTAAGTTTTTTTGTAACAAAGCATTAAATGTAATCTTATTGTTAATAAAAATAATGCTGAAGTTCCTTGAAAACAGAAAATATGATATACAACTTCTCAGTCATTAAAAGAATATTTATGGATCCTTGATAGGTTCCAAAAAACTTCACTTCACTTTAGCTAGAGCTATGCATTTATTCAGGGACAATTATGTGCTAGATTATCCTTGTTGTGAAACAGCATTTCAGGAGAGACATCTGGGGGAAAAATGCCCTAGTTAAGCTTCCTTAGCCAAGCCCACACAGGAGCAGAGCCTGTAGACAATCTACATACACATGAGTTAGTTCAGCCAAGATCCCAGAGCAACCCAGCTAAGCCCAACATGGATTAAATGACTCCCCAGCCAACTCACAAACAAGTGAGTAGATAACTAATATAGAAATAAGTCTGTAGTATTAACCAAAAAAATCAACATTAACTAGTTTTACTGTTAAAATAAGTCTATGTTATTAATTTGACTATGTTCATTGTTAATATTACTTGTTTCTCAAGTCTCATATATTCAATAGTTTGGATCTGCACAAACAATAATATACCTATCAGAAAAGGTTGCCTATCAGAGTTGAGAAACAAATAAAATTGAATGCAGAGGATGTGTCATTCTATTAGGTTGATGTGAAAGTAATTGTGGTTTTTGCCATTACCTTTGAAGCAATCTAACAGTGCTGTAGTTTTAACTCTTCCCTATTCCACCCCAGAAATCATTTCTAACAGCATTTTGAAGCACAATTCATGTACAATAAACTGCACATCAAGTGTACAATTTAATAACTTTAACAGATATATAAGTCCAAAACATCACCACAGTCAAGACAGTGACCATATCCATCACCCCCAAAAGTTTCCTCATGTCTCTTTATAAGTCCACTCCTCTTGACCTGAGCCCCACTCCTAAAGAACCACGGATGAGCTAGAAGCATTTTAAAATTCAAGTTAGTGTGACACTGTTTTACAAATAACTCTGAATATATTATAATATTAACAAGCTCTGGACTTATGGATGGCAAAGCTCTCAATTCTCCAACACCAGTGCATTATTACCCCTTAGGTAAAAAGAGCCTTTTGGGTACTTAATTCTAATAAGAAAGGTTAATTCCTGAGTAATCTACTAAATACTGTTTATAAAGCATTGCCAATTGGGAACTTTAAGGGTTGAGCTTCCCAGATAACGTCTTCTTAAAAAGCATGTTCTCACTCATAGGCGGATGTTGAACAATGAGAACACATGGACACAGGGAGGGGAGCACTACACACTGGGGTCCATTGGGGGGAAATGAGGGAGTGACGGGGGGGTGGGGAGGTGGGAAGAGATAGCATGGGGAGAAATGACAGATACAGGTGAGGGGACGGAAGGCAGCAAACCACACTGCCATGTGTGTACCTATGCAACAATCTTGCATGTTCTTCACATGTACCCCAAAACTTAAAATGCAATAAAAAAAGCATAAAAATAGCTTCTAAGCATCTCATAGCAAAGTCAAGTATGATAATCAAATTCTTAATCATAAACTTAATGCCTTACACTTTAGATCTAATTTTTGCCTTTTCTGAAACACAGCCTGCTATGGTCAAAATGATGTGTTTAGATTCCATCTTCACTGCTTATAAAATGGTTGACTTTTGACAATTTATTAGACCTTTCTAGGCTTCAGTTTCCCAATCCATAAAGTCAGAACAGAAACATCTAACTTGTGTTGTTGTAGAGATGAAATAAACTAATGTAGGTGAAAAATATCAAGTACAACATTAGGTCCAAATTTGCTTATTAAATGTCAATTATCTTCCCTTTTCCTTTTTTCAAACTAAAAGCAGAGTAATGTTGAAGAAAGAGCATGGGTTTTGCAATTAAGAGGAGAGTAATAGCACAGCCTTCACTTGTTCTATCTTGAGACATAACAGCCTCTAGAGTTCTCTGCCTCCTTGTCTCTGAAGTGAGCACAATAAACATATCTAGGAGCAATGACAGGCCAAAAGAGACACATGTCAATCTTTGCAGCATGTAAAAACTAAAGAGATATCAGTGTTACATCAACTGTTGAATATTTAATATTTACTGTTGACCCTGGAACTAGGGGAACCTCCTTCTAGTAGAAAATCTTCATATAACTTTTGACTCTCCCAAAACTTAACTACTAATAGCCTGCTGTTCACTAGAAGCCTCACTGATAACATAGTCCATTAACATGTATTTTATATCTTATATGTACTATCTATGGCATTCTTACAATAAATTAAGCTAGAGAAAAGAAAATGTTAATAAGAAAGTTATAAGAAAGAGAAAATAGATTTACTATTCATTAAATGGAAGTGGATAATCATAAAGGTCTTCATCCTTATCGTCTTCACATTGAGTAGACAAAGGAAGAAGGGATGAGGATGGGTTGGTATTGCTTTCTCAGGGAAGGTGGCAGAGGTGGAAGAAAATCCACGTATAAGTGGACTTGTGCAATTCAAACCTCTGTTGTTCAAGAGTCAACTGTATATTAACAACGAAAATTGTGGAATAATTTTTTCCCAATTTCATTAATCTACCTCAGAAGATAATGAGAAAATTCAACTATTTTAAAAGTCTTCTTTTTGGAAATTTGTGCTTGGCAATCTGAGGCATACCCAAAACCTCTGCCTAGTTCAAATGGCTTTGAAAATGATTTTATGAAGTGAGTATAATATAAGGTATCAATTAGGGACTCCTTTGAGGTGAAAGTAGGTATTAAAGAATAAAGTAATTCTCTAAGTATTTATTTTTAGTTTTGACTAGTGTTACTATATTGATAAACCTGTAAAATTTATTTTCTGCAAAAATACTTTAAAATAAAATTTTCTGTTATATATTTATGTTACCAGGAAATGAAATAGTACACTAAACACAATATTTTATAATATTTTTCATATTTAAATCACATATTTAGCCATATCTGTCTCTTATGCCAAGTTGTTGGTGTTATTCTGAAGACTATGTTTCTGCTTTTCTCCTGTGTAGTATCATCATTTTTTTTTTTTCATAAAATTGCCTGTAATTTTCCTCAAAGGTGTATTTCATAGTTAATACATTTGGAATTGTTGATGTATTCAATTAATGCTTCACAATAGACCATACAAATTTTAACTGAAAAAATATTATCCGTGGTTGCTAAAATAACCTGCAGGCATACAGCAAATTTTGCTAAATAGGGGATATTTTAAATTCTACTTTCCCCCCAAATTTTGCCATGCTAAGAATACTCTTACTTATATATTTTTTATATTGGAAAGTGCAAATATTGCAGTCCAAATATTACCTCTTATTTTGCCTCATTCAGAGTAACTACTTTCAAAAACATTTTTGTAATATAAAAATTTATCATAATAGATGTCTGTATGATTCTTTCAATGTTCTTCCAGATTTAGATGTTGCAAAATCGGTATGGAACATAAATCTACCTAATGAAAAGACAAATTCTTTCAAAATATTTTCTAAGTTAAAATATCTCAAAGAAAAATTAAATAACTTTAATATTAAGTCTGGTAAATAGTTTGAGCTCTCATTGTTTAACGTATTTTCCTTCCTTATATAGTAACATATTTCTTTTTCTTATTTTTCTTATTCTTTGAGAAGGAGTCTCACTCTGTCGCTCAGGCTGGAGTGCAGGCATACATCACCATGCCCAGACAATTTTTTTTTTTTTGTATTTTTAGTAGAGATGGGTTTTCAACATGTTGACCAGGCTGGTTTCGAACTCTTGTCCTCAAGTTATCTACCCGCCCTTGGTATCCCAAAGTGCTGGGATTACAGGTGTGAGCCACCATGCCTGGCCTTCAGTGGTACATTTCAGCATGCTTCTATCTGCAAGTTTTGTTTTTAAAAGTTGCTATTTGTTAAAATGTTTAAAAGCTGAAGTTTTTAGTGTTTTGGTTAATTACAAATGTTGGTTACATATTTTCAAGTGATTTCCAACAAAATGAATACAAAAGTCTCATTTGGAAAAGACTAATAACTTTGTTGAACACTTAGATTGTTTACAAGTAATAATTCAAAGGCTCAGATATTTCAAAACTCTGACAACAGGCATTAAAAAAAGAAACCATGTAGTGTCCTTCCAAATACTTTTTCTGTATTTGATGTATCTAATCATGTAGTATAATTACTGTGCCTAATTCTCCACATATAAAAATATGTGGCAATTTTGACCAATCTAATTCTATAGTGATTAACATAAAAGTGAATTATGTGTACACTAAATCAAGTCCAAGAACATTTATGCTTCACACATTTTATTAATTTGGAAACAGTCTTTGCCATGATACTGTGCTCTACCAAAATTTAATTTGCCTTGTCGCCATAAAATTAATCTTTAATGACCTTTTTAACTGAATTTGCAACAACATTTACAGAGAAATATAATTCACCTACAGAAACAACTTTGAAAAGCTTTACTTAAATTCAATTAGATACAAAAACTCAACCATTATTAAAATTAACTGATGGGCTGGGCTTGGTGGCTCAGGCTTATAATCCCAACAACTTTGGGAAGTGAGGAGGGTGGATCCCCTGAGGGCGGGAGTTCGAGACACACCTGACCAACATGGAGAAACCCTGTTGTTGCTAAAAATACAAAATTAGCTGGGTGTCACATGCCTGTAGTCCCAGCTACTCGGGAGACTGAGGCAGGAGAATCACTTGAACCTGGCAGGCGGAGGTTGCAGTGAGCCAAAATCACTCACCAAAACAACAGTGAAACTGTCTCAAATAAATAAATAAATAAATAAATAATTAAATTAACTGATTTTCCATTGAAAATCCTGATGACATGAATACTTGCCAAGTGCTTTTACTAATAACAACACATTAATCACTGGTGCTTCATTTTTTTCTACACTCACAAGAAAACTTGGAATCAAAATTAACAAAATTTTCAATAAAACAAACTACTGTCTCCCTCAAAAAAAGAATGAATTGCAAAATCATTTTGTGAAATGATTAAGTGAAAGAAGGCAGACAAAGAATGCTACACACAGGAACCCTCCTCATCTGAGAAGGATGGGTTCCAAGACCACCTGGTGCATGCCTAAAACTGACAATAGTACCAAACCCAACTGCCCTCAATTGGAACAGTTTCTGTTCATGTATTCTACCCACAAATGTAATTCCTGTTTCATCTTAAAAATTCCTTTTGCATCATGTATTGTGGCTGTCACTTTTGCAGTTTGAGGTGTGACAGCAAAACTAGCACATTCTTTTTCCTTCACAATTTCACAGATAGGTTTATTCATACTGTAGATATAGCAACCTCAGCATTTTTTTTTCCTCTTCTCATTATGTTGAGAATTTTCATTTTTTCACTTAAAGGAAGTACTTTGTGACTTCTTTCTGGAGATGCGGAATCGCCAGCATCACCACTCTTGCTCTTTAGGGCCATTATTAAGTAAAATAAGACTTACTTGAATACAAGCACTGTGATTGCTGCAACAATAGACGAGATAACCAAGATGCCTACTATGTGACTAATGGACAGGTGGTATGTACAGCATGGATACTCTGAATAAAGAGACAGTTCACATCCTGGGTGGGATGGAGTGAAACAGCATGAGATATCATCAACTACTCAGAGGGTATGCAATTTAAAACTTATGAATTGTTTATTTCTGAGATTTTCCATTTAATATTTTTGGAACTCAGCTCACAGAACATAACTGAAATAACGGAAAGCAAAACTGCTAGTAACGGGGGTGAGTACTGTACTGTATGATTTCATTAATATTACATATTAAACAAAGCAAAATTTAAGGCATAAAAGTAGATTAGTAGCTGCTAAATACTGAAAGTGGAAGGAGGGCACTGATCTTTGGGGCTGAGAATGCTATTCTAAATCTTAACTGTGGTAGTGGTTACATGGTTGTATATATTTTGTAAAATTCATTAAATGCTACACTTAAAAGGAGTGTTTTTTAGTATATGTAAATTATATACTCAATTAGTGATTTTTGGTATATGTAAATTATATGAATAAACAAAATTCATTTGGAAGAGCAGTCCTTTGATCTAAATTAAAAGTTATGCTTCACAGAATATGTCCAAGACACCTCTGCAGAATGAATCATAATTTTTAGGTACAGTCTTAAAACAGTTACGTGTTTTTAAAAAACATGCTGATGCTTATTCAGCAGATTTATGCATTCTGATTTAAATGTAGTCAGTGACTTTACTGTAGTCAATGTGAGCACCCATGACAAATGTAAATTTCAGTATTTTCTCTGAGTTATATATGCATCATCAATTTTCTTACAAATGAGAACTGAATAATTCATAAAACTTATTTTTGATTTTTGTGAGCTCATAGATGCCAAAAAGGTTTATTATAGTATTTTTTATACCAAAGATACTGATAAATTCTAAATATATTGCATGTATACATAAACTATAATTTCCTGTATTTCCTACTAACTTCACTAACTTGTGGGCTGGTAGCTTCATGCCTCCCACAGACCATGACATTACTAGTTGGAATACAATGTGCATGTTGTTATAGGAAAGGAGATGATAGATAGAGATACAGATATAGATACAAATGATTTGTATCTGAAAAGTGTTGGGATAAAAATGTGTGATATTCCTGGGCATGTTTCAGATTTAAGCACACATTAAAGGAAAAACTATACTCACTAGACAAACATTTGAAACACCATCAGACAAGGCCATAGCCAAAACTATAAGAACTAACTGGAGATCTGCCAACCAGTCCTGGCTCTGTTCTCATACAACAATGAATAATAATGCCTCATTATAATATGAAAAATCTGGCACAAATTCTAAACCAGATGGGATCACCTTATAATCGTCACAAACATGGATGTGCTGTTTTCCTACCAAAATCAAATAACATACATGTCCAAGAAGAGAATATAAATTCCAATTTGATATATATATGCACATCACATATATGTATATATACATATATACCATATTACATACACTATATCATATATCTGTATATATATTTTACATAATATATATCACATATATATTTACATAATATATATAACTATATATATATATATATATATACACACACACACACATATAGTGTAAAAGTTCTATAAATGAAGGGAAAATCCAGCAACATGCCAAGTAACTTTTCTTGACAGGATGCAAAGATAGTTTAATATCATAAAATCTGTTGAATTCATTATATTAATTGATTCAATAACACAAATAATAGCTTTGATAGATAATTTCAAAATTGATAAAATGGCTTAATGAAATAGGAATACATTGCAAAGTTTTTTAATAAAGCACAAATATATAATAAAATATTTACCTCTCAAATGACAAACCAGGAAACACTCATTAGAAAAACAATAAAATAATTCCCCTTAAACTTAAGAAGAAGAAAGATTTTCGTTATGGCTACTGTTTTTTAACATTGATCTTAAAATGCCAAAGCAATTAGAGGAAAAAAGTAAGTGTTGCAAAAATCAGAAACAAAAGGCAAATTTTTTATTATTTGAGACCAGTATTATTTGTTATCTGAAAACTCCAGGAATCCAACAGCAAAATTATTACAAAGGATAGGAGAAAGTCAGTAAGCTGGCTGGTTAAAAAATAATAATAAAATATAGAAGTTAATTTCCTTCAAATAAACCAATGTGATTGAATTAGAAAAACCAAAACAGTGAAAGAAAACCCTGTATTTTACATAGCAATTGCAAAAGTAAAATTACTAGGAATAAAATAAGTACAAAATGTTTTATTGAGAACTCCCTCAAAAGGTGTAAAAAATAAAAATACCTAGTAAGTTTTTTAATGGGAATTTTTAATATCAAAAATATCATATTTCCTATAGATCAGTCCATTAAAAATACCTTCAGAATTTTTTTTAACTAGCTAATCTGATACTTAAAGTCATATAGATTTCCAAATAAGTACAATTAGTCAAGTAAAATTCTAAGAAAAAAAAATGAAATGAGAATTTTAAGAACGTATCACAAATATTCTATAATAAATATTCCATAATTAAAATTGGAGTACTAAAATATACAGAAAAAGATTAATTAATATAGGATAGAAAGTCAAGAAATTGAATTACATAGAGGAATATAAAATATGATAACTAGACATCTCAAATTAACATAAAGAAGATAAATTCCTGAATAACATTAGGAAAATTGGATACAAATTTGAAAATAAAATAACTTTGATTCCTATATTATACTCAGTAGATTAAATTACAGAACTTATTAATGGAGGAGAAAAAATTGAATATGTAAAATAAAACTATAGTAGAACGTAAAGGATATGTTTTAAAAAGTATTCACCTACTATGTACTCACAAAAATGAAAATTAGTAATAATAATAGTAATTTCAAAATAGGAAATGCCTTTCTAAGTATGACACAAAATCTAGATGTCATAACAGGAAAATTTATTAATTCATCTATATAAAAATCAAAAGACCAACCAAAACTTGGAAAATATATACAATTCACATTACTAATGACATGTTTCATTTTGTAAACTATATAAATAGCCCAAATATGTCAAAAAAGGAAAAAAGAACAATTAATAAGAGACAATGAATATAAAAATGTAATGCTCAATAAAGCATGTAAATAGCTCTTAAACATATTAAACAATTCTTAACTGCATTTATAGTAAATAAATGTACATTAACAATGACAAGAAACCACTTTTCATCCATTAATTTGAAAGTAAGTCATGGCATAAAAAGGAATATGCTGAAATGATATACAAATATTAGCCATTATTGATATCTACCAAATAATTGTATAACTTTTGGCTTGCTAGAACCAATAATAGAATACACAGTATGAGTACTGTGTAGATAAGCAAGAGGCCTAGGTTTTTATTAATGACGTATCCTAAAACCTGAAACTACCCATTTGTTAAGAGAGAGGGGCAGGCTCATTTTTGGATGACTAAGATGTAGCCTAACCAAAACTGTACCAAATTAAGACAATACAAAAGCTCTTCCTCACTGCCCAAGCCCAGTAGCCTCATTCTTTTCCATAACTCATGGAATCACAGCAAAACATTTATCCAGATGTTAAGGTAAAAACCTTGACCAATTTTTACCTTCTACTTTATTCTCTCAATTGAAGGAATAGCCAGAACACCACAGGTAAGAGTCGCCTACTTCTTGTCAAACTGAATATTTGACATTTCAGTAATATCTGAATTTCTTATGTGGATCCTTTTTTCCAGAAAATCAAATAAAACATGGTAAGACTGGTAAGTGCTCTGGTCTCGGTTCCCTCTAGTTCAATAACCGGAATAAGAGATTCATTTGGACTGACAAATACAATAAAGATGTCTGTCCAAAAGACTGAATAGAAAGCCTGAATAATAGACTTAAAAAAAGAGCTTTATAGACTTGAGAGTTGGAGGGCTAAGTACCCTTATTTCTTCCTGTAAGTTCATTGTGGAAAAAAAGTAAACTATTCCTCTTAAAAGACATCAGCAGTACCTGACACTGCAAAGTATATTTCTCCCAATAAAAGTAGACTCAAAATAGGTAGAAGAATTTCCTGTATATGACCTTAACAAGGTAAATATCCACTATAATAGCTATGAGAATTAGAATATCTTCACAGAGATTAACCTCACAACAAAATTAATCACCAGAAAGTACTAAAGTCAGCAAATTCTAAACAGAAAAATCTCAAAATGAGTTCCTTTTTAAAAAAAAAAAAATGGACAGTAGATTTTCTTTGATGAAGAAAACTGCTTTGCATAGTGAATGCATTTAGTAGTTCCATTTGTGAGTCTTAAATACCAATTTTAAAACATCATTTAAATGACAAGTATTTGAAGCATAGGATATCCAAAGGGGAACAAACAGCATATAAACTAGAAATGGCTAAAATATTTTAAGAAATATCTTCTTTGTAAGAGCTAGAAACTAGAAACAATACTACAGACCACCCTAGTCTGTTTACACTTGCTATAAAAGCACATTTTAGAGGCAGTATGAAATAGTAGAAAAATCTCAGGCTAACATGATATAGTAGAATTCTGAGCTTGAATTTTGTCACCTTTGACTCAAAAAGTGGGTTGACTTCCACTTCGGTGGGTCATTGGGTTGTGGTAGAAACAGAAAAAGCACCAGCACAGAACACATTATGCATGTAGACATGCCCAGGAAGATAGATACTATTATCACTAGAGTTGGTAAAAGAAATTCGTGCCGGAACCACATAAAAATAAGAGACTGGAAGGCAGTCTGGAATTGTGTCTCAAAACTAAAGGTAATCATGCAATAGTGAATAAAAGGAACACCGGTTACCACTGAAGGGAAATAAAGATAATTAATATACAGCCCTGGCCATCAAGGAAGTTAAAATTCTTTTACTCAAAGAAATATTTACTGAGCAAAGACCATTTCAACTATAAGTCTAAGCAATCGGAATAATGACACAGTTAGGGTTTCAAGGAGTTCATAGTTGAGTGTTAAAATATGAAAGCATATAATTACAGCACATTTAAGAGCTGATTAGAGGGATGGGCAAGACCATGTGGAATTATACAGAAAATGCTATGTAACTTTACTCAGAGCCTCAGAAAAGGAGTTTGAAAGAATGTAATCTTTAGGATGGATCTCGAACAAAAAGCGTCTTGCTCTTCAAGTGAAATGCAGAGTCCCAAAACCATGAAAGAGCAAGGGAATTTAGAATGAGTATGTGTGCAGCCTGAGAGACAGTGGTTAGAAAAGATTCTGCAGAGTCATCTCGAGGTCAGATGATGCTAAGGACATTGGACATTATCCAAAAGGTACCAGGGAGCCAAAGGATGGCTCTAAGCAAGAGTGTTACATGATTAACTGGTAATATTGTTTTTCATGGAAATCACTCTGGGAATAATGGAAACTGAAGAAGTGGGAGTGGAAGAAGGGACTGATGGTTTCAGGGGTCTAGTTAGAGAAAGGCTGCAATTGTGGAGATAAAAAAAGAGGATCAAAATCAAAAGAAAAGCAATAAAGAGGGAAATGGGAGGCCAAATTAGGGCACTGCTGCAGTAAAATATTAAAATTTTGATAGCTAATTAGATGTGTGGGCAGTCAAGGCCAACTCAGATTTCCAGCTTGAAGAACTGGATGGTTGGTGATGCCAATAAGGAGGCTAGAAAATGTAAGAAAACAAATAGGTTTCATAGGCTAGAAAAGATTATTAGTTCATCTGGGGACATGTGGAGTTTGAAGGGTTTATGTGACATAGATGGTTGTATTAACAACTATGAATGATAGCAAAATATATCTTCCAGGGACTTTATAATCCAATAACTATATTTGACTATTTAAATTACTGAGAAAGTTTTTCAATTGCTCCAGTTGCTAAGTATGAACTGTGTCATAGGTAAACTTGAAGTCTCATATTTTATGTTTGTAGGCTGTGGTAAATCAAAATCGATTTTAAACACAGCATTTAGACAATATCAGCAAATATACATTGTCAGGGTGAAGCCTACCTTTGCAGCAGGTTCCAATTCTATACCTTTTACTGTTGGGATTTCCCCAATCAACTGCTTTAGCATTGAATTCCAGCAAACCCTCAATTCTTTTTCTTCACCACAGGCATAACTCTAGAATAACTGGGGTAAACAGCCCTGGAGGAGAAAAGTAGTCAGCTATATGGTGAGAAATAAATCTATCACTTCCCTAAAAGAAAAGTAACTTCCTAGGAGAAAGAAATATCCTGAGAAAATAAATACACCAACTCCACTGTACTCTATGGAACTTTTTAAAAAAGCATTATTAGAAGAGATAATGAAAATAAACATCCTAAGCCTAAAGTTGACATGTACTATATTGTGCTTTAGACTGTAGAACATGGGAAGGTTGAGCATTTTGGAAATATTTAACATAGTGGCACCATACTTTTTATTTATTTTTTTTTTACCAAAATACAAATCTATCACTTCCAATGGCTTATTATGACCAAAAACTCTGGGTTTAAAGATCTTTTATGGCTGCTTTCCATTGCCCTCTTACCTCTACATTGACCTCTTGACACACTCTAAAATGCTTGTTATTCTCACTAAAGGCTTTTTCTAGCATCAATAACAGGTGCTGCACAAATTGGCAAATTAAATAGAAATTGTTTTTTCCACCTATCACATATGATACAATCATTCCCACCCAAAGTTATTTATTATATGAAGCCCTCTCAGATCATTCCTGCATAGAAACTATTCTTCCCTCACCCAAGTGTGCATAGCTCTTTATCTGCACCTTCTAAATTACTTATCTTTTTCTAATCTTTATTATGGTAATTTGTGAATGTTACATTGCCCCATTAGAGAAAAAGATAATCCTGATTCACCCCAAAGATCCTAGCACAATGGCTTTGCATATAGTCAGCATTCATTAAATATTATTAGAAAAATGACTGAATTAATGAATAAAGTACACATTTCTTTAGAGAGACTTTGACCCTCCTAGGAGTATGTTGAGTCTAGGATATTTCAGAAACTAGTAATTCAGGATCCTCAATATGCTTCTTTCTGTAAAGGCTTTTTGTTCTTTGCCAGTCTCATTGGCCAGAAGAGGTCTTATGACATGGCCTTTGGACTGAAAGTAATGAAAAATGTTAGCGCCTAGAAAAAATATATATCATGGACATAATTCCAATTTTCAGCATATTACATATCCATTTTCTCTATATAATAATGCCCAAATTGTCTGATGTTAGTTTTTAAAAGTATGCAATACAACTTTTCTTATCATTTGTATATCTCACTAATCAAAACAAAATCATTTCTGATAAAGACATAAATCCAGTTCCTGTAATTCAAACACATTTTTCATTGTAGTGAACTTACGAGAATCCTTGTGATAAGTCCTTTAGAGGGCACAGAATTCATCTACAAAGTCAAGAGTATGATAATGGGTACATTATCCTTCACCCTATGATTCTAACATTAAGGGATCTATGTACCTTGATGAAAGCAAAAAGATAAAAAGAAAAAAACCTTGAAAATTTCCTCTGTAGAGGAAGTATTTCAATTTTAACAAATTTTCCTTTTCTTTTTCTTTTTTTTTGAGACAGAGTCTTACTCTATCACCCTGGCTGGAGTGCAGTGATACAATCTCAGCTCACTGCAGCCTCTGCCTCCTGGGGTCAAGGAATTCTCCTGCCTCAGCCTCCCAAGTAGCTGGGATTACACGCACATGCCACCACACCCGGCTAATTTGTGGATTTTTAGTAGAGATGGTGTTTCATCATGTAGGCCAGGCTGGTCTTGAACTCCTGGCCTCAAGTAATCTGCCCATCTCAGCCTCCCAAAGTATGTGAGCCACCTTGCCTGGCCTCAGTTTTAAGAAATTTCTTTGGACCATTTTGAACAGGCTATATAGAAGTGCATAAAATATGCAATACTGATGAATTTCTAAACCATCATGATTTTGAATACTTTCATTGGAATCTTGTTGATGGAGTCCACTGGGCTACAAACTTCCTTTCAAACTTAAATTTTTGTCTTAGTAACCTAAAAGAGAAGAAGTAGTCTGGCTAAATTTTGATATGGCTAGAAAATGTAAGCTAATCCACCATTATGTTTGAAAATGGATACTTCACTCTGAAAGCTTTATATCTTATTTAAGGTGTTTTTCTCAAATAGTATCCTATGACAAATATTGGTACCAAAAAACTATTTTTTCATATATGTATCAATGTGTTCTCTTATTATACTTTCCCTTTGTCCAAATTAATATTTATTTACTTAAAGCAAAAGTCTGAACAGAAAAGGTTTTCTTAAAATACAGTAAATATGTTTTTAAAAACCCAAAAAACTATGTATAAGTGAGCTAGTTGCAGGCCATAACGTTAGGAGTGTCTGTGTGTATGTGTGTGTCTTAAGAGTGGTACAAGTCAGTGGTTTTGTTATATGTGATAATTTAAAGAAATTCTTTGGAGTTATTTTTACTTTTCCCCCCTAAATGGAGTATACGTATTTAAGATTTCTAAGGTCCTTAGTTTTTCTAAGTCTCACTACATTCAGTTAAACACAAACCATAGAAAATATTTCAAGAGTAAATATATTTGGTGGTAATTTTATGCAAAAAGATTTATATTTTTCAATAATGGTTGCAAATTATATTGGATATTAGAAAAAAAGCTTCAATTAATAATCCACAATTGTCTTTCAATCCTGACAGAGCTCACTTTTTAAATATTAAAAAGAAGAAATATTATGTAAAATAATAAAGTGTCACTAAGTTATAAAATGTGTTATTAACTTCTGTTATGTTGCCCTGTAATAATATCTCAACTGATAAATAACAGGAGTATGTTATAGAGTTTTATGTTATCGTATATTTATTTTTCCTGGGAGGATTTTCAGATGATGTCTTAGGTTGTTTTATTATTTTCCCATAAAATAAATCATTAAAGCTAATGATAATACTACATGTTGGGTAACTTAGTAAGGCAGTTTGCCAGGGTTGTTGTTTGCTCTCTTATTTGTTTTTCATAAAAATTGTCCAGAATAAAATAAGTAAAACATACCTCACAAATAAGGTAAAAATTATGCCAACTCAACATATTACATATTGAGTATAATTAACATTGTTCATTTTCCAGCAAAGTTTTTATTTGAGTAGGTGGCAATTTTGTAAATTTCAAATTTGTAAGTTGCTTTATCTTGCAACAGAAAATAAATGACAGCTATAAAAATCAAAAGGAGGAAAGATGATCATAGGAAAATAGTTTCAGAGATAGTAATTATAAAACTGTATCAACAAGAAATAATGACATGAGAAGTTAAAGTAAATAGCTAGCTGGGGAAATGGTTTACCCATGATTATTCAAGTCATCCTGCAATTTAAAAAGAAAGAAAAAGATAGGAAAAAAAATCAGAAAAGAAAACCCTCTTTCATTGAGTGAGTGGGGTTTCTTTTTTTTTTTTTTTTTTTTTTTTGAGACGGAGTTTTGCTCTTGTTACCCAGGCTGGAGTGCAATGGGGCGATCTCGGCTCACTGCAACCTCCACCTCCTGGGTTCAAGCAATTCTCCTGCCTCAGCCTCCTGAGTTGCTGGGATTACAGGCATGGGCCACCATGCCCAGCTATTTTTTTTTTTTTTTTTTTTGTATCTTTAGTAGAGACGGGGTTTCACCATGTTGACCAGGATGGTCTCGATCTCTTGACCTCGTGATCCACCCACCTCAGCCTCCCAAAGTGCTGGGATTACAGGCTTGAGCCACCGCGCCCGGCTTGAGTGGGGTTTCTTGGGAGGAGAGGTGTTCACTAAAGGTAAACAAAATCTTACCAAAGTCAACCTTTCTTCATGTTACTTATCACCTTCAAATTTGCTTCTCTGATTGTCAGATTTCATGCAAACTTATTCCCTCCAGGAATTCCCCAGATGCTGTGGAGCACAGATTAAGCATGGTCTCCAAAAGAGTTTTAGATTTTTTACTATATACTAAATACAGGTATATCATGATAGTCTTCCAAAATAAGGATTTAAAGTATCTAACCTATCTTATTAACATCAATGTGTAGCCCACATAGAAAAAGAACTATTTACAAGTGCATCCATCTCTTCTTACATGCCCTCCTGCTTATCATGCATATCACTATAGTCAGAATCAGAGGCCAAGATATTTCCAAGCTGATGATTTAAAGCCCCTCTCATTAGCAATTGATATCTGAATGTAACACTCAAGTAATTCCCAAGGCTGTGCTGGGATGATTCACTACACATTATACTTCATTCAACTTTAAATGACAATGAGATAAACAATGACCATTTTCCAATTGCCTCATTTTCAATATTCGCATTCAGGATCAATGTTTATAGCCTTTTAGTTTTGAATGTTCAAGAAAAAACAACCACATGAAATGGATCAGCACCTCAGGTAATAAATAGTAGTACCCACAATCATGCATGGTAAAACACAGCAGTGGTGATTTTGTGTGGAGCTTCAGTGGTGTGGTAGTGGCAATGACAGGGACTTGAAGTTTTCCTACAATATTTATTATTATTATCTTAAAAAGACATATCTCATAACATCACACCTCATACATAACGTCTGACACATTTAGAATATAAAAGGGGAAAGAATGACTAGATGTAAAGATAAAAACACTTATAAAGTGACCAAATACCCACACCAACTACCATGATTAGCCTAGATGTTAAAAATAAAAAACTGATCAAAATTAAAGTAAGTAATTCGTTTCTTTCTCATGTAAACTTTTCCAACTACCCCTGAAGCGTGAAAGTCCAAGACTTGCTTCCCACTCAAACAAAAGATTGTGTATTTAGACTACTGGAATGGAAATGATATTAGTATTGCTTGCCCGTATCAGTTCCAATAAATATACAGAGTAAAAGCAATGATATCTGAACCACTGCGAAGGACTTTAGGATAAGAGAGTTTCTCTGAGTCTTGTATAACAGAAAAATGGAAGATTGTGCACAGAAGCAGGATAAGCTAGAAAGAAGGTGAGGATATTCATAGTGAAACTAAGAGTATTTATTGAAGGTGGTAGTACAGACTCCTAATTACAGAGTTAAAGCCTTTTGGGAAGATCCACAGGGTCCAGCAGAGAGCTTGACAGGCTTGGGGAACAGGGACCTGACCGTGGTCCTGAAAGAGAACAACTTGCAGATGATTCTGAACCATCTGCAAGCAACCACATAACACCCCATCTATTTTTCCCCTAATGTAGCTTAAATGAACGAAATGACCAATAACATTCGTAAAGTAAAAACTTTATCTTATGAAAAAAAATCAGTCTTTTTTAATGTCCTTCTTCCTGAACAGTCTCTGCTTGACTATTAGGCTCATTTCAGGATTAAGAGATACGCTATGCTAGCTCAAAAGCAGGAATCAAGATTCTGACAAACTCACAACGCCCAAAATTCTACAGAAAGCGTACACTTGGCAATCCTGTATTTCTTAAACTCAGATAGGGAATCAAACCTATCCGAAAGACATCACGGAATGAAGCTCCAAGAAAGAATACTCCAAACTCTGCATAATCTAGGGAGCCTTGACACTCTAGAAAGACAAGGTACACCAATATTCCCATTTTCACCTCAGAAAATTACAACCAATTTTCTAAAGACACACCAAAATGTACGTCCCACAGTGAATGCGGGCGTCGATCTTTCCTCAGGGAGGCTATTTTCAGTCCTTAAAAACCCCAGAAGTCAAGAGAGCCAACTACTACACCAAAACAAAGTGTTAATACTACACCAAACCGTGAGGGGATAAATTTCTCCGCAAAAAAGACACCTTGGCAAGAACGGAAGAAAATTCACTCTGCTGGTGCAAAAGGGAAGGTGGGAGCAAAAGTAACGGGTACAAGAAAAATCAGTCTCAGAAAATGCCATACCAGTAGTCCAAGTGTTAAGACTTACGTGTTCCGTCAAAACGGGTGGCAATGGTGTCCAGGAAGGTGTTTTGCGGCGCCAGTAATCCCTTCATAACCGGCATTTTTCCAGCGTGGTGTGAAATTCTCCATCAAAGTTTGTCCAGAAGGATGGTTCCAGAGGAAAGTGCCAAGAAGGGAGAAGGGGAACCTGATGACGGCAGGGGAGGGGGACCCGGCGTGACGGTGGGGTCGAGCCGGGGAGCTGGGAGGATGGAGGGAGAGAGGGAGAGGGTTCCAGCCGCCCTGGCAGTGGCAGGAGCAGCCCCGAGAGCGCTCCGGGAGCCCGCCCCACACCTCCAGGCTCGGCCCGGCGCAGGCTCCCTCTCCCGCCCCCTCCGCCCCCGCCCCACCGTCCCTCCGCGGGCCACAGCGCCCGCCAGGCGTCGCCGCACAGTGCCTCGCTCCCCACCGCGCCCGCCCGGAAAGAGCCCGCCGCGGCCCGGGGCGCCGCGCCCTGACCGAAGTCTCTGGGGTCGTGGAGAGCGGCGTTGAGAGCCGGGAGAGGCGCTGAGCCTCCGGGTCTCCAAGGGGCGCCGGGAAACGAGCGCGAGCGCAACGCCCACCCCCCGGGAACCAGGGAACAAAGACCCCTTTGTTCCGGCTCCGTCCCACTCCCGGGGAGACTGGAGTCCCGTGGGTGTGGTATTGGAGAATGGGAGGAGACAGGTCGGGGCAGGTATCCGGCCTCTGCCTAGAACTTAGGAGGGGGAGCTCCCCGCCCCCCGCCGTGGTGTCCAAGGGAGCAGAGGCAGCCAGGAGCCCCGCGGGGAGGTGGCCCCCTCCCGGAGCACCTGCCATTTCGAGCCCACGCGGCAGGCGCAGGGCAGCCCGAGTTAGTTGTCAGGCCCCTCTCCAGTCACCAAGGTCTGCTAGTCCCGGAAACTGGCCCCGAGCTCCAAAAAGGGGTACTTCAGCCCTTCTCCCCGAATGCCATTGGCCTCCCCAAGCCACCCCAAACTTTTTAAAAAATGGCCTTTTAAACGGGCGATGCATGGTGTCCCATTCTCCGGTAAAATGTGAACAACGCATTTCTAGAAAAGTTTGTTATTTTTATTAATTTGCAAAATACCAACCAAGTAAAACCAGTAAGGCAGCCTTCCAGAAATAGCTGCAAACGCAAATCCCCTAGCCTGTCCCCTTTTCCGCAGCCCCCACCCCCCGAGACTGACACCTCCGAGAAGAAAGCCTGGCGGATTGCCAGGCACCGAAGGCGTCTCGGAAAGCGACAGCGCTCTCCCCCAGGCCTCTCTCCCGGCCCCCGCGGGGACTCCCTCTCCGCCGACGTTTTTCGGGGGAAGTCGCCCAAGCCTGCGGCACAGCCCTGCGGGGAGTGCGAAGGGACACCCCGGGCCCGAACTTTGCGGAAAACTCTGCAAGGGAGGGAGGTGTGGAGGGGACGCGGAGAGCCTCGGGGTGAAAAGCAAACGTCAGCCCAGGTGCTAGCGCACCCGGAAGGAGAGGAGGGGAAAAGCAAACAGGTGTCAGCGCCGCGGCCGGGGCAGCCCTGATCCCCGGGGACTCGGGCGCGGCGCGAGGAGGAAGCGCCCGCCGCCTTCACTGTGGGGAAGGGGGTTTCTCGTTTCGATTCTCCCGGCTGTTGGGGCTTCGGGGGAACCCCGCGGGTTTTGTCACGTCTGCCGCGGGCTCTGCGAGGGGGCGGGCGGAGAGCGCGGCGGCCTCCCCCGCTCCCCGCCCCCAGGCCCCTTCCCCGTGATGCACTTCCTGCGGCCGAGGATTCCCTTTGTGCTGAAATGCGAGGAGATCCGGCAGAGGGCTCCAGGCCGGGTGGGCGGGCGCGCGCCGGGGCGGGGCCGGGATTCCGGCGTGGGCGGCGCGGCGCGGCCGGCCCCGCGGAGAAGCCGCCGATGTGGGGTTCCTCGCCCGGGTGGACCCTGCTTCTGCCGCAGGTCCGTCCGCGGCCTCCCCTCAATCCTTGTGTCCCACATCAGCTTCGGTTTTTGGAAACCGAGCTCGCGCGGTGGAGTCCCCCACGCGGCGAGCGGATCGCAACTGCGGGTGGCTGTGGGGCTCCGTCTTGGGCGGAGCTGGCGAGGGAAAGATGAGGGAGTCCCTGGTGTTTGGGTGGTACATCGTGTCCCAGAAAATTCAGGCTGTCGCCGCCTATGTAAAACGGAGATAAACGCTACCCGGGAAGTGGCTCGAAGTTCAGGATGAAATTTATTAGTTGTAAGCCATGACTCGGCTTCATACAATTTGCACTGTAGGGCTGTGTGTGTAAAAACTGTTTCCTGATCTGGGTTGCCTAATGTATGAAATTACTGCAAGAAACAAGCCACAGAAGGGGCTTTAAAATGGCAAGCCAAGAGAAAGCCCCATTTTCGTGGCAAAAGGAGCCTGGCGTTTATCATTCACTGTCTCCTCTCCAAAACCTATTATGTATAAGGAACTGCTAGGCATGGCAAGATCCCTGCCCTAAATTCAAATTCAAGCCCTGTTTCCTACTGAACTGCAGCAGATGGACCTCACCACCTTTTGTATCCTTTGCACACCAAGAAGTCTTTCTTAATGAAGACAGCCATCACCGCTCTGGTCTTGAGTTCCAGGTCCTCTTTAAGATCTAGCCCAAAAATCTAATGTTCTTCTTAAGGGTTTGTAGCACTGATGAGGCCAAGTTGTGCCATTAGAACCTGACCTCCATGCGAGCTTAAGTATATTAAATGCCTTTAAACATATTTTGCCACCTGGAAATCAAAGGCCATGAAAGAAGCACCATGGGAGTCAGGATTTTTCTCCATCATCTGCCCAAAATCATCAAATCTCATGTGCTTTCCTTAGAGGAAATTTTCCCATTGTCCCCACTTACTGGCACAAGACTCATTTTATTGCAGATTCCTTTCCCACTACAGGGATGTGATCTTTCACTATGGCCTAAACAAGACAAAGATACAAGAATACAGGATAACCACATAATACAGTAAACTTAATGCCCTCATTAAAAATATTCATGTTCACAGAGAAGATCGTTTTCTCTGACTCTAAAATGTAAAGGAAGGAACAAAATCCCTATATCCAGACCAAGGTACTCTATTATGTACTACAGAAGGCCTCTTTAGGTAAAACCAACCTAGGCAAAGTTCACTGATAAACTGCCCCAAACCCTATTGACTTAAAATGACATTATATTTTGCTCTCAGGTCTCCAATTTGTGCAGGGATCAATGGGACAGGTTATTTCTGAGTACGCTTATCCTGGAACTGGAAAATACACTTCCAAGATGATTCACTCAAAGTGATGGAAATTTGGTGCTGGCTGTCAGCTGGGAGCTCAACCAGTACTAGGGCTTTGGGGCTTCAGTTATTGGCGTGGATCTCTCCAGGAACTACTTGGGCTTCCTCACAGCATGGTGGTTTCAAGAGGGTCTGAAGAGACAGGAAGTAGGAGCTGCCTGTGTCTTAAGGCCTGGCCTAGAAACTGCCAGAATGAAAGCAAGTGCAGAACCCAGATTAATCAGAAAGGGGGAAATGCCCAACCTTTAGATGGAAGAAATATCAAATAAAATGGAGCAATGTTTTAAAATCTTCCCATCAATTTGTTAGTATTTTGAGTTTCAAAGGAAGTTGCCTCATAATAGCATTTCTTAATGTGATTAAAAATCCATTTTTACCTATTCTTTATGTCTTCATAAGCATTTGAGATTTATGAGTACAAGATCTAGGTTCAACTATATAATTCCTCATAGGGAAAATGTAATACACAAGAGAGAAAATATACATTAAATTCTCTTAAGAGTTATAAGCCACAGATAAAGCAATTTTTATTCTTATCATTATTTTCTTTAAGATTGTCTCTCTTTCGTTAGTATTTGATGTTGTCTTTTCAGTCTGAGTGGAACTGGAAAGGGCTTCAGGGCTCTCTGTATTTGTTTGATGGTTTTAGGTCTGCTTCATGTCTATTTTCTAATTATGGCGTTCATCTAATAGCATGACACAAAATAGCTGCAAATGCCTTATTGATGCATATGTATTTGACTGTAGGCCCTGAAAATATTCTTAAACATTTTTTGGCAACAAGAATCCTAGCCTTCATAAGAAGGAAATATTTTAATTTATAGGCTGATATAAAAGAGCATCTACTCAGATGTGTTGAGTTCTAGTTTTGTCTCAACCACTTATTCCCTTTGTCATTTAACTTTGTGGGTTTCCATTTCCTTAAGTGTAAAACTGGAATAATAATATTTTCTCTACTTACTTCTCTACTTACTTGAGTAGAAGAATATATTTGTGAGAGCCTTTGAATCTCATAATATGTGGCATACAATTAAACAGATGATAATAATCATTGTTCTCTTTTTTGTGTTCTAACATGTCTAATACACGTTGTTTATCCACAATAAATATTGTTGACCAATTATTACAGCGTATGGTCCTATTAGCTCATAACACATGTATGCATTAATACTTTGTTCCAACCTATGGCTTGTGAGCTTTTCCTTCTAAATATAATGGTTTTAGAAGCTCAGAAGGAAAATCAAGTTAGCTCATTTCTTTGACTAATGCTTTCAAATTGTTCTGCTCTAATATCCAACCAAACTGGATTCCAGCGGTATGCTCACTGCCTCCTGTTCCCCAGTGTTCACTGCCTTCTGTTCCCCAATGATCACTGCCTATTTTTCAGTATATGTAGCTTCGTAAAATCTGTAGAGTCTGTCCTTTTTCCATTTTCTGTTGTCACTCTTTAGTTGATACACTCATTATTTCTTACTATACCTATTTCTCTTAACTTGTCTTCCTGCCACAAATCATTCTTCTTAATTCATCCTTTATACTGCAGCCAGCATGGTGTTTTTCTATAATATAAATTAATCATGTACTCCTTCCTTAAAATCTTTGTATCTTTGAGGACAGAGCAAAATTATATCACCTATCAGCTAAAGCCATTCAAGAACTGGCCCCTATGTAGCCCTCCAGCCTTATCTATTATACACATAGCAGGCTAACTCCTGCATCATTTAATGTTTGACACTTGCTTAATTATGTACAATTCTCAGAATATGTTATCTTCTTTCAGGCCTCCATCTCTTTAACATGCCATTAGCCGTATTTCAAATGACCATTTCATACTTGCTAACTTTCCTCACCAGTTGAACTCATGACCCAAAGAGTACCTTTAACATCACTTACACTGAAACCTTTCTTTGAATTTTCTAATCGACTTAAGTACTCATTTTGAATGTTTCCCTCATATGCCTCTGTCATAACTCCTACTTTATAGGTATAGGTATGTGCCTGAATAGCTACATAATATAAGTACCCCATATTGACTAGAATTCTGCTTGTCTGCTAGTAACAGAATACTTGACTAAAAGTGGGTAAGAGTGGCTTAAACAAACAGGGTTATTCTTCTCTAAAATAACTGGTCCTGGGGTGGTTAGTTGCAGATATAAATTCAAAATCTCAACAATATCAGCTATTATTTCTGATTATCTTGATCTTTTCCTCATGGTTGCAAGATGGCTGCTGAAGCTCCATCCAGTACTTCTTTGGCCTACTTTCAGAAGTGGGGAGCAGGTAGTGCTGGCTGAAAGCAGCTCTTTTTATTAAAAAAGCTAAAACTTCCTTGGGAAAAACTCCATTTCCACTCAGAACATTTCTGCTATGTCTCATTAGCTAACGTTGTATAATAGAGTCATCTTTAGCTGCTAAAAGAATGAGTAAGTGATTATTTAACTTAATTACCCAGGATTTATTTTTAAAAAAGCAAACAAGGTCTAACAGTTTAAGGATGAGTGTGCGGTCAACCAACCTATAGCTTCTGCCACGTATTTCAAAGGCAGTTATAAACAAGATGTGACGTAAACATATGTCCATATGACAGGCAGGTTTTATATAACACTTCAATTCTGAAAAATTAATAGCAACTACTTGGCTTTATGTATTAAAAATAATTCTAGATGACTCCCAGGCTCATCAAGAGAGAGTTAAAGAACAATTAGTAATGGCTACCATGGGCATGGTAGAAAGTCTTAGGGATTTAGATCACTGCCGTAGACCTGGAGTTGTTAATTCTATAACAGATTTCTAAGAGCTATTTTTGGTCTCATCTCTCCATTGCAGAGGAAAGTGAAGAAGTACTTACTTACCCTATGACTTAGTGCTTGTTTTGATCACTTGTTAGTCAGGGTATATTAGATTATATTGTGGTAGCAAATTAATATCCCACCTCAAGTTTAAGTAAATTAACCACCAAAATGTAATTATCACTTATAGAGCAATAGAGGGGGACTCTGCTCTACACAGTTACTCAGGCATTCAGGCTGATGGACACTCACCCATGTAACAGTTGCATATCCAGAAATGGAGGCCTCCATCATAATCATTGAACAGAAAAGTCACCTGCTATTCTGTGATTCAACCCAGAAATTATATACATCACCTCTTCCTAAAGCTTACTGACCAGAATTACTCATGTTCTTTTACTCACCTATGAGAAAGAGCACCTGGAAAGTACTCTGCCAAATTTCCTCTACAAAAATAAATGATAATACCACCAACTCAGACTTTTTGTGATAGTTAAATGAATGAATAATATAAAGCACACAGAATAATGACCCAATTACAGTAGTAGCTTAATAAATGCAAGGTATTACTATTTTAAGTAACCCCCCATATACTCCCACCTTCAGAATTCAGGTCACTGCAATGGACCTTGGGCAGTACTTGAGTAGCAGATTCCAAGAAGTACATGGTTTCAATTAACAGTTTTCTCAACTCTTGGTAAATTTTCACAGTGCTCAAGTTACATAATGAGGAATACATTCCATATCTTACTGCCATTCGGTGAAGCTGAGACCTTTTGGATGAGTAGAAGGTGAAAAGTGGTGATAACACAGGCTTATTTATTAGATTTCACCATCTTTCTCTGGCTTTGAAAATTTCCTGTCACAGGAAGCAACATGTCCCTCAGTGCCTATCCAATTTTCGATACTCTGC